>NC_060085.1:45231878-46481878 GCF_922984935.1 Meles meles | reverse complement strand
AATATATGTAATTTGTTTCCTTTATAGTGCTATGTATTTCATTTTATTCATTTAAAAAGATTATAATGAGGAGGCTTCCCTAGACTTCATCAGACTGCCAAAAGTGATACCTGGCACAATAAAATTAGGTTTAAAAGATTAAGAATCCTCTAGAAACACCAAGTAGCAATTGATGAAGGAATTAGTGATGTATCTCTGTGTAACAAATTCCTTGAAACCTTAGTGACTTAAAACATTAACATTTATCATCTAATAATTTCTGTGGCTCAGCAGTCCAGGTGCAGGTTAGCTGGGTCTTCTTTCTCATAGTCATTCAAAAGGCCCTGGTCTTATCTCAAGGTTTATGTGGGCCTGGATCCACTTCTGAGTTCACTCCACTGGCTGTTGGCAGGATTTGATTCCTTCTAGACTCAGATTGAGGGCCTCACTTCCTTACTGGCTGTTGGCCAGAAGCTGCCCTTAGTTACTTACCACATAGGTCTCTTATAAGACAGCCACCTTATGAGAATGTATAAGCGGAAAGAGGGCTACCAAAACACAGTGCTTATAAAACAAAAGTCATCATCTTTTGAACCTCATCTCAGAAGTGAGACCCCATCACTTTTCCCATTTTTATTTATTCCATGCAGATCACAAGGTCTGCCTCACATTCAAGGGGAAGGGATTACACAAGACAAGAATATTAGGAAGCAGGGATTCTGGGGAAACATGTTAGAAGCTGCCTATCACATCGAAATTATCATTCCAATCCAGAGTCGATAGGATGATAGATTATTTTCGTACATAGGTTTAGGATGTTTGGCTAAAATTGGAATATTATGAAACTATGTTCCTGTCTTACCCATATATAAAACAAACTCCAGAAGAACAAAGTATCTCAATTTAAACAGTTAAACTTTTTAAGTATTAGAAGAAAATGTACAGTAGTGGATTTGCAACTTCACCATGAGGAGGTCTTCCTAAGAAAAACAGGAAAGCTGGGATTGGTTAAGTAAGTGACAGGTTTGATTAGAAATGGATTATGGGAAAAATCTGCATAAATGAAGTGAAAACATACATATTGTACTGGGAGAAAATGTTTATGATTTTGTAATACAGGAAAGATTAATGACTATATATATATATGTATATATCTATATATATGTATATATATATGTATATATCTATATATATGTATATATCCTGTAAATAAGGAACAACCACTAAAAAAAAAAGAAAAAGAAAAAACTTAATGAGCTGTTTATAGGAGAATATATACAATTGGACCACAAGTACTTAAAAACATACTTACTTTCATTCGTAGTTATGTAAGTTAAAAGTTGAGATAGAGGGGCGCCTGGGTGGCTCAGTGGGTTAAAGCCTCTTGCCTTTCGCTCGGGTCATGATCCCAGGGTCCTGGGATCAAGCCACACCTGGCTCTCTGCTCAGCAGGGAGCCTGTTTCCTCCTCTCTCTCTGTCTGCCTCTCTGACTACTTTTGATCTCTGTCTGTCAAATAAATAAAATCTTTAAAAAAAAACAAAAGTTGAGATAGAATTTTCATTGATCAAATTGGCAGAAATTATCAAATTGGTAACACATAGTGGTAGAAAGAGCATAGGAAATACATTTCATGGAGCTGTAAAATTTTTTTTAAATGCATTTTTCCTTTACCTCAGCAACTGCATTGGCAGAAATGCATTCTGTAACAGCAAAATGTTTTTCAGTGCAGCACTATTTGAATAACAAATTTTTTAAGAATTCCAATTGTCCCGTAAGAGGTGATTCTTGACCTATGGTACCTTAAGAACATGATATTATATATTGTAACACATATTTGTAATGGCTTAATAGTTATCCTATTGTGAAATGAAAAGTGCAAGTTTCAGATCGGTATCAATAACATGATTTTGTTTAAATGCATACACAACTCATATGTTTATACACATATTTCTGTTTGTATATTATATTCAGAAGTTAGACTGCATGAAATTAAAAATACAGTTTAGGGTACCATAATTAGTGAGGATTATCAGTGGTTAGTTCTTGGAGGAGGGAGAGATAAGCAGAGTGTATAGAACCTCCATCGTTCTCATACTCCAGATAATTTTTTTAAGCTGTAGTTTTCAGAGTGATAAGAATATAATACAAAATACATATTCAGTAAGAATATATATATAGCCCTTAAATTTTCTCTGGAACAAGACAGGCTGTAAATAAATACATATATATAATGCCTCAGTTTTTTTCCCAAAGCTTTTACTTTTTACTGAATAAAATACTGAAGTATCCCTAAAGTATAGAGATTATTTGGATAATAATAATAATTATTTATCCTTCTTTTTAAAGCTTTCAACCTCATCACCCTAAAACCTATTCGTTTGAATATAGTTTAAGGTGGGTATTCCATGACCATGATTTGGAAGAAATTCTCAAATTCTAGTTACAATAAGTAATTATACTATTACTTAATTGTTTAATGCATTCAAATTTTGTTGTTCTTGGTGTTTAAGCACAGAGGTTACCTTATAGATGAGGTTCCTAGGCCTGTTCTGTATTTCACTTTCACTTTCTCTTTGATGATCCCACCTTGATATTCCTTTAAATCCCTAACTGTTTGGAAGGAGAAACCATATATCTCCGGGGGTGCCTGGGTGGTTCCCTTGGTTAAGTGTCTGACTCTTGATTTCTGGTCAGGTCATTATCTCAGGGTCAGGAGGTGAGCCCCACATCAGGCTCTGTGCTCAGTACAGATCTGGTCTGCTTAAGATTCTCTCCCTCTCCCCACTCCTCACTCAATCTTTATATAGCTCTCTAAAATAAATAAATAAAATCTTAAAAATAAACTACATATTTCTGAAATCTTTATAATCATGATACCATTTATTAAAATCACAACTAACACACAACTATCCCAAATACAGATTCTTATTTTCTTTTCTCAGGGCATGGGAGGCAAAAAGCAGAGAAAAAGAATGGAGGGTAATAAATCCAGGACACTGTTTTTCCCTGAAAGTTATTTAAATTGTTGTCTTTTGTTAGATATCACCTATGCTAATTGCATTTCAACATAATTATCCAAAGTCTGCCAAGTTTTTAATATTTTGGCTGATATCCTACTTCCAGATACTTGGTAAAACTTGGGCTTTTGCTCATGAAATCAGATTGTTCAAATGCCTGGCCCTTAGAGAGCTGGAGAACTGAAGAACGTTAGTAATAGTATGAAACTTTGGCCTTCATCTTACCTAGCCTCCTTATTTTGTAGATGGGAAGACTGAGGCACAGAGAAGGGAAGGTCACCCTACCATGGAATGGGAGAGGGAACACTTATACATCAGTTCTTCTGACTTTGCTCCATTGGTGTTTTCACCATTCAAGTTCTAGCATGGTACTATCTTTTTCTTTCTAAGAAGCATGACTCCATGACTATATGTAACTGCAATTTAAAGAACAGAACCACACAAACATCCTTGTACCCACCATCCAAGACATAATTCATGATCATATCAGATGCCTCCCAATCATATTTCCCCTCCCTGATACCCAAAAGATAATCACTATCCTAAATTTATAGTTATCATTCTCTTTCTTTATAGTTTTTACCATTTCTTTATATGTACTTAATCATGTTTTGTTTTGAATGTTGAAAAATGGAATCATAGGATATAAGTATGATATGTTTTACTTCTTGAGTCAACAATGTGATTCTGGTATGTATCCACACTGAGTTATTCATATTCTTTACTCAGTAATATTCCACAAATGCATATAAGCAACTTATGTATTCCATTGTTACACAACATTTGGGTTGCTTTCAATTTGGGGGTTGTGTGTGTATATCTTCAAGGTCAGCTGTAGTAACATTCTCCCATATAACTTCTTACACACAACGTGAAGAGTTTTTCTACCTTACATATATGTAGTGAACATGCCGGGAAGTAAAATGTGCAGAGATTTCATTTTAATAGGTAATACTGAAAAGTTCCCAAAGCACTACCATCATTTTAATGGTTTTAGTTGCTCCACACCCTCAATAATATTTAATGCTATTAAATTCTCATGTTTTTCCCAATCTCATTGTACAAAATGGAATCTCACTGTGGTTTCAATTTGCCTTTACCAGTAACTTATGAAGGTCAATATTTAAAATATTTATTTGAGAGAGAGAAAAAAAAAAAAAAACAAGCAGGATGTAGGGGCAGAGGGAGAGGGAGAAGCAGGTTTTGAGCAGGGAGCCCCACGTGGCACTCAATCCCAGGATCCTGGGATCATGACTTGAGCCAAAGGCAGATGCTCAAATGACTGAGCCACCCAGGTACCCCTGAAGTTGATATTTTTATACTGGTATGCCACTTGTACTTCTTTTTCTACGAAATTTCTATTTTCTTACTCTTATGTTTCTATTGTTTTGCTTATCTTTTTTATTGATTTAGGAAAATTGGTTATGTGTTCTATACAGTAATCTGTCCGTTACATGTATTGCTAATGCCTTCTCCTGTTAGTTGGTTTTGTTGTAGGAATACATGTAAATAATTTTTTCTCAGTTGAATAATATCAATACTATTTTTTTTTCAGAGGAGGAAATCTTTATATCAAATGAGCATGTGATGCCATGAAAATATTTGGGGAAAATAATATTCCTAGCTAAGGGATTAGAAAGTACAAAACCCTTGAGGCAGCTAAAAACAATGCAATTTTTAAAACCATTTGTTGTGTCGTAGATCATACTTTTTGCACAAAAGAATTGTAAATGCAGTTTGGTTTTCTCTTAGCATTTTCTTGCTCAATAAACCTCTTTGAAATAACCACAGATTAATCATAAGGAAACTGTTGTAAGTGCCATTGTTGTAATTGTTTAGTGCTACCTCACCACTTTGGTTCAGTACAAGTTACTGAAATCTACTGGGTTGATTGAAATTTGGCATTTATACATTCAGCAAAAATATTTAGCCCTGACTCTCTATCACATTCTTTCAGGTGATTCAGATAAAATAGCAATTGAAACAGGCAGAATCCCTGTTCTATAAATTGTATAATCTTGTGGAGGAGATAAACATTAGTCAAATACACAAACAACTCTATAATATCATAAATGATGATGTAATCAATATGCAATACATAAATAATTACAATCTCTTAATTAGTTAGGAATAAGATCTCTAGAAGAAGTTAATGATTGGGTAGTCAGGGATTGGAGTGAATAGCACCATGGGCGTGTGTGGGGAAAGAATGTTCCAGGCTGAGGACACAACAAGCACAAAGGTCTTGCAGTGGGAGCATGACAGATGTGTGCAAAAAACCGAGATCAGGGAAGAATAGAAGGGAATGAAGTGTGTACATGAGCATGTAAGAGAGAGAGAGGGATAAAGAGAGCAAGAACATGCCAGGTCACACAGGGTCTGCGGTTATGTACCTTGTCAGTTACTTTGACTTTATTCTAAATACTATGGAACCATTGGGGAATTTTGAGTTGAACAGCGTTGTGATCTTATATACAATCTTAAAATTGTTACTCTGTATGTTACATGGAGAATATGTGGCAATATTAAGAATGGTAGGCCGCTGCCTTCGGGCCTACACGGGTCGTGATCTCAGGGTCCTGGGATCGAGCCCCGCATCGGGCTCTCTGCTCTGCAGGGAGCCTGCTTCCTCCTCTCTCTGCCTGCCTCTCTGCCTACTTGTGATCATTCTCTCTGTCGAATAAATAAGTAAAATCTTAAAAAAAAAAAAAGAGTGATATATACTAATAAAAAGGACAGTACAAGAGAGATGGTGATGGTTTGGATTAAAATGGTGGTTAGATGGTGGCAAGGGGTATTCCCTGAGGTAGACCCAAATGGGTTTGTTAATTAGCTTGATATAAACTGTGAGAACAAGAGAGAAACAATGACAGCTCCTAGGTTTTTTTAACTGAACGACTAGTAAATGTTGTAACCATTTAATGAAACAGAAAACCCTTAGGTATTGGCATATTTGGAGTGGGCTTGGGAATAAGGAGTTAAATATAGGATATATTCACTTCGAAGTACTTACTGGTAGGTGCTGAGTAGGAATTGAATAGGAGTGTGGAGTTAGGGGAAAGTGGAGGCTAGAGATCAAATCTGGGCTGGATTAGCATAGAAATAGTATTTAAAGCCACTGGGCTCAGTGAGATTTTCAAGGAAATAAGTGTGAATTGAGACAAGGACTAACCTCTGGGGTATTCCTACATGTAGAAATGGGAAGAAAAGGAGAGCCCAGAAGAGGTGAAGGAGGAAGAGCAGGCTTCTTCTTCTTTTTTTTTTAATTTATTTTCAGCATAACAGTATTCATTGTTTTTGCACCACACCCACTGCTCCATGCAATACGTGCCCTCTCTATTACCCTCCACCTGGTTCCCGAACCTCCCACCCCCGCCCCTTCAAAACCCTCAGGTTGTTTTTTTTTTTTTTTTTTTTATTAATTAATTTATTTTTATTTGCTTATTTACAGCATAACAGTGTTCATTGTTTTGGCATCACACCCAGTGCTCCATGCAGTACGTGCCCTCCCTATTACCCACCACCTGGTTCCTCAACCTCCCACCACACCCCACCCCCTCCCACTGCCCCTTCATAACCCTCTGGTTGTTTTTCAGAGTCCATAGTCTCTCATGGTTCATCTCCCCTTCCAGTTTCCCTCAACTCCCTCTCCTCTCCATCTCCCCATGTCCTCCATGTTATTTCTTATGCTCCACAAATAAGTGAGACCATATGATACTTGACTCTCTCTGCTTGACTTATTTCGCTCAGCATAATTTCTTCCAGTCCTGTCCATGTTGCTACAAAAGTTGGGTATTCGTCCTTTCTGATGGAGGCATAATACTCCATTGTGTATATGGACCACATCTTCCTTATCCATTCATCCGTTGAAGGGCATCTTGGTTCTTTCCACAGTTTGGCGACCGTAGCCATTGCTGCAATAAACATTGGGGACAAATGGCCCTTCTTTTCACTACATCTGTATCTTTGGGGTAAATACCCAGCAGTGCAATTGCAGGGTCATAGGGAAGCTCTATTTTTAATTTCTTCAGGAATCTCCATACTGTTCTCCAAAGTGGCTGCACTAACTTGCATTCCCACCAACAGTGTAAGAGGGTTCCCCTTTCTCCACATCCTCTCCAGCACACGTTGTTTCCTGTCTTGCTAATTTTGGCCATTCTAACTGGTGTTAGGTGGTATCTCAATGTTGTTTTAATTTGAATCTCCCTGATGGCTAGTGATGATGAACATTTTTTCATGTGTCTGATAGCCATTTGTATGTCTTCGTTGGAGAAGTGTCTGTTCATATCTTCTGCCCATTTTTGGATATGATTATCTGTTTTGTGTGTGTTGAGTTTGAGAAGTTCTTTGTAGATCCTGGATATCAACCTTTTGTCTGTACTGTCATTTACAAATATCTTCTCCCATTCCGTGGGTTGCCTCTTTGTTTTGTTGACTGTTTCCTTTGCTGTGCAGAAGCTTTTGATCTTGATGAAGTCCCAAAAGTTCATTTTTGCTTTTGTTTCCTTGGCCTTTGGAGACTTATCTTGAAAGAAGTTGCTGAGGCTGATATCGAAGAGGTTACTGCCTATGTTCTCCTCTAGGATTCTGATAGATTCCTGTCTCACGTTGAGGTCTTTTATCCATTTCGAGTTTATCTTTGTGAACGGTGTAAGAGAATGGTCGAGTTTCATTCTTCTACATATCGCTGTCCAGTTTTCCCAGCACCATTTATTGAAGAGACTGTCTTTTTTCCATTGAATATTTTTTCCTGTTTTGTTGAAGATTATTTGACCATAGAGATGAGGGTCCATATCTGGGCTCTCTACTCTGTTCCACTGGTCTATGTGTCTGTTTTTATGCCAGTACCACGCTGTCTTGGTGATCACAGCTTTGTAGTAAAGCTTGAAATCGGGTAACGTGATGCCGCCAGTTTTGTTTTTGTTTTTCAACATTTCCTTAGCAATTCGGGGTCTCTTCTGACTCCATACAAATTTTAGGATTATTTGCTCCAGCTCTTTGAAAAATATCGGTGGAATTTTGATCGGAATGGCATTAAAAGTATAGATTGCTCTAGGCAGTATAGACATTTTAACAATGTTTATTCTTCCAATCCAAGAGCATGGAACAGTCTTCCATCTTTTTGGGTCTTCTTCAATTTCTTTCATGAGTGTTCTGTAGTTCCTCGAGTACAGGTCCTTTACTTCTTTGGTTAGGTTTATGCCCAGGTATCTTATGGTTTTTGGTGCTATAGTAAATGGAATCGATTCTCTAATTTCCCTTTCTGTATTTTCATTGTTAGTGTATAAGAAAGCCACTGATTTCTGTACATTGACTTTGTATCCTGCCACGTTACTGAATTGCTGTATGAGTTCTAGTAGTTTGGGGGTGGAGTCTTTGGGGTTTTCCATATAAAGAATCATGTCATCTGCGAAGAGAGAGAGTTTGACTTCTTCCTTGCCAATTTGGATACCTTTTATTTCTCTTTGTTGTCTGATTGCCGTTGCTAGAACTTCTAATACTATGTTGAACAAGAGTGGTGAGAGTGGGCATCCTTGTCGTGTTCCTGATCTCAACGGGAAGGCTGCAAGCTTTTTCCCATTGAGGATGATATTTGCTGTGGGTCTTTCATAGATAGATTTTATGAAGTTCAGGAATGTTCCCTCTATCCCTATACTTTGAAGCGTTTTCATCAGGAACGGATGCTGGATTTTGTCAAATGCTTTTTCTGCATCAATTGAGAGGACCATGTGGTTCTTCTCTCTTCTCTTATTGATGTGTTCTATCACACTGATTGGTTTGTGAATGTTGAACCAACCTTGCAAGCCAGGGATGAATCCCACCTGGTCATGGTGGATAATCTTTTTAATGTGCTGCTGGATCCTGTTTGCTAGGATCTTGTTGAGAATCTTTGCATCCATATTCATCAGTGATATTGGTCTGAAATTCTCCTTTTTGGTAGGGTCTTTGCCTGGTTTGGGGATCAGGGTAATGCTGGCTTCATAAAAAGAGTCTGGAAGTTTTCCTTCTGCTTCAATTTTTTGGAACAGCTTCAGGAGAATTGGTGTTATTTCTTCTTTGAAAGTTTGGTAGAATTCCCCAGGGAATCCGTCAGGTCCTGGGCTCTTGTTTTTTGGGAGGTTTTTGATCACTGCTTCAATCTCATTACTAGATATCCGTCTATTCAGGTTGTCAATTTCTTCCTGGTTCAATTTTGGGAGTTTGTAGCTTTCCAGGAATGCATCCATTCATCTAGGCTGCTTAGCTTATTGGCATATAACTGTTGGTAATAATTTCTGATGATTGTTTCTATTTCCTTGGTGTTAGTTGTGATCTCTCCCTTTTCATTCATAATTTTATTAATTTGGGCTTTCTCTCTTTTCTTTTGGATTAGTGTGGCCAATGGTTTATCGATCTTATTGATTCTTTCAAAAAACCAGCATCTAGTTTCATTGATACGTTCTACTGTATCTCTCGTTTCTACCTCATTGATCTCTGCTCTAATCTTGATTATTTCCCTTCTTGCATGTGGAGTTGGTTTGATTTGTTGTTGATTCTACAGTTCTTTAAGGTGTAGAGACAGCTGGTGTATTCTGGATTTTTCAATGTTTTTGAGGGAGGCTTGGATGGCTATGTATTTCCCCCTTAGAACCGCCTTTGCTGTATCCCATAGGTTTTGGACTGAGGTGTCTTCATTCTCATTGGTTTCCATGAATTGTTTAAGTTCATCTTTGATCTCCTGGTTGATCCAAGCATTCTTAAGCAAGGTGGTCTTTAGCTTCCAGGTGTTTGAGTTCCTTCTGAACTTTTCCTTGTGATTGAGCTCCAGTTTCAAAGCATTGTGGTCTGAGAATATGCAGGGAATAATGTCAGTCTTTTGGTATCGGTTGAGTCCTGCTTTGTGACCCAGTATGTGGTCTATTCTGGAGAAGGTTCCATGTGCACTTGAGAAGAATGAGTATTCTGTTGTTTTAGGGTGGAATGTTCTGTATATGTCTATGAGGTCCATCTGGTCCAATGTTTCATTCAATGCTCTTATTTCTTTATTAATTTTCTGCTTCGATGATCTGTCTATTTCTGAGAGAGGCGTATTAAGATCTCCTACTATTATTGTATTCATATCAATATGGCTCTTTATCTTGATTAATAGTTTTCTTACGTAATTGGGTGCTCCCATATTGGGGGCATAGATATTCACAATTGTTAGTTCATCTTGGGGGATAGTCCCTTTAAGAATTATGTAGTGTCCTTCTGTATCTCTGACTACAGTCTTTAGTTTAAAATCTAATTTATCTGATATGAGAATTGCTACTCCGGCCTTCTTTTGAGGCCCATTGGCATGAAAGATGCTTCTCCATCCCTTCACTTTCAGTCTGGGTGTATCCTTAGGTTCAAAATGGGTCTCTTGTAGACAACATATGGATGGGTCCTGTCGTTTTATCCAATCTGCAACCCTGTGTCATTTTATGGGCGCATTTAGGCCATTCACATTGAGAGTGATTATTGAGAGGTAGGTTTTTATTGACATCGTGTTGCCTTTGAAGTCTTTCTGTCTATAGATTGTTTCTATATTTCTGTTCAATGATATTCTTAGGATTTTTTCTCTTTTATAGGACCCCCCTTAATATTTCCTGCAGTGTCGGCTTGGTGGTTGCATAGTCTTTTAAGCCTTGCCGGTCTTGGAAACTCTTTATCTCTCCATCCATTTTAAATGTCAGTCTTGCTGGATAGAGTATTCTTGGTTGCATGTTCTTCTCATTTAGTACTCTGAATATATTTTGCCAGCCCTTCCTGCCTTTCCAGGTCTCTGTGGAAAGGTCTGACGTTATTCTAATGGGCTTTCCTCTGTATGTAAGAAGCTTCTTTGTCCTAGCTGCTTTTAAGAGGGTCTCTCTTGAAACATAATTCCCCATTTTAACGATAAGGTGCCGTGAGGACTTTCGAGAATCTAAAATCTTGGGAGGAGATCTTTCTGCCTCTAGTACATGAACATTGTTTCCATTCGTGAGATTGGGAAAATTTTCATAGACAACTTCTTCCACTATATCTTCTAGACTTCTTTCTTTTTCTTCCCCTTCAGGGATTCCAATAATTCTGACGTTGGAACGTTTCATGGCATCGTTTATTTCCCTGATTCTGTTTTCGTGGCTTCTGAGCTGTTTGTTCCAGGCTTCCTCCTGATCCTTTCTCTCTATCTGTTTGTCCTCCAGATCACTAATTCTATCTTCTGTCTCAGTTACCCTAGCTTTTAGAGAATTTAGATTGGACTGGAACTCATTGAGAGCATTTGAACATCATCCCTGGTGGCTTTCAGTTCTGCCCTAACATTGTGAACATCATCCCTGGTGGCTTTCAGTTCTGCCCTAATCAATTCTGTTTGGTCATCCATGGCTTTCTCCAACCTAGCTATTGCCTGGATAATTGTTAGTCTGAATTCCTTTTCTGACATATTGTCTATGTCGATAGCCATTAGTTCTGTTGCAGAAGGCCCATCCTCTGTATTTTTCTTCTGTTGGGTATTCCTCCTCCTAGTCATTTTGGTAAGAGATGACTAAACAGATGCAGCTGGACTTATCGATTGTGGTGCAGTCAATGTGCACCCTGGAACGCTTCTGTGCAATCAGGATTCCCCACCCAAATGAGAGAAAAAAGAAAAGAAAAAGAAATAGAGAAGAAGAAAGAAAAAAAAGGGGGGAAAGAAAAAAGGAAGAAAAAAAAAAGAGAGAGAGAGAGATAGGAATAAAAGGGAAGATATAAGAGAAGGCTCAGCCCAAATGGGCCACAAGGTAAGATTTGTGGAGTATACAAACAAAAACAGACAGACAAAGAGTGATAAAAGTATATGACAAGAGAAAAAAATATGTATATATAAGCAAAAAAAAGGGGAAAACCTCCTCAGAAAGAACCCCAAGTATAAGATTTATATATTGTCAGGACAGACACAAATTCACAGAAACACTGACAGAAGGAAAAATTGGGAGAATGGTTATAGATTCTCAGTGTGGGTGAGGAAGGTTATTTTGATTCTTCCTGAAGGTATCTTGATGTTTTTGTTAAGGGACTCAACTTTCCTAAGTTACAGGGGGATTAGAAACTGGTTTGCCTATAGGGGTAGCATTGATTGGGGAAAGGGGGTTACCTTGAAGTTTAACTCTATATGTATAGTAGAAAATAAAAATTAAAAAAAGAATAAACTAGACTAAACTAAGTTAAAATTAAAAAAATAGAAAAACAAAAGAAAAACACGGGTGTATGTATCAAAAATTTCAGGTTAGAAGGTTATTAAAGAATTTGATGTACTGGACATCTCAGTGTGATGGTAAATAGGTTAAAAAATTATCTGTATGTATAAAAAAAAAAGAACCAGAATATTGGTAAAGAGTTAAAAATAAAAGTTGTATTTATGAAGTAGTGGTGGTTGTTCTCTTGTAGTCTTTTTTTTTTTTTTCCTTCCTTCCTGGTTGGTTTTCTGGGGGAGGGGCCTGCCACGTGGGTTTTCAGACAATGATGTTCCCTGAGTTAGGTCCTCCCGCTCCCCTCAAGGGGGTGAGCTCTTTTTTTTTCAGGAAACTGTTTTTTTTTTTTCAGCCTTTTGTTCTCTGGGGGTTTTTATGTTCTTTCATCTGCTTTCTCTCGCCTTGACAGCTTTTGATGGTTTTTGGAGGTTTAGAGGAGAGCAAACAGCACCCCAACCTCCCTCTCAGAGAGAAGCCTCAGACTGTTTTGCAAAAGCTGCTGGCAGAGTTGGTTCTGGGTCACTGTCCCTGGGGATGCAGGGGCTCCTCGTTGTGCCCAAAACCAGGGCAGCTGTGGCTGTCTAGGCAGCTCCAGACCGCCAGAGAGGTTCCGAGCAGAGATCGCGCACTGAAATTTTCCCGCTGTCCCGGGCTGGGAATGTCTGGTTTTTCCTGCTGCCAGAGCTCCAGGCTAGCGCCTATGAGCACCTATCCCAAGGGAGGGTGTGGGACGCGCGCGTTTCAGGATTGCCGTCAGGCCAGGCTCCCAGCCCCTCACGGGAGACAGACCCCACTCGTTCTCAGGCGCGCTGGCGTTCAGGTGCACTCGCGGCTCAGGGACGGAGACCTGATTTCTCCGCCGCACTCTCTCTGGCTCCGCGCCAGGGGAGGCTGTCCTGGGTCCGGGGACTTAGGTCCCTGACCCTAACCGCCCAGGTTCCCACTATTACCCCCCCCCCCCCCCCGCCACCGCGATCCTTTGCTGTTTGTTTTTTGAGTGCTTTCAACCAGACTCCAAGTTAATGCTGGTCCCCAGACGCAGAGCACTCTCGTGTTGGGGTGTTACTTTCCGATCGGTCACCTCTGGTGGCTCCCTCCCCCTTTTGTTTATCTTCCGATATCAGTCCACCGCTCCCAGTCTGCTTTACCTGCCACTGGCGTCTTCTGCTCCTGTAGAGATCCAGACGTGTATAATTCTGATCTCAGGCTGATTTCATGGGTGGTCGGAGTTCTTTGGTAGGTAATCAGCTCACTTTAGGGTACAGGTTGAAATGGTGCCTCCTCCTACTTCCCCGCCATCTTGCTCCCCCCCCCCTCAGGTTGTTTTTAAGAGCAGGCTTCTTTTTGCATCAGAGGAAAATGGAATGGGAGTGTAGCCCAGCAGCCAAGGCAACAAAGCCCTTCAAGGAGAAAGTGAATAGTGTATCAATATCACATGCTAGTGAGAGGTTGAGGAGAGTGGGGGCTGGAGGATGGTATCTGAATTTGGCAGTGCAGCCACTGCGAGTGAATTCGATGCACACTCCTGACTGGAGTGGGCTGAGCAAAGAATGGCGGAGCGGGAGAGGTGACAAAACAGGGACTGCAGTATATGTAACCATTCTGCAGTTTCACCATAAAGGAAGTGGTGAGACCGTGCACCTTTGGAAGAGGATCTAGAATCAAGAGGGCATGTGTTTAAGATGAGTTACTACAGCAAGTCGCCCTGCTGAGGGAATGATTGGGATGGGGTATTAATGGTACAGGAAGGAGCATGGCTGGAGCATTGTCCTTGATTGGAGGAGAGGGGGCACTAGAGGGCCTCCTGCACAAACGGAGGCGCTGCTGTAAGTAGGAGTATGAGTGGTAAATCCATTGGGATGGGCGGTGGTAGACAATACGGTTAGAGAGAGAATGCGTTGGGAGATTTGGTAGTGAGAGCGTGAGAGATTTCCCGTCTGATAGCTTGTAGCCAAATCCAACTTGGAAACCTCATTTACCAAAATTAATGAGAAGTTCTGTATGAGTTCTGTCCTTACTCCCAAAACTGGGATGATACTGGAACTGTGGGACTAAGGCAGGCCCTGAGCTCAGAGAAAGACTTCTGCCCATCTATTCACTGGCCCCAGGCATCACATGTTTGTTTCGCACATGATAGCACGGGTGAGGGCTGCTACCCCACTGCCCATTAGGCTTTGCTGCTCACCACAGCTGCATCTCATAGTGGGTTTTTTCACCAACCATAGCAGCATCAAAGCCACAGCTCAGCATCTGGCCTCAGTGTGTATCCTAAGATCATACACCACCTGAAATTCTTCCAACACTGGGCCAGTATCCTGGGGATGGGGGGAAGGTGTCTGCCCTTCCCCAACAACACACCTCTCCAGGACTTCTCTCCTCTGATGGAGCCTCAGAGTCAGGAAACCTTACTCAGAGCTATAACCTCCATCCTTTGTCCCATCTGGAATGAGGAGGAGATAATACTTGTTTACTTTACTTGACCCAAAGGATAGGACCATTTAAAATCTATCTTAATGTTTCTTTTAACTTTATTTTTAAAAATTTCTCTTCTATCTTTGTAAAAGTATAATCTGGCAAAACTTGGATTAATAAACCTATGAGTGTGGTCTGAATGATAGAGGGAAGGAAGAACCAACCTTGACCTCCTCTGGTCCTGGCAGCCCCCAGGAATCTCAGGCTGATGCTTTAGGGAGCAGAGGACTCTAGGTGATTAAGAGCTGCCAATGTGCATATTTGCAGCTTACATGGGAAGGAGGGAGAAAAAGTCAGCTAGGGATGCTCTGTTAACCTTCAGAGCATTAAATCTCAAGTAGCGCTGCAAATGGAAGTGGAAAGACATATTTAGAAAGTCAGCAGCAATCATCTGTAAGTGTTTCCTCTTTTAAGGTTTAAGGCAGAAAGGTGTCCCCAGCCCTCTAAAATAGGTCAGTTGGACCCTCTGAGAAAGTGCTGGCATTTGTCTCAATAGACTTATCAATGTTTAGTATAACTCTCCTTATTTCTCTGGGATGAGAAGATCGAATCGTGAGCAATACATGTCATATATATCTTGGAGAATTTTCATGGTCATCAGCGATAGTTAAGGAGGTTTTCCCCCTCTGATTCTAGCCCACATTCTACAGGTGCTGAGGCAGAAACACCGCATTATGGATGCTATGTGAATGGAGGCAGCAAAGCCCTTTGTCCGATCAGATAACCACAGCTTTACTGCCCAATCCCTGGATAGACCATGCCTTGTGTTAGGATGTTAGCTTCAAGGAAGATGGTGATAAAGGGTCATTATTTCTAATTATTTGCTTTGTTCCTGGACATGGACTTTAATGGATAATTTAATAAACACAAATAGTATCATTAAAAGATGTGATTTTTAAAACTGTCCACCCAGGCTTTTCTCCATTTGTTCTATGAACCCATGCTTGTAATCAATCCACAAACTCTGCAACAGCAAAAAATTTACACCTTTGGTGGTTAATACTTTGGGGAGTATATATCTAGGTAAGTAGATATAAATTTGACTATAAATGTATTCGATGCATATAGTCTGTAAATCTTGAAAAAAATCTGACTAGAACTTTCCATTTCATCTCCATTTCATCCTCTTTCATCTCCTTCTGTTTCCCCATATGAGTAGCCACACAGGAACTTTTCCCTTCCTAATACACCCCTAGTCACACCTTTTCCAAATTCAGGCTACCCTCTTCTCTCCTCCTCTTATTCCCTCCCTCTCCCCCCACCACCCCTATCTTCTGATTCCCAATTTAAGAAACAAAATAAATAAACAGAAAAAAAAAAGCCAAAAAAAAAAAAAAAACCCCACTCAAATACAGAGAACAGACGGGTGGCTACCAGAGGGATTGTGGAGGGAGATGGGTGAGATAGAAAAAGGAAATTAAAATTGTCCGTGCCATGGTGAACACTGAGTAATGTGTAGAATTGTCTGCCTGCAACTAACCCTGTATGTCAATCGTGCTTGAATAAAAAAATGAATAAACACAAACACATGCAAATATCAAGGAACCAGCTACTCCAAGAGAATGGCGGCGGGTGGAGGCAAGGGAGTGGACATCAAGAAATTCTATTCAGCAGGAAGAGGGAAAGTAAAAACGCTGAGAACCTTCACAAGTACTCAGTACCTCCAAGTCTTTTGTCCTTGTCACATGTGTGAACAATAACTGTAATAAAAGGGCATTAGAAATGCTAAAATTTGTCCACAGATGAAGGGAAAAGAGAACAGTCTTTTTTGGCTCAGGGCGAAAGAAATGGGAGGACGAAGGAAAAGTGGGTAGGAGAGTAGCATTAATAGGGAAGGTAGTAATCACGACCGTAGGCATCAGCCCCCTCATAGCAGTGGCTGTATATCAGGCATTTCCTATATTCCAAGAAGTGAGCTAGGCACACCGCCTGTACCGTTTCGTTTAACTTTCACGACGCGTTCAGCACGGGGGAGAGGAAGCACATGTCATTTCCACTTAGCAAGTAAACAGAGGTTTCTGGTGGTTCATAAGTTCAAGTTTATGCAGCCAGGGAGTATTAGCAAGAGAATTTGCACTCAGGCTGTCTCATAAATTCTGTGCTCTTCCTGTTAAGATTATACTGCTTCCTGAAGTAAGGCCCTAGAACAGGGCTGGTGTGGCTGCGGGTGGTTGCTGTTGATTATGGCTGCTCAGAATCCCTTTACATCTTTGCCTAGGTTCCCTTCCCTTTCTCTGTGGGAAGGTATCTTGCTACTCTGTGTGGTACCTCTGGCTATCATAGATCCCGTGCCACAGCAAAGGAGCGAATCAGGCCAATCAGGGTGATTTCTGACACTCTTTATTCATAGATGCTGGAAGTAAGAGTGTTCTTTCCTCCAGGGTCACTAAGCTAGGATGACGTACTTCTGGATCAGCTTTGCTTTCTACCTTCCCCTTGACTGCCCTCCTGCACCACCACCTCCCCATGCACAAAGAAGTAAGGCCACAAAAAGAATGATGCTAATCCACAGTGGGGAGAAAAGGAAACAAAACACAGAGCTCCAAGAGATCGGAGAGATAAAGAGCAGAGTCGTTCCAGTGCACAGGGCTAAGGAAACACCTAGCTTTCAAAGACTGAGCTAAGCAATTTCTGTGTTTCAGTAAAGCTCATTTGCGTTGGGTTTTTACCATTGAGGACTGAGGCATAACCAACACAGCCTTCAAGAATGCGGAGGACTTTGACGAGAAGAATAGCTGAGACAGAGGGCAGGGAAGAGAGTAAAAGGAGGAGATAAAACAGGGTCATTTCAGGGAACAAAATGTTCTAGTTCAGCATTAGCATAAGTTATTGAAGTGGTGGGGGGGTGTAGAAGAGATACCTGGGGAAGTAACTAGGGGGTCATTGGGAGTCCCAAGTTCAGTCCTCAGGAAAATGCTACTGTTAATACTGAGTGGGTAAAAGTTCTAGGTTGAGGCAAAACACAGCTCAGAGGAATGATGAATGTTGGCGCATTTAGCCATGAGCCTACTCTTATTTGGCCATGAGCCTGTCAAATGCTTTTTTTTTTTAAAGATTTTATTTATTTATTTGACAGATACAGATCACAAGTAGGCAGAGAGAGAGAGAGAGGAGGAAGCAGGCTCCCTGCGGAGCAGAGAGCCCGAAGTGGGGCTCAATCCCAGGACCCTGGAGTCATGGCCCGAGCCAAAGACAGAGGCTTTAACCCACTGAGCCACCCAGGCGCCCCTTTCAAATGCTTTTATTATTTGACTGCCTTTAGGTTAGGCACACAGTTTCCAACAGTTGCCACCACTCCTTAAGTTCTCATTCATCAGTAACCTGCTTCCCTGCTTTTTGTGATCTTCTTGGCCCCTCAAAAGAACCTAAGAAACTATTTGTACCTTCTATCTGTTCACTCTCCATCATTCCAGTTGGATAAAGTGAAGTCGTATTGCTCCTCCAAGTCCTTTACGTCGTGTCATATGGTGTTTCTGTGCTTAGAGGGTCTGTCACTCTTGCACGTCAATAGATTTTTTTTTTTTTAGATTTTTTTTTTAAATTTATTTATTTGACAGACAGAGATCTCAAGTAGCCAGAGAGGCAGGCAGAGAGACAGGAGGAAGCAGGCTCCCCGCTGAACAGAGAGCCCGATGCAGGGCTCGATCCCAGGACCCCAAGATCATGACCCGAGCCGAAGGCAGAGGCTTTAACCCACTGAGCCACCCAGGCGCCCCTTGCACATCAATAGATTTAAACTTGAGGGCTGTCATGTTCATTTGGACTAAGGAATGTCTTGTACTCTCCTCTTTGTATTTCTAAGTCCCACCCGAACCTGAAAGTCTCCCTTCTCAAGCCCCTAGGTCCACCAGGACTTTCTCTGTTTTCTTTCCTCATCTCCCCAGCTTCCCCTGACAGCTGGGGAATGACTTCAGTAAGTCAGGTTAATTCATAAATTTAGTTAGTTATACTTTCTTTTAGTTAATTAAAATTCCTAATTTGTATTTATTAAAGGAAATTGTCACCTCCTTAAGGGCAGAGATCATGTCTTATAATTTGCTGTATCTTTCCATCATCTGGAGGACACCATGGAAGCCTCAGTAGACCTATTGGTTTGTGACAATAAGCCATGTAATTCCAAGTGCTAATAAATCTCAAGGATTCACATGAATCATTTGGAGAAAATTCATCTCCTTCCATCTCTTAGTGTCTTGTGATAATGTTCAGCTATAATGATAGAGTCAGATTTTGATCACAATTCAGATTTCTTTTTGTGAGCCTGAGATAGAATAGTAAAGTGAGCTCATCTGACTTCTAATTTGGATCCTGCTCCTCCAAGTCAGGAAAACAAAACACCCTCAGCTTCTGATGGTGCAAAAAGGAGTTGGAAGCACAGTGAGGCACAGCTTTGATATTTCCTTCTGTACTCTACAAGCAGTCTTTGTACAAGGCTGTTTAAAGAGAAGAACATGAGTTTTGATCTAATAAAATCCATTTTCCCAGGACTTGTATGTGTTCTTTTCTAGGAAAACCTTTAGAAACTATGTCATTTTCAATTTTAATTATCTTTGAAATGAAAAGGAACCTTAAATACAACAACTTCCAAATGAAAGGGAAGATTTTGTTTTAGAAAAACAATCACTTTCCAGGGCTCCTGCTCTCTCAGTTTTTTTCCCCTATTCATCCATATTTCAATTTTGAAGGTCTGTAAAGCAGGTTCATATCTATGACCTTGTCCATGAGTGTGGGAAAATATACTTTGGTCAGTTAATGCCCATTGTGTGGAAAGCACCCTGGGGAATATTTATCTTGTAAAGGGCAGGATACCTCGAGAGGGATTGTATGTTGAAATTGCAGGCACTTTTGCACGTGCACAGAGAGGACAAAACTACTTCAAGGAGCTTCACTGGAGCAGTTATTCACAGAGCTGAGCCCCGTGGGGATGGCGGCAAAGTAAGCAGAGCTCAGCTCCTGGGCAGCAACCGCCCACACCCCTCACTGCCTCCGTGCAAGTGTGTTAGGGTCTCTCCAAAGTCAGGAGCAAGATCGAACTCCCAGACATCCCCAGACCCTCGCCCGAAGGAAGCAAAGCTAACAGCTCCTAAGTCTGTAATAAGCTTTTTACCTTAAAGCATTTGCTTCACACTCCAGCTGTTTTTACAAGGACTATCATTTCACACACCGTTGTCTCCAACAGGAAATAGTGTTTGCCCTGCACTTAGATGGAAAGAACTCACAGCTCATAAGTCTGTAATAGGATCCTGTGTTCAAACCCGAGCTTCACCAGTCTGGTGACTGTAGCCTTCACCATCATTTCACACGCTGTTATCTTGGAAACATGGTGGTGTTTGTGGAGCTTCCCTGAGTCTACCCTGAGACCCAGTCTTGCCCTCCATCTAATAGAGTGGGAGTGCGGTGGGTATGGATTCTCACGAAAGGTTGACTTATATGGATTTTTCCAAACACTGCTTGCCTGCCTCCTGGGAAGCCTCCTGACACTCTTCCAAGGCCAGGGTGCCGTCTTCTCCCATGTAGTCTGAGGTCAAGTGAACAAGACCCTTTGGCAGGCATTGTGGATAATAATGTACTTCTGCCAACTGGGGTGTGGAATGTTTATATTTGGATCAGATAAGATGTGATATTCCTCCATAGATAAGTTACTTTCAAGGCTTTTGTCATTATAGTTCAGGAATTCCTAATGTTTGCCAAGCACTTCACATACTAACAAATCCAGGAGGAAAGTGATAACATCCCAGCCACCTAGTTAACAAAGTCATCCCTTTGGAACCAAAACTTAAACCTGGGGCTGAGTCAGAAGGCTGTCTACTCTATTACATTGCCTATAGCCAATTATGTTGCTTTAAAGCACCAGTTCCTTCCAGGAAAGAATCTCAAAGATAATCACACTTAAAAGAGAGAAACATCACTTAAATTGTTGAAGAAACAGCCTTGAAAAGGCAGCCAGACAACCTGCTTTTGCTCCCAACTGACTTTATCATGCTGGACATGTCATTTAACCTCTCAAAATCAATTTCCTTAGCGAGGCCTCTTTTTCCCTTTCATGAAAGAAAGAAGTTCGATTAAGCAATTTCTAAGTTTGCTCCCACCTCTCTTAAAGGTTCATGATTCTATTAGGTCGTTTTAGTTTTGTTCTAAGGAACAATTTTTTTTTAACTTGTTGGATTTCTAAGAGGAGACCTTTTAAAGCTGGAGATCAATACAGTTTGGTTTCATTTGCCACATTCCACAGAGCTATTTCTTTTCCTTCACTTTTTCTCACTGGCCCAGAGACTCAGATCTTGACTTGAGAGAACTCAAACAGGCAGGAGAGACATACTGCACCCTTCCCCCCTTCCCCAATCCACCATCTGGTTCGTTTGATGACATTCAGCCAGTTTTCTCACTTCAGGAACACATCTTTCCTTGTGTTGGCCTTCTGTCAATACTTCAGCTTCATGGGTTTCCCTGGTGCCCTCAGGGCTCAGGATCCTGGGGAGAAATGGGGGCGGGGGGAGGCCTTTTCACAGTGGTTTGACCTTAGCAGATGGCCTCTGCAGATTTGATAACTATGATCGGCTTATATTGTCCTCAATAGACCAAGTTAAGTTCCTGCCTCCGGACCTTTGCACTTGATACTCTTGCCACCTAGAATTATCTACTCCTGATACCCACATGGTTCAATTCTTTCAGGTTTCAACTCAAATATCTCATCGAGACCTACCCCATAGGATCTGACCAGTCAGCCTGTCAAAAGTCTAAACTGTCTCTTCTCTTCCCATGTGCCTAATACCTCTAGTCCTTTCTGTCACTTTTTTATAGTATGCTTGGCACTATATACATATTTCTATCTTACATACATTTATATTTTGTCTCCTATATTGTGCAGTATATATTTTAGGTAATTTTCTTTTATCACCTGTATCTCCCACAAATATGTAAATTCTATGAAGGAATGGATCCATGTGTTTTGTTTGTTGGTCTATCTTCAGTGCTTAGACCGATGCTTAGCCCGTTGCAGTACTCACTAAATATTTAATAATTGAATGTCCACAAAGTAACCACCGTGGAGTTCTATTACCCTCCCCACTTAAAAAATATCAGCTCCCTCAAGCCACCCAAAAGAAAAATATACATTTACAAAGAGTTGATATTTTCTCAATGCAATGTATAACATGGAAAAAAAGACATCGTTAGTGAACTTTGTTGTTGTTATAGTCCCTTCAGTAAAAATAAATAATAAATCCCCTTAAATAAAAATGAAAATAGCACCCTTGTGAAGCAATGTCAGTGATGAGCCCCTTTTTCCTTCCAGGCTATAAGCATTATGGCCATCTTCCACAGAAATTCTGGAGCAGCTACTATGAAATAGCATTATTTTGTGCTTTATACTTAACCTCGAAAGGAGAAGGAGGAATCAAAGGGGGGAAAAAACCCCACCCTGCCACAATAATACCAATTATAGAGTGAAATAGTGTATGAAATTCCGTTTCCTTTGTGTAGATAATTCATTGAAATAACATAATCCAAGCAAAAATCTTACCCTTTAATTTCCTTATTTGACCCTGTGAGTTGTTATCAAGGTCATTCCTACCTTACTTTGACAGAGTGTATTCTTTGACCACTAAGTGCTCAGCGTTCAATAAAAAATGGTCTTGGTGAACTCTTCACAGTGTGAGCTCCAAATCTTACTGATTCCAAGCAAGACATTATCTTTTGAAAAATGAAAGCTAAGAGACCTATAGGTTTTATAAATTTTTCAAGAGCTTTAGATAGATAATGGAAAAGGGCAGAATATATTTCCCCCTAGTAGCGGACCCACCCCCCCCAGTTAAAATATAAAATAAAGAATTACTACCCAAAATTGCATACCAAGTTTTAAGAATAAATGGCCATTAAATTTCCTATGTAAATTTAATCATGAATCTTTGCTAATTTTACTAGGTAATACATAAAAATCTTTGTCCCCCACCAACCGATAGACTTTACCTATTTGATCTAATACAGAGTAGATATGTCTTTTATAATAGTTTTTCTGCTTTATAAATGACTCCAAAATGTTTGTGATTTAACAGAGTAAAAGTTTGTCCTTCTTTCACATCACTGTTCAGTGTCTGGCAGGGTGAAGGGTGAGGCCTGAGCTCTGTAGTTATTCATGTAGTTATTCATGTAGTTATTCATTCCCAGTTCATTCTCCTTGTGACATGTCCATGTTACAGATGTGGCTCCTTCATAACCAAGAAAGATGACAAAGGAGGAAGATGATGTGGAGAGAGATTTTATGGTCCACACCTCAAAGAGGCAAACATTCCAGTGGCCAGAACCTAGTCACATGACCCCACCTAACTGTAAAGGGCTGGAATGAAGCTGAGCTATTGACTCAAGCAGAATCAAGCCATAGTTCTCCCCAGTGATCTCTGCAACAATGTGACCTCATTTATATCGTTATAAACCTTTGATTGTAGTATTGACAGAGAAGTCCGCAAAGCAGTCTCCTCAGTCTCTATCTGCACTTCACATGGCCTAGGGCATGAGATAAGAAGAGATGCAGTAGTCCCTCCTTATCTGCAGGGGATACATTCCAAGACTCCCGGTGGATGTCTGAGCTGCACATAGTACTGAACTCTATATATCCTGGGTTTTTCCTCTACATACATAGGATAAAGTTTAATTTGTAAATTAGGCAGAGTTAAAGATTAACAATAACTAGGGGCACCTGGGTGGCTCAGTTGGTTAGGCATTTAACTCTTGATCGCAGCTCAGCTCTTGAGATCAGGGTCATGAGTTCAAGCCCCATGTTGGGCTCCACACTGGGCATGCAGCCTACATGAAAAAAAAAAAGATTAATAACTTATAAGAAAATAGAACAATTGTAACAATATACTGTATAAAAGTTATATGAATGTGGTCTCTCCCTTTGGAAATATTTTACAATAATGAACTCATTCTTCTCGTGATGGTATGAGATGGTGAAACAACTATGAGAGGAGATGCCGTGAGGTGAATGATGTACACATTGTGACGTAGCGTCAGGCTACTATGGAGCTTTTGACCATATGTCAGGAGGAGCATCATCTGCTTGGGACTGCAGTTGACTATGCGTACCTGGAACCAAGGAAATCAAAACTGCCGATGGCGGCGGGGGGTGGGTCTCTTATACTACATTTATTTACTACTGTGTTTCGTTAACACAAGTCATAATGATGGGAAGAAACAATTTTAAGTAAAGGAAAAATGGTTGGATTTATTTTTTTTAAGATTTTTATTTATTTATTTGACAGACAGAGATCACAAGTAGGCAGAGAGGCAGGCAGAGAGAGAGGAAGGGAAGCAAGCTCCCCGCTGAGCAGAGAGCCCGATGTGGGGCTGGATCCTAGGACCCTGGGATCATGACCTGAGCTGAAGGCAGAGACTTTAACCCACTGAGCCACCCAGGCGCCCCTGGATTTAGAGTCAGATCCCTAGAGTCCACTAATTTCTGTTTGGAAACATACATACACATACCATCCCTGCAGTGTTCTAAGATTAGGATGAGAAGATTTTCCCTTCTCCAGCTTGTAAAAGGAGACCCCCTTTCTCCTGACTGCAAATACAAGCCTGTTTGCATTTTCTGTGACACTCGGAAAATAGGTCTGTGACATTGTGGGTTAGGATCTGGCCTAAATACCAGCATAACAAAGTGTTCCTCTGCTTCAGCTCTCCATTTTATAGCATGAAACATTTCATTGATATGGGAATAACCACTATGATGAATGGAAACTTTGTGCTATTCCCAGCTTCTTGTAAGCACTGAATACTTGTCCCTCTTTCTTTTGGGTGGGTCTTTCCAGGAGCTCTGAGTAGGTAGCTCTCTGACACCTGTGCACTGTTCCCAATTCTTGCTCACCACTCAAGAGGGACCCTTGGCAGATTCCAGGATTTCCTCTGGAATAGCTCTCTTGCCTTTAGCACTCTGTCCTATGAACTCCAGCCATCTTGGTTCTGCTCCAAATCTTAACTCCATCTCTTTAACCCGGTGTATCTGGCAGAGCCTGACTCAGTCGCCCCTTACTGTATTGTGACCTGGAAATCCTTTGGGGCAGTAAGCTGACCTGATCCTAGGGTTCAGCTCATTAGTTTCCTGTCTTTGAGAGATCACTGTCCTTCATTGCCTGATGTCCATTATCTTGAAAACCATTTTCATGTATTTTTTCTATTTATTCTTTTTTTTTTTATTGTTTCCAGTAAAAAAGTAAATGCAGTACCTGTTATGTCACTTTGGATGGAACTTCTCTAGGTGCTATTTAAATATGGTGAGCAAGTTACCTACCCCTTCAGAATTTAGTGGGTTTTTTTCTGTATATTGGATATAATATTATTTATAAGCCCGTATATATTGTTTTCTACCTGGCAGACTCCTTATTCTCATTCACTTTCTTCACATATGAAATTGTCAATTTGAAAAGAAAACACGTCAAAGCACTTACATTCCCTTTCATTCATTTTTCCTTTTCACCAAGCGCTGGCTATCATTTCTCAACATACCTTTTAGATCGTAACCCATCTTTTGAACACATTTGTGAGAATAACCCAATAAGCACTTAGATTCTTAAATGCGCTGTGAAAAGAAAGATGATACACAAAGTTTTCTCACTCAAGGACACCCCGTGTGCAAGCACAACGTAGTTAATTCTATCTGTCTTCAATCTGGACACCGAACAGAGGCCAGAAAGAGCCTTAAAGGCTTTTCTGAGCCAGAGAAAGTTAAAACTGACTGAAGAATGTGATCTATGATGAGCACTTTTTGCCTGAATCACCAGTTGTTTGGCCTTACACCCAGAGAAATGTGTTCTTGATGGAGACAACCTGGCAGACAGACAATCTTGATCAAAGATGTAGTCATAACATTTACTGCCTTCTTGTAGCATCTAGAGACAGTCGGGCAGAAAAGGGTGTCCCAGTTTCCCATGACAGATAGAAGAAATCCACTCCTTGACAATTCGGAAATAATCATACGAAACACCATCTTGACAAAGTGTGCTCAAGGAATTTGTTTTTCTAACTGATAAAATTTTAACTAAATGGCCATTTGAACATAATCTTTAGACTCAAAATGATTTCATTTCTGCAGTATCAGAATTGCTAGGGTACCCATTTAGTTTGCTTAGAAACTGGTTTTGTTGTTGTTGTTGTTTAGGTTGGTTCTCAGGTTGCTAACCTGGGAGACATGCCAGTTACAGACACTTCACTCCATACAGAATTGGGGGTTGTGTTTTGTAGTCAAAGAATTTGAATACCTGTCAGGGAACCAGCCCTTTAATGCAAAGGTGGAATACTTTGGTGCATACTTGTTTCGCAAACAGCTTTTCCAGGAATATTCTTCTGATCTACAGAATCGTGTTTTCATTCAAGCTTTTCTACACCTGAACCCAAACCTACCCACGAGGATGTTTATATACATGTCTAGTAGAATCAGAGACCTAAAAATGTCTTTTGCTTTTGAAAATAGGCAATCTTGGGGCGCCTGGGTGGCTCAGTGGGTTAAGCCTCTGCCTTCAGCCCAGGTCATGATCTCAGGGTCCTGGGATCAAGCCCCACATCAGGCTCTCTGCTCAGCAGGGAGCCTGCTTCCTCCTCTCACTCTGCTGTCTCTCTGCCTACTTGTGATCTCTGTCAAATAAATAAAAAATCTTTAAAAAAAAAAAAAAGAAAATAGGCAATCTGGCTATGGCTGATTGTATATACCTAGCCCTCTCTCACATCTTTCTCCTGCTAAGAAATGGTTTCCCTCCCTAGTCAAGACCAGGACTAGGGACTGTTGTACCCATTTCACAGAGAGTAATGATTGCCTTGTAGATGGACATATGACCCAAACTAGGCTAACTGGGTTCTCTTCTCTGTTCTCTTCTAAGGGGAATATTGGAATATCTTCCTTCTCTGCCTGGTCAGAGATGGAATAAAATACCCTTTTGCTGAAGGAGCCTGTCCAGTTGAGTCTTTGATTTCATCCCTTATTCTTTTAGAAGTTTGGAAATAGGAAACAAAAACTTACTGAATCTTACACTGTTTGACATTGAGTATTTGTCATTTGACTATACATAAGCCTTCTGAGTAACACAAGCAGATGGGTTTTAAGATACTAATTTATTTTTTCATCTTGATTAAAAGCATCACTAATACTTTAAAAATATTTTTAAGCAGAGAAGCTACTTATGTATAAAAGATTTGTTATGATAAATAAGGGAGATGATTAAACACTTTTAGAATTTTATTGTAAAAAAATAAAACAGGTGCAAAAATGAATAAAAGCAAAATATAGTATTTTCCTTATAAATAAAAGATAAAAACATTAATATCAAATAACTTGTTATCACATAATGTGGTCTTTGCCATTTTATCTTCTTTTGGTGAAAGTCCCAAAATGGTATAAAATATAAGAAAACAAGAATTGCTTAGAGATACTCTCTTTGCCTGAGGTAGAAATAAAAATAAAATGAAGAGCCATAGAACATTCAAGCTCTAAAGGAGGAGAAACACACCATGCGGACAATTCAAGGTCATGTCTGAGATATCTCAGGGATTTTCAGGGCCGCATTTCCAATTTTGTTTTTTTTTCCTTCCTTGCAAAACCCTTTACTCCTACCAGCCCCGTGTACTCCAGCTGCAACGGCAGCTAATTGCCTTCCCAGACCACCATGGTGGCTGTTTCTTCGACTTAGAGGAATCCACGATGCTGATTTTCTCAGAATTAGCTTCAAAGTGAGACTCTGTATTAAGTCTCCCATTATAAAAACATGCCCAAAGCATGCAGGAGCACTCAAAATAGATAGAAAAAAAAGTCATTCATGGTCTCCTATCCCAGTGATAACTACAACAGTTTGGATTCTGTATTTCCTTGCGTGGATTTGGCTACTCTTTTATGTCGTGGTAATCTTACTGTACCAAGTGTGCACCATCCCCTCCCCACTCTTCCTTTCCTCTGAACATTCACACAGAAGTATTTTCTTATGTTATCCTTAGCTCTTGATGCCATATTTTATTTACTGGTTGAAGAAGAATATTGAATAATATTTCCACTTTTTGATGAGTATAAATAATGACGTAGCTAGGCACTTTTCTATCTACATAAATGTGTTCTATTAATACCTACCTCCTAAAAGTTTATGTATAAACTTCTAGAAATAAAATTGATACAGAGGAAATTCTCATAACATCATATTCCTTCTACATGATAGAAAATATACAAAGAACAGCATAAATAAAAGAATTATTTTTTTTATAAACTATTAGAAAATATCTTTGGAGTTAAAAAAAAAAGTCAAGAAACTTCAAAAAAAATACTGACCAAGCTTTCTAAGTGTTATATAAATGAACATTTTCTTACTGTAATAGGCTTTCTGAATTTCAAAAATTTTTAAAAAAATAATGTTATTTAAGGTATGGAAAAAAAAATCAGTGGCCTTAGACTGCTAGCATTTTGTGTGTCAGGTAAGGCAGAATTAGGGGACCGTTCTGTAAATGATGATTAGAAATTCACATTCTATTTAAAAATAAAGATACCCAAAATAGATTCTAGATTGGTTAAAAATTTTTAAGTCACAAGCAATAATCTGAAAGATGGTTTTAATATTGGGCAGGGAATTGGAGGAGAGCTGGGAATCTCAAGAAGACTGAATGATTTTACTCTGCAAAAATTATCAGTTTTACCTACCATGGTCAAAAAAATCCCATCACACAAGTAACAAGATTAAAAAATACATTTATAGGATATATGACTTGGAGAAAGTTAATATACTTAAAATATAATAAGATGGTATCAATCAATAAAAAATGAAACCTGATCCCAGATGAAAAAAGGACGGAACAGATATGCGGACAGTTGTGACAGATGAAGAAACAACCAATATATATTTGGAAAGATAAACCCAGATAAATGTAGTTTCAAATACGAGAACATATCTTTAACCATTGGTTTAGTAAATGCCTTCTAAAATGATATGTCTAGAATAATGTTTCCCAAACTTAAAAAAATGAAGATATTTGTGGACTAGGCTCAGTCCACTTCAGTTATGATCAATTAAGTTACTGATGTTCCTGTGTATACATCTAAGGCTGAGGGTTATTCCAAAACCATATTTTAAGAACTACTGGCCTAGAGGTTTTAATAGTGAGACTAGGTCCTCTTGTGTGACCTTGGTGAAGCTGTAATTTCATATAACTTTCTTGGAGGGCTGTCTGGCAATATGTGTTAAAATTTTAAATAAGCACACCCTTTAATCCAGCAGTGTTACTTAAAAATTTAAAACAGTCTTTGTTGAATATTTAAGGAAATTGTCAGATAATTGGGTCAAGATATAGATAATGTAGCATTTCCAGGCATTGTTTATAATAGCATAAGCCTACAACCAACCTAAATATCCACTGAAAGAGCATTGGTTATATAACGTACAGTCACCTGATAGGATACTAAGCTACCATATAAGGACTAAAGTAAATCTGCATGAAGTCATATTGTAGAAATAATCATGATGTGCTGTGTGCCTTGGTGGGGGGTGGGCAGTATAGAAACAGTATGCAAGATTTGATTCAAAGTATGTTTATATGTTTAAACGTGCATAAAAGTCAAGAAAGTTAAATCCGAAGTTTAATAATGGTCCTTTCTTGATGTTTTTTATGTATATTTTGCACACTTGAATATTCTATATTTTTTTTCTTTTTTTTTCAAGATTTTTTTTTTTCACTTAACAGAGAGAAAGATCACAAGTAGGCAGGGAGGCAGGCAGAGAGAGAGGGGGAAGCAGGCTCCCTGCTGAGCAGAGAGCCTGATGCGGGGGCTCAATCCCAGGACTCTGAGATCATGACCTGAGCTGAAGGCAGAGGCTTAACCCAACCCACTGAGCCACCCAGACACCTCTACATTTTTTTAAAGTATGTGTGAGTGAAAAAAACAATGAATTTGCTTTAGGTATTTCTGCTTAAAGATAAAACCCAGGGGCAACTGGGTTGATTTCCTGGGTTAAGGGGTTAAGCTGGTAAGCAGCTGCCTTTGGCTCAGGTCATGGCCCCAAGGTCCGGGGATGGAGACCACATCAGACTCCTTGCTCAGCAGGAAGCCTGCTTCTCCCTCTGCCTGTGGAAAAGAAACATTTGGGTAATTAACAAGTTTGGATAAACTATCTCATGGAGACAAAGTCAAGACAAATTTATGAGGAATGACACAAGCTTCCATTGGATAGAGTGGTACCAGACAGGTGATATTTCAAAATAAACACCTCATGGGGCTCCTGGGTGGTTCCATCAGTTAAGCGTCCCATTCTTGATTTTGGCTTAGGTCATGACACCTCACAAATTAATATGATTCTTCTAGAGACAGACTTCAATCAGATTTTTTTCAGTGAATTTAGAATATCTCAACGGGGGAAATACTCAGTTGACTAGAATTGTAAAGCTTAAACCAAAGTTGGTCAGAGAATAAAGTAAAACATGTATTACGAGGAAATACCTAACCCGAAGAGAAGTTTCTCTATGACTCTAATAAAAAGAACATCATAATAAGGCAAAATTAAACATTGATCATCTCTTTCAAAAAAAGATAGGCTGCATGGTAAGATGTAGAAAATTGATTAAAATTTTTAAAAAGTACAGCAGATTTCATTAAAAGCTACAGCTCTAAGTTCAAGAGCAGAAAATGTCTTTAGCTTTTAAAATGCAATTTGGTTTATTATGAAGGAAATAATTAAAATGTAATTTGAAATCACCAACTTTCATTTTCGTAAAGTCAAATACGAGCAAGATGACTTGAGGGAAATATCAGGGCAGAGAGGCAAACATCAGATGAAAAATTATTCTTAAGGGCTTACGAATTCATAAAAATTAACCTTTCTTGGGAATTAGGAGGTAACTCCCATTCCAAAGAAGAGCAGGGTTGAATTTAAAATGGCAACTAAATACACAGGATAATGTGCTTATTTCAATGTATATTACTATCACCATTAGAGCTGGAGTAGTAAGCTTTCATTCAGTTGCAAGTGACAAATATTCGAGTCTAAGAAGGAGGAGAGGAGAACTTAACATTTCCTGTAAGAGGGCAGAGCTAGTGGCTTGTGGCAGCTGGTTCTGAGTACTCCGATGATGTCTTCTAGATTCTTTTCTGTGGCTCTGGCTCTGCTTTCTTTCCTGCTGCTTTTATTCCCAGATGGACTTTCTCCATGGGGAGGAAATCTGACTACCAGCAGCTCCAAGCTACATGGTTATCCCTGGCCCATGTTCTAGCTGAAATGCTTTTACTCAATTGCTTCAACCACAAATCCCAGGAAGAGCTTATATTGGTCCATCTGAGTATCATGTTCTGATTTAATTGGAAATAAGAAATACATATTTAGTCTTCATCCCTTTTTTTCTGGCACCGAACTCCTAAAACCCTTGAGATTTCCTAAGTGATAAGGGTGTCTTTTGTTATGTTAATAAGTTGACTTTTGGAATGCTCCGAGGGCTGAGGGAGGTTGCCAAGGGAACCAACAGTGTGATTGGAAGGTTGGAACTTTTCAGTCCCTACCCACCCCTCCCAACTTTGAGGTGAGTTCAGGCACCAATGACTAATGATTTACTAATCATGCCTGCCTAATGAAACCTCCATAAAAATCCAAAAAGACAGGGTTTGGACAGCTTCCAGGTTGGTGAACAGGTTGGGGAGGGTGCGTCTTGGGGGAGTGTGGATGCTCTTTGCCCTTTCCCATACCTTGCCCTAGGAATCTCTTCTATCTGGCTTTTCCTGAATTATATCCTTCTCTTATAAACCAATCATCTAGTGGGTAAAATGTTCCTCTGAGTTTTGTGAGCCTCTCTAGCAAGTTAGTCAAACCCAAGGAAAGGGTGGTTGTTACCTTCAGTTGATAGCTGGTTGGTCAGGAGTACAGGGTTGTGATTGGGATCTGAAGAGGTGGGTTGGGGGAGGAGGGGACAATTTTGCAGGACAGCCCTGAAACTTGGGCTCTGCGCCATCCCTGAGAAGGTAGCATCAAAACTGATTGTAAGACAGCCAGATGGTGTTGGGGAATTGCTTGATATGGAGAAAACCCCACATGTTAGAATTGGAATCCGAGTCAGAATTATTACCTGTCTAATCCTGAGTTAGGAAACCCAGGACCCCAAGAATGACCAGCTCCTACCAGGCAGTGAAGGGAAGGCTCCCCAAATGAGAACGTACTAGGTATTCTAAAAGTAACAGGAGTCCACAACATCTATTAACGTTCGTATCTTGAGGAATTCTGTGTACCACACAGTCTGCTAAGCACCTCAGGAAAATAGCAGAGTGTGTTAGACAAGCTTCAAACATTTGCTCCTTAACTTTAAGGTTAACAAAGATACCTAAGACTATGCAGATAACAAGTTCTAAAGAGATGAGCGTTTGATTGAGGAAGTAAGATTTAAACCACACCTGGAAGTATGTATAGTGCTTGAGTATGCAGAGAAGAGGACAGAATGGCGAGAGCTGAGTTTGGGAGGTAGCAAAAAATACTTTCATTAGCTTCGATATAAACAGTGTTGACCATGGAGCTTGCTCTTGGGTGACACTGGCCTTTGATGTCAAGGTCACTTACATTGTTCAGGATCATTCGGCAACAAATACTTTGATAAGAAGAATTGCATGCTGGTGCCAAAATAAACTTCTCTTCTGGAAACTGTTGACTGTGTGCTTGAAGAGGGGGTTTTTGTTTGTTTGTTTTGTTTTGTTTTGTTTTTTTCCTTAATCCAGTTATTCCACTTTTAGAAATCCATTAAAAAAAGAATCTGAGATGCAGACAGCTGTTTGCACATTTATTGCAGTATTATTTATATTTTGAAAAATTTTAAAAACCTTCAATGGCCAATAAAAGGGAAATATGTAAATTATATTACATTTCTATAACTAGAGTTATAGATGTATGCAATTACTTAAAAACGCCTTTCACCAAAAAAGAAAAAAAAAAACCTTTGCAATGGTAAATTGTTCATGCTCTGTTACCTACAAAAAACAGTATGCAAATTTTCATGCGCCTTCGTGAAGTTTTATTGAATGAATTATGTTCATAATTAAATGGATGTGTGTGTGTGTGTGTGTGTGTGTGTGTGTGTGTGTAAAGAGACCAGGAAAAAGAGAGAGGGAGAGGCAGGAGGGAGAGAGGGAAGGAGGGAAGAGGGGAAGAAGAGTCCTGGTAATTACTCATTCTTTCCACAACCATTTATCAAGCATCTCTTTGGCAGGCCTAGTGAGCACAGTGGTTGGCACTGAAGGTCAAAAACAGAGCCTCGTAAGGAAAGACGTAAAGGAAGGAAGTAATGAGAGAGCTGAGGAGCTCAGTCAAGGAGAAATACAAGGTGCACAGCAGTGGCGTCAGGGAAGCTAGGCGAGCCTGGGAGATGGGGCAGTGCCCCTGAGGAAGCCACGGACCTGCTGAGAATGAGAGGCCTGGTGGCTGGAGGGACGGGGGAGATGCAGGGTGGGAGGCGGTAGGACAAAGACTAAGGGCACCTCAGGTAGGAACGGGAGGTGAGTGAGAACAGAGCACTCGGAAAGGACCGAAGCAAGTCTCTCAGACCTGTGGAGTCCGCGGCGAGCCAGTGAGGTGAAGGGAGGAATGTGGCCAGGGGCCAAAGCCTGCTGAGGCCCAGCCAGCCAGGGTGCGGATCACTGCCTTGTTGGCTTATTGGTGCATTTCTCTCCTCATTTTCAAAAAATTTCAGTACATTTCACAACTTTGGTATTGAGTATACATGCTTCTATAATTAGGGGGAGAATAAGTGATTTGGAGAGCAGGGCCCTGAGGAGAAGAGAGTCCGTTGGGAGGCTCCAGTGAGCCACTTTTTATCTCCTGGGTTCTGGGCTCTTCATCTGTAAAATGTGGGGCTGGCAGCTGATTTCCAAAAGTCCCTTTGCCTCCGCAACTCTTTTCTCTTGAGGATGCCAGAAGGAAGAGTGCAGTACACCGGCCTGCGGGCCCGGGAGCCCCTGTCCTGACCTGCCTGTCTGTGGCGTCACTGCCCCTGCCCTGCCCGAACAGCTGGGTATTTCCTTCTCACCATGTGCACGTCGTCACACTCTAGCTCCCTGTGTTTGAGAATGGTGCCTCTTTAGCTACTTCAAAAACTAATCTGTCGGGCAAACCTAGACTTGAATAAAAAGAGAACAAAGGGAGAAGAAACAACAAAGGAATCATTTTTGAGTATTTCCTATCCAAAGAGCACTCTAGGACTGTGAGTGATAAAGGTTCGGAAAGACGGGGTTCCCTGCTTCCAAGAGGTTGATAGTCTAAATAGAGATGCATCCAACATTGAGTAAACATTCCAGGTGGGGGAAAGAGGCTGTAATTGAGAGAAGCAGAAAACAAGGGGACCTCTGCAAAGAACAGGGGCTTTAGAATTAGAATTTTGTGGCTAGACCACTCCCTGCTGTACTTAAAATAAGGACAGAATCGCTTTTCTGGGCAATTTTTTGTATTCATTCGAAAAAGAATAATGCCTTCCTCTCCTGGGGTGAGGCTTAAAGTAGATCATACACACTAACACACTTGGCTCTTAGTGGATATGCAGTGGACGTCCCCTCCCCTCCCAGGGGACTTTAGACGAAACTGGGAGCTGGACAGAAGTCAAGAAACTTTTCCTACAGGTATTGGCAATTTGAAACGGCTTTTTTTTTTTCTCTCTCTCTCTTTTGAAAATTTTAGCTGTATCATGAAGATGATGGAGGATATTGTCATCGAGGATAGGGAAAGGAGGTGGGGACCAAAAAGGCAGAGGTAGGAGAGACAGCAAATGTTCAGAGGATCCTTATCAGGACAGAATGTCCAGAGTGAAGTTTTAGTTCTTTGCATAGCAGTTGGGAAATGAGGCAAAGGTTTTGCCTCCAGGAGAGGTCTGGAACCCAAGCTTCTATGCAAGATGGCCCAGCAGTGGAAAGGTCTATCCCTCCCTGTGTATTCACCGCATTACTTTTATTTCTTTCTTTATTTTTTTAGAAATTTTCTGTTTATGTGACAGAGACCACAAGTAGACAGAGGCAGGCAGAGAGAGCAGGCTTCCCGCTGAGCAGAGAGCCCGATGTGGGATTCGATCCCAGGACCTGAGATCATGACCTGAGCTAAAGGCAGAGGCTTAACCCACTAAGCCACCCAGGCGCCCCACCGCATTACTTTTATTGGTCCAGGAGTGATTTTTACAGACCTTCGGGAGAGTGTCCTTTCCTTTCTGCTTCCAGAGGAACATGGTTAAGTAGCATGATATCTGCCACATGGAAGTAGACATTCCTCACATGGGTAAGCTGCATGGAAACAAAGCTTTACAGATTTGTTGATTGAAAAAATTGCATTAAAAGTACAGCTATTTTTTATTTCATTAAGAGAATTAATGAGTGCAATTAAAGTTTTTTAAAAGGATTTTATGTATTTGAGAGAGAGAGCAAGAGCATGCAAGCATGAGGAGGCACAGAGAAGCAGACTCCCCACTCAGTAGGGAGCCCAAAGTGGGCTCAATGCCAGGACCCTGAGATCATGACTTGAGCCAAAGGCAGACATGTAACCAACTGAGCCACCCAGGTGCCCCTAAAGTTCTAAAAATTTAATTCATTTAAAGAATTTAACCCACATTCTCCTACTTCTTGGTGCTTATATATTTAGTTCTTCACTTTCTAGAAGCATATTTATATCAGAGAACAGGACTGAAAAACTGTGTTTAGCCTCTTCATTTCACAGTGAGCCTTCCCAAACACTTAAATAATAATTGAGAGAAATATAGTAGACTTGCACACTTTTGGCCACATTCCCTAGCATTAATTTCTTTTCAGGCAGGCAGCTTCTCCGTGTTCAGAAGAGTTGTGACATTACATAGCCTTTTGTGAAATTGTTTCCCTACCATCTTGCTTTAGATTACATCCAGCAACTGCAGAACATTAAGACTGTTCCCATAGGGTTTCCATGGAATGGTAATCAGTAACTCCACTGAACATACTAGAAGTGCCACAGTGGTGTATGTCCTAATTTAAGGTTTGGTTTGGTTTGTTTGGTTTCAACCCCCATTTTAAAAATGACTTTTAAGGAATCGCATACCACATCAACTTAGGGATGGTGTGTGAACCAGGCTACATGAACAAATGTCTCTGAACTACCTTCACGGTCTTAACTTTGAGGATTTTTCCAAAATCTCTAGAGCCCAAAGTGAATCTCTCTTGGTTCTGCTGTGGCCAGAAGAGGACCTAAAGCAGAAATGTCTAGGTTGCTTTTCTTCTTTTTCTTTTTCCCCTCACAATAGCACGAACATGCTGAGCTCTGGGCCCTGAGAGAAACATACATTAATCTTTTCCTTCCTGCTGTGCTGGGGCCAGTGACAGGGTGGAGACACTAAAGTAATAAAGGAATCTGAAATCCATGAGATGGCTTAGCTGTGGGGTGAAGTTCTCTTCAGAGATTTTTAAATGGAAAATATGAAAGGGAGAGCAGCAGGAAAGGAAAAGAGAGTTTTTGTGGTGGGAAGTATGATTAATTATAAGACCCCCCCCAAAAAAACCCCCAAATATAATTAAGCTTGTTTTCCATTAAGGAGGACACTGAGCTTAAATTTTTTAAAAAATCCATTACTTTCAAAGTGACAAAATTAGAGAGACAGAGAATTTACCAGTGGTTGCCGGGGTGAGGGGTACAGCTATTAAGTGCTAGTATGAGAGAGATCCTTTGTGGTGACGGAACAGTTCTGTATTCCAATTTTGGTTATGGTTATCAGAACCTGCATGTGTGGTAAAACGTCCTAGAGCTACATATCCTCAGGGGGAAAGTGTCTAAAAAAGCTGACGATATCTGAGTACGGTCTGTATTTGAGGTACTAGTATTTTGCCAATGTCAGTTTCTTGGTTTTGACAACTGAACTGTGGTTCTGTAAGATACTATTATTGGGGACACAGAATGAAGGGTACATGGGAACTTCCTATGAGCTAAACTGTTTCAAAATAAAAAGTATTTTTGAGAAGTCCACCATTTTCCCATGATACACTGTACAGCTCAGTTGTCACCCACATTTCTGAGGAGGAAGCTGAGCCCCATTGCAGATTTGAGCTGTTTGGAATCCCTTACAGTTCTTAGCCTATGCCTGCATCAGAGGAGTCTGTCAGCTCATTTTTGCGTCTCAGGAGATTGACCTCTGACTCCAAGGATGCAATTTCCTCCACCCCCCAAGGGTGGGGGGACAGGATGGTAGGCAGGAGGTGGTTGCTCTCATTTGAGAAAAGATAAGAATGCTTTTTCATGTATCTTTGCTAGGAGACGCAGGATGGAGGACTGGAGCCACTCTCTTAGGGACTTTGGGTGATTCAGCCCCCAGTCAATGGATTATGCTGTCTCTAGTTTTTCACAAAATGATGAGCAAGATTTGCTAAAGGCCCTTATGAGTTTCTTCTGTTCTACTCCATTGCGTGGCAGAGCACCTGGCAAGCAGAAGGCGTTCAGTAAGTATTGAGAGGCATATGTAATGGAAGCCCTGTGAGGCCAGGGGATTTGCGTTCTACGCTCCAGAATCACCAGCTTCTAGAAATGGGTCTGGTACATAGACAGTACTCATAAACACATTTTGCATGAAGGATTGTATTCTTTTCTTTAGATTCTATCTGCCAGACTGCTTTCATTCTGCCTTTGGAATGGCTCTGAGAGAGACTGGTGTATTAACTTCAGGGAACCACAAAAGAACGAAACCACAGGAGCCAGCCAACAATCAATGAGTAAGTCATGGCTGTGATTTTTAACTAAAACTTGCGTCCATTAACCACACTAACTACAATATAGAAAAAGAAAAAAGAAGACTTCACGCTGCATATACAATACGGCTGTTTCCAAAATCTGAAGGAAAATGCAAGGCTAATCCTTCATAGGGGTTACCTCATAGTCAGACCCCCATTCTTTTACTTCAGTTTGAACTGCTATCCTATCTTGATAGCCCTGTCATTCTCTCCTATCTGCAAATTCTCAAAACGGAAACTGCAAAATCCCAGTCTCTGTGACTTCATTTTTCAGAGGACGATAGCTCCTTTTTTGCCTGACAAATCAACACTGTGTTTAGCAATATCATTCCATTTACCCGAAATTTTCCGCCAGGTGTTAGACTAAGCAGGAGACCTGCCCACCATTGGCGTGCACGCTGCATCTTCCCTAGAATGCAGAACAGGTCAGACAGAAGTATTTTAGGTGTAGAACAGCATGGAAAAGAACATGGTATGATTCAGAGATAAGGAGCTTGAGTTGATTGAGGCGGGGGAAAAAGCTTTGTGGGGAAAAATAGCAACTGGAGTTCATGAGATCAAGTTGGGTTGGAATATCCCTCGAAAGCGAACAGGAGCAATGTAGTAGTGGAGACCAGAAGCAAATGGTTAGAAGCATTAGTATGCCAACAACCATGCCCAAGGCAATGTCTGGTCTGAAGCCTCCCCTCTTTCCAGTTTCTTTGCCCTGTCCCCTTGGCTCTCTGCTCGAGCAACACTAGGCTTCCTTCACTTCCTTCTATGTGTCAGGCTTTTACCACTGCATTTTTTCATTGTTTAGTTAGTTCTTTTGGCGGGCCGGGGGGGGGGGGGGGGCTTAATTCACATAATAGAAAATTCATCTACTTAAAGTGTACAATTCCCTGATGTTTAGTATATTTACAAAGTTACACATCCATCGGGCTGTCAAATTGCAGAGCATTTTATCATCCCCAGAAGAAACCTTGTAGCAATCAGCAGTCACTCCCCATTCCCCTCCCCCAGCCCCTGACAGGCACTAATGTACTTTCTGTCTCCATGGATTTGAATATTATGGACTTTTTGCAGAATGTAATCATGTGATATGTGGCCTTTTGTGTCTGGCTTCTTTCACTTAGCACAATGTTTTTAAGATTCATCCATGTTACAAGAGGAATAAGTACTTGATTTCCTTTTATGACTGAATAATAACATCCCGTCATGGGGCTGTACCATACTTATTCATTCCTCAGTTGATGGACATGTAAGTTATTTCCACTTCTGGCTATTAGGAATAATTCTGCTATGAATACGCATGTGCAAGTTTTTGTGTGGACATATGTTTTAAATTCTCTTGGGTATTGCTTGGTTAACTCTTACTTACTTTTCAGACCTGAACCCAAGCTCTCTTTCCTCAGCCTCTAAGCCAACGTGTTACCTCCCTTCTTCCAGTAATGTGGTCTTGTGGTATCTTAGGCCGTTTCTTTTGTCCTCTGTCATAGCTGTGCCTTACATTATTTAACGGATTTATGATCAATACCAGTCCGTATTTGTTGGAAACATAGACACTGGCTCGCCCTGTTGCAGAGACTATTATTCACACAAATTCTTTTTTCTGGGATGATGTCTTCCAAAGATATAAGCAGTTTGCCACAAAACACCAGTGTAGAGGAGTTACTTGTCTGAGACCATCTGTAATCTAGTTTTCCCCACTTTTCACTGGTGTTATTATTTTTTCAAGTTTTCATCATTTGGAAAAAGAAGCTTATAAATGGGGAAAAATAACCACTTACATAATGCTTTTCACACCACTGAAATTATTTGAAAAAAAAAAAAGAGAATTAAATGCTGTTGTAATGTGTTCTTGACAAAGGCATTATAATAATAACACATTGTAACTTCCAGCATTCACAATTCTCTTGGGATTGGAACAAAACCATCAGAGGAAGTTAACCCCTGTAAAAATAAAACAATTTTTCTACAAATTTTGTATCCCAAGTTCTGCATAACATAACTGAACAATGGAAATTTTTCCTAAACGCTCTGAACATAAAATCAGCTGCAGATATTCTCTTTGCCTTTTCATTTGGATCCTATCATAGCCCAACTTACTGATCATGAGACAGAACTAGTTAAAATTTTTCAAATATTAAAAAGTAACCTGTGTGGCAAGTATAATTTTGTTTAGCCACTGTAAGTACATAAAGCTGAAAAAACCTCTTGGAAGCTTTCTTTTCTTATAAATTATTACGATGTGTGTGTACACATTTGTGTGTATTGAGCTGTTCTTTATTCTTTTGTTTTTTTCTCTCCTCTCTTCAGCCCCTTTGTATCTGTCCTGTTCAGGCAGTGGCATGTGTCCTAAGCCACAAATCCTCATACTTTTTGTGGCTTACTGCACATGACAGCTGGCATTCTCTCTAGAGCTATTCCACGGGAATACCTCCGTTTCACTGAGACTTGGTTTTGTCACTGTTGCTTTGAAGTTTTTATTTTTAAACGATTGCAAATTCACCAGAAGCTTCAAAAGTAGTACTATATTTTTAGGTCAAAAATCTGGTTTTGAAATGTAACATTTCATTAACGTCATTTACGATTCTCTTTTTCTAGGGAGGTATCTGTGATTTTGTATCCATTTAACCTGTACTTGAGACGCACCTAGCTTGTGCTAGGTGCCACTTTTCTAGTCAATAAACATATAAACAATGAACAATTTAACCTCCATCACAAACACTATCACGTTTTAATTTCTTTGGAGTACAGTCAGTTGGTTCTCAATAATCCAGTGAGCTGCCTGGGTAATATGATATTCTTTTTAAGGATGTACAAAATAGGACTCTGGGAGGTTAAGGGGCATGTCTCCATCCACTACCTAAGATGGGACAGATCCAGAACACGTTCTGACGTGCAGGCCAAAGTTTCTAACACCCCTGAGACCTTCACCTGTACTAATAACTGCTAAGCAAAGCAAGAGTGCAAGCAAGTTTAAAGATAAAGATTTCCCTGATTGTGGGAAAGAACAAAACAAAAATTTCCTCTCTTTTCAAGATTTTTAGGATCATTATTTACATAAAACCTGTGGAAGACGATTTAAAAATTATGTTGTTGGAGCACCTGGGTGGCTCAGTTGATTAAGCCAACTGCCTCTGGCTCAGTTCATAATCCCAGGGTACTGGGATCAAGCCCTTCATCGGGCTCCTTTCTCAGTAGGGAACCTGCTTCTCCTACTCCCTCTGCCTCTCTCCCTCCCTCTCTCTCTACCTTAAACACATAAATACACACACAAAAAAAAATCTTTAAAAAAAAGAAAACTATGTTACTCTATTAAAAAATTGTCCATTTCAGAAAATATTTTGTTTAAACCCAGTCCCTGTGGATGGGTGCTAAATGTGTGACTGTATACAGAGGGATTTAACCCAGTTCAAACTTCCTGCACATTTATTTATTTTTCCAAGATTTTTAGTCATTCAGACTGGCCTACCTCCCAGTGATTTGAGAAATAGTAATGCTTTGTACATTTCAGAAAAATTGAGCACCTCACTTGGCTTGCCCTTTTATTTGACATTAAGAAATCGGTGGACATAAGAATAAGGCTAAGCCAAATGAATTCACCTCGTGATAGGGCAAAGTAGTGGACTGCAAAATAAGAAAGTCTTAACGAAAAGGCTGAATTACAGCCTGGTCACTGGAGTGAGACACTTTCTGTTCAGCTTTAGAGATATAATAATAGTCACTACTGGAGGCATGGCTGAAATGCCCTGGCCTGGGAGCTGTCAGGGAGTTTACAGAATCAGGAACTTCATGGGTAAAAATTTAAATAGAAATTAAAATCTCACTCTACTAGGAGGTGAATTGTGTCCCACAAAAAACAATACATCAGAGCCCTAATCCCCATTCCCTCAGAATGTGGTCCCTTTGGGAGATAGAGTCTTTACAGAGATAATCAAGTTAAAATGAGGTCATTCTTGTGAGTCCTAATCCACCAGGACTAGTGTCCTTAAAAAAAAGAGGAAATGTGGACACACACAGGCACACACACATACACACATATGCACAGACAGAATGCCATCTGAACATGTAGACAGCCATCTACAAGCCATGGAGACAGGCCTAGAGCAGATCTTTCCTTTTCAGCTCTCAAGAGGAACCATCCCTATGAACACTTTGACTTCAAAATCCCAGCCGCCAGAATTAGGACAAATTTCTCTTATTTTAGCCAGCGGGTTTGTGGTACTTTGTTACTGCAGCCCTAGAAAAACATGACTTCAAGATCTTCATGCCTGCTGCCTTCCATCCATCAGTCAGCATGTAATAATGAAACCCTATTATGTGTACACCTCTGAAGTCGTGTCAAAGAAATATTAAAGAAATGCATATTCCTTACTTTTCTGAAGCTTTATGGTCTAGTTGGGGCTGAAAGAACTCTAGGAAACACAAAATAACAACCCAAGGTGCCATTTGATTAAGTTAATGTAAAACTATACACTGGTGTCCCTCAAACCCAAATGTGAGATCTTTCTCTTTTTTTGATAGATTTTCTTCATAGCTTCACTGAGATATAATCCATATATTATAAAATTAACCCATTTAAGTATACAATTTAAGAAAAAAGTAAAGTAGACAATTCAGTGATTTTTTTTTTTTTTCATTGTGAAGAGTTGTGTAACTATCACCACTACCTGATTTTAGGGTATTTCAGGATCCCAAAAAGAGACTTGTTTGTGCACATTAGCAGTCACTCCCATTTCCACTTCTCCAGCCCCAGACAACCATTAATCTACTTTCTACCTGTGTGGAATTTCCTTCTCTGAACATTTCACATAGATAGAATTATATAACATATGACCTTCTGTGACTGGATTCTTTCACTTAGCGTGTTTTTAAGGTTCATTTATATTGTAACATGTATCAGTACTTCATTCACTTTCCTAAGCAAATAGTCCATTATATGATTATACCTCATTTTTTTTAAGATTTTTTATTATTTATTTATTTATTTATTTGACAAAGAGAGATCACAAGTAGGCAGAGAGGCAGGCGGGGGGGCGGGGGGGGAAGCAGGCTCCCCGCTGAGCAGAGAGCCCGATACAGGGCTCGATCCTAAGACCCTGGGATCATGACCTGAGCCGAAGGCAGAGGCTTAACCCAATGAGCCACCCAGGTGCCCCTATACCTCATTTTCTTAATCCATTCATCAGCTTTGGACATTAGGGCTGTTTCCACTTCTGGCTGTTATGAATAATGATACAATGTACATTCATGTCTACATTTTCATGTACATGTATATTTATATTTCTCTTGGGTATATACCTACTAATGGAATTGCTGGGCCATATGTTAACTCTATGTTTTTAGCATTTTGGGAACCCCTTTTAAAAGAAAAAAAACTATTGCTTGCTCTTAGTGCTGTCTTAGGTTATTTTCATTATGGTCCTCTGCTTAAGTATGCTTAAACATCCATCCCAACCTATCTGAAACAGCCTCCTCCTCCCCTAGACACTATAACACACGGCTTTGCTTGACCATCGTTATAGCATTTATCAGTATCTGAAACTTGCTTACTTGTTTATTTCTATTACCAGATATTTGTTTGTTTATTGCCCATCCGTCATGCCTCACTAGAATATGAACTACATCAAAAAACTTGTGTATCTTGTTCATTTGTCTGTTCCCAATACTTAGGATTGAACCTGGTACAAAGTAATGGCTCAGTAAACATTTAACATAGAATAACAATAAAAGCCTTTCCTGGATAACTTGAGGATCCTGGGCATTCTTGGATTCTAGTTTGAGAAGTTCTTAACATGGATAGTATATCCAAGATGAGAAGTTCCCCCCAAAAATGAAGGGAAGAAGCTCATGGGAGAAATCAACTTGAGCTGGATCTTAAGACTTAAATGGGCGGGAGGAGAAGTGTCTCAAACAGGGAGAGGAGCATGACCAAAAGCTATAGATGTATTCAGAGCCTCACTGTTGCATCCTTTTCTTAATATAGGCAAAATATGGATTATTGATTAGACCTCTTTGTGTTGCATGTCACAGATTATAAAATCAAATTTACTTAAAAGATTATAAATTGGACAAACCATAAGTGACTCTTAATCTCACAAAACAAACTGGGGGTTGCTGGGGGGAGGTGGGGTTGGGAGAGGGGGAGGGGGGTTATGGACATTGGGGAGGGTATGTGCTATGGTGAGTGCTGTGAAGTGTGTAACGCTGGCGATTCACAGACCTGTACCCCTGGGGATAAAAATACATTATATGTTTATTAAAAATTTAAAAAAATAATTATATTAAAAAATGCAAAAAAAAAAGATTATAATTTGGATGAGAGGACTGTGAAGTATGAGGTTAACTAAATCACAAGCCCAACTGGACTCAGAGACCTATATATGACATCTTCACAGCTTAGAGTCTTTCTCCATTTCTCAACCCTGACTCTACAGGCTGACTTTATTTTCTGGCAGATTCTTTCCATCTATAGAGCTATAGGGCACTGGATAATCCCAAACCCACCTGATCGTGATCAATGATTAAAAGGAAGAAGCTAGTATTTCTCTAAGTACCTAATCTCAGGGAAGCTTGTAATTGACCGTGTAAGTCATTTGCCCATCCCAACAATCAGAGGAATAGAGTATTGTAGGTTGGCTGGGCCTGGATCCCATTGGGTGTGGACCAAACCTTGCATGTCACGTGGTATTGACGTCAGATGGGATATTTCCTATGGAAAAGAAGTATCTTTTTTCTCAGACAGGTGAAGGGTGCTGGAAAGACTAATGATAGCAATAAAAATAGCAATCATAATAATGATAACAGAACAATTCTTTAGTGAAATAGGCATACAAAATTCTTCTGGGCTAGAAACGCTAGATTTTTAAGACTCCTGGAGGATGACATTTATATGCATGACAATGCGAGGAAACCCTTCTTTAGGATTTCTCTTTTAAAAAACAAGGATATTTCTGAAATCCAGCAGCAAGGTTTCTTTTCGAAGATGAAAAGCCCTGCATATGTGCCGCAAATTTATGATTAACTGAGCATAGGATTTGGTAAGGAGTTCTATATTCATTTTGTCTACACGTTTTTTTTTTTTTTTTACATGTGAGTCTCCCTAAAAGGATTCTTTTTTTTTTTTCTTCTCACTGGGCCCTTAATACAGGAACATCCGTTTCTCACAGGAAGAATTTGTGATGCTTTGTCCATAGTTACATCCGTCTGAGCATCGCTCCCTGGAGGAAGCTGGCGTCTGAGAATCTAGATGGCTTTCCCCTTTGTCTGGCTATTTTAGGTTGTTAGTGTTTTTTGTTTTGGTTCTCAAAGAAAAACAATTAGTGGGAGTACCAATTAAGAAGCCCAGTGAACAAAGCAAGATTAAATAAAATAATACTTGTTCTGAACATTTACTTCCATTAGCCCAATTCTCTCTCCAAATTCCGTTCTCTACTGGAGGTTAAATAGGAGGACTGTTTTAGTTAGCCCAGTGAGCAGATACTGATAAAAACTTAAAAAATACATAAGTAAACAAGATCTGAATCTTTTCTCTAAGGCTTGTGAGGCTTTGGAATTAGTACCTTTAGTGGTAAGCAAGGTAACAGTACTCTGGTTATGGATCTGTAACCTTCTTTATTTCAAAATGAATTCATTAAATCACTGAAAACATGTTGAGCACTACTCTGCTTTCCATATTAAGGGATGGACACAGTTTGGGTTTTTTTTTTCATTAGTCAGATTTTGTCTCAAGGAGTATACAAAGAGCAGGGAAAACTGACAAGAAAATGACATAAGTGCAAAGTATAGTTTCTAGAACTGTGTTAATAGATGTAAACACAGCATCATGTAGGAGCCCTGGAGTATATAAGAATGAACATAATAATTTTGTGATAGCAATTTAGGTTAAAGCTTGGTGTAGTAGGTTGTATGTAACCTGGGATTTAAAAAGATGAATAGGTTTGAAATAGGCAAGAAGTGAATGTGTTCTCTTTTTCAACGTTCTATTCCTTCGTTCCTAAACTCTTTGGTGCATAGAGGAGTTTTCCCCCTAAATCCTTACAAACTAGTTTTATATTTTAGAAGTGTTGCCCCGCCAAACTCAGTGACCATTCTCTTGGTAGACTAAGGTTCATGGGCAACATCTGGCGGGCTTTGTGGAATGAGAGCATTCACCAGGAGGCTCGTTCCCCTGCAGCTGCCCCCACAGGTCAGGCACTAGCCACAGCTGGAGTCAAGGAGCCTTTCAGGTTTGTGTAAATAAGACCCCTAATATATCATGACGCAGGGGCAGTGTGTGACTTGCAGGTCACAGGGTGATGTCAGTCTGTCTGGACTCAATGTTCTGGAGCAAGAGACTGAGCCCGTGCAACATGTCTTCCCTCCTCCCTCAAGATGGCAGATGAGCTGGGGTGGGTGATCCGTGCCACAAGCCAGTTGTCAGCAGATCGTGTTAGAAATCACCCTTTATGGGGCGCCTGGGTGGCTCAGTGGGTTAAGCCTCTGCCTTCGGCTCAGGTCATGGTCTCAGGGTCCTGGGATTGAGCCCCGCTTCGGGTTCTCTGCTCAGCGGGGAGCCTGCTTCCCCCCCCCCCCCCCGCCTGCCTCTCTGCCTACTTAATGATCTCTCTCTCTCTCTGTCAAATAAATTAAAAAAGTCGGGGCGCCTGGGTGGCTCAGTGGGTTAAAGCCTCTGCCTTTCGCTCAGGTCATGATCCCAGGGTCCTGGGATCGAGCCCCGCATCAGGCTCTCTGCTTGGCAGGGAGCCTGCTTCCTCCTCTCTCTCTCTCTGCCTGCCTCTCTGCCTGCTTGTGATCTCTCTCTGTCAAATAAATAAATAAAATCTTTAAAAAAATAATAAATAAATTTAAAAAGTATTTAAAAAAGAAAAAAAAAGAAATCACCCTTTATGTCCCCTTTCCTGTTGTATCAGGGCAGCAGTGTTGAGACCTGGGGCAAGGAGGGGATCAGGCTCAGGTAGTCCAGCTTCCACCAAGAGGCTTATGGCTTGAGACATGTGTCATTGTGAGTGCCAGTGGGGAGCTTCAGAGACCATTTTCAGTCCAACAGTATGTTCGGTCTGGGCCACATGGTAATGGCATGAATGAGGCTGTGTGCTCTATAATATTGTTTACTTGTTTCAATATTACTTATGGGAGCCCACGACTTAATGAAGTTTAATATTTTCCATCTCTGCCACTTGCGGGCTTGTCATCACTCCTCTGCCTAGGTCTGTGTACACAGGCATTTTTCCCCTGGTTGTTGGAAACGACTTAAGATGTTCATATGCGGTGTGTCTTCCGGTTGTGCAAATGTTTTCTTGTGTTCCTCATGATTAAGTGGCTTGCATGTGCCCGATAGAGTCTGTTGAATTTCTAAGGTCACAGTAATTGGCAGATGGAAGAAGTTCCATGCTATCAACTTTGAGAAAGGCTCTGGCTGCCTTCCTGCCTGATGGAGCAGGGAGAGAGTTGAGTTCTGCTGAATCTGACAGCAGGCTGCATAACAGTGTGAGCCATCAGCTGCGTTCTTTTTAAGTAACATGCATTATTCCCTTTGAAAAGCAAATTTCCTCTTGATATTTTTCGTCCCCCAGAGAGTGTACTTTCCACTCCCTGGAAATGGCTTCTCTACTTCTCCTGGACACTCATTGTGGACTGTTACCGCCCTAAGGATGGATGAGCTCACTCTCTAGCGGCTCTTCTTGGCCTCTCATCAGCATCTCTAGACAGTCTGGCGCATCTCTTCTGGTCTGTAGGGCTCTCGCGGGCCTGTTCCTGGCTCCTTGCAGCTCCACTGGAGGCAGTGCTCTTGAATCTACTGACCTGGCCTCAGCTCTTCTCTCTCCCTGGCAGTGATCTCTCCTTCATTCCCTGCAGATTCCAGTTCTTACCAAAGTATTGGGTGCCCACTTTGGAGCAGCTGCTGCCTCCATGTCATTACTCATCAGAATTATAGGTTTCTATAGCTGGCCCTACCAGAGTGGACATTCTGTTCCTCGGTAGAGCTGCGTTCTGTAGAGGAATTGTGCCGTCAGTTCTTACATAAAGAAAAATTACCAGGTAGAGTCAAACTTAACTTTGAGAATCTTACATTGGAGACCACATACGCTTCTCAATAGGTTCAAAGCAACCAGATTGCCTTCCACAACTGGAACATGTAGCCATCTCCTTATTTGGACACCAAATGAATTAATTTGTTTGTTTGTTTTTTAGTAGCCATTGTGTGATTTCACACCTGCCGTGGTGAGAAGCTCATAGTGTAAGAAGTAAGGGGTCATGAACTCAGCTGCAAATACCAGCCTATGGATGTTTCACCACTTATGTTCTCCTAGGACATGAGCTCTTGAGGTAGAATGGCCACTGAAATTACCTCCATTAGAATCTCTCTCTCCTTCTTTTCTTCCCTCCTTCTCTTCCTCATTTTCCCTCTCTCTGGCTCCATCTGGCATCTTCTCTTTCTTCTCTCTCTCCATCTCCATTTTGTCCTCCTCCTCTCCTTCCGCTCCCTCCCTCTGCTTTCCAGCACACATACGGAAACCACTGGATTTAACTATAAGATGTATTCATGTACTTATACTGAAAGGCCAAATCATCCTGTTGTATTCCATCTCAAGTTCTTAGATCACCAGTGAAAGCTTGTCCTTTACTCACTCCGGTGTTTCCCTGTTCTTTTCTTCATTGCCATAGTTCCCCCTTTCTCCCTAAGAGCCACCCACATCAGTCTTTCATGTCCATCTTTACACTCAGAGGGCTTGATCTCCTTTTCCATTCTTTTTACTATTCAAGCACTGACTGACCAACCTGAAGTAGGTTATTAAATGACTCCAGAGGACAGTTTGTCTTCTGTGCCCCACCTGCCCCTGGGTTACATTCTGTTTGACAAATACTGGCTGAGCATCTGCAGTGGAGGAGGCCTTTCCTTTCAGCAGAGCTAAGTTCCTACTGCCTTGGTACTCTGGCAGAACAATGTCCGTCCTCCATTCAAAACCTCCTTCGGCTTCAGATATGCCCCAGCCTTCTATCCTTAGAACCTAGCCCATGTGTGGTGCTCCACAGATCATCACTTCCAAAGATGATCTCCAGTGACAGTACCTTTCTTATTTTTTTCCCAACTTGTTCCAGTCTTATTTTCTTTGTCACTAGAAAGATGTCCTGCTCATTCCCACTTATCAGAACTTCATCACATGCCTATTTCTTCTTGCCTGAAATGCCCCCCTGCTCCCGCCTATCTGATACTCATTTCTCATGGATCATCTTAAGTACTAACCTCTTCTACCAAACTTTCTCTGACAAAATCATTAATTCCTCTTCTCAACTTCTCCAGTATGTGAACTCTGTATTTAGCACTCAGTGACTATTAAATGGTGTTACTTATTCCACAGGTCCCAATATATGCATGAGCCGGATTTGCTAATCAAATGAGCTTATTTTCCCAATACCGTGTCTTAAAACTTTTGAATTATTTCCTGTTATTATAAAATGGGATGACTGTGTATTGAAATCTGATTTCCTGTTTCTACATACCCCGGAAAAGCAGATCTGCAACATTGGATCTGCATTCCAACCCCCTGTCCTGCCCTCCATGGGGAGAATTGTGGCTCCTCCTTGCCCCAACTCAGCTGAGGTAAAGCTCTCCAGCATCCATCTGTCCCCTCCAATTGCCTTTTCTCATTTATTTATCCGGTCCCAGCTATGAAAAGCACTTAGTACAATGCCTGGCAATAGCTGCTGCTGTGTTTATAGTCATGATTATGATGTATCTTGAATTTGTTACTGATTCAGGTCTTATTTTCCAACTAGACTATGAGTTCCTTGAGAATAGGGACCGTATGTGGGGAGATGATCAAATACTGTTTTTCTAGGGGCAACTGGGGGGCTCAGTCAGTGAAGCATCTACCTTTAACTCAGATCATGACCCTGGTGTCCTGGGATGGAAACCCACATGGGGCTCAGTGGGGGGAGTCTTCTTCTCCTTCTCCTTCTGGTGCTTTCTCACTATCTCTCAAATAAATAAACAAATAAATAAATAAACAAAATTTTAAAAAACTCTCTGTTTAAAAAAAAATGATTTTTCTGGAGGAAGATTAGGGAACACTGAGATAAGAGATTTTCTAGTGGGAAAATAATGTTCTTTGAGCCTTGAAGGAGGGAGAGGGAGACAAGGATGAGGAAAGTGAGCATGCTCCTGAGGGGAGGGATTTAGGAACCCTCATTGCCAAAACAAGAGAAAAAGCATATTTACATGGTACTCTTTCCCAGAAGGAAAACCTAGAAGTTAAGTAAATGAATATTTTTAAAATCAGACCTAGTTCCATTCAATTTCAGTCATTCAGTCAAGAGAAAGTCTCTGTTATGTGACATTATATGGCATTCATTGTGCTGGGTCCTGAAGAAGCAAGGGTACATAAGACTTAAAGTCCTTACACCTCTACTAAAAGTTGAATCAAGGAAAGAAGGAAAAACCCAGTACTTATTTTTTTAGGCTTATTAGAAATATCCCCTTTTTAAAAGATTTTTCATTCTTGTTTCTTTGGTTACTACCAGAAAAAAAAAAAAAAAAAGAAAGAAAAAATACTTCAAAATGAGAAGAGTTAAATAAGAAAATATGGAACCAAATAGACAATTTCATAGTTTCAGAGCTAGAAGCCACCCCACGGATCACTGAGGATTCTTCCCTCATCTTACACATGAGGAAACTGAAGCTGAAGGTGATAATATGCCACTCACATCGCCCTCTCAGGGAAGCATAATTGATGAGCATGCCCAGCCACTGTCCCCCAGATCTACCCCATGTTCGTGCAAAAGCCAGGTTTCCCCGGGCTGCTCTCAGTCAGCATCTGAACCAGGAGGTGATACTGGTGAGAGTCCACTCATCTGAGGTGTGGGACCCCTCCACCAAGTGCCTGAGCTAGAGGACTACCCCTCACCCTAGCCTAAACCTTCTTGAACACGGATGCAATTCTCCTTCATTTCCCCTATTCTTTTGTGGACGTCAGGCCTGTATTGAAAACTCTTTCTACCTACTCTTGCTTCTTCGCCTTTAACCTGCATAGGCATTTCCCCCAATAAACCTCTTGCATGTCCGCCTCTGTCTTAGAGTGTTTCTTGGAGGACCCAATCTGTCACACTGAGCAAGATCGTGTCACTTGAGCATGTTCACACCAGCTGGTGAGTGTCACAGCTGGTGCTTGGACCCACTTTGCCTGACACCCAGTGTTGTAGTCCTTCCGTGAAACCTCATGAAACCTGTTTTCCCATGATCCAAGCAGAGAAACTTCTGGGTGGAAAAGATGCTGAAGGAAGGAGGAAGAAATGGCCCTCTAACAGCTGCTCTGCCTAGGAGAAAATAAAACTGGATTTTGAGAAAGAGGCTAGACCAGAAGTATTTCCTAGGTTATGAACTAACATGTGCCCCCCACCCCCTGTGTTTTGCCTACCATGTCCTATTTCTTTATTGGGGGGAAACAGAGTATGGTAAGAATAGCAACAACTTTTAGAGACAAACAGACTTGGATTAGAAGTCCAATTGTTATCTTTATTGGTGACATTTGAGATGGTAACTAAAAGTAAAAGAGGAATTGACAAGCTGAAAAACTGGAGGTGGCAGGGGAGTACTTCTGAAGTATCTGCATGTGCAAAGGCTCTGAGGTGAGTAGGAGCAGAGCTCCTTCAGGAAGCCTAAAGAAGGCACAGTGGCTGGAGCACAGAGTAAGGGTAAAAGCAGCATGAGATAAAACTGAAGGAATAGACAGGACATGAACCTGCAGGGCCTCATGTGGTATGGTGTGGGTATTTGCTATCCTAAGAGCAATGGCAGAACATTGTAGGGCTTTAAACAAGTGTGGGGAGTAGAGCATAGAGAGAGGCATAATGATCCAACTTACCATTTGACACATTACTTAAGCTTCAGCGAGAAGATCAGCCGGACAGGGCCAGAGTGGATGCTGGGACATGTCTTAAGAGACAGAGGCAAAGAAAGATGGCAGCTTAATCTTGGGTAGTGATGATAAAGACAGAAGTGTGGTGATTGGCAAGGTGTCCAGGAACTTAAATCAACAGGATTGTGATTGATAGCAGTCTACCTTGCCCCTCCCCTATACTAAGTTTATAACTGATAAAACTCCATCACCTGTTGTGTTTGGTCTTGTGCAGTGTAAATGGTAAATGCTTATTGAATACTTGCCATTTGATGGAGGTATGAAGAACTAGAGGCTTTTATCACACCAGCCCTGGGAAGAAGAGCATTTCTAATTTGCCTCACCTCACAGAGCTGGCAGAGAAGGAAGAAGCAGGTGTGTGCCCCAGAGCAGAAGCAATCTTTTTGGCGAGCGAAGACATTAAACTGGTTCTCCAGATCCATCTTACCGACCTTATACAATATGTTCTCCTGAGCAGGGGGAAAGAAAGAAGGTCATGGGATAAAGGCCAGAAATGATGTCATGACAAAATCTCTTCAGACACCAGCTCTACCCTGGCTGAATGCCAATGATCAGAAAGTAAATTTGGAAGTCAAAGAACAATTTCTCTTTTATCACATTCCTATTTCTAAAATTTGGCTTACCCACAAGCCAAGCTCTTTTATTCAGCTATATTTGTTGAGTGCCTACTCTGTGTGCCAGGTACTGTGGAGTTGAGTACTTCTTGGGAAAGAGAGACATTAATCAAATCTTCACACAAATAATATGTAATTGAAAATTTTGATGAATGTTAGGAAAGAAAGTTATATGGTACTATAAGAACATCTAAGGGAATTCTTGACCTAGACTGGAGGGTTGGGGACCAGAGTTCTAAAGAGCAAGTTGGTATTAATTATATGAAAGAGATGGAAAACACCTAATGGAAAAGCATTGAGGAGGAGGGAACAACATAAGCAAAGACCACGTGATATATATCATTAGAACTTGCCTTTCTAGTACTCTCCCACTTGCTCCAAATAATCTTTCAGTTAGAAAGGCAACTCGGTGAGTATTAGGTAAGACCATAGAAAGCTGTAAGTGAATAGAGTGTAGGATCAAGGCTCCAAATGAACAGTGGCTTCACATTCTGCAAAATGTTTCCATGGCCAATGAGAACAGAAGAACATCATGCTTCATTCCATTGGGTAGTAAATCAGCAAGGACTGAGATTATGGCTGGTTTTCTTAAGAGGACACAACATGAGTGACATGAATGTTAATAGTGAATAAAAGCAAATATCAGACTTCATTCCGTAGTCCAAGGTAATATAGCTATTTCCCAGCTAATTAGTAAGCTCCCTGAGGAAAGAGACCATATTTGTTTCCCTGATCTGTGACTCTCAGCCACCTAGCAAAATATCTGACCCATAGTTGGTATTTAATAAAAGTCTAATTTTTTCCATATTGATTATTTTCTTTAATTATACAGTTTTAGTTAGTACTGTCATTTTTACAGTTCTGTACTACAACACAAAGCAAAGAGTGCCTGTAATTTTTTTAAAATAATGAACTATTATATAGGTATAGATCTTATATACAAAGTATATCATAGATATAATTATTTAAAAATATGTTCTATTGAGGACCATTGTATTGTTTCCATGGAGTGGGGGCTTAAATAATGCTGCAATGGACATTCCAGTATCTGTTTCTTTTGTTTTTTATACTTGCGAGTGAACTATGTAAGTCAGAGGTTCTGTGCATGTTCAGCATTTAACAAATATTGCCAATTGGTTCTCCAAAGCCATTGTGCTAATGTGGCTTTCTTCCCACCTACAAAATATAATTGTTCTACATCCTTGCCAACATTTGGTATACTCAAGTAGCATTCTTGTTTACTTGTTTTGTTTTCAAAGGTTATTCTGGTCTATTTTTTTTTAATATTTTATTTATTTGACAAAGAGAAATCACAACTAGGCAGAGAGGCAGGCAGAGAGAGAGGAGGAAGCAGGCTCCCTGCGGAGCAGAGAGCCTGATGCGGGGTTCGATCCCAGGACTCTGGGATCATGACCTGAGCCGAAGGCAGAGGCTCAACCCACTGAGGCACCCAGGTGCCCCTATTCTGGTGTATTTTAAAGTGATAGGCCCTTGTGGTTTTATTTGCATTTCCCAATGACTAATTGAGTATCTTTTATTTGCTTATTGGCTATTTCAGTATATTCCTATGTAAGGCACTTTTTCACATATTTTGTCTATTCTTTTAATTGGGTTATGTTTCTCTCCTACGTATTTATTGGAGTACCTGACATTTTATGTATGCTAGCTCTTTGTTGCCTATTTGACCTTGACCAGTTTACTAGGACCGTCATCTCTACTAAGTTTTTTCAAGGAACCATCTTTTGGATTTGTTGATTCTGACAAATTAATTTTTTAATTAATTAATTTTTGTACTTATGTTTCTAATTTCCTTCTGCTTTTTTGAGGAGTGCCAATTTTGCTATTCCTTATCAATTTCCTAGGCTTTGCATAATAGTTTCTCAGTTTTCTCCTTTTCTTATATAAATAGCCAAGCTATGTAGTTCCCTCTATTAGTGACTTTTACTGCATCTCCTAACTTTTTATATTTTGTTTTTTATTATCATTCAGTTGAGAATGTTTTCTAGTTTCTGTCATTCTTGTTTTACTTAATGGTATTGAAATATCAGGTTTAACTTCCAAATATTTTGAGAATTCCTCATTATCTTTATTATTGATTTCTGGTCTAATTCTTCTGTAGTCAGAGAAAATATACTGGAGGTTTTAGTCCTTGAAAATGTGTTGACCCTTGCTTTATAGGTCAGTGTATTGTAAATTTTGGTATGTACTTTGCATGGACTTTAAAATAATACATATTCTGCAGTATTTGGAGGAACATTCTCTATATGACAATTATACCAATCTGTTGATTGTGTTACTTAAGTATTTTATACTGACTGATTGGAGGATTGCTTGTCCTATTTGATACTGATGAAAGTGTACATCATTGTTGAAATGTTTGTTTTTGTTATTCTTCTTAGTTTTTCATTTTCTGTCACATCTGGCCTACTCCTGAACTGTTTGATTTGGTGCTTAAAAGTCAAGGATTCTTGCAGTTTCTTAGTGAATGGACTCAGGGTTATGAAATGCCTCTCTTTATCTCCACTAAAACTTCTTCCCTTATACTCTGCTTTGTACTTAGTATCACTGTAAGACCTATTTTAGGCATAGCTCTTTCTAAATCATATGGCTTTTTTTTTTTCCATCCTTCTACTTTCAACCTTTTTGTATCTTTAGATTTAAATCACACTCTTGTAAGCAACATAGAATTAGGTATTTAAAATTTCAGTCTAAAAAATGAAACAAAAATAAAAATTCAGTCTGACAATGGAGTATCTGAATTGAAATATCCTACTTACCTTTAATGTAATTACTGATATATTTGAATTTGTGGACCATCTTATTATTTGTTTTCCATATGTTCTACCAGTTCAGAAATACTATCTTTCTTGTCTTTTATACTAATATTCCATATTCCCCTCTATTGGATTTTTAGTTATCCATCATTTTATTCTTCTTTTAGTGATGACACTAAATATTATAGCATTCATATTGACTTATTAGAGTCTAGTAAATATATTAGACTTCACAATGTAAGGGCCTTTAACTTCTCCTGTTCATTGTACTATTATTTTTATGGACTTCATTCCAGAAGTATCCTACCCCATAGGACAGTATACTTACCACTTTATTATACAGATTACCCTCATATTTACCCTTTCTGTATCTCCTCGTTTCCTCCTTTGTGTTTGTTTCCATCTCAGTTAATTTTCTTCTCTTTGAAGAACTCCCCTTAGTATTTCCTTCTCCATAGTCCCGATGGTAACAAATTCTTCCAAGTGTTGTTTGTCTAAAAATATCTTATTCATTTTCATTTTAGGGTTTAAATTTCTGTGTTGAGACTTCTTCTATTTTAGCATTTTTTAAATGTCAGTCCATTGCCTTTTTAGCATCTTTTGTTTCTGTTGAGAAAGTCACATATTGGTCTTATCATTCCTTTTTTGAAGGTCAGATTTTGTTGCTTTCATAACTATCCTTAAGATTTTTTTCCTTTCTATATGATTTTTGAGTAATTTTACTGTGATATGACCAGTTATTCATTCTACTTTGGATTCCCAGCACTTCTTGAACCTATGGGGTTCCTAGCAATTTTTGATATATTTTATCTATTTGGGTAAAATTGCAGTCATTACTCTTTTCAAATATTGTTTCTGTCCTCATGCTTTCTACTACTAAAATTCTAAAGATACATTTATATTTTACTGTATTCAGTATATCTTTTATACTCTTTTCTGTATTTTTTATTCTTTATTCTCTTTATATTCCATCTAGGCATTTTCTTCTTACCTATCTTCTAGTTCACTAGCTCTTATTCTCCTGTGTCTAATCTGCCATGAAACCCATACTTCGAGTCCTTATTTCAGTATTTTTTATTTGTAGAGTCTTTATTTGACTCTCTCATAGTGCTTAGTTCTAAGTAGAAATTTTTCACTTTTTCAGTTTTCATTATCAAGTGTTTTTCTCTGGTATGCTTAGTTATTTTTGAATAAATGTTGAATATTGCATATGAAAATGACAAAGGCTTTTGAGATTTTAAGTGATGTTATATTAATTCAGAAAAGAAATAAGAAAGGGCCACAGGGCAAATATCAAAGCCAGAGAACTCTGAGTAAAATATCTTACTAAAAATGATGACACGTATGTGATTAAATATAATCTCTTAAGAAGATAGAAAGATTTAAGTAGTATCTGATAGACTTTCTTAAAGTCCTTTTCTCTAAGGAAAACCCTTTCTGTAAAACAGTAGGGCTCCTGAGAATATTTAATAGTGTCATCCCATGGCACTTACATAGGGAACCACAGAAAGAGAAAGATGTTTATTTCAAAGAGATTTCTGAGTGTATGTGTGTGTTTTTTTTTTTTAAGTGGAATGGTTTATAAATATATACACAGAAAGGCTACCATGCTTTTATTTTTCTTTTAAAGATTTTATTTATTTATTTGTCAGAGAGAGAGAGAACAAGCAGGGAGAATGGCAGGCAGAGAGAGAAGTAGTCTCCCCACCAAGGAAAGAGCCCAATGTGGGATTTGGTCCCAGAGCCATGGGATCATGAGCTGAGCCAAAGGCAGACATTTAACTGACTAAGCCACCCAGGTGTCCCAGCCACCAGGCTTTTAAAGACATTATATTAGCTTGTGGTGAAAAGGAAAGAGTTGGCACAAAATAAATAACCGGAAAGTAGAACAAGAATGATACTCATGTAAACACAGACTATTTTTTATAGAAAGGGAAAAATTACTAGAAAGTTAAACCCAGAATCCAGAAGGAGAGTGAAGATCCCTGGAAAATGGTGGAGCCTAATTCAGGAAACTGAAAACATGTGCCTAGTTGAATTTCAAAATTGCTATGGACCAGAGACTGCTTCTATCTCCCATTTTCCTTTTTCCAAATAGGAGTACTTATGATGGTTATCCCATACCTGTACCCAGTTATATGTTATATAGGGAAGAAGGGGAGACAGTTAACCAATCTTTAGTCCCTAGGTTTTCAAATCAGAAGGACCCGTACTCAAGGATTGAATGTAAGAACACTTATTCTAGACCTGAATCACATGACAGGAGCCTGGACTTCACAGTAAGAGAAGACTTTGAGACTATAGGTCATGAGATGAGTGTCTATTTTATAAGTGGGGAGAATGTAAATAATTTATCTCAGAGGGAAGTCTATTTTTTTTAACAGTCACAAATTCTTTGATAACCCCACCATTGAATGGTAGGCACTGTGTCCCTTCCTCATGAGTCCGGGCAGGTTTGTGACTACTTCAACCAACAGATTGTACTAGAAGTGATACTATGTGACCTCTGTGGATAGGCCAGGAAACACTGCTGCTCCAACCTGGTTCTGTTGGGACAACACTCATTGTGGCAGAAACGAGCTTCCATGAAAGTCTGTCTACTCTGATGCCACTGTGTTTGTGAAACCCATAGAGGGATTTTGTTTAAGAGCCCCAGCTAAGCTCCCAGCTAGCCATCAGCCTCACCTGCTGGCCATATGTGTAAGCAATACTGATGTCAGTACACTTGATACTTCAAATGAGTGTAGTCTCAGCTAATTCCAAACATGTAAGAAACTCTAATTGAGAACATCTTATCTGAGCCCTTCCTCAATTTATGACCCCCAAACCATGAACAAAATAAAAATTTAAGCCACTGTATTTTGTGATAATTTGTTATGCCCACTATCAGATGAGGTGTGGGGTCCAGAAATCTGCACCTTAACAACTATACATAAATGATACTTTTTCACACAAAAGTCTAAAATTTTTACCAAAGGTTATCATGTGACTCAATCAAGTTTCTTTCCCTTCTTCTTAACATTCTAATAAGAGGTGGACAGAGAGCAAAGTCATCATCCTCACCTCTGGAGGTGATACACAAACCATCCAATAATACTGGCTGAGGAATAATTTCATGACTAATGCAGACTGTGACTCCAGACATGCCTCAATTCTTTGGTCTAATGTTCTGGGAAGAAGTGCTTTCCCCTCACAGATTGGATCCCCTGCTGTTATCTTAAAGAATATAGAGTATAAAAAAAATCTGACTTTATTTCTTTTCATTCCTACTGCTTCCTTGAGCCAATGAGAAGGCAGGAAGCAGGATTTCTGTCATTCATTATCCACAAGCACTGCTGTGCCTGTCTCTGAGGAAAAGGCTTTCACGAATGCAAGTTGGCATTAAAATGGTCTCCCAGATACATGAGAAGTTAAGTTACATTAGCATTTGCATGCAGAAAACTCAATATTTTTCTAATGTTTTATAATCATATTTTGGCTATTTGCAATCATATGAATTGTGTGTTACAATCTTTCATTAGTTCTTTTTAATGAACTAGCACACCTGGTATCTCTCAGCCCCAATCATTGCTTAGATTTGCTTTCTGCCAGTCATTAGAGATGATAGGGAGACTCAAGAGGAAGAAAGTGTGTGTATCAAATAGAGACCAAATGCAGGTGTTGAGGAGATTTGAGTTACACACCTGGGCTCATTCATCTCTTTTCTTCTGAAAAAAAAAAATTTATTTTGGGGGCGGGTAGACAGGGGGTAGGGAGGGTGGTTGGTAGAGCTGAAATATTACAAGGAATGCTTCTTTTCTAAATCTCTTCTCTAATTTTCTGACCAAGTAATGATTTCCCTGAATGACAGGAGATGAAGGAGGATGGAAAGGGAACTATGGATGCTAACAATATCTACTATCTTCAGTGTAATGCCCTTACAGTGAGTAATTTGCTATATATAACTTTCCATCTGTAGAGACTTGAGTATGTACGTATCTGTCAAGCTACTCAAGTGCTCAGCAAATAATTTAGATTCTTTGAATAGCACTCATCATTTAGTTTAACAACTCAGGTGTGGTTGCATTTTTTTAAAATTTTTTATTTTCCTTTCTTTTCCTGTCCCAAATTTAGGCTCATCATAATTATACAGAGAGAAAGCATATGAAATTGGGTATAGAAAGAAAAAAATCTGTTGGTGGAGCATTAAACTTCTTTAATCAGTCCAATATGCAGGAATAACCCTTCACTATCTAATCCTATTGGGCCCTGAGAATGTTTAAACATAATTCTGTGAGTAAAACAATTCCTTTAGGGGTGTCTAGGTAGCTCAGTCATTAAGCGTCTGCCTGAGGCTCAGGTCATGATCCCAGATCAAGCCCCGCATTGGGCTCCCTGTTTGGATGGAAGCCTGCTTCTCCCTCTCCCATTTCCCCTGCTTGTGTTCCCTCTCTTACTCTCTCACTCTCTGTCAATTAAATAAATAAACAAAATATTTTTTTTAAATTCCCTTAAAACTCTTTCTCATGTTTACATTTCAAACTTAAGTATTATAGGTCAGGATCGAACGTAGGGGGAAAATGCTAAGTACAGAATTTTGTTAAAAAAATTCTTGTTTTTCCATAAGAGACTCTTAATCTCACAGAACAAACTGAGGGTTGCTTGAGGGAGGGGGAGAGGGTGGTAGGTTTATGGACAGTGGAGAGGGTATGTGCTATGGTGAGTGCTGTGAAGTGTATAAACCTGGCGATTCACAGACCTGTTCCCCTGGGGCTAATAATACATTACATGTTAATAAAAAATTAAAAAAATTAAAAATTCTTGTTTTTCAATGTTATTAAATATAAAAATTTCATATAATATTTAAAATAAATATTAACAATTAAATATGTGCCACATAGTTAAAACATCAAGTCAAGAAATAGGTGACTTTGCTAATTAGTTATTAAACAATAAAGGGAAGAGCATTACAATTTGGGGGATTTTCCTCCTTTCCATAACTTGGCATTTTCTTATTAATAAAGATATTTGTCCAGGATTTTCCAAACCAGAGTTACTTAGCAGACTCCAACCAGCATCACAAATCTGTCCATAAGTATGATAGTATTAAGGAAATTATTTGCTCTCTTTTTCCTCTGAGCTTTTTGGTCTACACCTGTAATTATCTGTTTGAATCCTGCACAAAAATAGAAAGAGAAAATGAAAGAATAATTATGTTTTGAATAGGCTAATTAAAAACTGGAAGATAATTCCACATACATAAAAAGCATGTAATATGTGCAGAATATCTCTAGGATTATAGAGAAAAGGAAATTGCATCACTGATAAATAGAAATCCCACCTGAATCTACAGCAGTGGTACAGGTAATATTCTGTAGGAGGAAGACCACTGAAACGGGGGTCAGGACACTTGAATCTACCTAGATTAAGTGACCTTGGACAAAGCACGTGAACCCCCTGAACCTTGGAGTCTTTAATAGGAGACTAACAATTTCAACAACCTAATTTCTTCAATAGATTCTTAAAATACTGATCCTAATATATGAAAATTTAACTGTATGATTATTTAGTTTGCAGGACATTTTGTAAATAATAATAGAAATCCAAATAACAAGTTTAATTTGGATATCCAGATTGAAGCCAGCTGAACAGAAATCCCAAGGATGTGACTAAACAATGGATTGTAATCGGCATTCATTTTCTCTTCATCTCTTGATTAGCACTAGATAGATGTAGAAGCAAAGCTCACTGCCAACATTAGGATAGGGACATATGGCAAGCACGTTGTTTTGGGGGATACTATAGTTATATATCCCATTAATCTATACAGTAAAACCACATATATTTATGCTTTCCAAAGTTTAGAACAGTTGACAATAAATAAATAGAATGCTATCAATACTTGACATCTAATAAAAACCGCACTGTATGAATGAATAATATAAGAAAATCCACTTATAGAAGGAAATATTTACATAAAGGAAATGATTTTCATATGTTTTAAAAGCCATCTATTTGCTTGGCCATAAGATAAATCTTTCTTAATCATAATTTCATTCAGCTTGCTCAAATAGAATGGAAGGTCTATAAGACCAGGCACCATGATCATTTAGTGGGTACATTCTTAGCATCTAACAAAACACCTGACATAAAAATGTATTTATATGTATTGAGGAGGATTAATTCTGCATGTCTTCTTTAACATTACAGTTTAAACTCATTAAAATACTAATAAGCATAGTAAAATTAGAATTGCATATAGGCATAAAAAGGAAAAAATGAAAGTTCTCTCTACCTACTGTCATCCATGTTTCATGGGAAATAGGACTGTTAGCACTCCTAGGTATAACTGTTTGCAAATACTAGCATGTACACATGTTTCTGTATGCTTATACTGATGTCTGCCTATGTATATCCTTATCAAAAATGGAATTAATCTATTTGTACTTGGCTTTTGTGTCTTGGAGAACTTTCTCCAAGAGTATATATATGGATCTACCCTGTCCTTTGTAATGACTACAGAGAATTCCACTGCATGTTTACTTTATTTAAATATTTCTGACTCATTGATTCTTTTAATCAAAAACTGGAAACATTACACTAAACACCTTTGTATGTTTATCCTGTGGACATGAGGATAAATTTCTAGCAGTAAATTTTTTGAGTCCATAGGATATTAATTTAAAGTTGTTTTAGTGTTAAATTGCTCTCCAGAAAGGTGTCACCAACTTGTATTTTTCTGAGGATGCCTGTTTGTTCTCAATTTCAACTCTTGACTTTATCAAACTTTCAAATATTTTGTAGTCTATTATTATAAGGAATATCTCACAATTTCTGAAGTTTTTGTGAGATTCAAGGCAGCTTTCCTAATAGTCACTTAGGATTGGGGTAGGCTTGGAAAGGTTTGTTTCAGGGTATTGTTACCCGAGTGAATTACCTTTTGGAGAATCAATATCAATAATTACTGCTCTTTTTCTTGATCACTATACCCCCCCCTTTTTTTTAAAGATTTATTTATTTGACAGACAGAAATCACAAGCAGGCAGAGAGAGAGGAGGAAGCAGGCTCCCCGCCGAGCAGAGAGCCCGACGCGGGGCTCAATCCCAGGACGCTGGGATCATGATCTGAGCGGAAGGCAGAGGCCTCAACCCACTGAGCCACCCAGGCGCGCCTTGATCACTATACCCTAAACCATGGAAGGTTGTCAGAAATCTAAGCTCTACTGCTTAAGTTCGGCACAAACTCTCAGAACAAACAGTGTCAGTGCTCTTCTCACCTCCAGGAATTCCTGCCTTTGCATAGACCTGATCATTCATTAATTTCTTGTCAGCTCTATATTTCTTTTACAAAGATTCTTCCAACATTAATTTAAAATATCACTTTAATATTTTAACTGTTAGCAAAAAGTTTATCTCAATACCTAGCTGATCAAATTAGCAGAGAGAGAAAATATCTTCTTTGTCTTTTAATTTTTATATTTGCCATTTCTGCTAAATTCTCATTTTGTGTAGTTCCTCAGAATTAGCTTCCAGCTCTCAAGTTCTCTCCCCACTTGTTACCTCACTTCCAATAGCTCAGCTGTATGTCATTTGCACATTTTTTCTCTCCTGCTCCTCCACCATCTTTATTTGCAATAGTTTTGCTTGGCTTGCTAGTTTTCTTTTTTTTTTTTTTTAAGATTTTATTTATTTGACAGAGAGAAATCACAAGAGAGGCAGGCAGAGAGAGAGGAAGGGAAGCAGGCTGTCCGCCAAGCAGAGAGCCCGATGCGATCCCAGGACCCTGAGATCATGACCTGAGCCGAAGGCAGCGGCTTAACCCACTGAGCCACCCAGGCGCCCCTTGGCTTGCTAGTTTTCTTAACAGCCTTTCCTGTTGTTTACATTTCATTTATATATTGAAACATGCTTATTTTATATATTTCATTTAAACATTGATACATGTTTATTTTATACTATCGATTTTCATCTATGAGATCCTTGATCATCTAAAAAAATCTGTTGTTTCTGCTGGAGAAAATAAGTAATATATCATTGTGTTATCTTTCATTTTTAAATTATGAGTGATTTGATCATATCTTTTTTAATTCGTTGGCCATTTGTATTCTTTTTCTGTGAAATTCTTCTTTAATTTCCCATCTGTTCATTGGGATGTTTGCCCTTTTCTTATTGATTTGTAAGGACTCTTTATTAAAAGAGAATTGATCCTTTGTCCTCAAAGGTTGCCATTGGTGCTTTTCATTGATTTTAAGTTTTTACCACAGAAATTTTAAATTTTTTAGAAGTTAATGTGTCAAATGTTCTCCCATTGGGATTAACTCATTAATTAGCAAATGCATTTTTAAAGTGCCAACTTTGTTTAAGATACTGCTTTAAGGAGCTTATAATACCTCAATGAACAACAAGGACAAGTATCCCTGCCCTCATGGAGCTTGTCCTCAAATATGTACAACGAATACCTGTAAACAAGTTCTACAGTACAGTAAAGGCAAGTGCTATGTGAACAGGAAAGGTAGAGCAAGGTAATGAGAATTAGGGGGGAGGACCATCGTAAAGGCAGGTCAGAATATTAAATAGGAAGGGCAGGATATTCATTGAGCAAGTGAGACTTGAGCTGAGGTGTGAAGGATGTGAGAGAGTAAACAAGTGGACATTTAAGGGGTTGCAGTCTACTCGTAAGGAAGGCCTGAGCAAAGGACCTGAGGCTGCCTAGTAGCAGGAAGTGTGAGTGGAGCTGAGTTATCAAGGAGGAGATGTGCAGGAAGTGGGGTCAAAAATGGGGAAAAGGGGTTGGAGGAGGTCATATGAAACCCAGTAAGTCTGTGTGATGATTTTATTCTGAGTGAAGTGAGAGCTATTAATAGAATTTACATTTTAGTAGCGTCAGTCAGAAATAGAAGCAAAATATGTGGAGACTATGATCGAAGCTGGGAGATAGTTAAAAAGGCTATTTCAGTCATTTGTATAATGGCTCAGAGTAGGGTGGAACACGGGCAGGAGAGAAATGGATTCTGGAACATAGTTTGAAGATAGAGTTAACATGATTTCTTAACCAATTAATTGTGGGATATGAGAGAAAGAAAAAAGTTTAGCATGATGCCATGATTCTTGGCCTGAACAAGTAGGCTGGAGTTAAAATCAACCAAGATGGCAAAGGATGTGGGTAGAGTAGATTTTGGGGATAGACTCAGGAGTTCCGTTTTAGACACAGTGAGTTATAGTCCTCTATTAGCCCTAGGGTTAGGGGAGGTCCCACTGATGCAGGTAGACTGATGAGTCTAAAGATGAGGAGACTAATTTGGACTGGAGAAAGACATTTTGGAACCGTCAGGCTACTGGATGCTATCACATGTAATAGCATACATAGTTAATGTAGATAAATATAAGACAAGAACTGGAACCTTGTTACTCCAACTGCAGAAGATTTAGGAACAATTGAAGAGAAAAAGCTCAGGAGACTAAGGAAAAGCAACTAGTAAAGTGGAAGGATATCCTAAAGCAGGTGGTGTCCTGTAAACAAAGGGAGGAATGTGTGTCTGGCTGGAGTGATCAGCCCTATCAAATGCTGATGAAAGATTAGGATAAAGACAGAGCTGCTCAGTGAATTTGGCAACAGGAAGGCCACTGGTTACATTGAGAAGTTTAAATGGAATGTTGAGGGCAAAAGCCTGATTGGCATGGATTGAAAAGAAAATAAGAGGAGAAGGAATAGAAACAGCAAATACAAACAATTATTTCTAGGGGTTTTGCTGTAGCAAAGCAAAGACATAAAGAAATAGCTGGCTTGGCACCAGAAACGGGGCTGAGATCATTCTTTTGTTTTTGTTTCTTTTTAAGATGGGAAAAATAACAGCATTTTTAGATGCTAATGGAAAATATCTAGGGGGGAGAGAAACCATGATATGAGAAAGAGGGAAGAGAGAATTGCTGAATAGCCAAGAGAAAAAGGTTTGACATTGAGTAACAGCATGGGTCGTTAATTTGAGTTTGGGAGGCAGGGGCTTGATGGTGGATAGTGTCGTGGTGGAGGTCTGGAAGTTTTCATCTGATCACTTCATTTTTCTTGGGGAATAGGAAGACAGATCTTCAGTTCTGAGTGAAGCTGGTGGAGGAAATGCAGAGAGCTTGAGAACAACAATAAAAGTGTCTGAAATGGTGTTCCAGTAGTGTTGGAAAGCACATGCACCAGAGAATAGGAGCCCTAGAAATGGTGGCCGGAAACCACACAAAGTCAGAGAGATATGAGAATGTCATTTAAATACCTTAAGAGACCTAGAGAAATGCACAGTCCAAACCAAGGTGTGAAGAAGGTCAGATAACACACTTTTTGAAGAAATATAGCCTCATCACAACTTGAGAATTTAAAATACTGGATGACTTGAATCTTAAGGATGTCGGCCACAGACCAACTCATTTAGAGAGGGCATGAACTCAGGTTTTCTTCTGGCCTAAAAAATTTACACTTGGCTTCACTTTTTTTCTTACGATCCTAAGAAAAATTGCCTTGGGTCTCTGCAGCTCCAGATCTCCCAAATCTCTGGGCAATATTCACCTTCAGTCAGCTGAAATAGTATCCCCTAAAATTCTTCTTCGTTAGGCTGTCCCAGATGTGTTGACACATTGCTTCCCTAATAGAAAAGCATGTTTAAATTCTGTGGGATTATAAAATTAAGTGTAGAGATGATGATGTAAATATACTCTAAAATAGCAAGCTTTTGTTTTAAGGATTCACTTGCATGAATCCGGCCTAGTAGAGCCATCAAGTAACCCTCTGCTGGCAATAAAAGGTTGAGTTGAGTCATCTATTGGTCTGGAATTTTGATCATAAGCAGAAATTATCGTAAGATCATTTGGACTGTTGGTAATAGCATATGACTTTACACACTGAAACATTTAACTTGTGTTTCTAAGATTTAGTTAAGAAATGATGATTTCATTTGTAAGAGTCTAAAAATGTAAATCAATATATCAATTTATAAATACAACTTAAAATGCTACAAACTTTGAGCTTGTGTGCAAAATCTTTCTTAAAATGTATTTATTTAATTACAGACTAATAGGATTATTTTAGGTTTGTCTTAAACCCTTCAGGAAGAACTATGCTTTTTAATTAGCAACTTAGATTAATTGAGTATCTTTTTTAAAATCAAAGAACTCATGACTCAGTTATTCTGGAAACATATTTACTCTCAAGGCCATCTTAAAATTCATACTGACATTTTTATTTATGTTTTAAGATTTTTTTCCCTAATGTCTTTTTCATTCCCTGGGATTTATTTTGAAGTGAATGAAAAGTGCAATGTGTTTTTCCACTTGTTTTAACAAAGACCACACCCATCTTTTCATTCCTGACTTGAAATGCCACTTTAATCATGTGCTGAATTCCTGGATCTGTTTATTTATTGACTCTCTTTTAGCTTCTACTGTTCAACTTGTTCCTTCCATGGTACATAACTATTTTAATTGAACTATTTTAATTGTCCATTCTCTAATGTCATTCTCTCTTGTAAGATAAACCCCTATTGTTCATTTACATAGAACTAGTCTGGATATTTTCACATGTTTATTTTACAGATGATCTTTAGTATTCATTAAAATAAAGTATATAAATGATAATTTCATTGAAAAACATTAAATTCATAATGTATTAAACACACCTTAAATCAGGAATAGTGGTTGAATTGTGTCAGTTGACCCTTTTTTTTTTTTTTCAAGAGCAGGAAGTGAAGTGGGCAGAGGGAGAGAGAGAGAATCTTTTTTTTTTTTTTAAGATTTTATTTATTTATTTGATAAACAGAGATCACAAGTAGGCAGAGAGGCAGGCAGAGAGAGAGAGGAGGAAGCCAGCTCTCCTCGGAACAGAAAGCCTGATGTGGGGTTTGATCTCAGGACCCTGGTATCATGACCTGAGCCGAAGGCAGAGGCTTTAACCCACTGAGCCACCCAGGCACCGAGAGAGAGAATCTTAAGCAGTCTCCATGCCCAGTGCAGAGCCCACATGGGGCTTGATCTCAGAACTCTAGATGATGACCAGAACTAAAATCAAGAGTCAGATGCTTAACTAACAGAGACACCCAGGCACCCCTGTCAACTGACTTTTTGATATTTACTGACATGATTATATATTTTTTCCACTTTTGGCCTATTAATATAATGAACTATGCTATTACATTTCTTTAGGTTCAATTAATCTTCATTCCTGAGATAAACCTGCTTGATTGAGAATCATCATACTTTAAGTTTAATGCTAAATCCTATTTGTTACTGCTTTGAAATTTTTTCATCCTTGACAATTTTCTAAATTATATCTACCATTATGGGACTGTTAAATTTATCTATTTCTCTTGGCACTAATTTTGTATATTATATTTTACTGGAAAATCATTCATTTTAGCCAGATATTAAATTTTTTTGGCTTAGAATTTTAAAATATATATGTAATTATGTTTGCATTATATCTTAGGCCATTTCCCAAACTGATGCTTTCTCTCATTTTAAAATCTTTGTGTCCCAGTGTTTTATTTCATTATTACTCCTTGCTGGTCATTGTTACTTAGTTGGTTTTAAAAAAAATTGTTCTTGGGTTTTTTTGTTTTTTATTTTTTTTAACTCTGTTCTTTCTGAAATGTCTTTCTCTCTAGTTTCTTCTTTATATTAAAAAAAATTATTTGTTACTCCTTTACTTTTGCTTTCATTAGGTTTAATTTGTGACTATTTTTCCTGGGTTTTTTTTTTGTTTTTTTTTTTTTCATTTTATTTATTTTTTCAGTGTAACAGTATTCATTCTTTTTGCACAACACCCAGTGCTCCATGAAAAACGTGCCCTCCCCATTACCCACCACCTGTTCCCCCAACCTCCCACCCCTGACCCTTCAAAACCCTTTTCCTGGGTTTTTAATGCTAAGAACTCCATTCTTTTATTTCTATCGTTTTGTTTAATAATGTGTTTGTCTATAATTTTTCTTCCAAGCATAACATTATTTATATTTATCGTCTTTGTCTTCTTTATTGCCATTACTTTCTACATAGTCTTTGATATTATTTCTATTTCTCCACTGAGTCAAGAGTTATGTAAGAATTCCTTGCATTTTCCAAGTGGTTGTTTGGTAATATTTTATTCTAAGAGACCAGTAATTAAACCTTTACTAATTCGTGATCCTAACTAATGAATATTATAATATGCACAGAACCTTGTGGGTTAGTAGCACAGATTTTATGTCTACATAATACCAACATGAATGTGATTTAAAAAAAAAATTGGAAGTGAAATATTTTCTCCACCTGCACAACATATCCCGAGTTAAAGTCCATCGTGTTAATTGGCCATTCTTCTTCAGAATTTAATGTAATATTTCAATGTAAAAACAATTCACAGCTCTAAAGCAGTTACAGGATAAAAACACGTATCATTGGCCACAGGGCAAGTATGGAGATTGAATTTAGCAGAGCATCAGACAACTTCTTCAGAGAGGCCATACTTGACATCAGACTTTTCTTTCCAGCACCCTCAAAAGAATAGAAAGCTAATGTGACAGCCTGAATCCTATTAATCTCTAATTTTTAGCCCTAGCCAATTCCTTTCACTTCATCTTTAAAACGGTACCTCCCAGACTTATATGTTAAAATATTACAAGTTGGAAGAAAGAAAAATTAACTCCCATTTTTCTACCGTCCACAGATAATAATTTTAACATTTTGAAGATTTTCATTAACAGCATATACATAATATTTCTAACAAAGAGAGAAAAATCTCTCAAGCAAATCTTTGTCTCTATACTTTTCAAATCCAGTCATCTTAATCCTTCTGGATGTTCCTATTCACCATCTTCTCAATTAGAAAAATAAATTATTATAAATGTTTTCATTTCCCTGGGACTTAAAAAAGATCAAATTCAATTAATGCCTCATATTCTACAGGCACATAGTAAAAAGCAGATCTTCCCTTTCTGATCAGAAGCTCCAAGCTCTGTGCCAACGTCACTGAGCCTTGGAAAGGGAGAGGTCTGTTGACACAGAATCAGGACGATCAGAAAACATTAAAAGACTGAAATATTTTCAGTGAGATTCTTTCACTTGAAATAATGGCCATTTTGACATTTTTATTTGGGCTCCGATATTTCTTCTGACATTACTAAAATAGATTACAAAAATTAGAAGCAAGTTTTAGTAACTATGGCTCTTGAACAATGTTCTAGCACAGCCGGAGAGATATATTTGGAAATATTCCACAGTGACCAAGTGTTCCAAAATCAATATGCGACTTCTCAGAAGTCAGGGTCAAATCACAGGAAAACTGCTCTGTTCCAAGGTGAATCCTAACAGGGTTTCATCTCCTGTGTCCAAACTGTTACCGTCTGCTTAATATAGCCGTAAATTTTGATCAGCTTAAGTTGGCGGCAAGTTGGGTGGGGTGGGGGCGGTCTGCTTGACTGGACTTGTATTTAATCAACAATAGAATGAAACAAGGCATTCTTTTGTGATTGGTATTGAGTAAAGTTGTGTCCATCATCAGAAATAGTTATAGAGTATTTAGGGAGGCCAGACAATTAAATGGGTAAAACCCTTTTACACACCTCACTCCATGCTTTGAAGGAGAGCAGAGCTCTGAAGAGGAAAGTGGCAATAATGATGGGAATAACCCTGCAAATGGCAATATAGCTTATATTTATTGTGCTTTTACTATGTGCTGGGTGTCATACTGTTTTTCATCTTAAATATCTCATTTAATTGCACACTACTGTGTCTGTTCTGCCTGAGGTACAAAGCTGTTACCATATAATTCAGTATCACGCAGTAGCTATGTGTGAAATATTGAATAAATACCACAAATGACATTCTTCAAAATATGGACTAGAACAAAGGCACAGTGCCTTCAACACTGCATCTCCCCTACTGTATTAGCACATTTGCATTCCCACCAAGCACACGGTCTTTGTCAGACTGTGTTAATTTCAGTTCTTTGAGAAACATGCACTGTGACGCAGTTAGACATGAAAGATATTTCCCAGGATGAATTTCTGTGAGGGAAAATGGGAAGGGAGACTAGGAAAGACAGATGATGATTCAGGTCAGACCCTTGTGAAGGACAGAGGGAGGAAAGGTTGTATGATAGTTTGGCAAGGTCAGTGTGGAGCCCTCCATTCTTACAAGAGGAGCTCTGCATCTCCCAGGAATGGGCTTTCCTGAGTCTCCTGGTCATGTTCTGTTGTGGCCAGAGAACTACATGGTAGAGCCATGGCCTGGATGCACACACAGTGAGGGATTTCAGAATCCGGCATTCAGGACCTTCCGTCAATTGTACTATTACTCATAGTTAAGAGGCACATTTTCATAGTGACTGCAGGGACCAAATGTAGAGACCAGCTTGGCATTTTCCACAGAATAAAAGATAGCACAATTCAGCTATGTAGGTATTCACTCATTCTGTCCTGCATTCAATAAACATTTATTTTGTATGTATGTACAAGAGACAATGCTAACTTAATATGAGAGGCAACATAAATACAGTACAATGTAAAATTATACTGTGATAAGTGCTAAGAGGAAGTTACAGAGAATATGACTATATATACAGAGAGAAATCTAACCTTGTCACAGGTATGAAAGCCTCTGAGGAAATAACATTTGATCTGAGGGCTGAAAGAGGAATGAAGTAAGTGAAAGAGGAACAGCAGAGGCCAGAGTGAGCAAAGTTCTTGTGGCAGGAAGAAGAAAGACAAACATGGAAGGTGTGGCTGACCTTGAGTTCAGTCTTGAACAAACTGAGTTGGAGCCATCTTTGAGACACTCAAAAGGAAATGTAGAGTAGAATCTAGTTGTTAGAAGAACATGGAGACTATAGATAAAGATTTGCAAATCCGGGGCACCTGGGTGGCTCATTGGGTTGGGCCTCTGCCTTCGGCTCGGGTCATATTCTTGGGGTCCTGGGATCGAGTCCCGTGTCCAGCTCTCTGCTTGGCAGGGAGCCTGCTTCCTCCTCTCTCTCTCTGCCTACTTGTGGTCACTCTCTGTCAAATAAATAAATAAATAATGTTAAAAAAAAAAAAAAGATTCGCAAATCATCTGAAGATTGGTAGTAACTAAAGCTGATAGCAGAAAACAAAGTGGAATCAGTTTACTGTGTGTGTAAAACCGAAACCTTTTGTCCTGTCTTTGGACGTAAGAAACTCCGATCTTTACAACTATTGTCAACTTTTTAGATAAAAAATAATACAGAATTATTTTTAAGCTACTCATTTCTGGCGCTTAAGTCATCAGATACCTCTTCGTAGGCATTTTATGAATTCTTTGATGGTGAAGAAATATTCTTTAATTCTTAAATATTTCTTTATCACTTTACTAATCTATTTATACCATATAATTTGTAATAACCTTTTGGAATGTTTTTCTATAGTCAGTACTATATGAATAAAGAGCAGCCCAATGAGAAACACTATATTTTTAAAAGTTGGAAGCAAATTTCATTTTGTTCTCCCACGTTTTGGTTTTGTTTTGAAATTTCTCATGCTAAGTTGGAACATGGAATCTCATTCTGGTAGATAAATAAAATGTGAATGATGACAACTTGCACTTTGATAAATTGTCTATATCTAGGGATTTCATAACGAAAGCCACTGCCACCATTTTAATGTATTAAGGGACAGTTACATGCAGATGTATACATAGTCATTCCCTGAGAGTAGAGGAGCCTGGGGTAAGCTGATTCATGATTTAATGATTTTCATCAGAATGAAATAAGCATTTGATCTTTGGATTTGATCAACCTCTCTTTGCAGCTGCGCCCCCAACTAGCAATTATTCCTCCCTGGGCTCTTTGCCCAGGCAAATGGGGTTCGTCCTTGTTTCATGTCTCACTGACTTCCCTGATAATAGACATAGTAACTGCTTGAACTGTTGCCTGCCTCTGAACTGCATAGCTCTGAACACTTGAGAAAAGGGGTTTTCTCCTATCATTTTTTCTTCATCACAATGAAACACTTCCTCTAATAATACACTTTAGGGGCCAGTTGAATTTCTTATCATCAAAACTTAAAAGCAGGGGAGACTGAGTGGCTCAGTCATTTGGCGTCTGCCTTCCACGCAGGTCATGATCTCCAGGCCTGCATTGGGCTCCTCCGCAGCAGGAAGCCTGCTTCTCCTTCTCTTACTCCCCCTGCTTGTGTTCCCTCTCTCGCTGTCTCTCTCTCTCTCTGTAAGAACAAAAAACAAAAGCAAACTAATGGGATACAACGTACTATAACAATTTTATCTAAAAAGAAAAATTCAAGATCACAATGGTGAGGGTAATACTCTTGACTTTTTTTTTTTGCCTCTTCCTTACTGAGATTATTCCAGTAGGCATGCTGTATGTGGTTGACATTAAACATTTTATCCAGCTGCCAAGCATGTATTGCTTAAGGCAGAAACTGAAAGAATTTTCCTACTCTTATTCCTTCCATGATTTCCTCTTATTATTTACTGCTCGGTAATTAACAGCATCATGTCTATTTTACAGTGTACCATTTTGTCCTTCTGAGATTATTTCAGTGTTATTGTGAATGAAATAGCGCCTACAACCCTGCATTTTTCATGGGTATGCAGTGGTTTCTGATTTCAAATGGCACATACTGAATAGATTTAGCTTTGCTGATGGAAAAGCTAATAAGATACATGCAGTATTTATCTTCCCTATCCATGTTCGCTAAAGCTCATCTATATTCTGAATAGTATAGTTTCTCTACCTTCCTCATTAAAGATAGCATAATTAAAATGATAACTACCCAATCACAACAGATACATTTGTTGCCACCTTAAATCTTTTTATTTTGGGCCAGTGTAAATCTTATATAATCTTATATGTAGTTAGTAAAATGATTCTATTTACCAGATCGTATTAGTTATCTGGTAAAATGACTCTCACTGCCCTTCTTGTCTCTATGTAGTTAACAGAGTAAGGCCTGAGGATCTATAACCCCAGAAAATTAAAACTGCCTCCAATTGTCATATTGATGGACCATCTGTTGTTCCAGGTGCTTCCCTGGTTTTTAAGTCCTGTGATATCAGCTGTCTCACAACTCCTCACCTACATTGTTGAGAGTCATGATAGAGATGCTGCACCTGAGACTCCAATGTGATATATTTGCAAGACTTGCAGGAAGACTGTGAGCCACGTGGATAGATCACATGTAGGGACTACCATGTTTTAAATATACGCAAGGTGGGATATAGTTGTCACCAACCCAAACAGAATGGTCATTTTAATATCACAACGGGCCAATGGGAAAACACAACTGGAGTTCCAAAGAAGTATTTCATAGATCTCAAGTTGGACCTCTGATCAATAAATACTCAATTATTGCTGGTAAGTTTTATCTTGGCAAAGAGCTAACTTGTAAATTTTATTAAATAATAAAGTAGGAAATTAATAAAGTAGGAAAAAAGATTTTTGAAGTCTTATTCAGGACATAAAGTTTGAAATTTCAGATTCAAGTGCTCCATTATTTTAATATAAATTTTATCAAATAATACACACACACACACAAGTAAAAGTACACGTTACATAGGTATGCAGCTAGTGAATATTTACAAAGTGAACATATCCAAAGAACCTCCAGAGCCTCCTCAGACTGCCTTCTAGTCACTACCCCCAGGCATAAGGTTAACCTGTGTATGTACTTCTAACAGTTGATTTACTTGACAAGGGCAGGAGGGGTAGAAAAAAATTTTGAATGTTTTATTGAACTATGACATATGTATTTGAAAGTACACAAATGGTAAGCATTAACTTATATTTCACAAACTAAACACACCTACAAATCCAGATGAGGAAACAGAATATTACCACAATTCCAGAAGATCTTTTGTGCAACTATAGCTCCTCAGTGAGGGTAACCATGGTCTCTGATTTCCACCAGCTCACTTAACTTAATGGTGCCAATTTTTTACCTTTACATAAACTGACTCACACGGTATACACTCTTGTGTCTGATTTGCACTTCTGATATTAATCCATATTGTTGCACCTTGTAGGATAATCCTTGGTTCCTTCTGATTCCACAGTGTGTCTATATCCCAATTTATGGACCTATTTCCTGTTGGTAGGCATTTGGGTGATCACAAATAATGACAACTTTCTCTAAAATCAGTATGAGTTTTACTCTATGTATTTTCTAATAACAGAGGAGAAAAAAAATCTTTTCTTGTGCTTAAAATGCTCTTGTCAAACTGAAAGCTGTTTTTTGTCTTCTATAAAGTCTATGAATCTCTGCTCCCCAGGTGTAAGAAGGTCTGCTATTCTGATTTTAGGGTTTGAGAGGAGTTAAATATATTTCTCTGGACATTTAATTGACAAATCATCGAAGGACTTTAATATTTTAGACCCATTAACTATAACTCCTTTGTTGAATCAGTTCAATTTAATCAGGAAACATCCTGGACTTCTCAATTATTGTCTTCAAGAATTGAATCTTTCGGGGCACCTAAGTGGCTCAGTGGGTTAAAGCCTCTGCCTGCGGCTCAGTTCGTGATCTCAGGGACCTGGGATGGAGCCCCACATTGGGTTCTCTGCTCAGCAGGGAGCCTTCTCCCCCGCCCCCTCTTCTCTGCCTACCTCTCTGCCTGCTTGTGATCTCTCTCTCTCTGTCAAATAAATAAATAAAATTTTTAAAAAAAAAAAAAAAGAATTGAATCTTTCTTCTCCACTCTTTGACCCCCATGGTTTTCTCACACAGAGAAATTAAAAACCCTGACCCAGTCTAAATCAAGACTTCAGTCTCTCAGACAATTAAAGCTTCTCCTCCCCCCACCCCCGGCCAGTACCCAGAGCAAAGTTGGAAGAAAAAGGGGTCTGTCCATTCTTTCCTGTTCCTTCCTTGCTCAACTCTCGTTTCTTAGACTCTGATCCTCAAAGATTGGTGTAATAGGGTATTTGAAAAGGGAAAAGGAGAAGACAAAGAGTGACAGAAGGATGAAAGGACAAGAAGTAAAGGCTTATCTACTCAGCTTATTGTGTCTATAGTTCTCCCACACTTGTCGAATTCTGTCTTAGCAGTCACCCAAATTCTGGCTCTTTTGTAGGATTCCTGAGTGTGTTCTTTGGAGATCCCAAAAGGCACTTCTGACCCAATTGATAGATCTCCCAGCTGACCTTTAGAACACCTCTCCAATGGTACATCCACAGTTTCTAACCTCTGAGGTCCCCACACTTACGCAGGCAGATATTGACTAACATTTTCGCAGCATGGCTGAGTTCACTTGGTTCTCAAGAGTTCAATTTTGTCTGCCTCTTCAAACTGTGGAAAAATAAACTGCCGACACCTCTTCCTTCTACAAGCTATAACGGGCAGGTCTAGTCAATGAATAAGGTGCCCGTCTCACAGATGCTTCAAATACTAAGAAAGGGAAAAGGTAGCAAGTAACTCCCTCCATCCTTTCTCTCCTCACATGAATTTATTTCAAAAAACCCCTTCCACCAGTCTCTAGTCCTTTTTTTTTTCCAGCTTAGATGGGGGAGGTAGTAAGTAGATTGTTGTTTTCTTTTTTTTTTTTTATCTTTTGTTAAATTTTCACAGAGAATTATCGAGCATCTCTTTAAAATGTATGCTTAACCATTGGCCTAAATTTTGAGGACTTAGTCAAAATTTGTACAGAAAAAGACACAGGTTATATCTTGTTATCTAAAAGCAGAGACAGGTTTAAATTAATTGTATTTATGGATCGTCTATATTGCCTGGAGCCACCTTGAATACTTGTGGAAAATAAAATGGGTCTAGCTATCTGGTTAGAGGGGTGAAAAAATTCTTTATTCCCAGCACTGTTCTAGGCCATATGGCAAATACAAAACTTGTGAGTCTTCAAGGAGCTCCTGATCAAGCTAAAAGGCAAGATTTGCATTCTTAAAAAAACTATTAGCTCCTCATGATTGTGCTCTGTAAAAGGATACATGCAATCCTAACAGATAAACTGTTACCCAGAAGTTAAGTTGAACCCAGGGGAGCATTACCCATCTTGCCTTCTCATTACTGAGAAGCTGTTGCTTTGTACCTTGAGTATTGTTCCAAATGGCCAGAACAGCTGACTGGGAGCCATCCTCCATCAGGGCAACACGGTTCCCTGTATTGCAACATAAGGAAGCAAATGATCAACACAACAGGAGAACAGCAATATTGAGTTCATGAAGGAGAACCTTCCTGTTTTTCTGATTCAGTCTCTACCATTTGGGATTGTTTCTTTTGATCATTTATCCACTGCACCTCAAACTTATTCACCAAATAATCTGTAAGAACAAAAAAAGTGCAAAGGATTGATTGCCCCTCACGGTTCTGGAGACTTAGCTTACAGTGAGCTAGCATAAATCTGAAATGTCTTTGACAGCATGTGTTTTATTTTAAAAAGTAATGAACTTTAATCCAGTCTACCATTTATCTCTGATTGCTTTAATTAAAAAAAAAAAGAAACAAAAAACAAGAGCCTAAATTGTTTGCCATGAAATAAGGCTGCAGCCCTGCATGCTGTACACACAGTATACTCCCATATAAGGAATTTGCTTATTCTAGATTAAAAAGATAAGTGTTTTTTTTCTTGGGTCAGGGATAAGTTTCTAAGCTGCTTTTAAATCTAGCTAATACACTCCATTAGAGTTATAGAACTTCTTTGCTTTTAAAAGTTATCAAAGGCACCTTGGTCAATATATCATACCCAGAACAACAATTAAATAATAAGACATGTAACAATTATTAGCTCATGAAGAATGGTATCATCATATCATCTGAAATAAAAAATTTTCACCTTTATTGAGATATCAAGTGATTAATAGAATTGTAAGACATTTAAAGTACACATTTGATACATGTATATATACATTGAAAAGGATTCTCCAATCTAATTAACACCACCATCACCTCACATATTTATCTTTTTATGCGTGTAAGAACATGTAAGTTCTGTCTTAGCAGATTTCAATTATACAATGCAGTGTAATCAGTTACAGTCACTATCTTATACATTAGATCCCAGACTTTGTCTTACAGTTGCATATTTGTACCACTTTTCCAACCTCTCCCCATTCCCCACCAGCCTGACAACCACTTTGCTACTTCTTCTGAGTTTGACTTTTTTTTCAGATTCCATTTTTAGGTGATACCATGCAGGATCTGTCTTTCTCTATATGATTGATTTTACTTAGTGTACTACCTTCAAGATGAAACTTCATCCATGTTGCCACAAACAGCAGGATTTCCTTCTTTCTATGGCTGAACAAATCTTATTGTGGAAGGCTGCTGTGCACATCACATCTTTATCTGTTGGTTTGTTGACAGACACTTTGATTGTTTCCATATCTTTGCTATTGTGAATAATACAGCAATGACGATGGGAGTGCAAACATCTCTTTGATATCCTGGTTTTATTTTCTTTGAGATAGATAGGTATAGGAATTGATAAACAGTATCAGGTTAATTCTTGGTTAGTACAATGAGTTTGGAAGTATTCCCTCTTCTATTTTTTTTGAAAAACTTGAGAAGGATTGTTATAAATTCTTCTTTAAATGTTTGGTAGAATACACCAGTAAGGTTATGTGGTCCTGAACTTTTGTTTGTTGGAAGGTTTCTGATTACTGATTCAATCTCCTTACAGGTAATTAATCTGTTCCTATTTTCTATTCATGGTTTCATCTTCATAGTTTGTATATTTATACTGGTCCCAGAGAATCCTCTGCATTTATGTGGTGTCAGTTGTAATGTCTCCTCTTTAATTTTTAATTTTGTTTGACTTTTCTTTCTTTTCTCAGAACATTTGTGTAACAGTTTGTCTATTTTCTTTATCTTCCCAAGAATTTAAGAGTCTCATGCTCTACCGACTGAGCTAGCCAGGCACTATCTTCCCAAGAATTTAGCTTTTACTGATCTTTTCTATTGTTTTTTAAATTTCTAGTTCATTTGTTTCTGCTCTGATTTTTGTTGTTTCCTTCTATCTACTCACTTTGTTTAGTTACCTCTTTTTTAGTTCCTGGAAGTATAAATAAGTTAGGTTGTTTATTGGAGATCTTCCTTTTTAATTTTTTTTTAAATTTTTATTTAAATCCCATTTAGTTAACATACCAGTGTAATATTAGTTTCACAAGTATACAGTGACTCAGCCCTTCCATACAACACCTGGTGCTCATTGCAAGTGCGCTCCTTGGTCTCCATCACCTGTTTCACCCATCCCTCCACCCCACTGGTAACCATCAGTTTATTCAGTATAATTAAGAGTCTGTTTCTTGGTTTGCCTCTCTTGCTCTCATTTTTTCCCTTTTGCTCATGTTTTGTTTTTTAAATTCCACATATGAGAAATACAAGATTTCATTCTTTTTTACGACTGAGTGATCTTCTCTTGTGTATATATAGGCCACTTATCTTTTATCCATTTGTCAGTCAATGGACAATTGGGCCAAGCAGTATGGAGATTTCTCAAAAAGTTCGGTAGTTAATAGAACTAACCTATGATCTTGGAATTTCACTGCTAGGTATTTATCCAAAGAATATAAAACATACTAATTCAAAGGGATACATGCATCCCAATGTTAAAGCACCAATATCTACAGCTGCCAAATTATGGAAACAGCCTTTTTTCTTAATGTAAGCATTTTTGCTGTAAATTTCCTGTTGGAACTATTTTTTTCTGCATCCCATAAATTTGGTATGTTGTATTTCCATTTTCATTTATCCTAAGATCTTTTTATTTCTCTTTTGATTTCTCTTGTGACCGGTGAGTTTTTCACTGATAGATTGTTCCATCTCCATTTATTTGTGAATATTTCAGGTTTATTCTCACAATTGATTTTGAGTTGTATGCCACTGTAGTAAGAAAAGATGCCTCACATGATTTCAGTCTTCTTAAATTTATTAAGGCTTGTTTTGTGGCCTAACATATGATCTGTCCTGGAGAATGTTATATGTGCACTTGAGAAGAATGTGTACTCTGGTGCTTTGGGATGCAATGAGTTTTTCGGTCGCCTGTTTCTATCCATTCCATGCCTTTTGATTAGTGAATTTCATCCATTTACATTTAAAATATTATCAGTAAATAATGATTGATAGGTGTGAAATTACCATTGTCATTTTTTTCATTGCTTCTGACTGTCACATATTTCCCTTCTCCTCTTTATCTCTTGCTTTTTTGATTTGATGATTTTCTGTAATGGTATATACTACTTCGATTGCTTTCTCTTTATCTTTTGGGCATCTACTATAGGTTTTTGCTTTATCATTACCATGAGGCTTGCATAAAATATTTTATATTTACAATAGTTTATTTTAAGCTGATAACAACTTAACTTTGAATTCATACTAAAGTTCTACATTTTTACCACCCCCCATACATTTTATGTTTTGAGGTCTTAATTTATGTCTTTTACCTTGTGCTTCCACTAACAACTTAATGTAGTTATAGATATTTTTTAATCTTTTTTTAAAGATTTTATTTATTTATTTGACAGGGAGAGAGAGATCACAAGTAGGCAGAGAGGCAGGCAGAGAGAGAGGAAGAAGCAGTCTCCCTTCTGAGCAGACAGCCTGATGCAGAGCTTGATCCCAGGACCCTGGGATCATGACCTGAGCCGAATGCAGAGGCTTAACCCGCTGAGCCACCCAGGAGCCCTAGATCTTTTTTTTTTTTTTTTTTTTAGATTTTATTTATTTATTTATTTTAGAAAGAGAGAGTGAGAGAGAATGAGCAGGGAGAGAGGCAGAGGAGAGGGAGAAGCAGACCCCCACCAAGCAGGGAACTCTATGCTTAGCTCTATCCCAGGATGCTGGGATCATGACTTGAGGTGAAGACAATGGCTTAACTATTTGAGGCACCAGGTACCTCTATAGTTATAGAACTTTTTAATACTTTTTGTCTTTTCACCTTCATACAGCTTATAAGTGATTTATCCACCATCATTATGACATTAAAATATTGTGACTTTAATTATCTCTTTACCAGTGATCTTTATACTACTATTTGTTTTCCTCTTACCTATTAAAACCCTTTTGTTTCAATTTGAAAAATTCCCTTTAGTATTTCTTGTAATGCCAGTCCCTTGATAATGAACCCCTTTCATTTTTATTTGTCTAGAGAACTCTTTTTCTCTCCTTCAATTCTAAGGGACAACTTTACTTAGTAGAAGATCCTTGGTTGTCAGTATTTTTCTTCCAGCCCTTGATGCTACTCCCAAGTACTTGTGCCTCTGACCTGCAATGTTTCTGCTGAAAAGGTGACTAAGTCTTACAAGGATTCCCTGTGTATAAAAAGTTCTTTTCTTCTTACTGCTTTTAAGATTTCTCTTTTGCCATAACTTTTGACAGTTTAATTACACTATGCTTCAGTGTGGGTTTCTTTGGAGTCACCTTATTGGAACCCTCAAGGATTCATGGATCTGAATGTCTTTCTCAAAGTTAAGAGAGTGTTAAGCCATCATTTCTTTAAGTATGTTTTCTTCCCCTTTCACTCTCTATTCTCTTTCTGAGACCCCTATAATGCAAATGTTGGTCAGCTTTATGAAGTCCCCTGGTCCCTTAAGTTCTCTTCTCTGTTGCCCATTGTTTTTCTTTTTGCTTATCTTACTGGATGAATTCTACTGCCATGTTTTTTAGTTCACAGAGCCTTTCTTCCACTTGATGTAGTCTTATGTTGAACCCCTCTACTGAATTTTTTTTAGCTCAGTTATTGTGTTATTCTTGTCTATGATTTTTGTTTAGTACTTTATTATATTTTCTACCTCTCTGTTGAAATTCTCACTTTGTTCATGTGTTGTTCTTCTGATCTCAGTAAGCATCTTTATGACCATTATTTTGAACTCTTTATCAAGCAAATCACTTATTCCCATTTCATTAAGGTTTATTTCTGGAGTTTTTTCTTGTTTCTTTTTGAGGTATAAATTTTTCTGTTCCTTCTTTTTCCTTGACTTCTCTGGGTTGATTTCTATGCATTAGATAGAACAGTCACTTCTCCCAGTCTTGACAGTGTTCTCATGTAGGATATGAACCTTATCTATCAGCCCAGCCCGAGTTCTTGTTGTCTCTCAAACCTTTGTAATTGTCCAAGCCACTCTCCCTGTTTTTAGTGACTGCTAGTATTTGAGGGTATGCTGAAATCTGCTTTGTCTCAAAGGGGATGATCACATTCAGAATTTAAATGTGTGCTGGTTGGAAGCTGGATCCTCAGGCAGCAGCTGGAAAAGTATGCAATTAAGGAAGATACTCAGAGATGCACTTTTTGTCTGCCTCTCTGTGATGGGCCTGTGTGTATAGCCACAGAGGAGTGCTCCTGTGCCTATTAATGTCTTTTCCTTTGTTTCTCATAATACTGTGGGACTCATGGATGCAAGCCCTATTGGCTGTCAGAGCCAAGTGATTTAGGGACCCATCTTTTGGGCAGTGACTGCAAAACAGTAAAGCACCCACAGTTTCACGTGATATAACTGTGATTATCTCCATTTCTGTCACCAGCCGTGTTAGCAGTATTAAAGAGGCAAGGGCTGGTTGGAGAAGGGTGTGAAATAAAACCATTCCTGCCAAGGTATGAATTTGTCTCACACAGGGAATATTTTTCTAGATGAATAACTAAAAACTGAACTTAACTGATATACCAGACAGTTGCTAAGTGTTTTGCGTGATTTATTTAATTTCATCCTGTCAACATGTTAAGAAATAAAGAGTTAAAAATGTTAAATTCGGGGTGTCTGGGTGGCTCAGTTGGTTAAGCCTCTGACTGTTGATCTCAGCTCAACCTTAGTCTTAGGGTCATGGGTTTGAACCCCATGTTGGGGGCTTAAAAAAAAGTTAAATTATTCACCTATGTCCACACATCTCTTAGCAAAGACCTGGAATTTAAACCCAGGCTTCTGACTCCAGAGACTTTTCCCTGGGATGCTACAGGGTATGCACCTGTAGCATGAGGTTGCTTCGATCAGTTGACATTTGCTAACATTTTTAAAGGTATTTAACTATGATATATAACATATATATTGAAAATATGTAAAAATAATATTAATAAATTATTATAAAGGAAAAACTCATGTATCTGCGACCTATATCGAGAAATGAATCATTGCTTCTTTGCAAGGGGACCTGGCACAAACTCGGAGCAAACAAATAGCTGCAGTTGCCACTCTTCTGTCCTCAGCTTCACAGTGTTCCCGTGGCCAAAAATGCTCTAAGTTGTCTCTGAGTTCAAAGCATTCAGCAAACAATGGCAAGGCAGAACCACCAGAAACAGATACCTGATTTCTCTGACAAATATGGTAATACTGTGTAAGCTAGTCGAGCCATTTCTGTGTTGCTGTGTGGGCATATACAGCAACACAAACTGAAACAGAACGGAACCTATCCCTGTTGGCAGAATCATCTAAAAGAATGGAGAAATCAGTAACCATCCCAGCTGGTATAAAACTGAATTGTTTCAAAACCTACTCATACTTGATGCCAAGTAAAAGCACTGTGTACCCATTAAAACATGGCATGATTGAAGAAAAAAATACATTTGAAACCTAAAAAAAGAAAGAAGTAGAACATTGCCATTATTCCAGAAGCCCTTTACTTTTCCCTTCTTACTCTCCCCAAAGTAATCAGTTTCCTGACATTTATTGTAATTATCTTAATAGTTTTACCATGTAAGATTGCAATGGCTAAACAGTGTAGATTAGGTCTAGCTCTTTTTGAACTTTATATAAATGGAATCATATAGTATATAATATTTTTTGTCTGGCATCTTTTGAACATATCTATATCTATGAGATTCATCTAGCTTTTGGTCCTGTAACTATATATATATATATATATATATATATATATATATATATTTTTTTTTTTTTTTTTGCTATATATTCATTGTAGACCTATATCACTGTACGTTGTTAATGGACAGTTCTAATTCTTTTTTTTTTAAGATTTTATTTATTTATTTGACAGAGAGAGAGATCACAAGTAGGCAAATTCTTTTTTTTTTAAGATTTTATTTATTTATTTGACAGAGAGAGAGATCACAAGTAGGCAGAGAGGCAGGCAGAGGGGGCGGGGGGAAGCAGACTCCCCACTGAGCAGAGAGCCAGATGTGGGGCTCGATCCCAGGACCCTGAGATCATGACCTGAGCCAAAGGCAGAGGCTCAACCCACTGAGCCACCCAGGCACCCCGGACAATTCTAATTCTAATAAGTTCTGATGTTAATGGACTGTTTACAGTTAGAGACTTACAAAAATATGCTGCCATGAAAATCTTTGTCTCTGTCACTTGCTGCATTCATGAATTTCTGTTAAGTATATGTTTAGAAATAGAATTGCTGGGTCTATAGATATGCATATGTTCAACTTCGGTAGGTATCACTAATTTGTTTCCAGAATGGTAGTACCAATTTTATACTTGCACCAGCAGTACGTAAGCATTTGTCTTGCTACACATCAATTGGTATTCTTTTTAATTTTTAATTCTTTTTAATTTTAGCCATTCTGATAAATTGTGCTATAGTAGCTCATGGTGGTTTTTTTTATTATTAATGAGGCTGAGTAGAATTTCATATAGTCACGGTTATTTGGATATCCTCTTTTGTCAATATCCTCTTCAAGTATCTTACACAGTTGTTTTTTTTTTTAAGATTTTATTTATTTATTTGACAGAGAGAGATCACAAGTAGATAGAGAGGAAGGCAGAGAGAGAGAGGAGGAAGCAGGCTCCCTGCTGAGCAGAGAGCCCGATGCGGGACTCGATCCCAGGACCCCAAGATCATGACCTGAGCCAAAGCCAGAGGCTTAACCCACTGAGCCACCCAGGCGCCCTCTTACACAGTTTTTAAATTGGGTGGTCTATTGTTGTATGACTGAGACTCATTATTTTGTATATTATTACTTTTTAAGTTGTATATTTTTAAAAGATTTATTTGAGAGAGAGTGTGGGGAGGGGGGGTGCAGAAGGAGAGGGAGAGGGAGAAAAAGAATCTCAAGAAGGTTCCCCCTTTGAGCCCAGAGCCCAATGTGGCACTCAATCGCATGATCCTAAGATCATGACCTGACCCACAATCGAAGGTCAGGTGCTTAATTGACTAAGCCACCCAGGCTCCCCTCAGTTATATATTTTTAAAATATCCTCTACCACTCCATGGTAGTCCTCTTCTATGAAGTCATGAAGGTAGTGGTCTGAATTACCTTCTAATTACTCTGCAGAGTAATGGGTAAAGATGGTGTTTTCAGTTGTAGTTCTAGGATACCTGGATGCAATGTGGGAGAAAAAAACTCTTGTCCTCTATCCCATACACACACACACACACACACACACACACACACACACACAAAATTGTTACAGTGGATTGCTAATATAAATAGGAAAGTTAAAACAATAAAGACCTTAGGAGATAATTTAGATGACTTTCTGCACGACCTCACAGAAAGGCACCATTTTTAAATAAGTACAAAAAGCACTTTAACTAAAAAGAAAGTGTTGGTGAATTGTACTACACTAAAATTGAATTATTTCCTCAGAAAAAACTAATTCCCCATTCAACTGGGTCTAATCTGTTAAATCTTTCTACTGAGTTCTTAATTTCAGTAGTTCAGGTTTTCCATTCTAGAATTTCTATTTGATCCTTTTGAGATCCTCTCTGTCACTTATATATAGTTATCTCATTATTTGTCAATATATTTTATCTTTCAGCTCCTTGAAATGTAAGCATAATCATTTTAAAGTCTAGCTTTAATATCTGAAGATTCTGTGAATAACTTTCTTTTTTCTTTTTTGCTTTCCCCCCGGTTAAGCCCTTTCATGCCATTTAATTTCCTAGTGTGTCTTGTTATCTGTGCTTGTGTGCCAGCCATTGTTTCTAAGAATTATAGCAATAATCTGTGGTCTGTGGTGATGTTATCTTCCTCCATAGAAGATTTTGTTTGTTTCTGCCACATGTGGTGGGGCTCTATTAATCTAGGATTACTTAAATTCAGTTTTAGAAGTTGTTATTTTTCTAGATTATCCATATGTCTCTTATCTGAGATCAGCCTATGTGAAAAACATTTTTTTTCCCCAATTTACTCTTCCTCCTACAATACAGACATTCAGGGCCTCAACAGAAATTTCAGGGATTTTAGTCTTGATTTCCCCCTTAGCAAACCTAGGCTTTTGCCCCTCCCTATAACCTTCTAGAAATACTGCTCAGACTCTTAGATTCCTCCATTAGAATAGCAAATTCTTTACACTGCATCCCTCAAGTATCGCCTTCTCTTAGGTTTTGGCCAAATAAATCTTGCCTCCATTATTAAAATCTCAGTACCCTTATTTTATTTTTCTGAAGATTTAATAGTTATCATCATCAAAAGATTTGGTCCATACTGCCCTGCGAACAATTATCAGAAGTCAAAGGCCCTATTCCTCACTTCTCATATCAGAGGGTAGAACTAATTTCATGGAGGGAATTCAATTATATGATATTTTCATGTTTTCTTTTTTTTTTAATTTTTTTAATTAATTTTTTATTTCTTTTCAGCATAACAATACTCATTGTCTTTGCACCACACCCAGTGCTCCATGCAATACGTGCCCTCCCTATTACCCACCACCTGGTTTCTGATTACCAAGTGAGAAATTCATTAGGTTCTGTCCAAAAAGAAACTTTGGGGACCATTTCAGTTTAGAATTCACAGGTCTAAATTCAGTAACCCAGTCAATAAATTTTGCTTGTATTAGTTGATTCCTTTTATTGTAATATACACCCAATTCAAACTTGACTTTTTAAAAATTAGCAATGTTTGTTCACTTAATCCAGAAGCACACTAGCTTCAGGAGGGGTTTCATGCAGCTGCTCAAATAATCTCATCAGGACTGGTTTCAGTCTCTCTCTCATTTCATTCTTCCACCATTTGGCAGAAGTTCTCAACCATAGTGGCTTTTGGAGACTCCCCATTTATGTAGTTAGCATCTTGAGTGAAAGAAAGAGAGAAAAGAGAGAAAAAGAAAAAGAAAGAAAGAAATAGAAATACAGAAAGAAAGAAAGAAAGAAAGAAAGAAAGAAAAGCCCAAGATCCTTTAAATTCTATGTCTCACTGGCTCTGTTGCATCATGAGTCCATTCATAAACCAAACACCGTTATCTGGGGAATGAGAGCCATACCTAAGTCAAGTCATCCAACACTAAAAATAGTGTGAAGTCTGATCAGAAGCATAAGATCTGAAACTTGCAGAGAGCATGCTTTACCGAGAAAAAGTCCGAAAACCATTTTTGGTAGAAGGGGAATGCTTCCTGGGCAAAAGAAAACAACAGAATGTCCGCTATCCCAGCCCTCTACAAATCTATTTCGCAGTTGTCCTCTGTGGCCTGTGTGTCTCCCAGTACTTTAGAAAGCATTTTATCGTCTATTACGCTGTCACAAGTGTACAAGGGATTTCCATTGCATCTCAGATGTGCTTGATGTGAATCTCTTTTGCCTATTAGTTTCAAAGGATTGTTGGGAGTTTTGTGCGTTTGGGCAGTGGAAAGGAGCGTACTCTGCCACTAGCTGATTTCCAGAGAAGGAGCTTAATCTAAACACAATATGCCACCTTGATGAGTGTCCTATGGGAATAAAAGGTTAGAATGGAAAACAAGTATAGGCGGTCGGTTTGGGATCATGCCTCGGAAAAACGCCTAGTGTTTTCTGTTCTGAAACTCAATGAAAATGAATTGATGAGCAGACAATAGCCCGGGTGTCCCGCTGATTGATCTGTGCAGCCCTGAGCATCCCCAAGCCGTTTGGCAGCAAGCCATCTTTCTTCTGTTCTTTCCTTATTAATTCAGGCGATGATAAATGGTCACGCTGACAGCCCACCACAATGAAAATAAAATCCTTGTCAGGGAGTCTTCCATCTTCCAAGAAGCAAAGAAAAACTTGTCCATAACCCTCTTGTAGTGGAATTTTCTCACACAATCTTCATAGCGATGTGTGTGTGACAGCATATATGGGTGTGAATATGTATATCCTGCTGAATGCTGTGAGCGCATGTCTAGGAAAAAAGCACAAAGGTTCATTTTCTAAAAGGCCCCTGCAAACAGAAACCACCCAGTTATACTTTGTTCTCCCTTCGCGAACTTGAGAACGTGCAGAACTCTCGGAAACACCTGGAGTGCAACAACCCAAGGGAGAAGAAAATTAACACTCCCCACTCCCTTGGGGTTTTATAAACAGAAGTAGCAGTTGCAGCGTGGAGAAAGAATGGCTGTAAATGCTTATCATCCATGACGGGGGATATTTTATGCTAATCACTTTACCTTTGCTAACTTCATAAACACCTCTCTTTGTCCTGCTCTGTGTTGTGTGGCACTTCCTGACACACTGCAGAAGCTGGCGTGTGTTTAGTGAGTTGTTTTCTTTATCAACAAGGTTTTTCATTTTCTAATGTTGCTGAAACAGGATGCCTTAGGAAGAGAGCTAGAGTCCGCAGAATTATCATGGCCCCTGGAAATCATCAGATGAAGGGACTGAGACAGACATGATGGCCGGGGCTGTATGCAGATAGTTCTCCCACAGATACTTTCACATGCATATCAAAGGCCAGGCATACCTTTTGCAACATTGCTTGTAATAGCAAAACCTCAGGAGCAACCTCCATGGTAGGTAAATTAAAATAAGACAGATGAGTTCAGAAGAACAGCCATTAGAAAGAACAAAGAACTTCTAGATGTGTCAATGGCAACAATTTTCAGGGAAAAGATGTCACAGAAGGGTATATGATATCATTTATTTTGTTAAAGCAGGGAAGAATAACAATATGTATACATGGTTGCATAGCTTTCTGAGCAGAAAAACTGAGATATATAAAACATTGGCCTTTTCTAGGGAAAGACAGTGGGAGCCTTGGAATAAGTGGGTGAGTCTCAGATTTTTGTGCACGTTGAATTTTGTTTTTACCACTATGTGTGTTATGTTTTCCTAAAAATGTAATATCAGTTAAAATATGTTCCTCTGATTTCGAGGCAAATATTGCACTTTGCCAGTCTGCCTTCTGAAGGTGTATACAAATGCTACCTGGTTATTGGCTAAGATGCTTTGCAAAGACCTCCAGGTACTTCTCGGATTGCTGACACTTTCTCCCGGGCCCTGGGGCAGAAGGCTTGCACTTCTCCCCAGTGACTCTCTGACAGAGGCTGGGCAGTGTAGCTCACTAGTTCTCAAGTTCTAGCATGAATAGGAAGCACTTGGAGATCTCAAATAGATTCTAGCTCTGGGTGAGACATATGACTCTGCATTTTTTTTCTTTTTCGAAATTTTTAAGGTTTTAAAAAAAATTTTAATTCCAGTATAGTTAACATACAGTGTTATATTAGTTTCAGGTGTTCAATATAGTAATTCAACAATTCTACACATTGCTCAGTGCTCATCATGGTAAGTGTTTTTAAACCCCCTCACCTATTTCACCCAAGTCCCACCCATGCCCCACCTCCCCTCTGGTAACCATCAGTTTGTTCTCTGTAGTTCAGAGCCTGTTTCTTGGTTTGTCTGTCTGTCTCTCTCTTTTTCCTTTGCATATTTTTTTTTAATTCCACATGTGAGTGAAGTTATATGGCATTTGTCTATCTCTCACTGACTTATTTCTCTTAGCATTATTTCTTCTAGCTCCATCCATGTCTTAGCAAATGACAAGATTTCATTCTTTCTGTGGCCGAGTAGTATTCATTGATATTTTCTCCTTATTTTTTATCCATTTTTATTTTTATTTATTTCTTATTTTTTTTAATAAACATATAATGTATTTTTATCCCCGGGGTACAGATCTGTGAATCGCCAGGTTTACACACTTCACAGCACTCACCATAGCACATACCCTCCCCAATGTCCATAACCCCCCTTCCCCTCTCCCAACCCCCCTCCCCCCAGCAACCCTCAGTTTGTTTTGTGAGATTAAGAGTCACTTATGGTTTGTCTCCTTTTTTATCCATTTTTAAAAAGATTTGATTTATTTATTTCACAGAGATCACAAGTAGGCAGAGAGGCAGGCAGAGACAGAGAGAGGGGGAAGCAGGCTCCCCGCTGAGCAGAAAGCCCGATATACAGGGCTTGATCCCAGGACTCTGGGATCATGATCTGAGCTGAGGGTAGAGGCTTTAACCCACTGAGCCACCCAGGTGCCCCTATCCATATTTTCTTTATCCATCTATTGATGGACACTTCAGCTGTGTCCATAGTTTGGCTATTATAAATAATGCTTCTATAAACACTGGGGTGCATGTATCCCTTTGAATTATTTTGTATTCTTAGGGCAAATATCTAGTAGTGAAATTGCTGGCTCATAGGGTAGTTTTATTTTTAACTTTTTGAGGAACCTCCATACTGTTTTCTATAGTGGCTACACCAGTTTGCATTCCCACCAGTGGTGTATGAGTGTTCTTTTCTCTGCCTCCTTGCCAATACTTGTTGTTTCTTGTAGTTTTGATTTCAGCTGCTCAGACAGGTTTGTGATGATATCTCAGTGTAGTTTTGATTTGCATTTCCCTGATAAGTGATGTTGAGCATCTTTTTATGTGTCTGTTGACATCTGAATGCCTTCTTTGGAGAAATGTCTATTCATGTCCCCTGCCCACTTTTAATTAGATTATTTGTACTTAACAGTGTTGAGTTGTATCCCCTCTTTATAATCCTTTATAAGATAAGTCATTTGCGGGGCACCTGGGTGGCTCAGTGGGTTAAAACCTCTGCCTTTGGCTCAGGTCATGATCCCAGGGTCCTGGGATCGAGCCCCACGTCCGGCTCTCTGCTCCGCAGGGAGCCTGCTTCCTCCTCTCTCTCTGCCTGCCTCTCTGCCTAGTTGTGATTTCTCTCTGTCAAATAAATAAAATATAAAAAGATTAGTCATTTGCAAATACGTTTTCCATTCAGTAGATTGCCTTTTAGTTTTGCCAATTTTTTGCTTTGCTGGGCAGAAGATTTTTATTTGGGGGCACCTGGGTGGCTCATTTGGTTAAATATTTGACTCTTGATTTCAGCTCAGGTCATGATCTCAGTGTCCTGAGGCTAAGCACTGCATCAGGCTCTGTGCTGGGCATGGAACCTGTTTAATATTCTCCCTCTCCCTCTCCCTCTGCCCTTCCCCCCACCAAGCCATGCACTCTGTCCTCTCTCTCTTTCTCCCATTCTCTCTCTCTCTCAAGAAAAGAAGGGTTTTTTTTTATTTTGATGTAGTCCCAATAGTTTATTTCCTTCAATTTCTCTTACCTCAGGAGACATTACTAGAAAAATGTTGCTATGACCAGTATTACAGAAATTACTGCCTGTGTTCTCTCCTAGGATTTTTATGGTTTCAGGGCTCACATTTTGGTCTTTGATCCATTATGAGTTTATTTTTGCATATGGTGTAAGAAGATGGTCCAGTTTCATTCTTTTGCTTGTAGCTGTCCTGTTTGCCCAGCACCGTTTGTTGCGCCTTAGTTTTCAGCTTGTAGACTGGGAAGAAAATTCACCTTATTTTGAGGATTTTCATGAGATTCAAAAAAGCATTAATAGAGATTGCAAATTGCAAATTATAAAACCCTATACAGACATATGTGACTTAATTTTTCTATTTTGTCTGCAAAATGGAAACAACATTCATACCTGTTGAACAGGGTTACACTAAAGATTAAATGAAATAGTGCCAGATAAAAAAAGCCTTCTCTCTGATTCATAGTGAGTTTTCATAAAGGTTAGCCATTTGTTTCATTTTACACAAGCTGGGGTAATGACTCTGCAATGTCTACTCAGTGTCTTTGTGATTCCGTTACAGAGAATCCTCAACAGAGGCCCCAGCTACACTCCCATCTACTTCTGGGACCCCTTGCTGTGATCTAGCACAGCCTCGAAAAGCTGAACGCCATGCCTCCTACTCCTAATCAAGGAGCCCAGTGGTGTTTACTGTGATGTGGCTTATCCCAGGTCAATATCAAAAGAGCCACGAGATTCTTCAATCATTTGTTTCCTGTACACTTAGACTATCCTTATGCATTTAACAAATTAAATGTGTAATTGTGATGAACTTCAAGTTAGCTCAAGTGTTCCACTGCCATATAAAAATATAGTAAGATTTCAACTTGAAATCCCAACTCCGTATCAACTGCTCACTTGCACATATTATAGTAGAATTATAAGGCTAACTTAGTAGGACAAATTCTTTTAAATTTTATGTTATATAAAATACCAAATCCCATAAAATTCCAAATGCACAGAATCTTTTACTAAAAAATATTACTACTTTGGGTCTTATAAATATTTCTGTACTTAATTCAAAATCTCCCAAGAGTTTAATTAACTTTGACCTCTAAGGAAACTATAATTTTATCCCATGCTTTTTGGAAATTACTCAAGGTAGCAAAATGATCATTGATTTCAGCTTAGTCTACTAAATGAGTTCTGTAGGCAACCTTAGGTGAGCAGCACCAAACACTATGATAATTGCTCCATCAAGACTCCATAAGTCAAAAGAAAGAACAGACATGTAGCCCATGTGTCTCAATTCAGGTTATACCCTACCTAGCACTTTTTGACAGGTTAAGTCTAGAGCCTACCCAAACTGATCACTTCATTGGTTTTAGCAATTGTCTGCCATTATTTTGATTGGTATTTCCATCCAACCAATAGACTGGGCACCAAGTAGAATAGTGCATTTTCTCTTGTTCTTAGGACCATACAATTTTTTTTTAATATCATAATATCTAGAAGATGTTGGCTGTCTTTTGTGGCTCCACTTGAATATTTGGTCACAGTTTCCAGAGACTAGAGGCAGGTGCTCTCAGCCCCAAGCCACATGTTCTTGCAGTTTCTCTAACTGCCATTATATGTTCTTACATCTGTACCCACTCATAATGTTCTTCCTCACCCAGGAGGCCCCTGTCACTCCTCCCAATCAATAGTCACAGAAGGGTTTTGTGAGAATCAGTAGGGAACTCTTTAGGAAAAAAAAAAACAAAAAAACATTCTGATCTGGTAACTCTGAACTCAAGCCCAAATTTATCTTTCTGTTTGTCTGTCTGTCTATTTTAGATAGTTGTGTTTGGGGAAACCAGTGGTCTAGAAAGACCCAGTTCCTGCCCAGCATCCATCTGTACAGAGAAATAGGAAATAATCATGGTCTAGGAATTAAGAGATGTGGTTTCTAGTGCTAATCTTCCCAAGTCCTTAGCTGTGTAACTTTGGATATGTCACTTAACCTTCACACACGTTTATTTCTGCAAGAATCCTTTTTCTTTGTTTGTTTTGGGTGTTCCCCCCCCCACCTGCAAGAATTCTTATTTGCGTTTATTAAGCACGTACTATGCACTAGGCAGTGTACTAAGACTTGATATACATTGTCTCACATAATCATTTCAGCAACACTTTCAATGCTCTGCTTTTCAACAGCATCTACAGATGAAGAAACTTCACCTTGGAGATGTTTAAAGAAGTTGTCCAAAGTTAGCTCTACAGCTGATAAATGTTTTAGACTAAATTCAGACATAGAGCTGCTGACTCTGTAGCCCTTGGCCTAGGCCAGTTAGCAACCACCTCCTATCTATGAAATATAATTTTCTGGTCCATTTCAGGAGAGATCTTTTTAATACCCATTGAATCATTAGGGCCCATTGCAACTGAGCTACATTTCTTTCTGTTATACAATCCTGTTCATGATCTGGAATTGCTATGGAAACTATAGGTAGAACACTAGGTTTTTTTTGTTTTGTCTTGTTTTGTCTAACGCTCATTGGATCATCTTTGATATTTGGTTCCATAAGGCTCAGAAGGTAAAAGAAAGTGGTCACTTTAGGCTTTTGAACTTGGGAATGTATGAGAAACCCACAAAGAATCACAGTGATGGGAAAGACAACTGTTAGCCCCCAGCCCCACCCCAGAGTATCACAGTACATTGTACTACACTTTGTGTTATCAAGGGCAGGGAGGATAACAAGAGATTCAGTTAGTAAAATGCCCCAACAGTTTTTCAGCTGAGCTGTGGTGAGGTTTTGTTTTGTTTCTTTTTCTTTTCCTCTCTTTAGGGTAAGCTATATACTGATCATGTGGGATGGCTTAATTCCTGCCTGCATTCAATTGAATTTTAATCACATTTCTCTGTTTACTTGCTGTTCATTTTGCAATGAAATAAGGTGTCCCTCTTCACACTTCAGCACTTAAAAAGGAAGAAATTGTTTGGTGAGGACAGAGATGCACTTTACTGTTCAGAGAATGTTAGCAGGCTCAGGAACCGTTCAGCCTCATTTATAGACAAGGGTGAGAAATTCCACACATTTATATTGTGGCTTTGGGGACTGTGTTTGCAGAGATAAAACAAGACCATGTATTGCACCACAGCTCAGCAATTACCGCAGCAGCCCACCTGCACCCCTGGGATTTTCTAGAACAAAGTGAAGCAATCCACTGGGAGTAAGAGGAGAGGGATTTGGCTCTTCTTTTCCACTTAGAATGCAGCTCAATTCACGGGCAGTCAGATGCTTGTGTAAATATAAAAACAAAAACTCTTGAGTTGAAGTTATTTAAGAATAGTCTCATGTTATTTCTTGCAACAAGACCAATACACATGGATACCACACTCCTGCTCTTCTCAGAAAGTCCAGGGAAGTTTAAACTCGGGTCGCGTCTTGCCTCCATTGATGTTAATTCATCTGCAGGTGAAAGGGGCCATGGCAATGTCTGGATCTATAAAAGAGACAGAATCAGAACAAAGCTGTGACCGTGGAAATGTTCCAGTGGAAGGAAGCACAGCATTTAAGTGTTTTAGACAAACTGAATGCTTGACCACTGAAAATTATATTTCAAGCAGGGGAATCTTCAAAGCTTTTAATCATTGCTTGGGTCTCAAAATCAGCTTCTGAGCCCCTGTGTTCCTTATGGATCATGGGAAGAGGTGCTGAGGACTGGAGAGAAGCTGACCCTTCAGAGTGAGCCTGAAGGATGGAAGTGAGGACAAATGTCTAGCTCACAGCTAGCGGCGCTTGGACGAGTCATCAACCACAGCAATTATAGACATGAGAAACTAGTGGTTGAGTAAAACCTTTTGAGGGCCAGGCCTAAAATGTGGTGACCGACTTAGGTGTTCTGAGTGGGCTACTGTCAAGCTGGTGGCACAGAGCACTATCAACTTGATCAGCCCTTTCAACTCGCACACATACAGCTGTCCACGACAGCAAGTCAGCCCCAGAGCTCTGGGTTGAGATGGTTTCAGACAGATCATTGGCTCTTTTAGAACCCGTGATTATTGTCTGCATTTACTCCCTGATTTCATTTTCTTCCCCTGGGGATTGGATAGCTCTTCTTTCAAGCTTTCAAAATACAAATTGTGACCAGTCACATTCTTTTTCTGGGAAATGGGACCATGTCTTCAGAGCCTACCTACCAGATGGAAGCTATTTCTATGATCGGAAGTTGCTTTTTACCTCTCTAAGGGTTACCATTATCAGTAACACTAGGGTGAGGTTGATTAGTGACTTCCATGTCGTTTTCTTGTTCCTTCCTTATTGAAGGAGTGAGGAAGAAAGGGCGAAATGCACTCTCTGGCAGGGCATGATCATTAAACCAGGCTCTAATGAGGGTCCCGATTACAGAGGAGAAAGAGAAAAGCACAGTGAACACAGCATGTCAAGGACCTGGGTTCAATTTTGGCCCATCATCTAATTTGTTAGGGAAACTTGAACAGGTGACCTCATTCCCCTGAGTCTTAGTTTCCTGATTTATGAAACAAGATAAAAATGACAGAAATATCATTTTTACTCCCGAGAGCAATGATAGAAAACTAGAATGTAATTAAAAGTTTCTCTTTCCAACCATAAGAGACTATGGACTCTGAAAAACAACCTGAGGGTTTTGAAGGGTCGGGGGTGGGAGGTTGGGGGAACAGGTGGTGGGTAATAGGGAGGGCACATATTGCATGGAGCACTGGGTGTTGTGAAAAAACAATGAATACTGTTACGCTGAAAAAAATAAATTAATTAAAAAAAAAGTTTCTCTTTCCATGTTCCTCTCTTTCTCTCTTTTTAAGACTCAGAATACGTTGACAGGGACATAGCAAAGTATATTTCTTTCTGGATTAAATTAAGGAAGCACCTTGATGTATGTGCAGGATTTCAGGAGTGATCTCTTTTAGCATGAATGAGTAGAATATACAATTCCAAGTACCTCTCTCTACTACCAAACTAAGAGTACTTATGTTTGGGGGTGTGGGTTAATCTCCCACAAGGAGACATTATCTGCTAATTGTCACAATTACTATATTGCTGAAGTCTTTGGTAAATAGATGAGAGTAATAACAATAATATTGGCAATACTTAATAATAAATAGACACTTAAACTCTTATAATGGAAGAAACATGAAGATCTTATTTAGACTTAACCACTAATTGAGCCTTTGTCATGTATCAGGGACTAGGTTGAGCAGTCTGTGTGCAGAATTTATTTAATTCTTACCATAGCAATGAGATCAACTGTTGCTATAGCTAGCCTCCAAGATTCCACAGTGATTCCCATATGCAGCTATATAGCAGCCAGCAGCAGTCATGTGAGCCCACCATCTTGGAACTGGATCCTCCAGCCCCAGTAAAACATTCAGCTGACTATAGCCCCAGTCTATATCTTGATGGCAGCCTCATTAGAGACCTTGAGCCAGAACCACCCAACTAAGCTGCTTCAGAATTCCTGTCTCCTTGAAAACACATAAAATAATAGAAGTTTATTGTTTGAAACCACCAAGTTTAGGGATAATTTTTTTACATGACACTAAATAACTAATATACCTTATTATATGGAAATGTAAACAGAAGCATGGAGAGGTAAAATAAGTTGTCCAAACCACAATCCTAGGAAACATCAACCTAAGCATAAATCTAGGCCATCTGGCTCACAGTCACTATACTCTTGTTTGCTTTTCACAGGGGAGAGAATGATCATAAGAGACTTATGGTCACACTTTAAACACATATCAGGAACCTACAACAAAAATCACAATTCTAATAAATTGTTGCCAATTCTAAATAACTGTCCTAATTATCCTTATTAACAAAAATATATTTGAGCTTTTGTAGTATTTATAAAATGGGACTCTTAAAAATTTGGCAGGGACAGCTCCTTCAACACATATTTCTATCACATATTTCTCATCTTGAGACTGCCCCCATTTTTTCAGATTTATTGACAACTGCACTTTGAGTCTCCTAAACAGTCCTTTCTCATAAGGGCTCATTCGGGTCTTAATACCCAATGTAAACCTTGAAAAAATTAAACGATGTCTTGAATGAATTCATGGATAATGTTCTTTCTTGGTTGCTTCTTCCTGATCATTTTGGAGGCCATTTCTTATTCTTTTATTTTAACTATTAACTCAAAACTCTCCAAGTTCTAGTGAACTGGTTTATGCAATCAGAGAATCAAAGATTATTCTATGAACTGGAATGCTAGTGTTTTAATTTACAATGAAAACCCAAAAATCAAATTTTCTATATTCTACTCTTTTTTTTTTTTTTTTTTTATTTATTTGACAGAGAGATCACAAGTAGGCAGATAGGCAGGCAGAGAGAGAGGAGGAAGCAGGCTCCCCACGGAGCAGAGAGCCCGACGCGGGGCTCGATCCCAGGACCCCGAGATCATGACCCGAGCCGAAGGCAGCGGCCCAATCCACTGAGCCACCCAGGTGCCCAAGCAAAGCTTTATTTCGCGCCAAGCTTCAAGAATCTAGCCGAACATTCGGGGCCACACCTTTTACAAGAGAGGGCGACCACTATATTCTACTCTTTATGGCACACCCTTACCTAGGAAATAAAGTTAGTTTTCAAAAGGTTTCATGGAACAAAACAAAGTTTTGTTTCTTTTATGACCTGAAGGACTATCTCACTAGGCCATATAAAACATTTCTAGTTATTATAACCCTATCATCTTTTACCCTTGGGCAGAACTTGTTCTTATCTTACACACTTTAACTCTATCAGGCAAGTTTCAGAACAACTAGGTACAGCTACCTATATACCACTTAGAAACCAGTCAGTACAACCTGATGATCTGCCTTTGTTACTGTGGCTAGATTTGGGAGACACTGAAGGCTCCTAACAATCATATTTACAAATATCCTGCTATTTCCTGCAATTGACTGATGTCTTTCATTTTGTGTTTAGTTCTTGCTAGTTGCTATCAAAGAAGGTAACTGTGTTATGGTCTGTTTCCCAAAATCAGGGCCTGGAGGAAATCTTTGTGGCACCCTGTTGGTTCATACTGTTCGCAGGAGCTTCCCAAGTGTAATCTGAAAACAGCTCCCATAGTCACACGGCAGGGAGAGACCCAAGAAGGAGGCAAGTCACTCCAGGTTGGTAGGTATCAGTTTTAATAAGCAAAGGGAACTTATATACAGGACTTGTTTTGAGTGGCAGCAAGACAAATGGATCCCCACACCCACCCGACAAATTCCAAGTTTATAAAGAGGCTATAACTAAGGTCAGTCACATAAATTGTGCAGGTAGTCTCAACATCGTATCTCAAGGCTTTGTCCTTTGATCAGTCTCTGAGAGCATAAAAGGCAACTAGAACCCACATTTCAAGGACAGAGGAAGGGTTGGGGAGCCTCTGTGTTCCGAGTCTAACTCATGGGTCAGTCGGTGGTCATGGTTTTTTTGTTGTTGTTTTTGTTTCTTTTGTTTTTGTTTGTTTGTTTGTTTTTAAGTTGGTTCCACACTCAGCATGGAGCCCAATGCGGGCCTTGAACTCACAACCTTGAGATCAAGACCTGAGTTGAGATCAAGAGTCAGATGTTTAACCAATTGATCCAGAGTCACTCAGATGCCCTGGCAGTCATGTCTTTTTGATGATATTAACCAACAATCCCATTTTCAACGGATTACATGAAGAAGTATCCTGTCTTCTACCAGCTCATGTCAATGACAAAGGAAATCAATCAATGACAAACAGGAAATCATTGGCTTTCATGAGAATCCAATCATTGCCAGCAAAAATCTCAACTTTCATGAGGATAGAGAAAGAGCAACAGGCACCTATATTAGTAGAATTATTCTGACACCCTACTGCCCAACCTACACATTGCCTAAAACCCGTATCATTAAAATGGCAATTTTTATTGAGTATCTTTGTATCATTTGCTATGCTAGTGATTTTACATGTATGATTACCTTTACTCTTCACAAAAATCTGCATAATAATTTAGAAATCCTTATTTTTTTCAAGTGAAAAAATTTGAAGATTGGAAAGATAAAGGAATATGTCCACAGTCACAGTGATAGAACATAATGGAATTAAAGGATCTATGTTGCTCTGACTTTAAGAAGTAGGTTCCTCCTACCATACCACAAACCTGCCTTACTTGTATACGGCTTTATTGAGCTAGATATTTATTTATTTATTTATTTATTTATTTTTGTCCAGAAGGATATTTTATTTTATTATCAGAAAGATATTTTGAACTGCTGTTTACTTTTCACCCTTTACCAGGCAAAGACACTAGTTTACCTAAAAAGTAAGTAACTACTAGCTGACGATAATTTCCCATATTGATATGACATGGCATTTGTCATACAGTGTTTTCCTGCACAGAATGACATGTGAGTTAAACAGCACCCTATGAGCTAGGGAAAATTACTGCCATTTTGCAAATGAGGTTGAGGCTTATTATGAGTCTCCTGCTTTATCCAAAGTAGTTCAGTTGTCTAAGTCACTCTACGGGGTGTGGTGACTAAGTCTTTTGTTCATTTCAAAATACTATTCTGCATTTCTTTCAGACTCTTCTACCACCCATTTTCAGCTTAAAAATGAAATACACTGCAAGTGAATATTTTGATTTTTTTAGATTTTTTTGATTTAGGAAAAGAGAAATATTTAGGTATAACAGATTTTTTCATGGGCATCATGAAAAGACATTAAAAAATAACATGAGAATATAGGGTTCTGGGTCAGGCAAATGGGAGGGCTGGGTAGGCAACTGTCAACTAAGACAAGTGATGCTGTCAGGGAGAAGGTGAAGTTCTTTGCTTATACCCATTTCCTTAGTTCTCTTAAAGCTCTTTGAGTTAGATCTAATTTTCTCATTTTGTAAGTAAAGAAATGGAGGTTCAGAGAATTTAAGTAACATGTTCTTGCCCAACTTTGTAGACATTCAAAGGCAAAAATCAAGATTTGAATCAAGAATCTCTGTGTGTCTAGAACTCCCGCTCCCTCTACCACACCTTTGGAGTAAGAGGAAGACTGGACGGACCATCACCTTCTCAATTTCACCTTAGATTTTGTCTGAATAGAAACACGATGTTCCTTCTTGAAAGCACTTAGTCATTTTGTGCTATGAGCATAGTTTTAGAAAATCTGTTTTTAAAGGTAAGGAGGAAAGAAGAAGAAAAGTTAGAAAACTTTGTTGCTACAGAGAAGTTGCGATAGAAGTATTCTTTCCTATTCTTTCAAGGGAAAAATCAAGTATTGTGTTGGATACATTTGAAGCTACTTTTGTACATCAAGAGAGCCTTCAATTCTGCTTCAAACAGTGAATGTCTTTTTTCACATTAGTAGAAACAGATTCTGATCACAGATCTTTTCACGTCTTTAGTTTCTTCTTTCTGAACCATGCATAAACTGATTTTGAAATTCTGAAAGCATTCCAAATAGAAGAAGTCTCCATTGCCCATAAAGTACCACAGGGGTGGTTTCGGGTTCTCATTCAATTAGCTATCAAGACTAGAATATAAGATGTCATCTTGCAGGAAAACAGGCCTGCTGATTCAACAGTGACTGGTTGTTTTCTCATCCATCATACACCGTTGTGGATGTCATATGACTGTACATCTTACCGCTCCTTATGATGTACACAAAATTGCACAACTAATGATAGTATATTAACATAGCATCCTACTAGTACAACGTAAACCTAATTCTCTTTTATGCAACTAGTAAAGTGGAAATATTTAGTCAACTTACTGTTTGATAATTGGAGGTTTGAAAAAAAACTGAATACTTTTACTGACACATTTAGGCTCCGAGTGCGGGATGAATGGATGGATGCTGGATGGATTGATGGATGGGTGAGAAGGGAAGAAATGACATTTGTTAAGCATATTTTATGTCTCAAGCATTATTCCTAGCGTTTTATGTTTTTCTTAATAAATTGGTATATTTACTGATAGCTGAATCCTAAGTGGTAGCCCACAGGTAATGTTCTATTTGAAATATGATCCCAAATAATCTTTCCACTCAAGATGTGAAATAAGGTATTCTTGTGGTACTTTATCACTGTAATATTCATTCATGTAAATTTGATCCCCCAAAGATTGATCTTTAAGAAGGGGCATTTTGCAAGTTTATTATGTTATGTTTTTGTAATGCTTTTAGAAATATACAGTTAGATTCTAGCCTCCATGATGATTTCCCCTGCTACGGTTAGGAAAATAGATGTGTGTGTGTGTGTGTGTGTGTGTGTGTGTGTGTGTGTGCATATATCTGTGTATGTGTGTATTCATGTGAAGTGAACTATTCTGTGTGGTCTCTAAAAAATTAGGGTGTCTATTTCTTCATACAATTGGGAAAAAATAATCATATCCTTGGGCTTTTTTGAGGCAACTGATAGTCTCAAAGTCACATTGTCAAACTAGGATGCTCCTGTCAAGGCTGACAGTAGTATGGGGAGGAGAAGGTGCCTATTACCATTAGGACTGCTGTTACTCATTTATAAGTGGCAGCAGTAGTAAAGAAGCTATCATTTATTGAACACAATATGTGCTAAAAATAGTACAAATATTTTGCATCCATTATGTCCCGTTGATAAAAAACAAAAGCTAAGGGATTAAGTGATTTATCTGAAGTGACACATATTAAAGGAAGGGAGAGAAAGCAAAGAATAATTTCAACATGTTCTGTATCTTCACCTTGGGCTTTGGAATCAGGAATCTTTTAGTTAAAGCAACTGAAAATCCAACTCCAATTCATTTATGCAAAAATGAGGAATTATTGATTCACGTATTCAAAAGATCAAAGGGCACTGTATCTTCAGGCAAGGCTGTGTACAGGAGCTCAAATGGCATCTCATTCTTCTGTCTCTCATTCTCATTTCCCCCACCTCCCCATCTTTTGGCTTCTTTTTCTTCTCTGTTGTCTTTATTCTCCAAAAAACAGGATAGCCACCAGCAATTTGAAGCTTATATTTTATCAACTAAGTTGTGTTGGGTCCCCCCAAAAATGGGTACCCCAATAATGGGTCCGTGATTAAAGGAGCGAGGCTGATACAAAGCAAAAGTCAAGCAAAGCTTTATTTCATGCCAAGCATCAAGAATCAGACCGGTCGGGGCTGCCCCTTACAGAGAGGCCGACCCCTCCCTGCTTTCCAGACTAACTTTTTTTTTAAATATTTTATTTATTTATTTGACAGAGAGAGAGGTCACAAGTAGGTAGAGAGGCAGGCAGAGAGAGAGGAAGAAACAGGCTCCCCACTGAGCAGAGAGCCCAATGTGGGGCTCAATCCCAGGACCCTGAGATCATGACCTGAGCCGAAGGCAGAGGCTTAAACCACTGAGCCACCCAGGCGCCCCCAGACTAACTTTTATAGAGCAAAAGCCATGTGGTTGGGCCTGGCCACACACAGGTGGCCAATGAAATTGTAACACACAGAGAAAGTTGCACAGTCATGCTAGGTGACCAACTGAATTACAATTTACCCTAGTAGACATTTGATTTAGCCTATCACACCTTGGTTAGGATTGGCACCAAAAGGCTCCTAAAGGGTGGGGAGCTAGTTACCAAGGACTAGTTACCTGGTTACTAGTAACTAGTTACTAGTTACAATGACTAGTTACTAGGTAACTAGTCCTTGGTAACTAGGAGACAGTATGGGCCCCCACTGATTGAATACCTCCACCTGGCCTGACACCCTTGTACTTGGACTTGGTTATCTGGGACCGCTTTCTGGGACTTGTTTTTTTAAGTAAGTTCCCCTGGGGGGCGGGGCAAAGTCAATTTAAGTTTCACAACAAAATGGCAGTTCAACTGGGGTGGGGCTGCTCTGGCTGAATAGGCCCTTACAGCTGAAACACTGGAAACAGTATTTTACCCCAGTGGTTCCAGGGACAAGTCCCAGAACTGAATATCATTGGCCTGCCTTGGCTCACATGCCCATCTCTCAATGACTAACTGGACTGTGGGTGAATGTTCTGATTGGCTAAGCTTAGGCTGTACACCCAACCCATCCCATGGGTTGGTACTAGCACTGCACAAGCCAAATGAACTAGACTGGGAAAAGATTATTTCCCCAAAGAAAACAATGTCGTTTCATCGGATGGGGAAAAGATCCAGACAAACAAAGATCACAGATGTCTGCTATAGCCACTTAGACATGGAAACTGCCATCTCTCAGACGTGAGACACCGGGGAACAGCCCCATCCCTGTAGCTGGGTGGCTCAGTCACATCATCACATACTGAGATGATCTGGAGTCATCATCTCAGTAGGTGATCTACGTACTCTTTCAGGGTAAGTATTGAAAAGCTTCCAAATGGCAAAACGTACAACTGGAAAGCATCTTAATTATGTAAACTGACTCTTTCCCACAATTCACTAAAGCTTCCAGAATCATGGATTTGAAAGGATGAGGATTGAGGTTAAAGTAGTTCCCACCAGGGAACAAACCAAAGATTATAATTACAATGGATATTTGGCCAGTCCCAAAAGGTTTACCAGTAAAGATTCAAGTCACATTCAAATCTTAACTGGCAGAAGGGCAGGATTTATTTAAGGGGTCCGATTGGTAGCTAGTGATGGAAAGATAATGTAGAAGTTGTTAAACAAAAGTTAATCTAGTTTTATCCCATTTGTTTATCTGTATATTTGTTCTCCCTGAACTGGCTCACTCCTGCAATGGCGGCTTCTGAAGTTTATGGCAGAGCATGGTTAAGGAGTGGGGGGAGCGTTGGCAGCTAAACAAATAGCAGAATAATGATTAAGTGGAGAAACAGCTGGGTGCTGTAACATACAGATGAGGTGATGCATCAAAACCAGGGAAATGAGCTCTATTTAATCGTCTCCACACTGCCATCTCTGGTGGCCCATTCTTCTGACTTTACAAGCCAGCTCTGCCACACTCAACTCTACCCAGAAAGAAATGCAGAGGAAGAAACACGCTTCTACTTTTGCACAAATGGCACTGAGGCCGCTCCTGCCTCCCTATTTGGGAGCAAAAGCAATGCCAATATACCTGAGAGACTGGCTCTTGTGCCAAATCCCTCCTACCCAAAAAATAAATTAATGGATGCTTCATCAACAAAAATGTAACTCCCGGGAAATAGTGAACATTAATAACCAAAGACTCTGATATCCTTGAAAAACCAGAGATGAGGTGTCTTCCTTCAAAACATTCAGTCCCTGTGGTTGCGTGATTGAAAGCCCCTGCTTTGTCACTATTTCTGCATCTCCTGCAGGGACATGTACTGCCACAGTGTAATTTCTGGTACTTAAAAAGCAGGAATTACTTGCTATTTAATACTACTAGTCGCTGCTTCAAATTCCACTTTTATTCACTCTCAGCTTGAGAACAGGATGCTTTCTCTTTGTGTCCCTCCTAGCAATTTCCAATCATAGACAATTTTAATATTTCATGGTTGTGTCATTATGGAACTGGCAAGCCCAGCTGCTGCCTCTTGGTGAGATAACTAGTTGTGTGTATGCTTGAGTTGTATTTTGTGCTTGTCATAAAAGACACTGTTAACATTTCTTCCAAATTTTCAGGAACATAGTTAAGGCAAAATCATGTCCTTGCCACTCATAATTTCATTTATTCAATTTCCCTAGCATTCTTAGGAAGTGGACACTCTTTCCTATCTCTCCATCCCACAAATAAGGAGGGAGGAAACAGAGCAGAGGTTAAGTCATGTGACCATGGTTATATAGCAATGGCAGAGACAGGATTCAAACTCGGTTGTTCCTCAGGACAAAGCCCATACTTTTTCCAGTCTGAATCCCAGCCATCTTCCTTTTTCTAGTCATTTAGACTCTGAATGCCTTCAACTTATTTCCACCCATCCTTGGATCAAAACCTGCTTTCTGGGTCTTTCTTACTTAATGATATGGCAGTTACTCCCAGCAGTCTTGAAATGGGACCTGTCCTGTTTATTCTGGGGATATTCCCATTTTAATACTGCTCAAAGGTCTAAGCTATTAGTCCTCAACATGGACGTGCATCACAATGACCTGCAGAGAGATTTCTGGGTTTGTTTTCAGTAGAGATGCCCAGCCTCATCCCTGTGAGATTGCTAACTCATTGGAACTAGAGAGGGTCCAATTCGTAGAACATGCTCAGCCAGGATAGAATCACTTGTTTTAAAAGAATCAAGTTTACTCTGTTGATTGTTTTTCTTTGCTGTGCATCACCTTTTTTAGTTTGAACTACATCATTGTGTATACGTTGTGTATTTTTGCTTGTTTCCTGTGCTTTTGGTGTTATATTCAGAAGTCATTGCCAAGACCAAGGTCTTGAAGTTTTCCTCTGTTTTTCTCATAGGACTTTTACAGTTTCAATTCTTACATTTGTCTTTAACCCATTTCGAGTTGATTTTTGTTATCGTGTAAGATAGAGGTCCAATTTCACCATTTTACATGCGGATACCCAGCTTTCCCAACTCCTTTTTTTGAAGTGACTCACCTTTCCCCGTTGTGTGTTTTTGGTATCCTTGTACAATATGCATTGGTTCCTTTCTGGGCTCTCCTTTTTTTTTTTTTTTTTTTGTGGTAAATCTAAATTCAATTAGCCAACAGGTAAAACATCATTAGTTTCAGATGTGGTGTCATTTTGTTCCGTTGACATATATGTTTGTCTTTATGCCAATGCCAGTACCACACTATATCTTTGTAACATATTTTAAAATTAGGAAGCTTTTCAGTCATTTGTATATAGCAGTACTTATCAATGTGTGTTCCTCCCCCAAAGAAAATAACTACTTAAACAGAATACTAAAAAGAATGGGGATTCTATGGTCAAATATGTTTTAAAATAGTATATATTTTACCCTATTATATATGCATAATAGAACTCTGAAAAGTTTTGAAGTGAACAAATTGGAAAACCTAGAGTTTAATCAACCTCCATGAACACTGAAACCTTTGTACCTTCAATACTTATTAACATTCCCCAGACATAGTATTTCAGAAATACACTTCAAGAGCGAATCAATAGTGAAGTCTTTGTATCCAAAACAGAGTGATGTAGATGTATTACAACTATAATATTCCACATTTACTTATATTTTCTTTACATATGTAGATAATATTTTCATGGACTTTAAGAGATCAAGAGGAATTTTGATGTTTTCTTGTAATTACACACAGCCCTTCCATGGTGGCCAGCCACATCTCCATTAACACTACCTTTGAATATCTCTCTGGCCGATACCATCATTTTTCCTGCTCCAAAATCACCATCGTTCTAATTTTTGTAATATTTTTTAAAAATTTTTTCTGGTTATAAAAGTTGTACATGTTTATTGCAGAAAATTTAGAAATTCCGGGAAAGTTAAATTAGGAAATAAAACCACTTAAACTCCAAAACTCCATACCCAGAAATAACCATTGTTTGTATTTCTTTATTAATGCTTCCATTTCATACACTTATACACACACAAGCACATCAACCCACACATGCACCTTTATAAGCAATAGGCATTGTTATAGGCTGCGGTGTATTCCCCAAAATTTATGTTTTGAAGCTCCAGCTCTCAATGTGACTGCATTTGGAGACACACCCTTCAGACAGGGGTGCAGACACAGAGAAAAGGCAATGTAAGGTAATAGCAATTAAGTGGCCATCTGCAAACCTCAGAGAGAAGCCTCAGGATAAACCACGCCTTTCAACACCTTCATTCTGGATGTAGATCAGAATGATGAGAAAATATATTTCTTTTTTTTTAAGCCACCCACTCTGTGATATTTTGTTATGGTATCTATGGTAAACTAATATAAGTACATATTGTACATAACTAATTTTTATCAAGTACTTAATATATACCTCATCGTAAGCTATCAGTAGAATTGGTACAGTGAATCATTCCTATTGTCTTCTGAGTGACAACTCTTTCTAGCTCTTTTCCTTCCTGACTCCTCCTTCATGTTCTCTTCTGCTGTTTACCCTTTCCCCCACAATATCTCAATATTTGGAGGATCCTAGGGCTGTATTTTGATCTTTTGTCCATTTACCCCCTTCAGTGGGTAATATTATCCATGTTCCTGGCTTTTTATACCATCTGTATGTGTCTGACTTTCCAAATTTCAGTCTCCAGTCTGAATCCCTTCTCTAAACTCCTGACTTTTCTCCCATCATTCAATGCTTAAAATAATTTGTGTTTTATAGACGAGGGAATGAAAGCTCTGCGAGGTTAAGTCACTTACCCCAGGCCTCAGAACTCATGAGTGCAGGGAACTGAATCCAATTCTAAAGCAATCTAACTCCAAGGCTCCCTATATTATGTCTCTTCTCTAGTAAGGTGAACTTGTTTCCAATCATTAATATACATGAGCATTTTGTTAATTCAGTTAACAAACTGAAAATTAACTGAATTAACAAAATGGTCTATACTGAACAGTCAGCTACATTCCAGACTTTGTTCTAAGTGCTGAGGCCATAAAAAGAAACTAAGCAGATCAAGTCCCTGTTCTGGGGATCTTATATTTTAATGGTGGAGACAGAACTAAAAAAAAACATGAAAAAGTTAGATGTCAGGTGATAATAAGCACTATAAAAATGTCAGTGGGAAATGGGGGGTTGGGAGGTAATATAAAGGGTGATGAGAGAAGGCATGTTTAATAAGGTTACATTTGAGAGAAACCTAAAAGAAGGCAAAATCAAGCAATAGAGATTCTCAGAGAAGGGAGTTCAGGTGAAGGGACAAGCAAACGAAAATACACAGATAATGCGGGACATGATAGGTTATAGTAAGGCACTTAGATTTCACTGTGCATGAGTTACGAAGCCATGATCAGAAAAGTGGCATATTTGATATTTTAAAAGGAGCAAATTTTATAGATTTGGAGGACATTGCAAAAGTTGAGAAATGATGGTGACTTGAAAATTGGTACAAGGACAGTCATGCTGAGAAAGGAAAGAGTGGTTGAATTTGAGTCCAATTTTGAAGGTAGAGCTTATAGAATTTGCTGAGGGGTGAAGTGAGTATGAAAGAATCAGAGATGAATGCATGTCTTCTGGTCTGGGAGCAAAAGACATGGAATGGAAGGATCAACCTCTGGGGGCAAGTCTTGAACTTAGTTTTTATGAATTAAATATTTATGTAGAGTTATTAAGTGAATAATTTGAAGTTCAGAAGCAAGATCTAGGCTGGTTAAAAAATAATGGAAGATAACAGCTTTCAGTCTTGTTAATTTTGGCCATTCTAACTGGTATAAGGTGGTAGCTCATTGTGGTTTTGATTTGTATTTATTTCCCTGATGGCTAGTGATGTTGAACATTTTTTCATGTGTCTGTTGGCTATTTGTATGTCTTATTTGGAGAAGTGTCTGTTCATATTTTCTGCCCATTTATCAAATGGATTATTTACTTTTTAGGTGTTGAGTTTCAGAAGTTCTTTATAGATCTTGGATACCAGCCCTTTATTTATGGTGTCATTTGTAAATATCTTCTCCCATTCCATGGGTTGTCTCTTAGGTTTGTTGACTGTTTCCTTTGCTGTGCAAAAGCTTCTTATATTGATGAAGTCCCAAAAATTCATTTTTGCCCTGCTTCCCTTGCCTTTAAAGACATATCTTGAAAGAGGTCACTGTGGCCAATGTCAAAAAGGTTACTGCCTATGTTATCCTCTCGGATTTTGATGGATTCCTGTCTTACATTGAGGTCTTTCATCCATTTTGAGTTTATCTTTGTGTAAGATGTAAGAGAATGGTGTGTTTCATTCTTATGCATGCAGCTGTCCAATTTTCCTAGGACCATTTATTGAAGAGACTGTCTTTTTTCCATTGTATATTCTTTCCTGATTTGTTGAAGATGAGTTGGTCATGGAGTTAAGGGTCCATTTCTGGGGACTCTATTCTTCTGTTCCATTGATCTATGTGTCTGTTTTGGTGCCAATACCATGCTGTCTTGATGATCACAGCTTTGTAATATAGCTTGAGGTCAGGCATTGTGATGCCCTAGCTTTGGTTTTCTTTTTCGGCAATCCCCTGGCGATTTGGTATTTTCTGGTTCCATACAAATTTTAGGATTGTTTGTTCCAGCTCTGTGAAAAATGTCAATGGTATTTTGATAGGGATTGCATTGAGAGTGTAGATTGCTCTGGGCAGCATAGACATTTTCACAATGTTTTATTCTTCCAATCCATGAGCATGGAATGTTTGTCCACCTCTTTGTGTCTTCTTCCATTTCTTTCATAAGTGTTCTCTAGTTTCTAGAGTATAGACTGTTTACCTCTTTGATTAGGTTTATTCTGAGGTATCTCATCATTTTTTTGGTGCTATTATAAGTGGAATTGAGTCCTCAATTTCTCCTTCTTCAGTCACATTATTAGTGTATAGAAATGCAAATTATTTCTGTGCATTGATTTTGTATCCTGCCATGTTGCTGAATTTCTGTATGAATTCTAGTAACTTGGGGGTGGAGTCTTTTGGGTTTTCCACATAAAGTATCATGTCATCTGCGAAAAGAGAGAGTTTGATTTCTTCTTTGCCCATTTGAATGCCTTTTATTTCTTTTTGTGTCTGATTGCTGAAGCTACGACTTCTAGTACTATGTTAAACAAAAGTGGTGAGAGTGGACATCCCTGTCATTCTCCTGACCTTAAGGGAAAAGTTCTCAGTTTTTCCCCATTGAGAATGATATTCACTGTGGGCATTTCATAGATGGCTTTTATGATATTGAGGTATGTTCCCTCTATCCCTATATTTTGAAGACAGGAAACAACAAATGTTGGCGAGGATGTGGAGAAAGGGGAACCCTCTTATGCTGTTGGTCAGAATGCAAGCTGGTACAGACACTCTGGAAAACAGTACGGAGGTTCCTCAAGATGTTAAAAATAGAGCTACCCTATGACCCAGCCATTGCACTACTAGGTAATTGCCCCAAAGATACAGACATAGGGAAAAAAAGGGGCACATGTACCCCAATGTTCATAGCAGAAGTGCCCACAATAACCAAACTGTGGAAGGAGCTGAGAGGTCCTTCAGTAGATGAGTGAGTAAAGAAGATGTGGCTCATATATATAATGGAATATTACTCAGCCATAAGAAAGGATGAATACCCTACTATTATACTGACATGGATGGAACTGGAAGAGATTATGTTCAGTGAAATAAATCAAGCAGAGAAAGGCAATTATCATATGGATTCCCTCATATGTGGAACATAAGGGATAACATGGAGGACCACAGGGGAAGGAAGGAAAAACTGAATGCAAAGAAATCAGAGCAAGACACAAAACAAACTGAGGGTTGCCAGGAGGAGGGTGGTGGGGTTATGGACATTAGGGAAAGTATGTGCTATGGTGAGTTCTGTGAAACCTGGCGATTCACAGACCTGTACCCCTGAGGGTAATAATACATTTTATGTTAATAAAAAAGAAAAAAGAAATCAGAGCAAGAGATAAACTGTGAGAGACTCTGAACTCCAGGAACCAAACTGAGGGTTGCAGAAAGGAGGGAGGTAGGAGGATGAGATAATGAGGTGATAGGTATTAAGGAGGGTATGTGTGGTGATGAGCATGGGGTTATACACAACTAATGAATCGTTGAACACTGCATCAAAAACTAATCATGTACTATATGCTGGTTAGTTGAACATAATAATAATAAAGATAACAGCTTTCATTTAGTTGTATGAGCTTCCCATTACTGCTGTAACAAGTACTACAAATGTGATGGCTTAAAACAACACAGATACATTGTCTTATAATCCTGTAAGTCAGAAGCCTGACACAGATCTCACTGGGCTAAAATCAAGATGTGGACAGGGCTATGTTACTTTCTGGAGACTCTAGAGGAGAATCCATGTCTTTGCTTTTTCAAAGCTTTTGGAGGCTGTTGCATTCCTCAGCTCATGGCTGCCTTCCTCCATCTTCACAGCCAGCAATGGTGACTGGAGTGTGTCTCACCACTCTGACCTCCCCTACCCTCTCCCGAGGATCTTTCACCGAGATTACTTTAAGCAATTCTTAGGATTATATTGGGCCCATCTGGATAATCCAGATTAATCTATTTTAAAGACAGCTGACAAGTAGTAACCTTAATTCCATCTGCAAACTTAATTCCTTTTTGCCATGTAAGGTAACATGTTTACAGGTTCCAGGAGTTCAGATGTGGACATCTTTGGAGACATTCTTCCATCAACTGTGGTGGTATATAAATTGATGAGACTGAATGAGATCCCCTCAGGCTAGAATATAGAGGAAGAAGAAAAGCAGTCCACTGCCTGAGGTTGAGGAGTTCATGGGGAACCAGTAAAGGAGACAGAGAAGAAGCAGGCAGGGAAGAAGACAAAAGGAAAAAGTGGCATCCTGAAAGCTCAGTGAGAAAAGTCTTTCAAGAAAGAGGGAATGACCCACTGTGCCAATGCTTCAGATAGGTTAAATAATTGAGGGCCGAAACGGATGGCTGGGTTTGGCAGTATGCAGGTCATTCGTGATTGTGATGAAAGTTGTTTGGGTGTTGAGTTTTATGCAAGTCTATTTCCATCCCTGCTTGCCAACAGTATTCACATCATCAGTTTCCCAAATGAATGCAGTAAAGTTGTCCATTCCTTATGACCAGTGTCTTCCATCTTTAAAAACCTTCATTTCTATCATCCTATTTTTCGTTTCCTCTTCTAGCAACATCTTTTTTGCACTGTCTTTGCTTCCTGGCTTCCTGTTCTCTCTTGCACCCATCTTAAGAAAGGTTTTGTCCCCACGTCTCCACCAAAACAAGTTTCTGCCAGTGGAATATTGTGAAGTGTTGCTAGAGTGCTATTAAGAAATACACTGCTGCAAATAAAAATCTGGCTGCTTCTGAGATGGAAAAGCCTAGTTGTAAAGGAGAGAGTGTGATTTGTCCTCTTGTAATATAGCAAGGTGGAAAATCATATCCTAATAGAGAAAAAGAAAACAATAAAAACACGGTTCCGCGGTTTTTGTACTTCTCATGACATTTCCCTGCTTTGTAACTATTAGACCCATTGTATTGCTTGTTAACACTGTGCAGAAGGAGGGAAGTCAATATTCTGAGGACATGGAAGTGAGAAAGGCACACCAGCTTCCTTATGATTAACTTGGAAGGGATAAGGGCACTCTTGACAGAGTAACTTAAATTATTGGTTGCTGAAATGTTAGCACACTCAGAAGGGCTTCCGTGCCAAGAGCCTAGGTCCTGGATCATGTGCCGGAGTCCCAGTGTCTGAATTCCTATGTGTGGTGGTCTGTTTGCTGAATTCTGTTACATTTAAAATGCACTTTAAAAGCTCAGAAGGAAAAATCACAGCAAAGCTCTTTCAGTAACATTCTTCCCTCATACAATATTTACATTACCCTCTGTATAGTGTACCAAGAAATTTTGCACAACTAAGGGGCAGGAAAATCACTTGTCATGCCCATTTAGAGATGAGGAAACAAAGAGGTTTTGCCCCAGATTCCACACCTACTGAGTAACCAACTTAAACAGGTACACAATGCTCCTCTAAGGCTTGAAACTAAAATTGAAAAGAGATATGGTGACTGTTCAGCTATCTAAGTGAGCAGCATAAACTCAGTAATCAAGGTGAGATGCTGTTAAACATGCTGCTAAAGAAAAATGAACAGTAGCTTCACTGGGAGAGTACGGCAGCCAGAGACCACTATGGAACTGAATAGCACTTTTCTCTGAGGAGAAAGTCAGCACATCGGGTAGTATTTGATATATGCCTGGATACCATACTTTCATTCTGGGTCTTTCTCTAACGCTAAACCCAAAAGACCTCGACCCTCCCTTCACATCGTATTTTTTTTTTTAATGTCAAATTGGATCATAGACTTAAACATAAAATATAAAGCCACAACATTTCTAGAAGAACAAAACAGAAGAAGCATCTTTGTAAGTTTGGATCAGGCAAAGATGTTTTCAGATGTGACTAAGAAATTTAAATCCTAAAGAAAAATATTTTAAACTTCTATTCTTAAGACACTGTAAATAAAATGACCAGACAAGCCTCAGACTGGGAGACGGTATTTGCAAAACAACTATTTGGTAAAGGACTTCTACCGAGATTATACAAGGAACTTCTCATCTCAGTAAGACAAAGAACCCAATAAAAATGGCAAAAGATGTGAATCGACACTTATCCAGAAGACATATATGGGTTACAAATGAACACACACACACACACACACGCGCGCGCGCACAGACCTCTACCTTCAATATCATTAGTCGTTAGGGAGATGCACATTAAAGTTACAATGAGACATGGATATGCAACTTGGAGTAAGTGGAACTTTCAGACGCCGCTGGTGTTAGTGGCAGATGATACCGTCACTCTGGAAGAGAGTGTGGCTGTTGCTCATAAAGTGAAACCTACACTTAGCATATGATCTGCGGATTCCAGTCCTAGGTGTTTGCCCATGAAAAATGAAAACATACGTCTACAAGATAACCCGTAGGTGAATGTGTATATCAGCTTTATTCATAACAGGCCAAAACTAGAACGAATAACAAGGGCTCAGTGGTAAACTCCAGCAACTGTAATATTGCTTGGCAGTAAAAAGAAAGAAGCTACTAACACATTCAACAACATCCTAAAAAAGGCAAAACTATAGTGCCCGAAAGCAAGTGAGAATTGCCTCAGGCTGAGGGTCTGAGGAGTAATTGACTATAGAGAGATACTAGGAACTTCTTGGGGTGAAGTAAATGTCCTCTATTTTAACTGTAGTATGGTAACATGACTATGCATTTTTGCCAAAATGCACCAAACTGTACATTTGAAAAGGATGAATTTTGCTATGTATAAATGATATCTCAATAGACCTAACTGTAAGTCAAAGGGACAATGAATAAAAGGAAAGGAAACTTAACCCAGGGAGGCAAAAATGGGTAGTTTCTAGCTGAGAGAAAGGAAGACTGTAAGCCTTTGTTTGAAAAGAAGGAGTTTTCCAAGTGACTGTGTTGGGATTGGAACGCAGCCGGCTGTCATCATTTTTCTTGGCATGGGATTGGCCACACTGTGTATAAGTGAATGATGACTGATCAGCCAATATCTAAAAGGCACAAGAAACTTTACATAAAAAGCTGCTATTTTGACCTTCTGTAAAAATGACATGGAAATCTGGTCCCATCGGAATAAAATTCCAGTAGAGCCAGCCTGACTGTGCTGAGTGGCACTGGGCCAGCTTCACTCCTCTGCCTGTCTGGATCCCGGAGGCATTTCTGTTTTCAATCGCGGCTTCATGTCTCACAACAGCCCAGCTAACAACAGTCTCTAGAGACCTCTGTGTTGAGTAATTGAGGACGGGAGCTTTAGCGTGTTCAGGCTAAAATGCCTTCTTTACACTTCCAAGAATCCTGAATGCGTTTGTGTCATTTTTAAAATTTTTTAAAATTTACTTTAGTTACAGTCAGTTGTGCTTATATAGTCCTCCTTATTTAAAACATGTTTGGAATGGTATTGTAATGTTAATAGAGCTTAATCGATTCAAATGCTGATATGTTAATTAGTAAGAGGGAAGGTGGAAACCCTTCCAGCACATCCCTTATCAATGCCTGGAATAATTCTAGCTATGGATAAAAAGCACCATTGGCAAATCCACCTCCTAGAAATACCTGAAGGAATCTTAGCCTTGCTGCCTCAGAATACTTAAGCAGATTGTAGTGTACACCTTGCAAAGTCAACATTTTTCAATGATGTTCCAAGTCCCAACTAGAAGTCACAATTAGAAAGGAACATTCAATTTAAAACTTTAAATAATTAGGAACAGTTGGGGCACCTGTGTGGCTCAGTCGGTTAAGCATCTGCCTTAGTCTCAGGTCACTGGAGCCCACCGCACCCTGAAATGCGGCTCCCTGATCAGCGGGAAGCCTGCTTCTCCCTCTCCCTCTGCTGCTCCAACTGCTTGTACTCTCTCTGTCAAATAAGTGAATAATAATAATAATAATAATAATAATAATAATAATAATAATTAGTAAGAGTTAAAAGATTTGTGAGAAAGCCACAAAATTTTTACCTAAGTTTCTTTCTCTCCCCACCACCCCCCACCACCATCAAGTCTTATACAATACAAATTATCCTCCTTCATGGCTAAAGTTTTGTTAAAGTTCAGGCGTTTTGATACAGATGTGTGTTTACAAGGTTAACAACAGGTTTCACAAGATCAGTCTGAGTCACCTTGTAGCAAAGACAACCAATCAGGAAAAGCATCTAGTAGATGGGGGAAGCTGCAGTTTGCAGGAAAGCTCCCTCCCCCTAATCCCATGGCACAATAAGAATTTTTTTTTCCTGCAGGGTTATAGTGTTCATTTGTGAGTGGAAAGTTTGAGGATTATTCCCTTTTTTCACCTTGAATCCAAGCATACCTCTGCCCCTTGTCACATAGCTCTGTAATAATTAGGGGCCATACCTAAAAAAGAAGAAAGTTTCAGGGAAGGCACAGAGGCTTTTGCCAGATTTGATTCTAAAGTTCAGAGCTAAATGTTAAGATTTTTCTGATGGGGGAGGGGAAGTTGTGGTGTGTGGGCCCAACTGCATATCTCAGAACTTTAAAACAAGTTGTCAAATAAACTCTGAAGAGGTTTAATATCAGGAAATGTCAACCTACCAATACAAATTCTGCTTTCTGGTTTAAATTCTGCTATATGTCCCACAGAACAAATATATATATATACCATGTGAGTATTATGAGCAGTGTTATTTTCAAAAACTGAATTATTTTCACTAGACAAACCTAGATGTTCATAATTCAGGCTATCTTCTTTTTTATTATCTTTTTGACATAGTACAGAGTCACTAGGTTTCATACAAAGATAAATGCATATATGAGCCTTGCAATTATTCCTCTATCTACCAGCATTTTATTTATGCTTGTGTACCAGAGCACAGTATAACTCATATCTGTCAAACGTTGCCAAGAGTCATTTTAAACCCATGAGGTAGATGAAAACAGGAGGACACCAAGATTTGTTACCTAGCTCCCTTCTGGTTCAGAGAAGTCATTGCCCTTCCTAGTAGATACAGTGTTGCAAGCATTAAGAATAATGACTAATAAAAAAGGTCAGATTCCAAAGCTGCTCTCTTTGGAATCTGTTTGAGCAGTTTAATAAACTGCTCAAAATGAAAGAGTACAGAGGACCTTCTTTCAAGGTACCTAAGATTTAGGGAACGGAAAATACGATTTAGAAGGAGGCATCCTAGCAAATTAGCACTGTATCCTCAGGGAACATTTGGGTTTGCACAAATCTGTTTCCTGGCCTACTCACCAAGACTGCTCATATAATTAGTTTTCCTGACAAATAAGTGCAGCCAAAGTTAGTCACTCCTTATGACCAATATTAACAAGTTAAATTCAAAAGTGTTTCCAAATAGCCAGATTTGCCAGTGTACACTGTCAAAAAGGGGAATATGTTTTTTTTTTTAAATTCCTTAAATTCAAATTGGGTAACACATACTGTACTGTTAGTTTCAGAGGTAGAGTTTAGTGATTCATCATTTGCGTGTAACACCCAGTGCTCATTCCATCACGTGCCCATCACCCAGTTACCCCTCCCCCGACCCACCTCCCCTCTGGTAACCCTCAGTTTGTTTCCTAGAGTTCAGCATCTCTGATGGTTTGTCTCCTTCTCTATTTTCATCTTATTTTCAGGTCCACTGCATTATGTGAGCTGAGCTGTTTTCCCCTTTCCTCCTTCTGCCTCTCTCTCTGTTGCCTCTCTGCTTTCACAGGGGTTTGCTCTGCTTGAAATGCCCTCTCATTCCATAATTTAGAAAATTCCAGGGAGCCTTCTGGGACCGCTGTGTCCAAATTATGTGCACCGTCCGTGGGCTCCCATAGCACCGTGTTCCTATCACACTGTCTTGCAGTCATTGATCAACTTGGCTGTCTCTGCTAAAATTGCTAGTACTTTAGTGACAACTGACCTACTTTGTACTTGCAACAATGTACAGAGTAGGTAGTCTGAACAGTGGAAGATTAAAGTGGAAGCCATTTCAGGAAGACACCACATAGGTTTTAAGTGTATTTTTTATCCTTTAAACAAAGATCAGCAAATTGCAGTCAGTGTCTGTGCTTTTAGCATAGTGGTTATGCCCATGCCACATACACACTTATGACTCTTGCAGAAGTTACGTTGACATCAGGATAGCCCACTTACATCGATGTTCCCATTTGTAAAAAAATTAGATTCAGACACAAACGAAAGCACTTCACAGGAGCTAGATATTTGCAACCTGTACATTTTGATTTTTTAAGAGACATAGCACATAACCGTTGTGAAGCTCTCTTTTTCATGAGGTTGAAAACATAATCATATTCCAGAATAGCAGATCAGTAGTGCTGAGATAAAAGAAAAGGAAATGAAAATGTCCCTTCATTTTTATATTCTCCCCATCCAGTCTCACAATCCAAAGTACTACTGAGACCTAGAATGAAGGGATTTCTGCAGCTTTTATGCTTATTGGTGCCTCATTATTTAGAAGAAGGGGAAATGGTGGGGGGGGGGGATAATCTCTCTTGATCATTTGTTTGTATTTTCTTCTCCTGAGATGAAATCACAGTGTATGATGACACAGAACTTTGTATTTAAAAACTAAATATAACCATCAGCTAATTTTTCTTATAAACAAGTTTTACACAATTCAGTATATTCCATCAATATCATAGATAAGCTGGTAAGATAGGAATGAGGCAGGTGTTTAGGTCATAGGAACGGTGGGGTGGGGCATCTGATTCAGTGAGCTGGGCCATTTGTTCAGCTCTAAAATGAGGTTGAACAAAATTATCTTTAGAGTTCTTTTTGCTGTAGAACTGTATGATGCTATGATTCTGAGTCAGCCTTGCTCTTCAGTAAGAAATGAAAATCATCACACCTAATGCTGTGCAAGGCTCTACAAAGGGTTTGCGCGTCCTTTACCAAATGAAGTCAACTCTGAAATTTGGCTTGATGAAAAGACCCAGACATTTTTCTGGAACAGCACCTAGATATAGTCCATTCATTTACTTATTTATTCTACAGACTTCATTGATTTTACTATATGCTATCCAGGGTGCTAAAAGCTTAGGGGATAAAAATGAACATAATGTAAGCCCTGTTTTCATGAAGTGTGTATGGTCTAATAGGATAAATAGACATTAAATATACATATAAAATATATACATATTGATATATATCCAGGAATTAGATATTTGTATATAAGTGTATATGTTGATATATATATATAATTATTTATATTATTTCATTTATACGTATATAAATGCAAGTTGAGAAAATGATATCAAAGGAAGAGAGTTCAATGAGTAAAAACAATAAGTTGAAATAGTTTAGACGGGGCTGTCAAGGCAGGCTTGAGAGGCTGACATATAATCTAAGACCTGAAACATGCAAAAGAGGCAGTCTTTCTTTCTTTTTGGTTTTGTTTTTTGGATTTTTAAAAAAATTATATCCAGTTAGCCACTGTACAGGGAGCCTTCCAAAGAGACAGGAATGGCGGGGATGAAGGCTTAAGAGGGTAGCATGTTAAAGTCACTGACTGAGGGCCAGTGTGGTTGGGGCAGGATGACCAAGGGCAGGCTGGCAGGAGGCCACCTGAGAGTGTGACAGGAGCCATGTCTCCTGGGCCATAGGAAAGAGTTTAGAGTTTATTTAGAGTGCAAGGAGAAAACTTGATGTGTTTTCCACAGGATATGATACGATCTCATTTACCTGTTTAACAGACAACTCTATCTTCTCTGTGGAGAGTGGGTCATAGAGAGTGAGAGTGGAAGCAGGAGATCAGTTAGGGAGACTTTGCACTTGTCCAGGTAAGGTGTGAGGGCAGCGTGGACTGGGCAGAGGAGAAGGAGGGGAGAAAACATATCTGGGGAACAGGTGAGAATTGGAATCAACAGGACTTACTTGGGTGTGGTACACAAGAAAGAAGGAGGATACACAGATGACAACCAGGTTTCTCTCTTGAGCAGCTGAGTTGATCATAGTGTCATTTACTGAGACAGTAATAAATGAGGGAGAAATAGGTTGAGGAGGGGAAGTAAAAAAAAGGTATGTTTTGGGTTATGTTAAGTCTCAGGTACCTGTGAGACATCCATGAGGACACCTAGTAGGTAATGGGACCCTCCAGTCCAGGAGCTCCTAACAGAAGTTAGGCCTGGAAGTAAAATACACAAGTTGTCAGCATATAAAGAATATTTGAATTCATGAGCTAAAGGGATCTAGAAAGCTGTAATGAGACAAATGGCTCTGCTCTGTGTTGGGAAACTTGATAAACCAAGATTCTTAGTCTATCCCTGTTTTTTTCATTCATTTTTATTATGGTAAAATACACATAAAATTCACCATCTTATCCAATTTTTTGTAGAAATATCCAAGAAATTCTTTAATATACTGTTACCATTCACATTCTTCACCACGACTATTTTTTCCTTTTTTTTTCATTTTACTAAAATAAATGCAACATAAAAATTACTATTTACAGTTCACTGGCTTTAAAACATTCATATTGTTGGGGCGCCTGGGTGGCTCAGTGGATTAAGCCGCTGCCTTCGGCTCAGGTCATGATCTCAGGGTCCTGGGATCGAGCCCCGCATCAGGCTCTCTGCTCCACAGGGAGCCTGCTTCCTCCTCTCTCTCTGCCTGCCTCTCTGCCTGCTTGTGATCTCTCTCTCCATCAAATAAATAAATAAAATCTTTAAAAAAAAAAATTCATATTGTTGTGTAAACACCACCACCATCCATCCACAGAACTCTTCATCTTCTGCAAAGCTGAAACTATATGCTCATTAAACACTATCTTCCCTTTCCCCACCCCCTCCCAACCCGTGGTAATCACTATTCTACTTTCTGTCTCTATGACTGAATACTATGAGTACCTCATAGAAATGAAATCATGGACTGTTTTCCTTTTCATGATGTCCTCAAGGTTTATGCATATTGTAGCATATGTCAGAATTTCTTTTTAAAGCTGAATAATATCCCATTGTATGTTTAGAGCATATTTAGCTAATCCATTCAACTGTCAGAAGACACTTGGGTTGCTTCCGTGTTTTAGGTATGATGAATAATTTGGTCCACCTTCATTTTGAACCTACTGATTACACAAACCCATCAGTCTGTCAAAGGATGTTTACTAAACATCTCTTATGCACACAGTACTGAAGCATGAGCAAATCATAAGTAGCTGATCTTAAATTAATAATTTTTAATATTCTAATATATTATTGTATAGGTAGTCAAAGCTCCTGTGTTTGGTATTATTGAACTGGTTTTGCTTTGTATTTTATTTGTATTCATCAGAATCACTATAAGTTTGTGGAATTGAATTAGATAACATGACAGTACTTATCAAGTAATTTTTCTGTATCAAAGTCAAATTCTGCTTCCTTTGGTATGCTTTTATGAGAGTAATGCAAGCATAATTTTTAAAATGCATATGTAGGTATAGTGCATATCACATTTAAGGTGACTCATTTACATTTATCTTCCTTTATTATAGGAAGAGAAGGTGGAAAGATTGTGTATAATCAGCAAATTTGCTCTGAAAGAAATAGTTCCATTACCCACAAATAAAATTTACTGCGATATTATACATGAGAAATTGTAAGGGAAGTGTTCACAATTGAAACTTTACTGTAGGCGTCTATTAAAGAGAAATGTTAGCTAGAAACCCAATTTTCTTATACACTAACAGCAAAAGCAACTGGCATTTCTAATAAGCAAAGTCACAAAGTTGCCACAAGCTATATTTTGGTTCGTGAATGCAAATTTAGGCTGTTTTCAACTGCAGGGAATATTTGCAGAACAGAAGGGACAATGTTTTAAGCAATTTAGTGCATAGGAAGAGATTTTATTTGTGAAGAGGAGTATATATAAACCTTGATATAAGCAAGCATTATAATATATTAAATGATTGTAGTGACCTGAGAATTGTATTTATTATTAAATTTTTCCTCTTTCCTTCTTGGAAATTGATATCTAAAGTCTCTTTTGCTGAGACACTTTCTTATATGAGAAAATGCATGCTCATTTCTTACTAGAATGAGTGAGCATTTTATGACAGTATTTTTATAACTGAGTGTTTTCTGTGTCAGAAGGTTGTTCCTCAGCATCCTCCACTTGGCTGCAAGTCATGGGCCCATTAATCCCAGAAACAGAATCTGTGCAATAAAATAAACTTCATGGCTTCATTTATTGATGATATCATCTAAATGTTTTTTCCACAAGGTTATAAATGCATTGCTTGGCCATGTTAAATATTTGCTGATGGACTGCTGAATTGAAATTTGATAATCTTCCCCTCTTCTCTCTTTGGGATTTCAACACACTTAAAATCAAAACACAGGCCAGTTAGGTCAGCTTTATTGGACTGGTCTTTGGTTTTCTTCCCCTCAGTGATTTGGTGGAACAGATTCTCTCCTCACCCAGGAATCACACCAAAAATCACTTCAGATAGGACACTAGAGTAGGGAAAGAAATGCTTTAAATAATGAATGATATTGTTGATATCATTGTTAATCATGTAAATGAGATCATTAATTTTTTAATGCTGAAAGGACCATCAACATGTACTTCAATTAAACGGTTATAGCTAATGGAACCCAGAAAAATCTGGAGACATTCTGGTAGGAGAGAACCACCCATGATAAGGATTTGTATCAGCCCCAAAGGACAACTCTGAAAATCTCCTTCTCAGGCCACAGGTTATAAGTAAACCCACCTCAGACCTGCTGGTCCCCTGATTAATATGTCATTGGGTTGGCTGGATCCCTAAGGGTTGGAGCTAGAGCACAATTTATTGAATTTTTAAGAGACTAATTATAACACAGCTATGGGGGAGCCCCCTTCCTTTCTAACTTGTTTCTTCTCTGAGTTTACATAATTTCAGGCAATAAAAATCATAAATCTTGGCAAGCGTAGTCAAGGGCTGTACCTTCCGCAGCAGGTGTGATTTCCGCTAAAACCCTAAGGATTTGTTTTCTTCATTTTGACAGTCTCCTTTCCCTGTCCCCTGTTCTCACAATCCTCTTGACAATTCTGCTTACATTCCCTCCAACTCTGATCCATTTATTTCATGTTACATCAACATACCTAGGGCACAGAGAGATTTTACTAAACGGGGAATAAAGGCATACCCTGAAGAAGATGGAAGGGCAAGGTTACTATGGTTACTTCAGATACTAGGCTTCTGCGTATGTAAATTGTCTTCTGTGTAAAAGTGCAAAGAAGCTGGCCTCTGAGGACACTTAAACCAAAGTCCTCAAAAGGCTTCATTCAAAACCTAATTTGCAGTTGAATAAAACCTTGCCTTCTTTCTCTGCTTGCCCAGTCATCTTTTTAAGTCACTTTGTTTATGTTTGAACGTTCTCCTTCTATTGCTTGTCCTGTAATCCCCTGTGTGAACGCCTGAGAATGAGTATGATTGAATAATAACTGGAAGTCTTTTTGTATTTGACAGAATGTTACCAAAGTTGACGGACAGTTGACCATTGTGGAGACTTCGTAGTGGGCAGGCAGTATATATGACATGAGTACCCAAGGGCCCAGATATGTACATTGATTAAAAATAATGCAGCCACCTGTACCCCTGGGGCTAATAATACATTATATGTTTATAAAAATAATAATTTTTTTAAAAAATGCAGCCATGATTTCCGATTAATTAAGGGAAATTAATTTTACTGCTCAGACTATCAGACTGTCATACCACTTAATTCATTTCCATTAAAACAATTTGTTTTTGTGATTGCCAGACTTGTAGAAGAAAGATTATGTGAGGGTTAGGAGCAAAAACACCCTTTAAAAATATGTAGACCATTAGTGAAAAGACATCATTAGCAGAGAGGAAAGGCAAGCTGCAGTGCAGAAGAAGATATTTTATAGACGGTCTGACAAAGAGTTCAAATTCAAAATGTGTGAAGAATGCCTATAAATCAGTAAGAGAAGTCAGGCAACCCAACTGAAAAATGGGAAAAACACTTGAACCAGATGTGTCAAAGAGACTCATTAGGGAAATGTATTTTGAAACCACAATGAGATATCATTGCACCCACATCATGGTAGCTTAAATGAAAGACAGCACCAGGTGTTAACATGAATATGAAAGAAGTGGAACATTCATGCCCTGCTAGTGGGAGCATAAATTGACACACAGTTAGAAAACTATCTGGCAGTTTCTATTAAAGCTGAACACAAATAGGTCCTGTGACCCATCAGTTCCACTCCTAGATATATTCTCAACAGAGTTGCCTATCATGGTCACCAAACTACTTGCACAAGAATAATTATAACAGTGTTATTTCTAATGGTCCCAAACTAGGAACTGCCCAACTATTTATCAACAACTGAGGGATGCCTGGGTGGCTCAGTGGGTTAAGTATCTGCCTTTAGCTCAAGTCATGATCCCAGGGGTCCTGGGATCAAGTCCCACTCTGCGTTCCTTGCTCAGTCAGAAGCCTGCTTCTCCCTCTGCCTGCCTCTCTCACTCTTTCTCTGACAACTAAATAAAATCTTCAAAAAAAAAAACCTGAATGGATAAATAAATTCAGATATTCCTATACATTGGGATACTATAAAACAATGAAAACAAACTCCTGATACTTTCTAGAATTCATCTCATGAACATAATATTGAATGAAAAAAGCCAGGCACAACTGAATACATACTGCATGATTCCATTTATCTAAAGAAAGTTCAAACATAGACAAAACTGGGGCGCCTGGGTGACTCAGTGGGTTAAGCCGCTGCCTTCGGCTCAGGTCATGATCTCAGGGTCCTGGGATCGAGTCCCACATCAGGCTCTCCGCTCAGCAGGGAGCCTGCTTCCCTCTCTCTCTCTGCCTGCCTCTCTATCTACTTGTGATCGCTCTCTGTCAAATAAATAAAATTAAAAAAAAAAAAAAAAAAACATAGACAAAACTTATCCAAAGCATTGGAGAGTAGGATATGCTTGCCCTGTGGATAGGAGAGAGGAAGTTTCTAGGATGCTGGTTATAATCTATTTCTTGCCCTAAGTACTGCTGACTCAGGGATTAAATACTTATATTCATTCACTCCACTATTAAAAGAACCCCTGTGTTTTAACTCCCAGGCCTACCATTCTACCAAAGAGAAGCTGGACAGAAACCATGGTCAGTCCTTGAAGTTAAGGGAAACTAGTCAGGGATACAGAGGGGGATGGATATGTAAACCAAACAGAACCACTTAAAACAAGCAGGTGATGCTCTCAATACTGCCTTGATTTTCCTGGTTTTGTATGACCAAAAATGACCAAGATGGTAGAATGTCCTGCTGTAGCCCTCAAATACAGGCCTGGTAGTTTTGTTTTTTGTGTGTTTTTTTTTTTTTAAAGATTTCCTGGATGGCACCTCAGGTCGGAGTTGGCTTTTCTTCCTCCTCACCCTGCTACTTGGTTTCTTGGTCATGGACACAACTGACCTTACCCATAATACACTGTATTTGTGATATCAGTGAGCCCCAAGAGTGAGGACTTTACAAACTCAATCTGTGAAACTAAAGAATCTAGTTATTTTGGCTACTTCTCAACTTCTTCAAAATGCCAAAATAAACTTGCATTATTGGCAGGTGAGACGAGAGCTATCATTTTGGCAAGAAACTTTCTAAACTTTTGAGAAGCAGGAGTCTGAAATGGCAGTAACCAGGGAAATAAAGACCAAATGAGAAGAAAGCAATCAGTGATGCCCTTTGTCCCATAAATGCTACCACTAGGTAAAAACCTTACTTTGAGTAAGTTAGACTAATGGGATATGACAGAAGAGAACCGTATTCTTCGTCATCACGGCACCTTCAAACGCTCTATGAAAGCATTTCTCAAAGTTGGGTCCTTAGACCAGCAACATGAGCATCACCTGGGAATTTTCTGGAAATGCACATTCTCAGTCGCCACCCACACCTGCTGAATCAGACGCTCTGTGGTGGGGCCCAGCAACCTGTCTTTCAAGATGCCTTCCAGTAAGTCTGGTGCATGATAGAGTTTGAGAACCAGCCATTATGTGAACTTTATTCTTCGTTGAATTTGTCGGAATGGAAAGGACTTGTAGCTTACATGTTCTACAGTTTGGGCTTTAGGGAAAAAATATCTAGTAAAGAAAACAACTAAGATTTTTCACAGTGCTCAAGGCACCCCAAGGTTGAAGGGAGCCTCTGTTGGGAAGATTAGCAGTTCTTAACTTAGGTTACCAGAAAAGAAATTTTTAAAAATACTCTGTTCAGGGTCCTCCCCAGAGATTCTTATTTCACTGTGGTGTTAGGTGAGATCTCAGTCTTCAGTATTTTTTTAAAGTCCCCCTAACCCAAACATGTAAACAGGATTATAAACTAATAGTTTAGATCACCAAATGCCTTATGTTTGCTAATACAATTATTTCTGGTTTTGAAGAGCTGCTTCTCCAGGTTAGAGGTTCTTCTCAGTTTTCTGTTCGTTTTTGTGTTTCATCAAAGTCTCTGTCCTGTGACTCACTAGAATCAAAATTTGAATTAAATCTGAATTTAAATATTTGTCAATTACCTGCAATGTTGCCAGTATGACTAGGAAAACAGGGGAGGCTATGATGTCCCATCTAGCCTATGTGATTATTTTCCTTCAAAAGTGTTAAAATGTTTTTTGGTGTGTAGATTGGTAGGCGGGGCTCTAGGATCAAGCAATTCTGAGCATGAGTGCCTCCCCCAACCCGCTCCCCCCAATTATGAAAGAAGCAATCTCAAGCAAGTAACTTCACCTCTGGGGGCCCCGGTTTCCTCATCAGTGAAAGGACGCTAGTATGGTGCCATATCATATGTTGTTGGGAGCATTCAGTGAGATCATGCAAAGGAACTGCTTAACACAGAGCGAAGATGATCAGTAAGTCCTCAGTGCACAGTCTCCATTGCTAATGACCCACTTCAGATCACCTGTTATTTTCTCACCACCTTCTCTGGAATTAGACTGAGTTCAATTCTAGCCCACCCACTCCCACACGCTAGTTGTATGACTTCGGATTACTCTGTTTCTATCCTTTGAGTCAGGGCACTTGCAGGGTCATAGAGTAGCTCTGTTTTTAAATTTTGAGGACTCTCCATACTGTTTTCCAGAGTGGCTGCACGAGCTTAAATTCCCACCAGCAGCGTAAGAGAGTTCCCCTTTCTCCTCCTTCTTAACCCTAGGAAACAAAGTGAGGGTTGCTGGAGGGGAGGTGGTTGGGGGGATGGGGTAGCTGGGTGATGGCCATTAAGGAGGGCACGTGATGTAATGAGCACTGGGTGTTATATGCAACAGATGAATCACTGAATTCTACCTCTAAAACTAATAGTACACTATATGTTAATTAACTGACTGAAAATAAAATTTAAAAATAAATGAAAATAGAAATGAAACAGTCATTTTACAAAAAAGATCTTATCTGAGAGACAGAGAGTGCAAACACCATTGTGGGGGCGGGGGGCAGAGGGAGAGGGAAAAGCAAACTCAGTGCTGAGCAGGGAGCCTGATGCAGGGCTCTATCCCAGGACACCGAGATCATGATGTGAGCTGAAGGCAGACTCTTCACAGACGGAAGCACCCACACTCCCCTGTTTGGTTGTGTTTAAAAAGAGACAACAGGAAGCACTTGGGTGGGACAGTCAGTTGAGTGTCTGGCTCTTGGTTTCGGCTCAGGTGGTTATCCCAGGGTCTTGGGTTTGACCCCCAAATCAGGCTCTGCCCTTCACCACCACCCCATGTGCTCTCTCTCTCTCTGTGTCAAATAAATGAATAAAAGCTTTAAAAAAATATATTTTATTTATTTACTTGACAGAGCATAAGCAGGGGGAGCAGCAGGCAGAAGGAGAGGGAAAAGCAGGCTCCCAACTGAGCAGGAGCCCCATGCCTTAACCTGAGCTGAAGGCAGATACTTAACTGACTAAGCCACCCACCATGCCCCAAAATCTTAAAAAAAAAAAAAAAAAAGAGCGTCAACAGGCCCATCATGGAGTCAGTTGTGCTGAACTCACATTGTCAAACAGACTAAATACCTAACTTAATTACCATTTCACCCTCTCCCAGGAGTGGAATCTTAAGCCAGTCAATCTGGAATCTGGAATTATGTGGTCAGCACTAGTGAAGTAATCTGCCTGATAGACCCTGCTGACCCCCAAAGGAAGGTGACCTTGCCTGAAATAGTCTACTCTTTGATACCAATTTTCTTGTTCTGCTCCCTCCTGCCTATAAAAGTGTCATTTTGTATAGCTCCTGGGCGCTCCTTTCTGTCTGCTACATCAGATGCCGCTTGATTAATGGATCATTGGTAAAGCCAGTAAGATCTTTAAAATTTATTCAGTTGAATTTTGCTTTTTAACAGTTATTATATAGCATAATTTTACAGATAAATACTGATCTAAAAATGATTTAAGCACAGTTTTATTTAAGAGCTTTCAGGATTTGGACTCCCAGGTATGCGGTCTTCCATTACGTTAGTATTTGGTTTGGGATTGGGGTGGGGGTGACTGTTGGAGTTAGTACAAGTATTCATTTAAACACAATTCATTGTGTGTCCAGGGCATTATGGTAGGGAAGAAATGAGCTGGCTTTACCTCTTCCCAGTACAGTCCCCACCCCCCACTGCCCCTCCCCCTTCCCATGCCTCCCCCATTTCTTTCCAGGGCTTCCCACCTCACTTCACCTTCCAAGAGACCACTCTCCTCTCCTCACCTCTCACCCCCAGGACTGAGAGGCATAGCCTTGGTTGGCAAGTAACTCTCCTTTTTTCTGCCTCAGACAGACTGGATCCATAGTCAGGCTCCAGCGCCCTTCCTATTCCCCTTACCAAGGACTAAATCCTCTTGATGTTTGGGAAACATACTACTTCCCTTCAAAGGTACTGAAATTCTCACAAACTTGCTAAAACTCCCTCTTCCTAATGGCTTCTAATTCGAGAATGAATACCAGTCATCCTTTTGTCTCTGGTACTTAGAAACTAAAATATCCTTTAAGCCCATCTGTGAAGCAACCAATTCAATTAAATTTGGAGATAAGTGCACATGAAGCATAATTGAGAAAAGACAAGAGAAGCTTGCCTTAAAAAAAGATAAGGAATTCTTGGTGACTATAGGACTACATGCATTGTGATTTCCTTCCTTACAAATGTGCCTGCTATTCATGAGTCATCTTGTCTCAGGCCAGCTCCTGCCTACTGTTGTCAGTGCTGCCAGGCTCATTTCTCTGTATCTATGCACAAATGACTGTTCAGGATTGTTAATGGGTGTTGCATGTGTTCACTGATTGGAGAAGCGCTGAGGGAGGAATTAAAGGGATTATCCTAAATGCATCCATTAAGAGGATTTGAATGGAGTCAAAAGTCTTATGTGATTCAAACAGGAGCCAACATTTTTCTTTATTCCCAAAGCTGACTAGCAATGCATTATGAAACGTTTCATTGATAATCACCCGCTAACTAATCTTGGACAGTATTGTCAACTCCTTGAGTTACCATGAAGAACTGTTACATCTTACAGTAGCTTCTTCCAGTGGTACAGCCCTTACTAGGCTTCCCAAAGTACTTGGATTTGAGTTTGAAGGAATTTTGAAGGTCATGAAGCCCAACTCTTAGCTAGGTATGATAGACCCCTGCCTATCGTAGCTCCCTACGTGAACATCCAAGCCATTCTAGAGACTTGGTATGACCAACTCTATTTGAGGTCTCATTAAGGGGTGAGATTTGTGTTGAGTCAATTAGTTCTCTCGTCTTTTCTCTTAACTCTTCTCAGTCAACAGCTACACTGTAGAATCCTTACTTAAGCATTTCTATTGCCAAGTTCCATGTCACCAAATCTGAGCTCACTCCAGTCCCAACCCCAGCACAAGCCTCTCAGTCCTCTGTGGAATGTCTTCTGGATGTTAGCCTTTCCCACTTTGGTTCCCTGACACCATGCTCAAACTGCTTCCTGCCCTCCAAACCCGCCTACGGGGAGGAATTAGCGGAGCTAATGATGTTGTGCCTGCTCTGTCTCATCTCATACCAGCCATATCATACCCACAAGTCAGCTGTCAAATCTCGACTAATGGAGAATTCACCACTGTGGGGGCAGTCAGTTACCTCTTCAAACCCCTGATTGTTAAATATTCTTCCTAGCTCAGATCTGAGAGCTGCCCCTCTGTGTTGCCGGGATAGCATAGTGATAAGGATGCAGGTGTTGCCCTGACTGGTTAGCTCCACCCCTTCCTTGACTCGCCTTAACCAACCAGCTCACTATAGCCTAGTGGCACTTTTCTAGTCTTTAAAATAGAAATCAAAGCAGTAAGCATTTTACAGGGATGTTGTGTACACAAGTGAGGACTTTTAGAAAGCATTTAGCACAATGATCGGCACACATAAGTTCTTAATTTATTATGGTTGTAGTTGTTACGCTGTTGTTATTCTGTTTGTTCGACTTAATTTTTATCATGTAATTATATGCGATGAGTCCACAGCCTCTAAATAACAGCCCTTCATTTGTCGAAAGACCTCTTTTATATCCCACCAAAGGATTTTTTTCAGAATAAAGATATTTATTATTTTAACCATTTGTTTTGTTAAATGAATCTGAATCCATCTGCATAGTGCAGGGGATCAGAGGGTCAGGGCATATGGATTAGACTCAGAGAAGGTGGGTTAAAGTGTAATTTCCACTTACTAACTGCAGAAATTTAGGAAAATCACGTGCCCTCTCATTTCCTAAAGGCAGTCTGATACTGAGTTGGGATTTGGGGGACAGTTACATCAGAATGTTTATCACATCAAAATTCCAGGTCTTTTCTATATACATGATACACTTTGGTAGTTGGTGTTTTTTTCAGGGGACTGGAAACGTGAAATGAGAGTATCAGACAAGAGAGGTAATCTTAGCCTGGGGTCCCATAAAAGGAGTAGGAGTAGAGAAAGCAAGAGAGTAGGTGGCCAGGACCAGGAGGAAAGGAGGGTGTATTGGTGCCTTCATGTCAATTTCCATTTTCAAGGGCTTGCTCCAAGGGACAGTCACCTTCCTGCACTTCCAAGTCAGAAACACACACACACACACACACACACACACACACACACACACGCAGTCAGGGCACAGATCTTTAGATGTCTCATTCCCAGAAGGAGACTAGAGGTGTAGATGCAATCAGTTGTGCCCTTTCAAAGCTGATCACAGGAGCGGTAACTAGGGCCTGGAGACCCTTAAGGTCAATAGGACCCTGAATGTATCACTGTATAAAATGGGTGTGCGACATTTCTGCAATTTTAATCTAATGTTTGTAACCAAAGCAGGACTTTGTATGTGTGCCCATTATATGCCCCCCTCCCCTTAATTGGTCCCTCCTCCCACCTGCCTAATGTCCTATTGCTTCTCTGTCATTTAGTGTAGTCATGGTGGCTAATTTACATTGTCATGCACCATTCAGTTGATCTCTCTTCTTCTGGGTTATCAAGATACTGGGAAAAAAGAAAAGTTGAATGAGAAAAAGCCCCTTCAGGCACTTCACCTCTTGGTTTTCGTATCAGGTTTCACTACATTAGTGAGACTCTCCTCCTTTGAAATTGGTCCTAAACAGAATCACCAAAAATCATTCCTTTTCCCTATTTATGGCCTACATACACACCACCAGCTTTAACTGGAGGATATAGCCATTAAACTACCGGAGTATAAATATCTCAGAATTGATTATCTATTGTTCCAGTCATCTACCCTTTGCTTTCCCGCCCAATGGAGTGATTAAAGTTTAAGTTGCCTGAAGTAGTTCCATGCAAATATGGCAGCAAACTCAGTAGACAATAATTCCTCCCTCGTATGCCACAAATCCTGTGTTTGATTTAATCCCTCTCTTGAAGCTTCAGCAGCAGAAACAAAGATACTAAGGTGCATACAAGGTTAAGTGCATTGAAAGACATTTTAATGTAAAAGTTACCTATGGCCTTTTATAGTTATAAATATTTCCATTTAAGTTATACTGATGTATTCAAATAAGTGTTTCCATTTGTTAATGCTCTGATTTGTCATTTTAAATAAAAAATATAAAGGCCTGAAATATTATTGGACATCCCATTTATTGAGACTATATAGTTAGGCAACCCTATAACAGAATCAATGACAACAGAAATAATTTTATTTGCTTCATATCATAAACATATTGACTAATTTGACTAGATTATTTTAGTGTAAGGGCCTATTCAGCCAGAGCAGCCCCACCCCGGTTGAACTGTCATTTTGTTGTAAAACTTGGATTGACCTTGCTCCGCCCAGGGGAACTTGCTTAGAGGCAAGTCTGGGAAACCAGTCACACGTAACAAAGTCCAAGTATAAGGGTGGGTAAGGCCAGGTGGAGACATTCAATCAGTGGGGGCGCACACTGTCTCCTAGCTACCAAGGTGATGGGCTAGTTTCCATGGCTACTGTGGGGTGAATTGTAATTCAATTAGCCACCTGTGTGTGGCCTGGCCCAACCACATGGCCTTTGCTCTATAAGTTAGTCTGGAAAGCAGGGAGGGGTTGTCCTCTGTAAGGGGCAACCCCCACCGGTCTATTTGATGGTTGGTCTGATTCCTGATGCTTGGCACGAAATAAAGCTTTGCTTGACCTTCGCTTTGTATCAGTCTCACTCCTTTAATCACGGACCCATTATTGGGGTACCCAATTTTGGGGGGACCCAACATTAGGTCACTATTTTTTTTCTCCTGGTAGTTTAACTCAGTTTGAATTCAAATACAGAGAGAAGCATCTTCTGCAACAAACATTGTTTAAAAGCTAAAGGCAAAAATATGATACCACAAATGGTAATCCATCTTTATAGTTGATGAAAAGTCAGATTCCTTTCCAGGAAGGAGGCAACGTTAAGGTGAAGAAGGTAATGAAGTCAGATAATAAGAAGGCATTTTCTTACACTCCTCTTGCACATGATAAATGTAAGGTGGCATGGAGTCCTTCTAGATTAATTTCCATAATGTGTTATTATATTATGCAGTTCTAGAAAAGCAAGACTATATCAAGCTTGATTGGCTCTGAGTGGTATCTACTCACTGAGAAAAATGCATTAATGAAGCTTGTGGACATCATAGTCAGTGTAGAGACTGCCTGCCATTTTATTTTCAATGTGTAAATATTTGTTGTTTTTATTTACAATTGTCAAAGCACTTTTTTTTTAATTTTTTATTTTATTTTATTTATTTGTCGGAGAGAAGGAGAGAGAGAGAGAGCACACAGGCAGGCAGAAGTGGAGAGAGAAGCAGGCTCCCTGCCGAGCAAGGAGACCATGCGGGACTCCATCCCAGGACCCTGGGATCATGACCCGAGCCGAAGGCAGCAGCTTAAACCACTGAGCCACCCAGGCGTCCCAAAGCACTTTTATGTACATATGCCATTTGATCTTCATAGTTACCTGGTGATTAGACAAGGAAAATATAATCCTTATTTTACAGATGGAGAATCTGAGGTTAGATGAGTTTGTTATACTCAGTGGGTTGCTGACTCCTTGTTTACATGGGAGTAATTAGGATATTATGAATATGGGAAATTTCAGAAAAGGTATGTTGGCATGCTCTGAGATTTAAGATTATGAGGTTATTTAATTTTTGTATTTTTGAATACAGTGGGCAATAGAAGTAAAATACTTAAAATTTTCAGTGTGACACAGCTGTCAACACAGAATGAACCCTATAAGTGGGACTGTATATATACTAGTCATCTAAAAATAGCACTGACTAATAGAACATAATAAAAAAAAATCCAGCATTAAATAAAAATAATACATTTGGCACTTGAGATACATTCTAAGATGTCTTGACGGGACAGGAAGGAATCATATAATCTCATTTGTAAACACGATCTCTCCCCTCAACTCTTAGACCTAATGGAATATGTGAATGTTTAATACCAGCTCTCAGGGAGATGGGAGGGGGAAAGCCCTGACTTGAACATTTGTTACTTTCTGAGATGGAAATATTCCCATCACTGCTGATTCTAAGCTATCAATAGTTTAATAAATGGTGTATAAAATTCCTGAAAATTATGCAATTGGTTCTCACATCCAGTACAAGCTGGCTACAGCACCACTGAGTATCGTTTCATAAATTAACTACTCAGCATCTCCACCTACCTGTCTCCTAATCGCCTCAAACCTTGTATGCCCAGAGCTGAACTCCTGCTCTTGCCTGCCTCACATGCAGACCTTTCCTCCTGTGGTCTCTCCTGTCTCCACTAGTGACAGCTCCATAGTTCTCATTGTTTGGGCTGAAATTCTTGGTGTCATCTTTCTTTTTCTCCCATGTCTTCCTGAGTCTTCCAGAAAATCTGGTGCATGCTACCTTCAAAATACATCTAGTTTCCAGCCAACTTTTCACAACCTCCACCACTCACCCCCAGATCCAAGTCATTATGATCTCATCCCGTTTATTTCACAAGGCTCCTGTCTTTGTGAGGCTGAATCCCTCTAGATGCTGTAAACAAGCATTCCCAATTCTCAGTGGCCTTGCATAGTAAATGTTCCTTTCTTACTTACCTCATTGTTTGATGCAGGTCTAAGGGTACCCTTGGGTAGCTCCCCACTAAGAGATGACTTGAGGATCTATGGTGCTTTTCACATGTCTACTTTTCACGACTTCTTATCTCCCAGTCCTGCAGGTGGAAGAGAGACAGAGCATATAAAAGCCTGGGACCTTTCAGGGCCTGGCTGTAGAAGAAGTGTGTATCTTTTCCACTCTCGTTCCATCATCCAAATTAGGTATATGGCTTCACGTGGTACAGAGGGACCGGAAAATGTGGCCCTCCACTGTGCACCGTGGTGGAGACAAAGCTCTTTTGGCCAACATGTAACATTGCCTGTATCATACTTCCAAAACGGTGTCTCTGCTCCCACTCTTGACTCCTATAGTCTATTCTCAACACAGCAACATTTACATTACGTGGTTCACAATCAACTAAACTACAAGTCGTATTATGTACCCCTCTGCTTAAAACCACCCAACAGTTTCATAATTTGTGAAATGTGAAAAACTGAGGTCCCTATAATGATTTATAAGGAATTGATGGCCTAGCTTGTTTACTCTCTGATCTCATGGCCTACTTCTCTCTTGGACACTCACTCATTTCCAGCCACAGTGGATTCCTTGCTATTGTACTGATATGCCAGGCACACTACTGCCTCAGGGCCTCTGTATTTGCTTTTTTCTCTTTGCTTTGGCACCTTCACCCTGGAATCTACATGGCTAATTCACTCTTCTTCTTAAAATATTCCTGACGTCACCTTCTTTGGCCACTCTACTTAAAATGTTAATGATTTTGCTCAACTCTTTTAATTCCTATCATACTCCTTATCCCCTTCTCAGTTTTACTTTGCACTTAACACCTTCTAACACATACATAACTTATGTATTTATTTATTTTTGTTTCTCTAACCCTAGTAGAATATAAGGGAGTTCAGGATATTTTGTTACTTATATCTCCCAAGGCAAAGAACCGTGCCTAGCAGATAGTAGGTATTCAAAATATTTGGATAAAGAATGAATAAATGGTCAATGAAATTAAGATCTGTTTTGAAATTGTGACCTGTTTTGAAATATTAAGTAATCATGTTTTAAGTATATGAAGATTGTATAATTCAAATCTTTAATATAATGCCATGTATTATGCAAATTATTCTCATTGGTTCTATTATTTAATCTGTACAAAATCACAACAAGATAGGTGTTGTTTCCCCATTTTGTAGTTGAGGACTAAAGCACAGAAAGGATAAGTCATTCACACTGTCTTATTAAATGCCTCGTAAGTGACAACATGAGGATTTGAATCCAATGTGACCCCAGAGTAAAGGAAATTAGATTTCAATGGTGGAACATTTCTAGGCTGTGTTAAGAGGAGAAAGACTTACTGTTAAGTGACTGACTACACCTGAGTTTCTTTGGATCTTAGTGTTTTCATCTGTAGAGAAGATGTTGATACCAGATCATTGTGGAAATGTCTTCCAGCTTGATGAATCAATAAGCTGCTTGGGGCCCCACAAACAGTAATTAAAAGAGCCACCACTCAAAGCCTATCCTGTGAGCTCTCTCAGAAAAGGGCTTTTTCTACTCAGTGGTGTCTGCCACAGAAACATCTCAGACAGGCAGGGGCACTGAAGTATACTATTTGTATAAATACAAATTAATTATGGCACAAAAGAAGTTCAGACAGTGGATATTGTAACTGGTTTATATCTCAAAGGTGCTCCCTTGCTGTGACTAGCAAATTAACAAATGTTAGAGCAGGAGGGACTCTGAGCCATTTTAATCATGAGTTAAATGCTTACATGTATAAACTTATTTAATATTTAGAACCAAACTTATTTAATATTAGAACCACCTTAGACCTAGTACTTCCATCAATACTATCTCATAATTAAGGAAACTGAGGCACACAAACATTAAGAATTTTACCTACAGTTGTCAAGGGAAGCCAAGACTGAATCTAGGTCTGAGTCCCAATCTGAGGCCAAGCTCTTAGCCATTCCCTCTACTGACACTCAGTGCAAATATATCACTGTGCATTTGGGAGAAAATGGAAGCAGAACAGTGAAAGATAACTGCATTGCTGAATATAACCATATGAAGACATTTTCCTCTGTAACAACACTTCTCTAGTGTTTTTTACTTTATATTACATGAAACAGACCCCATTTAAAAATGCGTACATGGCATCTTAGTAGAAAACAAAACAACAAGAAAACTAATTTTATGATGATGTCTTGCAGAGAGAGCTCATGATATTTACTCATTTACTTGCTTATTTAGGTGGGGTAGGGGTAGTTCTGGCAATAACTATATTTTCCTGAAACTGGTCACCTGATTTCAGAAAACTGAGTAAAAGGGAAATGTGGGTTTTAAAGCCCAGATTTTAAAAAGGTATTGTAGTTGGAACTGTTTTGACAGTTGACCCCACCTTCAAATGGATCTCCACTTGTGTTTTCCTACCATTCTATTTCTGGAAACTCTTAAATGATAAACTGAACTTAGACTATCATGTGTTACTGAGATCTGCAGGATGGAGAAAATGCCATTTAGCCTCATATCCTCAGTAACCATCCTTAGCAGGTGCTTCCTCATTATTAAATGGGTGAGTGGTGGACGGATGGATGGGTGGATGCTTGGATGGGTGGGTGGATGGGTGGATGAACAAATGGGTCAACAAAAGAATATATGGATGGAAGCGCATATATAATGAACATCGGATAGTGGTCAGGAAACATGTGTTCTGACCCCAAACTTTGGTTAACTTGCCTATGTTACTAGGTAAAAACCCTCCTCATTTCTAGTCTTCAGTTTCCTCTTTTGTGAAATACCTATGATCCCATTAGATTCAAAACATGACTGAATATATGACTCAGTTCCCTCAAGGTTGCCTTTGAACATGCTCCCAGCTGAAAAAAAAATTTTTTTCCCCATGTCTTTCTCTCTCTCTCTTCCCTCCATACTAAGACCAATCAGAGCAATTGAGTCCTAATCAGTAAAATAACATTGACTACAATTCTTTACCATGAGACCTAACAGTTAATTGCAGGAATTCCCTGCTGTAAAGTATTTTATTTTCCTTCTGCTGATGAGGTACTTGGTCATTTGCTTGAAAGTTCTAAATTTGCCTTTAAGGAGCAGGAAGAGAGCGTGAAGCAGGAAGAGGGCACTCTTGGCTGTAAGAGCTATGAGTTTGGGATAACGCTCTTCATCATCATTATCAGAAGACAGTTGAATGTGGCTGTGAAGTGCATGAACCCTATTCTGAATTTTTAAAAAATCTAACCCTGGCTCAGCCACTTGGTCTGGTTCCTTGGACAAGTCTGTATAGAATGAAGATAATTAAACATATCTCCCAAGATTGTGAAGGGGAGTACGTAGAACAGCCCATCTTAAGAACTTAGCATAGTGCTTGACGCATAGTGAGTCTCTGGTAAAAGTAAGCTGTCAGCATTGCCATCATCATTTTTCATTATAAGTTAGGATGGACATTTATTACTTTCCTACAGCTGCCATAACAGATTACTACAGAAAGAGTGACTTAAAACAGCAGAAGTTTATTATCTCACCGAATTTATGATAGAGACCAGAAGTCTGAAATCAGGGTGTCAGCAGGGCAATGCTTCCTCTGAAGGCTCTCGGGGAGGTGTCTTCCTTGTCTCTTCCATCTGCTGGAAGATTGGTGGTTGCTAGAAATCCTTGGCGTCTTTGTCTTAAAGCTGAGTTATTCTGATTTCTACCTCCATCCTCGTATGATGTCTTCTCTGTGTGTATCTAGGTCCCATATGGCTTTCTAATAAGAACAACAGTTACTGGATTTAGGACCCACCCTAACCCAGTATGACTTTGTCTTAAATAATTACACCATTGAAGACCTATATCCAAGTAAGGAAAAGAGTCATATTGGGACATCCCAGGTAGAATCAGATTTGGGAGAACACTATTCAATCCAATTTAGGCAACTCATATTCTTGCTTTGAGCTCTTCTTCTCTTCTCCCCAGCCATTCTCAATTCATGTCCCATGTCTCTGCTAGGATGTCCTATCATCCTGGGAACCTCTAGTACTACTGACAGTTGAAGCAGAAAGCATAGGTATCTGTCTTCTAACTTGAAGTTTTCTTCATTTTTAGAAAGAAAGAGTTGGAATTATGACTATATATATATATATATATAGTTATATAACTATATACTATTACTATATACTCTATAGTTATAGTTATATAACTATAACCTGAGATTGCCTCCAACTAGCAAAGTGTAAAATGATCGTTTCTTTTCTCCAGATATTCGCAAGTGTTCAGACGGACGCTAATTTGAGTAGTGTTGATCACGTGTGAAAGGAACAAGATTGCAAATACCAAGTAAGCACTTTCAATATGTTGATAAATGTGCGAAACTCCTATGGCAGGTGCAAGAGAAAGTGCCAATTAAAAATTAGCTGCCATACACATTTATAGATGGTGTTGTTGACTCCAGCATTTTGCTGTTGCCTATTAAAATAGGAGTTGACAGGTAAATTTCCTCTGCTGAATTCTTCTATAGGTCAGGAAATGGTCTTGCACAGCTTTTGGAACCCATCCAAACTGTTTAATGAGTCCTTCCTTCACTGTAGATGCTGTAATTCAACCCCTTCGCTTTGTTAAAAAAAACTGTTGCTGAAAATGTAAATATGATTTTTGATGATGTTCAAGAGTCATAGAAGTACAAGTTCTTTGCTGAAAGAGATGGTAAAGGCCACTTGGTCACACTGATCACATTAAAGCTTATGTCCTTGCTATATCCCTATCACTGTGTCACCTATCCTGCTATGAGAAGCTCATTTCTCCAGGGATGGCTCCGGCCCTCACACATATCTTCCTCTTAATTGTTAGAGTAAATGAAAAATGTATGATCTGCTCTTGTAGATATTAAAATCATTTTTAAGTATTCAAGCACCATCTTACTCCTGAAGTCCTTGCTGATCTAGCTCCAAAAAGGTTGGCGCATTCCTTCTTGCTAAGATGTGTTGAGATTCCAGAGAGAGGGATTCTGCCTGCAGTCTAGCCTCATTGTCGGCCTTCATAAGACTCTCACCAGCCTGCTAATAAAACACATACCCTCCAGCAAAGTGTGACCTCAGATCCTCCGAGTGAGAAGTAGGTTCTCACCAAAAGCCTGCAGAGTGATTTAGAGCAGTGATTCTCAAACTTGAAGGTGTATAGGAATTACCTCATGATCTTGTCAAATTGCAAATTCTGATTCCAAAATTGGGCCTGAGAACGAGCATTTCTAAGCCCTCATACAGTAGTAATATGTAGTAATAGGAATTCATAGACTCTTGGGTTCTAGTCTGAATAAAAACAAAATTCTATGTTTGTATTAGTTTTCTGTGGCTGTTTTAACAGACTGCAGCACATTTGGTAACTTCCAAAGTCAGAAATGTATTATCTTAGAGTTCTGGAGGCCAGAAGTCTGAAATCAGGTTTAGGGAGCTAAAATCAGGGTGTCAGCAGGGCAGCGCTCCCTCTAGAGGCTCTAGGGAAGGATTTGATCTTGCTTCTGGTTTCTTGTGGCTGCCAGAATTCTTTGGTTTGTGGTCGCATCATCTGCCTTCATGGTGCTATTGTGTCCACTTCTTCTGCCTCTCTAAAATCTTCCTCTGCACCACTCTTATAAGGATACTTACGACTGCATTTAAGACCTACCTAGACCATCCAGGAATATCCCCATGTCAAGATCCTCAACTTGATCACATCTCCAAAGATCCTTTTTCCATATGAGGTAATGTTTAGATTTTACGGGAATTAGGACCTGATATTTTAGGGGCCATTATTTAGCCTACTACAAAATTCCTCTTGCAAAATGCAAACCTCTTGGCTGGATCCTAGTAATCATGGAAAAATGCTCAGATACAGGTAGGTTCAAGTTATACCTAGAATCCTGTTTCATTGCAGGTAGTGGAAGATGTTTTCCTTTCATTTAATTTTTTGTGTGTACACAGTGCTTTAAAGCACCATTCTTGCAAGCATTCATTTTTCTTTAGAGGGGTTACTTAGAAACAGACATCTCTAAATCTGTTTTGTGTCATTTTAATTCATATTAAGGGGGAAAAAAGGCAACACCAAGAAAGTTAAGGCTGACATGAAGCCCAGGGGTTGCATGTTCCATGCATGTTTTAAGTTCTCAGAAGCCAGACCCATATCTGAATATTGTTGAGAAGAAAATTTCAAGGAGAAGACCTACTACTCTTTGGATTCTAAAGACAGAACTCTTAAGATATTAATGCTATGGGATAATAATTCTTAGGTTTAGTAGCACACTTAAATTTACACTGCTGTTTGATACTCAGCTATTCATGTATTTAATAGTTCAGGTATCATTAATTCAGTTACGTTTGTACTAGATACTGTAGGGGGCAGTGGAAGCTGGAGCTATGTCAGGATCCCGTGCCTGCCCTCAGAATGCACATGCAATGTGTAGTAAAACCAAAGAAAGACAAAAGCAGAACAAAGCCATGTAAAGACAATGGGATTTTTTTTTTTAGATTGTTGCATACATGTTGAGATGAGCACTGGGTGTTAACACAACTAATGAATCGTTGAATGCTACAACAAAAAACTTATGATGTACTATATGTTGACTAACCAAACATATAAACAAATAAATAAAATGTTGCTTTAATATAGCACTACAATTGCTGCTAACTGTGGAAAGTTTGGAAAGCCATACTAAACCCTTCAAAGAGAAGAGTACTATGTCAATTCAAAACAACCCCTAAATGTGTTACCACGTGGCATTAATATCCAAATTCTACCTATAATTTCTGTAGTTCAAATCTGCAATTTTCAAAAGGCTTCGATTTTCTCTTCTTGACCAATTATTTGGAACAGCAAAAACTATGACCTAGTAAAATACATCCTACCATTTGTATCTTGGAAAGCAGGAATAAAAAAATTTTCCAACAAGTTCTGAATTTATGCGTGTGTGTGTGTGTGTGTGTGTGTGTGTGTGTGTGTGTGTGTGTGTTTATCAAACTCCTATGATGTCCTCCCTGCCCTTTAGTTTAAGGCAGATCATTATTTGAGGTCTGGTAAACTTCAGTTCATCTTGAAAACATGAAGAGTGAAATCTAATCACCATTTAACAGCAATTAACAATCCATCCTTTCAGGGATTCACAGTCCAAATCCACTCAGTGGATAATTGCAACAATTAACTCCTTGTACCTTTCTGTGTTTTGGACAAGACAGCCTTGCTTTCATTAGCATAAAATCTAGGCTTGATGGAGACCTCCTAGTGCTGAAAGCTGAAGCAGAGATTTAAAAATATAATAAGCGACTGTTTTCAAATAGCCACATCCACAAGATAGGACACGACTAACTGATGATATTGCTTGTGCTGTATAAGTAATCTGTGGGAAGTGTGGTGGCTCAGAATTCAGTGTTAGCACTGAAAGAATCATCCAGGGATGGATACACTAACGTGAATGCACGTAATACAAAGGCAATTACATGAGAAACTGAAAATATGAGAAATCCTCTCTCTGACAATTTAGATTGTTTATTCTCCTTTTTAGCAGAATAAAGCAGTGTTAGAGGTCTTCAGCATGGTGTAGCCAAAGACAGAAAAACAGATTTAAAACCATCAGTTGAATTAGCTCTGATATAAATTCATACATTCGAGAGACTATAATGATAATGATGATGATTTATAGATGCATGATTGGTAGATGATGGAGATGATAGATAGATAATAGGTAGATGATAGAAAGATAATAGATGTATGAATCAATAGATGGATGATAGATGGCTAAGATATGCATGATGGAGGTGGATAATGGATAGATAGCTAGATGATGGATAAATAGATAATTGATATAGATGATAGAGACTGATATGATAGATGATGGATGATAGATGATTGATATATAGACAGAGATGATATAGATAATGGATAGATGGATGGTGATAGTGGCAATTGATGATAAATGATGGATGGATGATAGATGATTAATAGATATTATAGATGTGATAGAGACGGTAGATAGAAATAGATATTGCTAATCGTCTTCTTACTGTGTACCAGGCACTGTGCTAAGCACTTATAGGTGCTTTTCTCATTTTATACTTACAATATTTTAAAGTAGCTCATTTGCATTTTACTGATTAAAAAAATAACAAAGCTTAGAAAGTTAATTGCCCAGGAAAGATTAGGAAGTGGGTTTCTGAAATTTAAATATAGGTGGTGTGCCTCAGGATGCCAAGTTCTTGTTTGGTCATTCAATAAGTATTTACTGAGCACCTACTATATGTCAATTACTGTGTTAGACTGTGGAGATAAAAAGCAAATCTGTAAATAGGGAAGGAGTTATAAATCAGGATAGTGTTAGGAAGGGAAAAGACCAGTAGAGAGATGCAGAATGGGGATGAGAGGCTATGCTGTTGAAGTGGACAGAGAAAGCCCGTCTGAGAATATGGCACAATCTCTGAGACCTAAAAAAAAAAATGAGAAAGGATGAGCCACAAAGGAGAACATTCCTGGCAGTAAGAACAGTTTACACAAAAACTCACAGGTTTGAGGAAGCTTTATGAAGGAGAAGAAAAAGGAATTGTCCAAGCCTCGAAAGATCTTTAACAAGCAGGGAAGTTTGACCAGGTGGACAGAGATATTGAACTAAGACATAGTAGGTGAGAGGGAAGTAAGCAGAACATTTCCACTTATAGTACTGTGGCTGGGCCTTCTCTTGAGTGCACAGACCAATTGGAAAATATTGTAAAGGATTTAAAGCCCATTTAATGTTCTCAGGCTTGTATTGATAGTGTGCTTTTCTGTCTCTGTGTGGTGGAGGGCAAAGATATCTTGTGTTACTTAAACTAAAGCATTTTCTCGTTAAACACTGTGGTGGTCCTGCCCACTGGCCACATTACCACAGTGGGGGAGGAAAGGTGACTAGCGATACGTTGTTAAGTGCGTTAAAGCTTCAGCCCTACCATACAAGTCAGTCATCCTGTTAGGTCCTACGTGTGCTAAGATGGAAGGTTTCCCAGGGGAGTTTTTAATGCAATGAGATAAAAAGTCAAGTAAACGGGGGCACCAGGGCATCTTGGTGGGTTGAGCCTCCTACTCTGGGTTTTGGCTCAGGTCATGATCTCAAGGTCATGAAATCAAGTCCTGTGGAGCTTTATTATGCTCAGCACAGAGTTGGCTTGAGAGTATCTTCCTCTCCCTTTGCCTCTTTCCCTGGTCACGTGCTCTCTCTCCCTCTCTCTCTAAAATAAATACATAAAATCTTAAAAATAAAATAAAATAAATAAGAAAGAATTTCCAGCCTACCACCTCTTTCTGTAGTTTACAGCTAAGAATGGTTTTTAATGGCCAGGGAAAAAATCAAAAGAAGAATAATATTTTGTGACACATGAAAATGATATGAAATTCAAGTTTTAGTGTTAATGAAGTTTTATTGAAACACTGACACACCCTTGGCCATTTTTGAGCTACAATGGCAGAATTGAGTAGTTGTAACAAAGGCCATATGTGGCCCACATGACTGGAAATATTTAGTATCAGGTATTTTATAGAATATATTATCTGGGAACACCTGGGTGGCTCAGTTGATTAAGCATCTGCCTTCAGCTCAGGTCGTGACCCCAGGGTCCTGGGATCAAGCCCCACACCAGACTCTCTTGCTCAGCAGGGAGCCTACTTATCCCTCTCCCTCTGCCACTCTGCGTAATTGTGCTCTCTCGCTTTCTGTCAAATGAATGAATAAAATCTTAATTAAGGAAAAAAAAAGAAAAGAAAATGTTATCTGACTCGTAGTGTAGGTATTTAGAGGGACCATGAAAGTATCACAGAGGGTCATGTAACTCAAAAATAAGGAAGGTCTTTCTGAAGCTGAATTTAATGCTGGCTCATCAATGATAAAAAATGAGCCAGATAGAAAAACATTCCAAGGAAAAGAGAGTAAATTAGTTTTCTTGGGATACCAATATAATGACATTTAAGGAGGAAACACGTTCCCAACCAGGGGGGTAAAGATAAGCAGAGATAAAGATAGGGGCTTTCATTATGTAGCACTGTTTAAACACCCCAACTATATATCTGCCCCTTTCACCCAGTAGGCATACACACAATGTTGGTGACATCATATTGCCAGGCTCAGTTTGTTAGTAAATAAATGGGAAAAGAAACATAGGTTATAAATTCAGATTTCAGGCCTGGAGTTTGGAAAAATCTGGGAAGGCTCCATAGGGGAAGAGGAAGGATTGGTCCAGAATTTGAAAAATGTAAACAGTCAGGAGGATCTCTCAGATCATTACCTGAACAAAGACTTATCCTCCAAGTAACCAGGTTATTTTAATTATTTGGGGGCTCTCCCCTGAAGCACAAAATCCAATTGAAGAGGATTTAGATGGATTTAAGACACTCTTAATGTTCTCCAGCTTGTGCTGAAATATGCTTCTCTGTGTTGTGAAGTTGGGATGGAGGCAGCCGTCAGGTAAATTAAATGCAGTCTTAGGGACGCCTGGGTGGCTCAGTGGGTTAAGCCACTGCCTTCGACTCAGGTCATGATCTCAGGGTCCTGGGATCGAGTCCCACATCGGGCTCTCTGCTCAGCAGGGAGCCTGCTTCCCTCTCTCTCTCTGCCTGCCTCTCTGCCTACTTGTGATCTTTCTGTCAAGTAAATAAAATCTTAAAAAAAAAAAAAATAAATAAATAAATAAATAAATAAATAAATGCAGTCTTAGCATTTTCTCATTAAATCCTGGAGCAGCTCAATCCCAGAGGCCCATATAAGGACCACAGTAGACAGAGCAGGTGATTCCAAGTCTCACAACCATCAAGAAGATGCCCACAGTACTGACTTTTAATTAATAACTATTAATAACTACTCTGCATCTAGGCATTTGTCTCACGCCCCTCGGGGGAAGTTGAAAGTATTTCACTAGATGAACTCCAAAGTCCCTTCCAACTTAATAGTGCAGACACATCTTAGTGGGGTGGGAGGAGCATGAGGCTTGCAGTGAGACAGATGTTAGTTTTCATTCAGGCTCTGACACCATCTTTGGGAACCTAAGGAGTCACTAAGTGACTGGTGAATAAGAGACCTGGTCAAGTTACCTTGCCTCTCCCCATTGCCTCATTTCTAAAATTGGAATGATAATAGTACTAACCTCAAAGGGCGACTGAATATTTAGAGAAAATCTTATAAAGTCCTTGGTCTACTCTACATGATGAGTATTAGCTCCCTGCCCTTTCCCAGTGATTGGTAAGGGAGCAGATCTACAAAGAAGATGAGGGAAATTTCTGTAAGGCCCAATCAGTAATCATTGTATGGAGTGTGGAAAAGGGAGCAATTGTGGGCACATGTTTGCAAAGTGAAACAGAAACACAGGACTTTAAAAAAAAAAAAAGGAAAGAAATACAGGACTTCAAAATATCTTCTATTCCTTTATATGTCCTTTGCTTTTTCTGCTGAGGGACAATGTTGGAAGTCTTCTGGTTCCTTAGCAATCAGAAATTGGTTTGGTCAGAAAGCACTTCCATCCTTGAGCATTGACCAGCCCCTTGATATTTTGTTCTTCTTCTTTTTTTTTTTTTTTTTTTAATTAAGCACATGATGACTCGTGATGGTATAAATTTAAATATAGAGATCCCAGACCTGTGTAAGGGCTTGGGTGTCTAGACCAGAAAACTCGGGATCTTTTGTCTCCCCCAAGAATTTCAGAGTTTGGCCTCACAGACTCTGACATATGGGAGAAACGAGGATTTGGGGCAAAATGCCCAGAGAAAGTTCAAGTCGCTGTTGACAAATGAGCCCTGTCTCCAAAGAAAAGAGGCTCAGCAGACACTGTGCCCAGACAAAGCCTAAATGATTATCAGAGGAATAATGGGCCAGTCTCATTCATGAGTCCTGCTCTTACAGTTCTTAGCTGTCACTGAAGGATGGACTGAGAACTCTTTCAAAATCAGTGAAATAAAGAAATAGCAACGATTAGCAAAATTAAAAGCTTTTCTTTGAAAAAGCTAATGAAGATAAACAAGAAACAAAATCCAGTCTAGAAAAGGCAAATCTATAAATGCAGCAAAGTAGATTCGTGGATGTCTGGGGCTGAGAACATGGAGTAACCGGCCCTGGCCTCAAAGGTGGGATTTCGCTGGGGTGATGGAAAGGTTTTGCCACTGGACTGTAACAACAATTGCACAACTCTAAATGTACTACCAAGTCACTGAATTTACACTTAAAACAAGTGTATTTAAACAAGTAAATTTTGTGCTATGTAAATTATGGCTCAAGAAAGTAGTTTAGAAACACAGAATATAAAAAGAAATACCACAGATACAAGAGACATTTATAAAAATACTGAGGGCTATCAGCAACTACTAGCTGTTGATGTTGTAAATATGACAAAAATAGGGTAAATTCCTAGAAAATTAGAGTAAGGAGAAACAGATGTCTTGAATTGTCCAATAACTATTTTTAGACGGCAGTCAAAGATTACCCTTCTGGGTAATCTTATCCAGAAATCTTTACCTATCTGGCAAAAATTCTGGGTCCAGATGTCTTTACAAGTAGGCCTATCATACTTTGAAGGAACAGTTGATTCCTTGCTATGCAAGTTGCTTAAGAAAAAAATTTTTTAAAAAGAAAAAGCTATCCAGCTTGCATTCTTAACTTCAAATATAAAGAGAAGAGTAGGAAAAAAATTATAGAAATTATAGGCACATTTCATTTATGAGTAGAGGTATAAAAATATGTTAGCTAACTGAATTCAACAGTGTATGAAAATACATCCTAATCAAAGGCAATACATCTCTAAAACACTGTTAAACAATAGAAAACATAGGATTATGGCCACCAATACTAAAAAAGTTTTCAAAGTAATTCACTCATCTTCAGAATGAATCCAGAAAATCCCCATCTGGAATGCATCCCTGGAAACTCTGACCCAGATCCCAGAGGAGGGTGCACCTGAGAGCAATTACCTTCCCAGGATATTTGAATTACTGAGGAGTCAAAGGCAAACTGGGTGTGCATTTCTAGAATAGTGGTGGGTAAGTCAGGTGGGCACACATTCAGGAGGATGATGTAGCAGAGGAAGTAATAGAATCTTTACAAAATAGTAAAAACAGAGGAAGAAACAGGATAGGCTATGTAACAGTGCCATGTGCATAAATTAAAAGTGCACATAGAACAATACATATTCTACAATAATACATCAAATAGAATGCACAAATTAACACACTAAATGTTGAGGGTGAGAGACATGGGCGTGGGTAGACAGTGAATCAAGCAGACAGCCCAGACAATCAATGATCATTTAGCTTGAGCTAAGGAGCATGATTAACTCCACCCCTGCCTAGGTCTTACAGAAATATGATCTCTTTCTGAAGTTCTTTCTGGGGCTCAGGTAATTCCTTCATAAGCTCCACTTGTCTTGTTTAATATTTCAAAAGATTCATTTTACACAATAATTGAGTTGTCCGTTGTTCAAAATAGTGGTTCCCAGACTTTGGGATTTTAATGACCAGAGGCACCTTTTTTTTTAAAAATAGGGATACCAACAGAGTTATCAAATGCTTAATTTGTTAAGAAAAATCTCAAAGTCACATTTTTTTCTCAAAAAGTCCTATTAGTAAAATTGCATAAACTATTTATATCTTATCTACACTGTAGGGACTTATATACGTACATAAATGATAACGTTCACAACCCATTTTTATTTGAGCTGGGAAAAATATCCTCATAAGCTAGTGTTCTTTAACCTTGTTTTTATTTTATATTTTTAGACATTTTTCCCCGCACACTCCCATGAAATTTTAATATCACAAAAGTACTGTATATGTATTGTGGCCCTTTGGAGGGTCATAAACCATTGTAATATTTAAGAATTTTTTTGGACCCTCAGGCCCCAATTTTCCCTTCTTAGGCGTGATAATATCTCCACTGAGAATATATGCCATACACCAAAGTCAGCCTGTGGACCAGGACTTGAGACCACTCTTTTAGGCAGTAAGATTCAAAGAAGTATTTCTCCTATCTTCATATCTGAAACCCTCTTTCAGCAGCTCATTCCTTTGTGTTCAGCATTTTCTATTCTCATCCTATCTCTCTTCTAAGTAGCAAACACTTCTGAGACACAACACGTTAAGAATACAAAACTATTTAAAAAATTAAAATGTATAGAACACCTGCTGAGAGCAATATGCTTTGCAAGCATTAGAAAGGACTGAAAGTTGACTGAGCAGCAAGCTCATCCCTCAGAGGAGTTCTGAACTGGTGGGGCAGAGAAATGAGTACAAGAATGTGACTGTACCAGTGAGGGGGATGTGGTCTGTGTAGGCTGGGGGTAGCAAGACCCAGTCTCAGAGTGAAAACCTGGAACATTCAGTTATCATCATATGATTAAGTCTATTCAGTCTTGTTTCTGGCAAGTAGAGAGGAGAAAGGAAGGTGCTGATAAGCCTGGGTGGGAGAGATGTTCATCCATCCATCTGGTGTCTGTCTGCTCAGCCATCCGTCTGCCCATCCATCTGCCCATCCATCGGTCCATCCATTGGTCCATCCATCCATTCAACAAGCATTTATTGAGAACACACTGTGTGCCAGGTACTGTGTTTGCAGCTGATGCAGAGACCTAGTTTCTCCCCTTAAGCCAATCCTTCTCCCAGGGAGGATGATCAGACTGGGGAAGAGCTAACATCCTAGCACTAGAGAGAGCTCCTCTGGTTTGTCAGTCACTGCCACACTGGGCCCTGAAACTCTGCTCCTGAAGCAAGTGTTGTTTGCTTTCTCTGCCTGTGGGCTGTCAGCAACACAGTAATGAGACAGGCACATTGTATAGCAACCCAGTCTCCCCTGTGACTGCCTGACAGTGCTTAGAACCATTTGTCACACTGCTAAACAATGAGCTCGAAGCCTTAGCAAGGTGGCAATTAAGAAAATTCAAGCATATCTTCATTTACCCCAGTGGAGTTCCTCATTCTTGACAGTTTGTGAAATTACAGTGTTAAGTAAAGACATCACCAGAATGTTCTTAGCTTATTTGAAAACTCGTTAACTAGAAAATAATGAGGTAAATTTATACACCTAAATGATGTTTACAATTCTGCACAACGTCTGAGGGGTTTAATCCTTTCTTTTCCTTTCCTTTCTGACTTTCTGCCATTCTGTCTTATTTTTTGTTTGATGTCCTCTGAATTTCAGGAATATTTGTTGTGTTGGGGGTTTATTTTTACTTTAAATAACATTATGTTTGCTACTGTGTAAGAGGAGACTTTCCCTTCTGCAGAGTCTGAAATAGAAGTTTATGGAAAGTGTAAACTTTGGGGCCATGCTTTGCAGAGGCATCTGCCCTTAATGATTCCTTAGATACAGCTGATCCATGCTGTGGATAATCCCCAAAGCCTTTCTAATTGGTTTTGGGAAACAAACTAACTAAAAATATCAAAAACCATGGTCTTTCTGCTCAAATGTTGGATGTTATTCTTTTTGTAGCTCATTATAGCTGAACTATGTTTTGTTCAGTGCGGTATGTTTGAAAACATCTGGTGTAGAAATAAGGACTCACCAGCTCTGTTATTAATGGCTTGGTGACTACATCGGTCCGTGTAGGCTGTATGATACTGCAGTAACAGATGACCTCAAGTGGTGGCTTAGGATTACAATTCTCATCTTCATTTCTCCAAGTTGACTATGGCTCTGCCTTGATTCGTCCCTGATTTGGAACCCAGGCTGAGGGAACAGTCCCTACCCAGGACATTGCTTTTTTGCATAGAGAGAGCCCATGGCAGAAGCACATGATGGCTCTTAAAATTCCTGCTGGAAAGTAGCCTGAAATTTTCATGTTTCTTTGGCCAATACAAGGTGGCCACATCTGATGGCCAAGGGGTGAAAAAATAAAATCACTCCACAAAGAGGAGCAGCAAATATCTTGAAGAGTAACCATCTACAAAGTAACAGTGGGCGGGGCACTGGCCTTTAGTCTCCTTATCTATAAAATGGGAGGGCAGAACTAGGCAATCTCTGAAAATTCTGTGCTTCTTGTAAAATGAGTGTAATATTTGAGAAGCTGGAAAGGTGCCTGTTGAGTGATGGAGGCTGAGATTAAATGATATCGCTGGGAAAAAAATCTAAGGACATGGGGAGCCTTCCTGGACAATAAAATATAATGTCTGTATCACTTGAGGTGAAGAAGTTGCAATAGTTGCCTGATCTTGAAAGGTTTCACATAGTGGCTAAGTAAGCCTTCCAAATGGCATGATCAGAGGCATGCTAAGCTAGCCTCGTCCCCTGAGAAAACTGCCGTGGGGCCAGACATCCCCACAATTAACCACATACCTTTCTGTCTCACCAGAAAACTCTAGTGTTAATGCCATCTTAGCAAAGAGTAGGTCCATTATGATTGAAGGTGAGAGAGGACTGCGCAGGTCTCAGACCTTAGAGGGAGATTCACTGTCAGTCTCAGTGGGGTGTGGTCTGGGCATCCAGATGACTGGAATGCCAATAGGAAGACCTTGGATGGTGGGCAAAGAAGATAGCCACATTACAAATTAAACTGCATTTGCTCTTTGATTTTTCCTAATATCACTTATTTGGCAAATATTTTACTCTAATTTGACTTTTTCTATTATAGCAAAAATAGAGCTTTCTGGTTCTGTGGAATGGGAGCCTATGTTTAAGAGAAGGAAGGTAGCAAGGAAAAGCCATCGTCAAGGCCTTGTGGACCTAATGGTGGGTTCGGTGGGAAGTTGGTTGTCTTATTTTGGTTACACTGCAAAGCAATCACTGTTAGCTTTGCACAGCGTAAGGCAGTGTATGCATACGATTACTTGCGGCCTAAGCGTGCCATCTTTGGGCATGAGATGCAGACGTGCTCGGCCTATCTGTTCAGCCATCTGGTCTTTTTACATGTACCTATACCTTTCACCCCTTGGAAGCTGGCTCCGTAAAAATTTTGAATAGTAAAGACCAAGGCTTCCAAACCACCAAGGGCTGGGGACTCAGAGAAAAAAGGCAGCTTTAAATATTGCCAGCGAGCATCCTGTTAGCCAGCTGTGTCCAGAGGGGCCCTTTCTCTGATGCATTGAGCCGTCTGGTCTCTTAGAGCCCGCAGCCAGGAGACTGTGATATATGCCTCTTCACTGGAGAGCAGATAGAGCTAGAAGAAAAACGGAGGGATTTGCCAGCCTTTTGTGCAGAATAGAGACCTCAACCAAAGGAAGCAGGAGATAAGCCATTCTTCTTGGACCAATCATCGCTGCTCTTTTTTTGGGTGCTGTCGTGACCTGCCTTGTGAACTCTGTCTCTGGACAGCTGGCAAATCAGAGGCAGGGCCTAGGGCCTGGGATTCTGAGCCTTGGCACTGTTCCTGTTGGGGGTGGGTAACTGCATCCTGGGGACTCTCCTATGCATTGTAGAATATGTGGCACCACCTCTGGTTTCTACCCTTTGATGCCAGGAGTACCCATGCCCCAAGTTGGAGCAGTCAGAAATGCCCCCTGCCATTGCCATGTGTCCCACCGGGGACAAGGGCACCTGCGGTGGGGAACCAGTAATCTGGAAGACTGGAGTTTTGAGCCCCCTGAGCCAGTTCATTGTTGATTGCAGCAAACAGGCAGGTGCCTTGCAGCGATGGGTTTCTGTGTACTTCCTGTTTAAAGTGTTAAAGAATGATCAAGAGTCTGGCTCTCCCAGGTTAGTAATTACCTCTGTTGTTATTAATTTTCTAAAGCAACCCAGGCAAATGAGTCATTATTATCTCAATCCCTCTGCCATGGCTGATTGATTTTGCTCCCCTATTGTTTCTAATTTCATGTAATGTCTGATTACAATAGAAAACTATTCAATACAATTCTCATGTAAGAGTCATTGCGAACAGGCTTAGTCCTCAGCTCCTAGTAGGAATGGACGAAGGGTTTTATATCACTTCACCAAAACAAATGTCTTATGAGAAGTAAAATGCTTGAACACTTCACAAATTGACAGCGTAGTATAAAAAGCCAAAATAAGTCAATACAAGGACCTACCATTTTTAAATATGCTAAACATTCATGTCTATGATTTGCTTTCGTTTATGGTGTACAAATTAGAGCCATCAATTCAGTGGAGAGCACCCTTCAGTGATATCTCCCAGTTTTTTCTCTCTGGAATTCTAGGGATGGGTCTCTTAGATTTGTATCCTATTTGCTTATATTTGAAAATATATCAGGAGCTCTCTACCAATCTTGGGAACAAATGTAGACAGATATAAAATAGTGCAAAAGGGATTGGTTTTTGGCCTCATGAGTGTCTGAGTCCCCAGCAATAAATTATGCTTGTGGATGGCATATCCCTTACTCAGCTCCCAGAGGACCCTCTCACTTACTACGTTGCCAAGACAGCACCTGGCAGGAGTCTGGGCAGATGTTCGTATGGTGTACTGTGATGCTGCCTCTTTGCCATGTGATAGAACCAGAAAATGACTATTAGAGGCCAGTCAAGGAGGACCATTAATGGCACTCAGGCAAGTTTGGAGGAGGTGGGTGGAAGGTACGGGAAGGTGAGGAACCGATCAGCTGTCTCCAACTGCCGGGAGGGATATCTGGAGCTCACTTCAAGATGAGAAGCTACTTTTTTCCAGGGACTGTGTGCTTGGTTTGAAGGGTTGAGGCAATAGTTCAACTCTGCCAAAAGAGCCATGATGCGGTGTTTTTCTCCCGTGCTGTGTGGCCAGTAAACTCTGCCTGGCAAAATTAGGTGGTCGTGAAGAGCACAGCTTCTAAAGCCAGACAGCCTGGGTTCAAATCCTGCCTCTGCCCATTGTTGGCTTATCCACTCAGATGATTATTTAATATCTCTGTGCCTCAGTCTCTCACTCTGGAAAAAAGGAGGACAAAGTAGTAATGTTGTTTTTATAAGGATTAAATGAGTCAAAAAATGTGCAAAGTGCTCACAATAAGACCTGGCACAGAAAAGTGCTATATGGTGTTGACAGGCGTATCTTTAACACATGCTAATCCCTCTCTTAAAAATAAAAAGCAGACTTCGTCTTAGATACTTCTACAAAGAGTTCCCACATTTAGTCAATGAAAATACAGGATGCCCTGTTAAATTTTAATTCCAGAAAAGCAAAAAAAAAAAAAAAAAATCTTTTTACTCTGAATATGTCCCATATAATATTTGGGGCATTCGGACATACTTTCCCTAAAGAAAAAAAAAAAAAAAAAAAAACAAAAAAAACAAAAAAAAACCTGCTACAGCCATTGTTCTTAGACATCACTTCTTAAAGAGATGTCCTATTCACTTTGCTGATATTTTAGATAGTGTAAAATGAAATATTCTTCAGTCATGCCACAAGATACTATTTTCTGGTCCTCCTTTATGAACAGCCTCTGCCACTCACAAAAAAGCATGTATCTCTTCAAATGCTCCCAAATATATAGCTACTCCCTACCTTCTAGAAAATCTCATGGTAAACCTCCCATCTTCCAGTCTTTTTTTTTTTTTTCCCATTAATTCCATCTAGCTCTCTCTTTGTCTTTGATATTCTATTATATCAATTATCAGATAGTTAAATGTTTCCTTGGAATGTTTTCTGGGTATCTCCCATGGACTCAAATGAGTTGCTTTATTACTTGAAGCAAGAACTATGTCTGTTTTATATTTTCCATTAAGAAAACATATTAATCAATTCTGCACAGACCAAATGTTCAAAAAATGTCCAAAAAATTTAATGATGACAAAGTTCCCTGTCTTTCCAGTGGCAGTTTATTTGCTCATGTTTGAGTTATGTTGGCTCAAACATCTTTAAATAAGGTGCCCTAATACAGATTATCATTGAATTATATAACCCATTAAGAAGGAATAATTTGGATGTGTTTTTTCACAAATGTGGATCACATAAACTCATCTTTCTCTAAGTCAGATTTGCTTTGGGAAACTGAGAAGACATCTGTAATTCATAGCTGAACTCTTGGGTATATTATGTTGGCTAAGGCCCCAAGATTTATAGTAAAATGAAAATGTTATTTCCCTATAGAAGTTGGTAGGAAATAGAGCAAGTGGATCTCTTGAAACTGCTTCAGTCCATTTTTCTTTTAGGTAAGAGATCAGTTAGGAAGCATAAGAGTATTTTTTCCATACTTCTGAATGGCATTGAAAAAGTCTGATGTGACCTAGAATGTATTTTCTGAGAACTTGCTTGCAGACAATAGTATGCAATACCAACATTTTATTTTGCAAAATCCTGCAGTCACGACATCAATTGTTTCACATTGTGTCTGAGTCTCATCCAATGTCAAATCCAAACCTCCTACCTCGCCTCCCTACCATTGTCGTTAACACTTTAGAAAACTCAATCTCCCAAGAGATGATGTAAGTGCTCAGGGTCACACGAGTGGGGAATATTTGTTGTTCTTCCTCCATTACAGAAGCAAGGTGATGAGAAAAGAAATGTATACTAGATTCTTTGAACCCTTTGGGAGAAAACTCCACAGAAATGGAGGAATTGTTATTAATAACATTTTCTGCAATGGTGTGTGGGCTTCAAATTCACAGTAGCTTGAGTGCAGTGTCGTGGGTGGTTCCAACTGCCTTTGCTCTAGGTGTTGACAGAAAAATAACACAGCGCGGCAGAACTATTCAGGGAGGAGTCTCATAAGGACATATGGGATACGCTGAAGCCCTCAGCACCCTTTCAGTTGTAAGTGACATAATGTACCTCCAATGTACTTAAGTACAAATGCAAAATAATGTGTTCACCTAAGTAAGAAATTCAAGTGTTAGATTCAGGCACACCTAGATCCAGGGACTAAACCATTATGGTCCAGACTCTGTGTTTTACTCCCAGATAGGTTCTCTTCCTGCAGTGACAAGGTGGTTGCCCAAGTCCCCAATCTTTTCTCAGGATTTCTGAGAGACTATATTTCCTGACAGCACCAGGACAATTCATAGATGGGACTCTCATTGGCCCAACATGATGCAGTTGTGTGTACCTTGACTAATCACTAGTGAGAAGAATGGAGTAATGTGATTGGCCAGGCCTGGGGTATATGGCCTGCCTTTGAACTGGAGGCAAAGGAAATCTCCACCAGATCTTCCCCACTGAGAAAAGATTGGGGCTTTCTCTAAAAAAAAGGAACTTAGACCACAGATGTTTTGCCTATATATTTATACACACACCACACTTCTGTGGCCACTGTCCCTATTCCTGAGGGTAGCCTAGTCCAATCCTTGGAGTCAGCAATAGAGTCTAGAGGTATTTACAGGTAGTACTTAGAGTCATTTTCCCATCTCTTTCAAGATTCCTTCGTTTCCTGCTTTAGTGAAATAGTGAGGAAAATCTGTTCTGTAGCTCTACTTGCCACTGTATTTAAGACTTACACTTGATTTCAAATTACACAGCCACAATGTACCCTTTGTCTCATAGAGCTTCCATTTCCCTAAAAGCAAAGCAAGTTGTAGTGTTAATGGAACTGACCACTGATCCTCAGAGATTCACAAGGTAGGAGACCTAGGATCTCAATGGGGTTACTAACCTGAAGGATTTTGTGGATTTTAAGAGAGTTTTGGCAGCTCCTTCATCAATTTATCAAATATCTATTGAGTACCACCACAGGCTAGACATGGTTTTAGGTAGAGTTCAGAGTAATAAATAAGGCGGGCAACAGCTCAGTTTTTATGGCGCTTGCCTTCTGGTGGTAGGCAAAGAAAACGATGAAGTAAAACAAACAGGAAAATAAGAACTAGACAATAAGATTAGTCACTGGGAGGGCAACTCTTAACAAGAAAATCAGGGAAAGACTATGGAGATACTCCTCTGGAGCTGACACTTAAATGACAAGGAGGAGCCATGATATTCAGACGTTGGGGTAGAACATTCCTTTCTGAAGTCTCTGAGGTGGGAAGCAGTTTGAGAGTTGAGCAGAAGAAAAAAAGCTCAGTGAACAAGGAGGAAATAAGGGCAAAGGATTTCAGGGGCCATATAAAAAAGGACCTCATAAGTAGGTGTGAGTGGTCAGGTTTTTGTAATGGGTATAAGTACGAAGGAATCAGAAGCTTGTTTGCAAGCATGACAGTTAATCCGATTTGAGTGTAGGAAAGATCACTCTGGCTGGTATGTGGAAAATACATTGTGTAGAGCCCTGGCTTTCAAGATGTGTTGCCTGGGACCAGCAGCAGCATCGCTTGGGAACTTTTTAGAAATGCGTATTCTCGAGTCCCATCCAGACCTACTAAATCAAGAAACTTTGGGGTGGGACTCAGCAATCTATATGCTTTAATAAGCCCTCCAAGTGATGCTGATGGACATTCCAGTTGAAAATTGCTGATGTTAAGACAAGAGTGACAGGAGGAAGATCCCTTAGGAAGGTGGAAAGATTAGAAAGAGCCAGATGACGTAACTGTGTTGACTCTGCACTTTCTTGTTCCTTTTCCTTAGTAAAGCACTTTTCTTAGTTTTCTCAGCTATAAAATGGAATTATTGATAATCTACCTCAAAAAACTGACATTAGAATTTAGCATTGACTTTGTGAATAATTAACCACCATGTAAATGGAAATTGTTGACATGATCATTGTTCATGCTGGAAGACACGTGGGGTAGAAGGTTCATGGGCAGGAACATGGATCCACAGACCATTTTGTGGAACTCCACCAAACAGCCACCCTTCAGTGGTATCTTTGATCTTACCTAACCAAAATTCAGCATCGTGATAGCTATAGTTCTAGCAAAATCACCTTTTTACTTTGAAGGGTATATTGATTTATTTCTCTATTTAGAAAACGTTCTTCCACACACAAAAAAATTATCAATTTTTAAGACCACATTATAAAGATTGTGTAGACTATAAGATGAATAAAATAAATTTGCTGCTCTTGGAGAGTTTACAATCTAACAAAAGCTAAAATGTATACAGAATATTACAAAGTACATGCTATAGAAGTTCAGAAAGGGTAAAGATTTCTAGACCTCTCCATCCTCCTTAAAACCTGCTTATAACTTCTAATGTATTACCAACTCTTTGGAACTCCTGGTTGTGTTCCATGTGAGAAGTTCCATTTGAGAAAAAGAATCTGAAACACCACAAGGCTCAAAAGAAAATGAGCTATGTGGAAACTGTTCAGAAGCCTAAAGATTGGGGCGCCTGGGTGGCTCAGTGGGTTAAGCCGCTGCCTTTGGCTCAGGTCATGATCTCAGCGTCCTGGGATCGAGTCCCGCATCTGCTGAGCAGAGAGCCTGCTTCCCTTCCTCTCTCTCTGCCTGCCTCTCTTGTGATTTCTCTCTGTCAAATAAATAAATAAAATCTTAAAAAAAAAAAAAGAAGCCTAAAGATTTGTGAATTTTAGGGGAGAAAAGTGGATTCTGTGTACCAGTGACCAGTGTTCATTATAATCTTAGGCAATTTTTCTAAACTGTTTTATCAAAAGAAACCTAAAATAGGTCTGAAACTTGGCTGTGCAGAAGAAGACTTTGCCTGAGAAATTTATCTTGGATTCACCTAATCCTGGCAGGAAGCACTCAGGAATGTGCAAAGGATATTTTCTACTAATTAATTATACCTGGTGATTAGGTGGCTCACAGCCAAAATCTTAAGGGTAGTTGGAAGACAAGGAGCATATAAAGACCTTTGAGAATAATATAATGCAGATTTGTTGCTTATGGACACTCTAACACTGCATGAAGGAGTTACCAGCCATAGGTTTCCATGGGGAATTTTGGGACATCTAAACCAAGTAATGCTAATTATCTCCTGCTTTGAGTAGTCACTTCTTATTATTATTTTTTTCTTAATTTTTATTTATTTTTTAACTTCTTTTCAGTGTTCCAGAATTCATTGTTTATGCACCACACCCAGTGCTCCATGCAACATGTGCCCTCCTTAATACCCACCACCAGGCTCACCCAACCTCCCACCCCGCCCCTCCAAAATGCTCAGTTTGTTTTTCAGAGTCCTTGGGCTCTCATGGTTCATCTCCCCCTCTGATTTCCCCCAACTCCCTTCTCCTCTCCATCTTCCCATGTTCTCCATGTGATTCCTTATGCTCCACAAATAAGCAAAACCATATGATAATTGAGTAGTCACTTCTAAACAGAAATATGTCCTTATCCTTGGCAACTAAGGAATATGTCTGAATCTGTTGCAGTCTTTTCATGAAGCATATATGTTACAATAAGCATTGAGATGGTTCTGGAGCTCTTATAAAAGGAAGGAGTAATCACCTTAGGGACCAACCACTACACCAGAACAAACTCATTTTCCTTTTTGAAAAGTTTCTGGAAGAAAAGTAAATGTAAGACAAATAGTGTTTTAAAGTTCCAAAAAGGCATCAACAAGTTCTTTCATAATATGATTATAGACAGACACAGCAAAGTGGGAATTAGAGGACAGTACCCATTGAGAGGGTTCATAAAGTGGCCAAAAGTCCAGTACCTAAGGGTAAAGAGGAATTGATTTTCAGCAATTTTTTTTTAGCCTGTGTCTGTGACTTGGTGCAGGGTAATGAGTGTCAGAGGAAAGGATGGAGATAGTCTCTAGGGAAATGCCAGCTCGGCGCCAGATAAGCACAAAAGAGTTCTGTTTGCAGTATGGGATGCAGCATCTTGTAGAGATAAATGGATAAGAGAGGGACCAAATTAGAATTTTTATAATGTGGCACTTAGAGCTCATACTGGAGGAGCCCAAATCTTTTTTTTTATTTCATTTTATTTTTTCAGTGTTCCAAGATTCATTGTTTATGCACCACACCCAGTGCTCCATGCAATACGTGCCCTCCATAATACCCACCACCAAAACCCTCAGTTTGTTTCTCAGAGTCCACAGTCTCTCGTTGTTCGTCTCCCCCTCCAATTTCCCCCAATTCACTTATCCTTTCCTTCTCCTAATGTTCTCCGTGTTGTTCCTTATGGTCTATAAGAAACTAAAACCATATGATACTTGACTCTCTCTGCTTGACTTATTTCACTCAGCATAATCTCCTCCAGTCCCATCCATATTGATACAAAAGTTGGGTATTCATCCTTTCTGATAGAGGCATAATACCCATTGTATATATGGACCATATCTTCTTTATCCATTCGTCCAATGAAGGGCATCATGGCTCTTTCCACAGTTTGGTGACTGTGGCCATTGCTGCTATAAACATTGGGGTACAGGTGGCCTTTTTCACTATATCTGCATCTTTGGGGTAAATACCCAGCAGTGCAATTGCAAGGTCATAGGGAAGCTCTATTTTTAATTTCTTAAGGAATCTCCACACTGTTTTCCAAAGTGGCTACACCAACTTGCATTCCCACCAACAGTATAAGAGGGTTGCTCCTCTTCCCCATCCTCTCCAACACTTGATGTTTACTGTCTTGTTCATTTTGGCCATTCTAACTGGTGTAAGGTGGTATCTCAATGTGGTTTTCATTTGAATTTCCCTGATGGCTAATGATGATGAACATGTTTTCATGGGTCTATTAGCCATTTGTATGTCTTCCCTGGAGAAGTGTGTGTTCATGTCTTCTGACCATTTTTTGACGTGATTATCTGTTTCTTGAGTGCTGAGGTTGAGGAGTTCTTTATAGATCTTGGATATCAGCCCTATGTCTGTAGTGTCATTTGCAGATAACTTCTCCCATTCTGTAGGTTGTCTCTTTGTTTCGTTGACTGTTTCCTTTGGAGGAGCCCAAATCTGAAGCCAAGGCCATAGAATTAAAGATACCAGTTATGGGAAAGAAAGCAAAATTTGAACAAAGAGTGGGTCATGCTGTATCCCCCAGCACATTCCTTGACATTATAAGTGGACTCTCACATGTAGCAGGTCTTTCCAGGGACATCTTAAAGGTACTTTAGTTGGGGCAGAAAAACCCTGAAGTGATGAACCAATACAGCAGGAGTAGGGTGGCAAGTCATCCCAGTTGCCTGGCACTGAGAGGCGCCCAGAATTGTGTGCTTTCACTTTTAAAACCAGGACAGGTTGCTCACCTGAATGGCAAAGAGACCCAAAAATCATACCACATGAGGACATATTGGAAACACAGCCATAATGGTAGCACTTGCTATTTGGCAAACTCTCTGTCAAGCACTTCAGATCCTAGCTTCATTTCTTCTTCACCACCACCTTCATGAGGCCGAAACTGAAGCTTACCAGGGCTGAATAATTGCCCAGGGACACTTCTAATAAGTGACAGAATCCTGAATTGAACCCGAGCCATTGGATTCCAGGGCCTGGAATCTTAAACCCTTCAGAAGATGTAAAGGGCCTCAATCAATAACTGCTTCATTGCCTGAAGGGCCATCACTGGAGTAAGACGGCATTTATGTCAGGAAAGAGTGGTGCTCAGTGAGTACAGGAGGCCATGGAGACACAGGGTTCTAAATTTTTCAGCTTTCCGGAATGGAATAGGCTATTCCAGAAAAGACAATTTCTAGAGCTTGGTAGGAATGCTTGGCGAAAATGCAAATGCTATATAATTGGCCAATCTTCAAAATCATTTCTAACATGGTGATGCTATTTTTTAAAATTTCTTTTTCTGGCAAGGTCAAAATTAGGGAAAGGCTCCCCACACACATAGTCACAAAACTTTAAAAGCACGATAGAAAGTTATTTTATTTTACGGCAAAACTTATGATTCATCATAAATCCTCATGCTTTTTTAATAAACGCTGATGTACCATATGCCCCCTTCAGTTCAAGTTTGAGTGTAAATCATAAAATGTCCATAATCCAAAACGCTTTATGTGTTTTTATGATCACAGAAGGCTGCCTTGCCTTCCATTCATGATTAATTTTTTTTGATGGCTCCCTCTAGATCTTAGAAAATAATTAAAACTAATGAACAATCCGAAATGGCAGTAAAGCAACGAGCATATTGTTTCCAGTCTGGGCTCAAAGCTTGATCAAAGGGAAGACTCCCTGAGACACAACACACTTCTGTGTTGTACTTCACTTCCTGACCACCCACTGAGACCAAATGACAGCTTCGGGTAAAATCATGAATTAGGATTTTTTTAAGCACTTTATAGAATAGTTAGAGTTTGCAAAAATACAATTAGTTGCTATAACTGCTGATTCCCCAACAGAGAAGGACTCTAAGATATGCACTTTTTATTTTCTCTTACCACTCTCCTATATAGTGCACCCATGTTTTCATTAAACCAAATCTGCTACTCACAAATATCACATAAACCAGGGTGACAGCAGCAAGCAAGAATAGAACAAGAAAGGAAAAGAAAAGAAAAGAAGCATTCACAAATTACCATTTTATCTTATTTTTCCAAGTTCAATGATATATTTTTGATAGATAATATAGAGAATTTTATTCAGGGCTTTCCCTGGTCAGAGAAGAAAAGCAAAGCTTCAGGTTAAATTAGTCCTTTTGAGGATGGGAAGTTGAATTGTGAGGCGCTTCTGTAAAAGGAAAGAAGGGAGTGGAAATTTGGGGGGAGGATTGATTACTTCCATCCAGTTGCTATTGTATATTTTGTGGTTCCATCCATGGAAAAGTGCTTGACTTTTTTTGGCTTCCTGGATACTTAACTCAATTTAATTTGACCAGTCAAGCAATTAACAAATTGTAGTCAATCAAAATAGAAGCTTTGTCTTCTTTTGCTTTTCTTCTGCAAATGACTTTTGGGGAAAGAAAAAAAAAGTCCCATGCATTAAAGATACAGCCAAAGTGAATTAGCTTTTATCATCAACCTCAAAGGGAATTCAGATGATAATAAAAATATAGTCAATTCTTAATTGCTCTGAAGCTGATTACATTTGGGGCCTTCTGGAGAGCTTCTTCCTTCTTTCATTTCCTCTCTTTCTGTTTATTGGCTCCAAATGAGGAGGAAAAAACCACAGATGGTCCAGAAGCACTTGTTAAGAGACTTTATATGAAAGAGCTGTCAGGAGTTGGTTAGATTTCCATCAACCAGGCTTGCTCCATTGTCTCATTGGCACAGCATACTGAAAGTTGGCAATACAGTTCCAGAACTAAATCAGGAAGCTTCTGTGGCCTTGCCACTGTCATTGGTCCAGAACGAGGCCTTCCACATTCCCTCAGGTGTCCCCAGCTTCTTGTGTTTCTGTCATACAATCTTTGAACCTCAAAAATGGAAAAGCTTTGCTCTTCCCTCCTGAGCCCTTTGGGCCAGTCCTTACTGTCAGTAAAGGATGTCATACCTGCAGAATTTCAGATGGGTTTTTAAATCTCTTTATTTATTGTGGAATAAAAGAGGTTATGGGTTGAAAGGGCAGCAAGTGTCCGAGTTGGTAGAAGAAAATTTTAGCAGATAGGGGCAGACTTAAGCCACCTCAAGCACTGAAGTCATATTATATATATATATATACACCCATTAGCATGTATCTGAGATCATCCCTGTTCTATTATACATAAGCAAGGGCAGAGTTCTTAACCAGGGTTCCTTGACAAAGGTCTAGTACAGGCCTTGACAATCTACAGCCCCCAGGCCAAATCAAGCCCACCAACTGTTATCATATGGCCTATGAGCTGAAAATGTTTTTCACACTTAAAATTGGTCAAAAAATTTAAGATTTTGTGACATGAAATGGTACAAAATTCAAATTTTAGTGTCCACACTAAACCTAAAGTTTTATTGGAACACAGCCATGCACACATATTTAATCTTGTTTGTTGATGCTTTCACACTACAGTGGCGTGGGTCTTGGTGAAAGCCCATGGTGTCTAAAATACTGTCCTTCTGAAAAAAAAATTTGCCGACCTTCAGTCGGGGTTAGTGTTTTAAAACCGCTTCCTAAGGATCCTGATTGTTCAAAGGAGCTCACCTCATAGCAGAGAATGGGAAGAAAATGTTGCAGAAAGAGGTCAAGTGAAAGATGTGTCATATTCTACCCCAGTTGTTCTGGTTTTACCTCTTACACTTCAGAAATCATGATTGCGCAGAGGTTTATCTGGAAGAAAGCTAGAACTGGGAACTGGAAATGTGTCAGGTCCCAAGCAGTGCTAGCTAGATCCACCTTCTTCTCCCTTTGCTACTGATCTCAGCTCTTAGGGTCTTCATGTCTTTTTTTCACCTGTTATGTTCTCATCCTGTCTTTCCCTACTAATTTTTTCAACCTCTGCATGCTTTCTTATTCCTTCTTAAACATGCTTTCTTAAGCATGTGGGTATGGCTCACCATGGCATGCTTGTAACTTCTGCTCCATGATTATTTTGGAAATTCCTTCTGTTTCTCTCCCAGAGGGAAAAATTTAGTAGTTAAGGACATGAGCTTTGGAGCCAGACGACCCAGGTTTGAATCCTGGCCCTTCTCCTTACCAGCTGTCAAGTTACTTTGTTCCACTGGACTTTAGTTTCCTCATGATGAAAATGGAGCTAATAATTATACTTATCTCATAAGGCTGTCATGAGAATTGAATAATATATGTAAAGTAGTTAGAACTATGCCCGGCATCTAGAAAGCATGAAATAGGTGTTTGCTGTTGCCAGTATCTGATTGGCTCACTTCAGCCGTGGGTGGGCCCCTAATCAACTTACAAGATTTTTTAGTACTGATCTTTTGTCAGCTACCACCCCCAGAGGTCTAATCAACACAGGTTGGGGGATAGAGTATGGTAGATTGCATTAAAGCCCCTCCTTATATTTAATCCCTGTGTTGTGTAATGTTGCAGTATGTATACTTCTTGTGCCTTGACTCCAGAATCTGTGTGTGACATGCTTTGGCCAGTGGAAGGTTGGCAGACATAATACAAACAAAAGCTTGAAAAGCTCTTACACAGCTGTGTTCATGCTCTCTGCCATCTCTGCCATTGTCCTGAGAAGGGCATGCCCAGATTGATCCATTAATTCTAAGAGGAGGATGAAGAACTTGTAGAGCTGAGCCATCCCTGACCCAACCAGCCTAGATGAGCCGGTCCCTAATCAATCTACAGACTAATGAGAAATAAGACATGACTTTATGCCTTCAGGGTTTCTATGCCATCAGGTTTTAGGTGGTTTGTTACACAGCGTAAACCACATTAGGAAGAAAAATATCTGTTTAAACCCAGTAACAGATCAACTTATTATCAAATAAATAAATTATCACATTCAAGTATATGTATAAAATATATCTGACTGAATTCCTCAAGATTATTTTGTTTCAAACTATGTTACTCATATTTTCTAACCAGAGTTCCTAATTCAGAATTCTAAATGTTTTCTCTCTTTCCATTGACTTGCCTGACTTTAAATTTTCTAAAGCCATTTTTCCCTAAATCCCACAAGTTATCTCTAAAAGGTTGAAATGAGTTGTTTTGCCTTGCCAGGGTAAATTCTCTTTGGGATTCTCTTAAAACTCTTCTGCTGTCAAAGGGCACTGTAGGTGGTTTGCATAGCTATGAAGGGTGAAGTCCAACTCAGTGGGGTTTCTTGAGGGGTTTGAGAAGAAACAAAATGGAGTTGATGGGAATGGAGGAACAGACTTACTTCTACATATTTACATATTTGTAAAATAGAGATATTCTCCTTCAAGGAAGAGATAGAATAAGACCGATATAGACATATTTATTTATTTATTTATTTATTTATTTATTTATTTATTTATTTTAAGGGATATTGACCTAAAAACCCAATTTTTATTTTAGAGATCCATTTAGTGAAGCTGAAGCTAGGGATACAGGGCCAAAATAGTGAACATAAATTGAAAGTCAAGATTTTTAGCCTTTGATTCTGGATATGTTTATTGTCCAAATAGACAAGGTGGTCTGGAATCAGGATACAGTTTACAATCAACAGAAGAGAAAAATGAAGAAATGCTTCCCAAGAAATGATAATGACCATTGTCCTTTCTTGTACCCTGCCTTCTAGTGTTGCTCTTTATGTTTTATTTCCCCATGTGTGTGAAGCAGCAGTATTGGGCAGTGGTTAACTGCACTAATTCCGGAGCTTGATTGCCTAGGTTCAAATACAGAATCTACTACTGCAAGTTACTCAAACTCCCCATCCTCTTGTGAAGGTGTTATGAGGATTAAATTAGTTTAAAATGCCCCAAAGAGTGCTGGACACATACTAAGATTCTTTAAATGTCTCTTGTTAATGTTCTTGTTGTTACTACTATTACTACTATTCTAGTGAAAAACCCTAAGTGTGTCCTGGGGAACCACCTCTTCCTTTACTTTAAATGACTGTCTACAAATACTGACTCTATTCTCCATCACCCTGCCTGGCCAATTAGAATCATCACCTGGCACAGTGACAGCCTGAGGTTTGAGCATATGATTCAACCTAACCAATGAGCTGTAACCTTTAGATTTGACAGAATTGTGAGAGACATGCATGCTTTCTCTTTCACTAGACATGAGTTAATGAGAAAGTGGGCTGAGAATAAAGCCCATTAAAAGAGTAAAAACAAAACATGGAGAAAGAGCAGGTCCTAATGGCATTCAACCCCCTAGACTGAGCCCTTCTGGTATTTCCTTTTTTATGTGAGGCTATAAATTTCCTTTTTTCCTTAAATGAGTTCAAGTGGGTGTAAAAGAAAGAGATCTTATATCCCTTCTAATCATTTTTACAGAAGGTTTTATGGAAACTTTGGCTCATTTTTTAAAGTTTTTTATGGAGATCAGGCCATTTCAGCTTAAACTGGAATGAGCAAACATTAATTAATGAAAAAAATAGCAATCTCATTCAGATTGATCTGCCAACATTTGTAATTTTGGGGGCTTTTTACTTTTATTGGGGGGATTGGGAGCACAGAAGCTTATAGTGGAAATCACCACCTTGTGCTTTTGTCCTGAGTCGTGGATTAAATCAGTGTCAAATCTAAGAATTCATAGAATATAAAAATGGCAAATAGGGGAAAGCAGCTTTGATCTTCCCCCATCACGAGATTTATTCTGACAGTTTACAACTGGACGAAATACATAATGGAAGCTCCTTGACACAATAACTCAGTTTAAATGTATTGTCAGATTAATAGACTCAGTTATCTGCTTCATCAAGAACTATGAGTCAAGATTTGACATCATCCCTTCTCATAAGCATCCAAAGTATTAAAAATGGTTTCTAAGTAGATGAAATTGCAAAATGGGTAAATTTTGCCTTCAATGAACTGTTCTCTACTAGTTCCCCTTCCTTTGCATGGGTTATTTTGCTTTTTCCTTCCTATATTCCCTTTTCTAAAATGATTATCTTTATGCGTAGGAGGACTCGCCATTATCCCATCTTTGTGGCCCTGAGGGTGTGCCCATAGTTCAGGCAAAAAACAGTTATAACTCCACCCCTGCACAGCTACAGTGATTAGTCCAGGCTTGTGGGCACATGAAACAAGGGAGACCATTACAGTCCTTCCATAGTTTTTGTTTGTTTGTTTGTTTTCAATTTGAAGGTACAGAGGAAGTTTCTTTGCTTGTGTGGTAACAGCTGTTAGGGTATGAGTGCAGAGGTGCCTACAGCCTTGGAGAAAACAGGATCAGTAATCAGCAATAGCAAAGAGTGATGCTATAATAGAGAGAAATTAAGATGTATAGAATCAATCTCGGCAGCATTTGAGGCGTTAGTCCTAGTGGTTCCTGAAGCCAGCTCTTCCTTTGCCCATCCCACAAATTTGTTATATGGTAAATAAATATGTCTTCATTTCTTGGGATAGAGACTCTGGTATGAGCTCTGACATGTAACAACTTAGGAGACAAATTCCCTTATTCCCAACAAGAAAGAGCTGGGGAAACTAATAATCAGTTATGTTCTTAAAAATCCTGAGGCCACAGACTTTGGGATACCCAGATTTCCACGAACATTACTTCCAGGAACCCTGCTAAATGCTCATGGTGCAGATCCCAAAAAGATCTGTTCATGCCTCTAAGAGGGACAGGGGAAAAGTAATCATTGTCAAATTTACCAAGAGCCTTCCCCCACAACAAAGATCTACTCTCAAAAAAGAAGACTTTGCTGGAGGCTTATCTGAGTAAGGGAAAGAGCATTCTTCTAGTTCTGGTCCCTCAAGCCTTCCTGTCTTATTTGAGGGGTGGGGGGTCAGGAGAAAGGCTGGCAGGGGCGGGGTAGAGTTTCAAGGAAATAGATTGAGAATGCTATAGGGAATGGAAAAGGAGATGGCTGGGGGATGGAAGGAGTTATACCACTGGAGAAAAACTTGTGAAGGTCAGAACCTCAAGATTCAGGCCCACTAAAACACTGAAATTTAATCAGACTGTAATTCTCCCTTTCTCTACCCCCAGCACTCCACCAACAGAGACTCAGTATAATAATAGGGGACTACAGCAGAAAGAGCTAGAAGATACAGACTCTATGTAAGGAAGTGTACTTGGGGAAACCCAAAATCTAGAAGGGAGACAAAAACAAGAATACTAGAGGAATTTGAAGCTTCTGCCACTCATAGCTACAATAAATATACAACACAGTCCCAATCATATTACCATAGATCCTTATGACAAAGTCCTCTTTACTTCAGATTCCATTATGTGATGCAGCAAATGCTTGCTTTCAACAAAAAATTACAAGGCATGCCGGGCGCCTGGGTGGCTCAGTGGGTTAAGCTGCTGCCTTCGGCTCAGGTCATGATCTCAGGGTCCTGGGATCGAGTCCCACATCAGGCTCTCTGCTCAGCAGGGAGCCTGCTTCCCTCTCTCTCTCTCTGCCTGCCTCTCTGCCTACTTGTGATTTCTCTCTCTCAAATAAATAAATAAATAATCTTTAAAAAAAAATTACAAGGCATGCCAAAGGCAATAAAAAAGATTGTCTAAAGAGACAGAGCAATTGTTAGAAATAGGCTCAGATATGACATAGATGTAGGAATTAGTAGAAGGGGTATTTCATATAACTGTGATTAATATAACATGGGCTTTAATGGAAATTGTAGAAAATGTGCAAGAAGATAGGTAGCATAGATTGAAACTCTAAGAATCAATAGAAAATTCTAGAAATAACAGAATCAGAAATTAAGAATGCCTTCAATGGGTTCATTAGTAGACATGACCCATTTGAGGTAATAAATCATGAGTTTGAAGATAAGTCAACAGAAACCAAACTGAAAGAATAGAGAAAAAATAACAGAAAAAAAAATAGAACATCCAAGAATATGGGCAATTTCAAGAAGTGTATTAAATATGTAATTGGGATGTCATGAGAAGAGAGAGGAAGTAGAAGTATTTGAATATAATGACTGAGAACTGTCCAAAATTAACAACAAACACCAGGCCACATATATGAGAAGTGAAGAAAATACTATATAAGACAAATGCCAAAAAAAACACATCTAGGTATATACTATTCAAACTACAGAAAGCAGCAAAGAGGAAATCTTGAAAGAAGCCAGGGGAACAAATCACATTAACTGTAGAAGAATAAGGATAAGAATTAAAGCATACTCTTTGTTAGAAATCATTCAGGAGTGTGGGGTGAAATATTAACTGTAAAAGAGCCCCCCCCACTTACAGTTTCATATCCAGCAAAATTAATCCTTCAAAAATAAAGAAGTTAGAACTTTCTTAGACAAACAAAAACAGGGAATTAATCACCAGCATACCTGCCCTGAAAGAAATTTCAGGAGGACCCTGGGCTCACCACCCACCACATGGCCACCTAGCCGTGTGGTTAGGCATAAATAATGCAGAAAGCAACCCAAAAACTAGCACAACAGACTCTGTAGCCTGAGGTAAAGAAGAGGCCACAGATAAACAGATCCACCTCCCTCCAATCACTCTTGGCAAGATCCTATCAAAACAGTCCACAAGACTGGTAGTGTGTAAGCAACCCAGATAAGGGCCAGCACCACTCCGAAGTGAGTCCTGCTTCAGGGAGAAGGGAGGATAACCACAACTCAGTCTGACTGCAGGCCCCATCCACCAACAAGAGCTTCTCAGGGGACAACACAGGGAAAGTGCACTGCAGTTTGGTGCTACTTCATCTCTGGCAAACACCTGTTCTGACTCAACTCAAAGACAAGGTACCCTTGGGCTGGTCTACTAACACCACAGGCAGTAGACTCTGCCCACAATAGGCAGAGAACCATTTCAGGGTGGACTGAAGACAAAGAGTGGAGTTGCCACAATGGTAGGATACCCCTGTAGCAACACACATAGGAGACACCCATGAAACACCATTTTCTGGTGAAAAGAAGACATTGCACTGCAGGACCCCTTCTTCCAAAAGCCACTACTTTCAAGTACGGGAAATATAGCTGACTTTCCTAGCACATCGAAACAGACAGAGCAATAGACAGAATGAGGAGACAGAGGAATATGTCCCAAATGAAAGAGCATAACAAAATCAGAGCAAGAGACCTAACCAAAATGGACATAGTTAATATGTCTGTTAGTGAATTTAAGCTAATGCTCGTAAAGATACTCACTAGAATTGAGAAAGGAGTGCAGGACCTCCATGAGACCATGATAGGAGATGTAAAAAAAGAACGAATTAGAGATATTGGACTCACTAGATGGAAATAAAAATAGACCACCTGGAATAAATAGCAAAACAAGAGCAAGTAGAAGAATGGATCAGCAACCTGGAGGACAGACTGATGGAAAGTAATCAAGCTGAGCAGATGAGAGGGGGAAAAAAAATACCCAAAATGAGAATAGACCCAGGGAACTCAACAATACTGTCAAGCATAAGAGTCACATGTTAGAGATCCCAGAAGGAGAAGAGCAAGTAAAGGGGGCAGGAGATTTGTCTGAAGAAATAATAGCTGAAAACTTCCTGAACCTGGGGAAGGAAAGAGAAATCCAGATCCAGGAGACACAGAGAGCTCCCAACAATACCAACGCAAAGAGGCCTGCACCAAGACACAAAGTAAGTAAGATGGCCAAAAGTAGTGAAAAGGGGAGAATTTTAAAAGCAGGAAGAGAAAGGAAAGCAGGTACATACAAGGGAAACCCCACACTGCTATTAGTGGGTTTTCAGCAGAAACTTTGTGGGTCAGAAGAGAGTGAAATGACAAATTCCAGTGATAAAAGGAAAAAAATCGACAGCCAAGAATATTCTGTCTAGCAAGGCTTTCATTCAGAATAGAAGAAGAGAGAGTGTTTCCCAGAAAAACAAAAGTTTGAAGCAAAACCACCATGGACTTGTCACCCAGGATGTCATCAGCCTGTGGGTTCCAAAATCCATAGTCCAGCTCCCCTCCTGCCCCAGTCAGCACGTATGGCCTGCCAACTGCTCAATGCCAGGTCAGTACACCGTCACCTCAGATTGTCAAGGGCTCTTCCCCTCAAATTCCAGCTCCTGTGCTCAAGTTTGTGCACACAAGTGGGCATAATCATAATAGCAGAATGAAGCAACTCAAACAGTGACACTAATTCTGTGGAATATACAATGGATAAAAGGAGTGTGCTAGGCTCTGAACATCTCCAACAAGCGCATCAAGAGCCTGATTCTGGTTAGTAAAAGAAACAAACCCAGAAAAAATAAAACAAGATGAAATCAGAGAAAGAGACAAACAGTAAGAGACCCTTAAGCACAGCAGACAAACTGAGGATTGCTGGAGGGGAGGTGCGTGGGGGGATGGGGTAGCTGGGTGATGGGCATTAAGGAGGGCACGAGATGTAATTTAGCACTGGGTGTTATACGCAACTGATGAATCACTGAACTCTTCCTCTGAAACTAATAATACACTATATGTTAATTAATTGAATTCAAATAAAAAAGGAACCTTCACAAAGAAGAACTATTTTAAAGAATTATTCAGACAAAAAGAAAATAAAGTGTCAAAAACTTGGACCTCTATAAAGAAAGGAAGAATTTTAGAGAAGAAATAACTAAAACTAAAACAAAATCTTGTATTTTTCCTGTTCTTATCTAAAAGATAATTGTTTAAAGAAAGAACAGCAATACTGGTTAATAGCCTTTGGTTCAGTGAAATGAATGAAAACAATATCACTCAGGACAAGAGGGTCTATTTGGGAATATGTTGTAAGTTACCTGAACTGCAAAAAAGAGTATAGTGTTATTCGAAGGGAAACTTAGATTAGTTTAAAAGTATATATTTTTAATGGATACAGAGCTTGGAAACAAGCAAAAGTTCTGAAGATAGTTGGTGATGGTTGTTATTCCTCAGTGTGGATATACCTAATATCACTGAACTTTACACCTAAAAATGATTACAATGGTAAATTTCATTATGTATAATTTACCAAAATAAAAATTAATGTGTATTATAAACTCTAGGCCATCACCAAAATGCTTTTCTAAAAAATATAATTGTTCTTCTAAATGATTAATAAAATGGAATAATATAAAATGCTCAGTTAAAACTAGGGAAAGCAGAAAAATAGAGAAAATATCAAAGAACAAATACAGTGAATGCACAATAGTTACATACATGGTAGAAATTATATCAGTGATCATTTTAAATGTGAATGATCTATATGTACCAATTAAAAGAGACCGTTAGAGTGGATTAAACAAACAAAAACAAAGTAAGACCCAATACTATGTTGTCTACAAGACAGCCACTTACACTGTAAAGACTAAAATAGGTTAAAAATAAAGGAATATACCATTCCAATACTAATTTTTAAAAGCTGAAATGGCTGTATTAATTTCAAACAAAGCAGATTTTAGAACAAAAAAGATTATCAGGGGGGCGCCTGGGTGGCGCAGTAGGTTAAGCCTCTGCCTTCAGCTCAGGTCATGATCTCAGGGTCCTGGGATCAAGCCCCGCATGGGGCTCTCTGCTCAGCGGGGAGTCCGCTTCCCCTTCTCTCTCTGCCTGCCTCTCTGCCCACTTGTGATCTCTCTCTCTGTCAAATAAATAAATAAAATCTTAAAAAAAAAAAAAAGATTATCAGGGACAAAGAGGGGAATTATATAATAACAAAGGATTCAGTTCTCCAAGCCGACATAATTCTCACTGTGTATGTATGTAATCGGAGTGTTAAAATACATGAAGCAAAAACAGAACTGAAGGGAGAAATAGACAATTCCATTATCATAGTGGACACTGGAATGCTCTTCTGTTGGAAATTGATAGGTCAAGTAGGCAGAAAATCAGTAAGGATACAGATGACCTGAATAGCACTATCAGTCCACTTGACCTCACTGACATCTATAAAATACTCCATTCAACACCAGCAGAATACACATTCTTTAGACTTACATGGAACTTTCATCAAAAAAACCCACAATCTGGACAATGATATACACCTGAACAAATTTACACAAATTATACAAAGTATTTTCCCAGGCCATACAATGGAAATAAAATAGAAATCAGTAATAGAAGCTTAACTGGGAAATTCCAAAGTGTCTTTTTTTTTAATATTTTATTTATTTGACAGGGAGAGAGAGATCACAAGCAGGCAGAGAGGCAGGCAGAGAGAGAGGAGGAAGCAGGCTCCCTGCTGAGCAGAGAGCCCGATGTGGGGCTCAATCCCAGGACCCTGAGACCATGACCTGAGCCGAAGGCAGAGGCTTAACCCACTGAGGTGCCCTAAAGTGCCCCAAAGTGTCTTAATAATTAAACAGCACACTTCAAAATAACACACACATCAAAGAAAAAGTATCAAGAAAAATGTGAAAATATTTTTAACTAGATGAAAATGAAAATACAACCCACCAAATTTTAAATGCAGTATAGCAGAACCTTAAAAAGAAATTTACAACATAAAATACGTATATTAGAAAAGAAGAAAAATCTATAATCCATAACCTAAGCTTCCAGCTTAGGGAACTGAGGAAGAAGAATAGTTACTCCTAAACAAGCAGAAGAAAAGAAATAAAAAAAATTAGAAGAAAAAACAATAGCCTTGAAAATAAAAATAATAGAGAAAATTAACAAAACCAAAAGTTGGTTCTTTGAAAATATAATATGTTAAGATAAATCAGATTGTGTTATGTTACTTGCAGCCAAAAGCTGTCATTAATCTGCACCACAGTATCTCCAGCTTCTAAATGTTTATCAGTTTTCCCCTTTCCTGCCCGTTGCTCGCCACCCTTTGTGAAGGACATTTTTCTAATAAGCACATTTACACTAAGGCATTCATGAGATAATATGTTAATCATCCGAGGACTATTGTACATTGCTGTACCTGGTATGATGAAGGTGCTCAATAAATATTGGTTTCAAGGGTAAGTAAATTATATACAGTTTGAATAGGAACTACCAGAAGTGATTATCTTTAATGCTAGAAATTTGGAAACTGCAGTCTAGATGGAGGAAGCTGCATGTGACAGATGTCCTTCAACCCAGATTACATATATGGGGCCACCTCCTGAGACCAGCTCTCCAAAATTAGATTCGCAGGCTCATCTTCATGATTAATATTTGCTCTTTCTCTCTAATTCCAGGTTGGTGATGACATTTAATATCATCTGTGGGAAGCAAATGAATAATATGCTTGCCAGCTAGGTCTGTTCAAGCCAGGGTTGTATGTATCAGAACAAGAAGGACATGGTTAGCCTTTACCCATCTAGTGCACCATTGCAAATGGAAAAAAATACCTCTATCTACTGGGTAGATAGAGTAGAGTGCTTCTGCTATTTTAAGTAAAGATGGTCAGTTCTAATTAGTGTTAGAGGCTCATCTAAATTATAAAATTTGGCTCAGAAAGCCCCAGTGGTTTCTGTTGCCTTATACTGTCTAATGGTGTGACCTTGTTACTGGTCTTAGATGCTTTTTTGTTTGTTTGTTTAATTGGATATATAAATGGTAAATCTACTGTTCTATTATAGAAATGGTTCACAATAGTTAGTTATCTTTATAGATAGATCAACTTAGAAAATTGGCTATCAAACCCAAGGCCCATCTGTTTTCTTTGAACTGTAATTATGAAGTATCTGGTGGTATTAATTAATGAAGATGGCATTAATATAGGAGAGCAACAAATTTTTCCCTTAAAATAGTATAGTTCCTGAGCTTTTGTTCTCTCTGTAACCAAATAATTTCAGAGTGTCCTTAAAAAATTTTGTCTTTAACTATTAACAGTAGAGGGGTAAATATAAGAAATAGTTGCCTACTATATGAACCACTAATTATTATAATTAAAATTTACATAGTTTAAAAAATATGAAATGCTATATTGTCAAAACTGTATTTGTAATAAAAAAAAATCCACATTGAGTCAATCGGAGAAAGACAACTATCATATGATCTCCCTGATATGAGGACATGGAGAAGCAACATGGGGGGGTAGGGGGATAGGAGAAGAATAAATGAAACAAGATGGGATTGGGAGGGAGACAAACCATAAATGACTCTTAATCTCACAAAACAAACTGGGGGTTGCTGGGGGGAGGTGGAATTGGGAGAGGGGGAGGGGACTATGGACATTGGGGAGGGTAAGTGCTATCGTGAGTGCTGTGAAGTATGTAAACCTGGCGATTCACAGACCTGTACCCCTGGGGATAAAAATACATTATATGTTTATAAAAAAAAAAAAAATTTGAAGGGAGGCGAACCATAAGAGACTATGGACTCTGAAAAACAACCTGAGGGTTTTGAAGGGTCAGGGGTGGGAGGTTGGGGGAACAGGTGGTGGGTAATGGGGAGGGTACGTATTGCATGGAGCACTGGGTGTTGTGCAAAAAGAATGAATACTGTTACGCTGAAAAAATAAATAAAATGGAAAAAAAATTAAAAAAAAATCCACATTGCTTTATTATCATGCATTTGGTAAAGTATATACAATTGTAAGAAATCTCATTTTTAGTCTAGAAAACAAATAGCTGCCATTTATTAATTAACTCCTATGTGCAAAGTAAGATGTTAATGCTCTACTTAGAGTACTCTTATGTCTCATGACAGTGCTATAAAGTACTACTGCCTCAGTTTAACATATGAGTAAATCTATTTTAAAACATGAAGTTCCTTGTCTAGGGTAGTAAGCTGAGATCAAATCTGGGCATACTAAAAATCATTCAATTTCAAATACAGGGCTTTACAGAACGTCAGATCCAATGGAACTTATATTTATTAAGCACTTACTGTGTGCCAGGTCTGAATGTCAATGCTGGGTCTACAGCAATTAATAGCACAGAGACCTTGCCCCAGTGCTTATATATTTTTTCCTAATGTTTTATTTAAATTCAATGTAATTAACATATACTGTATTATTAGTTTCAGAGGTAGAAGTCAATGATTCATTATAGATTCAGTTGCATATAACACAGAGTGCTCATTACTTCAAGGGCCCTCCTTAATGCCCATCACCCAGTTATACCTTCCCCCTACCCACCTCCCCTCCAGGAACCCTCAGTATCTTCCCTAGAGTTAATAGTCTCTTAGGTTTTCCTCCCTCTCTGTTTCCATCTTATTTTTCCTTCCCTTCCCCTACGTTCATCTGTTGTTTCTTAAATTCCACATATGAATGAAATCATATGGTGTTTGTCTTTCTCTGACTGACTTATTTTGCTTAGCATAATACCCTCTAGTTCCAACTGTTGCAAATGGCAAGATTTCATTCTTTTTGATGGCCGAGTAATATTCCTCTGTGTGTGTGTGTGTGTGTGTGTGTGTGTGTGTGTGTGTGTGTGTTTATCTGCTTATGCTCCTTATTTCCTATTACCAAATGGAAATGGACTTTTCAACTCCTTTGCCTTTATCCATTCTCCTGTCAGTGGACATTTGAGCTCTTTCCATGTTTTGGCTATTGTGAACATTCTTATACTGTTGGTGAGAATGCAAGCTGGTGCAGCCGCTCTGGAAAAATAGTATGGAAGTGCCTCAAAATGTTGAAAATAGAGCTACCCTATGTTCCGGCAATTGCACTACTGGGCATTCATCGAAAGGATAGAAACATAGTGATTAGAAGAGGCACATGCACCCCAATGTTCATAGCAGCAATGTCCACAATAGCCCAGTACTTATATTTTCACGGAGATATTTTAAAATTTACCCATTGATCAATTCAGGAGACCAGAGGAGCAAGAAACTCTCAGAACTAAGTACAGAAGGGAGAGACTCTGTTTACATTGAGTTGTTCTTCCCTCTCCCCCAGATAGCTGCTCTTTCTCATGTGGCATAAAAATTTGGGAAGTTGGGGTGCCTGGGTGGCTCAGTGGGTTAAAGCCTTGGCCTTCAGCTCAGGTCATGATCCCAGGATCCTGGGTTCGAGCCCCGCATCGGGCTCTCTGCTTGGCGGGGAGCCTGCTTCCTCCTCTCTCTCTGTCTGCCTCTCTGCCGGCTTGTGATCTCTGTCTGTCAAATAAATAAAATCTTTAAAAAAAAAATTTGGGAAGTTACATATAAGAAAAGGCAAAGGAGTTGAAAAGTCCATTTCTATTCAGCAATAGGAAATACAGAGTCTAAGCTGCTAAATGGTTTCCCTTAGCTGTTCTCATCCCACTGCCAATATGAATTTGAGCTCTTTCATTAATGTAGTCTGTTAATAGACAAGTCTTGGTCTTTGTGGTAGAGAAAAATTTGTAGTGTGAAATTTGGAAAATAGTTTGGAGATTCTCAGTCTCTGCAAAACGGATACATTCCATCACTAAATTGGAATAATTGCTGGGCTTTTGCAATTTCCCAAAAATATAACTTAATGGATAAAATTTTCTCAATTTTAAGCTTTTCTTTGCCAAAATTTTCAGCCTTTCTGCACCTGCTACTGCTCATCTGCTGGTGAGTGGTAGCTGATAACAAATCAAATGAATAAGTAGCAAGCAAAAGTTAAAGCAAACAGCCAATCACTCTTAATTCAACAGCATGTTTTTTATGGATGTGTGTTTGTAGTTATGATTTTATATTGTGACATACAATAGAGCCATATTTTCTGCCTGAAATTGTTCCTCGAATTAAATGTATCAATATTTCATGGTGTTCTATGAAGCATATAACAACTTCCAATAATTCTGTCCTTATGAACTTTATAAAAAAGATCATGAAAGTATTGTTTTTGGGAATTGTAAGACAGATATGGAAATCCCACCCTCTTGCATATATACCCTAGTAACTCCCAACCCCAGCTTAGTCAAACTGCCAGGAGAAGGAGGGGCAGAGTTGGGTCTCTCATCTCACATTCCCAGCACCATCTATATGGTGAAATCATGAGTGGGTACTGAGCCCTCCCAAGAGAGCAGGAATGGTTCCAGTAGGGTGCTCATTGGGCCATATTTTACTAGTGAGCAGGTGTCTTAGCTTGGACTGCTTCATAGCAGAACACCATAGACCCAGTGGCTTAAACAACAGACATTTACGTCTCAGAATACTGAAGGCTGAAAGACCCAACAAGAAGGTACAAGCCGAAACTCCTCACCCGCCCTCCTGGCTTGCAGACAGCTGTCTCTTCTTGTTGTGTCCTCCAGTTGCACAGAGATAGAAAATTGACTACTCTCTTCTTATAAAGAAATTAATCCCATCATGAAGACGTGACCTTCATGACTTCATCTAACCCTGATTATCTCCCAAAGGCCCCATCTCTGAATACTATCATTTTGGGGTCAGGGACTCAACAAAGGAGTCTGGGTCCATGCAACTGAAACCACAGCAGCACAACACCTGCACTTTGTCAGGTATGGCGCAGTGTCATGCAATGTCATGCAGTGTCATGCAATGTCATGCAATGGTGTCCCACTTCACTCTTCAGTTTCTATTCCCCATTCTGTGAGGACACTCTTCCCACCACTTTTTAACTTCTTTCGTATGATAAAGATCAGAAGCTTAGGGCCAAGGGCTTGGCCATACGTTCATGTTCCAATTTGGCTTTACCAAAAAGGTCGCCCATAGGAATTCAGTGTTTACCACATGACTAATAAGCTCTTACCTTATTCACTGTTCTATGAATTATTCTTCTTCAGATACAAGCTTCTCGCATTGACAGCCTAAAGGGAAAGAGGTAGCAAGGCAAGACATGTCTCCTGGAATTCTCGCTACCAACCATTTACTTGCTTCCCTACCAGATCAGATTGCATAACTATGCACCAGGCTGCGACCTCCGACCTCAATTCAGCTGTTTCTGTGCTCTGTGCTCTAGCAAACATAACCAGTGACCTCCTAATTATTCAATTCAGTAGGCTCCTTAGTCTCCTATATTATTTGAACTTTCTAGGTCATTTAGTGTAATGGGCCATTCCCTCGGTTAAACATTTGCTCCTTTCTTAATTTCCAACTCAGCCTTATCCATAGCATCTTCCTACTTTTATGACTACCAGCATTTGTTTACTGATTTCTCTTTATATTCCCTTTTAAGGCATTGCCCATAACTCCCATCTCTGCTCATTTTACCTGCTCCCTCTCTGTGCTCTTACCCAGACCCACACATTCATATGTCACCTATATACTGGTGGTTTCCAAACCACATCAGCAGGCCAGGTGTGTCCTTGAAGCTCCAGGCCACTTTTCCCACTTATCTACTAGCTGTCCCTAACTGGATATCCCACAGATACTCTAAAGTGAATGCTCCCCCCATGAAACCTGTCAACAGTTTACCTACCTTCCTCTAGAGTCCTTCTCTTACACTCTCGATGATGATATTAATGAAGATAGAGGAAGAGAAGAAGAAGGCAAATTATTATAAACACTGAACTCTAGCACATGTATGCTAAATCCGTGAGTTCTTACATCCGTTCTACAAGGTAAATGCTATTACTATCTTCATTTTGGAGATAAAGAAATGGAGACAGGAGAGAGAGAGAGAGAGAGAGAGAGAGATACTTGCCCAAATGTACTTAACTGGTATTGGCAGCTAAGTCAGGATTCAAACCCAGAGACAGTGGCTCTCAATACCCTCAATACCACCATGAATACCACTTCTCTTTATCTCAAAATATGATGCTGCCACCCAACCAGTCACCTGAGGATGAACCTAGATGCCTCCCTCTTCCTTCATATACCATCGGCCACTCCCAGGGATCTTTGCTTATGTGCTCAGTAGAGAGGGTTGTGGAGAAGGGAGAGAAAGGCCTTACCATTGTGCTAGAATTCTACAATATGGTAAATCTATGAACAAGCATTAAAAATTATTCATAAGTTTCTAAGATGTTCATATCCCAGTCTCGGATTTCATGTCCTATTTCTGAATATTGTTCAAATATTTATTCTACACAGCATGACTGACATAGGAAATGACATGAAATTCCATGAGAGTGGAATTCAGATTTTGTGCTTATGTAAAGTGAGATGAGTTATTCTCCTTCCAAGAAGCATTTTTTCCTTTGCCGAGAACATAGAACAAAGGATGGGGCCCTTTGGCAGGGCCTTCGGATTCCAGGTACTGTACAGATAGACTCAGTACAGTAGGGTTATATACAGATAACATTGCCTCATTAATAATATTTTTTGGTCCATAGATATTGGATTCCAGAAGGAACTTATTTGAACTAAAATATCCTCTACCTGAACAGTGTTCATAACGTGTCATAATTTTCAAATTGAATATTGAGAGCATGTTATAGATGTTGATTCTGCTAAGTAAATGTTATAGATAAGGAGGCAAAAGTATTTTAATTTGAAAGTTAGGATTGTAGTAGAGACTATTTCATAAAGTTTTCCCCAATATTTGGGAAACATAAACTAACATTACTATTCTGTCTTATAACCTGAGCAATTTTCCATCCAAGAAGTATTTGTTGAGCAAAGGCTCTATACCAGGTACCCAGGTACCAGGTACAAACACATAAGTAGTGGGACAAACATGAACTTTGCCTTCAAAATGCTGGAAGATAGAGTTAAAAGGAAAAAAAAAAGGAAGCAGAAAAATCAAATAATTCTGTCATAAAAAGATATCTGAAGGAAACAAAAAACAAGTCTAATATAAAACTATAATTCACAGGATCTCTCTAAGAGCAATCAAGGAAGACTTCTCTGAGGAGGTCATATGCCAACTGGATCCTGAAGGTTGAAAAGATATATTAACATTCATCCCCCCACATCCATCCACCACACCTCAGCCCTAGGAGTGGAATGAAACACTTGTCTTCTCTTTGCTCTATCCACTTCCATGTTTATCTTCCTAGTTCCATTTGAAATTCCATTTCCATTGGAAATACATAAGTTCCATTTCCATTGGAAATACATAATGTATTTCCCAGCAATAGATAAAGTCATCCCAAAACCCCAGGCCAAGTTCTGTTTACCAAAGTGCTCTTGCCACTGCTATCAAAATGATGGGACCCAATTAAAAAATGAATAATAATCTCAATAGACATTTCCCCAAAGAAGATATAAAAATGGCCACAAGGCACATGAAGGAAGTTCTACCTCGTTAGCCATCAGGGAAAGGCAAAAGCAAAATCACAGTGAGGTACCTCTTCACACCCACCAGGATGGCTTTAATCAAAGACATGTGTATTTTTCTGTGACATTCCTTTACCTTTAAAGAGAACTCTTTCTGCCTTTGTCCAAGAGGAAATTGCCATATATGTTGGCAACATGCTAGCTCTAACATTTAAATACAGTTTCTTTCCACATCTGGAAAAAAAAATGGCCTTTTCATTACCCTAAAGTGATTTTTTTTTCTCTCTCTCTCTCCTGCTCTCTCACCCACACACAACCACATACACACAAGTGCTACAGGTAATCACCTCACACTTTAGAATCACTAATCTAGCATGAATGGAGCCCAGACATGGGGCACGACAGACGTGAGGACTTATGGTTGACAGCCCCACAGAGTCCCCATGTACTGGTGGAGGAGTTTCACAAAGCAAAAAAAGATTCTCTTACTAGAAGGGAGATGGGAATACCTGCTGAGCAGACAAAACCCCAGCCCAGTACAGTGCCCATGGGAGACAGAATGTTCTACTGAGTTCTGGAGCAGAACCAGGCAGACCCACCCTCTGAGAGGGCTGACCAGCCTGGACTCCAGGGCCATCTACCTGGGACCGCCCCCTTGAAGGTGGCGCCATTGCCCTTTGACAGTCTCCACTACCTTTTAGGCTGTATCCTCCCTTTCCCTTCTGGAATCATTTCTCATCACAGGATAGTGGCAGACGCTTGGTGAACTGCAGTGCAAATGGAAAGCATCAGCCATGCTGCCATTTGAGAACAACTAAATCAGATATCACAATACACTCCATCAAACATTTTAAATGGCACCATGAAATGAGAGGTTTATGGCTCCAAAAGCACTTATGATACATCTACACTTGTTGCAAATTGTTGTTTTATGCAAAGAGTTTGTAATACCAGCTGCCATGTTGTATGAACCGCTCCCTCTGTATCTTCGACCCAAGTAGTTCGATCAGTTTCATTCTAATAAAAACAATGACTGTGCTGCCTGCCAAGTTAGTTGAAGAAGCCTTGAAAGATACATGTAAGAATAATTGCTTGAATCAGGTTTCTTTTGGTCCAAAAAATGCTTTGTCAGTCTGGTTGAAAAGACAATGTCTTTACATTATCCCCAAGGTCCAGATACATAGGAAAGAGTCAAGTGTTTATTCATGTCAGCCTTAAATATCTAAATCTTACTAGTTAAGTGCAGAGGTAGTTTTGGTTTTTAAAAATGAGCTCTTGCTGATTAACTGTAAGCTGTAGTACAGTGAGCCCAGCTGGTATTAGTAGTCAAGGAAAACAACCGTGCTAAGATGTGTTTTGTGATAGTAGGAGCCACATAGCGAATGTTTTTCGAGAGCCTAGAGTGTTTCCACTCTGTGCTCACAAAGAGGCATTTTACGAGCTAATTTGTGGAAGGAAGGGCCATTCTGAGTTGTTTAACTATCTACAGTCCTGAGAAATGAGGAAATAGGAAAACCAGTCTTTGTCAGGGAGAACTTCTTGCTGCTATTGGTAGCCAAAAGACTGAGATGTGTGACTAGTTTGGAGAAGCTAAGAAACAAAGCCTTAGGGGCTGTGCCAGAAGACAGGATGACCTCAAAGACATCATGCATGTGATAGGCCCAAATGTCATCTGGTTAAGGAAGGCTGAGCCACCTTGTGGGCCTTACATCATATTAGAGGGCAATGGTGGCCTCAGAAGGAAAGACACCGTCCCACATGACTTGTGAGGTTGAGCCACCAGAGTACGGAGTGGTCCTTCTCCATGTGGAATCTCTAAAGCTCCGCCTCTCAGGGGTCTTAATGATACTCCAATCCTTAGACTCTTGGGGCTGAGAGAACTGGACAAGGCTTACATAGATTCTGTAGGTGCGTGGGAGTCTGTCCTTTATAAAGCCCTATAGAGTTACAGAATACTTCCACTTGCATGGGCTCGTTTAATCCTGACAGAACCCCTGCAAGCTAATTGTTATCATCCACATTTTTCAGGTGAAACTAAGCCCCCAGAGAGAAAAACCATACACCAGCCTAATAGCAAAACCAAAACTGACAGCAACAGCATATATTCTAGGTCCTCTCCACCTGCCACTCCCCTCCTGGCATTTATCTCTGGGTCTAACTCTGTATTTCTTTTTCTCCCTTATTCACTCACCATCACTTCCTTCCACTTCTCTCTGTTTCCACTGCCTCTTCATTAGTTTGGACCACTGTTCCTGATTACTTGGATTTGAATATGGCCTCTGCATTGGTCCCCTACATTCATTATTGTCCCCTTACCCTCCACAGCAATCAATATTATCTTTCAAAAACCCAGATCTGATCATAATCCATTAATCTTGCCCTTTGAATTGAATGTAAACTCCTTCAAGATTTAGACCTTACAGCTATCTCTTACCTCCACCCCTGTCCCATTCTCTACTCCAGCCATACTGGAGCACTTTCAGCCAATCCCTGCTCATTATCATGTCCAGGACTTTGCATTCTTGAAATGATCACCTTTTCTTACTCTCTTCCTACCACCACGCCCCGCCATGTCCCTCCATGGGCACTTCACCTTGATACCCACTCATCATTTAGGTATTCCTTATATTCCCCCCCCCTTTATATGTCTTCCTTGATCTTCCTCAACTCTCCTGCTCTAGTATCCCATTGCATCTAACACTTTGGTAACACTACATTCTGTTGAATTTGTGTTTTGTATTCAGTAAGTGGCCCTTAGTTTCCATACGATACAAACAAAAATTTTCATGGTTATAAGAGTGTCAGTTTTCTTTCCATTGAACCTGAACAGTGCAGGAGTTTGAGAGCAGCCTTCCAATGAGGATTCACAGACCTGTGCTCCTTCTATCCTGTGGCTTGGCTGTCTTCCACAGTCATTGGAAACAGAGAGTAGAGAAATTAGAGCTAGTTCTTAACCTAGTCAGCTCAAAAGAGACACACATTACATCATTCACTTCGTATTGGCAGGAGCTTGTTATATGGCTCAACTCAGATGCAGAGGGGGTTGTGAAATATCCCTGGCTAGGCAGCTGCTTCCTGGCAGGAGAGCTACTCCATGGAAAAGGAGCATATATCTTTTGTTAACTGATAGTCTCTGCCATCACTATGTTCTTTGTCTTCCCTGATAGCCTGAAAGTAGGGGCTGTGTCCCTATCTCTATCTCCTAGACATATTTATGAAATTAATGATCAGACAGTTATCTATCTACTTATATGTATAGATAGATATAGATATATTTGTCAATACAGATCAATAACTTTAATATTTTATAATTCACAGACACTAGAAAATATATTATATAAATGTAGATAAAGTTGTGTACATTTTCTCCAGAAAAATTCAAATTCATGAAATTTTACCTATAATTTCATATCATATGTATCACAATATCACCTGTCCTCATTTAGAATGAAGCAAGACCCAGATGACCATCAAGCTCACTCATAAAATCTCTAGGGGGGTCTCAGACGCCATGTTAAGAACTATAGTGTAGGATACATTGTATAGCTGAACAAATTCTTTGCATCTTTCGTTGGCTAGTTGGTTGGTTGATTGGTTGGTTGGTTTGACCATAAGTTTTTATTCCTGGGAAATCCCACACGATTAAGTATTCCCTCCCCTATGTTCCCACAGCATTCCTTACCTTCCACTCTCAATGCTTACTGTATTTAGAAGGTGGTCTCCCACTTAAGTTGATTAACTCATGTTGAGTACCTCAAAGTACATATCACATAACAGGGTGCACCAAACATATCTTGAAAGGAATGAGCTAGATCAGTTGAGCGTCATCACTCTACAACATATGTTCTAAGGTAAATCAGCTCAACATCTGCCCTAGAGAGAAAACCCAACATAGCCCAGGAGTGACTGAGGGGACAGTTACATACCAGAGTGACTAATTCCCAGCTACAGGGGAAGGCGGGTTCCATCTGGAAAACAGATGGAATGTTCCCTTTTAGTTCTAAACATAAATTAAATTTCACTATCTGCCAAAATGGAAAGTTAACATTGATTTTGTGGGGTTTTTTCTCCTTCAGGAAGAAAAAAAAGCCATTTGTTTATGAAATAAAACTTCATGACAAATTTTTGTTCCATATTGTGATTATAACACCTAATTTCCTAATTAAACATGCTAATTGTGAGTTACCTCACATAACTACAAAGCACAGAAGTATAATTATCTAATAAAAAGCTTTTATGAAACTTTTGTGGGAAAGAAGGCTTGCTTGAGGAGACAGCTGCTTAGCAAGAACAAAAGTGTTGCCGTCCAGGGGTGCACTGTGTCTGAACTGCCAGTGGGTAGCAAATACAATTTGGCGCCATGTTTGAGCTTCTCAGGTTTTGAGTCTGAGAAATCCTCATTCTGTAACTGAGGGCATGGCAGGAAAGCCAGTGATGTGGTGAAAAGGAGAACTTCTGTGTGGACAAAACAGGATTCTGCTTACTTCCTGGTTGAGACTAGAATAGGTGAAAACCTTCTATGTGGTATTTCATTCTCACAAGATCATTTCCAGTGCCACCCCCACCCCACCCAGTCCACACTCAGAACTCCCCCATCATCATTACACATCTCAGGAGGGTCTTAAGGACTCCACCTTCCTGAGCTTTTATGAAGCAGAATCACAAGCAGGAAGCACATCAGAGGCAGGTGATAAGTGGTGGAACGGACCTCCAGAATAATGAATTGGGAGAAAAGGAGTAAGACTAGTGAATGTAGAGTCACTGAGCTCAGATTTAAAAGCGTTTGGTGACTTGGTGTGGGAATGAATTGGACAATGCAAGAAGGAGCTTGGGAGGAACCTTGCTGATCTGTATGAATGCGATTCCTTTGAAGTTTTTCAGAAGGCACAGGCAAGGACTAGGATTTTTTTTTTTTAATTTCCTTCATTGATAATTCTATGCTTTTAAGTTAGTGTGTGTGTGTGTGTGTGTGTGTGTGTGTACTAGGATTTTTTTTTAATTTCCTTCATTGATAATTCTATGCTTTTAAGTGTGTGTGTGTGTGTGTGTGTGTGTAAATTCCAGCTGTTTTTTTTTATCATAAATCATCATTATTACCACAATTAATACAACCACAATTATTTCCATGTCCTGAAAGACTTCAGATTCAAGCAGTCCCTTCCTGTTCTCTCAGCTCTTTTGGCTTGTCTTTTTTTCTTCCCCCCCTCAGCTCACCCCCATCAAATCAATCAAGTGGGCCTTTATCTTTCTACTCAGTAGTCTAAAGGTCAAGGCAAGTAAACACTTATGCTAAAGCATACAAAAGAAATTGATAGAAAGGTTGAAACTGTGTCATGTCAACAGACTGAGCTACAACCACTGTAATGGCCCATAATTATGCTCCTGTTACTCCCTACAAGATGCTGTGTGATCCTCTCATCAAACTGTGTGTTAAAAATATTATTTATGTGCAAAACTATCAGGTTCGATTGATTTTTCCATTTCAAGTTACGTATATAATTGAAGCTGTAGCCCAGTAGCCATGAATTAAGTTGCATCACATTAAAGTGACGGTAGATTTCATGGTGTGGTATGGAAGAGACTCTTTGATGGTACCTTGTCAAGATTTATCTCCTGGCTCTTCTCTCCTGTGAGGAAAAGACCAGCTAGGCCTGATGTTTCCCAGGCAGACTGGAATGATGGCGTGGTCTCGTTTATTTATTGTGGGAACTTAGAGACTCTATGATTCATTTTTCCAGAGTGGAATACAGCAGAAATTTCCCAAACCCTTACATAACCACAACATTGAGGATAACACAAGAGAATAAATAAAATCAACAGCTACCTCGGGCATTTTTCGTGGCGCAACCTGACCAGAAACAGTTTCTTCAGAGAGAATAGATAGCCTTATGTCTGGAAAATTCCACTTCATAGGTCAGAAAGGAACATTGTGAAGTGAATGTTATACAATATAGAAGAAAATACATTCATGATATCATACTACCTAGCTCATAGTGGATGATCCATGACGATTTGTTGGATGCTTTTTTTTTTTTTTTTTTTTTTTTTTTTTTTACTTAAACAAAGGTCCCTATTGGTGGTCATTGGTTTGGATTTTTTTTTCTTTTTTTTTTTTTAATTTATTTGTTTTTTCAACGTAACAGTATTCATTGTTTTTGCACAACACCCAGTGCTCCATGCAAAACGTGCCCTCCCTATTACCCACCACCTGTTCCCCCAACCTCCCACCCCTGACCCTTCAAAACCCTCAGGTTGTTTTTCAGAGTCCATAGTCTCTTATGGTTCGCCTCCCCTTCCAATTTTTTTTTTTTATAAACATATAATGTATTTTTATCCCCAGGGCTACAGGTCTGTGAATCGCCAGGTTTACACACTTCACAGCACTCACCATAGCACATACCCTCCCCAATGTCCATAACCCCCTCCCCCTCTCCCAACCCCACCTCCCCACAGGAACCCCCAGTTTGTTTTGTGAGATTAAGAGTCATTTATGGTTTGTCTCCCTCCCAATCCCATCTTGTTTCGTTTGGATTTTTTTTCAAGCTTTGTGCTTGTTTTGGTGAATTCCATATATAATTCCCTAATTTCATGGAAGAGGGGGAAATGTTGCCTTAGATGCCATGATGTGGAAAACACTCCTGGGTTTTGATTTTTACATTCACTTTCAAAAGCTTTTTATTTGAGGATAATTTTAGCCTCAGGAAAATGTTAGAAAAGTTGTACAGAGAGTTCCCACATACTCTCTAGTTGGCATCCCCTTGTGTTAACCTCTTCAAAAAAGAAAAGAAAAGAAAAGAAAAGAAAGAAAGAAAGATGATAAAAACTAAGAAATTAAACTTCTATAGTGTTAGCTAAACTGCAGAACTTTTTACATTTTACCAGTTTCCCACAAATGAACTTCTTCTGTTCCAGCATCCAATCTGTAATCCCAAATTGCCCTTAGTTGTCATGTTTTGTCAGTATTCCCCAATCTATGATGATTTCTTTGTCTTTCTTTGTGCTGACACTTTTGAAGAGTACTGGTCAGCTCTTTTGTAGAAAATCCCTCTATTTCTGTTTGTCTGCTGTTTTCCCATATTAAATTGGGAATATGCATTATTGGAAAAGATACCATAGATGTGATGTGCCTTTCTCTGTGTCAGATCTGGAGGTTGATATCATATCCACATGATGCCGTAGGATATCAACAGGTATTACAGGTGATGTTAACTTCAGTCACTTGTCTAAGATGATCTGCCAGAGTTCTCCACTGTTAAGTTTTTTTTTTCCCTTTGTAACTAATAAATATTTAGAGGAGATCCTTTGAAACTATGCAAATACTCTCTTTCTGCTTTAACTTTCACCCACCAATTTTAGCATCCATCAGTGGATCTTGCCAGAGGCAATTTTACTGTAGTGTTCTCAAGATGATTTTCTATTTAATTTCATTTACATTAATTGAAACTTTTCTGGGAAGAAAAGTTGTCATTTTTCCCTCAATTAGGTACGGCATTATGAGCTCATGGATATTTATTTTGTTCCTTGGGTTGTCATCTCGTGTTGTCATTTATATGCCCCCGTTCTTCTCACTCTGTTTTGGTTTTTGAGTACTTTCTCAGTCTCTGGCACTCCACACCGCTTCAGGTTCATCTTGCATTTTCCCTGCCCCAACCCTGAAGTTGACCGAGTCACCAAAAAGCCCTTGGTTAGTGTTATCAGTGGATGGTATGTAGAATGATACTATTGAAGTATCATGAACTCATTGTTTTTAACATTGTCCTTGCCAGACCAGAACTTTAGGAAGTCTCTGTTATGGACTGGATGTTTGCATCCCTCCAAAACTTGTATATTAAACTCCTACCCCTAACATTTATCATCATCATATCACGAACGTAATGGTAATAAAAGGGGTATTTGCGAGGTACTTAGGACATGAGAGTGGAGCCCCCATGAATGGAATTAGTGGAATTAGTGCCCTTATAAAAGAGATCCTAGAGAGTTCCCTCATCTCTTCTGCTATGTAAGGACACACCTAGAAGGCAGAGGCTATGAACCAGGAAGCAGGACCTCACCATATACCACATTTGCTAGCACCTTGATCTTGGTCTTCCCAGACTCGAGAGCTGCGAGAGCTAAATGTTTGTTGGTTAAGCCCCCTATCCCATAATATGTTGGTTATAGCAGCCCAAAACACCTAAGACAGTCCTCCATCCCAACCACTCCCATCCACCCATAAGACAAAAACACAGACCCTCAACCCCAAACACACAGAGCAGACTGACACATGGTCCTGTTTACTAAGAGCAGTATTTTTTTAATTCATCATCATTTCCATGGGGGCAATAACGAGACAACTTAGTTGCTAGCCTTAACCCTGGGGCAGAGCTAGGTCTTGGGAACATGCTGGGAATGTGGCAGGTGTAAGTAGAGCCATGGGGGGATCCACAGCAGCTTGAAGCTAAGGGTCAAGGACTCAGGACAGCAACAATATCTAACCAATAAGGCTGTTGCTGTATTTTAAGTAGTGGGAGAGCCATTGTGATAATGTATTTTATAATATGTATAATTATTATAAAACATTATCACAATTTGATACACACACACACACACATCTTGTGTTAATATATGTATTAGTTCATGAAACCATCTGAATTTCCTATGTAGTGAGAGCAGTGAAGATGCCTTTTGTTTTGTGAATGAGGTGGCTTTGGGAAAGAACCTGAGGATGGAGCTCAGTTACCAGTGCACTAAACACCTTGTTGGAGGATGGGAATTTTCAGTCCCACCCTCAGCCTCTAAGGAGAAGACAAGGGCTAGAGTGGGAATCAATCACCAATAGCCAATGAGTTAATCAATTATGACTATGTTATGAAGCCTCCATAAAAACACAAAGGACTGGGTTCAGTGAGCTTCCAGACTGGTGATCACTTGGAGCTTTGGGAAGAGGGCATGCGCAGGGAGGGCATGGAAGCTCCGTGTCCTTTCCCCTTACCTTGCTCTATGCATCTCTTCCATTTGGCGATTCAGAGTAATATCCTTTTATAATAAACAAGCCAACTAGTAAGTAAAATGTCTCTCTGAGTTCTGTGAGCCACTCTAGCAAATTAATCAAACATAAGGAGGGGTCATGGGAACCTGCAGTCCATAGCCAGTCAATCAGGACACCAGGGAACAACCTGGACTTCGTATTGGTGCGTTGTGTGTGCAGGTGCATGTGTGTCTGTCTGTTGGGAGGGAAAGTGGGTTTGCTTGTAGGACTGAGCCCTTAACCTGTCAAATCTGACTCTATTTCCAGGCAGATAGTGTAAAAACTAAGCTAAATAGTAGGACCAGCTGTTGTCCAAGAATTGACTGCATATACAGTAAAACCCTCTCCCCCACTGGAATTGGATAACAGAATTATCAGCCATACATGTACATAGCGGCGAATATCGTCCTTCTTTTTAGTTCCTTGTAGAGCCAGTCCTCTACAAACTGGATGCTAATCCTGACCAGTGATACTATGTATGAGTCAGTATAACTTTTTCACTGAGAGCCAGGACTCTGGAGTCAGCTTGACCTGCATTTGAATCCCATTTCTGCAGTGCACCATCTGGTAATCCTAATCAAGCTATTTGACCTCTCTGAGCCTCCATTTGCTCAGTAGAAACCGGGTAGTTGGGTTACAGACATTGGGGAGGGTATGTGCTATGATGACTGCTGTGGAGTGTGTAAGCCTGATGGTTCATAGACCTGTACCCCTGGAGCAAATAATACATTATATATTAATAAAAATAATTTATTAAAAAAAGAAAAGCAGCAATGAGAGCACCTACCTCAGCATTGTGCGCATGACAGAATCCATATTAAATACTCATCTTGGTGCCTGGCACAGAGTATGGTCAGCAAATGTTAACACTATTACCGGCAGTGCTATTATTACAAGTAATGATAATAGTAATAACAATAAAAACATAATGGTAGCCATCGTTTGAGCTATCATCGGGTTTTGGTTTTTCTAACCTCCACAGAACGAGCAAACATTTAGAGAATTATGCATGTTCCCTGCAAAAGTGGAGAGACTCAGGTCTGTGTCAAAGTGATACTGCAAAAATGAGATAAAGAGTTCTCCTTCTGGTCGTTAATTACCCTGCACATTCCACAGAACTGATGAAGTTTGCACAGAATGGTAAGATAATGACATTTTGTTTTACTTTGTCTTTATGAAGCCAGAAACAGTAATTGTGTAGGAGAAATTCGATCTCTGTCGGCATGATTAGGTAGCTTATTAATTAGTTTTAATGCTATAAATACCTTGGGCACAATTTTAATGTTTGTACCACCTGTAATTATATTCATAGAATACTGGAGGCAAAAATAATCTTCATGATCATTTAGTTTCGTAAACTTGCTTTGCACAAGAGAAAATTGAAACTCTGAAAAGTCAAGTGACTTTACCAAGGTCACACAGCAAGAGCGTATGTCTACCTCAGGATCTCAGTGCCTTCTGTCAGACACAAAATGCCATTCTGCAGATAATTGATTATACTTGCTACATAGAAGTGAAAATTTCGTCCTGACGACTAATCTCTAGCTAACTTTTGTGTTGTATCCCATGTTTTTAAGCAGGCAGCGTCTTTTTTTTTTTTTTTAAGATTTTATTTATTTATTTGACAGAGAGAGATCACAAGTAGGCAGAGAGGCAGGCAGAGAGAGTGAGAGGGAAGCAGGCCCCCCGCCGAGCAGAGAGCCCGATGCGGGACTCGATCCCAGGACCCTGAGATCATGACCTGAGCCAAAGGCAGTGGCTTAAACCACTGAGCCACCCAGGCGCCCCTTAAGTGGGCAACGTCTTAATGGGTAAGCAGAGAAAGATTGATAACAGGGATAACACTATCCTTTCAGTTCCCCTCCCTCAAATTCACTGATTTTATCATCAACATAGCCCTGTGATCACTGTAGTTAAGCTTCTGAATCTGAGATTTGGAATGATGAACTCTTCTTGTGGCAATCATAGAGGACTTTATAGAAAATGTGGTATCGGGGCGCCTGGGTGGCTCAGTGGGTTAAAGCCACTGCCTTTGCCTCAGGTCATGATCTCAGGGTCCCGGGATCGAGCCCCGCATCAGACTCTCTGCTCCATGGGGAGCCTATTTCCTCCTCTCTCTCTGCCTGCCTCTGCCTACTTGTGATCTCTGTCAAATAAATAAATAAAATCTTTAAAAAAAAAAGAAAATGTGGTATCTTAGCTCACTCTGCTATAACAGAATGTCAGAAACTGGGTGGGGGCTTCAAGAGTAAGCATTTATTGGGGCGCCTGGGTGGCTCAGTGGGTTAAAGCCTCTGCCTTCTACGCAGGTCATGATCCCAGGGTCCTGGGATCGAGCCCCACATCAGGCTCTCTGCTCAACAGGGAGCCTGCTTCCTCCTCCTCCTCTCTCTCTCTGCCTGCCTCTCTGCCTGCTTGTGATCTCTGTCTGTCAGATAAATAAATAAATAAAAATCTTTAAAAAAAAAAGAGTAAGCATTTATTTTGCATAGCTCTGGAGGCTGGAAGTCCAGGATCAGCGTGCTAGAGTGGTCGGGTTCTTGGTAATGGCCTTCTTCCAGGCTTGCAGATGGCTATCTTCTCATTGTATCGTCATATGGTAGAGAGAAAAAGAGAGGAAGCAATCTCTATTCTCTTCTTATTAAGGGCACTGATCCCATTCTTGAGGATTTTACCCTCAAGGCCCAATTACCTCCCAAAGGCCCAACCTCCTAATACCATCATATTGGGTGTCAAAAAAAAATTTTTTAAGATTTATTTTTTAATTTTAGAGAGAAAGAGAGGACATGAGGGAGAGAGAGAACCTCAAGCAGATGCCCTGCTGAGTGTGGAGCCAGACATGGGGCTCGATCTCACAACCCTGAGATCATGGCCTGAACCCAAACCAAGAGTCAGACACTCAACCAACTGAGTCACCCATGCACCCTAGGAGTTAGAATTTTAACACATGAATTTAAGGGAGACACAAACATTCAGTCCATAACACATGGCAGCTAAGCTGGGACTTGAAGGGTAAGTAGAATATTACCCATTGGACCAGAACAAAAAGGGGGAGACATTCCACATAAAGGAAACAGCGTGAACAACAAGTGATATATCAAGGTATTCATTAACAAGCTTCCTCTTGTGCCTTGTTTTTTAATGTATTAAATACTGCATGGGAGGTAAAGAATGATAAAGGTCTTTTTATTGGTTGTGGAATTTCAAAGGCTTATCAAACAGTTAATGAGCAAAGATTGTGTACATTTTGTGGTTACAGCTTGAACTAATAGGCAGAAGGGGATTTGAATTTATCTTCCAGTGTCCATAAAACAGTGTTGTAGTACTGTAATCATTAACATAATCATTAAAAAACAGCTTAGTTAAATTTAAGAAAACCTAGACGTATAAAGACATAGTGTCTTCATCAAAGCAGCTCAAGTCCAGATAAAGCACGCTTTCTAAATTGACTTTGATGCTTTGAAATAAAATCCTTGGAGCACCAATTATAGTGGTGTCTGAAAAGCAATTATTATCAGCCACCCCTGGTTTCCACCACGAATTCTAATTTAATTACATCTTCTCTGTTTAAAATATAGTGCTGTACTATAAGTTACAGCAATGGAAAATGAGTTGAGGTTACTGACAAAAAAAAATTTTTTTATACTGAAGGTAATTAGTCTTGCTCGTATCTACTTCCAAAACAGACATGGGATTATGAACTGATTAATTTCAAGTAGTCATTGTTACAAAGGAATTTTAATTTTCAGAGTTGAGGGAATCATAATCCTGAGGTGAAATGGGTCTAGAGTTTAAGGGCCAGAGCTTGAATATCCTTTTGCCCAGCTGGTCTGCTCAGTGCCTTCCAGGGATCTCTTTGGATCGGCATCCCTTATTCCAAGCGAAATTATATCAACAGATCTGCTTCATTGATTGTGAGTATTTAACAACTGCATTTGGCAAAAATTGTGAGTTCACTTTTCACATTTATAATGCTGGGGACCAAAAGTGGATATGCACTTCCTGGCAGAGAACCAAGCCATATTGACTTTTTTCAGAAAAGGCTTTTCCCATCATTCTCTAACTCATTGCCTATTTGGTGGCATTACAGTTCCTCCTGGCTCTAAATCCGCCACCTCCCAGGATGGTGATGAATAATCATTGCATTTTCTGTGTGGAAAGAGTCCTTTTGATCACAAGCCTTCTGAACATTTTTATTGCTGAGGACATGGAGAGATATGGTCATTCAATGGACTTTTCAAGGTTACCAAAATGCCAGGCAGAGCAGAGACCAGAATCCAGTTTACCTGCTTTGCACTTCCACTTGAGGCAGGGAATAGTCTTTGGGAATGAAATCTGCATTTGTCCTTGACATGTAGAATGAAGTTAATCTCCACGTGTTGCCCACAGTTGTTTTTTGTTTTTTTTTTAACTTTGGTTAATCATTGTTCCTGAGTCCTCCTAACTGTGTTTCATATCCTCTATGTAAATATTCCTTTAAGAAAAAAAAAAAAATTAAGCACACACATATGAACTCAGTGCCAAACCTACTAGGTCAGAGTGTATCATGCTGAAGTTTTAAAATATTGCTCTTTACCGGAGGAGGAAGTTGAAAGCTTATGTAAAAACCAAGGAGCTTTTCTGAACTGCACATACCTAGTATTCCTATCTCTCATCACCACTCATGGTAATATACCTAAGAATGGACACCTAAAAAGAATATCCCTCAATAAGAAAACCATTGCTCTAAAAAGTACCAGGAACAAAGATAGAGCAGGTTAAATATTCTACGGGTAGAATAAATGGGTTCTATGTGCTTTCTAGCTGCTTATACTGAAAGTCACAGACATGATAGAATGATTAAAAACAAGAAAGCAAAATCAATGTAATGAAGCTGTCTTGGCAGAGAAAAACTGTACAGAACACGGAGGTTAATGAAACTTGCAGAAAGAGAGCACATGGCAATTTCTGAGCTTCCTGGCAGCCATTATAAAAAAGGAAATGCAATGTGCTATAGTGTTCATAATCTAGCAGCGGTACAAAGGAGTACTGGTTTTTTCATAAGCATGAAATTCTATGAGAATGTAATGAGGTGACATTAAGTTCACTTACAACTTTTAAACGATGCATGGTTATTCTAGCATTTGTCAAGTGTGTATTTCACAACAGTAGGACTCTGGCCGGTGTATAACCCTCAGTCTCTTCTCCTGGTGCAAGATGGGGAAACAAAAGAAGCAGAGGCAGAAAAAGGACATCTTGGAGGAGTAAGACAGCATTCTTGGATTTGCCAGCATCAAGTACATAAAGGTCTCCCATGCAAAGCAGGTGCCCAGCACAAGGAGTTTGCCAGCTGCCGCATCAGCCTGAAAGCTAATCTAGGGATCCAGTCAGGGCATCTTTGCATTAGATGCATTGCAATTCACCAACGAGTCCGTGTCCTGAGAACACGGTCTTAAAGACTCAGGGATCCAACCGATCATATGCTTCGGAGAATTCTAGAATTTGAGTTTTCTTTGACTGCAGGAGCATAACTGCAGCACCCCCTTAAATTACCAATTTCAAATGTGTCAGCATAAAAATTGAGTGCTGTTCCCTTTGGCTGAAAATTGTATGACTTGAGTGCTGTTCTGTCAAAATATTTCTTAGGACATTTCTTGAGGCTCTAAAACAAAACAAAACAAAATCACTTATTTCCAGGTCAGTAACTCTCCAGAGAGCCATAAAAATAATTTTTTTTGTTTATGTAAAGGGTAAAAAATTATTAAAAAACAAAACCACAAAACCTGGCCTACAGATTTTATCTGACTCCTTTTGAATGGTATAATGGAACTCTAAAATACAGTAAGATTGCCCTCCAAAGGAAGAAGTTATCAAAAGTAATGCCGATAGTCTATTTTAGAAATATTTTATTGAACGAGAGGATTAAGACTTATTTCACTCTTTCATAGTGACTTGCTGTATGTTTTCCAATCTGGTTTGTAAACCCTGGATCTGTCACACCGCAGATAATCTCGGACTTATCAGCATACCATCTCCCAGGAGGAGGCAGCCTCAGAGGCAGCAAGCAGTTCAGTCTGAGCTGTCAAGTGCTCTGGGAAGGAGAAATGTTGCTTCTTTACCAAAGAGATTTCACTCTGGCCATGACTCATATTGCTAATTGCTCAAGTGCCCAATTACCGGGTCATGCTTGAAATCATCCAATTCGAAAGGGAATTCCTAAGAGATTATTTCTCTTTGGCAAATTTGACGCTCAGATTAAAGGAGGGAAGTTACAAGTCTCCATGCCTCTCCTCCCTTTACTGATGTTTGCAAAGACCTTACTCCTCTGTTGTTCCATCTCAGCCAGAGATGACTGAGACTGAGGTCCTATGTCAGTCTCAATTTGAAGCCCTAAGGATTTCGCCAATGGAAATTCATACCTGAAATCTAGTGCTGAATTCTTCTTCTCCCAGAGTTGGGCTGAGCAAAGAATTGGATGGTTAAATTCAGACAGCCCTCAGAACCTTTGGGAGCCAAGTAGAAAGAAAGTGGTGTCCACATAACAAGGAAGACTAGAGCCTAAGACCTAGACTCCCCCTCCCACCCCCACTTCATAGAATCACCTGCTGCCCCAGCCATTGTCCCAGACACGAGCTTTGTGCTCTTGGACAGCCCACATCGCCTCGCTATTAGAGATCCTTCTGTCATTCTCTTGCTCTCACAAAACAGTGTAGTTATGTAGGCAGGTGTAAAATGTCTTCCCAAATCACACAAGAATGTGTAGATTCTCAAGGAGGTGAAAAGCTCCCAAGATGTTACATCCCATAAAATCTTCTTGATAAACCAAATCTGAAATAACTGTAGCCTTGAGCATCCGAACTCCAGGGCTGGGACAAGCAAAGATGAGAAGGACCCTCACTTGTTCACCTAGGGCAAATGCAACTTCTGGCATTCATTTTGAAGTATAAACGATTTCTGTTTTATCTCTTCTGTTTTATCTCATAAAGATATTTCACTTAACCTCTATAATAAGGCTGGTCAGTAACATTATCTTCCTTTTGAAGAGAGTCCTGGCACCATTTTCATTTGTTGATTTATGGATACTAAAAAAATATATCCCACCAACTCACTATTAGTTGAAAACATTATACTTAGAGTAGGATGGAAGAAAAATGAAAAAACATAGCATTTAGAGGAGTGGAAGGAGAAGTTAAGGAACTGAGAGAATAAGAAAAAATGGCATAAATGTTATGATTTCTTTGTATCTTCTAGCTCAACATTTCCTACACTGTTTGTGGGACACAAATTTCCTTGTTATAGGACTTCCTAGAGTTGCTAACATGTATAATGTATCTCTTAAAGGTGGGTAGTGGGCCTAGCATGCCAAACATTTTTCACGTTTGTGCAGGCCACTTCCTTGCTGCTTTGCCCATCAGGAATCTGAGATCTGTAGCTCTTCAGACAGTTAATAAAGTATCTCAAAGCCCTAACTGTGAGACATAATATCCTTGCTATCCTCTGTTCTGAAGGACTATGGATAAGTGAATCATATAACTAATGTGGCAAAAAACAAACAAACAAACAAACAAACAAAAAACAGCCAGTCACGGCTCCATTGACTAAATCAAGGCATATATCCACCTCCCAAAATGAAACTGCAATCTGATTCAAGAGTTTTGTGACTTTTTTTTTTAAAGATTTATTTATTTGAGAGAGAGAGAGAGCACAAGCAGGGGGAGGGGCAGAGGAAGAGGGAGAGAGAGAATCCTCAAGCAGACACCCTCCTGAGAACAAAACCTCATGCAGGGTTCCATTCCAGGACTCTGAGATCATGACCTGAGCTGAAATCAAAGAGTCAGATGCTTAACCAACTGAACCACTCAGGCATCCTGACCTTTGTGATTTCATATTAAAACAAACAAACAAAAAAAAGAATATGTATTATGATCAGTCAATGACATTTGGGTCTGAGGCAACATCATTTGTTCCCTATTGTAAAAGGTTATTTCAAATGATTTCCAAATCGGTAGGTATTTAAAGTCTTCTTTCCTGCACCCACTCTGCATCAATAGAACACAATGCTTATACTGGATGATTATGAAAAGTAAATGTCAGAAGTTTATTATATGCATACAGATGTGATTTCAAGAATATCAGATCCATGGGTCTCCCATGCTTTTATTCTTGGCTTAAGTAACTTCCCCAAAGTTCTAGTCTCAAAAGCAACCATGGGACTCTAAGGCTAACGTGCCAGTGAAGTTGACAGTAGGTACAAAGTGGTCAGACCGTATGGGAAGGGGGAGTTTGAGAGTTCATCATACCTTCTAAGTGAGGTTGAGTGATGGTCATCAATACAGTGTTATTGAGCAAAATTGTATCAGGCAGACCAAATGGAAAATTCTTTAAACAAGAAGAAAATGTTTGCAGGTGCAAACAAGCATGAAATAAAATTCTGCTAATGAGTGTCTCTAACTAGCTAAATATATAATCAAATTATTTAGGTCCTCTTCATGACAGTGAGAAATCAATTATTCATCATAAATCTGGAGATGCGTATTGACCATCTTGCTGTGTGTCTGACTTGGTCTATAATGAATGGATGTTTCAGTTTCAAGAGTGTTACAATTAGCACATTAGGTAATAAAGAATCAAAAACAGCTGAAACTTTTTGAAGTAATGAAAAATCAAAAATGTTGGAAAGCTTTCCTTTAGTATTTTTTAAATAAATATATGAAGGTGAAAATTAAATTTCTTCTTTTCAAGAAGTGATACTAGAACAACTGGGAGTCCTGTTCAAAACAATAAACCTGAATCAACACTTTGTACCTGTAAAAATTCAACACAAAATGGATCTTTGATCCAAATATAAAACCAAAAACTATAAAATTTCTAGAAAGAAACTTAGAAGAAACTCTTTGTGACCCTGGGTAAGGCAAAGATTTCTTGGGACCAAAAATAAATAAATAAATAAATCATGCATCATAAAAGGAAAAGAGTTATTAACTGGATGTCATTAGAATTAAAATCTTCTTTTTTTAAAAAAACACTGCTAAAGAAAATGAGAAGAAAAGCCATAGACCAGGAGAAGATATTTGCCAAATGCATATCTGATTAAAGGCTATAATCAATAATGTATAAAGAATTCTCAAACTCTATAATAGGACAACAAATGACCCAATTTTTAAAAATAGGCAGAAGATTTGAGCAAACATTTCACCATAGAAGACATATGATCGTTAAAAAAAAAAAAAAAAGGCATGAAAAGATGTTCAACATTATTGGTCATTAGGAAAATGTAATTTAAAGCATAATTAGGTGCTATATAGCCACTAAAATAAATTGATTTTAAAAAATTGATGATATTATACACTTGGGAGGCTGCAAACTGGTAAACAGAAAAATGCTGGGCCTCCTGTCCCACCCCCCAAAAAGATGGCCATTCTAATCTCCTCTACCTGTGAATATTTTATGTCACAAGATGGGGAATTGAAGATGCAAAAGGGAAAAATTTTGCTACTCCGCTGACGTTAAGATTATCCTGGTTTATTCAAGTATTCACTGTAGCCACAAGAGTCCTTGAAATGTGGAAAAGGGAGGCAGAATAGCACGCAGAGGACCACTGATAGAATGGGCACTCAAATTCTGTCAATTTGATCCTAGAGCCCTTCCTTACCCATTGTATTGTATAGTTTCTTTTCTGTGAAGTCCCTGCATTAAATCTCTAAGAAACTAACACATATAGAGTTGCTCTGGGTGGTGAATGCATGTGCTTGTATGTATATGAGGGAATGAGGGTCTGGCTCCTTTTGGTGGTTTCACAGTAATATTGTTCAGTGATATGATTATGTAAGGAGGAATTTGCATGGCAGGGAGGTCAAGTGACTTACTCTAGGTCACAGTGACTGAGCAAATCTCCTGATTCCTGGTCAAGTGTGCCTTTCTCAACACAGTAACAACTCACAATATAAATCCCACTTTTAATACAAATATCTATCCCCTTAACCTGTTCGAGGTAAAGTCTGCTAGAAAATTTAACCTATTATGTTGGATTCCCTCCTCTTTGTACCATATTTTTCCATTTTAAAAATAAATAGTATTATACTCAAATGAAAAATAGTGATCCCAAAGAGATGGGTTATAGAAGGGTAAATACAGACCAAGTTCTTTCCAAAATCTGGGATTGTGCCATCCCACATTCTTTTGACTCTTTTTCTAAATAGTGTTTGGTACCTGTTTTACATACTCAGTAACCTAAATTAGAAATTGTAAGGAAGAAATAAACTTAATTTGTATTTCACACACAAGACTTGCATTCCCATTCTGATCTCAAATGCACATTCTCTTTTCTGTTTCCTTGAAATCTGCACTGTCTTGGAGCCCCCTGCGTATGCCATTTCCACTGAGAACTGGACAGCAGACCTAGCTAGGAATAGACTTAGCTGATCTTTCTCCACGTAAATCCCAGCAAAATACTACAGCAATTGATAAAATAGTACAGATCAGATAAGAGCTCAGCATAGTAAGGTGCTAAAACTGAGGTATGTGAATTTCACTATACCTATTCTGCATTAGACAAGAGCAAATGGATTTCTCCATTATCTAATTACAGAGAGTAGGGATAAGTATTGGTGGCTTTAAGTAGCTTTCAGTAGAAAGATGGGCAAAATATGATCTTAGTTCATTAATGAGTCTGCTTCTATTAGTTCCACTGACCGCCTGTGGATATTCTGTGATCTAACCCAGATTATCTAGTTGGCTTATCTTTCATTAAGCAGTGACTGTATAATGGGCAGGTACTTGATTTATTCATTTAGTAAATAATTTACTGAGTGCCTACCATTTGGGAGGACTATGCTCCTTGTTTTAGATCCTAACATTCCGGAGTGGCCATCATTGTTAGTCTTCTTTTGTTCTTTTATCTTTCTATTTTGATTCATTAGTCTAATTTTAAAGATGCTAAAGAGATTAATTGCTTAAGCTCACCTGTCTTTTAAGTACTAGAATCAGAGCCATCTGTTTCTACATTTTAGGCTTCGTTCTATAGATCACGTTATCTCCAGAGGAGGAAGTAATTGCAGCCTAGCACCGTCAGACTGATCTAACCAAGACAATCAGCTTCCTCACCCAAACCTGAGCCTGCATATTCCTCAGAGACTATCTAGTGTATTTTGGCTAGGCTAAGACATGAAAAAGATACAATAATATCCAAAGAACACTAGAATCAGAAACTTGGAAGCCATCTGCTCTAACTTCCTTATTTTACATTTTCAGTCTTCCTTCAACACATGTTGACTGAGAACCTGTCGTATGCTGCCCAATGCTGAGGATATCCAAGTTCCATGCTCTCAGGAAGACGACAGTACGGTGGTAATGAATGATCAGAATATGGGTCCTTAGAGTCCTGGCAATGTGAGGGTCAGGTGGTGGGGGGCTTAGGAACATACGAACAGGCACTCCATCCAGAGTGGGGACATCTAGGAGGAGGTGACAACTTGTTGAGTCCTGAGTAAGATACAAAATAGAGGACAGCAACTCCAAAGGATTGTAATGTAGACCTCAAGGAAAAGAGAGTTGACTTAATGAACTAGGAAGTACACTGTTCGAATTTAAGCTCTCCCTCTTCCCAGTTCCACGGAGGAGGGAAGGGGACAGTGGCATTACATCTGTGCAGACGTTGTCCAGGCCAGTGCTCTAAGAATCCATTTAGCTAGCTCCAAGGACTGGGTGAGAAGGGTAAACATACATAAGCAACATTTGGTAGGTGCAGTCTCTAGTTGCTGTAGGAATTTAAGAGCATAAACAGACAAATGTCATTGGCTGTAGTGACTATTATTTTGGGCTACTCAAAATATCTATCCTCCATCAAACTTCTTGTGACAATAGAACTTATCTCCTTGACATGAGGCTGGGCACTTGCCCTAAGCATAGTCACTGTACCCTGTTTTCCTGGACACAGGTATTGTCCCAAGCAGCTACATCCCAACTAGAGTACTTCCCTGGGATTAATAAACAGAAATTGAAAAAAGATATTATCTGTCCACTGAGGTTGCTAAACTGGGAAGAAGTGGACCTGAGGTACAAATAGTCATTTTTCCTTTCCTTGTAGAGGGGGCCTGGCTATTCCCCACATCCACACAGAGACGAGCAGAAATGAGACACCATGTCCTGCAGCATTCCCGATGTAGTCGATCAGACTCACATTCCTGATGTTCTTTCAGATTTCTGAGCGTCCCCGCAGTGAGCCTCCTAGCTGGTGAGCCCATTCACCCTCTTTCTGTTGGTTGATTTGTTTTAACCCAATTTCAGATGGGGAACTGATAATTGCAAAAGCATCCTCCCAAACAGAGGGGGAAAAATCACAAAAGAACAAATCCAAATGTCAATACATGCATGCAAAGTTCTTTACCATCCTAGGGGTGCCTGGATGGCTCAGCTGGTTGGGCTTCTGACTGTGGATTTTGGCTCAGGTCATGATCTGGGAGTCCTTGGATTGAGCCGGTGTTGAGCTGCACACTCAGTGCAGAAATTACTTGATAATCTCTTTCGCCTCTCCCTCTGCCCCTCCCCCATCTCTCTCTCTCTCTCTCAAAAAAAAAAAAAAAGAAAAGAAAAGAAAAAGAAATCTGGAAGGTCTGGTTATCTCAGGGATTCAGGAAAATGAAGGAATTTTTACTTCTGAATAAGATTTTCTATTGCTCAAAATTTAAAAGTATGTTGTCATGTTCTTTTGGGGGAAAGGATGTAAGCGAAGGATCAGACCAGTGGCCTTGAGAACCATCATGTCCTGGCAGGAGATGGGACTACTCAAGCCTTAGTTAAGCCTTCCTTGAAGGAAGGATAGCTACAGATTGATGAACAACATAGGGAACGATCGTGTGAAATTTTTATATGGTCCAAAAACTAGAAGCTAATCTAATGTAATGTTAGCTAATGTCATTTTTGATTTATGAAATTCAGTGACATGACTCTATCCTTGGGATTTCCAGAGTGCTATCAGTATTTACTGGACTGGCAGAGAAGTTTCCATTTTCCCTGCTTTTCAGGTGGAACTATTTGAAATTGTCACCACCAAACCATTTTGACTTTTTTTTTTTAAAGTAAATGTATTGGTATGTCATAACACACTTCCTCTGATACAGAAATGCATACTTTATGTGATCTATATGAAACGGTTTCTTCAGCAACCCATAAATACTAATGGAGAAGGAGTATCTCTTCACTCTGAGTGGATATTTGTCCTCCCGAGTTTGGATGATGTAAAAAGCTGTGGCTGTATAATCTGAACGGTGTACGTTTGCTATCATGATTTCAAAACTGTTGGCAGAAACTCAGTGAAAACCCTTGCCCTTTGCTCCCTGTCCCACATGCATTTCTATCCCAGCCCTCTTCCTTCACACTCACCCAAAGAAACTTTTGGTGTCAATCATGTTGTTTTTGCTTCAGAAAACTCTGAAGCACCCAGGCAAAGCATGAAAATCAGACTGTGGAAGTTCTCCGAAACTAAAGTGTGCTCTGTCAGAGATGGGAGAGCAAAGCTCCATGGAGTAATAACTTGTACTTTTTTAGATGGCCCAAGTTATGAATTGCAAAGCAGCAAAGATAATTAAGAATAATGTGTAAAAAGGAAAAATCAACATAACTCCTATAAAAAGGTTAATAAGGTTTATCATCTAGACCAGTTTTGAGGCAGGTTTTGAGTTATGTGTGTTTGGAAGCTCCAAAGCAGGTGATTAGATAGAATATTTAGCTTGATGTGCAGAGAAAGCAATCGGGATGGAGCAAATCAGTTTCCTGGACTCTAATGCAGGGAACGTGGAGGGTTTTATTAAATACAGTGCGAAATTTAGATTTATGGCTCCTGTTGATCCGCTAGAATAAACTGACATTGTCCTATCATTATTTTTTAATTTCTTGCATTAGATGTTTTATTAAACAAACAAAAAACAGACTGGAAGAAAAAGTCAGCATCAGTTTCAGAATAGTTTTTGCCTTTTCTCATAATTATTTCAATCCATACCCATTTATCCCCTGCATTGGTGTCACGGAGAGCACCCTGCTAGGGCAGGACATTATCTTATGGTGTAGATGAGACACAGGGGGAAAGACATTTTCTAATATTGACCTTTTTATATAAATGAACCAAGTTATTAACATTTTAAAAAAACCTTTCCATGACCGATGATGCTAGAAGCAATAGAATTTGTCCAGAGAACATGCCTCTGGGTTGTCTTTTTCTCAGGAGGTGGTTTCCAGGAATAGTAAGATGCATTAAGGCATGATGGACACGCAAAGAGGATAGATATGGGGGTTCTCTGAGAGAGAGGTTGCCATTCCCAATTACCCAGGTGAATAGAACTCAGCTGCCTCATTCCAGCAGGTGCTTCTGAGTCCTGAGCATAACCAGGTAGCCTGCCCCTCTTAGACCAGTCATGTTTCTGCTCCTTTGCTGGGGAAACCCAGCACAGACTACATCTGAAACCATGCAGGGCAGAACCCTGGAGAAGGATGCAGCCGAGGTGTTACCACCTAATAAAGAAAAAAACAAAAATGAAAAACTACAACTATAGCTAAAAAGAACCTGAAATGTGATTAGATCATGAATGTGGAGCTGGCTGAAGAAACTGGGGGAACAGAAGCGATAGACCCCAATCTGGAATAAGCCAGATGCTGAGGCTCCATGAACAATGAGTTTCTTTTCCAGAGTTCTTTACCACTCTGTTCTTTAGTTTCCTCCATAGCTCAGAGTCATCGGAAGTCCTAGGCATTTCCTTTCGGCCCCATATGGAGGCAGGTCCACATGTCACCTCTGGCTGATGCCTAAATCCTCAGTTCCTAGATGTGAATATAAAATGAGGCAGGCCCCAGTGGTGATGCTCTTATGATCTTTTTCATATTTCTTGGATGGCCTGGTGCTGCCTTGCTGGCCTGCCCCACTCTGCCACGACTGAACTGTGAAGTCTTCATGCCTTGGTTCTCTGACCCAGACTGTCTGCAGATTCCTTCTGGTTAGCCAGTTGCTACTCTTTACCATCTCAAGGCCACCTTATTCTTTGGCCACTTATAGCTTGCTGAGGGAACAACTCCATCCTCCCCTGCTCTGAGGAATTGGAAGAGAGGCTCTTTATCCCCTGAAAGGGTGAAATGCAAGGAGTTTAAGATAGACAGGTAGAGAAATGGGTTCTGCCTTGACCATTGGTTAATTTTGTTAGCACTAGGTAGAAAAGGAGTTTCTAATCTCTTCCTTTGACCCTAGTTCTGGGGACCTTTCTATACCCCAGTGAGCCCCAAGCCCCAAATCCCATGGCCACAGTGGCAGCATCTGCTTCCCATAGTATATGTGTGATACACAGGGATAGGTTGACTGCTAAAGATACCCAGGATAGTTTTCAGCAGTAAAAATATGTCTATGATGACTCTGAGTAACAGAATCATCACAGTATCACATTGCATCAAACTCATAAATTTGTAGATTGTATTAGCATGAAGCTAACATAGAAATGGTGGGTTTATTTAAAGAATAGGAGTACAGGAGATACAGAGATACAGAAAATAATAATGAAGGGCCGAGTAGAGCAGAGGTGAAATGTGTAGCAGCCAACTTGAACGGTTTTATCAGGAACCTTGTACCCACCTGGTTCCTTGATTCCCTACATCGCCCTAGAGATTGACATGATGGCAGGCTGAAGCAAGCTTTCCTCATCCCCAAGCCTTGGCATGCCCAGTCCATGAGTCAGTGCAAGAATGCAGGGTACAGATGAGCCCAGGTTGTGTTTGCCAACTTTGGACCCAGGCATCACCTGTCTTCACTAACCTCCCCATCCCAAGGATTGGGCAGCTTCTTCTTCAAACATGACAGAGTTGATGAGATTCCTCCCAGTGTCACAGCAGTTCAGGGCCCTCCTTCCAGTGACAGTGCCGCTGACTGCTGTTGGAGAACCCTAAGGAGGTGGGGGATTCACTGAGTGACTCACAGGTGAGCTCTCCCTCACACCCTCACTGGAGACCGAGGCAGTTTGGGGCTACCATCCTTCATGGAGCCAGGGAAGGGGAAAGTATTTCTATCTGTATCTATAAAAGTAGGGGGTCAACATTTACCATGACCCCCTGAGTGAGGATCTGTGGAGTAATGTATGAAAATATCAGTGAACAGGGCATTGACATAAGCTAGGGAATTTGACTTGCTTTCTTCCTGTTTCTGGTGTCACAAGTCTACTTGAGGTTTTATGGCTGATAAGCAAGGAGATACTGAGCACTAGTAGAAAATACTTAATGATAAGTATGTTTGTTTCCTAGAGGTATTATAGCAAATTACCACAAACTTGGTGGCATAAAATCATAGAAACATATTCTCTCATAGTTCTGGCTTCCAGGAATCCAAAATCAGTATGTCAGCTATACCACAATTCCCTCTGGAGGTTCTGAGGGAGACTCCATTTCTTGCCTCCTCTAGTGTCTAGGTGGCGTTTGGCATTGCCTAGGATTCATTGACTTGTGGCCATAGCACTCTAATCTTTGTCTCCATCTTCATATTACCTTCTATGTGTCTGTCTTCTCTTTTGTCTGTCTCTTTAATAAGGGTACTTATGACTAGAACCCAGGTAATCTAGGATAATCTCTCTACCTCAAGATCCTTAGGCATATCTTCAAAGATCCTTTTTCCAAATCAGGTAACACTTTTAAGTTCCAGGGTGTATTCATTAGAATTCTTCAGAGAAACAGAACCAACAGAAGGTGTGTGTGTGTTGGTGGGGGGGGGGGGGGTGGACATAAGAAGAGAAAGATTTATTTTAAGGAATTGGCTCACACTATTGTGGAGGTTTGTCAAGTCCAAAATCTGCAAGGCAGGCCATCAGGCTGGAGACCTAGGAAGGAGTTTTTGTTCAAATCCTAAAGTGCTCGGCTGGCAGAATTACTTCTTGCTTGGGGAAGGTCAGCCTTTGTTCTGTTAAGGCCTTTGAATGATTGGGTGAGGCACACCCACATTATCGAGGATAATCTGCTTTATTCAGATTACCTATTTAAATGTCAACTCATCCAAAAAGACACACTTTGAGTAATTTTTGACCAAGAATTTGGACCCAATAGTCCAGCATAGTTGACACTTAAAATTAACTGTCATGTAGGTATTCAGACATCTTTGGGACCCCTTATCAGCTTACCATAGTATATAAATCCTAGACACTATTCTCAGCTTTTATATGTACTGATTTGTTTAATAGCCACAACAACCTTGGGGGTAGAATTCATTTTACAAATAAAGAAGCTGAAACAGAAGATACAGGATTTGACTGAAGTCACGTAAGTGTTAAGTGATGGAGTGTGGATTTGGACCTAAGCAGTCTGGTTTCATCCAACTAAGTTTGCATTAAAGGGTCATATTTCTGGTAAATCTCCATCTTTGTGCCATGGGCCTTTAAATCACCTTCAATATTTGCTATTTCTGCCCAAATAACTTTTACTTCCTAATTCATTATATGAGAATAGATAGTACTAAGGACAGGGTAGTTTCCGTAGTAATTTCTCCTTTTTCCTCCTCCTACTGCAATGACTACCTTATACCCCCATTTTGACTTTGTTCACATCCCTCAAATAGTGGCCTCTATTTTTGTTTGACATTGGATTAACACTCACCCAGTCCTGGATCAGGCCAGGTCCAATTCCAGATGCTGGATGTACGGTGAAGGACTGCACTCTTTTTCAGAGCTAGCAACTTATTCCTGACCCCACATGTGATGCCGTTGTCTTTCTTTCTTTGATCAGATGCGGGAAATTGGCTCAGAGGAGCTAAGAGAAAACCTGTCCTCTGATTCAGTTCCAACCTGAAGAGGTTGGTGAGATACTTGGAGTATCTAATGATCTTGGGAGACAGAGCAAGGGTGTTAAAGCACGGGTCTTCATCCAGGCCTTATCTTATCTCCAAACCTGGGTATGGCCAACAAGCTTAGCACATCAGGAGAAGAAGCCAAGCAGATGTACTCAGGCTAGAAGTCCAGCAGCTCTATGTTGCTTCTTCCTCTCAGGCTTTTAGCAAAACAAAGAGAATCTCCATCTTCTTAAACTCAAATTTCATCAAACAAATGTGTTTTCAATGTCTGTTTCCCTTTTTCTAAACACTTCAGGATGCTGTTCAGAAAGATGGAGATTTTAATAGTATTTTTGCACTTTCTGTTATGATTAAAGTTTAACAGTAATCCTTTTTTTATCTCAGTAGGGCTTCTGTTTTCTAAGTGCTTCCATGCGTGTGACCTGGTTCAGCCTCATAGTGATCCCGCTGGATAAATAGGACAGGAAGGGTCTTCATTTTATGGATAAACTTGGACTGGGAGGAGTTAACAACCCCCCCCCACCTCCGATACACATATACTGAGCTGACCTGTTCAGTTCATCATTAGTTTTTAGACATTCCTGAGTGAAATTTGCAGAGTACAGAGAGGAAGGGAATACAAGACACATTACATGTTCTACCTTCTTCTGCACAGGAATAGCAGGCACTTCTATTTTATAAAAGCAAAAACTGTTGTGGTCCCTTAGACTTTCTCCACAATCTAAATGATTTTCAGGGGGTGCCTGGGTGCCTCCATCATTAAGCATCTGGCTTAGGTCATGATCCCAACGTGCTGGGATCGAGCTGAGTCCTGCGTTGGGCTCCCTACTCAGCGGCAAGCCTACTTCTCCCTCTCCCACTCCCCCTGCTTGTGTTCCCTCTCTCACTGTGTCTCTCTCTGTCAAATAAATAAAATCTTTAAAAATAAATAAGTAAATAAGAATAAATGATTTTCAAGCTGGGCAAGTCCTAACAGTTCCTTGAATAAAGTCAGTTTTCTGAAAATGACTTAATAGAAATGACTTTCTACATGTAAAAATGTAAGTACTATACATATTTTCAGCCCCCTATAACCTATTATAATACCCTAAGGGAATCTTACATTATTTTTTTTTATTGCCCTTATTTTATATAGTGCTGTCTTGATGGTAGTAACTGGGCTATTGAATAAAAGTGCTCCAACCTGACCTGATTTATTGGTCGATCTTTAAGTCATAGCCACACATGAACATAAAATGTGCCCTTTGGCCTGAGAAAATGTGACTACATTTTCTAAATGGAGTATTTCTAAGTGGTGTTTTTCTTGCTTTTTTTTAATTTATGCTAAAAGTTTTCTAAATCGAATTTGACCAGAGCGTCGAGTGGACATATGTACCCCACACGTGTAGACACCTCCGTACACATGTTGCATGCAGTTAAAAGCATGCACTGTGGGGTCAGACCACTTGCATCTATCAGTAACAAGCTGATTCATCTAAGTGACCTTAGACAAATGACTTAATCTTTTGAAGAATTGTCTTCATTTTCCAGAGATAGGAAATTAATGATCTGACCTATCCCATGGGCTTGTTTAGGAGATTACATGACAAAACGACTGGAAAATGGTACAGCCATAACAATAGCCTACCCATAGTTAACACTCAGGACATATTATCTATTGTTATTATTATTCACAGGACAGACTCATTTATCCAAAGTGGCTCAGATGACAGCACACAACAGAATACAAAAGAGAACCAGGGGGAAGAAAATTAGAAGGCCTTTGTATTACTGTCCATCTGCTGCTATAACAAATTACCACAAATATAGTGGCACAAAATAACGTGAATTTATTATCTTACAGTACTGGAGATCAGAAATCTGAAATCTAAGCAGGACTGTGTTCCTTCTAGAGGCTCTAGTAGAAAATCTGATCCTTGTCTTTTCCAACTTCTAGAGTGATCTCTTCTTCCATCTCCAAAGCCAGCAGTGGCTGGTTAGGTCTTACATGGATTTTCCTCTTCTTGTTGTCAGATATCCCTCTGCCTCCCTCTTATAAGGACTCTTGTGATCACACTGGGTTCTCCCAGATATCCAGGAAAATCTCAAGATTCTTAATACCATTTGCAAAGTCCTTTTTGCCACGTTAGGCAATATGTTCATAGGTTCTGCAGATCCAGATGCGGACATCTTGTTGGGGAAGCACATTATTTAGCCTACTAAATCTTATGCCAAATAAATGCCATCATAACCATAAGTGCTCCAATTATTGCAGAGTTCCAAGTCAGAGGCTTCTTTCTCCTACTGTTGGTTCTACCAATAAACTTGGTTATCTAGTTCTTAGTAGCCCAGTGCCAACGAGAAATAATCAGTCACTGGGTGCCCGGGTGGCTCAGTGGTTAAGCCTCTGCCTTCGCCTCAGGTCATGATCTCAGGGTCTTGGGATCAAGCCCCGCATTGGACTCTCTGCTTAGCAGAGAGCCTGCTTCCCCTTTTCTCTCTGCCTGACTCTCTGCCTACTTGTGATCCCCACTCTCTGTCAAATAAATAAATAAAATCTTAAAAAAAAAAAAAAGTAAGTAAAAAGAAATACTCAGTCCTGGGAAAGGCCTGAAAGTTAGGGACCTCACTTTGGCTAACATCCCATTGGCCAGAACCCCCACATGCCTGCCCACTCCTCAGCTCAAAGGATCTGGGAAATAGAGGCTGGTGCCCACAAGAAAAAAGAGAGGTTCATAAATCCATACCAGTGTCTGTCATTCTGTGGCCACTGCAGTGGCACAAGTTAGAAATGAGGGCAGAGGAAGGTCCAAGAGGGAAATGGAAAGAGAATAGAAAGAGGGCTAAATTAACCTTCCACTTCATGGTTTGACAAAGACCCATAAGGAAGAGAGTGAGGAATACCTGAGCGTCCAAAATCAATGACACAGTCTGGCGTGACTTTGGAGACTTGGCTGCTGAGGCAAAACGTCTTCTGGAAGATCTCAGAATTACTGCAGCATGTCCCAAGCCAGCAAGAAGAGCCCCATCAAATACACACAGGGCCATCTCCTCAGTGCCCTGAGAACAATCTAACATCTAGGATAGCAAATCTATGTCTTCAAAAAGCAAAAGGAATACCTAGCAGCATTTTTTAAGTGGAGGAAAATAGTTTCCCTTTTTGCTTTTTGTAGCTAATAACTAGATATGGAAAGCAGTACAATATGAGAGAACTGAAAAGTGGCCTCAAAGCCCGGAGAGTCCAGTGGACTCTGGAGAGACTGACTTAGTGAAGATTAGTTTGCAGGCATCTCCCCCCTTCACAGGAGAAAACTTCCTGCTGCTCCTAGGAGCAATACTCTTCCTCCCATTCTTTTGTGATTTGTTTTAGATAGGTTTTGGAATATCAATTACCTTCTCTCTGGGTTGAGCGATGGAAAAATGAAGTGCGAATGCAAAGTTGTTACCAAGTTATTGAGTGTCCTGGTAAAGTAAAATGACTGGTGAGGACATAAACCAGGCTCTTCCAAAGAAAATAAAACATCAGGCTAAGGTTATGGATTTTTCAAGAGTTAGGACATCTTTTCAGCAAGTCTGAAAAATTTGAATCATAATTTGAGAGCCCATCATTTTCTGTGGTTTTAAAATAACTGTGCTATGTATGCCAGCCCACGAGCCCAATGCTAGGAGAAACTAAGGCACAAGATTGATAGGACAGAGTAGGTTTGATGAAATTTGTGCACCTGGAGACATCTAATACACTTTGCTTCTCTGTTCTAGAATTTTTTTTATCTGGCTTTCATGAGGTTTTGAGACTGGCAAAGTCTGGACCTGTCTGAGCTCAAGAATAAATCAGTACTAAATGGCATATTTGGTCATACAAGTTAAAACCTCTTCCAACCCCAAACTGCAGCTTCTTGTGTGCAGAGACCAGAGGACATGTATTTGCATTAGAACAACCCTTTATGGCCAAAGTCAAGTTCACTAGATGAGATGAGTATCTATGAAACTCTAGGTGAGCCACTCTCTGGTATCAAAAAATTGCTTTTTTTTTTTTTTTTAACAAAATGGGGGTTGGTGAAAAACAAGTGAAATATGAGATGTGAAGTTATTTTGAATGAGCTAAAATATTACACAAATGCAGACTATTAATATTTTCAGTAGATTTGTTCCTATCCCAAAGAGGCATGTCTGCTATAGATGAGGAATAACATGTACGCTGGACTCAGATCTGAATTCACATCCACCATTTACTAAACGTGAAATCCATTTTCATCTTTTATTGGGAATAATAGGAATTTCATAGAATTTTTAGACACTTAAGGAAATAGGATGCGGCATGGTGCCCGGCATCTGGCAGCATCTTTAGTCAGTGTTACTTCAATTCGCCCCTCCCCCCACGGCCCAAAGGTGGCTAGATGCCCTCTAGGAAGGTAGATGACCTTGATGAAGGATTTTTTATGGGACTGCCAAAAATCCCAACCAACACTTGAATAGAAGCCTCCACATGATCTGTTTCTTTGGCTAGCCCAAGCAGAAATCACAGCATTCCTCCAAGAACACTGAAGGTAAGGTCACCTCTTCAGGAATTGCCAACTTTGACTGGAGATGGTGAACCTTATCAAATGGAGTGTTCACCTCCTATCAGACAAGCCCTTCTAGCTACACGTCACAAACCACTTGAGTTTAAGAAATGAAATTAGAAACATCAAGGGAAGGGATTCTTTTGAGTTTTCTACACAGTAATTATTTAGAATCATATACCACATTAGCAGGAGAGAGGGGGATCTCACTTTCATGGAAGATTACTAACTGACCCAGAGACTTAGCATCAAAGAAAGACAGGCTTGGTTTTTGAGAATTGGCACTTAAAAAAAAAAAAAAAAAAGGGCATTTTCAAAAGCGTATGCCAGCGATGTTCTAAGCGTGCTGATTACTTCACTTATCTCACGTAATCCTTAAGTGACAGCTTTATGAGGGGATAAGGTGATTACCACGTTACTAGTTCACACAGCAAGGTGGCCCAGTCCTAATCTCCTTTGCATGGCACCTAACTCCTGCGGCACAGACCAGATAAATGCAGAGATAAGCTGATAGAGTATCCCCCAGAGTGTGGGGTTGTACCCACACCCCTGGTTGTTTGAAGATAATTTTGTTATAGATTACATTAAGTAACATTAATTAACCTGGTGAAAAAAAATGACTTCTCTACCTTTTATATACTCCAGAGAGAACTTCTCAGCCAGGTACTAGCATGTCTTTAACTCCTCTAACGCTTTGTGATCTCCTGGAGAGCAGACCTCAGGCCTTGATGAGATTTCTGTAGGCCATGCCACCTAGCTAGAACTTAATAACTGTTTTTGCTTTCAGTATATTTTTTAATTGCTTTCTAGTCACTGCTGTACTTCCATTTATGGAAACAGAATATAGGTTTCCTTTTAAAATTAATGTATTTCCACTTATCATAACTTCATTTCCATTAAAAATAGCTTTGAGAGATATACCTAAGACTAATACAATGCCATATGTCAGTTATATCTCAGTCAATCAATTAATTAGAAGAAGGGGAAATCAGAGAGGAAGGGGATTTCTACCAGGAAAATAAGCAGACAGAATGTTACTCAGCCAATCTACATGTGAGCCTCCCACTGTATGAAGTCAGGGAGAAAAACAGGGTTAAGAGGACAATCACATGGAGGAGAGAAGGAGATGGGTGGTCTCAGGTGGTCGCCAGGTTTTGGGTTAGACACAAACGTTCTCAACCTGGATTCCAGATGAATCAAGCCCTGCTGTCCAGAGTTATCTGCTGTGTGTGGTGCATCAGCTGCCCTCCTCGGCATCTAGAACCGTTCTATATGTGTGCAAAAAATGACAGCTTTAAGGAGTATTAGTAAATAACAGCATGGGGTGTGAAAATGCTCTAAGTTCTTTGGAGTGATACACAGCGATGAGCAGAAACACAAGTATGTCATTAGAATGATCAAGATGTAAGACATTCTCCATGAAATACAATACAGGAGCCCTCCGAGGAGCCACAGGGAAAGGGTGAGTAGCCTGCATGGAAGAGTCACAGTCCCAGCCATTGTCCGGGGAGCATTTTTGCCCACCTGGGGACCTCTGGCAATGTCTGGACACATCTCGCTTGTCACAGTTTTGGGGGTGGTTGTGGGGATGATGTAACTGACATCTACTGTGTAGACAGAGACCGTAAAGTTGTCAAACAGTGAGACGGCCCACAGGAGGGCGTTGACCTATCCTGTCTAGGGTGCTGAGGTGGAGAAACTGGGCTCTATCCTGCGCGTAAGTGCTGAAGGTGATCCGGCAAGTGCGGCCGCTTGTCTGCTGGTCTTACCTGAAGGTCAAGTCCCTAGCTGATCACGTCCATGTGTCCTATTATAGTTGGCAATTCTTGGGTGTTGTGACCTTTGGTTGAACTTTTCTGCTTGTTCTAGACAAATTATTTAATTATAAAGTGTCTTCTGTTTTAACTTTTAATTCAGAGAGTTAACTTTTAATTCAGAGTACTGGCAGTGAGCAGCATTCTTGACCCTGGTCCTGTCATAACTAGATGCACAGACCTTTTGCTACCTGTTTTTTAATTGTTTCAGCTCTAAAAAAGAACCTCATGTGGGTGATTCTGATAGAAGGAGTGTGATAGTTTTTATGTCAGCCATTTGGACTATTTCATCGCATATTGACAATTTTTGTATCCATTAGCTTAATATACAATTTTACTTGTAAATGTATACTTGAAAAAACATTTTCTGTGATGACATGTACTTGACTACATGCAATTAAACAGGTGTGATATTAGCACTCTGAGCCTTCATTCCTGTTACTGAAGATACGTAGGGGGCTTAGCTGAAATTAGACCAACCTGGGTCCACACCTGAAAATTGTATTTTCAGACTAAATATATGAGTTGGTTTTCTTCTGTCTTTCTTCTAAATAGAAACTTCATAAAGTAAACATGAGTTCATTGAGGATTTCTGTCACTAGGAAGAGGGAAGGTCAAGAGTGTTGCTCTAAGGAGATTCACCTGTGTTTGGTGAAAAATACTAGTGTCATTCACTACAATGGAGAAAAATCATGTAGCCTATAAATTCACTTTTATAAAGGAAGGAAAGAACATGTAATTGTTTAGGGTTTATCCTAGAATTACTTGAAGGCAGGGTATCTTGGAAGAATAAAAATATTAACTAATAATTAGCCCCTCTCCACAGACTCGGAAGCTTTTGTCTGTGTTGGCTGGTACCTCATTGACTGAATATTTGTCACTTCTGAGCTTCAACAGCACAACACAAATGCAAAATGAAACTCCAAATCCAACAACTTTTGCCCCTGAGATGCAGGATATTAGAAAGTCCTAAGAGGGAAAGAACATAGTCATTGACACGTGAGGATCCAGTAGAGAAACAATTCAGAGAAAGCTGACAAGAATATTTAGAAAATAAATGCTTTAGAAGAGGAAAATTTAAATATTAAAAATAAAGACAGGCTCTTGGGAAAATTGATGAAGCCTTCAAACGCTTTTACAGAAGTGACCCTTTTGATTATCATACTGTGAAAGTCAAATATGCAAGGAAGGATATTGTATCACTCTGCTGTCCAAATTAGAAAAAAAAAGCATTCTTGTCCCTTAATAATCAATGCTTGATTTAAGCTGTGCTCATTCTGACATTTTATGCAATGTTGCATTCAAAACTTAAATATTGTTAACTTTGGAATAAAATTTTGCAATATGATATCATTTTTTAAGATAGCATTCCAATCAAACATTTCACTGTGTGCTATGAATTTTTGGTTCCCATTTTAATTGTATCCATTGTAAATGATCTTTTTCTAGTACCAGTTATCCTTGGACAGCTATCACTTCTTGTTATAGAATCTCATAAAATAATAGAGTTGAAAAGAACAACTTTCAGAAACCATAAAGTTCACCACCCTTTTCCAAATAAGTAAGACTGAATACAATCCTCACCTGGCTCAAGGTTACAGATTACACAAAAAGTTTTAATGGAATATGAAATCATGATAAACCAGTAAAATAATTTCCAGTCAAGAAAGCTAACCCTTTTGAAGACCCTTGGATGGTGCTTCTGAATTTGAAATCAGTCATTCACAGAAGAGCATAAATAGGGACCCCTGAGGGGCTCAGTCAGTTCAGTCTGTCTTTGGCTCAGATTGTGGTTCCAGGGTCCTAGGATTGAGCCCTTCATTGGGCTCCCTGCTCACTGGGGAGTTTACTTTTTCCTCTCCCACTGCCCCTCTCTCTCTGCTCATGTTCTCTCTCTCAAATAAATAAAACCTTTAAAAAAAAAGAGCAGTAAATATAACTATTTTTGCCCATATATATGTATGTCCTTCTTCATATTTTTGGTAAATATGGTGAGAGAATGGGAATTAGGAACTCCCTGTCTGCCGCTTCCTCGGAATTAGTCATTCTCTGCACCTCCTAAAAATCTGTTCCAATTCGGTGTTTATTTTTGTATTCTCCTTCACTTAATGTAATCTGTGATGGATCACTGTGCAATTAATTCAAATTACCAACATATCATTATGATAATCTTTGTAACTACCTTGAAATGAATATGGTGAATATGGTCCTGATTTGACAAGTTCTCGCTGTCTGTTACAGGAAACCATGTGAATGCATCTGCTTTCTTAGTATTCTGAGGATGATGACTTTATTGTGTACTTAGCTGTGTTTTTTCTCACTTGCACCATTCTCGGCATCCTACATCCCCATCAACCAGAGTCTTCTCAAAATCAGGACTCATGAGCCAGAAATGGCTTCTACACATATTTGTCCCCACACCTGAGAGATTTTTTAAATTTGTATTAGTGGCTGGGTTCAAAAATCAGATTGTTTGTATTAACCCAACTTCTAGCTTGTCATAAAAAACAAAACAAAGCCAAAAAGATCTTGCAGAATTGCTTCGCCACCTGCACCCATCAGCTAAAACTTGGTAACATTTGGCCTCTTTTTACACAACACCCTCTTTATACTGTGCCTCAGTTGTCTCAGGTCCTATTGTCCCTATGAAGATGAAATACTAGTTGCTATTTTATATCTGTGCTAGTCTTTTTCTTATAATGGAGTTAAGGTGAAATATTTCACGTATCTGTGTCCCTAGAGAAAAATGGGTAAATGGAAAAGAGAGGGCTGCATGTTTCACAGAAACTGGGAGGAAGCCTTCTTACACTCTCTTATTTTTCCCTAAGACTCATACAGGCACTCGAGTTGGCAATCCCTGATTTAGCCCATTGTTCCCCATTATTTCGTGTTTTTATTAGTTAAAGTTCTGCAAAGAAACAGAATCATTAGAATATACATCTCTAGAAAGGGATTTATTGGGGTGCCTGGGTAGCAAAGCCCATTGAGCATTGGACTCTTTTTTTTTTTTTTTTTTTCAGTGTTCTAAGATTCATTGTTTATGCACTGGACTCTTGATTTTGGCTCAGGTCATGATCTCAGGGTCCTGAGACCAAGCTGCATGTCAGACTCCATGCTGGGCATGGAATCTGCTTAAGATTCTCTCTCTCCCTCTCCCCCTCTGCCTCCACGTGTGCTTTCTCTCTCTCTCTCAGGAAGGAAGGAAAGAGAGAGAAGGAAGGAAGGAGAAAGAGAGGAAGGAAGGAAGGAAAGGAGGGAAAGGGAGAGAGAAAGAAGGGAAGATAGATTGTAAGGTATTGGCTCGTGCAGTTACGGAAGCGGACACATCGTGTGATCTGCCATCTGTAAGCTGGAGACCCATAAAGGCTGGTAGTGTTTTTCCAAGGCCTGAGAGATGTGCAGCCAGTTGTGTGTATTCCAAGCCAAGGCTTGGAGGCCTGAGAACAAGGGAGCATCAAGGGCAGGAGACCATCAATGTTACAGCTCAAGCAGGCTGGCAGAGCGAATTCAACCTTCTTTCACCTTTTTGTTCTATTCAGGCCCTCAACAGATTGGATGATGCCCTCCCACACCCGGGAGGGCCATCTGGTTTACTCAGTGCACCAATTCAAATGCTAATCTCATGTGTAAACACCCTCACAGACACACCCCAAGTTTTGTTTAACCAGCTATCTGGACACCCTGTAGCCTAGTCATGTTGACAAATGAACCTTCTCAGTGTTCTTGTGGGGATGAAAGGTATGAATCAATAGATGAATTAATGCAGAGGCAAAATGTGTATACACGTCACAGACCAAGGCAGGCTGTCATGGGGTATCTCGTCCATGTTTGGAAGTGCATGCCACAAATCTTAAAACCAACAAATTTTCATACTGGAGTCGTGGTTATGTATATATGATTATCAGATTGTTTATTCCCAGTTCTTTGCCTTTTCCAGAGAAGCTTGAGTCCTGCCAGAAATTTACGTGAAAAGAGAACAAGACAGCACAAATGGTTTTTGTTTGTTTGTTTGTTTGTTTTTATTTACTGCTTCAGGATCATCCTGGATTTATTTATTCATTTTTTACTTCCTTTCCTCCTCCTCCTATATGCTCATCATCAGGAGGTCTCATTCTATCTCAAACTGACTTAAGCTTAAATGGAAACGTTTGCCTGCTTGTCTTGATAAGAACAGACTAAAGCTTTTTTCCTCTTCCCAAGTGAAGAAATCTCTCGAAAATGTGAAACTGTTACAGCAAGTCCCAATTCCCAACAGACAGACTGGTCCTTTATTTAACATTCTGCCTTAGGGGCTACACTGAGGAGCTCAGAGTTCAAGGCCCTAATCAACAAAACTCTAGTGAAATATTTTAAAATACAGCCAGTAACCACCCAGATAATGGCCCTACAAGACAGCCAGTAACCACCCAGATAATGGCCCTACAAGAGAGTTAAAAGCTCTCTGGCATGTTTATATCTGACCTTCGTCTATTAACCTCAAGGAAAGGTAATGAAACGTACACTCAAGAGAGATGATATTATCTACTTCAGGATAAATCTATTTAATGAATAAGTAATAAGCAGATTTTTAAAGAATATGAAATTCCTGGGGACTCTTTGGAAAAAATTTAAAATTGCAATTTGAGAGTGTGTTTACCATATAATTATGTAAATGATAATTAGCCCACAATTTCTGAGCCTGAAAGTTTCTTCATTACTAAATAATGCACTAGAAAGAAAACAAACCAGTACCACAAAATCTGAAATAGCCAACATCAATTAAACATGGATTTCTAGAATCTTACTTTAGCCGTACTAAAAGGCATTTGTAACAATACCAAACAGTAACAAAGACACTTGGAAGAAGGGTCAGAATAGAAAGAAATGCAGCTGTTGTGATTAAAAAATACCTTTATCTTGAGTGATCTGGAGGCTTATGAAAGGGATGGGACATCGTGAAACATGGTGAGGGAGATTAATTTGTGTTTGCTTGCCATTTTCCACTGGGGTAAGACAAAGATTAAATGAGAGAGCTTATTAATGCTTTGTTCGGCGCTTTGAAGACCCCTCCACCCCCAATCATTACTTACCAAGGAAATTTAAAACTCCTTCTGGTATTCTAGACCCTTCCCCATCTGGCCTTTGCTTCTGAGTTTTAAACAGATTTCTTACGACTCCCTCAGAAAATAGGAAAGCCTAGGGTTACGGGTCTGGATTTCATTTCTAATTCCACCATCAACTGTCTGTGCTACTTTGGATAAGGTTATTCAATTTCTCTTCGTATCCATCTCTATCTGTAGAAGAGATCATTCATCAGGGGCTTAAATGAGGATTCGATGAGATCGTCTGTGGCATGGACTTCGCCCCACGATGGGCATGAAGTCCGCATGCCAGCAATGTGAGCTGTTACAAGGATAAATTTAACTTCTCTCTGCTCCCTGGCCGTGGCCCACCTTCGGGCTTGTTCCCACCCCAGGTCTTCAAGTCCACATCCATCCTTCATGTTCCTCTCCGTAACGCCTCCTGGCTCCCCACCTTTACTGACTGTCCATTTTACCTCTCTGGCTTCCTGTCTTTTCCCTGGAAGATGCGTACTCGGGAATTAACCACAAGCTCCGCGGGAAGAGGAAGCACGTCCAGCCACGTTTGTTACACCCCAGCGTCCGGCGGATACGGGGTGCTGTATACATACTAGGTGATGAGCAGGGTAGACAGAGGAAAAGGTGAAAGGGGGGGAGAGGAACGGGAACCAGAGAGAGAAAAGGCAAATGGAAGGTGAGACACAAATACTCCCATAAGCAGCAGCCCCCCGAGAAGGGGAGAGAACGGAAAGCAGGGCAGGAGTGATGGCTCTGTTTCTGCACGTGCGATTGCTGCTGCCAGTCAGGAAACGGCTCCTCCAGCTCTCCAGTGGGATCTCTGCTCGGACGGAGCCGCTCTGTGTAAACAATATCCCTGTGTGGTCATGAGAGAGCGCGGAACAGGTGTATAATAGACTCTCTGAGGAGGTCGCCGCTTCGCCTGTTTGCTAGTTCCCTACGCTGCTCTGATGAAAATCCCAGAATGCGTTCAATGAGGACCACCAGAATTATAGCACTGAAGGCGGGTTGGTGGGAAGGATGAGTCTTTCTGAGGCATAGGGATTCTAAAATGATGACCCTGGTCAGCCTCAGAGTCCGTGGCATTATTCTCACTGTGACACTTGCCCGCAGTTCTCAGTCTTCCCCCACCTGTGCTTTATCGCTGTCCCCTGTTTTCTCTAAAGGGTAGATTTGGGGGGTTTCTATTTTCATCTGTCTTGTTAAAATTCAATAATCCTCTTCCAGGGGTGTTTTTGCCCGAGCCCTTCATTACTTGATGTCTAAACCAGTAGCTGGAGAGGTCCTGATAAGGAAGGCTGAGGCTGGGCATTGCAGGGGACAAGAGAGTGTCACAGCTGGAATCTTCTCCCTAGAACCCTGCTGTCTGGAGCTCGGGGTTGACTCACAGACTACAGAGACAGCTGTTCATGACATGTGGCTTCAGGAATGTAGGTAGGGGCCTTACTCTTCAATTCTCCCACGTCCCCCTCTGTTATTTGAACAATCATGGACAAAGGCAAGGCTCAGTTTCCCTTGAGATAATAGATGCTGTTCTCTCTTCTACTATGTGCCTGGTCTTTTGCTACATATTTTACAGACATTTTGTGCTTTAAGTTAATCCCTATATCAATTGTATTGATTCACATATTCATTTACACAAGAGACATTTACTAAGCATCTACAATGTTCCCCCAAAATGGAGTAAAGCAGTGAATGAAACAGTCTCAGGTCTTCTAAAGTTTACCAAAATAAACTAAATATACAACATGTCAGGTGGTTGGCAGTGTTCTGATGAAAATATGCAAAGCATAATCAGCGAACAAAGAATGTGACTCAGAGAGCAGAGGAGTGTTACTTATATAAAGGGGGCAGGAATGCCTCTCTGATAAGGTCACTTGAGCAAAGATCAAAAGGAAAGGAGAAGGAAACACTGAGTGAAGACTGGGAAGAGTGGTCTAAGCAGAAGGGCCATAAGTGCAAAGGCCCTGAAGCAGGCTATTTTTCAGGAGTAGCATGAAGTTAGATAGGGAATTAGAGTAAAGAAGACTAAGTGGTACAGGTGAGCTCAGGGAGGAAGGGAGTAGCCTGGTCATGCATGGTCTGGTGAGGGTTAGAATTTTGGTTCTCCTTTGTGCATATTATGGACCACATCTTCTTTATCCTTTGTCTGTTGAATAATATCTTAACTCCATCCACAGTTTGGCAATTGTGGACATTGCTGCTGTGAACATTGGGGTGCATATGCCCTTCTTTCACTACATCTGTATCTTTGGGGTAAATACCCAGTAGAGCAATTGCTGGGTTATAGGGTAGCTCTATTTTTAACTTTTTGAGGAATCTCCATGCTGTTTTCCAGAGTGGCTGTACTCAGCCATCAGCCATCAGAAAGGATGAATACCCAACATTTGCATCCACATGGATGGAACTGGAGGAGATGATGCTGAGTGAAATAAGTCAGAGAAAGACAATTATCATATGGTTTCACATATTGGGGGAACATAAGGAATAGCATGGATGACATTAGGAGAAGGAAGGGGAAAATGAAGTGGGAGAAATCAGAGGGGGAGATGAACCATGAGAGACTATGGACTCTGGGAATCAAACTGAGGGGTGGCGGGATGGGTGAACCAGGTGATGGGCATTAAGGAGGGCATGGGTTTCACGGAACACTGGTGTTATACACAAACAGTGAATCATGGAACACTACTCAAAAATTAATAATGTATGTATGGGGACTAACATGACACAGTAAAAAAAATATTAAAAAGATAAAAAATTTTTTTAAATAAATTAAAAAAAAGAATTTTGGTTCTCCGAGTGAGATGGGGTGCTTTGAGCAGGGGAATACCACGATATGAATTGTGTTTCCCTGTGTTCCTTCCTACTGTTGTATGACAAAGCACAGAAAGGAGGCAAGAGTCAGCAAGAGATGTAGCAGGGACTGTGGCAGTAACAGTGGGGAGAAGTAGTGGGATTCTCAATTTAATTGCCCATGGATTGAATGTGGAGTGTATGTAAGAGAAAGAAAGAAGGCAAACAGATCTCTGAGGATATTTTCCTGAGTAACTGGACAAATGGAGCTGCTATTTTCTGACATGGGAAAGGCTAAGTAAGAAGTAGATTAACTTAAATCAGAAAGGTATTACTGCCCCATTTTACATAAGGGGAAACTGAGGCATGGAATTAATACAAGTTGTCCCAGGTCATATAACTAGGAAAAAAAATGAGTGGATTTGACCCTAACCCTATTTGATTCTATCAACCTAGCTAATTCCACAAGACAAATGTCAATTATAAAATATGTATTATTTGACAATATGTATTATATAGAAAATTATGTTAAGAGTCTCTTGATTACAAGTGACGGAAATTCTAAAGCTAACTGAGGCAAAAATGTGGAACATAAAAGGAAAAATAAGAACAGGATAGTCTACCCTGTTAGCTCAGATACTGGGAAGGATACCAGGGTAGATAACGCCTAGAACCAAGAACAAGCAAGCTGTGGGAACCAGAGTTTCAGAACTGGAAATGAGACCCCAAGTCAGTAAAATTCTCTGTCCCTATGCACCTGAAATTCTGTTCTTGTCTTCTTCTCTTGAGCATCAGATCTAACATTTCCAACATTATGTTGACAGACCACCTTCACAGGATGGCAAACATGAATCTTAACGACCCTAGTTGTTAATCCCAGACAAAACAGAGTTTCTCCTTCCGCACATTTAGACACTAATCCAAGGTATAAATTATTATTCAAAATAACGCCCCCATCATAAAACGACTGTACCTCCCCACCCATTGCCACAAGACTTGCCAAGTCTCCTATGGGACAAGTGTACATCCACCTCATTGACTTTCATTCTGGTGATGTGACATGCTTCGGTCAACCGAAGGAAAGTGAACACAGTGTGTGCTGTATTTGAATGTAAACTTTAAGAGGCATCACAGTTTTCCAGCCTTTGCTTCTCTCCTCTTTCACAAGGTAAGGTATGCCCCTTATGCTCCATCGGCTTGGACCCTAGAATGAAAATATGCGTAGAGGCAGAAACCCAGTATAGAGCTGCTAATGTGTAGCAAGAATGAAAAGAAAATGTTAACTGTTTTGAGCCTCTGCTAAGATACTGAGCATGTTTGCTGTTGTAGCAAAGCTGCCTGTAGGCCACTGAAAAACTGTATTTATTATCTTTGTATCATTGCCTTCCTTGGACCAATTACCATGTCCAGGGGCATAGGCTGTAGTATGCCAATAACTCCCAAAGCTTTGTGGTTTAGCATCTCAAACTTTATTTCTAATCATACACACAGCAGTATGTTATCAGTAGGGGTTCTCCTCTATCAGAGAACTCAAGAGTCTAGGCTCTCTTCTTCTGACATGTGATCTAAATGTGGCCTCCAAAGTCCCAAGACATGGGAAGAAATCTAGAAGTTTATAAGGGATGTTTTTATACTTGCAAATATGTTTATACTTGGGCCATACTTGGAAGCTACATACATCATTTTCATCCCTCTCCCACCAAGTCACATGGCCCCACCTAACAGCAGAGCAGGCTGGAAAATAATGAAATCTTTCTATGTGTCAAAGAAGAAGAAAATGAAATTGAATTTGGTTACTCTATGGTGCAGTCTCCGCTGTAAGAGCTATGTTTGACCCAGCCTAAGCCATGCGCCCACCTCTTTAGTCTTAGTTACAAAAGGAGAATAGGAAAAACAGATTATCCTGAGCCATAGTAACCATTGTTCACTCTGTGTGATAGGTTGCAGTGAGTTGTCACTAAGTGCTTTGGCTGAGGAACCAAGAACCTTGAGCTCTGGCCCTAGATCTGTAACTTATTAGGAATCTACCTCCTTATGTATTAAATGACAAAACTGACTTTAAAAGTTATTATTTTTGAGGCCACAAGCCTTTTAAAAAATCTTGCAGAAGCGGTGGACCCCAAAAATGCATATGCACAGGAATGTTTTAGGGGGTGCAGCATCTTTAAAAGCTCGTGCATTTCAGGTCATAATCCTAGAAAATGATATATTGAGCCCCTTCCAACTTTGACATTTCATGATTCAACTGGATAGTTCTGAGGAGCGATAAAAAAAAAAAAGGTTCGGGGGAAGGAGAGGCATTTGACACTGGAGAGGAAACAATCTATGGGCTGTGTGCTCTGCAAACCTGCCCCATGGGCTGTCATCCTCTGCTTCTCATCAGCAATAAAATTTACCCAGAGACATTTTTATCATGTCCTGCTGGAACAGATCAAAAATATATATATCAGTCGGATTTATTTTCACACATTTTCAATGAGTTGACAATCTCTTATTCTTAACTGAAATATGGCTTGGGCGATATCATCTCATTTGCAATACAACCCACTTTGTACATGTGAATGATAAATGGCTGATCCTGAGGTTGGTGAATAAGGAAACAGTCATCAGCTGTGCCATGTTCTCAGTAGGTACCATGAACTGGCTTTACATGATGCATCATATATCTTAAAGCAGAGGAAAGAACACCAAGATGAGAGTCCATCTTGGTTAGAACACCAGCTTCTCTAGGGATTTTGCCACTGATCCTGTCTGCTCCTGGTTTGTCTATCAAGAAAATGAGTCTCAGCCCCTTTCATTAAAACATTATTCTCAGAGGGGCACCTGGGTGGCTCAGTGGGTTAAAGCCGCTGCCTTCGGCTCAGGTCATGATCCCAGGGTCCTGGGATCGAGTCCCGCATCGGGATCTCTGCTCAGCAGGGAGCCTGCTTCCTCCTCTCTCTCTGCCTGCCTCTCTGCCTACCTGTGATCTCTCTCTCTGTCAAATAAATAAATAAAATCTTTAAAAAACACAAAACATTATTCTCAGAAAAAAGACAACTGCTTACGGCTCCCAGGGTGCAGTGAGGGAAGAGAAGAGAATCAAGCCTCACCCTACTCTGCGGCCATAGCTTCGATCCTTGCCTTATATTAACCACTTTGTAAATGTCCCAGGTGGATTTTGTGAAGGAGAATAGATGGAGCAATTTCAAGGTATTGTTACTCCTGGAATTAAAAAAAGAAAAAGTTTAAAGGACACACCTAACGGTAGCATTTTTACATTTCAGGGTTTGTTTATTTTCTTCTTTAATAGAAGGCATTAAAAGTGACCAAAGTACATTAGGTATTGTTCTAGGAGGACAAGGGCCTGGTTCCAAAATTCAAGAGTCATACTTGAGTTGGAGGGATAAAACACATATCGTGGAGTCACCTAGGGCACAGAGAGAGTAGAATCTAAAGCCAGCATGAGAGGCAGAAAATGCCCATAGTCAGCTTTCTTCCTGAAGTTCCAAAGAAAGGTGTGGGACACGTTGAAGATCAAGATATCTCAGTAAGTCCAATACAGCCAGTTGATTTTGATAGTTGGATCAAACTACCAGTTCTTGGTTGAGTATTGTACAGAACAGTTGACATCCCAGGAAGAGGAAGATTAAATCAAATTTGATGAACCTCACTGTTACGTCTGTCTTAGGAAGGATATTCCGTCCAGCCTAAGCCATATGCCCACCTCCATAGTCAGGGTTTACTATGTGAACATCTCAGTAAACTGTGGGATTCGTGTTGGAAAGATACATATTTCTATTACAGCATGCCCTGAATGCAAGTCCATGGGGGCTGGGACCAATTCAGGAATAGCAAATTTTGCTTATCTCCCATCTTGGGCTCATTCTAGGGCAATGCCCATTGAATGGAATGATGGAATGCTGTGTAAAATGGTCTACTCTATCTCAGCTTAAAATAGGTCATTTATGTTTCTTCTTTCATCCTTTGCCAAAAGCACTTTTCTTTTTATTTTACTCTCTACGGCTAAATATAGTTTAAGTGAAGGTGTGAAACTGCCATAAGGGAATGACAAGGAAGTGCTATTGTCACCTAAGACAAGGGAATGGTTACTTCCAGGTAAGGTAATTGAGATCACCTTCGTGGGGAAGGTGGAGTTTGAACTGATAATGCAGGAAGCTGAGGTTTAAATATTTAGTGATTGGGAGGGAGACATTCCAGCTAGAGGGAACAGTGAGAAAATACCTAGAGATGGCCGTGCTTTGTATGTGTCTGAATAATATCACAAAGGGCATCCATGGGTAATAGCAGAAAGTAATTTGGAGCAGAAAATTTAAGACTTGCATGATAACCTTAGAGTTTTGGACAGTTTTTGAGGAGGGCACTGGAAGTCAGAGTTAGTTTTTCAGGTAACATGATCAAAGTTGGGGAGGCAGAGTGTTAAAAGGAATTAGCAATGGCAAGTTCAGAGATTTGAAGACCATTTCAGAGGCAGTTGGCCCAGAGGTACAAATCTAATCTAGTCAGGATATAAGAGGAAGGAGCAAAGAGGAAGAAAACTATCCTATGGGGAATGATTCCATGATTTCTGCAGTTGGCTTCATGAAGGGATGAGGAGAGAAGGAAGAATTAGAGATAATTCAGCTTCCTGCATGTCTGTCTGTTATGTCTTTGAGGGAAGGGACTCTGTTCATCTATCTCCTGAAGTGTCTAGCATGTTCTTGATACAGAGTAGAAGCTCAATGGTGTTTGCTGAATCTCATCCTGGCCCTCAACATTTTTGCTGACTGTTCCAGAAACTCTGCTCCCTACAGGATGGAAGGTGATTGGTCCCCACAGTAAAGCAATACAGATCTTTCTTCTTTCTGGGTCATGTTATCATGGATGTCCCTTTCAGGTTTTGACAGAGAAATCGAGTTGGAGATTGGCATTGGACTAAAAATTGGCTTACTATCTGGGTAGCAGGTAGAATTGAACATCTCACTTTATTTGTTATTGTTGTTTGATTATTACTGACTTGTAATAATAGGAAACTCAAACAATCCAGTAGTCCTTTTCTTTCTTTCTTTTTTTCTTTCATGATGTCTCCTGTCACAGCTAGCCTTCTAAGCTCCTTGCTTGAGGATGCCCAGGTTGAAGAGATCACCACTGTGACATTATTAGATGATCCTAATTGTAGAACACCTGGATGGCTCAGTTGGTTAGGCATCTGCCTTTGGCTCAGGTCATGATCCTGGGGTCCTGGGATCGAGTCCTGCATTGGGTCCCTTGCTCTCGGGAGGAAGACTGCTTCTCCTTCTGCCTGCCTCTCCTCTGCTTGTGTGCTCGCTCGCTCTCTCTCACGCTCTCTCTCTCACAAATAAATAAAGTCTTTTAAAAAATGATGATCCTAATTGCTTAAAAGTCCTAGAACTATTAGCTTCTTCCTGTCTGGTTTATGTGTTGCAGCTGTAGTGTACACATACACAGCAACCTGCCCACTGCCATTTTCTTGTGGTCCTTTCTGGACCCAAGGTAACTTAAAAACAAGGTAGAAACTATTTAGAAAGACCCTGAGAGACTTTACTAACATATAGTATTTCCATGCAGTAGAAATCATGCCAAATTCAAATCTAAACCCAGTTGGGCAGGAAAAACTTTCACAGATACTTTTAAGCTGAAACGTTATGATGTTTGAATTCACTTTTCCCAGTCACTGTGGCAATCCACATAGCAAAAAGACCATGAGGGGAAAGTCTAATGAGGGGTTCTATCTTAATGCTTTGGTTTTCCTAGAATTATAATATCAGATTAATTCTGCTTGCTCTGATTTTACAATACAAATTTTGCTTATCGTTGGAGTTGTTGGAGATAGAAGAAGAGGCACAATGTAGAAAATACAGAGATATTCTAAAACATTTAGCTGAAGCAACAGGAAGGGGGGAGGAAATCACAAAAAGCATTATATAAATCTGCATCAATTCATGAAAACCCATTTAAGATCCTTTTGCCTTGAACAATAGCACAGGTGCTTGGTAGACCATTGAGTGAAGGTAAAGAGTGGAAAATTTTAAGCTAACCTGAGTTCACTTCTAACATTAGACATTATGATTAAAAACGTAATAATATTCTACAGTATTGCATGGCAATAATCTACAAATACTAACCCAATTTCTTTCCCCAGAGAGAGAGAAAGTCAGCCTTTTTCCCCCACAGTGTAGCCATCTGTCACTTTTCCTTTAAGCCCTTTCTTCTGGGGTCTATACAGTCTTAATTGTTCCCAGCAGCCAGCTGCTGGGGGATACAAACATGATCCAGACCCAATCTCTGCTTTAGAGTTCCCAGTCTCCAAATTGTCCGAGTTTCCAGACACTCCTCCCCCAGCCTCCCGTCAGCCTCTTCTACATACTCTGATTTATCACTGTTCCTATGAAAATAAGGCATTTGAGATCAAAAGCAGTAACGTTTATCCAGACTGACCAGTGTAGAGGACAGGTTTCTGTGGGACAGAAACCTTCTACGTATGTTAAATACTGTGTTTTTATTAACGAAACCTGAGAACCTGCCTACTCGCAATAAGCATAGAGATAATTCAAGTTCAATGGTCCGCATATCCATGCATTTGTGACTTTTTTGAACTTACAAAAACACTATATACACATTCCCATCAAATTTTATCTTAATGTCTCGACTCTCGACTTACAGTTTATTAGTATTAGAATCCTTTTCAATGCTAGATCCAAGTCTCTTGCTAAGCAGAGGATAATCCTCTGCTGTGCCAAAGGTGAACTAATGCCCTGTAAGAGGTCATGTGCCATCAGCCCCAAGTCTCTCACCACTGAGTGCTTTTGGAAGAGGAATGAAAAGCGTTGAAGTTCAACAAGGAAAAGACTACACGCAGCCATCTCTGCCTTTGTATGGGGAAAAAAAAAATGTGGCACTCTATATGAAGAATGTGGATGTTCCTATTTGAACTGTTTTAAAGACATAAATCTAAATTTATCAGTATAACCCTGAATGGTTTGCTTAATATCTGGTACATTTGGCTCAAAGGCTAACCTCCCCATGCCTGCATGCTGGTGCCACATCATCTGGAAGGAAATGGCATTTCCATGAGCTCTTTGGAGGAATTTTTAGTGCTCCTGGAGGAGCTATATTTTTTAGGGGCTCCCAAATTCACCCCTGAGGAGCCATAAAGGATTAAGCTTGCCTCGTTCATGGGAAATAGATTTTTTTAGATCCTGATTTATCTCAAATTTGTGCAATAAAGCATTCTGATCAGCCCCACGTGGATAAGAGAAACAAAGAGGATGGAAATCATGACACAGAAAATATTTTCCTGAAATTGTTTCCTTCTCCCATCAATATGCATTTCAACAATATGCAAATTGAGTGGTGCCATTCCACGATAATTATGTTTTCTTAATGTTTCCACAACAGCTCTGCTTTTGCCAGACTTCACTATTTTAGCAGCATAATGGTCACTTTGGAAGGGATGAACATCCATTATACCTAGAAAAGGAAGACCTTGGAAAATCAAATTCAGATAATACAAAGAATACACTTTCCATTGCTAATTTGTTGCACAGTTATCTTAGCAAGGGAGAAAAACAGAATGTTCTCTGCAGAAAAAAAAAAAATGGATAAAGTGAAGTGAATTTATTAGAAACATCCTGAAATGCAAATCCCTCAAATTCTCAACATGTACAAATTCTCAAAGTGCTCAATGTGCACTCAACCCCATTCACAGGACTCTTGAACACACAGGTTGGATGGATCTCAGTGTGGTGACTCATCAAAATGTGTGCCACACGATGCAGGTCTGAGCCCTGTGAATAAATGCTATCTTCTGTCAGGTAAATTTACAGAATGCACCAGATGAAACAAAGTTAACAAAGTTTTATTCCTATAAGAACTTTCTTTAATATGGCCTTAATAGAACGTTGTCTTCCAAGGCCAGATGAAAGATGCAGGTTTCCCAAACTATTTGGAAATGGAACAGAGACTAAGGATGGGTATGCTGAGAAATGCTCTTTGAGGAACTTTAACTATACCAGTCCCTACTGTTATAATAGTAAAACTGCAGCCTAGGAAATTAGAGACTCTTCCGAGATCACCCAGATGACTCGAGACTAAACTAGAAATGCAGTTTCAGCCTCCCCAATTCTCAGAACAACTCTCTGCTCCCTCCTGTATGTTCACTTGGTAGAAGCTTCTCTGATACACCTTTATAAATTTCTACTTTTTAGAAGATTCCAGAACTTTCCTATAGGAAAAAACAGATCTATAATATCTTGGTTTATGCTGTCCGTATCCTAAATGAATTTTATCGTTTAAAAAAGATGCATTATCTACTCCTAGATAATTGTTTAAATAGATGCAACCCTTTGCAACCAGGGTCTCAGACCTCATTGCTTCCAGAACCAGAAGGTAGTACAAATGAAACCGTTGACCATTAGCCAAGTGCTGCTTTGTGGAATTCTAAGCCCTGTGTTTCTACCTCTGATTACCTTAAAGGAAAGCTAAAAATCAAAGTTTTTACATGAAGCATAACTTTAAACTGTATTGAGTAGTTCAAATTAAAAAATAAAATTAATTGTTGGCCAAGAAAACACATCTTCAGGCAGAATTTGGCTATAGGCCACCAGTGTACAGCCTCTGCTTTACATTTTGTAATTAGTTTACTTTTTCCCTTGGATCTCTGTGGACACTGTGGTGGGAAAGGGACTCTGGATATCCTCAGGACAAAGCTAGACATTCAACAGGCCAGAGCTAGAGCTTGCTTCCATTTTTCCATTACAACCAAATGATGCAAAAGAGGAGATAAAGTTAAACTTAGAAACAGATACAGAGAGAGAGAGATCAGTGAAAATCCTGGGAGCCTCCCTTTCCACTTTTATCTCTTTTTTTTGGTTTGTTTCTTTTTAGCTTTTTAATTTTTAATAGATTTTATTCCTTAGAGCAATTTTAGGTTCCCAGCAAAATGGAGTGTGAAGTACAGAGGGTTCCCATAACCCCCCCTGTCCTCACACAGCCTTGCCCACTATCAATGTCTAGAACCAGAGTGGCCAATTTGTTATAGTCAGTGAATCTACACTGACTCATCATTAATCCATAGTTTACACTACTGTTCACTCCTGACAATGTACATTCTGTGGTTTAGACAAGTGTATAATGACATGTATCCAACCTTATAATATCATGAAGACTATTTTCATTGCCCTAAAAATCCTCTGTGCTCTACCTAGTCATCCCTCCCTCCCCACTGATTCTTGGCAACCACTGATCTCCTTACTGTCATAGTCTTACATAGTCTTTCCTTTTCCAGAATATCATATGATTGGAATCATAGAATGTATTGCCTTTTCAAACTGGCTTATTTTGCTTAGTAATAGGTATTTTAGGTAACCCCCTGTCTTTTCATGACTTGGTAGGTCATTTCTTTTTAGCCATGAATAATATTCGATTGTGTGGAATTTATTCCAAAGCTTATTTATCCATTCACCTATTGAAGGATATATTTGGTTCCTTACAAATGGTGGCAATCATAAAGCTGCTATGAACATCCGGCACAGAAAGATCATATGATAGTCTTTCTCTGATTGACTTATTTCACTTGGCGTAATACCCTCTAGTTTCATCCACATTGTTGCAAATGACAAGGTTTCATTTTTTGATGGCTGTATAGTTTTCCATTGTATGTATGTATATATGTATGTGTGTGTGTTTGTGTGCGTGTGTGTATACACAGCTCATATATACACACACATATACATACATACAATGGAAAACTATATATATGTGTGTGTATGTGTGTGTGTGTATATATATATATATATGTATATATATATATATAAACACACACACACACCACATCTTCTTTATCCATTCATGTGTTGATGGACATCTAGGCTCTTTCCATAGTTTGGCTATTGTGGACATTGCTGCTATAACCATTGGGGTGCATGTGCCCCTTCGGATCACTACTTTGTATCTGTAGGGTAAGTAACCAGTAGTGTGATTGCTGGGTCATAGGGTAGTTCTATTTTCAACTTTTAGAGGAACCTCCATGCTGTTTTCCAGAGTGGCTGCACCAGCTTGCAATTCCCACCAACAGTGTAGGATGGTTCCCCTTTCTCTGCATCCTCGCCAGCTTCTGTCTTTTCCTGACTGTTTAATTTTAGCCATTCTGACTGGTGTGAGGTGGTATCTCATTGTGGTTTTGATTTGTGTTTCCCTGATGCCAAGTGATGTGGAGCACTTTTTCATGTGTCTGTTGGCCATTTGGATGTCTTCTTTGCAGAAATGTCTGTTCATGTCTTCTGCCCATTTTTTTATTGCTTATTTGTTCTTTGGGTGTTGAGTTTGATAAGTTCTTTATAGATTTTGGATACTAGCCCTTTTTCTGATATGTTGTTTGCAAATATCTTCTCTCATTCTCTCGGTTGTCTTTTGGTTTTGTTGGCTGTTGCCTTTGCTGTGTGGCACAGGTTTTTGTGTAAACAAGAGGTTCCAACCCCTTTAGGTAAATAGCAAGGAATAAGATTGCTAGATCCTGAGTATGTTTGTTTTTTGTAAAACAAACAAACAAAAACCCAAACCAAAACAAACAAACAAAAAGACCAAACTGACCTCCAAAGAGCTATCCCATTTTGTGTTCCCACCAGAAATAAGAGTTCTCGTTGCTTCACGTCACTTACCTCTTGATGCCTGATATAAGTTTCTCTTAGTTACCTGACCAATGGAAATGTACTAAGTGACTTGGAGTGGGAAGTTTCTTTCTCAGGGGCCTGAGCCTCAGAATACCTGGGGGAAGGATAGCTCTTCTTCTGTTTCTTGTGTATTTGGCTAATTTTCAGAGTTGGGCATTGCCTAACAGAACAGTTTCTCACCGGGGTCTGGCCATCGGCACAGGTCCTCCTGATTCACTCCTTGCATTTTCACTAGGAGAAATCCCCTTCCCCACTACTATTCTGAGAAGTTGAACAGCATCATTGTTAAAAATTTTCCTCTCAGGCTTTTAAAGTAGCCCATCCTCTAGTCTAAGAGCTAAGTTGAGATCTAGATAAAATTGGAAAGTCCTAAAACCTGGATGCCAATACACTTCACTTCTGTGACTCTTATACAGCTGAGATCAGGAACAGGCAGAAGACAACTCTACTGTCCTCCATTATACATTCAAATTTACCACCTGGATGAATCCTTGGTCAAGGATCATACTCAGATAATTACAAAATCTCCCCATCAGTCTCCATTCCCCAAACAATCTCAAAGCGAGGAATTAAAATCTCCATTCCAGTGCAAGAATCAAAACTCCAAATTCTTACCTGATAGCAGGGTTTCTCAGACCCCAACCTGGTACTGTGTTAAGCCTTTTAGTTTTGCTGAATCCCATGAAGGGAGAAGGGAGCCCGGCAGACTATTTCTCCCTTCCCCATTCCTTGTTAGCTGATCGATCCTTCTAGGCCCAGGACCAGCGGGTGGCAGGCAGGTGAAAAACACACAGTCTCACATGGCTGGTACTGCTATAATTTGGCATGAGAACCCTATGTACGAGGTTGATCGAAACCATCTCTTTCTCTTGGAGTCTTTTTTTTTTTCCCCCTAGGAGGGTGATTTTTTTCTTGTCATCTCCAACTGCCCTATAGAGAGATATTTCTCTTCATCCAGTCTCATAGGATCTCTCCCTCAGGCTCTGGAGTCAGACTATAGGAGTTGGAGTCCCTAATTATAGAAAATTACCAAACTCTGTGCCTCAGTTTTCCCACCCTCAAAACAGAATGATAGTAGAATTGACCTTACAGGGCTCTGAGAAGAATTTAATAGAATTATCAATGTAAGTGTCAAGACTAGAGTTCATTATATAATAAAATCTAGTTACAAATGTTATTGTTAATATAGTATCCATAGTTTGAAGACAGTTTATGGAAGATAATTACCAAAGACACAAATTCAGCATCAAAGAGGGTAGTGAAGAAGGGATGTTTCTAGAGAAATAAGTGTGTTCTTTTTTTAATATTTATTTAGTTGAGAGAGAGAGACAGAGAGTGCACGCTTGAGTGCATGAGCAGGGGGAGAGGGAAAGAATTTTCAAGCACTCTCAAGAGGGGCTGAAACTCACAACCCCAAGACCACGACCTAAGCCAAAATTGAAAGTAGAGCACTCGGGGCGCCTGGGTGGCTCAGTGGGTTAAAGCCTCTGCCTTTGGCCCAGGTCGTGATCTCAGGGTCCTGGGATCGAGCCCCACATCGGGCTCTCTGCTCCTCAGGGAGCCTGCTTCCTCCTCTCTCTCTGCCTGCCTCTCTCGTTGTGATTTCTCTCTGTCAAATAAATAAAATATTAAAAAAAAAAAAAAAAGAAAGTAGAGCACTCAACCAACAGCCACCGAAGCACCTCAAAAAGTATGTTCTAAAGTTACATGATGTCAAGGTGAAGTAGAAAAACCCTGGGTCCACCTTCAGGAGCCCTGGGTTCTAGTTCTGTATCTGCTATGCACTGCTGGGTTCTTAAAAATGTAACAGAACCTCTGTTTTGCACCTCAACTTCTTTGCTAAATTTAGACTAAGAAACATGGTCTAACTTCATTTCTTAATTTTGCTAGTTGATATCAGCCAAATTGTATAATCCTTAGTTTCTTCATCTTTAAAATAGAATTATCAGCCCAGCCCACCAGAATTTTGGTAAAGTTCCAGTGAGACACTATGTAAATGAACCCACCATAAACTTTCATTCATTCATTCATTCATTCATTCACTGAGCAAATATTTATTGAGCAACACATTCCCATATGCTGCTTAACTGTCAACTGTTGCTAACATCGCCATGAAGGAACTAGGTGATTTAGTCCTAAAATTCTTGGAATCAAATTGTTAAAAAAAAAAAAAAAGTGGAAGAAAGAGAGAAAGGAAAAGAAAAGAAAAGAAAAAAGAAATCCTTCCCATTGCCCATGGCTGGTTTGTACTTGCTAGCATAGAGAAGGAACTCAGTCAGGTGGTGAAAACTTTGTCTGCACTGACCTCTGTGGCAGCCACCAGCCACGTGGAACTGCTGACCACTTCAGATGCAGCAAGTGCTACTGGGAAATGAACATTTCATTGTATTTGATTTCAAATAACTTACATTTAACCAGCTACGCTTGACTAGTGGCTATCATATTAGATAGCACAGGATTCCAGGACCCTAAGCAAAAGGTGGTGCAGGAAGAAAAGAGAAATGCAGGCCATAGAGTCTAATTTGGGAGATTTATTTGCCACATGGTAGGAGAGTATCTTTGACTGCAGATATTTGGATTTATGGTTTTCTAATATTGCACCCTGGATAATCGTGATTTGTCTGAATGAGACTCCAGCTTGTGTTACAAAGACTTGCCTCTGCCTTGCCCTGAAAATGGAGTAGGGGAAATCCTCAGGCTCTCTGTTGTTACAGAGTATAATTGTGTGTGCTTTGTGAACTAGGAAGAATCAAGAATGTATTAGAAATTTTTACTCATTTGTCCTTAATGGGCATAATTTAAGAAGCACTAAATGCCAACAAATAGATTTCCTCCTAAGTGTACTATTGATGGGGATGTGATAATGAGAGATTTTGAAAACTTATATTCAGTATGTCTAATTCTGTAGATTCTGTAAATCAGACATTGCTGAATGAATGGTGTTGGGGGTAGGTAGGCTTACACATTCATGAGCAGAAGGTTGGCATGTCTTTATGAAAACACATACTCTGAAATGCCTGGTATGGTGAGAGGAGTGATAGACTCCAAGTTCATTCTCATGCCAGGCCTGTGCTTTTTCCCCACTTCTACAAAATGGGTAAATTTTCCCACATCTATTAAAATGAGATGGATAGGAGAGACAAGGTATATGCACAGAAACCTCTTGTTTATTCTCAACTATTCACACAGAAACTTCTGTGACCTGAAGTGTCAGTTTTTCCCTATACCAACCACCCCATACCGGTTGGGTGTTCTCCAGTTCAGTTCAGTTCTAGTATGGTCGACCTGAAGTTAGGAAGACCCCAGAGGCTATGACTGCCACCACATAGTACTCATAAGTCCCAGTTTGTCACCTGTACCTCTGGCCAACCAGCTACAAATTGGGGTTCTTGCAACCCTCCCCCTCCTTGGGCTTGATACTTTGCTAGAATGGCTCACAGAACTATGGGTTTACGATAAAGGATATAATAAAGGCTAGAGATGAACAGCCAGATGGAGAGATACATAGATCTTAAAGAGTCAGAGTGCAGGAGCTTGTGTCCCTGTGGCAGTGGGGTGTTCTACCCTGCTGGTGCATGGTCTCCAGATTCTACACGTGGGGGATCTGTAAGGCATCCACGTGTGTGCATAATCAATGTAAAAACTCAGTTACCAGCCCCTCTCCTCTCTTCAGAGAATGAGGGTTAGGACTGTAAGTTCCAAGCATCTTATTATGGGTTGGTCTTTCCGATAGACAGCCCCTACCTAGGACCCCATCAGGAGTCACCTGGTTAGAAGAAAAGATACTCTGATCACTCAGGTAATTTTAAGGGTTTTAGGAGCTCTGTTTCAAGAACTGGCGACAGAGATCAATATCTATGCTTCTAGTTATTTCGCTGTGTGACAGAGTACCTGAGATCTGCTTAGATGTGAAACCTGCTCCAATCCTTTATTGCCTGTGTGACTTGGGGCAAATTCCTTAACTTCTCTGTGCTTCAACCTTTTCTCTAAGATAAGGACAACAGTGCCTAATTCTCAGGGTTATTGCAAGAATTTATATCATTAATATACCTAAAGCATTCAGATCAGTGCCTGGTATAAAGTGAATCAAGGAATGCAACTAATTCTCTATGATGAAGAAATTTTCAAGACCAAAAGCAATAATAAAAGAAAATACACGCAGTTTAATATGGAAGTATAGATCATATGTATTCCATCCGTTCAGAATGATAGAGAAACAGCAAGGGCAGATTCATAGAATTTAGGGTTTTTTTCCATTCTGGAAATCGATCTCAGAGCTGTGAACCTAGTTTGTACAGCTTCATGTGTTCTTGAGCAGATCTAAAAAAGGAGACCCTACCAACACGTGGACAGATGGTAAACAGGGTCTACAGCAGGGCAATCTGACTCAAGCTCCCCCACATTCCAGAATGAACAAAGAAAAAGCAAAATAAATATGACAAAACCAAAAAAGAGACATTCTGTTGGATACAAACATACTTCAGAACATGATCAATTCTATGACACAGAAGAAAACACTTGGCATTTTTGAAAGGATGTAAGAAGAGTTTCTGTGATATGACAAGGCTTGTAAAAAAAAAATAGACTGACATAAAAAGCCTATAGGACAGATGCAAAGTTAGCAAGCTGGCAGTGCAAAAGGGACTGAGCCTATAGCGGAATCACACGGTGGAACTGACATTGTGCAGACCAACTTGAGAAACTTTCCAGAACACAGGAGGTTGGTTACAAAAAGGGCAAAGTGATGAGAGGCCATCAGCAGGATGGACATGGTGTAACTATTCCTGGGAGGGAAGCAGGACATGTAGAGGAAAGTGGTAGAAACTTAACTGAAAAAAATAAATGCTCCTAAAGACGGACCAGGAATGGGAGATATTACTGAGTCTGTAGATGGAGAGGCTTTACCCCATTCCAGACAAAATCAACAGAAGACAATCAGCACAGGATGTCTATGAGCCTTCTTCTGCAGTACTTGATGCCAGAAGACTATAGAGAAATACCTACAAAGTTTTTCGGATCTATCTATCTATCTTTATTTATTTATTTATTTAAAATATGCTAATAATGGGAAACTTAATGTTCCCTATCTGCAGAATTAAGAGGTAGATTAGATGATTTCCAGTTCCCATACAGCTCTATTTTTTTTTTTTTAAGCTTTTGTACCCTTCACCCTTCATTTCTCCTACCCATCCCCATCTCACTTTTCTGGCAACCACTGATCTATTCTTTGTATCTATGAGCTTGACTGTTTTTTTGGTTTTTTTTTTTTTTAAGATTTTATTTATCTATTTGACAGAGAGAGATCACAAGTAGGGAGAGAGGCAGGCAGAGAGAGAGAGGAGGAAGCAGGCTCCCGGCCAAGCAGAGAGCCCGATGAGGGCCTCGATCCCAGGACCCTGGGGTCATGACCTGAGCGAAAGGCAGAGGCTTTAACCCACTGAGCCACCCAGGCGCCCCTTGACTGTTTTTTTTAATTTTGTTTGTTTGTTTGTTTGTTTTAGAGTCCACATATGAAAGAGATCATGGGGTATTTGTCAGCCTCTGTCAGACTTATTTCACTTTGCATAACACCCTTAAGATCCATCCATGTTGTCACAAATGGCAACATCTCATTCTTCTTTATGGCTGAGTAATATTCCATTGCGTACATATACTCCATTTTATTTCTCCATCCATCACTGGACACTTAGGTTGTTACTATGCCTTGGTTATTGTGAATGATGCTGCTGTGAACATAGTGGTACACATATATTTTCAACTTAGGGTTTGGGTTTTTGTTGTTGTTTTATTTTGTTTTGGGGGCAAACAGAATTGCTAGATTACTTTATAGTTCTATTTTTAATATTGTAAGGAAAATTCCGTACTGTTTTCCACGATGGCTACACCAATCTGTATTCCCACAAACAGTGCACTAGGATTCTCCTTTCTCCGCAAACTCAAACTTGCTATTTCTTGCATTTTTGATGATTGCCATTCTAACAGGTATGAGGTGATATCTCATGGTAGTTTCAGTTTGCATTTCCCTAGTAAGTAATGATGTGTGATGTCTTTTTATGAACTTGTTGACCATCTGTATGTCTTCTTTGGAAAAATGCCCATTTAGATCTTTCCATTTTTTAATTTGATTCTTTGGGTTTTCTTTAAATATTTTATGAGTTTTTTATATATTTTGAATATTAAACCCTTATTAGATATGTGATTTGCAAATATTTTCTCCCATCCAGTAGGTAAATGCCTTTGTAATTTGTTGATGGTTTCTTTCACTGTGCAACTTTTTATTTGATGAAGCCCCACTTGTTTATTTTTGCTTTTGTTGCTTTTACTCTTAGCGGTCAGATTCAAGAAAAATTATCGGTAAGACCAATGTCAGGGGGATTACTTCTTTTTTTTTTTTTTAAGATTTTATTTATTTTTTTGACAGAGATCACAAGTAGGCACAGAGGCAGAGAGAGAGAAAGGAGGAAGCAGACTCCCCGCTGAGCAGAGAGCCCGATGCAGGGCTCAATCCCAGGACCCTGGGATCAGGACCTTAGCTGAAGGCAGAGGCTTTAACCACTGAGCCACCCAGGCACCCCATGGGGGATTACTTCTTATATTTGCTTCTAGGAGCTTTATTGTTTCAGGTCTTATGTTCAATTGTTTAATCTATGTTGGTTAATCTTTGTGTATGATGCAAAATACTGGTCTAGTTTCATTTTTTTGCATGTGGCTGTCGAGTTTTCCAAACACCGTTTCTTGAAGAGGTGGTCCTTTTCCCATTATATATTCTTGGCTCCTTCAATATAAATTAATGGCTATAAATGTATGGTTTTGTTTCTGGAATGTCTATTCTGTTCTCTTGATCTAAGTGTCTATTTTTTTGCCAATACCATACTGTTGTGATTACTATAGTTTCGTAACTATTTACGAGTCTGAAATCAAGGAGTATGATGTCTCCAGCTTGGTTCTTCTTTCTCAAGATTGCTTTCATTAATCAAGTCTCTGTGTGTGTGGTTTCATAAAATTTTGGGATTTTTCTATTTCTGTGAAAAACCCATTGAAATTTTGATAAGGATTGCATTGAAAGTGTAGATTGCTTTGAGTAGCATGGACACCTTAACAATATTAATTCTTCCAGTCCTTGAGGAAGGAAGATCTTTCCATTTATTTGTGTTTTATTCAGTTTCTTTCTTAATGTCTTACGGTTTTCAGTATATAGTTCTTTTACCTCTTTGCTAAATTTTTTCCTAGGTGCTTTATTCTTTCTCACGCAGTTGCGGTGGGATTGTTTTCTTGATTTCTCTTTCCAATAGTTTGTTTGTTGTTAGTGTTTGGAAACACAACAGATTTTTGTGTTTTGATTTTGCATCCTGCCACATTACTGAATTCATTTATTAATTCTAAAAATTCTTTGATGAAGTCTTTAGGATTTTCTAGATATTATATCACATCATCAAATAATGACAGTTTCACTTCTTCCTGTTTGGATGCCTTTATTTCCTTTTTCTTGCCCAATTGCTCTGGCGAGGACTTCAATACTATGTTAAATAAAAGTGGCCAGAGTGGGCATACTTGTCTTTTTCCTGATCTTAGAGGAAGATCTTTCAATTTCTCACCTTTGAGCAGTTAGGCCATCTGCTTGGCTTGGGGTGTCGTTCTCAGTGGGCTTCCTGAAGTAACACTGGGGAATATTCTTAAGCTTCCCCTCAGACCTGCAGAATCAGAAAGTCCAAGGAGGTGACACTTGGCAATCAGTGTCTTAGTGAACCCTCAAGATGACGTTGATGGACTGCTGAAGTTTGAGAATGAGTAGCCTAAGGAATGCTGTGGAGAATCAAGGAATGATATCCTGTTTATGCTTTTAGGACTGGCAACTCTTTCACTTACGCCTTGTCAAGGAGAAATCCCTGTAAGTTTCCTGAAGGTTATATTTCTGTAAGTTTTATCCTCATGGTGTGTTTGTCGTATTTGTTCCCTGCATTGCTGCAAATAGGATTTAAGAGGACATGCAAAAGCCAGTCATCTTCAGTAGGTAAGGTTTTAGTTCTCTTTCTGTTATACGTGGGATACTTTCGCAGGGGAGATATGATTTGGAGGAGAGACAGTGGAGGGTCCTACCCCGTGGTTCATCTCCCCTACCTTCCTTTTATCAACCCCCTACCCCAACTTCTCCATCCCCAGTCAGGTCAGCCTTGTATGTATTAATTAAGAGTCAACAAACACCATGTTGGAGAAAGCTGGGTAAAGTACAAAGCCAGTGATTTGCAGAATTAAAAAGTATTTGAAGTAGAAGTCTCTGAGATTATTTTGCAAGGCCCTCATTTTACAGAGGACTCTAAGGCCAGAAGAGGTCATATACAAGGTCATGTGGTTAATGTGGAACTGTCAGAACTAGCTGCCCAGATTCCTGATTTATGTTAGTCCGGTGGACTCCAACAAGTCAAATAAAAAGTATGAGCTCTTTGTTTGTTTGTTTGTTTTAAGATTTTATTTTATTTATTTGACAGACAGAGATCACAAGTAGGCAGAGAGGCAGGCAGAGAGAGAGGAGGAAGCAGGCTCCCTGTGGAGCAGAGAGCCCGATGCAGGGCTCGATCCCAGGACCCTGAGATCATGACCTGAGCCGAAGGCAGCGGCTTAATCCACTGAGCCACCCAGGCGCCCAGTATGAGCTGTTTTTACACAAAACAAAGAAAGTTGACTAAAATAAGGTGAATCTGACCTGCTCTCATTTTCATTAAGTTTCCACACTGTGAGGAAAATCAGTTAGCAAAATGTAAGGATCAAGTTACTGGCTTTAATGGTGGGGCAGAATAAAATTGAAATTTATCTGAGGTGTGTCCAGAACAACGGTAGGCATGAGAAATCTTTGCAGTTCCGTGGAAATGAAAATCTGTTGAAGGCAAAGGTGAGAATTTTAGAAAATAAGACCATTGAGGTACATGAGTTTTATGAAGCCAGTCGCTGGGGTGCGGGTGCAGCAAGGAGGGGGACGAGTTGTACAAAGGGGAGGACTACGGAAAAGGGGTAATTTGAAGAAAAATGGGAAAATCCAAATGCTAAATTATAAAGCTAATCCAAGGAGTTCTTGAAATCTATTTACAGAAATAAAAATATACAAGAAAAGCTGTATATACAAAGGGGAAAAGCTGAAGAATGGAGAACAGGGATTTCCTTTTATTTAACCTGGAAGATGAAAATAATGATGATTTAAACAGGAGAGTGTACAGAGATACAGTGCAGGCAGGGCAGGGAGGGGGCTGCTGATCCTGATCCAGTGTAGAAGTAGAAAATGTAGCAATTTGTCACCATGGTCTGACACATAAAAAGTGTACATTAAAAAGTGGGGCTCTTAAAATAACCAAGAGGGTATATTCTCTTGCTTGTTTGCTTTTATCTTTCTTTCTTTCTCTCTCAGTGAGAGGGAATGAGGTTATCCTAGCAGCAAATATATTTTAGGAATTGGTGAATTCAAAAATTGGCATCAGTATCTAGAGTCGGACCTCCCAGGAGGGGCCACAAACCCAGTCAACTTTAGTTTTCACAGACCAGGTTTAGGGAAATTGTTTCCATTTTTAAAAATTTGGTTGAGGATTTTTTTTAAAATGCCCTTCTTTTGTCATTTGTTTTCATTTCTCTGTTCCTTAAGTAGAAACAGAGAATGTGTGTATGTGTGTGTGTGTGTGTGCCCGTGTGTGTGAGTCTGCTTGTGAACAGTTCTGCAAAGGTCTAATTCCCTCCTGCCCAAGGCACTCTCTTAAATATCAACCGCGCCATCTTGTGGCAAACTGACATTTGTGCACAGGGTTTAAATTTCACTTTGAAAAATGAACACCTTGTTTGGGGGGATAAAAAGCAATAACATGATTTCTCATTACCTTCAGTCATTAAACAAAATATTAATTCTGAGGCCATGAATTTAAATTTAGAATGCAAAATATATCTGAGCTAGATGCTTGTTATAAAATATTTGCTGTGAAATGAAGGACAATTAAAAATTTAATAGACACAAAATGTTTTACCAGAATCTTACACACAAAACTTGAGAATCAGATCAGTGTTTATGATGGTAAAGACTTTTATGTTTTGCTGAAACTAAAGTAGGTCGTCCTCATCCTTCTCTACTTCAACCCCATCCATTTCCTTCAGATTATTTATTACAACTTCTTGTTATTTTATTTGCTTCTTTCCTCCAGGAATATTGTTAGAATGTAATAAGTTTCATGTGATGAGGGGTTGCTTTTGTGTTTTTCACCTTCGTATGCCCAATGCTTAGTAGTATTCCTGGCACATAATAGATACTCAATAAATATTTGTCAACTGAGTTTCACTGAATTAAAAATACTTCATAAATAAAATACACTCATATAAAAAGAAGTTATATGAACACACATAAATTAGAAAAATCCCTCTGACGGGGCGCCTGGGTGGCTCAGTGGATTAAGCCGCTGCCTTCGGCTCAGGTCATGATCTCAGGGTCCTGGGATCGAGCCCCGCGTCGGGCTCTCTGCTCCGCGGGGAGCCTGCTTCCTCCTCTCTCTCTGCCTGCCTATCTGCCTACTTGTGATCTCTCTGTCAAATAAATAAATAAAAAAATCTTTAAAAAAAAAAAATCCCTCTGAGGTGAACTAACATTGTTCAAGGAATCCTGTCGCACTGGTTCTGATCTATATCTCTCATACTTTGAAAAGCTGCTCAGGGAAGTGCTGCCCACAGTAAACTGCTAGAATGTATCCATTCTTCAGTGATAGGTCACTAGTAATGAAAAGCTCTCTTATTCAGGCTGGGATCTTAGCAGTAAATGGGTGCCTTTCAGAATCAACAATCAACTCAAAGAACAGCTAGGAAATTCACATCTTGATGTTTCCCAGATTTCACCGGGTTATCAAGTGACATGTAAATAATTGATCTAAGCCCCAACAGGGTGAGCATTGTAACTTACTAAGTTTGTAGATGTCAGGGCAGTGGAAGCAACCTTCTAGGGCTCTGCTTTCTTGGATATAAACTTAGTCATGTCACGTCAAATATTCACTTTAAATCCTAGTACACATCTGTACTTTGACTTCTGACAAATGCCAAGTGTTTCCCAACACACATATTCTTATCATGGGTAAAAGCTATTCAAATGCCAGCAGAAGAAATGATGGAAAGGTAGAAAGCGGAATTGCACCTGGTTTTGAATTTGACACTGTGTGGATTTTGTGTGCCCTTGTCTTCATTTAGTTTGGAGAGCATCTTGTGCATTCCCAAAAGTTCGTCAAGGGGCATTGTTTACTTCACTGCAAGTCTGTAACTTCCCATAGGGAATGGGATGCAGATCAATTAACGCACATCAAAGTACATCAAAGTCCTAGCCTTATTTGGGCGAGAGGATGTGTTCTGGTTGGTTCTTCCTTCTTCTCCAGCTCCCTCATCCCTCACCAGCGATGCCAGTAAACCATGAGGCAAGTATGGATGTGGGGATCTAGCAACTGAACTGTTTCTATTTATAGCAGTAGGATTCAAAATTTAATGTGTATTGAGATCACCTGCAATACTTGCTAAAATACAGAGTCCTAGGCTCCGTCCCTTCTACCTCTATGGATGTGTGGAAGTCAGAAATCTGGTTATCAGGTGAGGCATAGGACACCTGAAATTACTACTTTCATCCCGGTAAATGTAGGGACTCTTTTCTTCACCACTTTTTCTTCACCACTGTATTCCAATGCCCCTGGCACATGGTTGGTATGAAACAAGTAACATGTAGTGTGGGACAGTAGATGGGTGGGATGATGGATCGAACGATGAATATGTAGATCTTATGGACTCAGAGTAACCAAAAGTAAAATATCCAAGGTCCAAAGATTCTTTGAATTTATCCTTAAATTTCTGATACATCGTATGTTGCGTTTGCCCCTGATTTTGTGTGACCTTTATTTAAATACCATCTCCCTTTGGCAACAGAATAATTTTGTCACTTGGGATTAAAAGTGATTTTTTTTTTTTGCAAAATGGCAAACCATTTTGACATTTCATTACAAATCTTTTAACAAATTTCTGTTCTCATTGAAACTGTTCTTCCAAGTGGAACAGAGACCACCACCCCCCATCAAGGGTTTTATAAAAACAAAATGCCTCTTTGTGGGGAATTTTGAATGTGATACTATATAGATTTTGTGTGCACTCGTTTTCATTCAGTTTAGAGAGCAATCTTGTGGGGCCACAGGGAGTGGCTAGGAGCAAGGATGGCTGGATTCCACGTGAATCTCCTCTGCTAGTCCCACCTGTGACCTGGGAATGGCTGAGCCCCAGTTTCCTCTTCTGTAAAGTGAGAGGTTCAGCCAGATGGTTTCTAATGCCCTTTTTAAATGGTACATATTACTTAATATCACTTTGTAGCTTTGAAAACCCTCATCCTCGGTTGAAAAAAAAATAGACTTTCTCGAAAGCCTCCATTGATTACATTTTGGGAAGCAGAATAATGGCTCCCCCAAAGATGTTCATGTTTTAAATTCCCATACCTGTGAATATGCTATCTTACATGGAAAAAAAGGACTTTGCAGATATGATTAGGTTATGGGCCTTGAGACAGGGAGATTATCCTGTTCATCCAGGTGCATTCAATCTAATCACAAGTCTTCAAAAGCTGATCATTTTTCCTGACTGTGATTAGAGACAGATGTGATTGTGGAAGGGGAGTCAGCGAGGACACTGGTGGCTTTAAAAATGGAGGAAGGGAGCATGAGCCAAGGAAGTTGTGCAGCCTCTAGAAACTGGAAAAGACAAGGGAACAAATTCTTCTCAGAGTTTCTGAAAAGGAATGCAGCCCTGCCAACACCTTGATTTCAGACCTGAGTCAGGCTTCTGACTTGAACTATAAGGTAAAAATTTATATTGGTTAAGCTGCCAAGTTTGTGGTAATTTATTGTGGCAGCAGTAGAAACCAAATATAATTTAATAATACGGGTAATATTCAAAATCCTGGCCCTTTGCATAGCATTTATGGGCAAACCAGGGCCATCTGTAAGCGAATCCTTGAGGGTCATTTAGCCTGGGACTCAGTCTGGGCAGATATTTGATGTCCTCAAGAATTTCAATTTAAAAATCCTCGAATTTAGACTTCTTGACACTGATCTCCAAACAATCTCTTTGAAAAGTGAACGTGTGCGTGTGTGTGTGTATTCATTCAAATATATGTGAATATCACATATATATCATATGTGTGTGAATGTCACATATATATCATATGTGTGTGACTATCACATATATATCATATGTGTGTGAATGTCACATATATATCATATGTGTGTGAATGTCACATATATATCATATGTGTGTGAATGTCACACATATATCACAGATATGTGTGAGTATAAATACATTCAGTCATATATATTGAGCCAGGTTAATTTTTCCACACTCCTAGAAAAACCACTGGATTTTATACTGGATGACCAATATAAAAACTGAATTGATAACTCGTAACAAATGTCACTGAGGTTAAGCCAGTTGCAGTGGGCATGCCCGGTGTAAATAGTAAAAGTACATCCTGAGGCAAGTAGCCTCTGTCATGAGGTTCTGAATCAGAAAGATAGGTGGTCTGGGTCTGAGAAACTTGGAGGCCACAAGCAGCATTTGGATACATGGGATAGAATGGATACATGGGATAGATAGAATAGAATAGAATAGAATAGAATAGAATAGAATAGAATAGAATAGAATACCTAGGAGGTCTCCCAGGCCTCCTCCTAAATTTCTCAGGTAACCAAACCAAGACTCAAAGATCAGGAACTGTCCCAAAACTGAAGTAGAATACACCTGAAGTATTCTTTCTGCTGTAATAGAAGGTCTTATGATCAGAAGGAAAACAAGATTGCAAAGTAAACTTCGATCACTAGGATCACTAGATCCTAGAATCTGCTTGAGCCTATCTTGCAAGTTACCTGTCACATCACATTTTGAGGTCTTGCTACTCAGACCAGGAAGCTGATCATGATTTTCAGAGTCAGCAGGTGAAGGAGGAGGCTGTTGGGATATGAGAACAGACACAGAAGCTCTCAACTCATGCTGGCTACAAACAGGCATGCATATCTGGAAATATTAAGTAGAATCTCCAAAGCAGGCTATAATCCACCTTGACCTAAATTATCTGGGTAATTTGCATACTATCACTGGTTTGATTCCATAAGAAACACTAATGGGCACCGTCTAGAATGTTAGAGGTGGAAGAAACCTTATTTATCCCTAGAGTTGCACGAATGCCAACAGGGCCAAGAGGTTAAGGGACGCATCCCAGTGGCAGGGCCCAGGATTTCAGCCCCAGTTGTCAACTTGCAGGCGCTTCCTTGTCCACTGTGCTCTGCGGAACCTAGATGATGCTTTCGTGTGAAGACCCTCAAAGCCTCATGAAATGTAGGTTCAGTCTCAGCCCTACCCTTTGCCTGTCAGTCTGAAAGTTGTGCCTCCAGAGTTCAGAAGTCATATGCAATGATAGAGAAGAAAATGGGCTTCGATTTCCAACTTCTGGGTGAATAAATAAAAGACAGTTTACCTGTAGGCTGAGGACATAACTTCTTCAAGGAGACTGAGATGGAAGGCACTAATGATTCACCAGCGATCTGATACCCTAATGGCCACAGTGTTGGGAAAACCAGACTTCACTTCCCTTTCTTCCACCAAGTAACAGTGTGTTAACAGGCTGTCAGTGAGTCTCTAGACATTCCGCTTAATATATGTAACAGTAAAGGTGTCCATCCAGAGCCATTAGATAAACTAAATTTTGATAGTAATTTGACAATATTGTTCTATTACTTCAAACCTCAGGCTTTGCTAGGGCAATTACTCATACCTTTATTCCCAATTTCTCTAATTTACTCTCTGAATGAAGGAGCACACGGGATGCTTACCTGCCAGGTGCTACTGTTCTAGGAAAATTCATTTTACTGTTAACACTCAAGGGACAGGACAATTTCAGATTGGGGGTATCTGAATTCTGGTGGGGTACTGGATATGTGTCCCTGTGCTCATTTCAAATCTCTTTCTAGAAATGAAATGCACAGGTAGGAAGAGTTGTGTTAAATGAGCACTATCCGTGGGTTATTCATTTGCAAAGATTGATAATGCCATAAAATACTCCTAACTTTGAAACTGTGAGTAATAAAATGTAATCTTTCTTTGATCATTCTGAGTGCACTTTAAAATTATGCAGTGCCTCAGAGTCATTGAAGAGAATATTACATTTTATAGATCATAGGACCACAGAACTTCAGACTTGAAAGGGACTTTTTGTGTCATCTGGTTGATAATTGACAACTAGGTTTTGTATTGTTGCAGCTACGGTTGATGGGTACAGGTCTGGTATGCCATGCTGAGGCTGGTTATGGGCTCCGTAGACAAGTATAATATGATTAGCAATGTCTGCCATGGGTGGAGGGAAAGAATAATCACTAGTAGGACACATATATACTATCCTTAACAATTCCAGCACTTTCATTTTAAACATGAGTAGCCAAAAATCTAAGTATAGCTCAGAGTTACCAGAATGAACCAGCTGGTCTATGGTTGAGCAGGGCAAGCCACTACTGTTTCTGTCATAGCATGCTAGCTCTGTAATATCGACTCCTAACTTCTACAAAATAGAAAATAAAATAAGGGTTTCTTGGGTATCTAAAATCTTTGGCAGGGCGGAAAAAAAGTGGGGGGGGGCAGAAAATATCTTTGGACGGTGATGTACATTCCCTAGGAAACTGGTGACAATTCAGCGAATAATTTTTTTTTTAACTTTAAAGATTTTTATTTATTTATTTGACAGAGAAAGAGCCAGAAAGAGAGGGAACACAAGCAGGGAGAGTGGTAAAGATAGAAGCAGGCTCCCCACTAAGCAGGGAGCCTGGTGTGAGGCTCCATCCCAGGACCCTGGGATCATGACCTGGGCCAAACACAAACGCTTAACAACTGAACCACCCAGGTGCTCTTCACCGAATAATTTAGGAAAATTGGAAGTTAATTTTCCAGGGAGGTACCATGTACTTTATGGAGGTACCATAATCATGCTTTCAGAGTTCATTTGTATGCAGTCAATAAAAATGTTTTAGTGTCTTCTCTGTACAAGGTACTGTTGTAGAGTCATGAGAATAGTAATGAGACAGTCTAGGCAAAGATCCCCTAGCATTCATTCAGCAGACATTTACTGAGCACTTGCTCGAGTCAGACAATGTACTCTGATTCAAAACCAAGCAAGATTCTGCCTTCCATGAGTTATCTTCCTGGTAGGCAGTATCTGACGCCATAACCAATTGTGTTAACCAAATGCAAACCAACTTTCTTTGGTGTTTAGACCCATAGGAAATTCCAAGAAACCGAAGATAGAGTTAATGCTGTGAAAAGGGAGATGCTGGCCATCTTTTTTAAAATAAATGCCCAATGAAGATGGGAGACTTCAGGCTTTAAATATTTTAAATCTTTGTTATTGAAGTATGGCACATGCACCTCAGTTAAAATGCAGAGCTCAGTGAATTCACACACAATGAGCGGAACAATCAGTCATCACCCAGGTCCAGAGATAAAACATTTCTGGGGCGCCTGCGTGGCTCAGGCATTAAGCGTCTCTGCCTTCAGCTCAGGCCATGACCCAGGGTCCTGAGATCGAGCCCCGCGTCTGGCTCCCTGCTTGGTGGGAAACTTGCTTCTCCCTCTTCCACTCCTCCTGCATGTGTTCCCTCTCTTGTTGTGTCTCTCTCATCAAAAAAATAAATAAATTCTTAAAAAAAAAAAAAGTAAAACATTTCTAGCACAGAAGCCCCCCTTGTCCTCCTCCCCAGTCAGCATCTGCTACACCCGCCCCCAAGGATAAAAACTATCCTGACTTCCCACACCAGCCTGGTTGTATCAATTCTTGAACTTTATATAGATAAAATCAAATTTAATTATTGTTTTATATCTGGTTCTTTCATTCAACAGTATTTTTGTAGTAATTATCCATGTTCTGGAGTAACTAGAGCTTGTCCATTTTTACTACTATTAAATACCCTTGAGTTTCTTTATGTATGTGTTCTATCACTGTGGGATATTTGTCTTGCTTCCAGATTGGAGTCATTACATAAAATGCTTCTATGGACATTCTTGCACTCATTTTTCTTGGAAATATACCTAGAACTGTAATTTCTGAGTCACGGGGTCTATTTATGGTGACCTTTACAAAGGTCACGAGAAATATATGTATATACAAACTGCTTGGAAGCATATATATATATGCTTCCAAACAGTTTTCCAGAGTAACTGGTAATCAATTTTAACTCATACCCGTAATGCTGGAGAGTTCCCAAAGCTACACATGCCCACCAATGGGTGGCATTTTCAATTTATTTAATATAATCCATCTAGTAGTTATTTTGTTAGAGTTTTAATTTGCATTTCCCTAAATTACTAAGGAAGCCTAACACACTCCCACTTGACTGGGCATTCAGGTATCTTTCGTGAAGTAGGTGTTGAGACCTCTTGCTCCTGTTTCATGTGGATTGCCTTCTTTTTTTATTTGTGCAAGTTTCTGATAAGGCGGATTATATTTAAAGTCAGAACTTGTGTGCCTCAAAAGACACAAGTGTTTCTGGTAGAGCTGAATCAGGTATACGATCCACCCCAGTTATTTGGAAAAAGAGGTTGTAATGATACAGAACTCTTAACTAGATTTAAGGAAAAAAAAAAAGAAAAAAAAAAAAAAAGACCTGCTACCCGGATAACTGAATAGGCAACAAGAAGGCACTAAGGCATCAGGTAGACAGCAACTGCGGAAATGCTAACTCCCTGGAATGGGAAGAACAAAGGGAAAGGATGACATTATTAAACTCAGAGCCTGGCAACGTCAGCTGATACTGGAGCCTCTGAGAGGGACGCCTAAGGCTCCTCTGTAAGTGCTGGAAAAACAGCCAGCTGGCTCTGATTGCCCCCGTGGGAACAAACTGACAGCTGCCACAGTGAAGCCTGGCTAGTGCAGGGCTCAGCAACAGGAAGCCTGCAGGAAGGGGCCAGTCCCCGCTTCCGTCCTTGAGGTATCCCTCGAGCACCCCTACTGGCAGCTGTGGAAGCTGACCCCTGGTTTGCAGCATTCAAGCCCCAACATCACAAAGCCAGAGAGAGGATGATGGGGTTGGTGCTGAGAGGCGATAGCTTGGTACCTAGCTAGAGAACAGAAGAGCAAACAGAAGAGCGAGGGAAGATGTGTAGCTGCCGGTAGGTGTGGGTATCGCTTTGAGTGATGCCCAGAAGTTAATAACAGCCAACCTCAAAGTCACTGCGTGCCAGCTTGTTTCAAGGCTTTACCACATTATCATTTCTCCCCTCACAACAGCCTTTCAAGTGAGAACTCTCACTATTCCCACCTGAAAGATGAGGAAATAAAGGCAGGAGAGTTGACATGACCTGCCCAAGGGCACACCTCTGGGAGGTGCCCAATAGTGTAAGTAAAAATTCAGATCCATCTAATTCGTTTTTATCTTCACACTCAAGTTCAAAAATAAAGAGGATTTACTGTAAAAAAAAAAAAAAGCTATAAAAGATTATGGTAAGTGAGACATGAAAATTAATAGCAGGTCTCCTGACTGAAGGGAACTTCTACAGTAATCAATATGTTCTGGTCATATTAGCTCGTAAAAATATGGCAGATGGCATCAGTATCTTTCTTTACCTTCTACCATCTTTATTTTCCTCCAGTTGTTCTTTTAGGAATCCTTGTCACTGTGGTGGGAAACCGCAGATTCTATTGATGGGGTTGTTTAAAATTACATTTGCTGCCAGTTGCTTTGATTTCTGTACTTTGTTCTGACAGATGATAATTGTGTTTGGGTGAGGACAGTCCTTCTTTCTCTCCTCTAAAATCAAAACTTGGGCCCGAGCTGCTTTCAGAGCCGTCACCCATAGGACAACTCTCTCACGCTGGCTGCACACAATCGTTTGGATGCATTTGAACCACCTATGAACAGGGCACTGCCATATTGCTTTTCTCACTCACAGACACTGTCTCAGTGTGCTGATCTGCCAGACATTTGGAGAAAAATATATGAATTTATTTATTCTCAGACTGAAGTGTAGAGTCAGCTGCAAATCTGACCTCCTGGAAAAGACAAACCAAACTAGCATGGGAGCTAACATGAATAGGGCATCCTCCGGGTCTCAGGCACTCTGGTGGGTACCACAACTGCCTCCTAATGGGGGTCTGCTCATCCATCCCACCAACTCAAATGACCCTCCACCCTGTAGCCAAATGCAAACCTGATCACCTGACTCATTGTTACGGGGGAGACTGAAAGTCTTCACTCTGTGCACCAGACACTGCTTTCCCTGGAACTTGACTTCAGCCAATTTCACCTTTAGCCCCTGACCTCTATCCCACTAGGTCCCTTTTGCCCCAGGGCTCTTGCATATGCTTTTTCTGCTTTTTGTCTCCTGTTCCCCATATACACCCCTTTCCAATAGTCAGCTCTTACTAATGCTTCAGATATCACTTCCTGAGGGAAGCTTCTTTGACTTCCCTTTCCAGACAGGTGAGGTCCTCCAGTTAGAGGTTCACAGTCCCCTGGACTTTCTCTTTATGTCATCTGTCATTTATGATATATGTTCACATGTCTGTGTGAGCCTTGTCTGTTTCTCCCACTAGACTGTAGGTTCTAGGAGAGGATGGGCATGCCTGCATTGCTCACTATCATGTGTCCACAGCACCTAACACTGTAGGAACATGGTCACCGTTCGAGAAGGGTGTCATGAGGGAGTCATTAACATCCATGATCACAGCTGGTAGGGTACACCGAGCAACCTGTTTATTCTGCTTCTGGTCTGAATTGCTCCCTCCCCAAAGGCCAGGGCACATTCATATTCTCATGTCAGCTGTGTTCATTTATTTATCTATGTGGGCTTTCCTTGGTCGTCACTCTTCTGACAGCAGCCCACATGAGGCCATGAGGGTCACTGCAGGAGCAGTTGGACTGTGAAGCTGCGGTTGTTCATTTGAGCAGGTGCTCTGGGTGTCCTGGGCCCACCTTGAATGGCACTGCCTCAGCCCCTCACCCTACTCCATCCTCACTCCCAGACCAACTTGACCTCAGAAATATCTTCTCTGCTTTAAGACCTCTTCCCCTTGGGCCCTGCATTCATCTCCTTTCCCTACCGTGCCAAATCCCCACAAGCTCCAGGCCTAAAATGGTGCAAGTATAACTATCTTACAGTTCTGGAGGTCAGAAGTCCAGAGTCTATCTCTGGGCTGAAATCAAGTGTTGGAAGGACTGTGTGCCTCCTGGAGGCTCAAGGCGAGAATGTGTTTCCTTGCCTTCCCCAGCTTTTGCTAGCTACCGTGTGCATGGGCTCCCACCTCACTGGTTCTCCGCGTCTCTTGTCATGACTCCTTCTCTGACCCCATGCATCCTTCCTATAAGGACCCTCGGTGATTCTGTTGAGTCACTCAGGAAGTCAGGATAATTTCCCATCCCAAGATCCTTACTTGAATACGTCTTCAAAAAAACATACACCTTTTGCCATGTAATATATTCACAGGTTCCAGGGGTAGGATGTGGCCATCTCTGGAGGATTGTGACACAGCCTAGCACACACTCCAGTCGCCACCATATCATTCTTCCTTCCTACTACTTCTAGGGAAGACATGTCCCCTGTATTTGCCAAAGTTTACACCATAACCCTCCCGCACCCCCGCTCTTCACATCCTCCCACGTTGTGTGCCCATCATATTGTCAAATACTGCCTCTCGTTGTCTTCACCTGTAGTAAGTTCTTTTTGGAGACAGACTGGTCTGGGCTTGAATTCCCAGCTCTGCTACTTTAGTGCTGGGTAGGCTTCATCTCAGAACTTCAACACTGGTTCCCTTCTAGTAGACTTACAAATGTCTCCCTTTAGGGCTGTTGGAAGGATTAATGGAAATAGTAGATGGAAGGTCTCTCTCCCACAGCCTATCCAGTGGAAAGCATTCAGATAAAGAAAATGCCCTTGTGATTATCTTCATTGTTTCTTCCTTCTGTCTTAATTTGGAGTGTGGAGGTCTACCACCACCCTTAAAGATGGTTGGGTTCTGTCTATAAGCCATCACTCCAGTAGTACATTCCATGACCGGACAGACACAGGCTGGCCTCTTCTGTCTGCCTCATTGTTTTCTAAGCTGAATTGAGTCCAACAGTTGTTTATTAAGCCCCACTCCTCCCCTGGGCTGTTTGCTGAGTGTGCACGAGTCAAGCACAGTCCCTGCCCTCAGCAGGCATTCCTCAGAGTTAGTGCAGCCACTTTGGAGAACAGTGTGGAGATTCCTGAAGAAATTAAGAATAGAGCTTCCCTATGACCCTGCAATTGCACTGCTGGGTATTTACCCCAAAGATACAGATGTAGTGAAAAGAAGGGCCATCCATACCCCAATGTTTATTGCAGCAATGGCTACGGTCACCAAACTGTGGAAAGAACCAAGATGCCCTTCAACGGACGAATGGATAAGGAAGATGTGGTCCATATACACGATGGAGTATTATGCCTCGATCAGAAAGGATGAATACCCAACTTTTGTAGCAACATGGACGGGACTGGAAGAGATTATGCTGAGCGAAATAAGTCAAGCAGAGAGAGTCAAGTATCATATGGTCTCACTTATTTGTGGAGCATAACAAAGAACATGGAGGACATGGGGAGATGGAGAGGAGAGGGAGTTGAGGGAAACTGGAAGGGGAGATGAACCATGAGAGACTATGGATTCTGAAAAACAACCAGAGGGTTTTGAAGGGGCGGGGGGGGGGGGCGGGGTGGGAGGTTGAGGAACCAGGTGGTGGGTAATAGGGAGGGCACGTACTGCATGGAGCACTGGGTGTGGTGCAAAAAAATGAACACTGTTATGCTGTAAATCAACAAACAAACAAAAGAATGTATACAAATAAAATTTCAAAGTAAAGTGACAAATGCCATAGTTGCCGTAGACATCAGAACAGATTTCTGGATGAAGGGATACTTGAGCTGAGTGACGTAGGAAATATTTTTTTGCAGGAAAAGGGTTATTTCTCTTTGTATTCATCAATTATATCACTGCCCAATGCAAGGGGCCATACTCTCATCATCAGCAAGATTTATGCTTGAGCGTTTCAGAATCGTAAGAGCTTCACCATTCTGTTCTTTCAAGCCCCAGCCTGGCACAGAGAAAGCCTGTGGTGTGGGCCTGGTTAATCCCAGGATGCCTGCTTTTTCAGGGATGGGCATGATATAAATTTCCAGCAGCAGCTTGATTGGAGTGTGGTGATTGTCCAAGCATCTACAGCCAGCACGGAGAGACTCCTGCCAACAGGAACATGGCCATGTAATAAAGTATCAAGAACATCGGGTTGGGCCGTACATCAGCGGCTGTCCGAATTTTTAGATCTTGACTCATTGCAGCAGAGCGAAAAATGTACCTCCACACATCCTGAGCGTGCCAGCTTTCTAAAGCAAAAGAATTCTGTGATGGCTAAGTATTGAAGCGAGCACATACCAGTAAAATCCCTGAAAGTACATGTCACCAACCCAGTGATCAACCAAAGCAAATCCCAACATAATTTCTCAACAAAATGAATGCAATAAAAGAAGCAAGAATCCAAAACCAGACCAACTGAAGGCAGCAGGGTTGCTCTCCCTTTAACACGGCACCCTTCCAGAAAGCCATGGAGTCCCTCCGCTTCATGCTTGCGTGTTCTCAGCAGAAGCTTTGCAGGATTGCCAAAGCATTGGGTGGCTTCCAGACTTGCTGATAGAATATACAGTGGAAGGTTTTTTTTAGCATATTCTAATAATGCCTTAATTTTAATTTATGAAAGCCAAGTTTTTGTTATCCATATTTTTAAACCTTATTAATAAGCAATCCTTAGTTGTGCATCCAAGTGAAAAATCGATGGGCTTGTGTCTACTACCTGCAAACAAATAAACAAAAAGACTTAAATTCTCAGATCCATTTATAATCCATCCAGGAAAAGCCTGGTAAGCTGGAGTGGACTCAAGCGATACTCAGAGATACTCTGAGCGAATGAATGAATGAGTGAATGAAACCAACATGCATTCCTCATCTCCTAGTCCCCTCATGTGGTTCTCTTTTCGTCTCTCTTGGGAGAGGCTCAGTGTCACACAGCACTGCAAGCACGAATCTACAAATCTACGGTAAGAGCAGGAATGTGGAGGGAGATCCAGGTCCTGGAAGTCCAGGGACAAAGAGGATAGGACAAAGGTCAAGGAACACACTGTGAGCTAAGATCTGTGAAGACTTGAATTTACAGATTTGTAGACAATGAAAATCATTCATCTTGAACCTCTCACTTCATAGGGAGAAAGGGACTTGTGATCATACAAAATAGAAATGATGACATGAACCTCCCAAGATTACTGTAAATTCAGTGAAAGGACACATGCAAAGCACATGGATTGATTTTGAGGTCTGTCAATGTTTAATAAATGTTTGTTCATTCCTGAGTGACAGGACCAGAATAAGTCTTCTCATTTAGAGGAAGTGTTTGGTCAGGCTGCTAACAATCCCCAGCATACAGGAAATTCATATTAAAACAGTGGTAATCTCAAGAGCATGTTCCTGGCTCTGAGCTCTGGTATACTATGGGGGAGTTCATGTTTCTGTTCAGAAAGGCATGAATCTCAGGCACAGTTTAGGACTCCGTCTAGTAAAGTAATTCTTTCTATGCTATCCTCCTGTGGCAGGAAGTTCTGCTACATAGCTCTTGCCACAATGTGGTTTATACAATTATTTATATGCATCTCATCTCAGCTACTCCTGTGACTTCTCTGGAAAAAAGTACACTTCCTTTTAATTTGTTTTAATTATGAAAGTAATTACCAATAATTTCATATACTCATAAATTACTTAGAATTATGACCTATTGGAAAAATAAAGGGGCACCTGGGTGGCTCAGTCTTTTAAGAGTCTGCCTTCAGCTCAGGTCATGATCCCAGGGTTCTGGGACTGAGTCCCGCATTGGGTTCCTTGCTCAGTGGGGAGTCTGCCTCTCCCTCTGCAACCCCTCACACTCATTCTCTCTCTCTCTCTCTCTCTCAAACTAAATAAATAAAATCTTTTAAAAAATAGAAATGTTTTAGATGCTGTAGGGGTTGGAAATCCCAGCATCCAGAGGCAACCACTCTTTCAGAATATTTCATCATTTAGGCTGTACGTTGTTTTGTTTGTGCTGTTCTTTCTGTACGCAAGGCAGGGTTTTCAGTAATGAACAGAAACTGACTCTGGCTTACTTAAGCAAATAATATTTTAGTAGGAAGATAGCCGATCACTTACAAAATATTGGACATTTTGTTTCTACCTTCCATGTTGTAAATAGTACTGCCAAGAACAATCTGTGCACAAATTTTTAATCTGTCATTTGAATTATTTCCATAGGATTGAACTCTAGGAGGAAGGACTAAAGGTGAATTCTTTTAGGTCACGGGATCCCTATTTTGGGGTCCTGAATTTTTATTAAGTTCTTGGATAGATAGTCTGGAAGTAATTTTTATGAAGGAGAATGAGTGGTAAACCTCTTCCATGTGCTTTCGTGTCTAAGATACATATAACGTCAGGCCTACCCACTGCTCTTTATCCCAACTGTGGCTCCTGCTGCAGCCAGATGAAGGGTTCTGAAGTCACTGTTGCAACGTGGGCAGTTGGAAGAGGGGCATCCCTGCGTGGTGGCTGCCACACCAGCCCTGTGTCAGCGCTGCGTGCAACTGTTGAGACAACGTGGCTGAGGCCCCCCCTTCCACTCAATCCCTCTCCTGGGAGAAGGTCCCTGCCCTTCTCGTAGAGAAATGTGCCCCTCCCTCTCCAGCAGCCGTCATGGTTCACTGGTCATAGAAAAAGCATGCACTGTGGCCCCCAGCCCTGGGTACCCTGCTACGTTGTTCATAGGCCTGCTTCCCACACCTCCACCCTCAAACCATAACCTAGTCAAGGACAGAAATTCCATCTGGGTCATCTTTTTCCTCTGCTCACTCATCACCCGCTCTCTCCCGGTGAAATGTAAGCTCTGTCAGGACAGGCACTTCTGTCTGGATTTTTTTCTGATCATTTCCTCAGTTCCTGCAGCAACCCCTGGCCCACGACATACACACAGTGAATGCGATGATTAACCTGAGTTGAAGAATAGCCAAGCAATAGAGAGTCGAGAGTCTCAGTGTGATTGTTTTTCTCTCTGAACACATCAGGATTCGTTTCTTAGCTCTGGCCCTGGCTTGCAAAGCATCTTAGCCCTTTTTTTTTTTTTTCCTTTTCTTTTTGGTCTTCCTGGCTCTCCAGTTAGCTCCTCACTGAGCACATTATTAGACTCTCTTTTGTCCATCTTCTATTTTTCATTAGTTGAAAGCCACATTGTTCAGGCATATAAGGTATTTTTCCCAATGAGCACTGGTTATACATTTTTCCTACTGCTTCCTAATATAAATGACAAACTGACATCAGCTGCAGATCCAGATACATGTACTAGAACTGGGGAACCCAAATTCAATTCATGCATTTGGAATTATATGTATTCAGACCCTAATTTGATTGCTTTTCCGTCTCTCTTCGAATTTCCCTCATAAGTTTCTGGACTTTCTCATGCACAGATACAAGGACATAGATTATTCTGATTACATCTGAATTTGGTCATTGTCCTGGTGTCTTATTTTCAAGCCAGCAGCTTATGAAGTTGTTCGGTTCCAGGCCACTGGATCGCATCACAGCATTTTAGAACCACCAGGATCCTGGAACTTGGTTCCTCTGCAAGTGTAGAAGGGTGAGGAGAGTTAAAAGTGTCAACCTCAACCATTCCAGTTTCCTTCCTCATAGTTGTTTATGCGTGCATGGGAAACTTTATTTCAGCGAACTATTTTGAAATATGTATACTTAGGAATACCTATGTGAACATATGCGTGGATACAAATAATATACCTTCGCCCACGCGTACATATGCACACACAGGAAAACCTCTGATGTCCTTCCACCCTGTGGCAGATGTTACAAAACACGGAACCAAAATACAGAGTAAGTATATTCCTTTCCTGGCCCCTTGAAGTCAGGCTTGGCCCTCCAATTCAGGGTGGCCCTTGAAAGAAGAGTGGAGGTGGTGTGAGTCACTTGCAGCCAGAAGCACCTAAGAGGCAGTGCTCGGTTCTCCAGAAGCTCGTGCTGAGATGCGGGTGCCCTAGATGGAAGCAGTCTACACTGTGGGTACATCTCCAAGAGTTCCCGCACCCAAAGCAGACTTGATTTGAGCAAAAAATACCCTTGCTGTGTTAAGACACTGAGATTTTGTTGCCGTGGCAAAACCTCCTGCTTCCTGGTCATTGCAAACCTTGAATACAAGGCCGAGAGAAGTACTGAAATGACCTGGCTGTGACCCAAGGTCACCAAAGGAATCGAGGCCATGGGTTAAATGTAGGACTCCTCTCCCCCGGCATTGTTCTCCTCTCCCTGCAGCACTCCGTACTCCTTGCTACAGTGGGAACACCCCCATGCAGTCAGGAAGAGCTAGAGGGTGAATCATGAAACAGTTTTATACACAAGTTTAAAAACATAAGTTGTTCACCATTTTACGATCTTGCAAAATCTTCCCTACTTTCCCTGTCAAACCAGAGATGGATATGATGGCAAGAAGTCTCAGTAAATTGCAACATTAAGTAGCGTCACAAATAATCATTCTCGCAAATAATCCAACAGGCCTAAGATTTGAATAGGCTCCGGGGTACCTGAAAATATTACCAAAGCAGTGAGAGACATATATAAAGGTGTTTTTTTCAAATCCCAAATTATTCACCAATATTACTGAAATATGAAAGTGAGTAGTTAATAAAATTGTCAACCTTTTGAAAGGGCTATGAAATATCCTTACTACGCCTCGTTCTTATGCCTGCTCACAGAGCAGTTTTCCCTGTTCTCTCCCCCGCAGGTCTGCATAAAGCAGACGAGATCCGTCTTTCATCCCCTTAGAGCCCTGGACTTGAAGGTGAGAAGTAGACTGAAGAAAGGATGTAATCCTGGATATAGGGTTTTTTTGGTTTTTTTTTTTTTTGGTTTTTTTTTTTGTTTTGTTTTGTTTTTTTTACCCCTGATAGGTAGGTTGCCAAAAACTTTTAACTTTCTCCACTTGGACAAGTTTAGGAAAGTATTTGTGGCTTCTGGAGACCATAAATAGGAGAATTACCACTGGTGACAGCACCAGTAGAAGAGCTCGCTGAAACGAGGGGGAAATGACCCCCTTTCTGACTGCATCACAGGGCGACAAAGAACTGAACCATCCCCAACTTCGACTCGTAATTGTCAAGGGAGACCTAATGTGAACACGAAGTCTTGAGTGATGGTCATATCAGCCCTCAAAGGCCGGGCCCAGAGCTTGGAGCACCTTTGAGGGGCACAGAATTCATGGTACACGTGAGCACACTTTGGAGACAGGATGGGGGAGGCAGAGGCTGCTCTGGCAGTAATTACCGTGCTACACCAGACACAGGCCAGGCAGGGCTGCCCGGGCAAGTCATGGGGTGTCGCTCTGTCGATATGTGCTCACACAGGAGGTTGCACACCCAGTTACCTGCCAGATCCAACAGGTAACGCAGTGGCCCCAACAGGCGCTGCCCATCTGCATGGAGCACCTGCTGCTTCCTTCCAGACAATGTTCCCCTGCGTGAATCCCACCTACAGCCGCCAAATCTTCCTATTAAAAAAAAAAAAAAAATCAGTATTTATATGTGTACTTTTCAATTTCCAAATGTCGCCCACAAATTGAAAAACTCAAAATATCACAAAGACCAAACAAATTCTCATAATTTGAGCTGGGAGGCCACCAGTATTTGGCCTCTTTCTTGCGAATGGAAGAGACGTGTGCTTTTGCACCAAGGAGTAAAGAACAGGAAGGCGTGTGCAGTTTCAAATTTAATGAATTAATCTCTTAATTAAAAATGGTAACAGACGAAACATCACCCTTTCCTGCCCTCTCAAACAGCAGTGTGGAGGCTCCGGGGGCTCAGGTTTCCCCTGATTCACTGATCTGGTGGCTGGGCCTCTTGCTGGAAACTGAAGTGTAAGCTGTGGCTCTTTGCTCACAGAGGCTCCACGGTGCCAACCCTGCTCTGTGCAAGACGGACCCCGGAAAATACCAGAAACAGCAGGAGGGAGGAAGGGCAGCCAGTGGAAATCTCTTGAGCACAGCCCAGCAGAAGGGAGGCTGCCCTAGCCTCCGGAGGGCTGCTCATCCTGCCAGCGCCATTCCAGGTCTCCAGCCTGCTGGGTGGCCCAGGGAAAAGGTGGAAGGTTTGGACACAAACCTGCCACTGCCCCTTGGGTCACCCAGGCCTCACCTTCCAGCTGGTAGGGCTCCTCTCCCTCTGGTGGGCACAGCCTGCCCTCCTGTACCATGAAGGTTGCTGCCCACCTGGGGAAGGCCACTTTGGGCCTTACCTCATAGATTCAGCAGCAGCTCTCAGCCAGGGAGCAACAGTGGGGCCAAGTTTATGGGCTGGGACTCTGGCCTTTCGGCTGCTATGTCCATGCATGGGGGGGGGGGGGGGGGCGGGGACAGCCGACTCAAGGACTCTAAGGCTGTAACCTCCAGGTGACCTTCAGAAGAACCTGGACAGTCTGGAGGAGCTGGAGTTGAGAAGTAGGACATGGGTACCCTCTGCCCCTCTTTTCCAAATGGGCACGCCAGCTGCAAGGTCCCAGTCACTCCCCTATATCCATTGATCATGAGGGAAGAGCCCAGAGCCAGAGCTTTTAAACACCATTAAAGAGCTAAGCTAAAAAAATCTCAGGAAACCCCAAATAGGGCCTCCTCATCCAGACTGTCAGGAGAATGAACAGAAAGTTCCACTACCATTCCTGTTCCCCTGGGCTGGTCATCAACATCCTGTACAGGGTCCCAGCCAGGACTGCCTCGCAGTGGGAGGGGGCAGAGCAGTGGGAGTCCGGGGTGGGGCAGGGGGGGTGGGAAGACCAGCACAGCAGAAGCACAAATTCAAAAATCTTCATTTACCCCAGACTCTTTCCTTGTGGTATAATTCCAGTGTTCTGAATATTAAGAAATAGCTATTTGTTTTTAAAAATGGTAACAGAATACATCTACGGGTAAATCTCACATTGCTTTCTCTAAAATCTGTGATTTCCTTTCAAAACTCTTTCGGCTATTGGGCTGGTTTTAGCCATCAAACTAACTAGAGCTTAGTTTTCATCACAACAGAGTGAGCAGGAATGAAATCTTGTCTGGAGGTGTCCTTGCCTTCTTCGTATTCTCCATGGCTGCCCAGCACACTTTCTCCATGTCACGTCAGCACATGCCGTGTGGGCTACCGCTAGCTGCAAAGGATCATGGGGAAGACGGAGGCATGCAGCTATGGTGGGCTTGTGCAAACATGACCCCACTGGGCTGCCTACACTGTTGCCCCCAAACAAATTGAGGGTTGTCAGCAAGGAAGAAGAGAAAAATGATGTCAGGTCAATCAATAATGTCTGCCATGACTACACACTTCACCCATTCACTTACTCATTCAAGAATAAATATTTTTTGAGCACTTATTAAATTCTGGGCCCTGTGCTAAGCCTTTGGAACGCATGAGTAAACAAAAGAGGCAGAAACATCTGACCTCCCAAGGAGCTTACATTCTTGGAGGGGTGAGTGCGATTTTTAAGATGAAGCTTTATAGTAATTTTAGAAGTTGACAAATGCTTTTGAGGGAAAATACAGCAGAGGAAATGGATAGAGAACGATGGGACTTGGTGTCGGGTTGCAGTTAGATACTAGGTGATCTGAGAAGGACTTACCAGGAAGGGGTGTTTGATCAAAGACCTAGAAGGGATAAGGGAACAAGCTGTGAGTCTAGGGGTGGGGGAGAGGGAGAGAAGCATTCCAGGCAAATGGAACAGCCAGTGCAAAGACTTTGGTCTGAGAGTGGCCCCTACTCAGCTGTGAAACATGAAGGCCAGGATTGATGGAAAGTAGTGACAGCCTGGAGAGTGTAGCAAAGGGGAGCCAGAGCAGGGTTTGGAAGCCCACTGTGCATTACAAGGCCACCGTTAAGAACTGCCTTATACGGTGATGGCAATTGAAGGAAGTGTTCTAGGAAGGGGAGTTACGTGATCTGACTTGTGCCTTCCTGGGATCATTCTGGCTGCTGTGTTGAGAATGAGCTGTAGAGGACAAGGGTGGAAGGCCTAGGCAAGAGATAATTGACTGCTTCAACCAAGGTAGCAATACTCTGCAACACACTAAAAAACAAGAGAGCAATAATACAGAAAAACAGAAAGAAGTCAGAAATTTCTCTTCCCAGTGTATTTATCCCTTGCTGCTAATAAAGTGCAGAAGTCAGAAATTTTAAGAGCAGTGGGCTTTTTCATTCTCATTTTCTCTCACCTAATACCAGTCTTAATTATGTCCTATTAAAGTCAAAGCTTGAGCTACAAGGCAATCATCTATGAATGTATATATTTCCTTCCCCTCTGGTTTGCAGAGCTCCTGATCAATGAACACATTTCATGCAAACAAGAAGAAATGTGAGGAATTCAGTATGATACTTTGTTTCACGATGAAGTTACTGAATTAAAAATAAATGGGAATGATCATCTTTTCCTTTTTGGTTTTAATAATCAAGGCTTAATCCAGGAAACTTGCTTACATAGATGTTTTTGTCCAGTAATCATTTGTTATCATTCTTATTGAAAGATGTAGCTTTGGGTGACTGGGTAGACTCTGGAGAGATGACATGAAGGAGGGAGCAGATGGTGAATGGGAATGGTTGGGAGAAAAAGGAGGAGAATGGGGAGTAAAAGGTCTGTAGATGGTAGCATTTTTGACCCTGGAGCAGGGCTCAAAAGAAGAAAGAATGAGCTAATGCTTTTTCAGCCGCATCTGCTGACCCCACCAGACTTAGAGCTGTCCTTTCTTGTCCACAGGGTTTTTGGCTGACCCAGGATGCAGATCACAGTTTTGCTGTCACCTCTGGGGAAGACCATGGGCAGGTCACGTCTTCTTCACGTCAAGGCCAGATGCTTGATGTGCAAAGAAACGTCTTTACAGACGTACAATGTCTTGTACAGGTAAATGCAGTTTGTTGAAATTCTATAAATCATAGTGAGGTTGATAATGGTACAGCATCAAACATGTTTATCTGTACACTTGCTTTCATCCTTTCCCCTGGTTCACCCTCTCTGATGCCCATTCCCTCCACATTCTATCCTGCATTTTCTTTTCTGTCATTCTGGCATACACTCATCCTTCAATTGACTAGAGTGATCATCTTACCACTAAATATCACAATGATGTATTCTATGTAATTGTCATTAACCCAAATGTAAAAGGTGATACTGTCATAAATATTGCCTACATTTTTAACCAGAACAAATCTGGGGCAGTACTGGGTCTATTCTCATTCTGCAATTAGGTAAACAGAGGCCTGAGGCCATAAATGACTCTACCAAGGCCACACAGTGATTGCGGGATAGAAGGCAGGATGACACCCAGTGGATTCCTGAATTTCACTCATTAGGAGGTTTTAGCTTTAAACTTTTTCAGTGAGGCACATTTTCTGAACTTCTGTTTAAATCTCAGATGTATTTTTGTTTTCTCCAGAGCAATGCTGCTGGTTCTTTTTAACCCCTCCCCTTCTTACTATGTTGAGATATATTATTTAATTTCAAGATTTCTCAGCTCTCCTCTGCAGCAGAAGAAATGGTGATGACGACACTAGAAAAATTTTTGTTCATTCTCCAAAACCAAAATCTTACCAGTCACAGCGCCACTACTATAACAGAATTATGTTCGTTGTTGCATACCTTACTTCTTCTTTCGCCATATAATAACTTATTTTTACTTAACTGAAGTCATAATGACTCAGCCATTTTATATTCAGACAGTCTTACTTACCAGTCAATCATAAGTCTTTTTCTATTCTGTGTAATCATTTCAAGCATTTGCTTCTGATTAATACATATCAATTTTGGAACACATATGGAAACTACTGAAATTTGTTGAAAAGAGTATCAGCTATAAGCTGACTGCGCTCGGAATAACTGATGCATTTTCCCAGTCTTCATACCTATACTTTGTATTTTGGGAATCAGAGTTAATGCCCTATAAGCAGGTTTCTATTTGGTTCCACGCCCCCTTCATTAAACGCAAGGTGGAGACAAGGACCCAAGCCTCAGTTCCCCCACAGGTGAAATGTCACGCCAGGGGCGGGAACCTAGCAAAGGCTCCGCAAAGACCGCAGTGGGCAGGAAGTCACGAGTGGCAGGGACAGCTTTCTGAGCCCGCTGCGCGTCCGCCTTTGGGCGGGCTGCACGGTTTCCCGCCGCGCTGTGGCCCTGGGGGCCGCCAGAGGGCGCTGTGGCCCCGGTGCGCGGCTGCGGCGGCGCGGTGCGGACTCTCCCCAGGCTGCTCGGGCACCGCCCTGTCCCAGCCTCCTCTGCGGGTAAACAGACATGGCCGGCGAGAGAGACCCGCAGGACGCTGCGCACAACATGGGCAACCACCTGCCGCTCCTCCCTGGTAACCTCCCGGGGCTGGTCCCCGGCGGCGGGACGGGGCGAGGCTCGAGCCTTGAGCGGCGCGGAAGGGCTAGGGAGACGGGCGGGGGGGCACCGAGGCCTGCCGGGGCGCTCCGGAAAGGCGGTCGCACGTCAGGCCTCTGGCCGGAGACCGGTCCCGGCGCATCTCTCTCACGCCGGGTCGCCCCAGGCTATGGGCGAGGGTTTTGGGATTGGGGAGGGGCCTGCTCCCAAGGACAGAGACCCTCCCCTCTCTGTCCATTGTGTGTCCAGAACTTGGCTCCAAGAAAGCGGCTTAAAACTGAGGGGGAAACGGGGGTGGGGGGATATGGGGGACCCGGGCAGGTTAACAACCGTTACTTTTCTGGACTTCTTCCGTTTAATAAGAGTGACAGCTAACAAGTATGAAGCACTTACCATTTCAGGGGCCCTACAGTAAGCGCTTTGCATACATCTCTCTGTTTAATCCTCCCCGCATAACTTTTCTGATCCCGATTTGGTAGGTGAGAAATGAATTAGTGGATTAGTTCAGTGACTTGCCCAAGGTGACACAGTTGCAGAGCCGGAACTGCAGTTCTAGTCCTTCAGTCAGCATAGCCTTGGTCGCTTAACCACTTCACTGCCAAGGCAGTATTGGTATGTTTTTCTCAAGGCCTGTAGCTCAAGCAGGTAGTAGAATATGCTTGATAGAGACTTAGGAGTGTCATCTTATATTCAGTTTTCTTTTTCCATTATATTTCACGAAAACTTAGACCTTGGCTTTATATTAGACGCCTGGGCAGAAAAACAGCGTATGAATTCATTACAAATTTGTCATGGAAAGCAATAGAAGAGTGATGCTTTTTAAGAGGTTACTAGACAGACTGGGTCTGTTACGGGAGTTCCTTCACCTCATGCTGGTTAGATGTTGTGGAGTTGAAAATAGGTATGATACACAGTCTGGTAGTTGAGGAGGTTTATAATCTCAATGAGGCAAAAGGTAGTTGATTTAGGACCTGATAAATTAATGCTGGTATTCTTCTTAAGAGAGATTGAGGTAAAGCATTGTGAAATGGATCTGAAGACATCCAAAAGCATACACTTAGGATGGGGTTGTGGAAGAGAAGGTCTATGAGGTAGGTTGAGTCAAATTTGTTGGGGGGCGCTTGAGTCTTTTGCCAGCGGGTTGAGGCTTTTTTCCGTGGGTTGCCAAAAAACAATTGTGGGTTACAGGGAGTTGCCCAAGGAAAGCTTTTCTTGAAGGATTATTTTGTCCCCTGGGAGTTGTGTGACTTGAAGGAGAAGACTGAATGCATGCCCACCATATAGAAGGGTCCTTTTATGTAAAAATAAACCAGAGTCAGAGTCGGTGGTTGTTCCTGAAGCCAACCTAACTGAATTGACATGAAGGTAAGTGTGTCAGCCTTTGACTGAAGAGCTGAGCTGTTTATTTCAGAGACATCAGCCCCACTCTGAATCTGCCAGATCCAGTGTTTCAGGAGGTTACTGATGTTCTGTTGGCATTCATGTGGTGCTCCTGCATGAGATGAGTCATCAGGCTTCACCCTGATAGTTCCAAACACAGTGTGTGTTTTGTTGAAAAGAATCAGGAGTGAGGGGGTGTCTGGGTGGCTCAGTTGGTTAAGCAGCTGACTCTTGATTTCTGCTTGGGTCATGATCTCGGGGTCCTGGGATCTAGCCCCTGCATCAGCTGCGCACTCAGAGGGGAGTCTGCTTGAAGATTCTCTCCCTCTCCCCCCTCCACGCTCCCATGCGCACATTCTCTCTCTCAAATTAATAAATAAATCTTTAAAAAAGGAAAAAAAGAATCAGGAGTGAGAAGGCCCACAGAGGTTGTAGATATGATAAAGCTTTTCTAAATCATATGAGTTTTGTTTGTAAAGAAACATTGGATCACCCATAAGTCCATGTAGTATGAGTTGTTTATCCTCTGTAAACGCTAAGGAAATAGTTTAATATTTAAGATGCATAGAATCCATCTTGGCCAAAGGAAACATTAAGAAATAAACAACCGAGTACAGGGAAGTGGGTTTTGGCCATATTTATGACAAAGGTGACTGTATATAAGGAAATTGATTGAGATTCTTTTTTTTTTTTTTAACTTTTGGGGGAAATTCTCTGTTTTTAGCAAAAATATGTGTAAAGTGTTAGACAACTACCAACCATTTAAATGTAAGTTGAAATAACTATTACTCTTTTTGACCAATCCCTGTATCTAGGAATTCCTGAGAATTAAGAGAAAGTCCAAGGCAATTACTACATTGAAAAACTTTTTTTTTCTTGTCAGGAACCTAGCTGGAAGTAACTTGATTTAAATAGTGACATACACAAAAGAAAATGACAGTTTTGTAATGACATTTTACCTGTTTAGAAGTGTATTTGGGGCATTTAAAAGTATAGGAAATATGAGGTAAAAAATGAGATTCAGTTTTTCTAGGCCAGGATTTCTTAACCTCAACACGTTAGATTGGGGGGGGGGGGGTGGCTGGAAAATTCTTTGTTGTGAGGAACTGTCCTGCCCGATGCAATCCTTATAAGATATTTAGCAGCATCTCTGGCCTCTGCCCACTAGATGCCAGTAGGGCTCTCCTAGTTGTGACAAATATATTTCCAGACATTTCCAAATATCCCTTGAGGGGCAAAATCGCCCCTGGTTGAGAACTGCTGATCTAGGGTAGGAATTTTACCCACAGCTGGCGTTAACAGGACGGACTCCCAATTAGTAGAATAGCACCTATTTTTCTAACTTTCTATTACTAATAACATCAAGGTTTTAAAGTAGATCGGCTTAGTTTTCATAATTTAAAAATTATGTGTGGGGAGAGTTTTCTAAAATAATTACTTTAAAATATGTTTTAAGTTCCATGTGATCTTTATTTTTAATTTAAAATTCCAAAACAAAATTGGAATGAAAATGATTACAGACAATTCATTTTTTAATAGTACAGTGACAGCCAAGGAAGTGATGTCCCTGCTATGAGAATATTTTTGCTGGGTAGTAATGTTAACTTTTTCTATTTTAATTAAAGGGCTTTCCTTCCTTCCTTCCTTCCTTTTCTCCCTCCCTCCTTCATTCCTATCTTCTGTAAAAACTCTTAAAATTAAGAGTTTGAAAGAAGCTTAGAGATTCTCTTGTTCCTGCCTGTCATTTTTCTCAGTGGAAACTAAGGCATAATCAGGTGAAATGAGTTGTCTAAGTAAGGCGTCTAAGTTAGTTACTACTGGCAAGAGGGAAGAAACAAATCTCCCACACTGAAGAATTTAAATATTTATGTAGATACTTCCTTTTCAAGGAGAAGGGAGCATAGTCCCTCACCTCTTAAGTGTGAGTTGTGCTGTGTAATTGGCTTCCAGAGATTACAATGTGGAAAGGAGGAAAAGAGTAACTTTACAGTAGAGAAACCTGACAAAGAATACCTCAGGCGGGTGATTATGGTCAGCATCCACAGTGATAAGTCATATTAATAGTTGCACCCTTGATACGATGTGAGGAACACAGCCCTTAACCCCTTGTGGTCTTCTCTCCAAGGTACATAAAAAGTCAGTGTAATCATGAGAAATATATCAAATTCTAATTGAGGGACATGCTACAAAATGCCTAATTAGTACTCCTCACAAATGTGAAGGCCATTAACAATAAGGAAAGTTTGAGAAATCAGCCCCAAGGAGGCTAAGGAGACATGACAAGTAAATGTCATGTGCCAACCTGGATGGGATCCTGAAACAGAAAAAGGATAGTGGGTGAAAATAAGAAAATTCTAATAAAATGTGGCGATTAGTTAGTAGTAATGTACCCACACTGATAGCTTAGACAAGTGTACCATACTAATAGAAGATGTTAGCTTATAGGGTAAGTGGAGGGGAGAGCTACAGGAAAAGGAAATCTCTGTACTGTCTTTGCAATCTGTTTGCAATCTTTTTTTTTTTTTTTTTGGTTGGTCTTTGCAATCTTTATGTAAATCTTGAACTATTCCAACAAGAAAAAAAAAACCAAAAAACAAAAACGTGGTTGGTGACAGAGGCCGGCATAGACCCTAGGCTCCGGCTGCCTCTTCACAAGATGTGGAGATCACCACATGCGAGGGGTGTTTAGAAGAAGCCCTCTCATGGGCTCAGAATCCTCATGAAGGAATTATGCATTTGGAGGGAAACATTGCTTTGACATTTTCTTGCATCCATTTTTTGTTTCTCATACTCTTCTACTTTTACAGCAGAGAGTGAGGAAGAAGATGAAATTGAAATGGAAGTCGAAGATCAGGATAGCAAAGAAGCCAAAAAACCGAACGTCATAAATTTTGACACCAGTCTGCCGACATCACATACAGTATGTACTGTAACAAATCTTATACAGTAGATGCATACATATGACAGTAGATGGAGGTTCCTTACAACAAGTGACTGAGGTTAGCCTTATTGGATATTACTTCATAGTAAGAATTGTGGATGAGGACATGGGCATTTGCCAGTAACTACACATGCTTAACTCTAAACACATGCTAATTTTCAAGCGATTTGATACTATGTCCTGGACAATTCTTTGAAGAATTGTCTTCCTCCGTATGTTTCTGCTAGTGATGAAGCTACTAAAGTACTCCTTACTCTCTGCACTACTTGGTGCTAGGGTGTTAGTTAACATTTTAACATTTTATAGTTGTCATGTGTGATATTTGGACATAGAGATGTTTTTTATCTTAGTCAAAGAAAAATATTTTGAACTAAAAAATGCTCTTGAATTTGTGAGACATTCCTCAAAAGATAATAGAACTTCCACTCGTAAGAATCAGAATTAGATTCTCATGTGGGAGGCTGATGCACTGACTTTGTTATTTAAATAAATACTTGTGTCTGTTTATATTTCTTTTAATCTGATTTGCTCTTTAGTCTGTTGAGTTTGTACTTTTATTACATGTCTAAAATGACAGCATATCTGTGTTTTCTTAAATAGTATCTGGGCGCTGATATGGAAGAATTTCATGGCAGGACTTTGCACGATGACGACAGCTGTCAGGTTATTCCAGTTCTGCCACAGGTGATGATGATCCTGATCCCTGGGCAGACCTTACCTCTTCAGCTTTTTCGTCCTCAGGAAGTCAGTATGGTGCGGAATTTAATTCAGAAAGACAGAACCTTTGCAGTTCTTGCATACAGGTAAAATATTAGAATGAATTTGCTTAACACATTCTCTCATGTACAGCCACAGCAGAGGTCACTGTTAAAGCCAAACCTGACTATTATTTTGCATGCACAGGAGACTAGATAAGGATGTGAGGTGAGAAATTTTGATGAAAAGATTGAAAGTGCAAGTTGGAATATTTTTACTGTTCTTATTACCATTTAGATCAGACATTTACTGTAACACACAATTAAACTTTCTGATATTTGAAATTTAATCATTTCTGTCTAATGAAAATTTCTGGAATCTTATTTTCAAGCACTATCATTTAAAGAGAAAGAGGGCTTGACATTTTAATGTAAAGGATTACTTTTACAAAGGAGTAACTTGTTCTTTTCTCTGTCTCTCAGAATTCGTAAGTTGTCCCGTTATAGACTGTGGCAAACTGATATTTCAGGTATTCTGTGGCAACTGAAGGAAATCAGTGGTAGAGGCAGGAAATGAATGCAGGGATTTCCCACCCAACTACAGTGCTGCTAATATTAAGCAGCAGAAATGATGGTCTACTGAAGTAAAAGAATGTCTCATTTGGAAAATGAGAGTTTAAACCCCTATCAGTCTTAGATCATTTTCAATGACTAGAGACCTATTATTTTCCTAAAGAGCTCTATTTGTAATTCCTTTTTTGTTTGTTTGTTTTTTGCTCTCATTGTAATACTGAAGCCTCCTATGTCTGCATTCCTCATGTGATTTCAAAATAAAATAATAATAGCTTTGCAGTAAGGGCTGAATGCTGTAACTTTTTTATCATGTGTATTGCTTTTGCCACTTTGCACATTTAAATTTTTTTGCCAGCTTTGCATATTTAAAAATTAAATGTTCAAAATTATTTCCTTTTGAAATTTATCTTGGAAGTAATATACAGGAGAGGGAAGCACAGTTTGGAACAACAGCAGAGATATATGCCTATCGAGAAGAACAGGATTTCGGAATTGAGATAGTGAAAGTGAAAGCAATTGGAAGACAAAGGTTCAAAGTCCTTGAGCTAAGAACACAGTCAGATGGGTAAGAAATACCATGGATCTTAAAGCTGTGTGTACATCATTAAATGAAGTGGTTTTCTTATTTTTTTTTTCTATTGTACTGATCCTTCACATTTTGCAACTTTGAATTAGTTGTTCTCTTTCCTTTGAAGGTATAGCCTGGTGGTTTCCATTTTGGCTATACATCAGAACCACTTAGGAAGTGTTAAAACTATAGAAGCTTGGGTTTCATTCTCATCTCCCATCCCTAAAGAGTGGTTTAACCTTGGGTGAGGCTTTTTTTCATGATTTCCAGGTGATTCTCATGACCCTCCAGGTTTGAGAAGAGTCATATAAACCCAAACTGCATTGTCTTTGGGGATAGGGCCTCTTTGGGATTGAAGGCCTCTCTTCAGAGTGGGGAGGCCACAAGCTTCTGAGCACTCTGTGTGCACACCGGGACAGCTGTGGTGTTTGCAGTATTCCTGTGATATTTGAAAACCACACTGGTTGCACCTGCCAGCTGTTCCATCTGAACTGTAGAAGCCATTTGCAGTTAGCACCCATCTCTGGTGTGAATTTTACATCACCCACGAATGTATTAACATATAATAAGTGGTCAGTAAATGTTTGTTGTCTCTGTACCTTACAAAGTTTGGAAATTCTCTGAGTATGGTGCTTTAACAGTTATTGAGGCATGGTTCTCATGGTTCAGGCTTTTAAAGTATCACTAACCTCATCAAAAAAAAAAAAAAAAATCCAGTTCACCTTTCTTTATCCTTTTAAAAACAAAGCAAAACAAAATAAGCATTTGTCCAGATAATCGATGTTACCTCTTGAGGGAGTGGTTCTCAACTCTGGCACATAAGAATCACCTGTGATGTGTTACAAGGATACAGATTCTTGGGGTTCACCCAGTCCTAGTGAATCGGTCTCTTTATAGAAGCTGAAGATGTTACCTGACCTCTGTGTTGAACAGATGATATCTGCTGAACACGTGCAACTTCAGAAGTGTTGTCTTGTTCACATGATGGATATTTACAAACATCACTGAATTATGGGAGTATAATGGACAAGTCAAGCCACCCTTTGGGGCTAGAGAAAGCATAGAAAAATGAGGGATGAGATGCCAGAGCCCTCAGTGGTACCCTCAGAACATTCCCAGTGCAGACTCTTGTGTTGTTAATACACTGTACTATCATTATAGGATTGTATATCAGTCTCCATCAATAGATGAGCTGCCTGAGGACAATGACTAACACTCCTGTATGTTCTACACTTAGAACCATAAATGCTATGTGAATGAATGAAACAGTGTGCTCCTGGGGGCTCTGCATTGTGATAATTAGCAAGCTGTTTTGTTACTGCAGATTTTACTAACAGTTCCATATTTAAAGTACTTCTTATCCTCCTACTTATAAAATTGTTATTATTTGTGGATACTATATTATAGGAACCATAAAAGAAAAATGACTTGGGAGAAAAGTATGTTTGTGAGGCTTTCTTCACTTTTGATTGTAGAAAAACTCTTTTCAACACAAGATGGCAGTAGACCATTAACTCTGAAAACAGGTCAAAGATTATGTTTGACTCTAATGAAGATAAACATGAAACTGATAGGGTTAGACAAGATTTGGCATGGGAACATTCTCTTTATTATTCCATAGACCCACTGCTAAGAACTCTCACAGAAGTGAGTCTTTCTTACTATAAAAGGCTTCCCTAGAATGGGGTTTCTCTCATTGCTTTGCCCCTCTGGCTTGTAACTCCCTTTAGTAGAAATGGTGAGATGGAGATAATATAGGGCTTTTTCCTCTTTTTCCAAATAAGACAACTAAGTACTAGAGAGATGAAGCGATTTGCCCAAATTCATGCAGCTAGTAAGCAACAGTTAGTTGATTCTAAGTCCCCAAACTTATGCTCTTCTTACTCTACTTGAACTCCTCCATAGCACCTTGAAACTCAAGCCAGTTTCCTTTTCTCCAGTCAAGTAGTGCTAGATAATAGTCACATCTCTTTTATGTAAATGACCCTTCATTTAAAAACTATATAGCACTGCCTTCTGACCTCTTCTGAGTTAGGAGTCTTTATTTCTTCAGCATTTTCTGAACACATGGAAGTTTTGTTTGTTTGTATTTGAAAAGTTAATGAAAAAGTAGAAGTGTGTCATTGAATCACCATAGAACCCTTCAAAAATTCCTGAGGATTCCTTAGTATGTGGAGAGAAGGAGATTAATACCCTATTGGGAATTACAGGACAAGTTCTCCTACAGGTCATATCCAAAACCAATAATCAATAATTATCTGAATTATTAGAACTGTCTGAACCTAATTTGAAAGCAGTTTTTATTGCTCAGCTTTATTCATTAAAGCCATTTTATTTAAGTCATATTTCATTGGTTTTTTAATATTACTTACATAAATTATGTAACTATAATCACAAAACAACTGCTGTAAACAGATTGGAAAGAAAGAAAAGTAGGTTTGTTTAAAACAGAACCCACCAGGTGGGAGAACTAGCACGTGTGTGCAGCAGGCCCTGGGCATGTCTAGCAAAAGCAGTGGAGAGCGTTTCTCAGTCCTGCAAGGCAGTTGGGGCAGCTGGTACTGCAGACTAATCAGTAAAAGGATCAGAAAGCCGATCTTTCAGTAACATTGATATTTTTATCAAGATACAATAAAATCGTACATGATAGTTGAGTTAAACATCATTCATAATTTAGTTGCTGATGACCTTCAAGAAGACTCCGATTTCTAAACGTTTCTGTAGAATGGCACACGCTTTTGTTTTTAAAAGTAAGATTATTTGTGTTCATGTGACAGCTGAAGAAAGAGATTTTGAGCTTGCAGGAGGGAAATAAAATTAGTGGAATGAGTCTAACCAAGTTAGCCATTTTCATTTAATAAATAAGTAGAAGTATCAAAATTTCACTCCTAACTTTTTGTGGGTCAAGGCAGTGAATAATATGAAAAACCACTTGAGAATTTCTAAACATAATTAATAATAAAGCAGAAACTGTAATACATTGAATTTTGTCAGTCTGATAGTGATTTGTTCCAGCATTTGAATGTACTAATACATTCTGCATTTCAAGAGCTGTACTCTAGGAGAAATGCCTCAGAAGAAAATAGCTCATAGGTACAGTATTCCTGTTGGCATTTGTTCATGATGAGATGTTTGTGGGTATGATATTCTCAAGTAGCAGTCTGGAAATGGTGACTTCACTCTCATGGGAGTTTAAGTAATTTTTAGGTAAGAAAAGATAATACGCATATTTTGATTCTTTGCATTTTCAGGTTAAATGTTTGAGGAGGAGAAAAAGAACGCACGTATCAATACAGGGTACATGTAATTCTGTAGTCTTATTTTAACTATCCATATAAGTGGGTTCTTGATTTTCTGTTCCTTTCTCTACCTATTCTTCCAGTTAGGTTAGACTCAGGAGAAGGGACAGGTGTAAAAGCCAGGCAGCAGATGGGAATCTGGGAGGGGGTGTAGGGTATTTAAGAATGTATAAGAAACTAATTTAGAAGTATCAAGCAGTAGTAGATGGTTGTAATTTGATTTTTTAAATTTTCTTTCATCAGTAGACTCTATATTTATCTGAAATATACAAATCTCCCTTTACATTTCACAGTGAGATTGAAAATCTATGCTTTAGGTTATCTTTGATTTTTAACATTGTTATAATTTCTGGAATAAAGTATTTTCTGAAAATTCTTGCATCTTAACATCAGTATCCTATGGATATGTTTAAAAAAGAAAACTGAAAATCTTAGTATTTAAAATTACCCATAATGTTTAGAAACTTAATAGTTTGAGTTAGTTTATTTTAAAAATGAACACCATGCTTGGTTCTCTTTATTTTAGAATCCAGCAAGCTAAAGTGCAAATTCTTCCTGAATGTGTGTTGCCTTCAACCATGTCTGCAGTTCAGTTAGAATCCCTCAATAAATGCCAGATATTTCCTTCAAAACCTGTCTCATGGGAAGACCAGTATTCATGTAAATGGTGGCAGAAATACCAGAAGGTGAGAAACTGACTTTTTATGCATCTTCAAAAAATGAAGACAGGTTGCTTTTTTCCTGTATTTAAGAAAGGAACACAACTCTCATTATTCATTACCCAGACACCTTCTGTGGTAATAATCTAGCTGCATTTGATCAAAGCTAGAGCTTCTGAAAATTTCATGGGCAGCCATTTATGTAAAAGCAGTTTGCAAAAATAGTAGAATGTCACAGTTCTGTAAGGTGTTCTTGGTGCTATGCCTTTCAGTTGTATATTAATTAATAGTTTGTGATTTTTTAGTTCTGGAGAAATCTCTTACTAAATCTCTTACCATCAGATCAGATGTTTGGCTCTTGAATCACAAACACATTACCTTAAAGAAGAGTTTCAAGTAGCACATAGTAGTCATGTATTTAAGTTCTTCTGGACTTCTGAAAAACTTTTTAGCTATCTGTTTATACATTGTGGTCGACACCACAAAAGTTGGCTTGAGACTGTGTGCCCTGTTAAAGCATTGGTTGTTTCGGCATTATTCTTACACATACCCTTTTGGCTAGATCACTCTAGAAAATAATTGATGAAGCCTGTTTCTACTCATTTTTGAGATGTATCAGTTTTGAGTATACAATTCCTGCCTAAAGAAAATGACTATCCATTTTTAAATTTAGGAAGTATAGGTTCTTTGAGGTTTATCTTTTTAAAATATGGAGACAGTTTCTATTTTAACCTGAAAAATTGTGCACTAATCACCTCTATTCTTTTTCAAGTCATGCAGGTTTTAATTGTGAGTAAATTACCATAGGATCCTGATTGAATATCAGTATAGACAATTGAAAAAGGAGTATTCTACACTAGTCCGTGTACCACCACTTTTAATGTTCTTGAGGTCGAGTTCGTCTAGTTTTCAGAGAGGGCCTTGTGAGGATGGCTTCTTGGCAGGCAGCAGGCTCATAACCAGGTGTCTGTGGGCTTCTTGATCTTGTTATTCTGTTTCTCGGTTGGGCAATCAGAGACATGGTTTTGTGTGTTTTAACAAGTGTTTCTAGAAAGAATCTAATAAATGTTTAGAGTGCTTAAGGATTCCCATGCCACCTTAACACTAATATTTTTGAAGATTTAAGAAATACTGCCTTAAGTTTGCAGGCAACTTTTGTATAGTTAGGCAATCCTTCTTTTTTCAAACCTGATATAGACATACTTTCACCCCTGTTTTAGTTTAATGGTAGAACAGTGGAAGATTCTGTCACCATGGTTATTTTAAATATCACTTGAAATAAGTATGTCAGAGTCAGCTCTGAGGTACATGGGCTCCAAGGGAGTAGCTTTGGAATTTATTAAGTTGTTTAATGCCTAATAGTGTGTTCAGCACCGGGTGCTAGTGTGATGTTATGTGGCAAGGAAACTGTGTCAAGATGCTGCCTATTTATCATATTTAGATAGTTGCATGTTTCAACCATGGACTTGTTTTTTAGGGGATATCAAGTGTTTTGATTTGTATCATTCTTCTGCACTAAGATTGGTTGTTAAAAATTAACCATGAAAAAAATCCTAATTTTTCTTTGTTAAAGTGGTAAGGGTAGGGTGTGACGGTCATTCATTCCTGGCTTAAGTGCTCCATGCTGGCTGTGTGTCCTTGTCTGTGGGATCTTGCCGTCTTAACCCTGAACATGATGAGTTAAACAAATAAGACTTTATTCTGATCTTTGTGTGAATTACTGATTGACTTCCTGTCCTGTGGCTACAGCACCTTAGCTTGTTCGCAGTAAATTCTGAATTAGGCCTTTGCAACAGGGCTGCCACTGGCTTACCACAGGCAAGGAGAACCAGACCTGAAAAGACCAAGGAAGCATGTTGGTTTGGAACCAGGTCCGTTTTTCCCCTCTTGTCTTACTTGTATAATAATAATAATAATAATAATAATAATAATAATAATTCTAGCCCCTCAAACATTAGCACTCGGTTACTTTCATGTTCAGAGTTGCCAAGGACTAAACAGAAGGTGCTAAGGAAGAAGAGAGGCATAAAAGGTTTTAGGTTTAGGAAATACAATTCCTCCATCCTGTGTGTATTGCAGATTGTTAAATGTGTTCCCTTGCTTAAAATTTGAGTAAAGTCTGTTAGGTTCTGAAATTTGGATCTAGATCACTAGGCAAGAAAAATTGCTTCATTTATTTTGGACTACAGATGGCCTAAAAAACTGTTCTCCGCCCTGAGCCACTCACAAAGTGAAGGGAAAGGGGATGATAGGTGTCCTTGGCAGTCCACGTGTGCTGGTCCTGTCTCTGGTTTGGCTTACCGCACCGTTAGCCGGGTGCTACATACCACAGGACTAGATCGCATAACACCGCTTGTCTTTAGATGGATCTAAGGCTCAATTCACTCCTCTCTTCATAGAGTTTATTCGCATCTGCCCCATACTACCCACCAGCATCTTAAGCAGTGCATCCGTTTGTCTTCCATGTCTGAGAAGTAGGTAGTCAGAATTGGAAGATGCTCATGTGATTCTAAGCCAGCCCAAGCTTACCAAACTGCCCCAGCTTTTTAGCAGAAATGATATTTCGAGGGTCTCAGAGTGTGGCCTTCCTGAAGTATATTCAGTGAACCTTGAAACTGCACACACTTCTCTTCACATTTGCCATTGAGAACTGCACATCCCAAATGACAAAAAATTAAGCTTCCACAAGTATTCCTGTGTCATCTTCCACTCCAGCAGGGCAGCATCAGAGAATGTCCCTAATCCCTAAGGAGTTCAGCCAGGATACTCAGGGAACACTCTTCCAGAGCTCATTTCCATCTGGAAATGTTGCTTGTTCTATGATTCGATCTTTGAAACTAATGTTTACTTATTTCCTATCTCAGTGCCATTCACCCCTCCCTGGGTTTCTTGTAGTGGGGTTCTCAGTGAGGAAGCTTTTCTTTAGCCTACTCGGGAACATGATGTACACGTTTTTAAGTACACTCCCTCCTTACCCAGACTCTCTCTTCATTCCTTTATTACAGCCCTACTGTGTTCATCAGTAAAGAGTTGACTATGAAATGTAAAAAACTGAAATGCAGAAACAAATTAAGAAAGTGTTTGATGCTCATCTTTCTAGTCTTGCTAAATTTATAAGCCATGCTCATACGGAACAGGGAAGAACTGAACATCGACTGATTCCCAAGGGCAAAGCCCTCCAATGCAGGCTCACACGTTGGTTTCCAAGTCTGCCATACTTTCTCTGTGAAGACAGAGATATTCTCAGTTTGTTCTTTCTTATAGGAGATTTTCTGTATTGGCTTTTGGAACACAGCTTCCTTGTTACTGCCAGAGCTGCAGTGTTCTCTGGTGTGGCCGCACTAGCCTGTGTCTAACCAGTTCCCAAAGATGACCGTGTACTGACCCTTCATACACATAAATACCTATGATAAATTTTGAGACGTGGGATTATTGGAGGATAGGGAAGCTGCATTTGTAATTTGGATGGATATTTTCAGACTGCCTTAGTAAAGAGGTTGTTCCTAAGTGTACCCTGGTATCAGCTTCACAGTGTAGTGTTCAACGTAATTTTTGATGATCTGATAAGTAAAATACAGAATCTTGTTTGAGATTTAATATGAATTTCTTTGGATATGAATGAGGTATAACATTTTATGTTGAATGGCAATTTGTATTTTCTCTACTAGGAAGCATCTGTTCATTTTATTTGTCCTTTGTAGATTTTTAGGAGTTCTTCATGTGTCGGGAAACTTACCTTTGTCTGTACTTAATGGGTTCCAAACATTTTCCCTGGTTTGTGACTTGTCTTTAGCATATTTTAGAAAGGTTGTTGTTTTTTTTTTTTTGTCCTTAGGTAGTTGAATTTACCTTTGTTAATGCTTCTGCATTCTAAATTATATCTAGAAATTACTTCCCCAGAGGAATCTTGTAAAAAAAAAAAAATACTAAAAATGTCATCTTTTACTTTTGATTGTTGATTTCATTGATCTTAATGAAATCAAAACTTTTAAGCTTTTATCCATGTATGGTTTATCCTGGTATGAATTCAGTTCTATTTTTTTTCCTGATGGCTCCCTATTGTGCTGTTAGCATTTTCTGAAAAACTCATAATTTCCTTCACTGCTATGACTGGATGTCATGTAGACCAAATTCATGATTCTTCATTTTCTTCTGCTTTGTTGTCAGTCTCCATAATAGTGTTACAGTCGTTGACAATTTATAATTTTTGTAAATATAAATATAACTGGTAACCCCCTTGCTAGTTTTCTCTTTTTTCAAGGTGTTTGTGGCTACTGTTGCTTTGCCTTTTCATAGGAACTTAAGAATCTGTTTTTGTCTTGTCCCAGAATAATAATAGGGGCAGTAAAACAGTAACAGCCTTTGCCTATTTTTATAATAAAGAAGAAAAAAGTCTTGAAATCTTAGGCTCTGCGTGGTTAGGGACTTCCGCGGACAGATTTGTGATTTCCCAGGCATACATCTTATCCTTGTAGTTGTGTATCTGCCTTGAGGAGTTTGGAACTCTCAGAGTAGGAAAGAGCATATCTTTCCATTCCCGTTTTTTCATTCAAGTAGGGATTTGGTAAATGAAGGAAGGAAACAAAAACTAGTAGCTTTTGAATTACTTGAATACATTACTTTCATTATTTACATTGCTGATCGTGATGGGATTTAATACAATAAATGACCACCTTTGGTCACTGTGTATATCAGTGATGATGATTTACTATTCATGTTTAGCATTTTACATTACTCTTCCAGTTTCACTGTACTTCAAAGAACCATTTAAGTGGAGTTTCACATTTTTTAAAATATTCCACATTATTGGAAGACAAAGGTGGAGCTATAGTTATTAAGTTTAAAATGGAAGAATGTGATGAATTTCCTTCAGGTAACAGATATTTCATTTTAAGGGGCTTTCTGCCTTTTTTCAGTAGTAAATCCTGTTCCCAGAGTGACTACATCTTCTCTAGAGAGTCAATCAGTGGTCATTTTTAAGCACCTAACTTTTGGGGCTGGTACTACAATTTTTTTGAGGTATAGCCCTTTTAAGAAGTAAGTCATGGCGTTGATATATGTGAAGAATGCCGATAAATTGCTAGAACTTACCATCACTATTATCCAGATACAAGACAGGAGCCTCTGCTTACTGTGTCAGAAGTCTAAATTGGACTTGAAATTGGAGATACAGAAATGCCCTAATTTGGGGCATTATTTGCTGTGTATAAGCTAGCTGGTCTTTTTTGGTATACTTCAGTTTGTATAGTTGACTTTATAAAACACATCACAAATATGAAGGATAAATGTATTTAATTGATCTATGATTAGAACTTTAGAGTCTGTCATGATAATCCTGATAAAGAATTTTAATGGCCTTCTCATTGTAAAAAGGTACAGAACTGAGACACCTGTGTTGCAGGCTGATCACATTCGCCAAGCACGCATGGGCAGTAGGGCATGTGGTTACCATCCTGACCCGCTGCTCTGCTCTCAGTAGACTAGCGGGCCATGCTCTCTGGTCACCTTATGTTCTCATGGGAAGGAATGTTTATAGATGAATAAATTGGTTTGGCTTCTATCTTGACATGAGTGCCAAATAAAATTATATGCTTTTGTATTACAAAATGATCATTCTCCCATCATTCTAAGTGTAGCTTAATAACTGAACAGGGAGTGTGTAGTGTGTGTCAGTCAGCCACACTGAAGCTCTGTTGGATTTTTGTCGTTTTATAATTCTGAGTATACCACCAGAAAGTAAGCTTCTCTGCACTAAGTATATGCTCCACAGGATAAGAATTTTAGTCTTTGTTTTAATCCCTGGTTTACCCCAAATGTGTAAAGATAATTAATGCCTGACACATGCTGGGTGCTCAAAAGTTTTTGAATATTTGAATAATGGTTAGTCAGACTCCCTGGATGCAGTCTAGCAGTCCCCATTTATGATCTGTGACCTTGGGCAAGTTTTACCATCCTTCTGTGCCTCTGCTTCCCTGTCTTTAGAACGTGGATGAGAATGCTGCCAAACTAGAGAATTTTTGTAAGACACATACGGACATAGACGCCTTTGTTATTCCTGAATAGTCAGGGTTGCCTGATAGGCTGCTTTAGTGTGTTTTATTTTGTTTGTTTATTCTGTAGTATTTATTTGTACTGTGACCAAAATCCTTAGTCTTAACTTTTTTTGTCTTAAACATAAAGAACTGACTGAAGAGTAACTTACGTGTCTTATGTTCTGGCTCCTCTGGCTTAAATTACTTTTCAAACATGTACTTGGAGGCCATCCCAGACCTATCTTTTGGTAGCTTCAAATACAAGAAGGATTATATTGAACCAAAAATTCATCTCATTAAAGAATCCATTGGTTCATGAGCCTTGAAAAACAGTCTATCTTCATCCATGTAAGTAGTTCCTGAAATATTTAAAAGTAATTATCATGTCCCCTTGAGAGGCAGCTCCAAACTGAACATCTGTAGAGCAAACTCTCGGCCTCCTCCTAGCATCCTGGTCCCTGACAATTGAGGTTCCCATTTCTGTCACAGAAGGGGAACAGTGTTGTCTCATCTTAGATTCTGGACTTCTTCAAGCACAGGATTGCAGCGAGAGTAGGATATGAGCTCTGCAGCACAAGGGTTAGTTCGTAACTATCAGCTAAGTCCCAAGTCTTTCCTACATGAATCGTGTCCCTTCCCCGTTTCACATTCATTTGGTCTTGCGAGTACAAGCATAGGACCTCCCTTTCATTTTGTTAAGTCTTAAGAGCTTGCTTTGCTTGGGACGGTCTGTATTGAGCCACCTTCCTTCTTTCCCACCCACTTTTCATGTGTCATACCCAATGTCAGTTAACAGTTTCCAAAAGTATGAATATCTGGATCTCTGTAGGTTTTGTTTTGTTGAAAAAGATGTAATCATTCTTTACTCTCCTTGGGTTTGATAGGCCTTGCTTGATCAGGTGCAGTACATCCTCTCCTATATACATACACGACAATGCACTACTGCAGTATGTTCTCCCAGTCATATTTTTGTGTCCTATAAAACACCTTGTTTTCCAGACTTTCTTGGTAGGTTTTACACATTTATTTTTCCAAATGAACTTTAACTTATGCTTCTTAATTCCAGTCATGTTGGTATTACATTGAATATAAACTTTGAGGACTACATCTTAATGATTATTGAGCCTTCTCATCAAATGTAGAAATTCTACTGAAATTTAAGTATAATTCACATTTTTCTATGGATTCAGGCACACTCTCATTTGGATTCCAAAATACAGCAATTGGAAGACATACCCAGTGCTTTTCCCCTTTCTCTGAATCCTGTTAAATGGAGACTTAACCATGCTGAGTCTCAATTGTATGATCATTGTTTTCTTTGAATTGCCTAATTTCTTATGTTTGCCTCTTGGTTATTCAGTTGAAAGCCATCGAAAGTTTTACACAAAGAGCATTTGGATGATATTTTCACTGTGCATACTGAACAACAAATAATAGTATAAAGGCAGGTAATGTGGTTAACAGAAGTATGTTTAGTCACTCTTCAAGTTCATCTTAATTTTACTAAGTTTGCTTGGCACTGAAATTTCATGAACTTTGCCAGTAAGATTGACAATTCTAGGGCACCTGGGTGGCTCAGTGGGTTAAGCCTCTGCCTTCAGCTCAGATCATGATCTCAGAGTCCTGGGATCGAGTCCCGCATCCAGCGCTCTGCTCGGCAGGGATCTTGCTTCCCCCTCTCTCTCTCTGCCTACTTATGATCTCTCTCCCTCTCTGTCAAATAAATAATTAAAAAAAAAAGAATGACGATTCTAGTTACAATGTAAATTGAAAGATACATGAAAAACATGCAAGATATAAGAAAACATGATTGTCAAATTTAATAGAAAACCATCAGATACAGGGTTATCTACAAAATGTTCCATATTTTTGAAAGTAAAAATTTTTTTCCAGGGCCAAAATTAATTTTCAGGTATTTTTTCTTTCCACTATAAGAATCTTTATAGAGTTTCTTAAGTAACTTTTTTTTTCTGTTTTCAGAGAAAGTTTCATTGTGCAAATTTGACTTCATGGCCTCGCTGGCTATATTCCTTATATGATGCTGTAAGTATTACCTTGTACTTTTTTCTGGGGTAAGCCTTGTCATAATTAAGGGTCTTTCATACTCAGTAGTATCTTATTTTCAGAACTAATCCCATCCTTTACATTTAGGTAGAGCATGAAGGAATCAGATACTACTGAATTCACTTTGCCTTTAGTCTATAGAATTTTTCATTTTCCTAGTTTCTAGTGGCTTATAAATTTAGGACAGCATGAGACATTTTTGGGGTCTATTAGGGATTTGAAATGTGAGCATAGGTAGATTTAGAAAATTAAAGAATCCCGTAATATTATTTTGGTTTTTTTCCTATACGAAAATATGAACTTCTCTCCTGATCCCCAGTTAGTCCTCTACATCCTCAGGTGTTTTGCTTCTCAAATTGTAATACTTAGGCATCACCGTGCCTTTCAAAACTTAAACTGGAATTGTTCAAAGAATCAGGGTTTTAGACACAAAAGACTGTGTTTGAAGCTCTTCTATCATTTCCTCTGTGGTTGGGGCAAATTACTTACCTAAATAATTGGATTTTAAAAATGGGAATAATGATAGTTACTATACTTGGCACATAGTAGGACATTCAACAAATGTTAGTCATTTTCCCTAGTGAAGACGGTGGAGGAGAGGGGCCTGGAAAGCCAACTTAGTGCTGGGCCCATGAACTGGGGCTTTGGTCATCGGAGCTTAAGAAAACAAACACTTTTAAACAGGGATTCAGATTTTAGTACAGTGAGGACTTCAGTTGCTACTAATACATTAGTTTTATTTTATGAGTTGAAAATCTGGCACTAAGTTCTAAAAAGTCTGTGAATCTTATTATGGCTGCTTTTATTTTAAACAAGGAAACTTTAATGGATAGAATCAAGAAACAGCTGCGTGAATGGGATGAAAATCTAAAAGATGATTCTCTTCCTTCAAATCCAATAGGTATGCAAAGTCTACTTCCTTCCTATGGCCTTTGATGTTTTAGTAAATCATTTTTCTGTTTAATATTTTTATTTGTTCTGAAAAGCATATACATTTGTTTTGGAGTAGTTAACTGTAACAGAGTTCTTCAATTTTATGAGCAGTCTGATCTTAAGCAGTTTTCCTGTTAAGTTCAAATTGCAGACAAGATCAGGCATGGTCAGGGTGTTATGGCCATAGACCAAATTGCAGTAAATGGGGCACGTTCAAAAACTTGAGTGTCAGGACTCTCCATGTTCTTTAAGATGACTTTCAAAAGGACCCTAGTTCTAAGACTTATTTATCTCACGTACATAGAATCTCTCTGGTTGTTAGGTCCAGTTACTGTAGCCATTTTTCTAGTCTTGTAGCAGACTGACTCTTAAATCATGGGTTTGATTTTCATGTTTAAAAGATCAAAACAAAAAAAGTGTTAATAAAAGAAACCCAAACTCCGGGGCGCAGCTCTTTGGAGCTTGCCACTCTCACTGCAATAAACTTTCCCACCTATATTGCTCAAAATAAATAAAAGACATTTCTAAAACCAATTATGGGAAAATAAATTAATTTTGGAACTTCCTAAGAATATATACTCAATAGCTAGTGTATTTTAGTATTGTTTATAATTATGTCCAATACATTCTTTGGGAACTCTGTAGAGAGGGTTTATTTCAAAAAGACACTATTATATGGTTCATATCTGCTTCAAAAATTTAAAAAAACTTAAAAAACCACCATGTCCTTTAAGATTTTTCTTACAGAGTAGCTGCTTGTCTTCCTATTGATGATGTATTAAGGATTCAGCTCCTTAAAATTGGTAGTGCCATCCAACGACTTCGCTGTGAACTAGATATTATGAATAAAGTGAGTAAAGTTACCATGTTCATGACACCCATATTTTAGGCTTGATTATCTATGGGACTCAGTCTTGTAGTCATGCAATTAGAAAACTAGTTGTTCGCTAGTTTTACATGATTTATTTTTTTCAAGATTTTATTTATTTGAGAGAGAGAGTGCCCTAGAGAAAGACAGCAAGCATCAATGAGGGGAGAGGGGGAAACAGACTCCCCTCTGAGCAAGGAACCCAACGTGAGACTCTGTCCCAGGACCCTGAGATCATGACCTGAGCCGAAGGCTGACACTTAACCAAATGAACTACCCAGCCACCCCGCTAGTTTTACATGATTTAAAGGATAATTGAGATATTTCACTGGGGATCATACAGACACTTAGACTGTTCTTACATCACTCAAACACGTCCCTTTCTGCACAAAGCATTTGTGCTTATATGTATCTATTACTTTTTGTCCTACAAAGTCAGTAGTTTTATAAGTGAGTATGTGTCAGATCTCAGAGGTTTTCTCAGTCCTACTTTAAAACTCTGTTTTTGAATGGTTGGAAGGAAAGCATGGTATTTAGAGGGAGCAATACTTTAGTTTCTTGATGGGCTGTGTAATTACGTAATTAAACAAGTGTGAATTTCCCCCATTAATTTTCTCTTAATTTTTTTAGTGCACATCTCTTTGCTGTAAACAATGTCAAGAAACAGAAATAACAACCAAAAATGAAATATTCAGGTGAGAAATGTTCAGTATACTTCTGAATACATTTTCCCAACTGCTCTAACAGAGTTATACTCAAGGCTGTATTTCCATTATCCGTATATCTCCCTTATTAAAAACAGTCATTCAGCAAACGCTCTATGGGAGTTTAAGAAACCCTTCCTGACTGGGTGCTCAGCAGCAGTGGTGATGTAAGATATGATTCACGAGTAGTGAGCATGGAAAAGTCAAACAAGGGGGCAATTCTTTTTTTCCCCATTCCTGCTAGATAATTTATTTTCCTAGTGATTAAGGACCTAAGATGAACACCTCAGGTAGGATCTTCTAGGCACACATAGGGCCCTTCTGAACATGTACTGATCCTGTGTGACATAAATATGTAAGAATTACTTTAGTACAAAATGATAATTATAAATGAGGACAGTAAGGAAACCGTTGCCTACAAAGTAATCAGTTACCCAAGGATGCCTAATAGGACCTTTTCACTGTACTTCCACTCTCAGAGACTCCTTCAGATGAGCTCCGTTTTACAAACATGTAGACTGAATGAAACTGGGCTGACTCCCAACCTCCTGTTCACATACTAAAGGTCTGATGTATAGGAGGTATCCTATAACCTCGTTAGACTTTCTCCTTCCCATTTTGACTTATCTTCTATGCTGATTTTCTCTTGTAGTTTATCGTTGTGTGGACCAATGGCAGCTTATGTGAATCCTCATGGATATGTGCATGAGACACTGACCGTGTATAAGGCTTGCAACTTGAACCTCATAGGCCGGCCTTCTACAGAGCACAGCTGGTTTCCTGGGTAATGTGGTGGTTACTTTTGTGGGGGCCGGGGCGGGGGTTGCCTTAACTGGACAGAGTCCTAAGCAGAGTTGTTAGAATTGTAATCAAAAATAGACAATGAGATGAATACTATTTAAATGCTCTTCATTTTATGAATAGCTAGTAACAGCTTCTTTGGCATACTCTCACTAAATATAAAGTTAGAAGGTTGCCAACTGCAGTTATCCTTAAATTTACTATGCATTTAATCCAGACTTTTCATTTTTCCTTTTAGCTCATTCTGAAAACCAGCTGGCTTATAACCCAGTAAAACTATCTAAACCACATTCTGTAGTATGTCAAACCAGAGAGTATTTCCCAAGCAGTGACAAACAAAACAGCTGGAAAAGCCATTGAATTCTGGTTTTCTTCATTTTTTTTTTTCTTTAGCACAGTGCTCTTCAAAGTAGGAGCCTGGGACCAGCAGCACCACCTGGGAACTACTTAGGGTTCTTGAAGAGAGTAAGGCTGAGGGAATTCTGGGTCATTCTTTGATTTTGAAAGAGGCAAGCAAAGATTTTTGGGGGGCACCTGAGTAGCACAATTGGTTAAGTGTCTTTTAGTTTCTGCTCAGGTCGTGATCTCAGGATAGTTGAGATCAAGCCCCACGTTTGCTTAAAACACCGTCCCCCAGGCTTTCTCTAAATTTAAAATAATTGCCATTTTGGACATAAGACCGTATCACTTGGATTGTCCAATCTTATTTATAAGGATTAAAACTAGAATTAACTTTTAATAAACATGTGGGAATATACCTAGGGAATGGTTTCAGTTACATGATTTGGTTTATTTTGCTAGTTATAATTTGAGTTTCTGGATGAATTTTCTGACAAAATCATACTTACTTCAGTGAAGTAGTTCTTAGATTTTTAGATGAGAAATTCATGTATCTCTCCCTCCCACCACCTATTTTAACTCACGAGAATGTATTTCTGGAGGTGGATGGTGTACAAAACCACCAAGGAAAGGTACCTGCAAGTTAACCCATATCAACAAGATTCAGTTTTTTGTCCAATGCCAAGAGAGAAAAAAATAAACACAGCTTAAGAGCACAATCAGGTTTGTTTCAGGAAACAATACAGAATTTAGCTCTTAGTAACAACTTTATACAATGATAGGCTTGCGGTAAAGAAATGTGTTTCCTTAACTGATACCTTTCTTTAATTTTGTAGATATGCTTGGACTATCGCCCAGTGTAGGATCTGTGCAAGCCATATTGGATGGAAATTTACGGCCACCAAAAAAGACATGTCACCTCAAAAATTTTGGGGTTTGACTCGATCTGCTCTGCTGCCCACTATCCCAGACACTGAAGATGAGATAAGCCCCGACAAAGTAATACTTTGCTTATAAACAAATGCAGTAAAGATAAAGTTAATATTTATTAAGTTGCTCTTGTAAAATCAGATCTGCTTTGGAAATTACTGCATTTGATGCATACCCAAGTAAAAAGCAACATTACATGGAAGGTTGCAATTTAGTCATAAGGTATTTGAAGTTTTAAATTAAAATATACTATTGAAAGGATGAAAACGGTCTAGAAAACTTGGTTTTTAGGATTACCTACCTTACCTTAGTTCCTTGGTATCACTATAGTCTGGCCTGCTAGGACATGAAGACGTCTCTGAAAGGGAGGAGATGGGTTTCCAGCACAAACTACTTGTAATTCCTCTAACCCGAGGTTAGCCACTTGCTTATGGTACATGGAACCAACAGCAAGTTCTTATCTGTGCTCTGACACAAGTTCCCAAAGCTAGGGTGCCAAATACAAGGTCCTTTAATTTTCTTGAGTTTCTCTCGTACTGATTTGTAAATTTTGAAAATATTAAAGAGTTAAAATATGCAGTTTGAGCCCCAAAATAGTGTTCATTTCCTTACGCATTTGTTAGTGAGAAACACCTTATTCGCTCAGCGTTTGTCTGAACAACCTGGTTATTCTGTTCCAAATTCCAATTTGAACCTAAATTAATACGGAAGAGATATTTATTAAAACATACCTCCCTTCTATCTGGCTAAAAAGTAACTATTTTGTAAGCACCTCCGTTCCATGTAAATTGAAAATCTGTAAGTAAAATTAAAGAGCAAACAATATTACACATCTTTGTTTAAATAATGTAAAATATTTACTCACAAGCTGATAATTTAAGCATTAAGATGAAGTTTTAGATAGACTGATTAGCCACCTACCTCTTTGCTTCTATGTTCAAATGTTGATTGGATCCTTTCACATTTGTGTAAATATGTCAACTTCACTGCTTTACATAATTGGGGAAAGTTCAACGAATGGGGAGAAATGTATGAGGCCAAAAACAGACTGTTAAATATCTTACTTTATTAATATTTTCTTTTTCCAAATGTGCAATGGTTATGACTGCCTAAACTAAAATGCTCAACGGAAGATCTCATGTTGTGTATTTATGTACAGGAGGTAAGTGAAAAGCATCTCAATACTGTCCGTTCTGTAGGACATCCCCAAGCTGTAGGGGCTTTGTAGTACTGGGTTTATAGGACTGGACCAGTTGTTCAGACAGCCTTACACTGTGCCAGCAGCACAGTCACAGAGGGCACACTGCTTTCACTTTTGCCACCTGCAGGGTGTAGTCTCACAGTGTTCTATTTTGTTTACTGACACTGGCCAATAAAATTTTCAGATATGTAAAAGAAACGCGCTTAACACTGTTTTAAACTGGTTTTATAAGTAACAAAACAAGACCTCTGAAATAACCTATCTCTCTACATACTTCTGTTTAGAAATACAGATTCTCTGATTTTAGTAAGACTTAAATTACTGACTTGTCCCCACAAGGGACAGAGATGCTAGGACTGGCTACACAAAAAGTAAAATCAGTAATAAAATGTCAGAATGTAACAGCTGAAACAATACTTGCCACTGTACACCCCTTTACCTACTGAAAGCATCTGGGGTTCAAGCCTTTAAAAAGCATACATACAAGTCTGGTCATGGATGTTTTAATGTAGGCCATATCTTTTTGTGAAAAAAAAAAAAAAAAAAAAAAAATGAGGGTACAGGAGTACTGTTGCCGTATATAAACCTGATGTATACTATCAAATACCACATAAACACATTTATCTTCCAATTCCAAAGGGAATGTTTATTAAAATAAAAGGCTCAAGTATAACTGTCAAGCCAGTCTTTCTCAGGCCTAGTACACATAAAGAAATCATTGTAACAAAGGACGATATGGACTACGTACTGCCAGAACAAGTTTTGGGTGTAGGAATGCCAGCCACCAGGGACATACCTGGTCTTTATAATTTTATACAGGATATTTTGTCAGCCACTTTCAACAATTTTATTTTGAAATTCAAGTAAGAATTGACACTTAAAGACAATGGTAAAATAATGTGTTATTTCAACTGCAAACACTTTTTTTTTTTTTTTTAAGATTTATTTATTTATTTGACAGAGAGAGAGATCACAAGTAGGCAGAGAGGCAGGCAGAGAGAGAGGAGGAAGCAGTCTCCCTGCAGAGCAGAGAGCCCGATGCGGGGCTCGATCCCAGGACCCTGAGATCATGACCTGAGCCGAAGGCAGCGGCTTAATCCACTGAGCCACCCAGGCGCCCCTCAACACTTCTTTCTTAAAGACAGCACTTTTTAAGATCAGTAACGCGTTACACTGGGGTAGGAGAGAGGGGACGCCTAGACAGATGAAAACGGGAAGCCAACTACTATCACAGCAGGAGTTATTCCAAAAGAATCACAAGGTTCAAGGATATAAATTGAGATAAAGAGGAGGTAGACTTGAGTTTATTGCCTGAAACTCACCATAGAAGACCTCTGTTGATCTGAAAAGGTCCTCTAAGCTGGCTTTCTTTAGCCTACATATTCAAGTCTCTTAAATCTGACAGGGAGAGAAGAAAATCTAACTTTACCCCAAATTCTCTGCTATTGAGTGCCAGCTCTCATCAATTTTCACTCTTCTTTATGTAACTTAGGAGTTCATCTTTCTCCATTTGGTAGCCGCTTTTTTTCCACTGTTCTCGCAACTGCTGCAGCAGAGCCCCAATTTCTTTTCCTGAAGAAATGCCCACTTTTCTGATGTCATGGCCACTTACAGGAAACGGAGGAACACGCCACTGCTGCATCTGCTGCAGAAGCCCGTGCTCTCCCTGATACTTCAGGAGCTCACACACGCGGGTGCTTGCATCAGATTCCCTAGCCTAAGAGCCAAAATCAGACATTCAGTTCCAGTACATGTTAGAATGCCTGCTATTGATCCTATCCTAAAATGCAAATAAATAACCAAGGTGAAATTTTTCATTTACAGTCAATGAAATCCACAGAACACACTGGGTTTTAGTGTTAATAAATTAGTTCTGACCAAGCCTGTATATACTTACGTCTATAATGTAGTCTTGATAGGGTTTCAGTGGCTCTGAACTATCTGTTGCTTTAACTAAATCTTTCCTGTTTTTAACTATGAATATACCAAGGTTCTTCTCTTCTTTTGAAATCTTCAACCTCAAATCCAGTTTTGTGACATCATCCTGTACTTTGAATAATGAGGCCAAGAGAGTCATTGGCTTTGGTGAAAAACCATCAACATTTTTACTAACTTTGTTAAATTCTTCTAAACTTGCATTAGTAGGTAAGCCTGGAAGGAGAAAAAATTTTTCACCGATTTTTACTTTTTACAGTGCGTAAATTTAATAAAACACATTCATATCCTCAACCAACCACAGTTATAGTACAGAAAATGCCCTGTCACTGGAACTCACTGGTTCAGTCTGATGCTCCATCTTAAAGGTTAACCACTGATAAACACGGCTGCTATTCCCGCCCATAATGTCCCCAAAAGCTAGGCGAGTCCTAACACATGAGTTTCCATTAATGAACTACATCCGGAGGTCTGGAGGCAGTGGCGGTGGAGTCAGACTTGCAAGAGATACTTACTCATGACTGCCACTGACCTACTCTCACAGACCATCCACCCACCCCCCTACCACCACTCAAAAACTGTATTTGACATACCCCCAAGTTTCTTGAAGTGTGCTTCAGCACAGATCACTGTTCTTTCTGAATATATTAATTTCTATGTATGTCACTCTTGAAGTGCTCTACATGTATTAACTCACTGAATCTTTCATCGCTTCTCTTAGACAGATGCTGTTACCTTCACACCCCTTTTTTAGATTCAGCAACTAATAGTCGAGGAAGTAATCCAAACCACAGAGCTGATATGTGGCAAAGCATCATTCAAAACCAGGTCTGACACCAAAGGCCACCATGTCCTACCTCTGACCCCAAAGTTTATCTTATTTTAAAATACTGCATTTCTCCTTTTGTATTAGTCAAACATTTTTCCCTATGAAATTTTAAACCAGATGTTTCACTTTGAAAAACTCAAATACTTTATAACTTGGCTCTCACCTATGTAAGGAGCCACATCAAGGTCATAGATGAGGTGAATCAAATGATTTACATGGTTACCAACAAGAATTTTTTTCAGTTCAACCCAAATCCTCTCTCCTGATATTCCAGCCAAGCCTTTGGCATTTTCTGCAATTGCTTCCAAAGTCTCAGGATCATGGTCACCAGGTTTGTCTACAATTCTCCCGTAAAACCTGCAAAACAAAATTCTCATGCCATGTTACCTCTGTGTTGGCATATCACCAGAAAAATCTCATTTTGCATTTTACTGGTACTATTCTATACATCTGAGACAATACAGATGATTTAGGTTTAAGAGGGGCTTTAGACATCTGGTTAATTCCTTACCTTCTTTTTGCTCCCAGGTGACAAAATCTGAGAGCCAATAAAATTTAAACTAGCATGAACTAGAACCCTCTGCTCACTTTCATTTCCAAATCAGTGACTGATTGGACAGAATGGCCATCAAATGTACTTCCTAAAACTGGTTACCCTTACTGGAGGAATAATGCAGAACATTCTTGGAAAGCCTCGAATGCCATCAATGGAACAGTGTGTACAAAGCTTACTTGTCTGTGCCCATCAGTACTTTGAAGAGTTTCAAGTAGGACTGATCTAGCTGTACAGAGTGGAGTGTATTTCTAGCAATCTCAGAATTGGAAGCCTTAACGTATGCCTGTACTAACACTCATCTTTAAAATTCAGTTCATTAATAATGTAGATTAAATTACAGTAACTATGGATGTCAGCCTGCGTTCTGTTATTTGCAAGAGTGTTACAAGTACTCAAATTTAAGGGAACAGCACTGGGGTGCCTGGGTGGCTCGGTCGGTTAACCATCTGCTTCTGGCTCAGGCCATGATCCCAGGGTCCTGGGATAGAGCCCCAAGTCAGACTCCCTGCTCAGCAGAGGAGTCTGCTGCTCTCACTCCCTTTCACTCCAATAAATAAATAAAATTAAATAAACAAAGAAAGGACAAGCATTTACTGACAAAATATGTAGGCTCCATTACAAAATATTCTAAATATGATCCCAACCAGTGAAAAAAACTAGACATAAACTAGCCAGTCAGAATCATTTTTAAAAAGGGTTACAGCTCAGAGTTTAAAAATCAGTGCTACCCACAACACCATCCAAATTCATTTCATACTTTTAGCCAGCTCATCTAAGGGTTACCCATGACCACCTAAAACTGTAAGCCATATAAAGGCAAAGGCACTCATTCCTCCATATTCAAAGCACCCAGCAAGTGACTGGCCTGTGGTAAACACTCAATCATCTATGTAATGAATGATCAGTGCAGGGAAAAAAATGGACATTTAAAAAATGATTTAAAGCTGAATTTTATACAAGACCATCACAGAATTGAGTATCTGTGTTTTGGGGGAAAAATAATAGGAAATATCCAAGTACTATCTCACAGTTAGGTCACACTTTACTAATCAGTCTATCAGAGATAGACATTTGGGATGACTCCATGTTGTACTCTGACCTGCGCATTTCACATGATTGGAATTGTGCTCTGGGATATTAAAATCTGTATTATTTTTTAAAAATTCTTACCGGAAATATCTTAAAATTCGAAGATAATCTTCTTGTATCCTTTGTTTAGCATGTCCAACAAACCTAACTTTCTTATTTTTTAAATCTTCATAACCATTGAAGTAGTCAAATAAGGTACCATCAAAACCTAATCATTACCAAAAAAAAGGGGAGAGATCACTGTTAGCAAACAGGTGCTGGAAAATAAAATTCTCTTTTAAAAACTATTAAAAACTATTACAAACAGTAAAAACTAAGTGAAGAGTTACAAAGTAAAAATACAGACATGACACCATTCATAAATACCCACTATCAAATGAAGACGTAATGGAATAAAAGGCTTTATTCACAACAGCAACTAAAAAGATAATACCCAGAAGTGAAATGAATTGGTGTGGAGACACCAAACAAGCTGATTTTCAAGTTAATATGGAAAAATAAACAAGAAGAGCCAAATAATCTGGGAAAAAAAAATAGCAAAAAGAATCTGGAAGAACTAAACAATAAACCATAGCGGGGGGGAAATTTATGATCTTAGAATGGGGAAAACCTTTCAAAATATAGTTAATTATTAAACACAGGTTTGCACTCTATGGGCCCACTGAGAGATAAATTTCTTTTTTCCTAAAGATTTTTTTTATTTATTGGAGAGAGCAAGATGAGCACAATGGGCAGGACTGGGGGGCCAAGGAGTGTGGTGGGGAGAAGCAGGCTTCCTGCTGAGCAGGGAGCCCAACTCAGGGCTTGATCCCAGGATGCTGAGATCATAACCTGAGCTAAAGACAGACACATCTAACCAACTGAGCCACCCAGGTGTGCATGAGCGCACGTATGTGTGTTTTTGTTTTTGTTTTTTTTTTTAACAAGACTATAGACTTTTTTTATAATTTTCTTAACATTTTCTTTTGTCTAGATTGCTTTATTGTAAGAAAGCAGTGTATAATACATACAACACACAAAGTTTGCATTAATCGATTGTTTCTGTTATCAGTAAAGCTTCCTACCAATAGTAGGCTATTAGTAATTAAGTGGGGGGGGGGGGCGAGTCAAAAATTAATATGCAGATTTTAGTCTACATGGGGGTTTACCAAGAAAACACACACACACACACACACACCACCAGAACCTTAAAAGAAACAATCCAACCACCTAAACATCAAGTATGTCTGCATGGCAAGAACCACCATAATGAAAAGCATAAAATAACTGACATACTGAGAAGAATATGTAAGTCAAAGTCAAATACCTAATTTCCCATACACAAAAAGCTCTTATAAACAAAAATACCATATATAAATTGAAGAATTAGCTAAAAATATCCTAAGGAGACATAAAATACCTTTGAAAATGCAGATTTTTTTTGGAGTACCTGGGTGGCTCAGGTGGTTAAAGCTCAGGTCACAATCTTGGGGTTGTGAAATCGAGCCCCCATGGAGCTCTGTCTTAGCTTAGCTAGGTGTCTGCTCAAGATCCTGTGTAAGGTCCTCTCCCTCTCCATACTATTCAACCATCCGTGTGGGGAGGTTGATGATCCCAAGAGATACTGCCACTACTACTGAAAAAAAACTACACAACTGAATTGTTTGAACTTCAATGCTCTTTGATAACCCAAATGCAGAATACTAGTAAGCTCAGGCTTAACACTTCCCAAACTGATTTATATGGCATCTTGAGATGTATAGCAAATTTAAAAAGCTCCAAATTCAAAGAAATAACAGAAAATGGGAGGGTGGAGAGGAAACAGGCAAAAATATGATTACAAAGTTGCAACTACATGTGGTATATCTGTTTCTTAATGATAAGACTGGACTCTCCCTGGTGAGCATGGAAGTACTAAAGTCATTTTCAGTTAAAAAAAAAAGTTTCTGCAGGATATTAAAAAACAAAAACAGGGGCGCCTGGGTGGCTCAGTGGGTAAAGCTTCTCTGCCTTCAGCTCAGGTCATGATCTCAGGGTCCTGGGATCAAGCCCCGCATCGGGCTCTCTGCTCAGCAGCGAGCCTGCTTCCTCCTCTCTCCCTCTCTGCCTACTTGTAATCTCTGTCTGTCAAATAAATAAATAAATAAATCTTTAAAAACAAAACAACAACAACAAAAACCAAACATAAGATAAGACAAGAGCAAGGTTTGAGAAGCAAAGTAACCAGAAATGCCAGAACCCGTAATGATTCATCCAGTAAGGCTTGAAAAAAGCCTGGACAGAAAAATGGGTTGAAAGTTAAAATTAGTGAGAATATCCTATCAGTGTGCACTTTGTTTTTTGCTTTGAATAGCACTTTCAAAATATGGTGCATAAAAATAAGAAATAAAGTTGAGCTGCTAAGAATAATGTCGTGGTTAAGAATGTGACCTCCGGAGCCAGGATGCTTAAGTTGGAATCCTAATTCTGCAATCTACCAGCTGCACAACTTTAAGCCAATTACTGTAGGTTAAACAGCAGTCTGTGCGTCATAGGGATGCTGGGAAGATTAAATTCCTGTGATGTGCTTGTGCCAGTGCCTGGCACATTATAAGGGCTCAGCAAATGTTAGAAAACAGTAGTAGCACTAAGAATAGTTTGTATTTCTATCAAGCAGCATACTGGAAAGGAATATTAGCTTCTCTCTTTTAGTTAGATATGCTTAGGAGAAGCCAGCTAGCAAATTTTACACACTGCACTAGCTGGAGCAGTTTACCCTAAGTGAGAATGAGCTAAGATGAAATAAACATGTGGAGTTTGGTCACATAATGGAGAGAAAACACTGCCCAACTGGGCTCCCTCTGGTCATAAATCACCTAGGCTTTGGAAATCCAAGCTCCAATCATGGCAGTCTGTGACTTGAGCTAAGCTCCTTAAAATCTCAGCCTATTTCCTCATCAAATGGATTTAATATTTAATGAAGTTTTTCTGACAGTTCAATGTGATAAAGTGTATCAAGTAACTGAGAACCTAGTAGCTGCTCTAGAAACGCATTCTTAATGCAGTAAGCAAGAGATGCCCATCTTGGCATACAACCCCCTTCTCCATCCCATGTAGCAAAGCCTATTTACAGGTTTTCTCCACTGTCTCCGAGTTCATTTTAGGCCACATCACCTTTATAAAAGACCTACATTAATACCTGTTTTTGCTAACCAAAAGAAATCTGGAAGATGATTTTCATTGTGATGACAGAGTAATCGTTTCCACACCTTATACCACCTTCAGCTTGAAAGAGGTTACTAACACAGGATACTTTTGGGTAGCAAGGAACCTGTCCTTCGTCCTTTCACTATTACAATTGCCACAACTATGTTATAAAGAGTGGTTGCTTCAGCTCTCTTTTCTAATCCAAAGTCTTAAATACAAAGGGCTTGACTACAATTTAAAGGACAAAAAATAATGCTTCAATAAAGCACTAATTTAATCCACCTATTACGAATCTCAATTTTTTTAACAAAAAAAATCAAGTTGAGATAAAAGGGTTTTCTCTTGCATGCCAACTGATTACAGGTGATTCCTAAAATGCAATGCTATGAAAGAATCTGACCTTGTGTCCAGGCACAGCAACAGAAAAGGTGCTGAGGTCATTCACAAGTGTGTGCCGTGGGCACCAGAAAAGAGGAAAGAGAGCCTAGGGTAGGCATGTACAAAAGACAGAGCAATGGAGAATGATATGGGGAAATGCATGTGGGTGCATTTTTCTTACCTAAAATGTTAACCATTTTTAGATGCAATTAGTAAGTGGACACAGAATGTGTACATGTGCCAGGCACTGTTCTAAATACCTAAAATTACTAACACCTTTAATCCTCATAACAGCCTTGCAAAGGAAGCAGATATTAGCATCCTCAGTTTACAGCCAGTGAGGCAGAGTCAGAATCTGAACCCAGGACTCTGGCTCTAGACTCATCTTTTAACCCATATACTACACTCTCAGATGAAACTAATGCAACCTCTCAGGGTGGAGAACATTTCAAGGATTCACTTGAAAAGGAGGCTTTCGGCGGCACCTGGGTGGTACAGTCGGTTAGGCATCCAACTCTTGGTTTCTGCTCAGGTCATGATCTTGGGGTCGTGGGATTGTACCCTGCAATGGGCACCTCACCCAGAACAGGCTCAGCTTGGGATTCTCTCTTTTTTGCCTTCTGTACCTCACCCTGCTCTCTCTCACATAAATAATCTTTACCAAAAAAAACACAACAACAATAACAACAAAACAGCTTTCAGAAAGATTAGATTAAAACATTATCTCCAAATATTACCTAAAAACATGGAATTTATAGTGAGATCTCTGCGTTCAGCATCTTTTTGCCAATCAGTTGTGAATTCTACCTCAGCATGTCTTCCATCAGTGACAACATCAATCCGCAGTGTAGTAATTTCAAAATTTTCTTCATGAAGCTGTAATGAAATGTTTTTTAATTAGTTTTTAAGTATCACTGGATGAGTTGAAAAAAATAAATGAGTCCTGATATGTGTATGTATATATACACATATATAAAAATATATGAGTCCTGATAACTTCTTTCTTTTAAAAGTCACCTACTGCACATGTATTCTGAAACAGAAGAAAAACCACCATATTCAAGATAGATCCGAAGAATATTTTTTAAGAAGTAAATCCATCTCAATTAAAAAGGATGAGTCTGACATTAAAAAAAAAATGACAACTCTAACAAATGTTGTGACAGAGAACAGAAGAGGCCCTCAAAACAGTGTATTCCAGTTCTTCATTTCCAATTAGGCTATTCTGAAATAGTTAATGGCTCCAGTTTGCAAAGAGCTGAATTCAATTTACAACAAATACCATTGAGCAAAGGACTGATAGAAGAAGAAATATGAACCACTAAAACCTTCTGCAATTCTTTTACTGGTAACCATCAATGATGCTGAAATAAAGTAATATATTTATCATGGGAAGAGAGATGAGCTCCAGCTGGCAAAAGCTGAGTAGCTTCAGGACAGATGACATATATGCTAACCCCTGAAAACTAGTAGGTGCCGGGGTGGCCCAGTTGGTTGGGCAACTGCCTTCAGCTCAGGTCATGATCCTGGAGTCCCAGGATAGAGTCCAGCATTGAGCTCCCCACTCAGGGGGAGTCTCCTTCTCCTCCTGACCCTCCCCCCTCTCATGTGCGCGCGCACGCTCTCTCTCTCTCTCATTCTCTCTCTGAAATAAATAAATAATCTTAAAAAGAGAGAGAGAGAGAAAGAAAACTAAGTAGAATCTGCACGTGCACATGTGGAAAAAGCATTTCAATGAAGAGAAAAGATGACCAAAGGCACATGGAGAGAAAGAGGGATATATGCACAAGAAGTATTGCTGACAAATAGCATGTTAGCATTTAGGGGTAGACAGCAAAGGTTTTTACATGCCACTGAGGAATTTGGAATCTCAGTAAGAACTGAAAGCCAATAATGATCACTTGAAGTCTGTTCTAGAATTCTTCTGAATCTCATTTCTTTTCTGGAAACAAGTTAGAGCTCATTCTAGGGTTCTAGAACTCAAGAATTTGAAGCACAACTTTTCTCTAAAGATAAGTGGTAAGAAAAGGGTTTGAAATATGGAAGACTGAAAATCACTGTAGGAAACAGACCCCTGGAATGTCTCCCTTATCCAGGCAGAGAAACATAGATTAACTCAGCAGAAAGACTGAACTATAAATAGTCACAATTTGGGACACCAGATACAGATGATGGTGGAGTGAACTACCACAATGAAAACAAGATAAAGTGAAAAAAATCAACAAGACTCTCATTCTCTTTCCCCTTTTGGTTTCTCAAACGCTAATAACTAGGCTTGTTCTAACCTGAATGACACTAAAGGATTCCCCGGATTTCCCCTAATGAAAAGACCTTCTGATACTAAACTGGTGATTCCATAACAAACTGGCTGACATTTCCTACACAAAATTACAGTAAAGTTCTCAAGTCACTTTACAAACACCAAAGGCTCACCCAAACTTAAGAAGAGAACCAAACCCCCATTTAAGGAAAGCCAACAGGAAAGACAGAAAAAGCTCAGAGGAAAGAGAGACAGTGTCAAAGTAACTATAACTGATATCCTAAAGGAAATAAGATAATGCATCTGAAACAAGAAGAGGAACTTTTCAAAAGAAATATTCTGAGAAACACCTCTTAAAAATGTTAAAAATAGGGGCGCCTGGGTGGCTCAGTGGGTTAAAGCCTCTGCCTTCGGCTCAGGTCATGATCCCCGGGTCCTGGGATCGAGCCCCGCATCGGGCTCTCTGCTTGGCAGGGAGCCTGCTTCCTCCTCTCTCTCTCTCTCTGCCTGTCTCTCTCCCTACTTGTGATCTCTGTCTGTCAAATAAATAAATAAATAAATAATCTTAAAAAAAAAAAAAGTTAAAAATAGCAAATGTTGCAAATATAAGAGACTGGATGACGAAGCTAAGGCAATCTCATGGAAAGTAAAATAAAGATACTGATATAAAATAGGAGAGGGGCGCCTGAATGGCTCAGTCGGTTAAGTGACTGACTTCAGCTCAGATCATGATCTCACGGTCCTGGGATCAAGCCCCTAAGACTCTGAGCACGACAAGGAGTCTGTTTTTCCCTCTTCCTCTATCCCTCCCCACTGCCTGTGCTCATTCTCTCTCAAAAGAATAAAAAAATCCTTAAATAAATATAAAATAGGAGACAAAAAATAAAACCAGAAGATCAGTCCCCGTGGTCCAACATCCAGCGTCACAGTAGATTCCAAAGGTGAAAACCCTGAGCAAAGGGGACGAAATTAGGAGAGGATCACAGAAAGGCTCACTAAGTGTCCCTGATACAAAAACACATCCAAACCAAAGCATAGCTTCTCAAATTATTAACACTACCTAAAAAGATCACAAAGTCGTCCTAAAAGGGGTGGAGGAGGGGCTCTGATCTCTGAGGAGAAATCTGAATGAGCTCAGACTTCCCAGAGGCAGCACTGACAGGTGGAAAAAAAAGGCTTTCCATTTCTGAGTGAAAATGATCACCAGCCTGGAATTCCACAGCCAATAAAACTATCAGACCAGTGTGAGGGTAAAATAAAAATATCTGCAGACGGGACGCCTGGGTGGCTCAGTTGGTTAAGCGGCTGCCTTCAGCTCAGGTCATGATCCCAGCGTCCTGGGATCGAGTCCCACATCAGGCTCCTTGCTCAGTGGGGAGCCTGATTCTCCCTCTGCCTCTGCTCACTCTCTCTGACAAATAAAATCTTTTAAAAAAAAATCTGCAGACACATAAGGCTTTTTCAGGTTTCAGACTATTAAAAGGAGAGCCATAAATAAACAAGCAAATAAAGAAAGAAAGAAAACAAGAAAAATTATCACATAGGACTCGAGAACCAGGAAGTCTAACAAGGAGGAGGCCAGGAAATTCCCAGGATCTGGTGCCGGCCAATCTCAGGACGAGGAATGCGGAGCCAGGCCACACCACAGCACGCACATGTGAGAGAAGAGAAGGCACCAGGTGAGGTGGCTCAAAACACGGGAACTGAAACTTGATGGGTTTCGTCTACTGAGAGGAACTTTACAGAGTACAGGAATGAATTAGTGGCACACAGAGAGCTACATAAAAGAAAAATGCTGTCAAGTGCACGGGAAAGCAAAATCACCTAAGAAAGACATGCAGGCACGATACACTTCATAATCCAGCCGTACAGTCACAGATGAAAACACCGAACATGAATTCGACCGGACATGACGGTCCAAGCATAGTGCGACTCTCCCGGGCAGCAAGTCAGCACACGACTGGGAAATGTGAAGCAAAGACCAACACTGCAGCATAGAAACGACTTTCTTAGAAATGTGGGGCTGACAGGTAAGTATGATAAAAACTGGTCGAAAGTGGCTGTAGCAAAGGAGGATGCAGGGCGTAAGAGGGAGGAGAGATGGACATATTTTTAGTAGTTTTTTGTCACTTGCTCTTTAAAACTAAAAAAACAACAAAAAAAAAACCACACAAAACTTTTAAAAATTACAAAAAAGACAACGTAATTGCTGTCAAACCCTCCACTCACCCTGGCAGTAATCGTTCCATGCTTTTCTCCTTTGTTGTTTATCATACGAATACCTGCGGCCTGAAACATGTCCTTCATTTGAGCAGGGGTCGCAGTGGTAGCGAAGTCCACATCTTGAGGCTTGACTCCATTTAATAAATCCCTCACTGCTCCTCCTGCTATTCTTAACTCGTGATTTTCTTTGACAAATAACTCTGAAAGGAGAAAGAATATTTTTCATTTCAATTTATTTACGAATTACAGAAGCACAAGGTTTTTCCAATCTATTAGGGAAAGCAGAAATTATTTAACTGTGCCTTTCCATATAAAAATTAGAATAAGGCCCACAGAAATGAAGTGACTTACCTAGAGTAGAATGCCTCTCACAACTCTGAGAGTAGGGAATCTGAGGATTGTTTTTCTTGGCAGATTCAGAATATAATTCAGAATTATCTTCTGAATTATCTTCCGCAATCCCCCAAGGTCACCGATACACATTTTAATTACAATCAAAAAGTGAACAATTCTGCTTTTTCGCCAAGTTTCTGTGCATACTTCAGAAATTTGAGGTGTTTAGACATATTTCCCTTTCTGTATTGATGCTGAGGCTACAATGTTCATGCATGAAACTATGACACTGTCAAACAACATTAGTCTATCACCCCAGGTGTGAAGATGTTACCGCTAAGAATCCACCAAGAACTAATCCGCATACGATGTTTACTTCTGCTCCTCTCTGAGCTCTAGAAAATCCACAGGAAATCTCAAACTACTGTGAGGGCCTCAGTACAGGAGACCCAGAACGGACTCCTCTAGGTACTAGATAAGACAAAGTCCACTGTTAATTACTCATGACCAAAGGACAGCATATGGCACCCAGGGAGAATGACATCTAGGAACTGGCCTTATACAACTCCCTGAGCCTTGGTATTGCCACAAACTGACCTGGCACCCACAGTCGGGCCCTGCTGTTCTCCTGTTGAACACAATGTCAGAGAACATCCACATCAGACAAGTCCACTCGGTGACCACGACGGATCAGTTAAAAGAAGACAACTAGTAATGGTGTCTGAACACAGAAGACATGAACACTGTCAAGGACACCACCTTATGACAATACGTGTGACTTATTTACCCATCGGTTAATAGATCATAGCACTGTGTTCTCATCTTCTCACCTAAAAGGTGAGAAAGCAGAGAGCCGTGTTCTCACCTTCTAGGTAAGAATCAAGATACCCATCACAGATTTATCCTTGCTTCCTGATACCACCTAACCCACAGGAAAACTGTACTTCCTATACTTGCCCCAACACAGAATACAAGCACAAACCCTACAAGAAGTCCTTTCTAAAAACCTTTGGCTGAGATACTCCAATGTTCTCCATGGTCAGTATTCTCCCTCACTGCAAGGACTAATAACTCACCTGGTCTCTAGCTGGAGGGCACTGACCTGAGCACTGAGGGAAATACATCAGAGTTCTGGCATCCCTAATCACAAGCCAGTATGTTAACCTCCACCCCTACCTGAAATCTGTGCTTGCTCATCCTCTTCCTCTTCCTGTTCTTCCTAAACCTTCAGCCCAACTCTGGAGACTACCTAAAATGATCTGCTACTAAGTAACAAATGCTCCTTCCCTCTACCTTCTGGCCTTAAATTTTTAGCTGTCCCAGACCACCCTAAGTCCCTTCCAAGAATATGTGTTCATTTCTTTTCATTCCACATTTCTAATCAAGTCCTACTGACTCTGTCTCTAGTAAGGGTTCTTTCATATAGGGTTCATAGTCTCTTAAAATATAAAAACCTAGTATGGTAGTCAGAAAAACAAAACAACACAAAAAAACATATACGTTACTCCAGTTTTCATGAGATTATTATAGAGGTCCATGACCCAATAAATTAAGGACTGCCAAAATGTTTCTGGACTCTATCCTCATTTTTCCCTAGTTCAGGGCTTCTTCGTCCCCTTCCTGAACTGGAGTGCTACACCAGCCCCCTGAAATCCCGCTTCCAACATCTAGACAGAGGGTTCTAAGTTACTCGCTTCATTAGGCCATGCCATTGTTGCTATGACTACTCCCAGCACAATATCCACATTTCTGCAGAACATTATACCTCTCTCCTCTCTCACTAATCTCTGCATCACACATTACCCTCAAACTCTTCCTGTAGTTTCCCTCGGGTAACTTTGCTTGCACAGGTCACTTCACTCAAACACCTTCCCAACTTACTCACCTAGTGAGCAGCTGGCCATGAAATATCTTGGTGCACTACTCAGACCAGAAAGACATTTTGCATGTCAGTCACTCATACCTAAACTAAACTTTCAGGAAATACTGTTACTTCATACCACACAATCTCATCTATTCCACCCTCTTTTCCTCTGTTTTTCTAATGTTGGTCATGACCACCAAACTGACTTTAAGGTCCACTCGTGGGTTACTACCCACAATAAGAAAGACACTGATCTAGCTCATCCTTACTCATCTTTTGTGATTCAGGTTAGTAAGCCTCTCCTAATGGTGGAGTTAAATTAATCTCTTCTAAGCTACTACAGAAGCCTTTTTTTTTTTTTTAAAGATTTTATTTATTTGACAGAGATCACAAGTAGCAGAGAGGCAGACAGAGAGAGAGGAAGGGAAGCAGGCTCCCTGCTGAGCAGAGAGCCCAATGTGGGGCTCGATCCCAGGACCCTGGGATCATGACCTGAGCCGAAGGCAGAGGCTTTAACCCACTGAGCCACCCAGGCGCCCCCAGAAGCCTATTTTTTATGCATACTAATTATATTAAAATTACCTGTTCATTCTCAGGGTAGAATACCTATCTCACCCATCTTTACACCAACACGGCTCATGATGGAACCTAACTGTGATATCCCTGCTTCAAAAAAAAAATAAATAGATCAGAGTGACCTCACTGGAAAGTGTATTTTTTAAAGGTTTTCTTCCTTCACTACAGTAGGAAACTATTGTGAAATGCAAAAAATGAGTAAGTTTTACTTTCACTTGAACCTAGTTTAACAGGATGAAGGTCAAGACTGAATACAAGATAACCTGTTTTAAGTCTCATGCTAACTCAACTAAAATAAAATTCTAAGTTCAAAGGCACCTAATAATTAACTGCATTACACAAAGAGATCCAAAATTCAAAGTAATCTATTCATCATTTTGATTAGCCACATAGAAATGGATAACTGTTGCCAAAAAACTCACAATTCTAACATTATAATACAACTGAGAAAGGCGTATTAAGGCATATGTATGTGCCTGTGTGGAACAGCCATTAAAAACTGTAAATAATGCAATGACTTTATACAGACCTAGAAGAGTAGGAATTATCAAGCTTAGACACACTTTTTCCTCAATTATTGGTAACTGCAATCTCACAGAAATCCACATTCCAATGATATACTCAGAAAAATAATACCTACTACAGCTAAATTTAATTGTAAATTTAAGCCTGAGACTCAAGAAATGCATAATCTAAAAAAAAAAAAAGAAATGCATAATCTCATGATTCCAAACTATTAATAGTAAACTCTTTGTAATTATTATCATCAGCAATCAAAAGGATATTATGTCAAAAAACTTTTATGACTGTCTTTTTTTACTTTTCAATCTAATTTTCATTAACTTCTTCCCTTTATAATTTTGAATTTTAAGTTTTGGAGGCAGGGGATGCAGAAAGTAGAACTAAAATGGGGAGACCATTTCATGTCATGACTACTACTACCAAAAAAGAAACGATCTGTTCTTCAATGTTTCCAGGAGCTCCCAAACTTGAAGAGTGATCAGGTGTTCCTACTGTCCCCAAAGTAACTATGATGGCTTTATGACAGCACATAACAAAGCAGTTAAAAGCTAACCACTGAGTGCTAATGCCCAGCATTTCTTATGGACCACAGCCAAGTGGCCAAAAAAGCCCTGGTTTGTCCAAACAATGTTTGGAAGTTCAGCCTCATGTATAGAATGGGGGAAATATCTCCTATGGCCCTAGCATGCCTCTACGATGTTGTCCTCAAGCAAAAGGAAAAATAAATTACATGAAATAAACCGACAACTGACAAAATCCTATACAGTGTACAGATAATCCACTCTCTTAGCTTCCCTAAGTCTTGCATGCTGGACTAATTTCACACGTGGCAAAACAGCTACTAGGACTCGAGAACCGGTACAGTATTCAACTGCATAGCATCACCACACAATAGCCATCGTGTGTGTGTGTGCGTGTGAACTGTTTTCATGCAGAACATCTTGTTTTACCAGAATACGTATCTTAGAAAGTAGCAAAAACCAGGTAAAACCAACTATTTGATTTTCTAACTAATGAGCTTTGTGCTAAAAGATTCCATTCTTGCCACTTCCACTCTACCCTAAAAAAAGTCAACTTTAGAATATGTCCACACTACCATTTGCCAGGCTTTGGAGGACAAGACCCTGCGGTAAAGAGATCTGTATCTTCTCACCATACTGAGTCTCTATATCCATAGGATTTCCCTCTTAAGGTACAGACAATTCCACTCTTGAGGTAAGGGTTAGTAAGCCAAATGAAAACGGTTAAAAATAAAAGATGTTCAAAACCTACAGCAATCAATATCCAGAGCCTTGTTTCCAAAAGAAAAATGCAGAAGGACCTGAAACAGGCCACTAAGAGTTAATTACCTACATCCAAGCATTTGGCACCTTTCTTCCAAGAGGCCTCTTGCAACTGAAGATGAGAAGATTAGGAGCTGGGAAAGGCATATAAAGAAAGAACAAGCTTGAATTCAACTCAGATTTGAAGCTTCTCAATTTGTTCTACAGTAGGCATATGTAGTTACTGAACTGAGCACCTGAAATGTAGCGAGTCTGAATTAAGATGGTCAGATGTGCTAACCTCTAGATTTCAAGGACTTGCAAGGAAGGATGTGAAACAGCTCAATAATAATGTTTACATAAATTTATATTTAAATGATGGTGTCTTAGATGATAAAATGAAATGCTATACAAAAATAATTATTAAAATTAATTTCACCCGTTTCTTTCTACCTTGAATGTGGTTAGTAGAAAAGTATACATTGCACATGTGACTGGTATTTCTACTGGACTGGAGTTTCTAGCATTTTTCACCGTAATGACAACTCAGCATCAAGTATCAGCTTTAGACCCTCCACGTCAAGATCACATGAAGAATCTATATGAATCAACAAGTTCTGGACCACAAACCTCTGACATGGATCTAAAAAAAGCATCTAAATTCAGGAATAGAAAAGTAGCTCTGGGAATAAACTCATACAAGGAAAGACAATTTAATGCCATGGTTCCTCCACCTTCTGTGCATCAGAACTAATGGAGTAGAGTTCTTACAAAAATTTAGAGATGCCCATCCGCCCGAGATTCCAGTCCCGCAGGTTAGGGTGGAGCCCCAGCCTCTGCTTATTTAAAAGCTCCCCAAGTGAACCTAATGCACAGCCTAGGTTGCCACTGTACCTGTCATGTTTCTACACACAAATACCTTTATGTATTTCTGAAGGGTCCATAAAATACAACCGGCTTGGAAATGCAGCTGTGTGGCTGCTTCAGCAACAGCACAGCTGATACTGAGGACCTAAGTAAGGAATGGTAAGACTGTGGTAAGTAACATAAAGCTGCTGTAATCGGGGACTTAGCTTAGGTCATTTCCTGTGCCCCTTCCAGTAAGTCTGGCATGTGCACAAACGGAGGAGACTCCGATTTCCTTCTGCCTTCAGTTCACTCAGAAGGCATTTATGATCAGGAAGGACATATAGCTTGGTGGTTACAAGCTAGGTACTGAAAGCAGACTGCATAGCTCTCTAGTTATTATAAAAAATTTGGCACGTCCCTAAGCCTCTTTCCTCACCCACAAAACAAGAAAAAAATGAATCTACTCATGAAGTTAGTAGGCCGAATTCTGTAATGTAGTCAGCATAACATACAAAAGAACCATGCTTTTTAACTGAAGTCACTGCCTGACTCTTTTAGGTCTGGCTATAGTTTTCGAATGCCTACAGTAAACCTTTCTTTCATTAGCTCAACAGCAAAACAAAAACAAAAACAGCCCTGAGTGTTGGCTAAAAAACATTAAGCCTCCATTTCTCCATTTACCGGGCCTTCCAATGGAAGAAAGCATCCTAACCTCTCACCTGTCAGACTCTTCAATCCTTCTGTGAACAGTGACTGGAATTCTGGAGACTGCAACTTCATTGTAAATAGATACTGCTTGAAAAGGCACAGCCTACTCCAACTACAGCTCAGTAATGGCCCGCGCCAGGGATTCAGGCACCTCAGCATCTGGGGGGCAGAGTCACCGACCACACATCTACAAGACAAACACGCAGGTACGATAATGAAATTTACAAGGGAAGGAAAATAAAGGGATATACTGCAATTTTATTTAACATCTGAGAGACCCTCATCTCCCGTTCAGATGAAAACACTGAAACCAGTGACAATTTGAGACCAGATCTAGGCTTGTGGCTGGCGGTGCAGTCTTGTACTCCTGAAGCACTTACTGCTAGAGTCGCATCACACATTTTACTGTTACTCTCTGGAGCGATGGGTTTCAGTTAAAGCTTCAGGAGAGCAGACTGCCAAGACCAGAGGTAGCAGAAAAGGAAACTCAAAACACGGCACATTTACATGTTTACCACTGTCCTTCCCCACCGGCACCGAAGATTATGTCCCAAGGGCATTTCCTAGACACTAAAACATTTTCCCCAAGACTTGTCTTCCTGCCCGCTTTTTTCTCGTTCACCATTCCTTCCCGTCCTGCCGGCTCCTGAGTCTCACCCACACTCTCCCTGTGAAGTGGGTCTCCGTGAGGGACCAACAAGATTTCAAGTGGCTCCTACGCCAACCACTAGGGAGCCATTCCCTTCCGTGGTAAGCCCGTTTCAAAAAGCGGCGTTTCCCGCCAGGGGGCGAGATGCATCCTCCCCGCCCAGACCACGTGGGGAAAGAAAACAGAGCGCTTCCAACTCCGCCTCAAATCAGAAAAACCCGCTGAGGACCCTGGCCTTGGAAGTGGCGTATCCGCCCCTCACACCAGGTGCCAGACCAAAAAAACCTTAGTGCGACCTCCGGGGGCCCGGCCATTTCAAAGAACGGAAAGTGCCCGGGGAAGCCCTATGATTCAGCCTGCGGTCACTGGAACGTGGCAGGGACGCGGCCCCACGACCTGCACGTCGAGCTCGGTTCCGCAGTGGAGAGAGCGCCTCTCACCGCCCCAGGCTCGCACCCTCCCCCCACCAAGCGTCCCCGCGCGAAGGAAGCCTAGCCTCGCTCATCGCCCTGCTGCCCTCCCTGCGACGCGCACCCGCATGCCCCCTGCGCGCCCGCTCACCAGCCCCAACGCCGTCGCCGTCGTCGCCACCCCACGCACTTCCGGACAGCGGACGCCGTAACGTCACCGCCGCGCGTCTGTTGTCAGCGAATGGGGAAATCGCAGCGGGACGTGGGCGGGGCCCGAGTGGGCTCTCTCCGCCCCTCCCCCCTCCCTACGACAGGGCTAGAGGCGGAGCGCGGTTTTCCCACGCCTCTGAAGCCAGCGACCCTTCGCCCCAAGCCATACTCCTGGGGAATTCGAGGAACCGCAGTCTTCCTTCTTTTAACTACATCTCTCTACACCTCTCTCTCGCGCTGGGGTGGTCAAACGGCCACCTGCGTTTCATGCCTGTGTGATCTTGGACAAGTATCACTCTTTTCCTTTGTAAAATGAGAAGGTCAATAAAACCTATTTCAGGGGGTTGCCAGGCCCTAATGTCATGTTACTTCCCAGCAAGGAGGGAATGCACAGTGAATGTTATTATCCTTGCCTGAGACACTTCGTCAAGACCTATGCAGAAGGTTTCAGACACACTACTTCTAAATTTAAGCCCTCTGGTTCCTTGAAATTACTGGGAATATTTTATTTTCCCACCCGGTTTTTGTCAAGTCTGAAGGCTATTGCAGCTACAAAGTGAAAAACCTGGATTTGATTCAGTTCTTTCATTGTTTCCAAGGCAGAGAAGAGTAAATAAAGTGGCAAAGAAGTAGAAGTAAAGCTCTAAATCCTTTAAAAAATGCACATTTTCAATTAATTTACCCATTATCTTTAAAAACATAATAAAATAGGGGCACCTGGGTGACTCAATAGGTTAAGCTTCTGCCTTTGGCTTAGGTCATGATCCAAGAGTCCTGGGATGGAGCCCTGTGATGGTCGCCTTGACCAGAAGGAAATCAGCTTTTCCCGCCCCACCTCCTCTGGCTCCTGCACGCTCCCTCTCTCTCAAATAAATAAATAAAATATTTTAAAAATAGATAAAATCTGCATCATGTTTTCAGAAGTATAGTCTTTTTAATAGCATTTTAATTTCCCTAAATTTTTCCAAAACAAAGTTCATGTGCCATAGTATTTCTGTGGTTTCCAATGATCACCCCTCTTATCTTCAGGCCTACTAGGTATCCCATTTTGAGAAGCACAGGACTAATTTTCCAAGTTGCTGTTCAGAGGCCAAGCATTGAATGAATATACTCATTCAATGGAAATGAATATATTCATATATCCTAATATATATATAGGCTGTCCGAGCAAAAAAAAAAAAAAAAAATACAGAGAATTCAGTGTGAAAGAGCATAGCCCCATAGACACACAGACTTTAACAAGATAACAGAAGATGTTCTGGACAATTTTATGCCAACAAATTTGACACTGAGGATGAAATGGACAAATTCTTTGAAATAGACCTGAAAACTGAAACAGAATGAAATTTAAAAATCTAAATAGTCCTTTACTATTAAAGTAATTGAAGTTTGTTCAACCAGCTTCCCACAAAGATAATTCCAGGCCCGGATGGTTTTAGTGGTCAATTTTATCAACCACTTAGGGAAGAAATAACACCAATCTTGCGAAATTTTTGTTCAGAAAATAGAAGGGAAAACATTTATTCTCTTATTTGGGGCCAGCATGACACTGATAACAAACCTGAAACAGATATCACCAAAAAAGAATTTATACATCAATATCCACATGAACATAGAAACACATATATTTAATGAAATATTAGCAAACTGAATCCAGCAAACTGGATTTTGATCAAGTTTGGTTTATCCCAGGAATGCGAGATAGGTTTAACATTTGAAAACCAGTCATTGTTATTCACCATATTAGCAGACTAAAAAAGAAAACTGTATGAGCATCCCAATAGGTACAGAAAAGGCACTTAAAGACCACACCTTGGTCTTTAAGTGACGATAACTCTCAGAAAACTAAGATTAGGAGACTTCTTTTCTTTTCAATATTTACCATAGTTCATAACCATTAACATGAGAAAAAAATAATCAGGAAAGAAGCGACATTGTCTTTTCAAATGCTATAACTGCGTAAGAATCAACAAAACTACTAGAATAAGTGGATCTAGCAAGGTCTTGGGATTCAAGTTTAATAATTTAAAAACAATGTATTTTTATTCAGTGGCAGCAAATATAAATAAGTTTTAATTTTTTTAAGGATTTTTGTTTATTTGACAGAGAGAGAGAGAGCATGTGAGTGAGCAAGGAGAAGCACAAGCAGAGGGAGCAGGAGAGGGAGAAGCAGACTCCCCACTTAGCCAGATGCAGGCTCCATCCCAGGACTCTGTATCATGACCTGAGAAGAAGGCAGACACTTAATTGTATGAGCCTCCCAGGTGCCCCAGTTAAGTTTCACTTTTAATAAGAGCTTAAAGTATAGAGATACAGATTATAATATAGAAAGAAATGTAACAGAAGAAGCTACATGATTAGCAACCAGTCATGTAAAGACAGGCAACATCATCAGTTATTAGGGAAATACAAATTGAAACCACAATGAGATGCCATTACATACCTATTAGAATGTTTCCGTCAAAAACCTGGTAACGTCAAGTGCTGCGGACAATGTGGATCAACCGGAACTCTTACACTGTTGGTAAGAATACGAACTGCTGCAATTACTTTGGAAAACAGTTGGGCAGTTTCTAATAAAGTTGTATCTAATCTTAATGTACAACCCAGCAATCCTACTGCCTGATATTTAACTGAGCGAAAAGAAAGCTTATGTTCCATTAACAAATGCATGTGGGGCCCCCAGGTGCCTCAGTCAGTTAAGTGTCTGACTCTTGATCTCAGCTCAGGTCTCGATCTCAGGGTCGTGAGTTTAAGTCCTGTGAGCCCACAGCATGAAGCCCACTTAAAAAAAAAAAAAAATATATATATATATATATATATATATATATATATATATATATATGAATGGTAGTAGTAGCCTTACTGATAATCACCCAAACTTGGAAAAAAGCCAAATTTCCTTCAACAGATGGATGGATAAACTGCAGTACATCCATACAAAGGAATATCACTTAGCAATACCAAAGAGTTAAGTCCTGATATGTATCTAAATCTAATATAAAGAAAGCCAGACTCAGGGGGTACATAAGGATTCTATTCATATGACGTCCTGGAAAAGGCAACAGTATAGAGACAGAAAACAGCCCAGTTGCCACAGGGAACTACAGATGGCCAGAGGGCCTCACTACAAAGTGGCAGAAGTGAACTTTGAGGGGGACGGGATGGTTCTATATCCTGATGGTGGTGTTGAGCGCATGACTATGTGTCTGTCAAAACACATGAACAGGACACTAAAAAGGGTAAATTTTCCTTTATGTAAATTATACCTGAAAAAGCCTGACCAAATATTTTCTTTCCATATCTTAGCCAAAAACTAGAACATGAAAGTTTAAAAATATATATTTAAAAAGGCTCTCAAGAAATGCTTATTCAAATAAATTCAACAATTAAAGTATTTCCATAGGAAGGTAGAATGAAGAACTTTGAGGCCATTAAACTAAAACAGAAGTCTGTAGACAGAATACCACTCATCCCCGTCCCCCATTCCCCCATCCCCCACCGCCCCAGGATAATGGTGAGGACAACCAAAGCAAAGCAAAAGTCCTCTCTGTTGCATCCTAGAGGTTTACTATTACCTCTTAGTGCAGATCCAGCCTGAGGGAAATACAATTTTACCTGCTAAGGAACTGACATTTATTACACAGAACTCCTACAGGAAGTATTCTCATCGTATGTTATCTACCCCCCCAAAAAATGCAAATAGAGAGGACTGGTAGAGTAGGGCCAGTTTCCATTATCTTATAGAAACACCACTGCCAGGAGTATTATTCCACAGTTAGAAGATAACATGTTATTAAAAAGTAAAGAAAATGAAATTAAAAACAGCTTAGCGTTATTTGCTGTAAATACAAACCCGCTCTTACTTACCAGTGCTGGTTAGTCATCACATGGCTGGCCTGCTCTTCAGTGCTGGCTGAAGATTCCCTTAGGAGTGGACACCTTTCAACTTTCTTGAGTCAATCAGATTTTTTAACTCAAGTTTATATACCTAGTAGCCAAAATGTGGCTCCAAAATGTTCAGTAGTCTCTGTTCATCTGAGTTTTGCTTGTGTTCCTTTAAAACTGAATCAATCTCTGCAAACCAGAGAGAAGTAACAGAGTATGTCAAACAGTTGTGACTGCTATGCTGCTTCCAGTCAGCCACCCATCCGTCCATCCATCCATCTGTCCATCCATCCAGGGTTTGCTTAATGTCTACTATGTGTCAGTCACATGTATGAATGCTCACAGGAATGATAAGGCTACATAGTCATTTATAGTATGCTTAGAACAGGGTCAAGCACTGTATTTTTATTAATCCTCAGGAACAAGCAATAAGGTGTTTTCCAATGAGAAAACATAAGCACAGAGAGGTTAATTTGTCTAACGTCACACAGGTAGTGAGGAGCACAAGCAGAATTCAACTCAGACAGTCTGACTCAGAATCACTAGTGAACGCTGATGAATCCGGAAAAGCAGGCAGGACCAGACCATGCAGTGCTGGGCACTCCACAGGGTGCCCCTTGAACGTCATTTTCGTGGTAATATGAAAGCACTGAAGGTTTTTTAAGAAGGCGTTTTCATCAACCTACTGTGTTTTCACGTGACTAGTCCGGCTGCAGCATGGAGAATGGGTGGAAGGACCTTGCACATGAACTTATTACCTCCCAGTTCTGGAGGTCACAAGTCTCAGATGGGTCCATGGGGCTGCATTCGCTCTAGAGGCACTTGGGGAGAATCTCTGCTTGTTTTGTTTGTGGTCCTTTCCAGCCTCAAGAGAGAGCTTCCCTCCCTCCATCTTCAAAGCCGGCAATATAACCTCTTTCCTTTCTGACCTTCCTGCTACCTCTTTATATGGACCTTAAATGATTACCCGGAGCTCCCTGGATAATCCGGGATAACCTCCCCATTGAAAGAGCCTCACCTTAATCACATCAGCAATGTCAGGTGATATGTTTGCAAGCTCCAGGAACTAGGAGGTGGACATCTTTGAGGGGCACTATTCAGCCTACTGCAACCTTCAAGTGTGTGCTTTCGTGGTTAGGGGGGATAGGAAGGCATGGGAACACCAACGATTATAATGTCACAAAACAACTGGCTGATCAACTTGGGGCATTCATTGTGTCGACCTTAGTGCTATATACTTTCTCCATTTCTTCCTAGTTCTGGTTTTAGGCAGAGGGACGGATTACAAGCAAAAACACATGGCTGAACAGAGATAAAAACCATTAAAGAGCAGAGTGATCACCCTGAGATGAGAGCTCCCCACCCCACCTGCCAGCACCCAACTCCAGGACCTATGGCATCCGTGTCCTTAAAACATCACTGCTTCAAGGAGCATCTCTATTTTGAAATAGGACAGAGAAAGGAAAAGAATGCTTCTCATAAACATAATAATTTATAATAACATTTTAAGCCCCTTGAGGAAGATATTTGAAGTGATATTTGGACAAGTCAGATAAAAAACATAATTTTGACCTAATTTTAATATTCTGCAATTTGGGAATTGAGGCTGGTTAAACCTCAAACCCTTCCCCCACTTCCACCCCCTTTTTTTGGGTAAGCAACACTGAGTAATTTGTTTAAGAGACATGTTCTGTTTCAAGAATGTATTCTTTCTTCGAAACAACAAAAAGTACCTCTTTGAAGGAAAAGTCATTCACTCGTTTTGTTCTCATAAAAGTTTAATAGAAGCCAACTAAAGTTTAAGATCTCCCAGAGGACAAATAAAGAGATTTCTCAGAAAATGTAGAATCGCAATTTTCATTGGTGCTAGGGGATTTTACACACAAATGCAATTTTATCTTACATTTAAAAGAGGTAAGTAAATAGACAAATCAATTTTAGCTGTTCTGAAATTTCATACTGGGTCATTAATTTTAAAAGATGGGACTTCAATAATAGTTAAAAGAACAGAGGCCCAAGGGTAAAGACTGAGAATAATCACCTTCAAGATTCTGACTTACCAGCAGCCTCAGATGGGAACCAAGAATCTAAACCAGCTTCCTTGTGATGTTCTGCATTGCATTTCCACCGTCAAATAGAGAAACATACGGAATTCCCTATTGTAACACACAAACCCCCTCTTCTTTCCTTAAAACTGAATACTCATGGATTCTGACAAAACCAGGCTAGATCAAATTAAGACCTGCCCTCTCATCTAGTGGTGGAGACAGAGATATAAACATAATATTCAATACAGGATAAAAATAAAATAGCTTCAGCAGTATAATGAACATTCCCTTGGGAGAAAGAGTAGAGTCAGAGAGATCTTCCCATTGGAAATGATGTTCAGACTTAACCTGGAATAATTGGAAGTTTCTCAAGAGGCATCCCTCCCCCGCCCCTCACCAAGTAGGAGACTTAGTCCTTGTTAAGTAGTTGTTACACTGTTTCTCTTAAAATAATCATGACAATTACACAAATGAAGTGTGTCATTGTGGGCAATGTGACTGTGGGGAGTATCACAACCAAAATGGGCTAAATTCTCTGAGTTTCAGTTTATTCATCTGCAAAATCGGCTTATAGGGCTGTGCTATGATAATGTATATAAAGCAACTGACACTTCCAGGCATGAGTTAAGTCATCTCCTGATTTAAACAGGGTACTAATTTACCTTAATAAAGTAAGCTTAATTATATAGTTCATTTGTTTCTACATTCTGGTTGATTTCCTGTATCTGGCTTTGCATGTAAAAAAAAAAAAATGGTCCCTGCAAAATTATTTTGTAATATGTAGTTACAACAAATCATTACATCGTACACCAACTTAGATAATGTTATATGTCAATTCTACCTCAATACAAGTGAAAAAATAAGAAAAGCAATAGTAAAAAAAAAAAAAAGAACTGGTCACTAACAACTCAAGATGCTTAAGCCACTGGGATTCTTTTTTGAATCAAAATATGTTCTTCATTTTAGCTATACGTGGTAAACCTGCACATTGATTTTATGCTGGAATTGTTCTAATAATTACCTAGGATTCTATTTAAATCCTGTTAGGGCATCTTCCAAAAAATATAAATAAATAACAGTTTTAATGAGATATATTCACATCATAAAAGTCACCTCTATGAAGTATATAACTCAATGATTTTTAGCCTACTCTCCAAGTTGGCAATCATCAACCACCATTAGGGACATTTTCTTTACCCTCTAAGAAACCTCACCACCATTGGAAGTCACTTCTCATTTTGCCCACACTTCCCCACCCATACTGAGCAATCACTAATATACCTTCTATCTCTATGAATTTGTCTATTCTAGATATTTCATACAAGCAGAATCATAAAATATGCGGTCTTTTGTGAACTGGCTTCTTTCACTTAACTTCAGATTTTCAAGGATCTACTTGTTTTATTTTGATTTTTATCTTTTTAGAGAGAGAGAGAGAGAGAGCAAGTGAGCAGGGGTGGGAGCTGGCAGGATAGGAAAAGAGAGATTCTTCAAGCAGACTCCCCTGAGATCATGACCTGAGCTGAAACCAGGAGTCAGATGCTTAACTGATTGAGCCACTCAGGCCCCCTGTCCATTGCATATGGATATACCCCGTATTTTTTTTTTTTTGTCATTGATTGACAAACATTGTGTTATTTCCACTTTTTGGCTATTATGAATAATACTGCTATGAACATTCACATACAAACTTTTGTGCAGATATAGATCTTCAATTCTTATGGGTATTTGCCTAGGAATGCAACTGCTGATTCATATAGTAATTCTATGTTTAACTTTCTGAGAAACTGCCAGACTGTTTTCCAAAGCATCTGTACCATTTCACATTCCCACCAACAGTGGTAACCAACAGGTTTCACCCAGAACCTATGAAGGTTCTAATTTCTCCACATCTTCAGCAACACTATTAGCTGTCTTTTTAATTTTAATCAACCTAGTGGATGTGAAGAGGTATGTCCTCATGGTTTTGATCTGCATTTTTCCAGTGGATGATGTTGAGCAGCTTTTTATGTACCTGCTGCCTAATGGGGCATCTACTTTGGAGACATGTCCATTCAAATATTTTTGTCCATTTTTCATTGGCGTATTTGTCTTTTCATTGGTGAGTTGTAAGATTTTCTCATTTTTTTTCCTGGTTACAAGTCCCTTACCAGACATATAATTTGTAAATATTTTCTTCCATTCAATGGATTATCTCCCACTTTCTTTCTGGTGTCCTTTGCAGCACAAAAGCTTTTAATTCTACTGAAGTCTGACAGACCTACCTTTTCTTCCATTGCTTTTGGATCATGTTCAAGGAACCACTGTCTAATGTGAGGTTACTAAGATTCATGCCTATGTTTTCTTCTATGAGTTTTAGAATTTTAGTTCTCACTTTTAAGTATTTGATTTCTTTGAAGTTAATTTTTGTACGTGGTATGAGCTATGAGTTGAACACCATTCTTTCACATATTTACATGCCATTTGCTAAAAAGACTGTTCCTTTCTTCATTGAATTGCCTTGGCATCCTTTTCAAGAATCCAATCATAAAAGTGAGAGCTCATTTCTCAACTCTCAGTTCTATTCTATTAGTTTGTATGTCTCTAGTACTTTATTTTTTCCTGCATTTATACAGCATAAAATATTTATACATATAGGAACATAAGAAGAAAATTGAGGGATATGTTAATCCCACTGCAGTAGACGAGCCATTGGTTCCAATTCTTCACTGCCCTCTAGCAGTTCTACACATTCACACCCTTCTCATGGCCTTATCATGGTGGGGGAGTACACTGTGGGCTGGGTTCCCTTGATTCTGGCTGAGGCCATGTCATCTGTCCTGGCTCTTGGGATGTCAATGAATGTGACATAAGGAGATACTTAAAATAGGCTTGCACAGTCAGTCCTGCTCTCTTGCACACTTGCTATCACCATAGAAAGAATTCACCTTGGGTAGCCGTTGGTTCCGAGAGAATGACAGATGCGTACAATACACATGACCCCAATCTGATCTGGAACCCAGCCAAATTTAGCCAGAGTCTAGTCAAAACTCAGACACTTAGGCAAGAAATACATGCTTATCAATGTTTACCACTGTGGTGTTTGCAGGTGGTTGTTTGCAGCAATAGCTAACTAATAACCTACCACTTAGAGATAACCACTCCGATCAGTCTGGTCTTTTGATTAAAAACGAGATTATAAAAAAATCTATCTATATATGTATATATCCATAGATAATTTTTTTACATATGTAAATATGTATACTTGGTCTGTTGATATGTATACTTGGTCTGTTGTTTTTACTTAACATCTTTCCATAATACTCTGTATTATTAAAAGTTCTTGATAAACACTATTATCTACATATTTCAACCTTTAAAAGTTATCTTTCTCCAACTGCCCCCATATTATTTTTCCTATGACAAGTAAAGGTATAATGAATTTCACTCTTTTTCTCTCATATAAATCTTGGTTTCCATTTCACATTTCCATGGAACAGATTCCTATTTATAGACACCTGCAGTAAACTTCTACAACTAGAGTCCAAGGTGGGACCGCTGAATCCTGCGTTCCTTCCTGTTCTTCTATTCGTATTTTCATCTATGCTATTTGGATGAACTGTGATTCCTTTTCTTCTAAAAGAATACAGGCAAATTTGACTTTACTTTAAAAAAAAAAAAAGCAAAAACAAAAATTTGGGGGATTCCTCCAGCATGTTCCACCATACTATCTGTCGACATTTACAGTTTATTCTAAAGAAGAAAACTGTTGCCAAGTAAACTACACAAAGCACTCATTTTTCTTCAGGCTACGGTGGAAATAGGACATGGAGACAAAATGTGAGTGCATTTTTAAAGTTATTATTGATGTAGTTAATAGAAGATCAGATATCCAAGAAGATGGTATCCAGGCTAATAGCCAAATCTATTTCTATGTCCTTAACAGTGCCTGGTGCTGTGCACAGATGCATTCAGTAACTACTTCTCCAGTAACTGAATATAAGAAATAGAACATGAAAGCAGACTCTCAGGCCAGAAATTCTGGCCCTCGCAACAATTAATACCTATTTTAGGGCTTCCATAGTGACAAGTACACTACAGCTGACATTAGATGTGCGGGATGTCCTAGAATATAGGTCAGAGGCTGATGCTCTATTTCAACTCTTCTGGGTGCTTCTTAGCAAATAAATGGATGTCTCTCTGTCACTTCCCTTTTCTCCAGGGAAAAATCGCATTTTTTCAGGTCATCCAATAATGATTGACAAGTTTCATTCTGGCAACTGCTACAACAGGTACCTTAAGAACCCCACTCACTGTCCTTACACATTATCTACACTGAGCCTCCTGGAAGTCTCATTCAGGGTGTGGGTGGTTCCTCGTCTTGCAAGTAGAACTGATCTCACCTGGCAACTGCTTCTTTGCCTCCCCATCCTTGCTCCCTCTTCCTCCTGCATTGGCTTCTCATTGGCCATTGTCACTCAACTCCTTGGGCTAAGAGCAGGGGTCCCCTTACAAAGGCAATAACTGGTACCTGGCTCAGATACAGTAAGTGCTATTCTTTTTTTTTTTTTTTTGAAGATTTTATTCATTTATTTGACAGATGGAGATCACAAGTAGGCAGACAAGCAGGCAGAGAGAGAGAGGAGGAAGCAGGCTCCCTGCTGAGCAGAGAGCCCAATGCCCAATGCGGGGCTCGATCCCAGGACCCTGAGGTCATGACCTGAGCCAAAGGCAGAGGCTTTAACCCCCTGAGCCACCCAGGCACCCCCTCCTTTTTTAAGATTTATTTATTTATTTGAGAGAGAGAAAGAGAAAGAAAGAATGCACACAGAGGGAGAGAGAGAAGCAGACTCCCTGCTGAGCTCACGGCTTACAAGAGGCTCCATCCTAGGACCAAGGGATCATGACCTGAGCAGAAGGCAGACACTTAACCAACTGAGCCACCCCAGGTGTCCTAATAAGTGCTATTCTTTTCCATCCACACCCTAGGCCCCATTTTTTTTAAATTAGCTTTGTTAGTCAGTCACCTCAAAATTCCTAGACAGAAATGAAACAAAGAAAAGGAAAAACGCAACTCAGTTTACTTCAAGTAGAGCATCCCGAGGACAGCGGAGGCATTCTGCTGGAACCTGGGAGTTGACAGGAGGAACAAGGTCCTGGGCTGTGGCGCTGACCCAACCGCCACTGTCTGTCACAATCTGTATAGAATGAGCTGGCTACACTGAGCCCCTAGCCGAGCTAGCCAGCAGTTTATCACACGCAGAAACTCCCCCCGCCCCTGGCACACACAAATATTGCAGTGCAGGGCCTGCTCGTGAAGAAGAGAAAGCCTAAAACATTCTCGTAGGCCTGAGAAGTGCTGCTATCGCGCCGCACACGGACAGGCCTATTCTGCTGGTCCTCCCGTGTGCCCAGTGCTGTGTGGGTGACAGAGGCACAATGCATACCTTGGCTGAATGAAGCCTATGAAGAACACAGACACGCGGTACTCGAGACTACCCACAGAACACTTGACCTTGTCACCCATGAGTAAATGTTACTTTCAGCCCTGATCAGAGAGCCAAACCTCTTGAAAGAGAATGAAAATGCAGCCGAGACCGTTATCAGATAGTGGCTATCCGGACCAGAGAGATCCTTTCATTTCATTCCTCCGGGGGTTGCTCTTGAGGCTCGGTCCATAACTGCTCTTACAAAGGCTCCTGGAAATGTGCTCAGAGAAGCTCTGTTTTACCCCCATGGCAAAGCAAACGGCCGGGGAGTGTGCAACCATTACAGCTGTGATGATGAAACAGTGAAGAAGAACCGCCTCTAAGTCAAAAAGTACACCAGAGATAAGAAGATTCGTTTTCAATGCCCTTGCAGCTGCTCTTGATGGCATGGCCAGCACACTTCTCACGGAGTGGGGATCCAAGGCTGATTCATCGCAAAGTGAGCAAATGCCTTTTTTTCCCTAAGATCGCCCTGTGCCCCACCTCCTAAGAATTTCAGTACGTGGGGAAGGGGGGAAGGAGGATAGGAAAAGGGAGAAATAATGATTTCTAAAAATATGGTGAATTTTTAAAGAAAAAGGGGAAACAAAAGCCCTTGTAACTATTATTAGCAGGGGCAGAACTAATAATGGTGCTATAAAACGTCTATCAGGCAGCTCATATCGATTCTGGGTCTGGCACTCTATTCTTGTGTCCTTATAACTCAGCTAAGTAACTGAGGAGAGCAAGTCCATGGCCAGGTGAGTCATATTAACAAGACACCTACGGTTTTTGTTGACCCTTCTATGGGAGACTGGTTTTCCATTGCAGCAGATACTTTAGGGATTAAAAGGAAAATATAGATTCTGCCAAGATTTCTCAGAAAATACCCGAGGTTAGAAAACAGGGTATTGCAGTTAATGAAATATCTTGGTGAGGGCATTTCAGAGTTAATTAAGAAAGCTACACATTAAGGAACAACAGCAAAAAGGAGATGATTGCATTGTATCTAACTGAAGTCATTCTGCTTTTTGTCTCTCCTGGGGATTCGGGGATTTTTTTTTTTAAGATCGTTTGACTTGATACAAGATGTACAATAATTTGAAGTATCTAAAACAAAAATAGCTAAAATATCTCACTTGGTTTTGTTAATTATTTACCCAAAGCAACATAATTTTTTTAAATTTTTATTTATACAGGAGAAATAGATTGAATGAAAATTTTTTAAAAAAGGAAAATAAAAATCCTTCAATACCCCAAGAGCCTAACATTCATGAACACGTGAAAAGTGACCGCTTTTATAGCCATACTGATTAATGTATTTGATACTCAATTTAACGGATTATCATGCCAAAAATTTCATTACCTGGTACAATTTTTATTTTGCATGAAAGGTTGTGTTCTCTTTTGTAGTTACTGAAAAATATATTAAGGTGTGTAGCTATTTGTTACAAGTTTGCCTTTCAAAATGAAAGAAAGATTTGGAAATCAAATCACCTCATTTGTTTTCATTACATGAAATGCTACTGGGGGAAATTTTTAGGCAAGGTACCAAATGTATCTCTCTCTCTCTCTTTCTCTCTCTCTCTCTCTCTCACACACACACACACACACACACACACACATACACATCCCACCCCGCCCCTGAAATGGACCAGACATGCTCCCAGCCTCCTGTGCTCTGATCTACTTTTCCCCAGGCTAGGTTTAGCCTACTGACTTGGTAGAGTATTAATTTGCCTCTATTCTTTACAGGACCAGGCACTCTAAGCATCTGCCCTGTGCCTGATGCTGTGCTAGGGGCGGGGGCTGCAGCCAGACGCACGGACAGGATGGATCTAGTCCTCGCCCCCTGCTATTGAGCATGGTTGTTGGAAACAAGAGGATCACCAGAGGCAGGTATGGCCAGGAGTGGGGGAGCACGGATGCAGAATGGCAAATCATACCACATGGGATTAGCTGGGAGATATTTAACCACTGTTGGGAGATTAGCAGCAAAGTCCTTCTTCCCTCCTTTTCCCAATGGAGCACCATTCCTACCTTGGCTTAAAGATTGTTTATGAATGTATAGGGCAACAATTTGAACCCATGACTTATATTTTATGACTATTTCAAAAAATTTACCAAAATCCAGGAATAAGAAAAAAACTGCATGCATTATATGCAGTCCTTATCACTCATTTGTATTTTTAGGAAGCCTGCACAAGTTTTCACTTGGGGGGTAATGCCATATACCTAAATGTTAAATGTGTCCTTTGCATTTTGTACCTTGGGTTATTTATTTATTTTTCATCGCTCAAGAGATGAGTTTTATTGCTGATTACACTGTACAGGGAAAAAAAGAGGAAGTAAAAAAGTAAACTCTTTACTTTTAAGAGCCTAACAGAGCATGAATCCTCTCCGTTGCTTTTCAATTTCTGTGCACTGAGGTTGAGTCTGGAATTAGATGTCACCACAAATGACTCAAAAATGCTCTAAAACAGGGTTGCATATACAACTTTGGTTATAAAACAAACGCCCCAGGCAAAAAAAAGAATAAGTTGAGAAGAAAAAAAGAGGGGAAAATATTCTTAAGTCTGAACTTCGGTAGAATTCGACCAATTCTTAGGAACACTGGGGAAATCCATTGCCAATTGCCAAAACTTTACCCAACTATCTACAAACATCTGTAGTGCAAGAGGTTGTGCTCCTGTTTTCTCCCAAATTTCCAAAAGAACACTTATCAGAAGGCAGATTCTTAGAAGGCACTCGAGGAATTTTAGGTAGACTCAGTGAAATGTCGCATGAACAAGTAACCTATGATATCTCTAAGAAGACCGAGTTTGTACTTGTGATGATTGTAATTAAGTCCAAGTTTGCTTCATTCTGCTTAATTTGAATGTTATTTTAACAACTTGATAGCTTTCTGGTGGATTTGAATTGGTAGCCATAAGTAGTTGACCATATTGTCATTTTGATATATATATTTTTTAAGCTAGAGAGGTAGCTCTACATTTCCACAGTGAAAGTTGCCCAGCTGACATCTATTTAACAATATACCTTTGGATTAAAGACACGGCCTGGAGAGATTTGGGTTTTTTTTTTCCAGCAGTGGTAATTGCTATGCCTGAGACCAGAAATAATAAGGGATCACAGACAAAGGCTGGAGGAGCTTTCAGGGAACAGAACAGAGAATGAACAGGATTACGGAAAACCCGGGTCAACTGCCAAAGCTCCAGTAATACCCAGTCTTGGGGGAAATTTAGCTGGCTCACAAAAAAGTTGCCATTCTCTCTAATATTTTGACTTCTATTTGAGTGTCTTGTGTTGTCTGTAGGCCACCTAATTTTGTTGTGTCACCTTTTTGAATGGAAAATATTGCAATGAGATGAGAAAAAAAGGGTATGGCTGTTTAATAGCCCCCCAAAAATAATCATCATCATCGGAAAAATTTTGAGTGATTGAATACAAAACGGACTTCCATTTTCAGCAGCTACGATGTTGGAATATGTAATGAATTCTAGGGGAAGGTGCTTGGTTATGTAAAATATTCAATTATCTCCCCACTTAGACACTCAACAGTTTTATCTTTCAATTACTTAACTGCAAAGAACAAATACATGTTTGGTCATAACGTACTATTTACTTTGCCAGTCAGTACAGGTCGCTAGGGAATATCAATCTTGCATTTTTTTTTTTCTGACCTAGAATTCGTCTTAATGACAATTAGTGCAAAGTTAGTGCATATATAACATTTCAGGAAATGCTGACGTTTCAAAGATGTGACCTTACCTTGCAGAGGAAATGATCTTTATTATTATTTGTTAAAGGTTTTTTTTTTTTAGTTTTATTTTTGTATCTTTGCTTCTCAGCAAATTACTAATGCTTCCCTGTAACTCCTTAAAATTCTTACTTGTTGAAAAATTTTAAAGTATTAAAATACCTTTTATTGTTCTTGTCATTTTTAAAGTCCTGTTTCTACACAGTGTGAGATCGGAGTAAGAGAACATTATTTTTATCAAAAGTCACACAATTCTGATTAGCAGTTCTCTACTTGAAAAAGAAATCGAATGATTTGTATGACACTCTGCTATGTTTGTTCTATATTGTGATGTTTTACTAATTTCATTACAAAGTTAAGAGTGATAGCAGTAAGTAAAGTAATAAGTTGATTAAATAGTAAGCTCAAAAATAATAATTAAAAATTTCTTTATTTGGGTGCCTGGGTGGTTCAGTCCTTAAGCGTCTCACTTTGGCTCATGTCATGATCCTGGGGTCCTGGGATGGAGCCCCACATTGGGCTCCCTGCTGGGCGGGAAGCCTGCTTCTCCCTCTCCCACTCCCCCTGCTTGTGTTCCCTCTCTCGCTATGTCTCTGTCTGTCAAAGAAATAAATAAAACATTTATTTAACAAAAAAAGAATTTCTTTTTTCTCCATTTAGCCAAAAGTCATCTTCCGTGGTTCTGCCACCATTATATTTGCAAATACCAGTCCTTTTAAATAAACTTTCTAAAAAACATTGTATTTTTATGTAATCATTGTACCCAATGTGGGACTCAAACTTAAGACCCTGAGGCCAAGAGTCACATGCTTTTCCAACTGAGCCAGCTAGGTGCCCTTTTTAAAATACATTTTTTTTAAAGATTTTATTTATTTATTTGACAGAGAGAGATCACAAGTAGGCAGAGAGGCAGGCAGAGAGAGAGAAGGGGGGAAGCAGGCTCCCTGCTGAGCAGAGAGCCCAATATGGGACTCGATCCCAGGACCCTGAGATCATGACCTGAGTCGAAGGCAGGGGCTTAACCCACTGAGCCACCCAGGTGCCCCTAAAATACATTTTTAAACTGAATACTTAAAGTCACTTAAATTGGTACAAGGCATAGGCTTTGCTGTTGGAAGATCCAAGATTACATCTAAATTCCATTATCTACTAGATATTTGATCTTTGGAAAATTATTTAAGTTTTCAGACTCTTTTTCTTCATTGTCAATTGGCTAATAACCATGTGGGCCACCCACGGCATAGAAGAGGGGCATGAGAAATGAAGGGAAGAACTGCTTTGTAAAACCCAGGGTAGCACACAACACTGGGAAGCTGTTAAAATTCTTTGTTCCTTAAAATCCAGTCCATCTGAAAAATGCCTTTCAGTATCTCCAGAGGAAACCCTCAAGATTTCTAATTGATAATTCCCAACAAGGCATCCACTCCCTTCTTGGACATCGTGTCCAACAAGCTGCATACATTAACACCCACACTTTCCAGGCTGCTATGTTGATTTATCACAATGTTACAACTCTGGAGTCTGTTTCATTGTCCAGTTGTTTCAAGTAGGTAGCAAGATGGTGTTTATTTTCTTTAGGCCTTTAACTGTGTTTTTAATTCCTTTTATGGCCTGCCCCTATTTGGATTCATCAAAATATTTAACTTCTCCAAAGCTCAAAGTGTCATAAATTTATTCCAAGTTTTGTGACACCAAGTGTCTCTTTCTCACATTAAAATTGTTTTAAAGTTTCTTGTCATGTTGGCCCGTATTTAAATACTTTTTAATTAAAATTGGTCTTTGCTATCTGATTAACAGTTCCCAGAATTTTTACTGTTCAAAGATCTGCTCTGGTCTCCTGCTCAGTACCTGAACTCACCCACTTAATTTCTGTTCTTCTGGCTTTGTCCTTGCTGTGGATTCCACAAGGACTGCCTTTCCCCTTTGTGTGTCAAGAGCTCTAGTTAAGGGATGCCTGGGTGGCTCAGTCAGTTGAGTGATTGGTCAGGTTGTGATCTCGGGGTCATAAGATTGAGCCTTGCGTTGTTGGACCCTGTGCTTAGCCCAAGTCCGCATGAAAGTCTCTCTCCCTTTTTCTCTACCCCCTCCCCTGTTCTCTCTTTTCCCCCCTAAAACACATAAATAAATCTTTAGGGGGAAAAAATAAAAAGAACTCTAGTTAATCCTTCTGGAGTCAATTCAAAAATCTCTTGGTTCTTACTGTGTCCCATTCACACCTTTATTGCAACAGTGTTTAACTGTTTAAATTATTCATTTACATTTCATCCTGCCCTTCAGACTATGGATCCACATTTTAAAGACAGAACCCAAGATTTGTTCATACTTGTATTTTTAGCACATAACAGATAGTTCATAATGTTAAATGGGAAAAGTTCTACATTTTACAGTAAAAGGTAGCTTCCAGTTTCTCTTAAAAATGGCATCTGGTGGTGATTTGGATCTTCATCCTTCTATTTTCCGTAGGATGGGATTATCATGGCATCTGCATTACTGATTCTGTTGTGGGCTATGGTGATACTGAGAGCAGACTCACTTCCTGATAAAAAATGTAGGTACCACCTATTAAACTCAGCAGTGTTTCTTTAAAAAAAAAAATATATATATATATATATATATAACAAAAAGTGATAGCCTTATTTTTTTCTCTTAAAAAATCCCTCAATTTGAAAACTAGGTATAGATTGTTAAAAGTAGAATATTTATTCTTATCAGAATCCAAACTCTTTAAACACACTAGTACTTGAAGAAAACAAAGCTGGCTGGAATGCACATTTGATGACAATGGGGACTCATACCCGGAGTGTGGGCGCATGGGCTCTGTGGAATGGAGCTGGGGCCCATGTGTGGAATGGCTTCCCACGCAAGGGGTTGGTTACGAGTTCTCACAACCAAAGAATAAAAAAACTCCCACTATGTTTTGGTTCAGAAACTTGTTAATCTATGGATTTGGTATAAGGACAAAGTCTAAAAAAAGAAAATTATCACACGGTCTGTATGTAGTGTTGTCTAAGAGAACTTTCTATGATAAGGACACTGTTCTATACCCTCATTCTGTAATAGAGAAGACACTATATGTAAGCAACTACAGAGTGCTTGAAATATGGCTCGTGCAACTAAGGTAAGGAACATTTGGTTTAACTCACATTTAAATAACCATATATGGCCAGTGGCTACAATAATGGACAGTGTTTTATAGACAAAGCCCTATAAGCCCTATATGTGGCAGGTATGGATGCAGAGTTGTACAAGGCTATTCAAAATTAAAGGTCAATGGAAATATCCAAACCAAGTAGTAAGTGAATAAAATTCAGTTTCCTAATAGTGTGTACAATATTGTCCTAGTTTTAGGAAGCAATTTAAAAAGTTGTAGCAACATATGCCAAGGACAGAAAATAATGAATATATCACATATTAACACTATTCTCCATTGCAGGATTACAGGTAATTTTTCTTTCTTTTTCTTTTTGCTCACCTGTGCTTTCCAAAATTCCTAAAATGAGTAGGCATTGATTTTGTAATTGAAAGGAAAGTTTTTATTTTGAACATAGTGGTTCAAAGAAAAAACCCCGTTTTCTATTAAGGTCTAAGTAGTTTTGCTCACAAATTGTTTTGACTTTGAATCACAATGAGAAATAAATTAATGTTACTTCAAGAACCAGTGCAAATGCAAATACTGAAGTACATTCATGTAGTAGAAAAAAGAGGTTTATGAAACGTAGTCATTATATGTCATACACCCTGATATTTTCTATCCTATTTTCTTCCATGTCATTAAAACAAATTCTAGCCCCACACCAGTAAGTTTTTCCAGCCGATTTATAAATAATGGCCCTCAGCTTGAAGACTATATTTACAATAAATGATATATTAAAGTATTCATATTTCAGTTTAAAAAAAAAAAAAACCCTGTATATGCTATAGGGAAATACCTGGGCAGAGGTGGAGAGATAATGAATTAAAAGCAGTTTTAAGCAACTGTTTTTCCAAAATTATGTCCATCTTATACATCCTAATACTCATAAAATCCTATATTACATGCTGAAGGGCTTGGGAAATTTAAAAGTGTTACCGCCATACAATCGAATGTCACGTGGCCCTTTTCCCAACAGCTTTACTTCTCCCACCTACCAATTTCACCATCAACGTTATTGGTCTAGCCCAAGTTCTTTTGCACTGGGAACCAAATCCTGATCAACAGCCAGAGAATGTGGAGCTAGGCTATCACGTGAGAATAAATGCTCCCCAAGAAGAAGATGTAAGTATTTATTCTGACAGCCGTCTTTATTCAGAGTCCATTTTAACACTGACTGCTTTTTCCCCGGCAAATGAACTTTTAAGTCACCCTCCTCCCCCGCAAAAAAATACGGACTCAAGGGTTTTCTGTTAGACTCTGAGCAGAGTAGGGTGCCTTTTGAAATGACAGTGAACTATTGCCATGCGTGTTGCTTAGCATTCCACAGCAGCACAAACATTTTAACTTTGCCCCGATTCTTTCACCAAGAAAAGAAAGTGTAGTGAATGTGAAGGTAAAACAGATTTGATACTTGAAAATAGGCAAAGAGAAAAAGATAGGGAAGAGAGCAGTGGAGTAAAATGGGAAGCGGCTGGGGGCCTAGCCAGAGAAGCAAAGTTCAAATCCAGGGTCCGCCACTTCCTGCCTTGGCAACCTTGGGCCGGTCACTACACATCTCAGAGACAGGGCTTTGCTGTATCCCACTGAAGGGATTATGTTAAAGCACCCAATACTTAGGACATGTGTAGTAAAATGAGATGAAGGAAGAAGCGATTAGTATTAGCTTTTTTTTTTTTTTTTAAGATTTTGTTTATTTGAGAGAGAGAGCAAGAGAGCAAAAGCACAACCAGGAGAGGAGGAGCAGAGGGAGAGGGAGAACAGGCTCCCTACTGAGCAGGGAGTCTGAGTCTGACATGGGGCTTGATCCCAGGACCCTGAGATCATGACCTGAGCCAAAGGCAGATGCTTAACCAACTAAGCCACCCAGATGCCCCAGTATTAGCTATTTTTGCAGTCAATATGGAATTCTAGAGAATTTTCCCTTAGAAAGTACCCTCTGGGGAAGAGACTGGGGCTAGAGAGATGGCTGAGGTGAATGTGAGCCCTAATCATAGTATTTTGTTTGTTTTTATAGGAATGTGTTCATCTGTCACTGATAAATTGTTATACATCATTGTACTGTTTTGTTTTTTTTTTAACACCCAAATGCTAGAATTGGGTCATTTATTTACTTGCTCATTTTTAAAAAATCAACTTTGTTGTGGTATGAATGGTGTATAAAAAGCTGCTGTATGTATTTACCTAACTTGATGAGTTTGGGGATAAGCAGATATGTACCTGTGAAATCACGTGCTTAATTTTTTTTCTATCCAAACTAGTTCATTGCCTCTTATTTACGTGCCATTTAAAGAGTGGAAGAAAATGCCTATCAGATTAAAATAGCTCTTTTAATGCTCTTTCCCTTTTCTGTATCATGACTTGTGGGGTTTATTTTTAGTATGAAACCAGAAACACTGAAAGCAAACTCGTAACCGTTCTTCATCAAGGCTTTTCAGCAAGTGTGCAGACCATTCCGTGGGATGGCCACTCCCTCCTCGCAAGCAACTGGGTTTCTGCGGAGCTTAAAGCCCCACCGGGTAAGAGGGGCACCTAACTGCCTTATGTTGTATTCCTGACTTTGCAGATCAGGCAAAGCTGGAAAAGTAACTGGCTTTTCTTTTCCATAGTCAGTCAGCAGTTCCTGCTAAGTCTTCTTCCTCCTCATCAACATCCCAACCGAGGCTGTGATCACTTATGGTCATAACCCACCCCATTCCATCCGGTGCACCCCTGCAGACACAGCTCGCACGCCTCACTTCCCTGCTCCCACATCACAGGGTCATCAGCAAAATCACGGCCAATGAGGTCTTTCATAATTGGGCTGTAAGACATTTTCCAACCATACCCGACACGATGCCTCTGCTTTTCTCAGACAGATTTCTAACGTTGACTCTGCCCCCACACCCCCCGTCTGGAGCAGCTTTTTCTTGCCTCAGAGACTTTGCTTTCTTGGATTCCCCTCTGCCTACTTCGGAATCCTTCCCATACCTCAAAGCCCAAATCAAATTGGACCTCCTTTATAAAGCCCTTTTATTTTTCACCTATACACCGAAGAAGGCTCTTCCTCCTCAAAACCCATTCATGGGCTGTGTTACTCATTTGGCACATACGCAAATAAATAGCTTTATACACTGCCACCTCTGGATATAAGCCTGGGGCGGGGCGGGGGGGGCGGGGCGGCAGGGACGGTGTCTCATGCTTTACTGGGCTGGGAGAGCAAGCAATACACCTTCCAGAAGGAGCAATGCCCCCTGTCCTGTCTGTGCTGCGCTGCACTCCAGGATGTGTCACAGCAAACTGAAGGAAGCTGCTGATGGTTCACAGAGGCCACAACACTGAACCACCCACCATGAAGAACAAGGATAGACAGCAGCTACTGTCTATACAGTCCTCTGTGGAAAACTGGGGTTTCTGATATGTAGAATCAGTGATACCTGTGACTAAACCCTTGGAAAAACCACACACACACACACACACACACACACACACACACACACACAGGAGAAAGAGAGAAGGATCACTGTGTCCCAGGTCATGTGAGTGTTCCTAGTAATAGCTGTCTTGGCCCGTCTGGCCCGCAGGTAATCATCCAACCATTATCTTGTCACCTCACTAAATGCAATGGCTATACACCCCCTGAGTTGTATCGATGATGGAGAGCAACACTGTGAACATCTTTCTGTTCACTCATGAGAACATCCTGCAAAACCATGGAGCAGCCAATTCACAATGGCCTTGATTCAAGGTTCAGAGACTAATCTAAGGTAGACAGACACAAGGTCACAAATACAGACCTCTGTGTAGCTACCTCAGAATCACATGTCTGCAATTCTAATTTTTCTCTGAGCATGCCAACATATGGTGACATGAATGAAAAATTAACTCTCCCTTGAATCAAACTGAATTCATACCAAATAATTCCTTGGAAGAGAGGTGGGAGACAAAGAGATAACAGGAGAGTCCAAACTATATTTGGGTGTGGAACAGCACACTGAGTACAAGGCATACACGTTAAGTCTATGTACCTTTGTCGTATTTGAATATATAGAAAAAACCTATCCGGCAGTGCATGGTAATAACACAAAGTAGCCAGTGTCCCTTTTGTCCAACTTCTCTGCAGACAAGAGGAGTCTGTCTTCTTCTTTGCCTTGAACTACACTGGCTGACAGTGATAAATATGACCACAGAATTGACTTAAACTAAGCTAAAAAAACCCCTTCTATCATTTGAGACTCAATCGAAGGGCTCCCACTTTGATGAGGTCCTCCCTGGCCCTCAGCGCAAAGTGTTTTTCCCCTTCTGTGAGCAACCACAAGGCCCGTTTCACCACATGTGTTCAGAAGAGCCCTAGTTAACATGGTGACAATGTGGTTTGAAATGGAAACAAGGCTTTCCAGTCAAATCTTCACAAATTCTGGGTGAACATAATGTGTTTGGTGAAAAACTGCATGATTCTTTAATATCTTTGCACAATAAAGCTGACTTCAACAGACTAGTGTGCATAGACGCTCCAAGGGAATGTTTTGTTTTTGCTTTTTAAATATTTTAGGTATTTATTTGAGACAGACAGAGATAGCAGCAGAGACAGCGAGAGAGCAAGAGCAGGGGCGAAGAGGGAGAAGCAGACTCCCCACTGAGCAGCGGGATCAACGTGGGGCTCCATCCCAGGACCCTGGGATCGTAACCTGAGCCAAAGACAGATTAACCCACTGAGCCCCCCAGGTGCAGGAGGAAGTATTGTGATTTTTTCCGTGCTGCCAGCACCCACTTCCTCGGAGCAGCAATCTCTGTTATTCAGGACCCATTTGGATGTGACCTAATGAATCACATATTTCTAGGACGGAAAGCAGCACTGGAGACCTTTCACTGCCAACTCTTGTGTTTACAGCTGGAAAAGCTGAGGTCCAGAAGGGTGGGCTTCAAGGTGTCACAGCTCATTATAGAAAAATGTGGCATTAGGGGCTCCTGGGGGGCTCGGTGGGTTAAGCCTCTGCCTTCGGCTCAGGTCATGATCCCAGGGTCCTAGGATGGAGCCCCCCCCCATCGGGCTCTCTGCTCAGCAGGGAACCTGCTTCCCCCCTTCTCTCTGCCTGCCTCTCTGCCTACTTGTGATCTCTGTCAAATAAATGAATGAATGAATGAATGAAAAATACGGCATTAGGTTATCAAAGTTCCTGGGCCCCAAGCCCTGAATGACAACCTCTTGCACTGCTCTTAAAGTTTCATACAAATATGTCCCACATGCACACCTCCTTAGCCCAAAGTAGCCAGAAAGTTTAATGCCAGAAACTCAGGCTTGGGAATCCTAGCTTCATCCCCTAGTAAGCTGGCCCTTTGCCAGTAGGTTTCTATAAAACTTGTGGTAACGATTACTTTTTTTCATGGTAAGATGTTCCCAATCACTACAGTTTCAGAGAAAGGACAAAATTTAACAGCTGTCATGGCAATGTTTTATTCTTATTTTTGACCCTCTTATTGACTACCCAGGGTCTCCTGAAACCTCGATTGTGAATTTAACGTGTACTACGATGACCACATTAAATAACTCTAATCCGTTAAGGCCATACCAAGTTTCTCTTTACTGTACCTGGCTGGTTGGCAAGGATGCCCCCGAGGATACCCAATATTTCCTCTACTATAGGTGAGTATCTATTTTTACTTATGCAAATGCATTTTTTCCTCTCGTCTTAACCACTTATGAGTGTTGCCATTTAGGTATGATTCCTCGACCGAAGAATGCCGGGAGTACAAGAAAGACACACTGAAGAGAAACATTGCATGCTGGTTTCCTAGGACTTTTATCAGAAGCAGAGGGAGTGACTTGCTGGCGGTGCATGCTAATGGCTCCAGCCAACGTGCCACAATCAAGCCTTTTGATCAGCTGTTTGCTCTGCATGCAATCGGTAAGGTAGACTCAACTCAGAGCTGAGATAACCAAATCCCAGCATTAGATGGGGTTCTCAAGATCACCTAGTTTGACTAATTTTTCAATACTAAGTGACCATCTGTCCCCTGCCCGACAATCACAGGGACCAGCTTTCTAAACCTCAGCACCACCGAAATTCCTGCTCGGATAACTGTCTTGGAGGAGCTGACCTGTGCCTTGCAGGATTTTGAGCAACATCCTTGGTCTCCACCTACTAGACCAGCATCCTCCCCCACAAGCTGTGACAACAAAATGTCTCCCAGTATTTTTAAACGTCCCACGGGGGATAGAATCTCTACCACAGGAGAATCACTGAACCAGGCACTAGAACTCACTGCTGGAGGGAGCAGCCCTTTCTCAGCTCTGACTCATTTCATGATGTTTTTGCCCATGGGTCCTGTGATGGACTGGTACCACCTCCAAATAATTCTCATCTCCATCCCAAGATAGACTTAGAGCTAGCCAAAGACAGCCAGCTTTCTTAACCTGAGATTTCTCTTCCCCAGGCTTCCCACTCCCAATTCCGCATGCTTTCCTCCTAGGATCCTTTGCCATTCTGGTCTATCTCCCGTGGGTGATCTGAGAACGTCTTGCTCAACATGTGATTCTCAGATCTAACCGTATTAAGGTTTCATTTGCTCTGTTCTCAAAATAGAAATAGTCTCCTTCATCCTAGATACTTGTATTAATGAAATTTGTCGGGAGCCTTTCCTGTCACATTCTTATTACTAACGCTCAAGATTTCAATTGTGGCATATTTACTGGCATGGGCTGTGGAGTCAGGCTGCCTGGGCTTGGATCCTGTCTCCCCTGCTGACTAGCTGAGGGACTGTAGACAAGCTGGTCATTCCTCTGGGCCTCAGTCTTCTCATTAGAAAGAAATGGGGAAAAATTAATACTTCCTGTAAGGTTTTTGTGAGAATTAAGTATGTTAATAACCATACAGTGCTTAGCACAGTGCCTGGTAATTATACATAATTATAAATATATTAAAATATTATTTAAAGGGATAGGATTTATCTAAATCTCTATCAAATGAAATAGAACTTCTTTTAAAGAACCATCTTACTAAAGAGGTTATGCAATTCTATTCAATAGTCTATTTCTCAAATGACCTAAAAATGTCACTTTCCTGAAAACTGGTAATAAAAAAATGCTGAGGAGGACCTAGGAAACAATATTAATATGAAAATGGACACAACCTGACAGACCACAGGAATTCTTTTTCCTGTATGATTTTCATTTCTTTGAGATAAATTCCTCGTATTATTAAAAGAAATACATTCTTGATTACATTTTTATCTGCTTAGGGAATGGCAGGCTCTGGAACCAACAGGTCCCATTCTTAGCTTGCCCCTATGATTAACCATGAGATCTAAGTCACGTAACCTAAGAGAGGAATGCTTACTTAGAAATAATTTCCACCCACATCACTACAAGAAATCAAGTGGTAAGTCAGGGAAGAGAACCGTAGAGTTGTAAATTAAGACAAATGTGGTGCAATCCATTCTTTTTATGCAAGAGAAAGTTGAAACTTCGTACTCCATCCCCCAAACAAACTTGAAGGAAGGCAAACAAAACAAAATGAAACAAAACTGAAGCTCAGAATGAGGAAATTACTAGCCAGGGTCACACACCTGGCTCAGCAGAGGCAGGGCTCAGGGGAAAGCTCCAGAGCAATTTCTCTCCAGGATGAGGTTGACTCAGTCTGGTCCCGCAGGAGAAACAGGGATAGCGAGGTGGATCTTGCAGTGAGCTGAAGGGGAAAGGGACCCCATCATTCAATGGCACTTGGAATAGGAATCCTTTAAGATTTCAGTAGAAATCTCTTCAGCACTACAACATAGGAGTCACCAGTGAGCCACTGGGGTCTTGGGGCGTGGAGATCCGTCAGCTAAATCCCAAGGGTAGGTACTTGAGAGGATTGTATCTTAGAAATGCCTTGAGGAGTATGAGTGGATTGAATTTATCAGCCCAGACCACTGACCTTTCTCATTCTCTAACCTAGATCGAATTAATCCTCCCGTGAATGTCACAGCAGAGATTGAAGGAACCTGTCTTTCTATTCAGTGGGAGAAACCCATTTCTGCCTTTCCAATTCACTGCTTTGAATATGAAGTGAAGATTTACAACGCCAGAAAAAATTATTTTCAGGTAATTCTTCAGATCATTCCAATATTTGATGATAGCATTCTCTTAGAAACATTTTAAAAATTCTATTCAGTGACAGCTGTGCTTATAACTTGGAACTAACAAGGGCAGCGGTAACTTGTATCTACACAAGTTTTGTAAAAACAAACCAAAATTTACTGACATTCTGTGTTGAAAGGACATACTTTGGGTTCAAAATAACACAAAGGATCAGATAACAACTCATAAGCACTACTATTGGTGCAATATAAAATGTTGCCTCTGCTGTGGAAAACAGTATGAGGGTTTCTCAAAAAATCAAAAATAGAATTATTGTGGGATCCCACAATTCCGCTTCTTGGTATACATCCAAAACAACAGTAAGCAGCATCTCAACGAGAAATTTGCACATCCGTGTTCATAGCTGCATTATCCACAGCAGCCGAAAGGAGGAAACAACTCGAGTGTCCACTTACCGGTGATGAACGGATCCATAAAGTGTGGTCTACCCGTACAATGCGCTATTGTTCGGCCTTAAAAAGGAAGGGCATTCAGACACATACTATAACCTGGATGAACCTTGAGGACACCGTGTTAAGTGAAATAAACCAGTCACAACAGGACAAATATTACAGGACCACACTTACAGGAGATACCAAGGGTAGTCAAATGCAGAGAGACAGAAAGCAGAATGGTGGTTTCCAGGAGCTGGGAGGAGGGGAGTGTGGGGGCTGTTTTTCAAGAGTAGAGTTTCGGTATCAGAGGGTCCAAGAGTGCTGGAAATGGTTGCACAACAAGGTGGATGTATTCACTGCCAGAGTTAAGATGGTAAATATTATGTTTTCTGTCTTTCACTGCAACTGAAATATACTTGGTAGCACTAAGAAACAAAAAGCTGAAGGGACAAAGAACTAAGAAGCCAGCCAGAGTTGAGGAAGCATCAGCTCTGGGTCAAGTCTTACTATGCTAATTTATTCCATCCTCCCAGTAACTCCATTAAGTCACCCTCATTCCCATTACATAGGAAAGTGAGGCCAAGAGATTAAGCCCCTTTGCCCAAAGTCACTAAACTAGCAAAGTGTAGGGAAGTTAGGATTACTGCTGGCCTCTTACTGATAGTAGGCAAAGCATATTCCACTCCATCCAATTTGATTCAGCCAATACTTAGAAATCGGTTTCTGTGTGGGATGTATAAAGATAAGGAAGATAGTGTCTCTGCCTTCAAGGGGCCTAGTTTAGCAGGCACAGGGGGTAGGCCAAGCAACCCCCTACTGAGGGCCCCTGCTGAGACCAATTGAGCAAAATCAGAAAAGGGGAGTAGAAACATGCAGGGTGAGCAGAGGAGACCCATTTCTGTAACCAGCACTTCCCAAAATACCCATGCTGAAAGACTGGCTTCCTTTTTTAAAAAAAATTTCTACTCTAATTTCTAATTTTTCATTAGACTTCTAACTCAATTTCCAATTATTCTTTTGTAAAATACAGTAAAAAGGAAAGGCTAGAAAAATCAAATATACCCAGAAAGAAGCCCAGCAAGCATGGGCTTGGATGTTGGGGCCATGTCAAATCGATACAACAGCTTTGAAGCTGTCCTCTCAATTTCTGTGTTTCCCTCACTGAGGCTCAGAAATAAATAGCTCCTGGCCCCCAGGAGTCTGCCAAGTGCTCCTGGAGTGGCAGGAGGTCTAGGCATAAGGCATAAGAGAGCGTGGCTCCTACAGCCAAGTGGCCGTAACTGAATCGGTCTGGACATAAAGGCAACCTTGGGATAATAAGTCTAGATCTTACACTGGGACTTTTCCCAGAATGACTGAGATTTAAAAGGGGGGGAAAAAAAAAGAGTGGTTTCCCCTTTTAAAACCACTGCCAGAGGCACTGAAAGCTACTCTAGAATTCGATTCAATACAGAACTGCGACTGCATCTGCAAAATCAAAGAACAATATTGGTAGCAGCATGAAAGCTGGACGCGTGTGGAGGGGGCATGTGGACACAGGCTTGTGGGGTTAATGGCTCTGGCAACGGGCCAAGCCAAAGATCACAAAAGACGTCGGGCAGTGGTCATGGGGTGGGGGAGCAAGGGGGGCACACCCAGAAGAATGCATGATGCAGGTATTGGGGATAGGTCTCTGGTGTGGGGCCTACAGGATTAGCTGAATGGTGTGGACACTGAGCAGTAGAGAGAAGAACAGAGAAAGGCTCATTTGTGAGAAAATAGCCTCACTGTCACACTGGAGACGTTAACCCAAATTGCCTGTGGCAAACTAGCATTTACTGAGCAACTATTATTGTATTCAACTAACCAACATTGCTGTTTTTGCTCATCAAAGATGGATTGAATATTCATAGTTTTCATAGGATGTGACCCAGTACATTCTTAAACTTGGAATTACAAAGGTACTTCCATTTAGTTCAATAATTCATGCATGGGTGTTGTTATTCCCATTTTACGGATGCGAAAACAGAGGCTTGGGTCAAGGAATTTGCCTTGCAGGTAGTTTGGAGTAAAGGGTTCAAACTCGGCCCTTCCTAGATTCAAGGCCTTTGCTCTTTTCTCTTCTCTATCACGATGCCCACCCCCTGGCTTCAGCTTGAGACATTCCTACACATCGGGGAATAGCAAACAACTTCTTCTTCTTCCTCTTTTTTTTTTTTTTTTTTTTTGGTAAATGGCCAGATATTTTAGGCTTAGCAAGTCGTATGGTTTCTATCACCATTATTCAGCTCTACCACTGGGGAACAGAAGCAGCCATAGATAATATGTAAACAAATAGGCACGGGTGTGTTCCAGTAAAGCTTTACCTATGGATACTGAAATTTCAGTTTCATGTGTCATGAGATACTCTTTTGATATTTTTCAATCATTGAGAGATACAGTATCCATCTATAGTATCATAGATACTATATAGTATCTATACTATATAGATAGCAGGAAGATGCTATCTTCCTGCTATCTATATAGATATAGATATATAGATCTATATAGATATCTATATCTATATAGATCTATATATATATCTATATATATATAGATATCTATCTATATAGATCTATATAGATAGATATCTATATATATACAGATATATATATATACAGATATATATATACAGATATATATATACAGATATATATATATATACAGATATATATATATATATACACACACACAGATATATATATATATATGCCTACAAAAAGAGGCAGCACGCCGGACGGGCCCACATGCTGTGGTTTGCTGATGCTTGCTGAAGAGCATGGAAATCAAATGATGCTGTATAGTATAGTACCATGACTACAGAATATGGCGGGACAAGATGAGGGGGATTATGCGTTCTACTGGCCACTCTGGTCTGTTCATCAGGAAACATCACTAGACCCACACAAATCATCTAGATGTTACCATTGACTTTTTCTTTATTTTGGTTATAAGATTGCTTACCCCAAAGGGGAGCTGCCAACACATTCAAACTGAAACTTTCTAGAATAAACGAATCAGTGCATGTCCTATTGATTTTCAATGGATCAGGTAACAGTGAGTCATGTCACTTAGGTACAACCTTCTATTCTGATAACTGACATGACTTAAATTACATGTCCAGAGATTCTTATAATGCTATTTTTTCCCCATTTAGACAGAAAAAATGACAACGAATACATTCATCTCGATAACTGATATTTCTAAGTATTCCATTCAAGTGAGAGCAGCAGTGAGTTCTGTGTGCAGACAGACGGGGTTATGGAGTGAGTGGAGCCAAACAGTATACGTGGGTGAGTCTCTTGTTTATTTTAAAGTGAGCGACCTTCCTCATGGTTAACACCGATAATCCTGGAAAGTGTACACATTCATTCATGGACCCAAATGCCTCATCTTCCGTCAGCCTACTGCCCTTTTGACCGCTGCCGTGCTCACTCGGCTTCAGACAGTGATCCCATAACCTGGAGGTGTGGCCTTGCAGCTTCAAGACAGAAAATTCACAGCCTGTTTGTCATTGCCTGGGTGTACTGGGTTTCCAGAGATGTTTTATGGCAAAGCAGACAGTCAAAAAGCGGCTAATCTAATTCTTGTGTGTGCTGCCACCAGGCAGCCTGAGGATGTGGACGTATGTGGTTCAGTGTTGCATGAGATCAATGAGCACACGGAACAGTGGAGGGAACACGGGAGTTGTACCCAGATGGCAGGAATGTAACACCCAGCTGTGGTATGTGATAACTGCATACCCTTGGAAAAAGTCCCTTCTGACTCTGCTTGGGTTCCCAGGACAACACACATAATGTCCACCTCACTGCCTCACAGGGTACTGTGAAATAAAAAATAATGACCATAGGTGACATTTACGGACGGCTGTTTGCCAAACCCTGCTCTATGCTTTACGCCCATTACCTCCGTGAATCTTAGCAACAAACCTATTTTGCAGATGAGAAAGTAGCTTTGCAAGTTTGGGCAATTTGCTTAACTCTGTATGCCCGGTGAGTGGCAGACGTGAAGCGGCAGAGCAGCCTGCGGAAGGCCGTGGGGCGACAGGACTATGGCAAGCCGCAAAGTGCTGAACAAATGAAACAATGATGAGATCCTGGGAGCTGACTGTGTGGTTATGGCTGGTCAAGCATGTGAATGTTATTTCTCACTCATCCTATGGGGTATTCATTGATCATTTGAAGAGTGTACTTAAGGAGAGCTTTCTTTCAGGCCCCTTGTAAAATTTTCCATTTAAGTCATTCACTTAGGCTCATGGGTGGGTCTTCAGGAAATTTGTGGGCAGTGACCCATTAGATTATGTGGATGTGAGTCAGATTAGACACGTATCAAGTAGATTTCCATAGAAGGTTGGGCGAGGTGAGAAAAGGCCTAAGAACTGCAGAGGGACTATGAGTCTGCAAGGGGGCTGGCCATGCAGAGTTGCAGAGTTTGCAAAGGGGAATGGCACCCCCTGGAGTTGTGTGACACACAATCAGCACAGCCTTAAGGGATGGCCCCCATATTTCCCCACTGGAACTCAGAGGAGCAGCACAAGTCTTCCTGGGTAGAGGGACAAGAAAGAAGGATAAAAGGAACAAAGATCAGGCCAAGTGCACCTACTTCCCAACTGTGCCAAGGCCACTCTTCCCACCCTCTCCTCCCCAGGCTGATGCCCCCACCTGGCTCCACACACCCAGCACACACAGAGCCTCCCTCCACACTGCTTCTTCTGCACAAAGTCTTTTCACTTTGCTCGCAAAGAGCGAAACAGAAAATTAATCAGTCCCAGGAAATTTTAACAAGATTATTCCTTTTATCAAATGCCTGTGATAGAAGCTTAATTTTCATTACTTATATTTGGTCACTTTTTTAAAAGTCTACGTTATTCCCCAAGGGCACAAAACTCATTAGCTCTGAATTATCGATATTTCTGAGTGTCTCCCGAACATTACTGCACATAGAGCTTCAGAGATTTTTTTCAGTGCTGTCCAAGGACTTCAAACCAACACAGGAGAAACCAAGATGAGAACCCTAGCTAAGACGCCGGTTCTGCTTTCCGAGAGTTTGAATCATGAAGTTCAGGTCAGTGTTGACCATAAACAGTTTAGAACTTACAGAGCAAAAATGACAAATCAGGAAATCTGGGTTTCAGCCATGACTCTGTCAATGTCTAGTTCTCCGACCCAAACGTTTGATGGAAGAAGATAGCACCTCACCAGCCAAGGGGTCAGGGCTGGCTTCGTGTGCTGTGCTGTGCTGTGCTGAGAGGGATTCTCAGGCTACGTGTAGGTCTTAGGAGTGCCAATCCTTGTCACCCCGGCAGGGTACAGAGTGCTGATGAGCGTGCCCAGGTTTGCCACCCCTCCCTAGTGACCTGTGCCTAACCTCGCTGGGTCCCAGTTCCCAGTTCTGTGAAAGCTGCACCCCAAGATTCTTCTGCACTCCCTCAGCCCCCCACAGAAGAGCTGAGAGTGAAATAGTGAAATTGTGATCCATAATGAGAATTTATTTTAAGCTTGTTTTTAATTTATTATTCACTCTCCACTTTAGAGCTTTCCTCCCATTATTATTTCCCAAATAACAGCTTCCTAGTTCAGAACTAGCCTCATTATAATCCCCCCCCCCCAGGTACACCTCACTGCCATTATCTATGGCAAATCCCATTTCATTTACTGCCACCCTTTTCATAAGATGAGCTGATTAATATTACCACTCACCTTACAAATCCATCGTTTCTGGAATTGACTCCCCTACTCAGTTTAGGATCATTAGTGAATTTAATCAATGCAGACTTTCCATTTTCATCAAGATGATTAATAAACATAATAGGAAGTCCGGGCTCCTCTGGGACGTGGCTCTTCCTTACCCCTCGAGGATGCAACCATAATTCCGCTCCGCTTGCAGTCTATCAGGCAATTTTGTCGCTACATTCATTTCCTTCAGACACCCTTCCTCCTCTCCCACCTTGTATGTATGGTGCCCTGGAGCCCTCCCCTTCCATTTCCACTCTGCAGCCCCACTCAAATACCACCTCGTTCTCACGTATTAAGTCCATCTCCTTTCGTATAAGCAAAGGGAGACCCAGAGATATTAAATTAATCAGTAGTTCTCAAACAGCCCAGAAGTGGTTATTCATAGCTAATTTTCTCAAATAGGTGACATATTCATCAATTGGCAAAGTAGAATAGATTTGCTTCACTCATTAACCCATGATAGCCCAAGGTTATTCAACAGCGAGACCCAGGAAGGCTACGTTTTGACAGTGAGAGGATCCAGCAGGCAAGTGTCCAGAACCTTGGCCCTAGATGGGCCCTCCTGTGCTAGGATTTCCAACACATAAAACATGTTTGTTTTCAAATGGAAATAGCAGTTGGTTTCATTTTATCAACACTGGTTATCAACTGCCCTTCCTCGACTGGCCTCTGCGTCTTATCTTAAGAGCTAACTTCCTAATTTTCACACATCTTTCTCCTTTTTAAATCTTTCTTAACTTCCGGATTCTTCTGTTCCCCTATTATCTCTGCTGTCTCCTGTTTACCTAAACCTCTGCTCTCCTGCCGCTGGTCCTATGAAGCCTTCCCTTTGCTTCAGTCCCTCATCTCTCTCCTTCTCCCCCCTCCATGAACCTCACACACCATGCATGAGAAAAGCAGTTATGAAAATGAAATGCCCTATAGCTGTAGCCTTCCCTTTGGAAAAGAGAGTGTTGGTTATGTGAGTCTACCCTGAACTCCTTTCCTGCCTTGTCACTGGTCAGGCTCAGTCTTTCTGAGACCTTATCAGGGTCGGGTCTTAACCGCAATCACGGGCATGGCCCTCCCAACCAGCGACTGGGTTTGCCCCCAACTTCACTGAAGGCCCTGTCTGAAGGCCACCAGCTCTGTCATGGTGATACCAGGTACAAAAATAAAAACAGAAACAGAAACAAACAAACAAAAAACCCACCTAAAGAAAAAACACCTTTTAATTTAAAGATTTCTTTAGGTTTGAGATATGTAGCATTTGTACCTCCAGGAGTAGAGCAAAGTTTTCCATGTCGCTGCCATTCTCTGCTGCCTTCGGAGGCTCTTTCCACAAGACAAGTTAGAGGAAATCTGGGCCTTAGCTCTCCCGTCACAGTTTGGGGCAGCGGTGGGGGGACTGGTTCTTAGAGCCATGTGACCCAGCCTAGAGCCTGTAAGGACTTAAGGAAAGTAGGTGGAGGCAGAATATCAGGGATGTGTTTAAACATTTGGGTTGAGATGAAAGTAAGGTCCCCACAGGCAACTCTTGAGACTTTAAGAGCCTGGGAATATGTGAGGAAACACATGCATTGGCCGGGTCCCCTGGACTCAGAAGCCAAGGGCAGGTCCTGCAGCCTCATCCTCAGCCCTGGACACCTCCTGCGCTCTCTCGTCCTTTATTTTCTGCTTTGTCACCACACACTTTCTTGTTAAATTCTCTCACTGTGGTAGAACAGAGAGAAAACGAGCAAAGGAAAATAGGAAGGGCAAACATGGCAGAGGTCCCAAATTCAGTTTCCCTAGGTCTTCAAAAAGAATTCTGCAAATGAAAAAACTTTCATGAAGGAAAAGATGAATGCTGACAAAACTGGTCTAAAAAATAAAAAGAGGTGACCTAATAACCTGAAAAGCCCACTTGGGCGTGCCTGAGGCTGAGGGAACTTGTGGGGATTCTGGGTTTTCTTTGCAAATGGGGGATTTCAAGTTGGTGAACATGGTAGTCAGGTCAGTCAACTGTGTCCTTAGATCCAGGTTCTTGTGGTTTCAAAGGCTGGTTAGTCCCTGGCAGGCCCACTGTTTGCTCTCAGCAGTGGGGACAGGAGGGGGTGGGGAGGTTGGCGGGGGGCGGGGACAGGACCACCTCACCCTTAGGCGGTCCTCATAACCTCACGGAGGGAAATGGACTAGTGGACTAGCTAGAGGGAAGATGCCAGCCTCAGTCTCCAACTCTAAGGAGCAGGGTGTTCTATTGTGTTTTCTGGTGGCCACCTCTAGTGGTGCCCACACTGGCCTTCCACACATGATTTCTACCCCACTAAGGGCCTTGCAGAGGGGACAACAGCTTAGAGGAAGCAAGGACTACTGTTGAGCCAAGCACCATGCTAGGCACATTCATCTATGTGATCCTGTGTATCTTCACAAACAAAGGATTTCCTTAATTACATAGATTTACAGATTATGTGAAAAAAAGATGCAGAGAACTTAAGGAAATGCCTGAAGTGACAGAGAAAGAAAGTGGTAAACCTGGGTCTGGAACCAAGCCATAGGACTGGTTCCTCACCCTGTTCTCTCTGTCATGCTTTCACATCCCAGAGGTCATGGTGCCAGCCAGGGAAACAGAGGCAGGAAGATGGGCAGCGGGAGCCAGGGTTTGTGAAAGGCTGACACTCTGCCAGCTTATGATCAAGTTGTCAGTAATTTCATTTTAACATAGACCCTTGAGGATTAGGACCCTCCATGCCTTGTGTTCCTATTTCCCTAGTATCTTCATTATTTGGTGCATTCCTTTCCCCTCCAGGGCTGAGTTCATTACTCTGCATTCTCGGGATTCTGACAGCCCTTGAATTTTAGTCTTGCTTTGATAACTTAGGGAAACCCTCTTGATTCTTCCATTCTGACACAATGTGTTTAATTGCAATTATAATAACAAATATTTGTTTAGCACCTATTATGTACTAACACTGGGCTGACGACTTTACCCACTCACTCAGTCCTTATCCCCCTTTTACCAAATAGACAATGGAAGCTGGAAAGGTCACCTGTTCAAGGTCACCTCGGTGGTGAATAACAACCAAGCCAACATCTCTTCACTCCCTTGTTTCTTTTTTTTTTTTAATTTGTGTGTGTGTGTGTTCCAAAAGTCACTGTTTATGCACCACACCCAGTGCCTCCATAATACCCACCACCAGGCTTGCTCAACCCCCCCCCCCCCCCAGCCCCCTGCCCTCCCAAACCCTCAGTTTGTGTCTCAGAGTCCACAGTCTCTCATGGTTTGTCTCCCGCTCCGATTTCCCCCAACTCATTTCTCCTCTCCATCTCCCAGTGTCCTCCATGTTATTCCTTATGCTCACAAGTAAGGGAAACCATATGATACTTGACTCTCTCTGCTTGACTTATGTCACTCCCTTGTTACTTTTATGCAATGACCACAGCCTTTCAAGGGTGCTTGCTAGCAGGCTAACGGAAGGCCCAGGAGCCCCTTAGGGAACAAAGTGCTGGGTTGCCTGGGAGTGCTGTGTAGGAAAGCCTGCAAAGCAGAGACCAGCAAAAACCAAGTTCTCTTGTCTACTTCCTCACGACTAGTCCTGCGAGGCCTAATAAGCAGTCCTGCAGCCATCTCTCCAGTGAATCCTGAACACACTGTGCGCATGCGTGCACAGTCTCCGTTTCCTCTCCGTATTTCAGTCTACTTGAGCCCCATTTCCAGATAGGAGCACAGGGCACGTTTTGTCTATCTTGCTCTGGACCCTGGGCCACCCTACATTTTGTCCGCTGAGGCTGCGTTTACTGCCCTCTTTTTTCTCCCTAAACCAGCTGCCTCAGAAAGCTCATCCACATAAAAGGGTTACTTCTGACTTGTGCTTGTGATGGGAGCCTCTGACCTGGTTTGGGGTGCCGCTCACCAATGATGCCACAGCCTCCCCTTGCAAGGAGAGGCAAACTACGGGCAGCTTCACGGGCAGATGCAGGCATAGCCTCTCCGTGACCTGGCACCTGCTGGTGCTGCCTGCCTTGTCCCAGCACCTGCTGGTTCTATGAACACAGACCAGGGCTGCTTCATTGGAAGAGTCCCATCAATTTGCTAATTAGCTCTTTTCCCTTGAAACCTATTGTTAAGTCTGAAGTCAGATTCAAAATCAATATGGAAGCACTGAGAGACACACTTGTGTGGACAATTTAAGGTGGAACAGCTTCCACATTGAATTGACCCTCCTCGGAGTTATTACCCTGAACGCGTAGATGACAGACTTCTGCACCAAGAGGGGTCACAGCAACAGGAGGGAAGCAATTTGACGAAGCTCCAGAAATAGCCAGATGCAGGTGAAGGGATTAAGTTGGTCTGGCGCCTAGGTTTATCTTCCCTCCCTGCTTGCCACCATCACATTCCCTCCCCCTTTCCAGGCAGCATCCTACCCCCACCCCTCACACTGCCATGTCACGGAACAGAATTTTCAGCAGCTGGCTTGTTCTCAAGGTAAAATGGCAAGATGTCAAAAATGATAATGAAGGTCATCAGAAACCAGACAGCTGAGTTCCCAAATGCTGTAAGTTGACAATGTCAGAAGAGCATCCAGGAATGAGGTGGAGGGTCTGGAGGGCTTCTCTCCTTAGAAGGACCCATAGCGTGACTTCCTCTTTCTAAAACATCTCTGCATAACTAAATAGAAGGGCCCTTCGATTTCTTGAAAAGAAACATCTGTGGCTTCCGTTTTAGGGTAGGAAAGGCATTCTCCTTGAGTCAGAGAAAATATTCAAGTTATCTGGAAATCCTTTTTCTTAAGAAAATCTCTAAGGCCAGAGACCCCAAAATTCAAACTAATGATATAGTCAGGGATCTCCCAACTTTTCAGTAGTGAAATTTTTATCACTTTGACCCAAAGGACATATGTACTACCCTTGGGACCTGTTCCCATTTTTTCTACCTTCAGTAAAATCAGAGTCGATGCTAACTTTAATTTACTCATTTATGTAACGGACTCGAGACTTTTGCATTAAAAATTAAACAGTAGATAATCCATAAGTAATTTCCTTTCGGAAGTGAGTATATGAAAGCTTTTCCTTGTACTAATTTTACCTGCCTGTTTATGTTTCCTTCACCATAACGCTGACCTTGGCTCTGTTCTCTGGGGGTGAGCTCTGTTCTCACTTGGTGGTAGGGGAATCTTTCTAAAGAGCATCAGCAACACTGCAGAAGCCAGGCCAGGAGAAACAACTCACTTGCCAACTCCCTCCAAGCAGTGACCATGACTTTGCTTCCCACATAGCAACTTACATGCATCAATAACTTTTTTTGATTGAATGAAATAAAATCAGTTGCCTCTGTATTTTTGCTAATTCAGTGAAAAATTTTATCAAAGTAAGAGCCAAAGTGAATAAATGGAGAGTGGTTTAACTGAAAAGATTTTTGTAATCATGGTCAGAAGTGAACGGTACTATTATCAGCGCTCGATGCATCTGACTATGAGGTGTTTCACAATTTGAGACACAAATGGGACCAAGTGTGTGACGCTGATAATATTTACAACACAGCTCTTTCTTTCTGTGGGACTCAAACTTTACCTGTTAAACCTACTTACAAACCAGATAATTTTTTTCTGCTGACATACCCCTTGCTAAATTTATATTCCATATGTGGAAATGGAGTCTGGAGTTTCTGAATGAACTTATTAACGTACTTGAATAATGGTTAAGAGCATGAACTGGTGGGTTTCAGAAATGGGGAAATGAAGCAGGAAAATCCCTTATCCAGGACATCAGACTGAGAAATAAAGCTAGATGGCATCTGATGGTATTAGTTCATCCCAGGTGCTCTTTCCATTAGCCATGAGCCAGTGCAATAAAAACAAGGCTTCACAGGATGCTCAGTCACAACCCAGACAACTGAGTATTACTCTTAAAACGTTTCAGTATCTGTGGCATTTGGGAAAATAAAAGTTTTGCCTCCTTGAATATCTTGTTTTTATCATTTTACAAAGTATGACTAATGCCTCTTTGTAAAATAATAGATAAAAATACCTAAAATTTGGGGCACCTGGGTGGCTCAGTCGGTTAGGCATCTGACTTTCCATTTTGGCTCAGGTCATGACCTCTGGGTTCTGAGATCGAGCCCCACATCAGGCTCTATGCTGGGTGTAGAGTCCGCTGGCAATTCTCTCTCTCCCTCTCCCCCTCTGCTCCCACACTTGCTCTTTCTCTCTAAAAAAAAAAAAAAAAAACAAAACCTAGAACTTAAAAAAGATACTGTGGTTGTAGGTTTTTAATTCTTTTTTTTTTAAAGATTTTATTCATTTATTTGATAGACAGAGATTACAAGTAGGCAGAGAGGCAGACCGGGAGAGAGGAGGAAGCAGGCTCCCCACCGAGCAGAGAGCCTGATACGGGGCTCGATCCCAAGACCCTGAGATCATGACCCGAGCCGAAGGCAGAGGCTTTAACCCACTGAGCCACCCAGGCGCCCTGGTTGTAGATTTTTAATAAAGGGATTCAACCCAACTGCACCCTGAGAATATCAGGGGGACCACCGGTTTACAATGCAGCCAGCCCCCTCCTGTGGAAGCACAGCATGCCAACTTTGCTATGTCCAATAGTGGGGACCCAACAGTGGAACAACGCTTCCCTGGTACCCAGCTAGGAAGATGACTCTCAGGGGCATGTTCAATGATAGAGAAATGCTTAGGATGTCTTAAGTGCAGCTCTTGCCTGGGCCGTGTGTCCTCAGTTTGGGGATGATGGGCAGTGGAATGGGATCCCTGCATCACGGTTAAGAGCATCACCACTCAGCCAGTCTCAGGCCGGGATCCCAGCTCCTCCTGCGAGCTGTGTCCTCAGTGGACAGAGTCGGCCCTTCTCTGCTCCAGTTTCTCCATCTGCCAAGTGAGCATGGTGCCCACCTCGACATGCTGTTGTGAGAATTATGCTAAAATGCATGATAAGCACCATCACAGTGTCTGGTACCCATGAACACTCAGTAAAAAATAAGTACAGAAAATAAGCTGTTAGTTATGTCCGATTATTGTTTCTATTTTTTATACTTTATGACAATTTACAAAACTTTAGCCATACAAACAACTACCTTTCTAAGATCAATTTTGTTAAAGGTAAGTACATAGGAAATGACAGTGGCCTGGATGGAGTCGGTGGTATTAGAAAAGGTACTGACTTGGCACAAATCTTAAAGACTGTGTATTTCAACTTGCTTGTTTGTATAGATGAGGGAACAGAGGCCCAGAATGGTGACCTCCACTGAAAGCAGAGAAGAGAATCCAGATTTCCACACTAGGCAAGGATGCACCCATGAGACCAAGGCAGGCCTCTCTTACTTTTATGAGCATGTATGATGTGATGATGTTAACTGAGTCAGTGGAGAAAGGCAGGGCTCTAGAGAATAGGAAGAATCAGAGAATTCCAAGGATCCCAATATGGAGACCATCATGGGGAAGTCAGTGAGAGAAGGCGTTCTGATGTTAAGGAGAGCAGATGTTTAGTTTTCAACGTTGTCTGCTTGGAGAAATATCTAAGTGGGTTTCACCTATGGGAAATTTCCTATCTAGAAGTGGAACCGTGGTGTTAGGGCTGGGCCAGGACTAAGGACCTGGGAGAAGAACACACGGAATTAAAAGATGCAGCTGTGTTCAACACACTTTCCAGTGGGAGAGACCCAAGGGTCCCGAGCTGAGCTGAGAGGGTCAGTTGAAATTAAAAAGAGAAGACAGAAATGCCACCAAGGAAGGGGAATATTGGGTTAAAGAGCCAATGACTTGGTATCAAGGTGGGCGCAACCGTCATGTCTGAAATTAGGAAGGAGGCCAGGTAAAAGAGTTGAAAAAAGAAACCACGTGTCCTTTGAATTTGACTAGGAGGCAGCCATCAACAAATAAAAAAGCAGCTTCTGGGGTGGGAAATGAAGCACCCTGAATCCCTCATTCAAGAAATTAGGCTAGGAAATAAAATAGGAAGGTATTTGATGATAGTTGGGAGAGATGGCAGAGCAAAGTAATGGCTTATTCAAGATAAAGGACTCTATGAATTTTTGAAAGCAGGAGGGAAGAGATGAAGGAGGAGAGATTAAAGCTTTGGGGAAGTAGAAGATAAACCCCAGTAAGAGTTCTCAAGAGGCAAAACAGCAAGAGATCAAAGCAAAGTTGGACTCCCTAGCATTAAATCCTCCAGACATTTCTCCCTTTTGGTATGCTGCATGTTTTGAATTTGAAGTTATGTCAGAGCTTTAGGAAGACTTAGGATTTTTATAAGGACTTGAAAGTTCCACTTACTCAATTTCATTTTATAAACAAAACAATTAATGGCAAACTGAAGTTTGGGGTCCATTTCCTCTGGTGTGGTGTGGTTTGAACTTCTCCCACGCACTTAGCACAAGTGGCATTAAGTCATTACCTGTATTATTATTTGTTTGGAGCCTTTCCTTTTTGATGGATCTAAATAGCACACAAGGAAAGCCCACATGTGTGCTTTAACCCAGCTCCCAGCAACCTCTGCAGGGCCAAACATAGTGTGGGAGTCTGATAAATATTTGTGAAACGGGTGAATAAAGGAATGAATTAGTGAATGGCCTCTCCCACAGAAAGCAAACTTGCATCCAGGGAGATAATGCAGAATTTGCCTTATTCTCTGGAAGTGAATCAGACAGTTTAACAAGTGCATTGCCCCCTTAACAACCACGTGGTTAAGGACCTGGGGCTTTTCCTGAAAGCATTTTCAGTATCTTAAAAAATCATCACACACCCCAAAGATATCATGAAAACTAGTAGAAGAATCTGTCCTTGAATGCAGATAAGAAGCAAATTTAACTGGAGAGTGATATGGTATGCAACATATTTATACTTTCTCAATGGCAATTTGCTTCTACTTTCCTATCCGTGAAATGGGAATAATCGTTAAGAGGTGCTGAACATAATTAAGATTGCAAAGTACTTTTAGCAGAGTCTGATGCATTAGGGTTAACTCTGAGTATTATTCCATCACTTACTTTCCCTAAAAGTTAAGTTTCCAACCTTGTATATTATTTTTATTATAATGCAATTAGATTACTAAGAGGGCTTACCTTTTATAGCTTTTCCATCTAAAAACCTTACTACTCATCCAAAGCTGATAAGATCCAAGATTCAGGAGGCATTACTACATCAAGTGCAGTCTGTAAATACCTGTGGACTGCCTCAATCATGACTTAATATTAAAAGTGGCTTCATTTCACCCTCGCGAAAAATCCCAGGCTCAGGAAGGCTAAGCTACTTGCCCAGCCTCACCCAGCATTGGCAACTCAAATCCAAGCTTTCTGATGGCTGCCTCAAGTAATTTCACATATCTGTAGCTGACTGTAGCTCTGATTTCTTTCTTCTTCTATCAGGAAATGAGGATCAAAAGCCCTCCATGGAATGGTTTCTCATCGTGCTTGTGGCAACCATCTGCTTCATCCTGCTAATTTTCACCCTCATCTGTAAAATGTAGGTATTTTTTTATTTCAATGTTTCCAATGAGGTCTGAGTATTGAATTTTTGCATTTCCGCCATGCATCCGCTAGGGTGCTTGCTAGCAGTTGGAATTACAGTGCTTTGCTATCTTTTGGACAGCCTTTCCAAGATGAGCAGGGACCAAATTAAAAAGTGAGAAACATCCTTAGGTGATTTATGGAAACCCGACAGAGCATAGCAGGGCCCCTCAGCCATTACACACCCATCTTGAATTTGAAGACAGTGTATTCATTTCTGTGAAGCTTTTTACTTTCATGTTCTTTTGATTCCTTTACTGCCTTCTCAGTATTTGGTGTTCTTAGTTGAGCCACTAGGAGACTCCTTTTATAGCTTGGGTAAAGGAAGGCAGCCCCCTAGAGACTGAAGTCACCCCAGTGCCTCCCACGGTATGATCTCCAATTAGGAGGTGTCAACTCCTGCCTTCACCCTTTGTTCACCCGGACCCTGAGTGGCTGACTGTCCTTTGGTCAAATACAGATTATAGAAAGGTCATGCAGATCTGGTGACCAATCCACGAGCCTGCAAATGGCCCATAAGAACTCCTCACCCACTTTCGCTCTCAGTAAGGCAAAGAGCCATTTAGGAGGTTTAAGAACATGTTCTGTCTCAGTCTTTTCATAATTTAGAAAATTACTTAGGTTTGAAAGAGCTTCATTATTATAAATATTATATTCTGTGGGCTGGAGGGTGGCATTTCAAAGCAGAGGAACACCAAAGGCAACTCTATGAGCCAGCACAGTTGAGTGAGGGGGCTAGAGCCAGCATCACAGTGAATGGTGGGGCACCAAGAGCTTACAAATCACCCATGTTCAGAAATTAGGCCTGAAAACATGCACCAACGTGAAGTGGTTACCATCATGTCTTTCTTGGATGATTCAGAAGCCACATCATAGCCCGACTAGTATTATAATATAAATATAATATTTGTAACTCTTGGTCAATAAAGTTTTTAAATTTATAGAACAGCAGTCCTGAGATTCAGTAGGTCAATTTGTAGAGCAGATACTGATACACAAGAAAGGCTGCTTTGCTCACCTAATTTTCTCCTATGCTCACTTAATTTTCTGCTTTGCTCTGTTTTCAGAGGTCACTTATGGGCCAGGCTGTTTCCACCAGTTCCGGCACCGAAAAATAATCTTAAAGATTTCCTTGTAATCATCAGCCCTGAGGTAATGTTGAAGGCTCTCATGATGGGTCCTATCTGCTCAGGGTTGGGTCTCCAGGGATCAGTCATCAGGTTACTGGTTTTGCATATTCCAGGGCAGAGTGTCTGTCCAGGGAGGCCAGTGACTTGATGTTGCTCTAGTCATTCGGCTCTTTGGCTCAATATGTTCACTATTGTCTGAGAGAATTGGAAAGGTCCTGTTCAGCTATAAGTGTCCTCACCAGTCAGACTGGAATTTTTTCTCCTCACCAGTCAGACTGGAAATTTTTCTATCAGCCATCTCTTAACTGAGCTTGGGCAATTCCTTCAATCCCATGAGCCCTGACTTTTTTTTCTGTATAGTCAAGGGCCATAGATGAGATGGTCCAATGTTCTGTTTAGCTCTGATGTTTCTGCACATGGATACCCTAATCAGTAACATTTTTCAGAGGAACTTTTCCTAGTTCCTTAGTAAAAAAACAAACAAACAACAACAAAAAACAAACAGAGAAGGCAAATGACTTCCCCAAATATGCATTTCCTCAGGCTCTATTTGCCATTCAGAGCACTTAAGCTTAACTGAATGCTGACCTACCCATGGCTGCCCAAGTGTTCTAGCATCATTTTGTTGGGGAAAAAAAAAATCATCCTTTCCCCAGTGAGTTGTGTTGGCATCTTTGTTGAAGATCAGTTATCTATATATATGTGGGTCTATTTCTGGACTATCTAGTTGCTTTCATTGATCTATTTGTCTATCATTATACCAAAGTAGTCTTGATTACTACAGCTTTAGTGTAAATCTAGAGATCAGGTTAATGCAAGGCTTCCAAACAGGATTAAAAAAAAAAAAAGATTTATTTATTTAAGGGGCTCCTGGGTGGCTCAGTCAATTTAGTGTCCATCTTTGGTTCATGTCATGATCCCAGAGTCCTGGGATCGAGCCCCATATTGGGCTCTTTGCTTGTGGAGTCTGCTTTCTCCTTCTGTCTGCTGCTCTGCCTGGCTTGTGCTCTATCAAATAAATTTTAAAAAAACTTAAAAAAAAAGATTTATTTGAGAAAGAGAGGGCACGTGAGTGGGGGAGGCAAAGGGAGAGCGGGAGAGAGAATCTCAAGCAGACTCCATGCTGTGCATGCAGCCCTAAGTGGGGCTCAGTCTCATGGTCCTGAGATCAGGACCTGAGCCCAAACCAAGAGTTGGAAGCTCAACCGACTGAGTCAACCAGGCGCCCCCAAACATGATTTTTTCCCAAAGTTGTTTTGGTTATTCTAGGTATTTTGTTTTGCACTCCCATATAAATTTTAGAGCAAATTTTATTAATTTCTACCAAAAAAAGCTGCTGGGATCTTGATTAGGATTGTGTTGTACTGTAGGTTAATGTGGAAAGAAGTGACATCTTAAAAATGAGTCTCCCAATCTGTAAACATGACATAGCATCATACCATACAAACAAAAAATATCGATTTTCTTTAATTTGTCAGCAATGTTTTATGATTTTCAGTGTACAATTATACATTTTGTCAAATCTGTCCTTAAGTGGTTATTTAGATTAGGGGTCAGCAAACTTTCTCTATAAAGAACCAGATTGTAGGGGCACCTGGGTGGCTCAGTGAGCTCAGAGGCTCAATTAAAGCCTCTGCCTTTGGCTCAGGTCATGATCCCAGGGTCCTGGGATAGGCCCCGCATCGGGCTCTCTGCTCCGCAGGGAGACTGCTTCCTCCTCACTCTCTGTCTGCCTCTCTGCCTAGTTGTGATTTCTCTCTGTCAAATAAATAAAAATATTAAAAAAAAAAAAGAGCCAGATTATAAATACCTAACAACCAAACGGATTCCCTCAACTATTCAATGCTGCCATTGTGGTGTTAAAGTAGCCACTGGCAGTATGCAAATGAAGGGGATTGACTCTGGCCAATAAAACTTTATTTACAAAAACAGATAATAAGCCAAATTCTATCCAAATTCTCTCTCTCATGTAGGTCAAGCTATTTTCTTAACAAATTCAGTTTTCTAATGAAATGCTTCATGAATGGATGAAACTGATGGTTGTAGGGCAGGTAAGGGTCAAACACTGACTGAAATGGATCATTTCAGTAAGCTGTGACCTTTAGAGTTTTCGATTTGGGTGTTTGGAATAATTATAGACCACAGTAGTTATGAACCTAGTCAGGCAAAGAATTGAGTCAGACAGAAGAACCACTCTGTCCTTACTTCTATCCTGAGTTCGCCTTTATCAGCGAACAGGGGCTTTGCTTTTGTTAACCCACAGCTTCTCTGGAAGAAGAACGGACCCCAGTGTGAAACTTTGTTTTGGTTTCATCTGAATTGATGCTGTCAATCCCTCCTCTCCAGCATACTCATCCCTGATAAACTACACCTGATTTTAGCAGTCCACGGAAGTCATTTGTCTTGTCTCTTAATAGAACATCTTAATGCTAGTATCTAATTTCCCTATAGAGCCCCCAAAGATTTTCTTTAATATTCTGAAGCTGGTGAGAGAAACTGGCTTAAGAGCTTATTGTATAAGCTTGTGGTTTGTTGTTAATTAAAATCAAGTCATGTGTGCAAAATAACAACTTGGGGTAGACAAGCTGGTTTCAAAATAAGCAAAGGATTAATGTCAGAGCTCAGCATTGCTAGACTCCTCTTAGACAACGTACTTTCTTCTCACATTGTTGAGTTTCATGTAAAAAAAAAAAAAAAAGACAAAAGAGACAGAGACCGAGAGAAATAGCAAGTAGAACTCAGAAAAATGAAGTATTGTCCCATAATGCTGTCACCCTATGGCCTAAATGCTCTACCTAGGAGAATATGCGAGCAAGTTCAGAGCTGACCACAACCTGGGCCCTATGTAGCAGTGCCCCAGCCTGTAGCTTTGAAGGTAAAGCCCTTCAGACTCACCCTCCAGGCCTCTGCTACAAGGCTGGGGAGGGGGGCAATTAGTGCTATAGGCAGTGATGATTTTGCATCCCACTAGGAAGCCTTTAGTGAGTGGGAAAGGAAGCTTTCTGCTTTCAGTGACAACCTGAATCTCTGAGCTCGGTGTGGGTACCCAGAGTTCTGGGATTTGGAGGATATCTGCCATCCCTGAGCTCTCATTAAGCAAGTTTTTGCTTGTTCTGACCCAAGTCAGAAATTGTTTTGTGACATTCAAAAGACAGGTACCAGCAGGGAGAGGTGGGAGGGAAGATGGAAGGGCAGAAGTTGACCTTTATCAATTACAAAGAAGGCAGCTTTTTGTTTAAAACAAAAAAATGTATCCTGTGTTTTAGATTTGTTACAAACCAGCTTCCAACTGTTCCTTATTTCTACAATGGTAGCCAGAGAGGGTTCCTTCCAAAATGAAGTATAAACCATTAAATTCTAGTACCTAAGGCAGAGAGCACATCTGCTGTTTGTCACTGCATACTCAATGCAAGGCAGTGTCTAAGGTACAACAGGCATTATAGGTATCAAACAATGTGTTAAATGAGGGGTGCCTGGGTGGCTCTGTTGGGTAAGCATCTGCCTTAGGCTCAGGTCATGATCTTGGGGTCCTTAGATTAAGTCTGAGTTGGGCTCCCTGCTCCCTCTCCCTGCCCCCCTCCCTATGATTGTGTGTGTGTGTGTGTGTGTGTGTATGCACAATGCACTCTCTCAAATTTCAAAAATGTGTTGAATGAGTAAACAAAGTAGAGAAATATCTCTTGTAGGTTATTTCTGTCACAAAGTTTCTCATTAATAACATTATAATAGCCCAACTTAGACAAATACATATCCAAATTTAAGGGGAAACTACAATAAACTATGAATGAAAAATGGTGGAGCTATTCAACGATGCAGCCCAAGAATATATATTTTGAAATATTACATGATGTTACACAGAAAGCAATTTATGAAGCTGACTATCCATTTGCTTCATTTAATTGTAAAGGTAACTTTGTACCTAGAGAACAGGGCTGGAGAGAAAACAATGAGCTGTGTTTGGGAGACAGGGTGGTGAATAGATTTTTGTTTTCTTCTTATTTTCCATATTTTCTTAGTGAACATTTACTGTTTTTATAAGGAAAATACACTTAAGGAAATAATTGTGAAGAAATTCAAGAGAACAAAGAGGGTTCTAAAAGACATCTAAGGGAGGATGTTTTGTTTTACAGAAAACTGTTTCCAGTGAAACAGAAATTGAAGTCATAAGTTATGTGGAAGAGTCTGGACTTGAGACCCTGGATGATTCTGTGTTTTGATCGGCACTGTAACATTCTCAAAAATGAACTCACACTCACATGCCTCAGTGATAAGAAGAACAGGAACTGTTGTTTCTTGGCTAAGAAGAGCTCCACATTTACTGAACACTCAGATTAGCTGCAAGGCAATACACTCAGACGAATCTCTTAAAAGCATGGATTCCGCCTCAAAAACTCCTTGCTTCTCAGGGTGATTGATCAATCTGACCATTCTGCCATGTCTTCCTACACTGCAGGGTACGAACGTCTCACCTGCCAATCTCAGTGCTTTACGTTACTTACCTCAAACTTTTGTGCAAGAGACAGTTTTTAAGGCTGATGTCAACTGGTGAGGCCCGCTTTATAGCTGAGACTGCCAATGGTAATACTCAACTGAAATATCAGTGAGAAAGCATTCTGCCCAGCCTGGAGTTAATTATGAACTTAGATTCGAGGCTCTCTTTCCTAGAGCAAGTGGGAGCCATGGTGCTTTCCCCCACCCCTGAGTTCTAGGATACTTTTTCCTTCAAGTCATGTGTCGGGGGTGGAGGTCTATCTTTGATTTAAGAAGCATGATTTGAGGCAAACTCAATGTGAAGAGCTAATATATCACTCCATACCAAAGCAGAGAATAGGGTTTTATTTGGGATTATAGTCTTGAAGGCAGCCTTGATAATCAGGAATATACTGAGAAAGGCATTAGGGAGAATTGGGTTGGGAAAGGGATTGTTCAATCAAGAAAGAACTTTCTGGAGACATGTTTGCTTGCACATATAGAGCAGCTTGTTGGGTGCTGGTCAAGTAGCTCTGGGTCCACCCTACATCTCGATCTAGGCATCTTCTCAACATCTTCCTATAGGATTCTGCATGTAGACTGGGGACCTTCATGATGGGGTGGGCTACAGATAGAACCAAGTGCATATAAGTGTGTCAAGGGCAGAGAAGTAGGAGGAACAGTTAGTAACTGAGAGGACTCCAACAGTGCTGATGGAACCTGGCCCTGGAGTAGGAAGCTTAGGACAGAGAAAGGAGGTCACAATGTTCCAAACCCCCTGTATGGCAGCATACTCTATATGTTTGTATTGCCTGTTTCCAAGTATTAGGGACTGAATGTTTGTGCCCTTTCCCCTCCAATTCATGTTGAAACTCTACACTCCAAGGTGATGACATTAGGAGGAGGGGGGTGGTGGTCTTTGAGCAGTGATTGGATCATGAGGGTGGAAACTTCATGAAGGAAATTAGTGTTCTTTTAAAGGGACTCTAGGGAGTTTTCTTTCCTCTGTGTAAAGATAGGAGAAGTTGGCATTCTGCAATCAATATGAGGGCTTTTCTGAGAACCTTGCCATGCTGATATCTGAACTGGGAACACCAGACTTCTGAAATAAGAAATAAATTTTGTTGTTTATAAGTCACCTGGAGTGTGGTTCTTTGTCATACAGCCTGAGCTAAGATGCCAAGAGTTAGGAACTACCCCAGATACTTGACACACATCATCTCTAATCCTGAGAAGCCCACATCATTTGGATCACTGCCCCATTTTACAGGTGCAATCACTGAAAAAAGTGCACAATGAAGGGTTGCATACCAGGCTCAAGTGAGCCCAGTACTGTAGAAAAGACTGCTGGGAAAAAAGTTGAAGCCTGCTTAGAGATAGGACCAAGATGACATGGCCCATCAGGGTGCTGCAGTCACTGGCAAAATGATTATTTGATTGATCTAGAATCTCTGTGAATGGCGTTCAAGAACCTGTATTTTTAGTGAACATTCTTAGACATTCTGAAACTTGCCAGTGCATTAATCACCTGGAGGTATCATTAAAACAGGTTGTTGGGCCCCAACCTCGGTTTCAGATTGAGTAGACCTGGGGTGGGGTCTGAGATTCTCCATTTCTAGTAAGTTCCCAGGTGATGCTGCTGTTTGTTTCCCAGTCACACTTCACGAACAGCAGCCCTGGGTGTTTCTGATGAATACCAAAATTTGAAAACCCACTACTGAAGGAGTAAGTGATGGAAAGGTCCTGCCCCAAACTCTCTCCTTTTAGGGCTGATTGTTCCCTGTCTGAGATCTTTCAAAACCAGAACGTGGAAACCTAGGGTTATGGCCACTGCCTCTGCTAGGAGGCTGAAGAGAAGAAGGAAGCTGCCCCTCATTTGGCTGCGTCTTCATTTGCAGGTGTGATTCAGAGATGCCTGCCTCAACCTCAGTGGCCAGCCTTCACCTAGGTACTGAACCAGTACCACCACCTGGATCTTAGTCTGTGTGTTTCAGGAGGAACACATTGTAGATCAAGAGGTCTCCCCAGTGAGTTATGACCTTCCTCTTCCTCATTGCTCAGCTCCTACCCATGTTTCAGAAATCCAAATCCCATGTTTCCTTCTCTGTGAAGCCTTCAAAAACAGTTTGTTGATCCTGCTTCTGGGTTTTCATTCTGGGCTTCGGCCCCTCTCTTGAAGCTATTGCACTATATGACATACCATTCACAGTTTGGATGGCTCCCCAAAGTGTGTGCTCCAGGAGGATGGGGCTCATGTGAAATTCATCTTTTTATCTGCAGGGACTAGGACCATTGGACCCTTTAAGCCCTCTTTCAACCCTGGCACAGATCCTTACGTGTAGTTGGAACTGAGTGATATTTGGCAGAGATCACCAAGGCCTATAATAATATCACAGAAAGGAAGACGAGTGTCTAATGAGAACATGATTGGAAATAACCAGGACACACATGTGTGCCCGACCATCTGGCTAGTGTTCCCTAGTCCTTTTTCTGCTGATGATGCGGCTAAGTGGTGATGTGTAAATGCTGTCCAGAAGGAGTTAGGCTTTGATTGTGGCATGTTTTAAGCAGTCTGTCCAGTTTTCACTAGCCTTGCCATGACAAATCAGAATGTGAGCATTCTCTTACCAATAAATGCCCTCGTCAACAGGTCAATTAGACATTGGCACCCACTTCTTTCCATCACCCACTAGGACAAGAGAGAGGGAAAACTGTCTCCCAAAGAGCCTTCAGTCGAAAGCTCAGAACAAACAGTGCTTCTCGAAGACATCCTTTCCAATAAGGATTTTATTCCAATGTCTTTGGCAGTTGGAAATCTCTGAGTGCAGCATAGGGAAAGTGCTGGGGAGACTGGAGGGGGGAGTTCAGTGTGCCAACAGCACAGCCATCTGAGCCTTATTGAAATGCCTCAAGGCCTCAAGCTATTTATGCAGGCTGGGCAAGAATTCCACATGGGCAAAGAACATCCTGATTAAAAATCCAAACGTTTTCATGGTGAGACTTGTATGTGTCAGGACCATCTGTTGGTGGAATTAATAAACCTTAGGTGCTAATTTGTTAAAGAAAAAGTAGGTGTCTAGAAGCGAGAACAGAGAACCGAAAACAGTCTTTGGTGGCACGAGGCAAGGTGAAAAACCTAATTAGAACAGGACTTGGTGTTAGCCCAAGGATCTTCGTGACAATGACCGTGTAGCCAGTCCTGCTTTCACAACCTACAAATCAAGTTCCAGAATACAAACTTTTCTGAAAGCCATTTTTCAAAGAATATTATATTGAACCAGAAGACAATCTTATCTTTTGGCCAGTAGCCCCCTGTTTTAGGTAATACATGTAAATGTAAATTCACTTCAGAATGAGAACCTTTCACACAGAGGACGGTGAGTTGTCTAAGTTCACAAACCAGACAGGAGTACCTTTCTTATTCCCTGTCCCCATATTCTCATCTTTGTCCCCAACATTGTCCTTACCATCTCTCAGCGAGGACCATCACAACTCAACTAAAATCCTGGCCTCCAGTATTGTCTTTTTTGGAAGCACCTACATAAAAGGCACATCTGCCTCCATCATCCCCTTCCAAGGCCCTCAGATAACTCTATCCCTTCAAGTTACAGCTCCTGTCTACGCTAAGCCGCCTGGCACACAGGTCCTCAGTGGCTCCCCGGCCACATCCCCAAGGAGCGCCCCTCCGTAATGAACACCGTGCTCTCTCAACCGTCCATGCTTCAGTGTAAGCTTTCTCCTGTGTTCAAAGCCTTCTCAGTCCTACTCGTCATCGGTTGACAGTTATCTTCTACATCTCACTCCTTTGCCACCAGGAAAACTGTGCTCGCCAGGTAACTTCCGTTTGATCCTATTGTATCACTTACTATGCTATTTAAAATTTTGGGGTCTCGTTTAAAGTGAAGACACGCTGAGGTCAAGAACAACGTCCCGCCTGTGTACCTAACCACCGAATTGGAACTGGCTCAATTTAGCTAGACAATGAAAAAGTGAATTTCTTAAAAGACGTTGCAGCACAGGAAACGATGTATATTCCATTTTAGCTCGAAGGAACGGAGCTCTACCGGGTAGACTCATTGATTAAAGCTGGACAGCGACAGCCAGCGAGTACACCATCACCAAAGCTTAAAACATGAAGTAATAAGAACTCACAGTTCGTGGGGCTCTCGTTCCCGAAATAGCTCTCTCTACCTCCCCAGCGCGTCGTCACGTGGGCTCCACCCAGCTCCAGCCGAACTTCCGGGAGCCGACACTACCTATTGGCTCGCGAGAAATGAGTGGCAGGCGGAGCAAAATTAGACCACGTGGCCCACGTGTGTTATCTTAAAGTTCTAGTGAACGCTTTTCACCACGAAGTTATCAGGTTAGTTTCGTTTATTAAAACGAAAAGCAAAGCTCTGTCCCTCTCAGGTGATGAAATGAAAGAAGACGTAAACCTGAGAAGGGGCGTGGGGAATTGGTGGGAAAGAAGTCAGCAATAAAGCGCTGGGGTCAGAGTTCAAAAGTCAGCAAGTTTCTTCTTAAAGAGCTGGATAGAAAATATTTTCAGCTGTGAGAGCCATCTGTCCTCCGCTGCAACCACTAAGTTCTGCCATTATAGCATAAAAGCAGCCACAGACAGTATATAAATGAGAGTGGCTGTGTTCCAATAAATCTTTATTTACAGAAACCAGGCAATGAGCCAGGTTTGGACTTCGGGCCAATATTTATCTGTACATAGCTTAATGGATCCAAAATGTTACATTTGAGTGTGCTGTTTCTCTCTCCCTCTCTCTCTCTCTCTTTCTCTCTCCCTTTAAAGCAAAGCAACCAATTTGGGAAATATGTTTAATCAATAAAAATCTTTCTTCTATGAGGGGCACCTCAATGCTGCCCTGGGTTGAGCATCCAGCTCTTGGTTCGGCTCAGGTCCTGATCTCAGGGTTGTGAGATCAAGCCCGTTAGGCTCTGCGTTCAGCACAGAGACTGCCTGAGAGTTTGTCTCTCTCCCTCTGCCCCTCCCTGTCACGCGCTCTCTCTCTCAATTAAATAAATCTTAAAAAAAGAAAATCATTCTATGGAGGGAGGTGGTGGTGAAAAAAATGTGTTGTGTTTGACTGAACTTAACCTTGTTACAGTTGGTTTTGCAAGAAACAAGGGTCCAGAATTCTGTTCACACATTTATCTGTTCACATGTTTTACACCATTCGCAAATAAGTGTGTGTTTCTGTCACCTCCAGTGAACCCTGAAGAGGGAAGTCTTAATCAGATTTCTGTGGTTTTCCAGTGCCCAGCACAGTGCTCAACACATAGAAAGCAGTCGACATTTTAATTGTTGACAAACAAAAGAGGAATGACTGGGCCAATTCAACCTCTCAGTTATTTGGTCTCAGATATTTGGTTCTGAAGAGTGATAAATGGTACATCAACCTCGTAATTTTTTTCCAACTATTTCCATTATAGTTATGTTCTGGGCAACAAGCCCATTTTTATAACCCTTCAAAACATTTCTGGAATCCCCCTCCACACCTCAGAACCATGGACCTTTGGAGATTTGATAACACATCAGCAAGATCCTGGAATTTTGCATTAGAAACAAAATATGTCAGTGAGAATGAATCCTCCCTGCATGAGGTTGCCAGACTTAGCAAATAAAAATAGATGAAGCCCAGTTAAATTTGGATTTCATATAAATTTTGCATGGGAATACACTATAAAATTATTGATTTTTTAAAATCTGAAATCCAAGTTTAACTTGGACTTCTGTATTTTATCTGGGAACTCGGATCTTGCAGGATAGCCCATTTGAAAAATAGCTCTGAGAATGCTTGAGGTCCAGTACACAAACAAGCAAAAAGCACATTTGCAGTAAAAAAATAATAGCCAAGCGGGGCTGCTTTGGAGCAGAGAAATCACCACACCTGAGATATATGAGGTTTCCCTGCAAGATTTTTATACTTGGGATCTTGGCTTACTTAAACCCCTGGTCACTTTTTAACAACTCATATACAACTTCCTGGGAAACTCACCACCTTATTTCTTCTTATTTCTGTGTGGCAACGAGTATCATTCCATCTATGTTCCTACCTACCTACCTAGATATCTATCTAATGTTTTGGACTGGACTTGACTGGAGTCAATCTACCAGCACTTCAATTACTGGTTTCCCTCATCAGCTTTGTGACCTGGGTCATACCACTATACCTCTCGGTGTTGGCTCCCCACGTGTCAAATATGAATAATGAGTAGGTTCACTTGCACAGAGATAGGCACATACCAGAAGTGTGATTGATGTCAGCTAGTATTCTCAACACATTTTCCCATATTGTGACAAAGTGCCAGTACTGGTCCCTTGGTCTCCCCTCCCCCCCCCACACACACTGTGGGACTCCAAGGCAGGTGACTTCACACTGGCCTTGTGGGGTGTTTCCATCTCCCTCGTTCTGTGACCCTCATGGGGTCTCTCTGCCACAGCATTGCCCTGTGCTAGAACCGTGCCTGGTACAGGAGGTGGCTACTAGTCCCTTCCTTAATGACCCACTAGAACTCCTTCAGGGACCTGCTCCTCTACATGGCTGTGCCCTGAATCTGCTCGTCCTCCACAACTCCTTCACCTCCTACATCTCACCCTCTGATGTGCTCTGCTTGGACCTCACCATTCTCCTCTCGCCCACTCGGTGTCCTGACTGCTTTCCAGGTGCACTGAAGACACTATCTCCTTATTCCCTCTTGTTCCTTCTTTGAGGTAAGTTATTTCTGGAGGTTGAAATGCACTGAATTAGGAGTTCTAAATTCCAGTCCTAACTTTCTAATCATCTGTGTTACTTCGTAGTAACAAAGTACTACAAACTGTTGTAGTACCACCTCCTTACCTCCGTTTCCTAAATGAAAAAAAGAATAAACTGGTGTCTCCTGCCTCTTAGTGTGAAGAGCACTTTGAAAACTATAAAAACAAATTAAGCTATTACTCTTGGCTAGTTAAAATCCTAAGGTGTATGTATCTCCTGGTAGAGAGTTTGTGCTGTTCGTAACAAGTAGTAAGAATGTGTAGCAAAAGGCCCGTGTACAGCTACTGGGACTTTCACATTAAGATATCCCAGCCTTACAGACTCCAGACCTTTAGATCTCGTATATGGTTGATCTTTTTTTTTTTTTTTAAATACTTTCTCTCAGTGTGGTCTTTATTACTAGAGCTCTGCTAATCTACAGCTGACCATAACTGTTGGTGATAAAGAACAGAGGATGAGTTTAAACTGTGAGCTCTCTTGAGTATTGCAATTTACACTTGAGTCGAGGGATTGGAACATTTGAACTGCATGGGTCACAGCATGAGGGGAAAAGGCTTCCTCTTGGACTGGCATATGGTAATCACACCCTGCCAGGAGGGCAAGGGCTGAGCAAATCATGCCATGTGGTGCCAAACACTCTTCCCCTTCTAGCTTTGTTCATGTCAGCAATGGGGGAGGGATATAGGCCTGGTGCTTGAGAAGTACAGTTAAGAATCACAAGCAGATTCTGGGGCGCCTGGGTGGCTCAGTGGATTAAGCCGCTGCCTTTGGCTCAGGTCATGATCTCAGGATCCTGGGATCGAGCCCCGCATCGCACTCTCTGCTCCGCGGGGAGCCTGCTTCCTCCTCTCTCTCTGCCTGCCTCTCTGCCTACTTGTGATCTCTCTCTCTGTCAAATAAATAAAATCTTAAAAAAAAAAAAAGAATCACAAGCAGATTCTAACCTTAAGATGCTCTCTGTGTACTGGGAAGAAGACATGAACACAGTGATTTAAATACCAGTGCCTGGGTGCTCGGTTGATTAAACAGCTGCCTTCAAACTCTGGTCTTGATCTCAAGGTCCTTGGGATCAAGCCTGGCATTGGGCTCCCTGCGCAGTGGGAAGTCTGCTTCTCCCTCTCCCACTGCTGCTCTCCCTGCCTGTGCTTCCTTGCTCATGCGTGCTCTCTCCCTCAAATAAATAAATAATAGATAATGGGAAGATAGACATGTGTGGGTACTGATGTCAAACAAACTAGACGGAGAAACTGAAGTCTTTGTGGAAAAGCTGGCATCGGAGTGAGGACCCTACTGCCTAACTCCTTTCATAAGTATTAATATTACTGAATATTTTTATTTTATTAACTGTTATTTAAATAACTACATATTTATATTAAGACATGAAAATATTTACATAAAAGGGGATAATGGACATGTGTTGAGTTCAACTCATTTTGGCTATGGGAAGCATCAACATCCCTTGGTTTCTGTGACTATCTTAGTCGCTTGAGAAGAAAAACAGTAAGTGATCTATAAAATTGTTGCTAATGTTTAGAGAGCTGTGCATTTAGAACTTTATAAACTTACTCCTATATAATAAGTATCAATGGTCAGAATGCATTCCAGGTGGTCAGATTCCAGAACCCATATTCTTAGATACTGCACTAAGTGGCCTGTGTAAGGTCCACTGTCTTTCATTTTTGATGGAGTAATTTTGGGTGTGCCTAGAAATGGACTACATGTCTTTCATCGTAAAAGGCTTGCTCCTCACTGTGGTTGGCCAGAGAATTGCTTTAATGGTAACAACAGGAAAATACAGTCAATTCTTGATTATCTGTGTTAATGGAGGAGAAGAGAGGCATGGATAATCCAACACAGCATATAGAAATCACCTGATGGTGATTACATTACATCAAATTACCTTAAAATTTACATGTCATTTTAGTAGCTAATTACGTGCTATTTATGTACTTTTTATAATCCATCACTCAACATTCAACGTTCTTTGAGCGTACTTTGCAGAAAGGTAAAGTGGTGGGAGAGACAGAGAAAAGGTTAATCAGGATGGAACATTGTTTCCTGGATATAAATAACCAAAAATCTGATGGTAGGAATAACTCAGTAATTTTATCTTCAGATAAAAAGCTCCCATCTCACAGGCTGGAAGAATTCTGAGCTCACCTGAGAAATGAAATTTATCATTCATGTCTTCTACCTCCATGCAAAGATGCTGTTTTGTACACAGGGTGTTTGAGCTCTGCAGGAAAACTGGGAGAATCCAATTATCTGGCAAAATAGAATTTTCTTTTAAACAGTTAAATCACAGGTGGATCAGGTGGATTACACACACAAAAAAGAAGGTAGGAGTAAGCAGTTGAAAGAGTTAAATGACCAAAGCACATAGGCCCCTTCCTAGTGTTCCTGCTTCAGAGTCACTGTCCCAGGTAGGAACATATTCAGTATGAGTGCAGTATTTGGGACCAGGGCCCAGGGAAGTCCCCTGGGATAGCTAAGCATACAAAGTGTGTTGCTTAGATCTTCCTAGCATTTATTATCCCATCTCATGGAAATGTCATCTCACTTTTTCTTTAACAGGCTATGAGTGCAGGTTTGGCATGATCAAGGAGAGGGAGCAGAGTAGCATCAAAATAATAAACAAAAGCCAATTAATTTCCAGAAGAGCACTTGGAATAGAGTTTCCAAAGTTCCTGCAGTCTGGATTCTTAGAGTAGCCTGGTTCTTATTCTCACCAACGCTTGGCCATTCAGCGTTTCCTTAGCTCACGTGACCTAATCTGTGTCATTCCTTTTTGTTTGCTCAATTTAACTCAATTTTGTTTTCTGTTGCTTGCAACCAGTGATTCCAACTGCAACCACCTTGGAAGCTAACAAATCAGACAGGTGTGAGTGAAGGTGCCTACCATGCCCTTTCTAAAAATACATTTAGCTCAGTTCGACTCCGCTAATCCAGGTCCTCATTTATCAGATGATGAAGCAGAGAGATACAAAGGACTTTTTCAAAGCATAAAGTTTGAAGCCAGGCCTTCTAATGCTTTCCACCACCTAACAAAAGCAGTGACACAGTTTTCTCTGGTTGGGTCACTGTGGCACACAGGCAGGCAACTGATGCAAAATGCTACGTCAAAGACCCCTTCAATGAATTAATCAATGATTATTTATTGCAAGGCACTGTGCTAGGCACTATGGAGAGTACATGGAAGATAAGACCAAAGTCCCTGCCCTCAAGGAGCTTACAATCTAGTTGGGAAGACAAGGCATACGTACAAGGAAAATTAAGTAACAATACAGGAGTTACGTTAAAATGCAAGATAACAGTACAAGAGATTTCCAAAAGTAGTACCTGATTAATTACTAAATGAGTGCTATTGACAGGGCTTGTGGCTAATTCAGAGGAAGGACATCCTGAAGGGCTGAAGTGTGGGAAGACTTCACAGACAGCTGGGACTGGAGCTACCCTAGGACAGTTGGGAACTGGGTGAGAAAGAAGAGCGGGAAGGGCATGTCAGGAAGGGTCAGCTGTACGATCAAAAGGCACAGAGGTGAGACCAAAAGCAAGCAGTGTTTAGGGGCCAGTGAGGGCTCAGTGTGGTTGGATACAAAGTTACATTATTAGATTAAGAAGGGTCTTAAATGATCAAGTTTAGATTTTATCCTTCTAGCAATGGGGTGGAGCATACCTTAAAACAACAGATATCCCTAAGTTAAACGTACAAAGGACTTAGCTAATCAAGAGGAACTATTAAAGTTTGAGCTTCAGGATATTTATTTGTGGATTTTGACCCTCTGTGCTTCCAAAGAGGATTTGAAATGGTGTCTTCAGGGCTGTCAATTGCAAAGGAATAGCTCTGGGTCATCTAGCTTTGGATCATGGCCAGAGACTTTTGAGTCCCTCTATCGTCTCAAATTATAACAAGGACAAGGGTGAGCTAACAAATTCCCTGACAGGCAGGCAGGAAAAATGCTCCCAAAAGACAAGTATCTTTACAAATGACAGAATATTTATTAACAATACCTTTAAAAAAAGATTACATATGCTAGATCACTGGTAAATATCATTTACACTGGGGTGGGGAACTACCTGGGGTGTCATTTTTTTTTCATTCATTTTATTGTTTTGTTGATTTTTTTGTGACTGTGATTTTAAGTTCTGTTTTATTTTAACATAGAAGTAACCATATCAAACTAAGAGAGGAACACAGCTTGAAATACTGACAATATTTTTTTCTGGTTACCGCCCTAGTTTTTACACAAGTGGAATCCTGATTATGACTTTATTGGATAAATATAGCTAGAAGGTTGAAAAGTTAACTTATATTATTTGTAAGCAAAAATGACAAATTACAGGCAAATGTGAGCTCTCTGAGAAAGAAGAAAAGGTGGCAGAGTGTTTACCTGTGAAAATTTTTATAGAAAATTTCATTGCTTTTACATGCACCGTTCCACAAGTGTCAGCTTACAAAACCTCCCCCATTATAACAAATAGTTCTTTTCAAAAGAATATGTTTTTTTTCTGATATTGTCATTTTCCAATGTGTTATTTTAAGACTTAGAAGGTAAAGCTTACAAAGCAACTAAGTTACCTACTGCAAAACAGGATAATCATCAAGATAACATACGGTTATACTAAAGATTTTTTATCATGTCATGAAAATATTCTTTGTGGTGACTATTTGCTGAAATAGGAGAAATTTGCCAAGTTCCATATATGATTTTGATTCAAAAGAAGAACTCTATTATTAAAGACATACACATATATAAAGAAATGATGACTCCATCAACAGAGAATTACCTTTTTAAAAAATGTACATTCAAGACAGATACATTTGAAGATAGTAAAATTATCTTTTATCCTCTGAAAGACTTGGTTGACTACAGTCACTTTTGGCCTATGTTACTACTGGATATGTAACTTCAAATTTAATGTCTAAGATAATGCTACTACAAAGACAATGCTAACTTAGTTGAGTGAAAAGAAAGTCTTACTGTACAATGCTAAATTCAGGGATGGGAATATTGCACAAGGTACCTCTTGGGCAGTTAGTTTAGGTTCTGAATTTACAGCCATTCCTGAAACCATCTCGAGTTGCGTTGAACAGCAAAATTCACAACAGGGTGGGAAAATATATTGTACATGTCGAAAGGACTTGATTCAATGCATTAACCATCCAAAGAGTCATTTACATACAGTAGCCTTGAGTTACAGACCAAATCTTCAGCTCTTCTGCCACTGAATCCTTGTAAAACTGTACAAGTAGTTTGTAATTTATTTACCAAGGTGAGTTTCAAACTCTTTCTCTAAAGGAAATATTCTCAAATAATAATTGAATGATTGTGTTGCCCATAGCATTTTACAGCAGAGGAAAAAAATCAATATCTACATTTCATGTTAACTTTAAAAAATTCTATAAAACACTAAATATATAATAAAAAATATGCATATAAGGACATATGTAAACTGCTTTGGTAACATCATATTACAGATGTCTTCAGTGCATTGCAGAGTTTCCAAAGAAACTTCAGACAAAGCTAGATTTGCTTTGAGGAAGTACTGTATAATGCCATTCCTAAAGAAGCAAAAAACATTTTTTTCCAGTAATAAGATGTACTTGAACAACAATATTACTTAGTACTGGGTGTCTTCAAAACAACTAGCTAAATGTTGCTTATATTATAAACAGCAAGTCCTTTAGATAACTTTTGTCATAAACTGGACCTAGCTGTGAGGGAAATCATGATCGTGCTGATGGCTGACAGCGTACATGCATTTGACGTGGAAGGTCCAGCTCCTCTTGCATAGGCATCTGAAAAGAGAGAATAAATTCACTCACTGTTGCTTCACCCTGGCTACAGAGGAAAACAAGGCCACGGGGTTTTAGGCAGCAGCAGAACTGGCCAGATACTACCAGAAATAACAATTTCCTAATGACTTTTTTTTTTTAAGATTTTATTTATTTGTCAGAGAGAAAATGACAGAGAGCACAAGCAGAGAGAAGGGCAGGCAGAGGGAGAAGCAGGATCCCTGCTGAGCAAGGAGTCTGATGCGGGACTCATTCCAGGACGGTGGGGTCATGACCTGAGCTGAAGGCAGATGGATTAACCAACTGAGCCACTCAGGCACCCCTCCTAATGACTTTTTAATATCAGTTCTCTGACTCCCTAGCCAGGAACCTAAGAGTAAGTTATTTCACATCTCTCAAGGTCTGCTGATGCATTTACAAAATGAGGATTCTATATCTAACATGAGAAGAAACTTCAATATTACTAATAACATTACTAATAAATGTTATATCAATGATGCAGCAAAATAAAAGTTGCTGTTCCCTTTTTAACTCTACCTTTGCACTGGGCATTGAGCCATGGGACACTTGATTCTTACACAAATTGTAAGCAAAACTGTTATTGTTTTTACATTATTTAACAGATGAGGAAATATGGGCCCAGAGGAGTTAGATACTTGTCTGAGATCAACCAGTTAGTAAATAGCTGAACTGGGATTCAAACCCATGTCTGCCTGAATATATCCTTTTTTCCCAACAAAATAATCTCAAGCCTTTCAAATAAAACCCTTTCTTGTAGGTCTTACATTTTTCATAGTAACAGATTACCAACTGTTGTTTGAGGTTTCTCTAAGAGTATAAGATCTTTGACCAACAAAGTAGACAATGTTTTGAAGGACAGAACTTGTTTTTTTCACAGTTTTATGCTTATCATCTAATATCAATTAATTATACCAATATAATTGCTTAAGATTTGTTTTTAGAATGAATTAAACCAAGAATAACCAATCTAAAAAAAAAAAAAAACAAATAATCCTTACAGTGATAAGAAAGTATGAAGTTAGATTTTTTTTTTTTTAAACAGAGTGAGATAAATTAACCCCCAAACAAACCCCAATCTTGTGTTTCTGTGGCTTGGTGATTACTTCCACATCTCTGGTTCCACATCTCTAGTTCCTTTCAACAGAATTTAGAGCCCTTGCCTTAGTGAAGTATACAATTCAATTCTGCCCAGTTTTGTTTTTGTTTTTTTTTTTTAAAGACATATGTGCTGGGGCGCCTGGGAGGCTCAGTCAGTTAAGCAACTGGCTTTTGATTTAGGCTCAGATCATGATCTCAGGGTTGTGAGATTGAGACCCCTCGTTCCAGAACTTTTCCATCACCCCAAATGGAAACCCAGAACCCATTACACTGCAATTCATACCACTGGCCAGCCACTGCAAGTCACTAATCTGATCTCTGTCTCTCTGGATTTGCCTTTTCTATTGTTGTTGTTTTTATTTTTTTATTTTTGTTGTTGTTGTTGTTGTTGTTTTTAAATAAATGAAACCATGCAATAAAAAATAATATTCTGCTGAGATATATGCAAACATATATATATATATATACACACATAAATATATAACATATATGTATATGTATAAAACAGGATTGACTATGTTGCTCAAAAAAGAATATTCTCACACTGTTCTGTCTTTGTTACTAAAGATAATCTTGACTATATATAGACACGTGTATTTATGTACATGTTACATACACACATTCAAAATTAATAATGTCAAATTCAAAATATTTTCGGCCACAGACGCTGAGTTACACTGTTTTGCTAAAGACAAATTGCCTCAACATTTTAAAAAACCCTTTGCTTTTTTTCGCTGACTGAGTCATGCTTTTAACTTTCTGAGCGATAGTTTTATAGTTGTTTATAGATGCGCACGTGTCCACCGGGGAAAACTAGTGTGACGGATTTGAGGTTGCTTTAATCTGATTTTTGATTGGTAACTGATTAAATCAGTCAAAACTAGTCAAATTGTCTTTTTTATGAAACCACCTGTGATCAGCAAACATCAGTTGTCTAATGAAAGGGGACAGGACTGACCATTGTTACAGAAGCCTTTCTTTGTGGGCTTTCCTTTGTCCAAGCCCGAGCTCACTGGGAAGACAGAGGAGAGCCAGCAGGCAGGGGGAGGGGAGGAAAAAGACACTCTTACTTGATATCTTTGGAATTCGAATTTGTTCACTGCTGCTGCCGTCTCCTCCATCACTGAATGGCTTAATTTCTATTATGTAATCTTCGTCAAAAGGCAAAGAAAGCTCCACTGATGTCTGATTTGTCTCAATGACAGATGTGCTGCTTTGTCTGTTCCATCTGTACAAGACCTGCCAATACAGAAAGAACAGGTGTCACCTGCCATCCTCACAAAGGCCCCAAAGATGGAACATCCATTGTTCTCACCTCTGGGCACCAGCAAAATGTGGGACCACCGAGGCGGTCAGGCTGCCCACACACCCCTGGGAGCCTCACTTATAGTAAGGGGCACGTCTGCAGCCACCGTTTCATTATGAGGAACGAGTGTACAGAACACTGTGGCATGCGGACGGAGGCAGCATCTGTCAACCAATGCCCTGCGTGGCCACACAGAACCTCTGGAAGGCTCAGGTAACACACCTGGAAAACGACTTCCTCTTGGAGGCCACACAGAGCTCAGTCACATGTGAGGGGCTTTGGCATCGGAAGCAACTTGGCCACTGTGGGACTATAGTCCTCTTTACAATCTAAGCTTCAAACAATGAACCCACCTTGTTGGGCTGTTTTCAAGATTGCACGAGGATTGCCTATCAGTGAAGGACTGGCTCAAAGGAAGCATGTAAGACATACAGTGTTTATGATGGCTTAAAGGGAACGCGAGATAAACATACTTGGCAAAGGTGAGAAGCACAAGACAGGCATCATAAATTATTATTATCATGAAACCTCTGGAGAAAGCCCATTTCAGCACAGGGAGATGATCTTCAAAAGGCAAGGGCAGTAACCCCCTTTTCATCCCCCTGGGACCTCCTTCTGAGCTCTGTGGAAAATAGGGAATATTCTGTGGCCATCACTGTCACTCCAGAAATGTCTATAGCTTCAACAGTCCCACTCGTCTTTCCTTTCTTGACCTCTCCTGGATGGAAGTCTGGGTTGGTGGCTCATTTGATGAGGTTCCCAACTAGGTCTCCTGAAAACACATCCCCCTGCCTGGAACTGCCTACCCCGATTGCCACCAACAGAAACAAAACCTAAAAGCGCATCTGGACAAGCGCATCTTCCCTTTTGGATATAACAACGGGGATGATGATTGTCCTGCAAATACTTTCTGATGTTGACTGTGACCTAAGCGCCTTATCGACATCACCATGTTTAACTGTCACAACAATCGGACAACACAGGCATTATTATTCCTTGCCGCAGATGAGTTGCCGCAGATGAGAAAACAGAGGCTGGATGAGGACAAAGAGCAGGTACGTGGCAAGGTGAGAGCTCCTGAACCCCAACTCTTAAATTATAGCCCTCCAATACCTCCAGTTTCTCCTCTTAGTGAGAAATGGAGCGGTGGGTGATCAGTGTTCTCCGTCCTGGCTGTGCGGCAGAAGCACTTGGGGAACGTGTAAAAAATACTGTCGCTCTAGCCTAGTGCTTTGCAACAGGATGGGGGGGGGCAATTTTGCTCCTCTCCCCCAGGGGGCATTTGGCAATGTCTTCGGACCAGTTTTGGTTGTCACAGGAAGCACTAGTGTTTACCAGGTGGGGGCCAGGGATGCTGCAGGACATCCTGCAATGCAGAGGACAGTCCTTTAGGCTGAGAGTTATCCAGCTCAGACTGGCCAAAGTGAGGAGGCTCAGAAAGTCTGCTACAGCCGCACTCCAGAGTTAGACTCCACAGAGGTGAGGTAGACGTGTGGTTTGTGGGGAAAAAAAAAAAAGTTTGAAATGATGTGGCTGCAAACCCTGGATTAGGTCAGGGATTTGACCTGAATGTGGATCAGAATTGCCTGGAGGGTTCATTCAAACACAGACCACTGGAACCCAGCTCAGAGTTTCCAACTTAGTAGTTCTAGGGTTGGACCTTAAAAATCTCCATTTCTAACGAGTTCTCAAATAATGCCAAGGCCTCTGGTCCACCAACGGCACTTTGAACTTTGAGATGGGTAAGGTTAGCCCACATTTTAAAATTCTGATCTGCTGAAGTTAGAGATGTAAGACCCACTCCACTATTGCAATAAAAACCAGACACACATAAAATTCAAAAAAATTCCCTAAAATGGTATAGATCCCATTTGTTGCCTGGCATTTCAGCACCTTAATTTATATCTCTCTAATACAAGGTGGAAAACACAATTTCCTTAAGGGGAAAGATTCATAAGCGCCCCCTTCCTCTCCGGAGCATCAGTTGTATCAACACGGTGTCCCCTCGCTCAGGATCAGGCTCAAATAAATCCTCAGGCACATTCAGGAGTGTCAAAGCGTCTCATCACGGCCCGTCAGGAACGTGGGCTGGCTGATGGGATGCGAGGGCACATCTGGCTTTGAGGAATAAATTGCTTCTTTGATTTACCTCTGGTCCTTGCCAGAGCACACAGAATTCAACCAGTTTCAAATAGAAATCCAGGAGAAACACTTCCAGGAGAAAACAGCTCCGTTATCAGCACGGCTTATCAGTCTTGTAATATTAGGGACTGCCTTGGAACCTAAATAAAAGCCTGTAAAACCTTTATTTACACCAAACACTCGGTTCAGCTGACCTATTTGAAGGCTGTGCTTGCATTTCATATAATCCAGGACAGGAGACAGGGGGGAAAGGCAGGTTCATGGGAATTAACAGTAGCAAACACAAATCAATGCCTACTTTGTGTTTGAATGCCGTATGTTCTTTATTTTAATGAAAAGTAAGAGAAGTTTAATTTTAGTTCTTATCACTTTAGACGGTATCGACAACCTGAAATTATTTCAGTTGTAGTCCATTTTTCAATGTCTGGGTGAAACATCAAAGTGGAGATTTGTCCTAATTTATCAAAGATGACAAGTTTTGCCTTGGGAATTGGAAGAGTGGCTAAAATGGAGCTGTTGGACCTCTGATTTCCTCACCAGATGTAGATCAATATATGAAGTGTCCAGACCATCAGTCCCCAAAAAAGTGAAGTCACCACCTCCCAATGGTGTGATTTCCTTGGACCTGAATGACCCTCTGGGAATGGTGCTTAGTCACAGTTCTGTGCTTCTGTTCTTGCCGCTGTGGTCCCTAGATATTTTGAAATCACGGAGACACTCCCACAATCAAGGTTAACAATAGGACTCTCAGCTACTTTCCCTCAAATTGCATTTTCTCTGCTCCTTGTCCTTCATTGGATGTCCTTGTATGCTACAACAAACAACATTTAGGGGTTTTTATGTTCTATGGCTATTCCCACTCTTTGGCTACAACCATACATACCAGGGATCTGGGTTTCGAGATCACTACACCAGGGAGAAAGAGCCCCTAACTGTGTTATTTTGGCCTGCACTTTGATTCAAAACACTATGTATGGAACCTGGCAGGGAACCTCTCCACTTCACTGACACAGTCATACACTCGGTGCCTGGAGACGTCCTCCTCACAAGCAATGAGAGCTTTGTTACCACCTGCTACCATATTATGGGACACCTGGGCTCTTCAACTTTGGGGAGCTGCACTGTGGCTTTGGAGGAAACTGACTGACATCTTCAATGGGGCCAACGAACACTGTATGTTCTAAGTACTAACACCATTACGTATTGAGGTAGGCACTCTAAATCTGATTTCAAAGATGAGTACACTGAGACCTGAAGCTACTATGCAATTTGCCCAGGGAACTATGAATGGTAAAGGGTAGATTTAGCATTCAAACCCAGGCAGTCTGGGTCAATAGTCTATATTCTTAACTCAGCCTAGTTTGGTCACCATCTACGTGGGAAAATTGTTTCCCCTCTCTGGTCTCTGTCTTCACGAATGCAAAACAAGGAGGTTAGAGGTAGAAAACTGATGGCCCATGGGTCACATCTGTCCCGCATATTTTAACTGTTTGGCTCTTGGAGTGTTTATTTTATTTTGAGTTAGATGTCAATATTTAAAACTGTCCAAAAACTTACACATGAAAAAATGTTGGGTTCTACCAAGAAACTGGAAGATATAGCCACGCTGTTTTTCAACAATATGCAAGAGCCCAAAAGCCACAGCTTCTTCTGGACAATGAGAAAGTCTCTAATTCACCACAGTCTCTCGTGCTTCCTGTTGTATCATACTGGCATGCGTGTACCTCAGGACCTTGGCACACACCATTCACTGTGCTTGGAACACTTTTTCCCAGAGCCCTCTCTCCCTTTTTCATGGCCCAACTGAAATGTCTGGGCAAAAGTTCAGAGAAATATAGAAATAGAAAATAGAAATAGAAAATTTCTCCTTATTGAAAGAGAAAATGCAGTCCCAAGGGGTTAAATGATTTACTTAGAGTCACAGAGTCAATAGAGGACCAATATGTGGGTCTCCTATCTCTTTATGCTATATGCTAGAAGACTCTGGGCTCTTAGAAAAGGGCCCAGTAAAAGGTCTGGAGATTAGTTTTTAGGGAATGTTTCTCCATTGGTACAATACAAATCACTGTGCGATGTGAATAAAAGAAAAGGAATGCATGACAGGGAGCCTTTCCCCGAATCTCTCTCTAATCTTAATACCCAAGGTTCTACCACCAAGTATGTCAATTCCCAATTCCAGCTTTGGTTTTATCAAGAACTTTCCAAGAGTCCCGTGCTTTTTAACTAGTTCCTGGGCTAGTTAAAACTAGTTAAAATACCTTTCTGCTATGCTCAACATCACTCTGCAAAAATACCACAAAACATAGCCTACGGACTGCTTTTGTCTGGCCTGCACTGTACTGCCTCGAATGTCGCGTACAGTAAAACAAAACAAGATATTACCAACTGCTTTTAATTGTGGCACCAAGGCTATTCACATTTCCTTTTCTAGCTCTTTGAAGTCATGCTAGCACTCTGGGATTAGGCCAATGAATCTTCTACAAATTCCTTGCTTCTTTTTCTCTAAATAAATCTAACTATAGGAACATGAACAAAAATGATTAACCATTCATAGTACTGTTGATAAAAAAAAAAAAAAAAAAGCCAACCAGGGCAAGCACAAAACAAAGCTGACTGGAGAGATGTTACAAACGTGGTTCTTCATGAGTTTTTGATGACACAACTACAAGGTCTTCAACCATTTCTGATTCACTCTGCCTGATTCCAAAGTTTAGTCAATTTTCTACAAGTGCCTTATTGCCACGGACTATTTATAAAACTCAGAGCAAGCCACTCTGGGGACAGAGATGCCTAGAGGGGCTGTGGGACGTCATCAGGGAAAGTGAGAACATAGTCAAATGATTTCCTGAGAAGAGACTGTTCTCACTAACAGCAGGATTAGGGGCCTCTGCAAAAAAGAAATTACCCACTTTGTATCCTTTTACTTCCGACTCATTATCTAGGGCCTTCACTTGATCCCAATTCAGGATAATTTTGGAGTCCGATGAATTCCATATGATGTTTCCGGGGGGTTGACTTGGTGCTATAAAAGAATTAAGATATACGAAGTCACAGATTATTAAGTCTCAATGGATTCTGAGGAATATATCCTTACTAGAATTCAAGAGTGGAGGCAATTTAATGGGCTATTGCACTAATATGTGTCTTCAAGGTCACTAAAATCTGACGAGATACAGCATTGCAAATGGAAAAAGATTCAGTTGATCGCCTAACATTTATATCTAAAAGAAGTAGCCCTTCCCAGTGAGGAAAAAAACATTTATCTTTCTGTCCTCTGGAGCAATGAATTTTGCATGGTATTCGGAAAGGTTCAGTTAAAATGCTAAGGTAAATTTGAATCCACATAATGATACCAATTAGTATGCAAAATGATTACTGGGAGGTGGGGATGAGGAATGAACTGGGGATATGTCTGATGAATCCCTAAAATATTTCTGAGCAAGGATGTTCTTACGTGGCTTTCTGGTTGTCACATTGACCGTTGCGCTGGACGGGCCTGTCCCTGCAGTATTATATGCCTTGACAGCTAAATGATACAGTGCGCTGCTTTTTAAATTGGTGATTTTTGTTGATGTCTGATTTCCAATTGTTCGTATTTTTCTAGCATTTTCTTCCTTGTCATCATGTCTCCAGTATTTAACCTGAGAAAATAAAAGGGAAGACCTTGGAAATCATATCTTTGGGGATATTTTCAATGTCATCAGCTGATTTTTTAAAAAATGCAGATTCTTATGATGGAATTAATTTTTTATACCAACTCATACGTGGAACTTTCGGAGCCAAGGGCTTGGTATGCTCTGAGAACTTACCCGGAATAGGAAGGGCCCCCCTTTTTGTTCTTAGCTTCATAGTGGGAAGGAAAATTGGCACAACCATTATTGGCTATTTCTCACTTGTCCCCTACATTCATCTTGAGCCCAAGTGATTCTGTGTGTGTCAAAAGTCAAAGCTCATTTTGTCAACCCTCTTATAAATGCTTAGACCCACATGTATTTTGAAAAATACGTTCCTACGGTGTACCAGAAAAAGGGTGATCTCACAGTGGGATGTTAATGCTTCAACTAATGTCTACTAGAAGCCATTGTTCTCTGAAACAAATTCCTCTAAATGGGAATCTGAGTCTTTTTCTCAATACAATGTGTCTTGAAGTTGCCAGACCCGATGCACGTATCTCTTACTTACCTCATAGCCTTGTATCCGCCCTCTATTCTTTTCCATGGGGGAGGCCCAGAAAACTTCAATGTCTGTGGCAGACAGACTTCTGGCAAAGATGCTGGCTGGTGGTTTGGTGGGTTCTACAGATGAACGTGGAAAAAGTAATTACTCTATCAGTCTCCTTCGGATAGGCTTCTAGATACTGGGATTATAAGGAGCAAATAACTCATGGGTGTATAACAGCCCTTAGTGATTAGGACCCTAACCATCATTTTACAGAGGAGCCATGATTAATAGCTGGAATGGAGTGGAAACAAAGATGATAAAGACAAAAGCCTTTGGCTTCTAAATTTGAGGGTAGATGGAAGAGAAATAATCCAGGACTGCTTAAATTTAAGCACCAAGTTTTCATAGCTAGCAATTCCTTTAACACACATTCTTGTTAATTAGCATTTGCCGTAGGCGAGAGTCCTGGTCACTGGATTATGAAAATAAGAGGATTAGAAGAAAGGAAAGCCAACTGACTTGAGTAAGAGTCGGGAGAGCTGGGTGACAGTTCAGTCCTAAAATCAGTAACATCACATAGCTGAACATGTATCCCTTATAGAGGCAGCATAAATCATACCTTCTTCTGCAGAATACACTACTGTGGTGGGACTGAACGGGCCTTCTCCTTTATTGTTGAAGACACCCACTTTAACCTCAAAGGGAGAGAAGGGGCGCACGCTCTCATTCCTGAACACGTATCTGGAGGCATCGGCTGACGCCAGCACTGTCAGCATCCAGATCATTTTGCCGTAGGGCCGGAAGGCCACCACATAGCCAAAGCCTCTGCCATTCTGTAATTCCTCGGGGACCGTCTGGGAAAGAAGGGAGGTAGTCTTCAGAAATCACAGCAGTTTGATTCAAATGCTAAGATTGTTTCATTTCACCCTACCTTCCAACGTTCTTATAGACATTTTTCCCACATATCTTACTTCGGATTTTGTCAGGAGACAGGTTTGGGGCTTGCCATCCATTTATCTTAGCTATGCACGAGGTACTGAAATAAGGTTAAACGAACCCCAGGGAGAACCTGCAGTGGAGAGCCTGCTTGTTGATGGGGGAGACCCAGCTCTGAAATTCTTAGAAATGACTAGGAAATTCAGTGGATAGTTGATCTAGAAACCAACAGTGCAACATGTACCATCCAATACGAATCTTCCTCCAGGGGCAAACAGACAAAAGATCGCATTGCAGATCTCATCTTGGTGCAGGCAAGATCTTCCCCCTCAGAACTGAGGAGCTAAGCTGAAGGGGGTGAGAAATTTCCTTCACTGCTGGGGCTTTAATTAAATGAAAGATTTTAACTTCAGGGACTGTTGTCTAGAATCTTTCAAAAACATTAAGTACACTTCAAAAAACTTCAATCTCCTCTCTCAAACTAAATTTTTAATAAATTGGTAACTAACCTACCTCAAGTTGTTTTAAAAATACCTTACAGAAGAGGGCTCCAGAAGCAAAGCCAATGGCCAGGAAATCATGCTGGCACACCCAATCTATTGCTGGCAGAGGTTTTAAGTCAATTGCCTATGTCTCAATTCACGAAGAAAGGAAAAGTGGTATTCTTTGGACCAGCCTTCATGGATATATATACACACACACATATACATATATATATATTTTTTTTTCTTGTGTTGTCTTTCATTTCATGATGTTTTTTCTGTGATGCATCCAATTAAAACTTAATTCAACAATTAATGGGCAAACACCATCTTTTCCTGCTACTCATTAGCTAGGTGAGAGGCAGTGTTTGCACTCCACTGAGTTTTGGCTCTTAAATACACAGGAGAAAACTTCTCAGAGTTTTTTTTTAACACAGAGGAAAAAAATAAAATAGCCTAGACTACTGAGTGTTCCTTTTGTTCCATGATTCATTTACCTCCCAGGTTATAACCAGCTCAGATTTGCTGCCTCCACCACCACTGACGTTAGCTGGGGTGACTTCGGGGACTGTGCAGGAAACAAAAAACAAGTCATGTCAGGTGGTAAAAGCAAATGAGGGGCAGGAAGGTCACCTGGCTGAAGTGACTCACTTTAAGCAAATACGTTGATAAACATGTATCTTTGTCTTTTGAGATCAGGACCAGTGTGCTTAAGCCACCCAAAGCGTCGGCTTAAAGAAGTGAAACGTACCAAGGAAATTGCTATTGGTTACCCGTTTCCCATTCAACAAGGTACACAAGGTATGTGACAAGTCTGACCAGCTGAGTTCGGCTGCATCCCTAGAGGCCGAGGTTTAGTGCTTTGAAAGGACTGAGGTTCTGGTTCTAATGCTTAGAGAGGCATTTATTAATGATGCGGTGGTACACAAAAGACAGACAATACACACTCTGCCCGTGCAGAGCTTACAATCTTGTTGGAGGGAGAGAGCACATGCAGAGCAATTACAGAGGGATGTCGACAATAAACAACAATACGGTGCAGACAGAATGAAGTGCAGTGACGTTCTGAAGTAGCAGGCTGCTCAGAGTAAGGGTGGGCTAATGGCTTCTCGGAGGAAGGTGAGTTTTGAGCTGGGTGCTGAAGGAAGTGGTGGACATAGGTTGACCCCTGGCTCACTGTGCTTAACCTCTTTGATCCCCAGTTTTCTCTGTAAAAGAGGGGGAATTATGCTAGCTTCTTCCTCAGGACTGCTGAGAGCAATCAATTCAATGACAGTTTTGGAGGGGGAAAAGAGAGCATGGGGATTAGCTAGTTACCACCATATAAATGAAAGATTCCAGAAAGAATTTAGAAATTGGTGACTGGGTGTGTTCCCTCAATGAAAGCCAATAAAATAGATCTAGATGGATTTCTGCCCAAAGAGTAGGGTCAGAGTTCCCATTTGCTTAGGAACCTTCAACATACACTTGACCTTGTAACAGGTGGGGACTCTGCAAAGACCCACACATAGGCCGCCCACTTGACAAGAGAGAAGGAAATATACAACTGACGCAAGTGCCTGTTATTCTCGCCCTGTGCTCCTTCAGGCTGTGGGCACGGAGGGTCTCATACTGAACTGTTGCCTGGGCTTGTGTGAATTAGCAGGATGTCTGAATCTTAGCTTCTGGGAAAGGTCAGTAAGAAAATCTTACTGAATACTTCTAAGGAGTTTATTCTTTGCAACTCATGATTTCTGTGTGTTGATTTTATTCAAAATGTGGGGCATGTGTTAAAAAATAATTCCTGGTTGAAGAATCTTGGTGAAAATGAACCAACGAAGAAAGAGTTGGCATCAGAAGAACTAAGCACAGGGTGTCTCCCCCTGTACAAGGAGACCCAGTGGAGAGTAAGAACTTAACTCTTGACTGAGACTCAGTAAGCTGAGCAAGTCCTCACCTGGTTTCTGATCATTGTAATCATTCAAGGGAAGGGGTTGCTAATATAGAGCCTCGTTAGGGCTGAAGAGCAGGAAGAATTCAAAGCCTTTTCCTAAGAGATCATAGCTACTGGCACAGACTCTGTGTCGTGGCTGCTACTCACGAGCCTCTTCTGTCCTCCGCTTCTCTGAGGGCCGGCTGGGCTCCCCGATCCCAATCACATTGGCGGCAACGGTGCGGAATTCATACTCGACCCAAGGGTTCAAACCCACGACAGTCGCTGTGTATGTCTTCCCATCAATAAGTTCTGGGACTGAAAGACATCAAAAGGTGGGGATGTTTTACAGGATTCCATGTCAAGCAGAGAGGAGCTTCCATCCATCATCATTACCATTACTGTGTGCTGGGCATTGTAGTTGGTCTGAGATGAGTTGTACAACAGCTGTTAGAGGGAAGTAATTCCAGAACTCTCTTTTGCTAAACTAACAAATTCAAATCAGATACCAGCATATGACATTATGGTCTTTAAAGCCTCAAGGCACTTGACTGTAATCATTATTGCTATCACCTAATACATTTTCCAGCATTTACTGCACAGTGTTGTGTACACTGTTTACTCTTTACAGCTATTCTATGAATAAAATAAAATCACTGTCATCATTTTTGTAGATGAGGAAAAGGTGCCTTATAAAGATTAAGTTACTGACCCAAGATTGCACTGAATTTGCACCTTTGACTGTGTGGTCCAAGTTCTGTAACTTATTATAATAATGAAGTTAACAAAATTATGAATCTATAATACCACTGACAGGAACTGTACTAACACATCTTAAGAAAGAATCTGTAAACTTAAAAGGAAAGGCCATGAAGATCAGGGAGTCAGAGAGGCAGAATTTGATAATATTCACCCAGAAGTATTTGGAGAAGAGCTCCTTCCCAAGAGGACACGGCCCACTGTTTGATGCCATAAAGCAACAAGCAATGGACATTGCCTCCAGGCTCACTGAACAACTGTTTGAGTTTTAAATGGGTTATCATAAAGATTTCCCGCGTGAGGGGTGCCTGGCTGGCTCAGTCGGTACACCATGCAACTTTTGATTTTGGGGTTGTAAGATCAAGCCCCACATTGGGTGTAGAGCTTACTAAAATAAATAAATAAATAAATAGATAAACAAAATAAAAAATATAAAAAAATAGAGATTTCCCATGTGGCTGAGAAGATTTAAAGGGAGGTCCCCTGTGACAAAGCTGAGGCCATCACCCTGGTGACTAGGGTTCAGTGGCTGCCAGGCTCCTTAGGCCACACTAACACAGTCCAAGCCTTCAAAGGTAAAGAGTATGGGCTTTGGAGTCAGACCATCTGGATTCTAAACTTGAATCCATACTTAGTACCCCAATAACCTTGGGCAAGTCTCTTAACCTTTCCAGTGCTTTGGTTTCCCTACCATAAAATGAGGCTAATAACAATATCTATTCACACCACTGTTGAGAAAATTAAAAAAAAAAAAAAAAAAGCATTTAGCAAAGCATAGAGCACACAGCAAGGGCTCAGGAAATTGTAGTTTGTTTTTTTTTAAACCATCATTATCAGCAGCATCTTTTTTTTTTAATATTTTATTTATTTATTTGACAGAGATCACAGGTAGGCAGAGAGGCAGGCAGAGAGAAGGGAAGGGAAGCAGGCTCCCCGCTGAGTAGAGAGCCTGGTGCGGGGCTCAATCCCAGGACCCTGGGATCACAACCTGAGCCGAAGGCAGAGGCTTTAACCTACTGAGCCACCCAGGCACCCCAATCAGCAGCATCTTTATCCTCTTCCTTTTCTTCATTATATTTCTGTAGTACTTCTTGTTCTTAAAATGTTTCACAATTGTTTCTCTTTTGGTTCATCATGCCCATTTCAGAAGATGCAGTTGTCTAGAGATCTTCTGAGTAGCAGAGTCAGGGCTAGCATGATTCCCTAACTTCCAGATTTTTTCTGTCTTTCCTTCCTAAGCACAAATGTGACTCAGAAGAAAGAGATTGAGCTTCAAACTATTTCTGAGGTTGGACCAGCTGATGTAAAAAAAACAAAAACAAACAAAAACAAAAACAAAAACCAACAAACAAGGTTGTTAAAATCAATATGATTCATCTGAATTGCACAGAACTAATCCTATCACCCCATGTACTTCTATCTCAAATATCAAGATGACACAGCCAACCCTTGAGGATCAGAGGAGTGTGTATCTTGCTGGCAATAACTACTTATTTGTCCATTCTTCCTCAAATGAAACCTACATAAAATAACAAGAGTCAGTTTGGAGGGGCAGGGATGGTATGGCAACTCACATGGCTTTTAATATAACAGAATCTCATGATTCTTCATGTCCAAATTTAGCCATCTTAAAAAAAAATAGATAGGAAGTCAAGAGGCTCTAGGCGGTCCTATATATAGCCATATATAAAGGCTAGGCTCTAGGCTAGCCTTTATATATGGCTCTCAAGAAACCAGTTACTTTACATAGACTATGTAGACTAGCATAATCCACAGCTTCTCAAAGTGTATCATCAGTAACACACAGATAATTTTAGGTATGCAGATTGAATTTTTTTGTTGTTGTTACAAATAAAGTATTTTAATATGTATGTTAAGGAAAACTATGACCAACATACAGACCTAGCATTTCATAGACATTATTGCTTAGGACAAGTTAAAAAAAAAAAAACAAGCAAACAAATGTGAATTGATATAAAGAAAAATATTAAAGAAATGATAGTACCATTGACTGAGGTTTAGGAAACACTGCCACAATGTATCATTCATAGTTGTGTCTTAATCGGAACCTAGATGGCCCTTGGCTTCTGTCACAGTGCTCTGTCCATTATGCTGAGTTTCAGAAGCCTCTGTGAGACACGAGCACCAGGCATCCAATATGGTACCTGTATTGACTGCTTGCCAGCCCACGGAGAATGGAGTCCTGGCTTGAATGACATACATGGTGATGGGGCTGCGGTTGTCAGGTCCGGGTCTCCAGGACAGCTGAGCGGTGGTATCTGTAATTTCATCTATGGTCACGGCCTCTGGGGGTCCTGGGGGACCTGTGAAAGAGCAAGACCCTCAGAGGTGGAGGAGTACGTTCACGTGTCCAAGCGAGTGATTGTGTAACTGAGTGCAGTGCTGATCCAATCAACCATTTATTCACCCACTCACAGATTCATCACTTGTCAATTCCTTTTTGAATGCCGACAAGGTGCCCAACATTCTTCTAGGCTCTGAAACTACAGAGATGGAAAAGACAGGGACTCTTCTTTCGGGGGGGGTCACTATATAATCAGAAAAAAATAACAGGTCAGCAAAGAATTAAAATAGAATACTGGTTCCAAATGGTAGGAGAGAATAGTGAGATACCACAAAAGCTCAAGTTCATTAATTCATCTATCATATGTTTACAGGCTTCTGATATGGGTCAGGCAGCATTATCTGTGGATAGAATAGTGATAAATGAAGATGACAGTCTTTTGGAAATGGTCATTGCTAGGACTGACCATGTGGATTTGAGCAGAACTGGCTTTGGGATTTCAATGGTCATAATGCTGCTCCATACATTTCTACTGTGCTGTAATTACTGACCCCAGCCCTGCCCCATGTCATATGTGAACACACACTTGTATACAAGGGAATGTCTGTGAAAGTGGCCGATGCTCAAGAGTCACAAGATTATATCTTCTTCAGTACAACTTCAGACCTGGGCTGGAGTCGAAAGACCCTCACTCGCAGCTTCTGTAAATCATACCTGTTATTTTTCTACTTATCTTCTTGCTGTTCACTGTTTCTCCCCATGTATTTAAACCATTGAAATGAGAGGAAATCAGTTCTAAATGAAGGCTTGGAAATCACAGATAAACAGAGGATGGAAAGCGATAGGCAAACAAACACAAAATTGCAACCCAAGCAAAGCCCCAGAGGTGTCTTAGATTCTAACAGGAAAAGTTCTCACCAGGCAATTCAAGGCATTGGTAGCAAGACACAACTGACTGCCTCAGGAGAGAGGGTGATCATGAGGGAGACATGATGACAGTCCTCATGTCCCTGAGACAGGAATAAGAAGCTATTCCTGTGAGGGCTTTGCTCAGCCACATATAGAGGTCAAGTGTACTGCCATGCACTACTGGGCCATGTGGCTGGGCAGGGAAGAAAGACGTCTAGCGGAGTGATGAAAAGTTAATTGTAATTTCCTGAAGTAAGACTTTCACTCCTTTACCCTTCATAGGATGCCCTAAATTTCTCTTTCCTTTTTAAAAAATCATTTTTATAGACCCACAGGTGAAACTAAATTTATCTTCTCCCTCCTACTCCTGCATGAAAGGTCTGGAAATCTGTACGCTGAAACTGATTAATTTTCCATGGTGACATTTCGGCATGCCAGTCTAATGCCACCTGGATAGAGCTGAGGCAAACTTTGGTCTTTGCAACCCTGATTAACTAGATAAAGTCCAGAACACCCCATCATCGTTTTTTTTCTCACTAGCTTGCTCATCCTAGATTCCCTCCACCAACCCCAATTTCAATGGATGCTCTTTTTTGATGGCCTTTAAAATCAAAGTACCATAAATAGAAAAGTGTTCCCCCTCCAAACTCCTCAATGAACTAAACAGACAGGGATTATTTGAGCCCACTTTGGGCAGCCGAGTAAAGGAAAATGAAGGGGTGGTATGAATTTGGTCACTGGCGGTAAGATGGTGCTTGCATAACTTTGTTTGCTCTGCTGCTCCTGCCACTGACCACACCGGTGGTCACGGAATGTTTGTCAACTTTGTGTTGGGGAAGTTGGGTCCCTCTTTCAAAATGAGAAGATGAGCCAATGTTTATCCTCTGAACAAAACGTTCACATGGTCAGGGCTCACAGATATTTTGGTCAAAGCAACAGAAGAGGGAACACTGGTATGAGACCAGAGCCTCAGCTTCTCTCTCATTGAAAAAGGGCTTTTCTACCCACCGGTAGCGGGCTACACACTGAATAAAGTAGATTTATCAGAGAACTAAGGGGGCTGGAGCCAAGACTCAAAGCTTTACCAGTTTCAGATACAAAAATCTCTTACAGGCAGTGAAATATATTTCTGCCTCCTCTCTGTAATATGCAGAAAAGCTGCAAGGGCAGAGCTGGAGGAAATAAAACGAAAGATTATGGTTTAAAATGGCATATTAATTTATCGGCCTTATTAACTGATTAGACTAGATTTTCTTTTAGACTGAGTTTGCAAATTCCTCTTGGTATTTAATGTTATTTTCTGTGAAATGAAGTATACAATATCATTTAAGAACTTCAAGTATTACTGATTTAAATATTTATTAGTCTAATTTATTGGTGTTTAAACTGCTGATCTGAACATTATCCTAATTAAATAGAGGATAAATTTTCGGCAATAGACTTCTTTTGTCCCCGGGGGAGAGCAGGGCAGCTCTCCTGTATTTTAAAATGGAAATAAACACGTTTCCATAATTATTCAATGGGTAGCTCAACCCAGGTTGAAAGTTTTTTGCTCTTACTTCACTCTTATCTGTAGCATTACCGAAAGGTTTTTGTAGGCGATTTAAAGAGGAAGGAAAGCAGACAGAGTTGGAAAAGCCATTTTTCTTTAACCTCTCTTGACAATGAGGTTAAGTCGGGACTCCCACACATCTCCCCCTCTCAGGTTCTGCCTGAGAGTAGGGCAACATGTCTCTTACTTCCAGTAATTCCTTGTTCTCCCTGAACTCAGATTTACCCTGCCTCCGTATCTGATTTCCCCTGGAGTTGTGATTCTTGCACTCCAGGTTCTGCTGGCCAAAGATTCCCAAACACCAATGCTTAGGGTTCAGAGGAAGGAGGTGCTAGCCAAGAGATTACTTGGATGTTCTGATTTGGTTTTAAACACTTAAGAAAAGCTCTGAGCATGCGTCAGTTTGATTCTTGTACATCCACTGGTTCCCAAAGATTTTAATTTCAATATAAAAATATTTGTTAAAGGGGCACCTGGGTGGCTCAGTGGGTTAAGCCTCTGCCTTCAGCTCAGGTCATGATCTCAGGGTCCTAGGATCAGGCCCCGCGTCGGGCTCTCTGCTTGGACGGAAGCCTCCTTACCCCTCTCTTTCTGCCTACTTGTGATCTCTCTCTCTCTGTGTCAAGTAAATAAATAAAATCTTCAAAAAAAATAAAAAAAATATATTTGTTAAGGCTCCATTTACTGTTCCTTTGTAAACTGGTACCATGGGCTCAATCAGGGCCCTTGGAGCCATTAGGTTGAAGTTAGGCCATGTTGGGAGGACTGAAGAAAACCTCACAAAGGTCAGTTTGCACATCAACTACCAGCTGATTTACTGCATCCCAGGCAGTTAGAAAGTGTTCCCTCTAAAGCCATATTTTAAGAACTGGATTGAACTACTAACTTTAGGGAAAAAAGGGAACTGGGAAAAACAGGTGATTTTCTGAAGCCACAGTTCTATCAGTGCCCTAAATCACTAATTTGGCTTAGCCGAGATGAAACATCAAAAGGCATGATTTGATCCTTCTTAAAACTATTTGCTTTTGTTAATCCAAAATTGTTCTAGAAGGTCCTATCAACTCCAACAGCCACACATCGGGGCACTTGGGGCACTCACAGGAGTTATTTTCAGTCCAGAGTAACCAGATTTGCTCTGCACTTTCTGGTGATCCCTCCCATGAGAAAGAGATACACAGAGGACTGTGGGCTGTTAGCCACTGTTTGCGATGTTCAGCTTCTATCTGACTTTCTTCCATAATTCTAAACCGGTGAGGTTTTTAGCAACCTGTGAAAGAGTAGATATCACACAAGCATTCCATGAACAGAAACCAACATTCCCATACCTCTCACAATCAGGTCAGCAGCAGCAGAGAGCTTGTCTACACTTGTTTGGACCATGCAGACGTATTTCCCAGCATGCTTCAGCTGGATGTTTCGGATCATCAAATCACCAGCTGAATCCTGCTGATAAAGTAGGGGAAAGTGGCTACAATTACTTTTTAATGAGCTCTAAATATCATTATCACATGAAGGACACTGTGACTAATGAATTTATTTTACACTGGCTGATGAAAACATTAGTGATGCAAGCCATGGCCTATTAAAAACATGTGAGCCTGTCTCGGAGATAAGAACCCCAACACCTTCAGAACACACCTTGGACAAGACCTTGGGGGTGTGTGGCTTCTCTGGGTCTCTGGAGCAGTTTGCCATCCGTGTCAGAAGCACTTAAACTTACTAAAGGTGGCTCTTGATCTCGTCCTGTGGATTTCTTCAGATATGCCCTCAACCTGCAGCCTTCACTGGCTTTCCCATACTCTGGAACTCTGTATTTGGAAAGGGGAGGCAAGCCCACATTTGGAGGCATCTGCATTTTACTGCACAGCTCTGTCTTACAGCCAGCATTTTGATAGTTCCCAGGTTTGAATTAAAAGAGTATGAGGACCACACTCTCCAAGGAAATCTAGCATCACCTAGTGTGGAAGACTGCTATAATTTGTTTTTGAAATGCCAAATGCAAGTTTGATTAGTAGATGAATAGGACTGATTACATCCCAGTATGGATTTCTGTGTGCCCTAGAAATATTCCTACACGCTCACCAGCAAGGTACGTTTAATAAAAATGAGACGATGCCTCTACAGGTTATCACGAAGGTGGCATTTTAACTAAAGAACGTGGCTACACGTTGGGGTTTCATTTCATAGCTCTGATCACCAAAAGCGTGGGGAGCAGGTGGCTTGCGCAGGAGTGCTCCCTAGAGGTCAGATGCAGGAAGCTATGCTTACTTCTCACTCCACAATGGATGACAAGATAATGTAGGTTATTTTGGCCCTGTTGCTATTCTTCCAAATGACAATAATGTTCTATAATATTTAAATACGGGAGCCATATATTAAAGCTAAATACTCACATGTTCTATGAGGTAGGTGCTCTATTGTCCTTACTTTACAGGTGAAGAAACTCTAGCACAAAGAGGATATGACTTGCCTGAAATCACTTAGCTAATAAATGGTGGAGCCAGGATGTGAACCCACAAGGTCAGACCATTCTACCAATTCAAAAGACTTTATTCTCAATCTAAGTTAATGTGTACTTAGTTCCCTTTGTTTTAGAGCAACATATTACAAATCCATCCAGGACAATGGAAAACCTGGAACTGCCAATAGTTGTAAATAAGTTTAGAAGATAGGCTCAAGCATTCAGTGAAGGGAGAGCTGATGTGTAGGTACTCAATTAGCTTGGGCTGATCCCTGCTGTGTGATTTTATGTAAGTCTCTGGGTTTTAGTTTACTGACCTATGAAAGAAGGATACACTGCCTACTGGGTGAGGTTGTGAGAATCAAATGAATCTGTATGTGTATATGAAATCTGAAGACTGGGAAGCACAGAGTAAATTTAAATTGGTTTTATTGATGACCATGAGTGGTCATGTCAAAGATATTAAATCTACCTCAAGGAGAGCTGTGATATATATTTTGTTTAACCTGAAAACTCTTTTATTTATAACCCTTGGGTTCTCATTCAGATTCTATTTACTAATCAAGTCTTATAATTGCTCAGTAAAAGAGTAAAATAATTGCTACCCTATTCCACAGGCTTTCTGTGATGATTAAAGAGCCGACAGACATGAAAGTGCTTAATAAATGATTAGGCACTTGGCAAATATAAGGCTTCATCATCGTCGTCATTAATGCTTCTTTACCTAAGACATTCATGTGGTTCTTAGGACTCTAGGGTATAGGTTTAAACAGAAAAATATGCCTCACAAGGAGGCGTGTGCAGGGAAGGTGGAAAGCTGAATTTGTTTTAAAGAAATGGGTATGCCATATCAATAATCCATTTTCTTCACCAAGGTCTTAAAGTCAGGGTAAACTAGTTGTAGCTTGAAAACTTCACAGTACAGCACCATATTAATGGAATGTGCTGTCTTTATTTACAGATTTGGACCAGAGTTGTGTTTTAAAAGTTTAAATTGAAACAAAGAAAAAAATAAAGTCAGGATTGAAGTAAGAGTCTCACAGAAGGAGACCACAATCAACTTTCTCTTTCCCTTTGAAGTCATTCAGATAACCCAGTTTGCTGAGATCTATCTCTGTGTTCCTCCCAAAGTGAACAAAACAGCACCAGCTTATATTCTCCTGGTACGGTCTGTTCTGTTCCTGACAGAGCATTTGGAGGCTGTCAAAGGACAAGTGGAAACTGAAATCCCCAACAGGTTGGCTCTACCCAACATCCCTTCCACCACACTGACCCAGGAAGTAGAAGCTGTGAAATGGCTTAGCTTCAGAATTGCTTCCTTCCCTCTTCTACTGTCAAGTTCGACCTCTATAGACATTAAGGATCCTGGTGACTAATACACTTACTTCTCAGTTTGTGTAGTGCTGTCCTGAATTTTTCACTTCTTTGCAATAGTTGATTGGTGAGAGTTTCACAGAAGAGACAAGCTTTTCCCATCTGAGAGGCTAACGAGGGTGAGCCCACAGATAGAGCTCTCTACAAAGGCCGTCATTAGTGCTTCACTCCATAAGGGGTGTCTCCACCTGTGCCTCACCCCTGGCTGGTATGCAGCCAGTCCAGGATAACATCCACATCTGTCTGACTGGCAGGCTCGCTCTTTTGATCGGTCAGACAGCTGTTCTAATTGGTTGGTGCCTGTGCCATTCTGGGAGATAATATATTTAATATCTCTCCTGGACAAGACATTGGTCCTAGCATGAAAACTAATATTCTGCTTAACCTATGAAGGTCTTCTCAATGTATCCTTTCCTGTTATTAAAATCAACGTCATTCTTCCTTTAATTAGTACAACTATTAAAATTTGTCCAGGGGCGCCTGGGTGGCTCAGTGGATTAAGCCGCTGCCTTTGGCTCAGGTCATGATCTCAGGGTCCTGGGATCCAGTCCCTCAGGGTCCTGGGATCCAGTCCCGCATCGGGCTCTCTGCCCAGCAGGGAGCCTGCTTCCTTTCCTTTCTCTCTGTCTGCCTCTCTGCCTACTTGTGATCTCTCTGTCGAATAAATAAATAAAAATCTTTAAAAAAAAATTTGTCCAGTACTTCTTTTGTGGGAGGCATTGGACTATGCACTTTTCTAGACCTGAAGGTATTTAATATCTTCAATGCCCTTGTGAAATTCATATCTCTCCCACTTGGTTATTAAGCTGAATCATATCAAAGAAGTCCAGAATGCTTAATATTGGCAATTTCATCCAACCTTTCTAACCAGGATTCCAAGAGAGACTCCCTCATGACCTAAGGTATCCACTGATGTAATAAACTAACTTCTCTCCTATGTATCTAAAATATTACCAGTCATATATGATCTTTGGAAAAACTGAGAAAATGCTCAGATCATTCTTGGTGTTCTGTGAGAGACATCATTTGAGAAAGGCTGCAAGAATGTAATTAACAGGACAAGTACTATAGTTGAATGGAAAACAGGTCCTCAGCATATCATACAGATATTTTTATAAGCCTTAGCCCACTTTTTCTCAACATAAGGGGTAAGGGAGGCAAAATGAAGTAGGCAAATTAGGTTCCTATGGTAGAGGGATGGGGAGGGCTTTTCAAATCATAGCCTCACTTTTATTTTCTGCTGTCTTTTGGTTGGATGCCTCCATGAGAATGGCAGCCAGAGTGAATCTTTATTACTAATGAGACTATAAGACTGTGTTAGGGTAAAAAAAATATTTTTTGACAACAATTGTGATAGATACAAATTATTTCCAGATTTAACCTCATCTTGGTGTGTGTTCAATGGTAATATGTATTTTTATGAAAGAAAGGCATTACGGAAATTCAAACATTTGAATTCAAAATTACCTGGAGATAATAAATACCCTGATCAGACTTTCAGATTCAAGAAAGAGACCCTGGGGCGCCTGGGTGGCTCAGTGGATTAAGCCGCTGCCTTCGGCTCAGGTCATGATCTCAGGGTCCTGGGATCGAGCCCCGCATCGGGCTCTCTGCTCCGCAGGGAGCCTGCTTCCTCCTCTCTCTCTGCCTGCCTCTCTGCCTACTTGTGATCTTCTCTCTATCAAATAAATAAATAAAATCTTAAGAAAGAGACCCTAATGTCACAATGATGAGACTTCTATAAGAGCCAAGGAAAGTTGAATCAGCAGCCTAAATACACATGAGTAAACTGTCCTTAAGATATTTTCTGCTAGGATATATCGTACTGTGTGGGGTAGAGAGTCGGGGATTTGAAGTTTAAAGCTGAGTTCCACAGGTTAGGGTTATGAGGCGAAGGCAAGCCATACATTTGCCCCTGAGCTCCAGTTTCCTCATTCATACATAGTTCAGAATAACTAGCCTATAGCATTGTTGTGGGGATCAAGAGGACTGTCATGTAGGGTTACTCAGCCATAGGGGCCACACCCATCAGGCAAAAAGGAGCAACAATTAACCAAGAATTTCTTAAAAGAAGGCGTTGGAACAAGATCATCAAGAACAATCTTATGTTTCTTTTCATGTTAGGCTAAACAAGTTGAGTCACTTTGCAGATGTTCAGTTGCATAGTGAATTTGCTGTAGGTAGTTTGATATTAATACTTACCCCTCCGACTCTTTCAAAGTGGTCCCCATCTTTGTCAAAATCTATCAGGTGTCCATTAAATGACCAGGTAAACACGATGTCTAGCGAGTGATCATGTGTTACCTGGCAAGGCAGAACAATACTTTCTCCAACAGTCACATCCATGCTGGAAGGAGGTACCATCACCCTTGTTGGATCTGTAGGGTGAAAACAGAGGGAAACCAACAACAAAGCCTATGAGCTTGTGTGGAAGTAAAATGTAGAATCCAAGAGCAGGATGAAATACTAAGTAGTTTTGCTTTATTTTTTTCTTAGGCTGTGACCAGTAAACCTCAGTCATCTGGGAAGCTGAGATTCAGGCCAGGAGGTCATTTTTAATATGAAAAGATGAAAACGCTCATTATGTGAACCTTCACAGAGCAACAAAACTCAGCTGGGGAGCACAGAGGTTAGATCTCTGAAGACACTCATGGAAGGGCCTACTTCTGACAGCCTGCTTGGAAATTGCCTCTTTAAAAATGTTTTCATATCTCCCTAGTGTCACTAGAAAGCAGTAATTCAGTTGAATACTAACAGGAGAAATCCATGTTAATTTGAAGTTTGCTTGATTCCCTCCCCTCTTATTATAAAAGTGATAAATGTTTAGTATGGGAAATTTAGGAAATTTAAGAAAGTTAAAAGAAGAGACCAAAAAACCAATTCAAAACAAATCCTACTTACTCTCTTTACTGTCCAGAATAAACTTTCTTTCTTCATTTTTTTCATTTTGGTATAATTTCTTTGGTATAATCTCTCTTCATTTTGGTATAATTTCCCTCTGCCTTCTTGGTTTATAGTTTTTCAAGTTGTTTTGTTTTGCATCTTGTAAACATGATACACATATGATTTTCCTTTTTTCTCTAGTTGATATAATATAGGTTTATATCTTTATCCCACTTATTTTTATAATCTGCATAACATACTATTAAGTTTATAATCTCAACCATTTTGAAACTAAGACATTTTAGTAATTTTTTTATAAATATAAAAGAACTGCAATGAACTCATTGACAAAATTATATATGTTTGTGTATGTATATTACATCTTTAAAATAAGTACTAATTTGTTTTTAAATTCACCCTTTACGTTATGATTTCAACTGAAAATGAAATGGGCTTGTTTAGCTGAGACAGTTTAAGAACCCTAATGCCCTACCATTCACATGCTGATCTTTTATTTTTCACTGCAATATGATTTCATAAATGTTGTCAGAATACAAGAGTGAAAATAAATTTGAGATAAAGATAAAGGTCATATAAACACCTAAAGAATGAAATTTTGAATCCAGCCATATTCCAGAAATTTCTCTGCACTAAACCAAATCAAACTAAACCAACTAAACAAACTATAACAAAGAAGACAAATCAAAAGCAAACAAAACAATGAAAGAACATTGATTAATACCTTTCTGTATTCACAGGATTGCATTTCAGTCTGTGGGGTATATAAATATTTATTAAGTGTATGTCCTCGATTAAAATCTCAGCTGGACATTGGGGAGGGGAGGCGAACCATAAGAGACTATGGACTCTGAAAAACAACCTGAGGGTTTTGAAGGGTCAGGGGTGGGAGGTTGGGGGAACAGGTGGTGGGTGATGGGGAGGGCACGTTTTGCATGGAGCACTGGGTGTTGTGCAAAAAGAATGAATACTGTTACGCTGAAAAAAAAATAAATAAATAAAAAGGGTAAAATAAAAAAAAAATAAAATCTCAGCTGGAAATTTTGAAATGATGTCTCATAGGACATGTTTGATGGGTCCTACTTTCCAACAATGCATTAAAAAACCTCCTTTTTAAAGATTTTATTTATTTATTTGACAGACAGAGATCACAAGTAGCCAGAGAGGCAGGCAGGGAGAGAGAGGAGGAAGCAGGCTCTCCGCTGAGCAGAGAGCCTGATGTGGGGCTCAATTCCAGGACTCTGGGATCATGACCCCAGCCAAAGGCAGAGGCTTTAACCACTGAGCTACCCAGGCACCCCCAAAAACTTCCTTTTTTTTTTTTTTAATATTTTATTTATTTGACAGAGAGAAATCACAACTAGGCAGAGAGGCAGGCAGAGAGAGAGAGGAGAAAGCAGGCTCCCTGCGGAGCAGAGAGCTGGACATGGGGCTTGATCCCAGGACCCTGGCTTTAACCCACTGAGCCACCCAGGCGCCCCCAAAAACTTCCTTTTTAAAGAGAGTATTTAAAAGAGTTTTTCTGCCCTTTTATGCAACTATGGAAAGCACACATCTCAAGTCTTTAGAACAGGAAAGTCTGTGTCCATAAACAGACTATTAGCTTGGAGTGAAATACACTTTTGCTGTTTTCCAAAACTAGGAAAATATCATAAATGGATTGCTGTTCTTTTGGTCATTGCGTTGTATGAGTGATGTCCATGAAAAGAAAAGGTAAAAACAGGTATGTCTAGCTAAGAGACAATGGGAGGGAAAATCCTTTATTTTAAAACCCGAGACTTTTACAAATCACATAATCAAAATTTGCTCTAGTGATTAACTGATTTGCAGGTATTAATACAGATTGAGATTTTTTTAAATGAGGGAAGGAATTGAGAACAAAGCACCTTAGAATAATTGTCACTTTTAAATTTAAATTTTCTTCATCTATAGAATAAAGACTGGAACAAATAATTCCTGGCCAAAATCATATGTGTGTATGGTTTTTAATTGCTAAGATGTTGCCTAATTCTCCTTTAATTGGCTGACTACTGATTTCACAATTTAGATTCTTATCTTAAAGAACATTCATTTGTTGATTTATTCACCAAGTGTGTAGTGTGTGTTGTATGGATGACAGCGTCTTCGTACCAAAAGAGATATAAAAAAGAGAATGAGGGAATAAAAGCATTCATAATAACTAGCTGAGCCTCTTACATTCCAGACACCGTGTTAAAACTTTACATAGATTATTTCAGTTATTCTTAACAAAGAGGTATTATTATCATCCCTACCTAATGGATGAGGGAAACTGACACTGAAGAGTGTTTAAAAGGAACTATCTATTCCTTTTAAACACGCGCTGAGCTGCGTCCTTTCATTTAGCTGAAAACATGATACCCATTCACAAATCATCCAGAGAACAAATCTAAGGGCATAATATAACAATCTGTACTCTTGCTTATGTATAGTCAACTTAAGATATCTGAATGCAGAAGAAATTCAGAGAAGGCTGTGGGGTGGAGACAGTTTGAGTGTTTCACTGCAGGAGTAATGAAGTTACTGCCTTAAAAAGCTAAAAAGTAGTAATGACTTAATGCATAAAATGTTGGCTCTAGCTCTAAGCTTACACGTCAGACTTCTGAGAGTGGAGTCAAATGTCCAGGCTCAAGTCCTTAAACAATGTCTTGGCTTCCTATCTCCTGATAACTTCTGGGTGAGCAGCAAGGAGTTGGCACATATTCCAAAGCCTAGAGTCATTTGCAATTCAGGCTCACATTTTTAATTGACATTTGTTTCCTGAAGAACTGTTCATTCCTTTAAGCACAGGTAGGGAGTGGGGACAGATTTTATTATTAGTGAACTCAGTTGTCTGTTAACCAAGAACCAGGGAAGTTCCCTAAATCAAGGATTATGCTGGTCTAGTCTGTGCTGACAGCTGTTAATTCATTAACTTAGCACTTGTCACCGATTCATGTTCTGGGCCTTGAAGGAGCAGAAATCAATACAAAGCAAGTCATGCAGTATACACAGAGCAGAGAGGTCTCCTTGGGACTAGAGAAGATTAAACTAAAGAGGTTGAAACCTCATTATCTACTTGGTTTTCTCAAATTGCATGCCTGTTCACTACTCCTGTTTTCTGTGTTGTGAATTCTGATTTTTTTACTTGATTAATTTCCTTAAATTTGAATATAAACGCTGTACACAAATAAACAGATGGCTTCTTCAAAACAAAACTGTCTCCCCTCCTTGGGTTTTAATTCATCAAGATCAGGAAGAACCTATATTTACGACTTCTGTTCTAAAGAGTCACTTCAGCTATCGTTCTGTGCATAGAACTCTCAAAGGCAATTAGGACTCGAGATGTGAATTGAAGTCTAGATTTGGATGTAATTAAATATCAACAATACATATGACCAACGACACCCCTCAACTTTTCTGCTTGTGGCTGGTTCATCTGCAGAGAATGATAAATTCAGAACTCCAGAGGACTGATGCTTAAAATGTATATATTTACCAAGTGTTTAAACCTCCTAGAATAAAATTAAAAAACAACAACAACAACAACAAACACCTCATGTTCTACATTGCTTTCTTGATAGAGGACAGAAAGTACACTAAGTGGTTTGTTCTCAAGAGTATGACAATAATGAGAGAGAGACAATTATTAAAAACTTGTTAATGATTAGGTCAACAATTTGATGCATAAATTATAATACGTATTATCCAAGTCATATCATCCTCTGAATTTCCCTGTTGGTGGAAAAGCTTTCTGATCTAGGGGCTTTATTATCTGTAAAAACAAGTACCTGTGGGTTCACAGGACAAGAATTCTATTTTGCTTTTTCTTTCCCTATACAATACCAATCCTTCCTTTCAGTTGGTAAATATTTTCACTCATGGTGCCATGATATTCACTCAGTGACTATCAGGAAAGTACCTTTTATTTTTTTTAAAGATTTTATTTATTTATTTTACAGACAGAGATCACAAATAGGCAGAGGCAGGCAGAGAGAGAGGAGGAAGCAGGCTCCCTGCTGAGCAGAGAGCCCAATGCAGGGCTTGACCCCAGGACCCTGAGACCATGACCTGAGCCGAAGGCAGGGGCATAACCCAGTGAGCCACCCAGGCACTTCAGGAAAGTACTTAATGTGTGTTTCATTCTTCTTCATTTACAGAAGGTATACATCTCCTTTTATTGGTGTATTTCTTTACTGTAATGGTTTTGATGATGTCTTTGAGTCAGGTTGTGTCTTCTTTTTTATATTAATTTTTATGGAACTTTAAAAATGGGATTCTTCAAAAATAGGAGCTAGTCAAAGAGCTGACAGCTCACCTGGGATGGCACAAGAAGGAATAGCCAGGGAACTATTTTTAATAGTAGTTAAATGCTGCAACAAAGATGGTGGGTTAGCTTTCACAATAAACCTGGAGGTAGCATCCTAGAGATCTCTGCATCGGTCCCATTGAATAAAAATAAAACCTGTGTTGGCTGAAGTATATCTATCAAATTTGCATAAAACACACATAAAAAGAATACCATAAACTTGGGATGAAATTCAAAATTCACAGTGATTTCAAGATGGACTAATTCTTTCATTTAGTCTGAAATGTAATAGAGATAAAGGCAAAAGACTGTATTTTTAAAAATGAGCTACAAAGGTATAGGCAAGAAGAAGACTGGATTGGCAGCTCACATGGAAAAGACTTGGACATCTCAGTGTCAACAGGGCTTGTGAAGTTGTCCCCAGAAGCTAATGTAATCTTAAGTTGCACAAAGAGACACAGATGTCTTAGAGAAGTAAAAATCCCATTGTATTTTGTATTAATGAGGCCACAGCTTGGCTAGGAACATCTTCTGGATTTACCGGCAGATTAGTGCACCTAGGTTAGTGAAGCACATAATAGATCTGTAACAGCTAAACTAACTGAAAATGTTTGACATGAGAAAGAGAAATTAAAGGAGACATGAGAGTGGTCTTCAAATATGTGAAGGGTTTATAGGCAGAAGATGAAATAAACTCACTTTGTGTCATCCAAAGTATAAGGCACAAAGAAGTGTATTTTGACTCTGTATAAGCAAGAACTTTCCAATAATTTGACCTTTTCAACAGGGAAATGGGCTGTCTCAGGAAAATGTGAATCACCACTTCTAAAAGTATTCAAGCAGAGGTGGGCATCATCAGAGAAGGTGTGTCAGGTTCTCCCAAAGGCCAGCCAGGCTGGATAAAGCCTATTACCCTCTGAAGACTGATGCTTCCCTGACCACCCTATTCACTGGGGATCTTTTCCTTTGTGAAGCTTGTTCCCTTTCTTCAACGTTAAGTTTGAGCATTGTCATGGACTATCACTTACATATACCCAGTTTCTCCAGGAAACAGTGACCACATCTTACACTTTTATACCCCTTGATGCCTAGTTCTGTACCTACTCATGAGAGGTGGTTAAGGATAGGTTGTTGACAATCTGTGAATGGTGGTATTGGTCAATGATAGAAACAAGGCCCTGAACCTTAAAGTGTTGTTGATTGGGAAGGTATTATATGTCTATTTACCCAATAGAACATAAAAAAGGGGCACCTAAGGATTCACTCACTGTGGAAATTCTGCTCTTCCTCTGTGTTCATTACTGACTTTTTCCTCTAAGGCCACATTTAGGATTTATTTATTTCTTGCTTTAAAGGAGTAATTTATTTTAAAAATAATTTATTTTTGAGTAATTTCAAACTTACAGAAAAGTTGCCAGGAATGTACAAAGAATTCTTTCACCTTCACACAGATCCCTCCATTGTTAATATTTTACTGCATCTGCCTCTTTCTTTCTTGCATGTAATGAACATATATAATAAACATTATATTCTCTATAATATATAATATTTACTCATTATCATTAGTCTTTCTGTAAACCTTTTGAGAGCAACTACAGACATGAGGTCTCATCACCCTTAAGCATTCCAGCATGTGTTTATGCAAACAAGGACACTTTCCTAGTAATGAGCACATGACCCTCCAAATAAAGAAATCAACCCTGGTACATCATCACTTTGTGATTCAGATCCCATTCAAAATTTGCTAACTTTCTCAGTCATGTTTCTTTATATTTTAGTCTAGGATTTTATCCAGGAAAGCAAGTTGAATTTATTTGTCATTCTTCTTCAGGATCCATCAAGTTAGATCATTTCTTTAGTCTTCCCCTATCTTTCAAATCCTTGACAGTTTTAAAGAGAATAGGCATTACGTTCTCTAGGATGACTCTCAGCCTGGATTTATCTGATGTTGCATGACCTGATTTAGATTGTGCATTCTCAGCAGGAACAACACTAAAATGTTGTGGTGTATCTTCTACGTGCACTGGATCAGGAGCTATGCGATGCGATGTGATGTGATGTGATGTGACGTGAACTCATCTTCACATTGACCATTTTAACTGCTCACCTGGCTATGTTGGTGTCTGCATGGTTTCTTTACCTCATGGTTAACAACTGCCTTCTTGTAACTAAGTAGAATGGGGGGGGGTATTCTGAAATTATACCAATGTTCTGACACTCATCAAACCTCTATCTCCCAGACTTAGGATCCATTAAATATTCCTGCCTGAAGCAATCACCCCTTTGGTGATTACTGAATGCCAAGTCTGTTTCTCATTGCTTCTACATGTACTAGGTGACATTTTCCTTTAAGGAAGAACTTTCCTCTTTCTTTCATTCATTCATTCATTAATTCATTCACTCTTGGCCTCCTACTTTATCCAGTGGGTTGTAATACATTATTATTGTTATTTATTTTGATGCTCAAATAGTCCCATTTTGGCCAGTGTCAATCCTTTTAAGCTGGCTCTTGTGTCCTTGTGACATTTCACTCCTTTGTTGAGTGGTTCCTTACTATCTGGCCCAATAAGATGTTCCAGGCTCAACTTATACTTTGCTATAGTCCTAGAATCAGCAGTTTCTGCAGGGAGGACTGGTTCTTTTTAGTGGAGGATTGTTTTGAGAAATCAAGATGTTGATACCATGTGCTTATTGATTCCAGGCCCCCTTAGCCAAAGAGATAATTGAGTACACACACACACATATAATACACATACATATACCTCTATAATTATTTCTAGATCTTGTCCTCAAAACATTACTCATTTCAACTCAACACCCAAAAAACAAATAATCCAATTAAAAATGGGTGGAAGATATGAACAATCACTTCTTCAAAGAAGACATCTAGATAGCCAATAGACACATGACAAGATGTTCAACATCACTCTTCATCAGGGAAAAGAAATCAAAACTACAATGGGATATCATCCCACATTTGTCAGAATGCTAAAATCAAAACACAAAAAACAACAAGTATTGGCAAGGATTTGGAGGAAAAGGAAGCCTAGTACTTTGCTGATGGGAATGCAAACTGGGAGAGTCACTATAAAAATGGTATAGAAGTTCTTCAAAAAATTAAAAAGAGAACTAACCTGCAAATAAGAACTACCTGCAAGGGTAGCAATACTCATATCAAACAAAGACTACAACAAGAGAAAAAGAAGGACACTACACAATCAATCATTAAGGGGATAATCCAACAAAAAGATGGTTAAGCTTCTGCCTTTAGCTCAGGTCATGATTCCAGGGTCCTGGGATTGAGTCCTGCATCAGGCTCATTGCTCAGCAGGGAGGCTGCTTCTCTCTCTACCTGCTATTCCCCCAGCTTGTGTTTTTTCTCTTTCTCTGACAAGTAAATAAATAAAATCTTTAAAAAAAGAAGATTTAAAATTGCAACTATTATGCACCCAACATGGGAGAACCCAAATACTTAAAGCAGTAATAACAAACACAATGGGAATAATTGATAGTAATAAAATAATATTAGGGGACTTTAACATCCCACCTACATCAATGGATAGATGATCTAAACAGAAAATCAGTAAGGAAAGAGTGGCTTTTAATGACACAGTGTACCCATGCTACATGCTAAATACATGACCTGTATTTAGCAGAAACAGTCAGAGAATCCTAAAACAGCAGAATATACATTCTTTTCAATTGTACATGGAACATTCTCCAGAATAGAGCACATATTAGGCCACAGAACAAGTGTTAACAAAATTTAAAAGATCAGAGTTATTTCATGCATCTTTTCTTTTTTTAAAAAGATTTTATTTATTTATTTATTTATTTATTTATTTATTTATTTATTTATCAGGGGGAGAGAGAGAGTGAGAGCACATAAGCAGGCAGAGGAAGAGAGAGAAGCAGGCCCCCTGCCGAGCAAGGAACCCAATGCAGGACTCAATTCCAGGACGCTGGGATCATGACCTGAGCTGAAGGCATCAGCTTAACCGACTGAGCCACCCAGGCATCCCTCATGTATCTTTTCTAACTATAATGCTATGAAACTAAAAATCAACCACAAGAAAAAATCTGGAAAGAGCACAAATACCTGGAAGTTAAATAACATGCTACTAAACAATGACTGGGTCACCAAGAAATCAAAGAATAAATAAAAAATTACATGGAGACAAATGAAAATGAAACCACAATGGTCCAAAATCTTTGGGATGCAGCAAAAGCTGTTTTAAGAGGGAACTTCATAGCAATAAATGTCTACCTCAAGAAGCAAGAAAAATCTCAAACAACCTAAGCTAACACCTGAAGGAGTTAGAAGAAGAAAAACAAATAAAACCCCAAATGAGTAGAAGGAAGGAAATAGAGAAGCTTAGAGGAGATACAAATGGAATAGAAACAACAACACAAAAACCCACAAAAGAATCAGCAGCTGATTCTTTGAAATGATCAATAAAATTGATAAATATTTACCAGACTCATAAAAAAGGTGTCGAGGGAGATTCATATAAACAGAATCTGAAATGAAAGATAGGAAATAATGACCAACACTACAGAAATGAAAAGGATTATAAGAGAATATTATGGAAAATTACATGCCAGTAAATTGGACAACGTAGACAAATTCCTAGAAACATATAACTTACTGAAACTGAATCGGAAAGAAATAGAAAATTTGAACAGACGAATTACCAGCAATGAAATTGAATCAGTATTAAGAAAAACTTCCAACAAACAAAAGTCCACAACCAGATGGCTTCACAGGTGCATTCTAACAAACATTTAAAGAAAAGTTAATACTTATTCTTCTCAAACTCTTCTAAAAGATAGAAGAGGAAGAAAAACTTTAAAATCCATTCTATAAGGCCTGCATTACCCTGATACCAAAACCAGAAAAAGATACTACCAAAAAAAAAAACAAAAAACCAAAAAAAACAAAAAAACAGAGAGAACTCATCTCTGATGAACATAGATGTGAAAATCCTCAACAAAATATTGGGAAACTAGGAGTGCCTGGATGGTTCAGTGGGTTAAAGCCTCTACCTTTGGCTCAGGACATGATCCCAGAGTCCTGGGATAGAGCCCCACATCAGGCTCTCTGTCCACCAGGGAGCCTGCTTCCTCCTCTCTCTCTGCCTGCCTCTCTGCCTACTTGTGATCTCTCTCTGTCAAATAAATAAACAAAATCTTTTAAAAAAATTAGGAAATTAAATCCAACAATACATTTAAAAAAATCATTCACCATGATCAAGTGGGATTTATTCAAGGGATGCAAGGGTGGTTTAATATTCACAAATCAATCAATGTGACACATCACATCAATAAGAGAAAGGAGGATAAAAACCACAGGACCATTTTAATGGATGCAGAAAAAATATTTGATAAAGCACTACATTCATGATAAAAACCCTCAACAAAGTAGGTTGAGAGGCAACATACCTTAACATAATAAAGGTTCTATATTACTTAACGGTGAAAAATTGAGTGCTTTCTCCCTAATATTAGGAATAAGACAAGAATGTCCACTCTCACCGCTTTTATTCAGCATAGTACTGGGAATCCTAGCCACAGCAATTATACAATCAAAAGGAATAAAAGGCATCCTACTTGGTAAAGAAAAAGTAAAACTTTGACTATTTGCAGATCACATGATACTATATATACAAAACCATAAAGACTCCACCAAAAAAGGGGGTGCTTATGTGGCTCAGTAGGTTAAGCCTCTGCCTTCGGCTCAGGTCATGATCTCAGGATCTTGGGACTGAGCCCCCACAAAGGCTCTCTGCTCAGGGAGAACCTGTTCACCTTCTCTCGCTGCCTGCTTCTCTGCCTACTTGCGCTCTCCGTCTGTCAAATAAATCAATAAAATCTTAAAAAAAAAAAAAAGACTCCACCAAAAAACTACTAGAACTAATAAATGAACTCAGTAAAGTCACAGGATACAAAATCAATGTACAGAAGTCCATTGCATTTCTATACATTAATAATAAAGCAGGAGAAAGAAATACTTAAAAAGCAAACTCATTTATAATTGAAACAAAAATAATAAAATAACTAGGAAGAAACCTAACCAAGGAAGTGAAAACCTATACTCTGACAACTATAAAACACTAATGAAAGAAACTGAAGATGACACAAACAAATGGAAGGATATTCCATGTTCATGGATGGGAGGAACAAATATTGCTAAAATGCCCACATTACCCAAATAATCTACAGATTCAAGGTAATCCTTATCAAAATACCAACAGTATTTTTCACAGAACTATAACAAACAACCTTAATTTATATGGAGCCACCAAAGACCGTGAAGAGCCCCCCAAATTTTTTTTGGCTCTTTTTTTTTTAAAGATTTTTTTTTCAAAAATCTTGAAAAAGAAATGCAAAGCTGGAGGTATCATAGTCCAGATTTCAAGTTATAGTACAAAGCTGTAATAATCATAACAATATGATATTGGCACAAAAATAGACACGTCGATCAACAGAACAGGATAGAAAGCTCAGAAACAAACCCTTGATTATATGGTCAATTAATCTTTGACAAAAGAGTCAAGAATACAAAGGAATCAAAAGGAATGGGAAAAAAGTCTCTAACAAATGGTATTGGGAAAACTAAACAGCTACATGTAAAGGAACAAAACTGGACCAGCTTCTTATACCATATACAAAAATAATCTCAAAGTGAATTGAAGATGTAAATGGGAGATCTGAAACCATAAACTTCCTAGAAGAGAGCAGTGGCAGTCATTTCTTTCACATCTGCTGTAACGTTTTTCTAGATAGGTCTCTTGAGGCAAGAGAAATAAAAGCAAAACTAAGCTATGGGGACTACATCAAAAAAAAAAACAACTTTGGCACATTGAAGGAAACGATAAAACTAAAAACCTACTGAATGGGAGAAGATGTTTACAAATGACATATCTGATGAAGGGTTAGTATTCAAAATATATCAAGAATTTATCATACTCAACATCCAAGAAACAAATAAGCCAGATAAGAAATGAGCAGAAGACACGAACAGACATTTTTCTAAAGAAGACATCCAGATGGTCAACAGACACATAAAAAGATGCTCAACATCACTCATCATCAGGAAAATGCAAATCAAAACTACAATGAGGTATCACCTCACACCCGTCAGAATAGCTAAAATCAAAATGAGAAACAAAATGTGTTGGCGAGGATGTGGGAAAAAATGGAACCCTAGTGCACTGTTGGTGAGAATGCAAACTGGTGCAGCCACTGTGGAAAACAGTATGAAGTTTCCTCAGAAAGTTAAAAAAAAGAACTACCCTATAATTCAGCAATCCCACTATTGGGTATTTACTTAAAAAAAAACACAACAACACTAATTCAAAGAGATACCTTCAACCCTATGTTTATTGCAGCATTATTTACTATAGCCAAATTATGGAAGAAGCCCAAATCTCCACTGATAAATGAATAGATAAAGAAAATGTGGTAGACACACACACACACACACACACACACAGGAATATTATTTAGCCATAAAAAGGAATGAAATCTTGCTATGCAACAACATGGATGCAGCTAGAGAGAGATTTCACTTAATGTTAAGGGGGAAAAGTCTGAGAAAGACAAATATTATATGGTTTCACTCCTATGTGGAATTTAAGAAACAAAACAAATGCGGGTGCCTGGGTGGCTTAGTTGGTTGAGCGTCCGACTCTTGGTTTCAGCTCAGGTCATGATCCTGGTCATGAGATTGAGCCCTGAATTGATTCCTTGCTCAGCAGGGTGTCTGCTTGGGATTATTTCTCTGCCTCTCCCCTGCCTCACACTCACCCTCAAATAAATAAATACATAAATCTTCAAAAAAAAAAAAAAAAAGAAAGAAAATGGATGAATAAAGGGGAAAGAAAAAGAGAGAAAGAGACAAACCAAGAAACACTCTTAATTATAGAGAACAAGATGATGGAGTTTGTTTCAGAGGGTTGGTGCATGGGGAGATAGATGAAACAGGTGATGGGGATTAAGAGTACACTTATCCTGATTAGCACTGAGTAATGCATAGGATTGCTGGATCTCTCTATTGTACACCTGAAACTAATATAAAGCTGTCTGTTAACTATACTGGATTTAAAATAAAAAAACAAAACCAAACCACAACATTTACTTATTGCTTAATCAACTTATTTTTTGCTTAGTCTAACCAATCTGCAACCTTGTCAACTGTCCTCTCTGCCCATCACCTCTACACCCACACTCAACTATCCCATGTCCTGGGATTCTGGGCTCTTAGACCCGCGCCTCCCTATGGCTCTCCAACCCACCTCACCATCCCGTATCCTCAGCTACTGTGCAGACTCTGCCGCTGGAAAAGGAAGGGATGTAGGAAAGTAAGAAAATGGAATGGTGGGGAAGATGGGACTTGGATAGTTTTAATATTGAAAACGTAAAATTTTAAAATAAATACACTGCAGAAAAATAAAAAAGATGTCCAACTCAAATTCTAGAGCATATGTTATTTAAAAATTAAAGGTTTATGCTACCACCTAGAAGATGAATAGATACAGGAAATGTATTACTTCATAAAAATTGAAACACCAAGTTTCTGCCTTTCACACCAGGGTGAAACCTTGAGTCAATACATTTCATAAAATACCCAACATCAGGAACACAGCATTACTCAAATTATATTAAGACTTTAGAGATAAATTTATTACTAAATAGAAGAAAAATTGATTAATATTCTAATTACTCTTTTCTGCTAGGTCATTAGGTTCTGCCTTTTAAAACAGCTACCAAAACAAACAACCAACATACTTTCCAGTTTGTCCTTTTCCCCCTGAGTTGCTTTTCAGCCATGAATCCTTTCTGTCAGGGAGTTAGATGGGAAGTAGGAAATGAATGATGGGGTAGGTGAGGTTACCCTTGGGTCTTCTATACTACTCAGACAAAAGTCCCTTCCAGATTGTTCTATTATTGCTACTTTTGAGGGTTTGAAATTCTTTGTTGTATTGTTGATTGTCTTTTATGGTGCCTCTGTCTTTGCACTGTGGGTTTGGAAATTATATCTCATAAAGGAGTTCTTATCCTCCCCATGAGCATTCTTCCCTGTTGTGTGGTTGCAAAGCCTCAGATCAGGTTACATGAAGAATTTGGGATTTACACCCCACAAGGTAGCAAAATACAGGGCAGTCCACTGTATACTGTACAGGCTTGGCCTTTGTTTCCTTGGGGGCCTTGCTGCCCACTCTGGCTATAGTTAAATTCCTTTTAAAGTTCTTAAATCTGGATAGAGGTTCCCCACCAACTCCCCCACCCCCGACCAGTTTCCTGACAAGGAGCTGAGATCCAGGCCCCAACTTTAGGCATAGACAGCTTTCACTGCCCAAATATGCTGATGCAATAATATATATTCAATGTATCATCTAGATAACATCAGGCACCTACACATTTGGTATTTGTTTCTGAGCTTCCATTTTGGTTATAAATTATTACTTCCTTGGAAATTCTTTAGATGTGTGATTTCTTTTAGACATTTATTTCTCATTAAGATTTGTTTTCTAGTGAGCAGCCATGTCTGCAAATTGAAACTTTTTTAAAAAAATCTTAAAACAAACATAGGTTATTTTTCTCTTTATCTTACCTCTCTGATAACACAGTTAAAATACGATTTGTGGTATATAGAAGGGAGAGGGAACCAGCTAAAAAAACAAAAACAAAAACCAACAACAGCAATGATTTTATCTTGGCCGAAGACAAGGAAACCTGCCCTTTTTAGGTAGTGGAAAAAACACAGCAATGGTACAGGGCACTTTCACAAGTCAAGGTTCTTAATTGATTCATGCCAAGAAGTATTGCCACAAAGTACTGTGACCTGGTTCTTTGAACAAGTTTGTGACTTGACAAACGACATCAGAAGAAAACACAAGGCAAATTCTGACCCCAGTCAGATTGAGCACAAACAGGAGCCTTCTGTAAAGCAATTTACAAATCACCCCTGAGCAGAATGCTTACCGATCTGTTTTCAAGGACTAGGGGAAAAAAACACAAAGCAGAGCTGTTTAATAAGCTTGACTGCCACAAATGGAAACTGCTGTGCACAAGCCAAATGAGGGTGGCCAGATATAGGTACTTGGGAGATGAGCAGCCAAATGATAAAGCTATGAGATTTGCGGGTCAAATGTGCCACAGAGAGTACCTACTTAATTACGAAGACCACTCTAATGACCCCAGATGTGCTTGGTTGCCTTTCAGGTCTCCAAACTGGTTATAGCCATTAATAATGAGTCCTGTTTTGTCTTGTTTTTCAATGAGGTAGTTACAATATGTCTTAAAATTATTCATGGTCAACCCATGTGTTCTTATTTTCACCTGCCACCAGGGAAAACAAATCTCTGGGCTTGGGATTTGTGCTTTGTTTTAGTGGCAGCGTTTTTCAGCTGGGATGTCTTTCCAAATGGAAGACTTTTCTACAGTTGTCTAAGCTTCCTCTATGAATAAGGAAGCAAACCAGCAAGCCAAAACAAAGGAGGGGGTATGCTAAATTTACCCTGTTACATTTTCTTCATGAAGCTTTCTTTAGGATTGAAAAGAAATGATCTAAACAGACTCTTGGAAAAGATTTTCATTGACAAATAAACTGGTATGTTCAAGCTAAGGTATAATTAAAATTACACTATGCCTTCCCCCCCACCCCCATAACAGCAGTTAAAAAAGGAATGATAAATTGGGACCACGGGTTATCTTTTAACCATGGAGAAACATTCTCAACAAATAATAATTAGAATTCTTTCTGTTTGAGAAGGAGGGATTACAGGGCTGTTTCCTTCAGTTACAGTACATGAGTAACCCTCCATTATGAGTCACTGGGCAAAAGGGTCCCTAAGAAATCCCATTAGTGTCAGTGAAATAAAGTAAATTGTATCATAGACAATGCATAAGAATGGCATAATGAGGTCTTTGCTGATTAAAGGAATACATTATTGCACCTGATGGACAACTGGCAGTATCTACTGATACAAGGTAAGAGAGTATTTATCTAAACTACAAAAGAAATGAAATGTACACCTTGAGGCAAGGACAGTGAATTCCACAGACAGTGCCTTCCCTTGTCACTGCATGCAAAGTGCCAACCAGGAGCCATTCATGCAGCTTGCTACACAGAGAAGGAGGAAGATCTGGTCGGTAGGTGGTGCTGCCTCCTCAGCAGAAGGAGAAGGCGTCCCTCTCTGTTTATCCTGCTCCTGTCAGCAATTTTCTACATGTTTTCAAATTCCTCAGTTTAAGGTCTCTGCATCTTGGGAAAGACGCAATAATTCTATTTCAAAGCCGTGTTTCTTTGTTTGCTTATAGATTTGAAAAAAAGGTCACTGAGGAGCATGTGAAGATTAAAACGGAGGGTATCACTATCTTTGTAGACATTATTAGATCCTCCTTTTATTCCAGGCAGGAGGGATTGATGTATAAAGCTTTCTGCAAAACAAAAGAAAACAACGCCACCCACCCCAGCAGTCTGGGTCACTACTGACTAGTGTGGGGGCTTGTTTCCCGCCTTGTCTATAGCTCTAACTGGATGTTTTCCTGAAACCTTTCAGGATGGATAACTATTAATAGCTACGAGGCCCCTTCGATTGCTGAAATGCCCTGCCCACGGCAGGTAAGACGGCATTTAGCTAATACAGATTCTTCTTCTGTTGTAGAGCCTGCTTCATTCAGAGTGTGATCTGTGTGCACATTCAATGAAACTTAAAGAAAGAACAATGAAAGCTAAGAGAGTCTTCAATCAGATTTTGTTAGTATACTTCCTTTTGAGGAGAAGGAGGCAAAGAGCTGGAAAACACACTCTTCTGGGAAGAACTAGTTTCTGAGGTAGATTTGAGGGTCACTGCACATTTGGTCCAATCTTCCACACCAGAGATAGAGAAACTTTTCTTTCTATTGAGAGTTGTTGACCCAAAGAGGAAAAAAAAAATCAACTGAGGGTCAGAGAAGTATAAAGCAACTTGTTTTATTTTTAGAGAGATGTTTACAAATTTTCATGCCTTTTCAATTCGGTACAGGGAGCATACAGATCTAAACATGTATTCACTAATTTAAAACTTAGACCTAATCTATGTAAAACACAGTGGTGGGGGTAGAGGGGGAAGAGGACAGCAGAGAGGTGGAGAAGAGGAGATGAAAATACAGAGAAACAGAGAAGAAAGACACTGGCAGAAAGCAGTAGAGTCTTGTGCTACACACACACACACACACACACACACACACACACACAATCACACGAAAGAGATCACATGCTACAGAAAGGACACTCACACCAAAAAGAAGGCACACAGGTCACAAAAGAATTCTGGGAAAGTGAAAAGGCATTGTTTTGTGGAGCAACATTCCATCTTGTGGTTTTCAGGATATTAACATAGAAAACCTTTGCTGGACTAGCTGCATCAGTGTAATTACAGTCATTCTCAGGAAAGCTGCATCTTACCACTTCCACCTGAAGGGTGCTTGGAATTTAAGTCAGAGTGCTAGTTTGACCCTTCGTCCTACATTTTCTTCATCTTTACTGACTCTCCTCTACATAATAGCTGGGTTTTGCCATGGTTAGTGAAGCAATGTAGTGCTAATATTGTCTAAAAATAATGAGTGATGATCATCATTTAAAAATTGGTCAGATGCTTTAGAAAGGGATTTATTAAAGGTAAAAAGAGAAACTATTTCCTGGTTAGGGTTAATTGAAAAAAAAAACAAACCCAAAAAACAAAAAAACACTAATTCTTTACTCCAGAAACACGTTACTTGACTTAAAACAAACACACAACACAACCCCCCCCAGGGGTGTATGCGTGTCTTTCTGTTTGTGTGTACATATCCAAATGTCCGTTCCTCACAATGTACTCACTTTACAGGAAATGTACTCACATCCTAGATTATCCATTAGAATCTAACAACTCACAACTGTTAGGGAAAATAGTGAGATAAGACTCTAGCCTCCGTTATAACAAGTATGTATACTTTGCTTGCATGGCTCATGCCAAGTCCCTAGAGTGTCTCTCTGAGCTGTGGTACAAAGGAGTGAACAGAGTTTTGCAAAGGCTGCAGCACCACATAGGCCAATACTCATGGAGAAATATGTAGGAAAATTCAATTCATTTATTTAAGCAAGCAGGTGGCCCTTTGCAACTGTAGATCATTCCTCAGTTTCCCATTCATTTCTACAACTCTCTTCTAACTTAAGATAAGCCCCAATTGGAGTTGTTTCTGCATTAGGCAGGGAAGCAAATAGCCTCAAAGACATCATTTTGCACTTGGCTACCACATTAGGACCAGCTCTTATTGTACCAGTCTAGAGACTACCATTCACACAGTGAAGAATGTTCACTTGTGCAACACAGCAGCCAGGAGAACACTGTCATTTTCATCGAGAGTGGAGGCTTCCAAATGATGCTGTGGGACTGGAAATAAGCTGGGCACTGAGTTCATGGGAAATAAGCCCAGACCCATAGCTCATCTCAAAAATGGTGGCTGGGATTTATTACTCACAGAGTAAATGACATTTCTTTTAGTGATGCATTGATGTTGACAGAGGTTTTGTTAAAAATGTCAGCATGGTGAAATGTACAAAACAATCTATGCACTGTCTTAAAAACCAAGTTTCCAGGTTTGGCCAGATAGCACTGACTGGGTTTGTAACCACCGAGATGTCATTTGACGTCTCTCAGCTGTAGGTTTCTCATCCGTACTTTGGAAGTGATGGTATTTGGCATCCCAGGAAGATTATGAAATTCAAACTGGGTCAATGGATTTTAACATGCTTCATAAACCATAAAGTGCTACCCAAGTGTGAAATGCTATTATTACTGATACTACTGATGCCAAAGATTTGCTTGGGAAAAAAAGAGGAAAGGGAGAGACTTATTTTGAGGATAAGAAGAGGGTGACATTCTAAGGGAAAAGCTCACTGTAGTAAGTCATAGCTCTAAGACAGCTGTTGGCTGCTTAATAAAAGCCAGTGAAGATGACAAAGTAATTTCTGGTTCAAGCATGAATGCTCCAGTATAGGAGTTTATGTTCGATTGCCAGATGCTTCAAGCTAGCAGTTAAATCCAAAGACACCAAAGACACTTCATGCACCAACAATATCCTGCCTTCTCAAGTCAGAGGCCTGCATAAATGTGCATTCCAAAAGGAGAAGATGTCACTGGAAAATCACCCAGGAGGAGGAGTAATTGTGAAGCTGATCAGAAAGGTGGCAAACACAAAAAGAATCATTAAGCCACTAGCTACAAAAAAAGGTAAAACATGAATAGAGAAAATGGAGCCTCTGTAGGGTTGGATGGTAAAAATAGACAAGACTGCTATTTGCTAATGACGAAGATGACCATTCCTCTTGGTGCTGGAAGAGGTTATATTCATTTATGATTTTTGGAGATCTGTCAATGGAATACTTAACATAGGAGACTAAAAAGAAAGGGCTAAAATATTTACCTTTATTACTTCAACCAAGGGTTAAGGCTGCAGTACATTTATCACAGTGGTTAAATAATATGCTTATTAAGCATTTTCGTTTTTGTTTTGTGGTTACCCAACAGATGATGTGTATGAGGAGAAAAAACAGAGAACAAGGAGATTTCCTCTGGATGCGTAGTTCCCGTAGATTGCAATTATTATTATTATTTTTTAAAGATTTTATTTATTCATTTGACACAAAGAGAGATCACAAGTAGGCAGAGAGGCAGGCAGAGAGAAAGGAGGAAGCAGGCTCCCTACTGTGCAGAGAGCCCGATGCGGGGTTAGGTCCCAGGACCCTCAGATCATGACCCGAGCCGAAGGCAGAGGCTTAACCCACTGAGCTACCCAGGCACCCTGATTGCAATTATTTTTTCATATTCTTGTGAAATGGTGCTGATACTATGAGGGCCAACCATCACTGAACTTTACCATTATTATCATCATTGCATCTTACAGATGTTGTGTGTTTGCCATATGCCAGGATCTGTGCTATCCATGTTTATGACCTCACTGAAATATAAGCATTGTGAGGGCAGAGGACATATCTTTCTTGTTCAGAATAGATACCTTAACACAGTATAGTTACTGATGTAACAGGTGCTTAGGAAATATCTGTAGGATGAATAAGTCACCAGCAGAGAAACTTTGCCACTCTAAGATATAAGTATCATTATTATCACTATCTAATAAAAGATGTAGCTAATGCTTCCTTAAGAGCCTCAATATGTTCACCAAGGTCACAGACTTCATTGGAGGGAGGAAAAAAATATTCACCCCCGGGGTCTGATTGATTGTAAAGTCCTATAAGTTACTGATTTCTATTCTAGTATAACTGCCTGCAGCTCACTGCTTGTTTTAATTCATTGTGAAAGAGGTGTTTGGGTGGCTGCCAATGTTTAGGTATAAATGAGCTTTGTCTAATTTTCTTTTCATTATGATAGAATGTTACATGATGTGTTGGAACCAGATGTACTTGAAGGACTCAAGACTTGGGAAGAGGGAGAAAAGAAAAAAAAAAAATGGGAATCCAATGGAGCCCAGCTTGATAAGGTGAGAAAAGAATTCAAGAGAAGAATGACAAGAAGCAGGTCTGGGAAAGCCAAAAAGGAATCATCAGACTTTATTATCAAAGGCTCCCAAAGGTAGTAATGTTTTGGTTATTTATGGAACACAGCTCCACAAGTGAAGGCTCAGCCCAGCTGAAGAAGCCAAAATACAAATAAAAATTCCAAGTTAAAAAAAAAATTCTTTTCAAAGGATTATATACTGGAATATTGGACCCCTTGAATGAGAGGCAGTTTTGTTTAGGGAGATTCACCGTGTAAACAATAGAACCAGACTTCCCGAGTTTTTTGTTGTTGTTGTTGTTTTTTCCTTTTTCTTTAAGGTTTTATTTATTTATTTGTGAGGGGTAAATGGAGAGTACAAGCAAGGGAGCAGCAGGCAGAGGGAGATGCAGACTTCCTGCCAAGCTGGGAGCTCTTGATGCGGGGCTCAATCCCAGGACTCATGATCTGAGCCGAAGGCAGATGTTCAACTGACTGAGCCACCCAGACACCCGGAACTTCCTGGATTTTAATTCTAATTCAGCCACTTACTGACTGTGTTAATCTGAGGGCAGTTACTTCATTTCTCACTGTCTCAGCTTCCCTAGATTTAGTGGGAATAATAGCCTATACCTCATACTTTGAGGATTAAATGAATGAAATAATAAAGTTTGAAAACAGAGCTTGCCAAATAAGAAATGTTAGTTGTTTACTAAGAATCTAGCAGAAACAAAGCTGCCTCTGTATATCATTCAGTGTAAATGTCCGAATCCTTACAGTAGTTGACAATACCCCACCTGGTCTCAAGTGATATTTCTGTTGACAGAAATCCTAAGTAAAGGAAACTCTTTCAGGTATACAGATAGATAACCATACCATTTCGATCAAAACTGAAAACTGTACTCTAGACTCTGGTAGCAAGAGGGTATAGATTGTAGATAGAAAGCTGCACTTACAGACTAATAAAGAGATTCTTACAGGTTAAGAAACTGTGGAGTTAGAAATAGGGATGCAAATTTTAGCTCTACTACTTACTAGCTGACTGATTATGGGGTAGGTCACTTACTTTAAGTCGGTTAATTTGTTTCTTCACTTCAACAGTCCTATTCTGCATGTTATACTACTGGAACATTGTAAGCAGTTGACACAAGTTAGCTATCATCATCATCATCATCGCATGATCACAACTGAGTGCAGTTGTGCCTGGGTTCATGTGGTATAACTGCAGGAACTTTCAACGAGAAACAGCTTCCCCAAACATGCAAAGACTGGGGAAGGGGAAAGCAAAATTTAGTTAGAGAAAAATGTCCGTATAAATCTTCAAAGAAATATTGTGGGTCTCTAAGTCATGAAAAACCTGCCTCAACTTTATAAGGAAACCAAAGAAGAAAGAAAACGGACAGCTACTAAACATGATAGCAGATGCTCCAAACAATTTGCTGCTAGTCAAAGTATCATAAGAAATTATCATCATCATAGCCACTTCTTTGCCAGAACAGTGTACAAATACCCAGATAAAGAGCACACGTGCTTTCTTGCTCACACGCCAGGGCAACACACCAACTTTGAAGATGATCACCGGAATGACATCAAGTGAAGAGATTATCATGCTTGTTGTATCCACATTCCAGGACCTCCATTAACTCTCTGGACATCATCAGACACTGTGAAAAATGCTGAAGACAGAACAGTATGACCCTGAGCTGAGAAGATTAATAACCGGTGAATAACTAAACTAGCTCACTGATAGTTTGCTATGCTGATTTCTACAGCTATCTTAATGGATTATTTGAGTAGTTTATGGGGCATAGCCCAAAATACACTTCACTGAGGGACATGAAAGGTCTGAGCATAGCTTAGGTTAGTGAAATCTTTGGGTTTAAAACACGATATACTGTTTTCCCCTATTGCCTTCTATTTTCTAATTCTCCAGAGGCCAGAAATCACATGAGACTAAGAACTGCTTTTGGGAACATCAGCACAAATTCCCAGATACCGTAGGATTGTTTACCTCATGGGGTCACCCCAAGGCACACTGCTTAACTTGGTACAAGTAATACATGTGGGAGGAAGGGTACCAAGCTTCTGAGGGGCAATTCATTCTTCAAAAGGAGTCAGTAGAATTTACCAATAATTAAGACATCTGGATTCCAATACAGAAGTGTACTTAGAAAATGGTAACCATGAATCTGGAATCCCCATCATGTTAGTGGTTGGGTGTTATGCACATTCTAATCCTGTTTCTTTTACAAGCTCTGTCTAAAGGATCAGGGTTATATAGATAACCTAGCAATGGCAGCAAGTGGAACCTTAATAAATCATATAAATTACACAAGTTTTGATTTCACAGGGCCTTCCCTTTTTATATTATTTAGGTATACAGAACTGCACTCAAATAATTTGCATGCAGGGAGAGTTTTACAAGAATTAAATAGCAAAAATGCAACAAAAATAATCATTATGATTATGTATCAGATATTGTACTTGCTTCTTTCCATAAATTATCCCATTTCCTCTTCATAATAACTCTACTAGGATGATGGGAACTCTCTAAAATGTCTTTAAACAGAAATTATTTTTTTCAAAGGCTTAAGCCCATAAGAAAGAATAGTTGGGGGTGGGGCACCTGGGTGGCTCACTGGGTTAAGCCTCTGCATTCAGCTCAGGTCATGATCTCAGGGTCCTGGGATCGAGGCCCGCATTGGGCTCTCTCCTCAGCAGGGAGCCTGCTTCTCCCCCTCTCTCTGCCTGCCTTTTTGCTTACCTGTGATCTCTCTCTGTGTCAAATAAATAAAATCTTAAAAAAAAAAAAAAAGAAAGAAAGACTAGTTGGGAGGAATAACCATTAAAATTCGGGACGTTGGAAGGAAGTATGTGGTTAAAGACAAGAAGCACTGAATACCGAGCCAGCAGTAGGAAAACACAAGAAGCAGTGGCCTTACTCTTTAGAATATTCCTCAAAAATTCAGGAATTGGTTGCATGAGGCACCACAGGAAGTAGAGGACACGGAGCACTGGATCAACGTTGTTTAGAATCAATTAAGTCCCCAGATCTTTTTTATTCTATGCAACCAGGTGACTAACCCTCCTTACCCCAAAAGTATACTGGGGTTTTTCTCTTCAAGAAGATAACCCAGAAAGGTCTCTGGGCCAGAGGACACAGGTTCAAGTGAATGTAGCAGGGATTTTGTAAATAGTTATATAGGGAAGGGTAATATTCCCAACTCACTTGTCAATATGGCTTCTAGAACACTGGCAGTGAGATCTCTGCTCTCAAGAAGGAGATTAAATACTCTTTCTCTGGGGACTGTGATCAATCCAAAAAGAAAGACTTAAAAATACTGGTGTGTGTGTGCGTGCGTGCGTGGTGTGTGTGTGTGTGTGTGTGTGTGTGTGTGTGTGTGTGTGTGTTGGGGGGATTCCCCAAGGAAGTGGGTTAGTCATATTGATTGCATAGTCAATAAACTTTACCCACAGGTTTATAGCTTTAAGTTCACTTTTTAGTGCTTCTTCCTTCAGTGTGAGCCAACAACCCAGAATCACTAGACATCTGAAGACAGCTTCTAACATAAAAGATCAAATCCAAAGAAAGTAAAGAAAATCTATCATTAATATTTTCAGAAAAATAAGAGATATTGAATTCATGCATCGACAAGAAAACAATACTACAAATAGGGAACATTCAGAGACTAAAAGAGAGTTCTTAGAAATTTGAGGCATGATAATTGAGTGGTAGAGATTAAGTGGTATGAGACTAATGGGCTGGAGGCTGGCTTCTAAAAAGGAGGAGGCTTTATGCACTGTCCTATGGAAACTAGCCACGGCCCAGTGCTTAAGGCAATCAATCTATTCAACCCTAATACTTGGCCCCCAGCCCCTGACCATGCCAGAGACAGGTGTAGAAGTGCAATACTTCCCCAACTGTGAACTCTGACATGGTGTTCCTGCCACTTGCTCACATGCCAGCAGCCACAGATTTGGTTTCTAGGTTGCAGATCAAGTCAAGAGAGAGGCTGTGCTTCCATAATCCTTCAGCTTGAAACCCTAAAGCCCAAGCTTCAGCACCACCTCTTGTAATCTTACAGTTGCTTTTAGATCTTTTAGTTGCTCCAGAATGTCATGGACAATAGGGAGCTTGTATTCCAACTACTGCTTTATTGTCTCCATGAATTTCTTCCTGGAAATGCTGCTTCAGCAGGTATGATGTCAGTACAGCCTGGTCATTTGTCTTTCTTTGCCTGGCAACAACTGAGATGAAAAGTAACTAGAGGGACGCCTGGGTGGCTCAGTTGGTTAAGCAGCTGCCTTCGGCTCAGGTCATGATCCCAGCGTCCTGGGATCGAGTCCCACATCGTGCTCCTTGTTCAGTGGGGAGCCTACTTCTCCCTCTGACTCTGCCTGCCACTCTGTCTGCCTGTGATCCCTCTCTCCTTCTCTCTCTCTCTCTCTCTCACAAATAAAAAAATTAGAAAAAAAATCTTAAAAAAGTAACTAGAAAAGAAAGCTTAGGAAAGTTCTAGAGTACAGAGCAAAAAGAGATAAAACATAGGAAGGATGGGGCATCTAGGTGGAAATGTTGGATTAGGCATGTGACTCTTGGTTTAGCTCAGGTTGTGTTCTGGGGGGTCATGAGTTGGAGCTCTGGGTGGAGCCCTCATTGTACCCCGCATTGGGCTCTGCATTTAGTGGGGTGTCTGCTTGGGACATTCTCTCCATCTACTGCTCTGCCTAGTGCTTATGGTCTCTCTCTTTCTAAAATCAATCAATCTTTAAAAAAAAATAGGAGGGATAAGAGATAAAATTATCGAACCACTATCTATTAAAAGAACAGGTCAAAAATAAAGGATATAAATAAATTCTCGGGGCGCCTGGGTGACTCAGTGGGTTAAAGCCTCTGCCTTCGGCTCAGGTCACGATCCCAGGGTCCTGGGATCAAGCCCCACGTCGGACTTTCTGCTAGGCAGGGAGCCTGCTTCCGCCCCACCTCTCTGCCCTGCCCCTCTCTGTCTGCCTCTCTGCCTACTTGTGATCTCTCCCTGTCAAAAAAAAAAAAAAATCTTAAAAAAAAAAAGAAAGAAATTCTCAACAAATACAACCCCCAATTTCCCAGAACAGAAGGACATAGGTTTCCAAATTAAATAGGCCTACGCAATATCAATTAGAAAATAGAAAATGCATTATTTTCACATAACTTTCACATAATTAATTAAATGCATTTAATTATTAAAATGCATTATTTTCACATAATTTTCACATAATTAATTAATTATGTGATTAATGTCACATAATATTATGTGAATAATGTGAATTAATAATTAATTAAACCTAATTAGACATATCACAATATTATGGCATTTCAGAACAATGCAGATGAGTATCAATACATGTCGAGAGAGAGAGAGAGGGAAAAACAAAAAGAAAAATAGGTCATATATAAAGGAACAGAAATTAGAATTATTTCAGACTTAATAGAAATGTCGGAATTTGTAAGACAATGGATCAATAACCTCAAAATTCAGAAGTAAAATTACTTTTAGCCTAAAATTCTATTCCCAGCCAAACTATCATTAAGTGTGACAGTAAAAGAAAGAAACTTGGAGAGAAGCAAAGTGCTTTTCAGGAAACAACTGCAGGATATGCTTCAAGAAATGAAGGAATAAACAAGTCCCCAACAACAGAGAATCCAAAATAGGGAAGATTTGAGAGGGATTCTCAAGGAAATGGTGAAGATACATCCTAGATGGATATTTTATAGTATATGATTAATAATATTTCTAAAAATTTGCAAATGGGTCAAAAGTTTGGGGTTTGAATCAGTGGTATATATATAGAAACTAAGTAAACAAACAAAAAAAAGATGTAGTAAAAAAGAAAAGCAAAGTAATTGTTTCATTGCCTACTCAGGAATAGCACTGCATAGTCATAATTATGTAATTATGGATTAAAGTCTAATCAGAATTATGATGTATTTATATTAAAACAATGGGCATGTGTGAAAGAGAGTTGAAAGTCAAAAGACAATCCCTAAAACAGAAGAATCAAGAGAGATAAACATATTATTTAAAGATAAGATAATCAATACAAAACCAAGGGGGGAAAAAAACCCCAGAATCAAAGTGGTTGCCTCTGAGAAAGGGGAAAAGGGAGCAGGAGGGATTATGTTTCTTATACTAAGTCTTTTAGGACTATTTCTTTCTTCACTCTTTGTCTGCATATAACTATGGAGAAAGAAAATGGAGAAAACAAACTTATGTCAGGGGAGCACTGATATTCCTATTTCAAAGATGAAGAAACTGAGGTTCAAAAAGTTTACAAAATGAGTAAGCAGCAGAAGGGAAGCTTGAACCTGGGTCTGTGGGTATTCTTTTTTTTTTTTTTTTTAAGATTTTATTTATTTATTTGACAGAGAGAGATTATGAGTAGGCAGAGAGGCAGGCAGAGAGAGTGAGAGGGAAGCAGGCTCCCTGCCGAGCAGAGAGCCCGATGTGGGATTCGATCCCAGGACCCTGAGATCAGAGAGCCCGATGTGGGATTCGATCCCAGGACCCTGAGATCATGACCTGAGCCAAAGGCAGCGGCTTAAACCACTGAGCCACCCAGGCGCCCCTCTGTGGGTGTTCTTAACCGTGACAGTTTAGTGAGTTGCCTCTAGAAGGGGAAAGGCCTATAATTTTGCAAAGTGTCTCTATGTGTCAGGTTGTAAGCTTAGTACTCTACATAATGCCACCTCACTGAACACTCAGAGCAACTCCTAAAAGTGGGCACCATTCTCTTTTTACAAAGGCAGAGTCAGAAGCTTAGAGAGGAAGTGATGACATCAGGATTTGAAGGGAGGTTTCAAAGCCCACGCTAAGGAGCCCACAGCTCTACCTATTTGAATCCTCCCGATCATACTGAAGGAGTTGGGGGTGTTGTCAACTTTTATATAAGAATCCCAAAGCTTTCACCATGGAAAACCTGCTTCTTCGGCCTGATGTTATGAATGTCTAAAAATTCAACTCTCATTTGTTTCCTTGGAGGACCCGTGCAGGTAAACTGCTGGCCGACAGATTGCTCCTTCTGTCACCCGGTGTTCATTTGGGAGAATGGCAGTTTTCTGCTTGACTCGCTGCATCTCCAAATCGAGATTTCAGTATGAGGCAGCGGCATTTTCTCTAAACTGACAATGAAAAAGGATCTTAGCGCAGACAGAAAACTGGCTGTACTTGATTTAGATGATCTGTCCCTAGAATTAACAGCTCTCTTCTCTTAGTAGGAGCTATGATCTCAACCATGGATCTCTGCATCCTATACATGGCTGAGTAATAAGCGATGGTTAGTTTATACCCTACAGGGCTTTCGGACCCAGAGGAGAAGTACACCACAAACACATCATCAACTCCAAATGCCCCACTTACTCAGCATGAGGACAGTATGACTTCGGGTGGCCATGTATCCTTGCTTCCTTGGGACAGTCCTGGTTTATTGGTTGTCCCAGTCTATCAATAGCATCCTGTTCACTCCAGTTTGGATGAAAAATTATATGACAGCCTAGTGATATTTCATCATTTTGGTATGCTGGCACAGAATCTCTTGTATCCTCTACTCCTCTCCTGCTCCCCTGTGAACATATTTGTTACCAAGCCAGTCCTATGTAATGGAGATGGATAAGGGAGGATCTTACTCCGTGGTATTCTCTCTTTCTAATAGGGTATCATCCAGAAAACATGCATGCAGTTTACTAACCTAATGTATTGTTCTGCATACTGTTTTAAAATAAAGGCAACTTTACTTCCTAGACGCTTTAAATTAACCCAGGTTATTTGACAAATGACAGCACCCTTTCAGTCAGACATTATAGATTAACCACAGGCAGAGCCAGGTGACACCTTTTGTAGGCTATTGATTAAAAGGAGCTGATATCCATCTTTCTGAGCACAGAATAATCCGCTGGCATTACAGAAATGATGGCAATCTTACAGAGAAGGTTAATCAGATACATGGGAAATCATATCTGTTCCTTGATAAAGTACAAGTCACTCAGAGATCAATCATAGACCCCAGCTGCCCAAATCACCGTCGCTCAGAAAACAGAATTCAGGCAGGCAGATACTGGTTTGTCAAAACCTAGTACAAAACAAGACATTCTGCAGGTTTGAACAGTTTCGCCTGCTGAGAGCATTGATTTGTGGGTTTTATAATACATGCACAATGGTAAACAACATAAATATAAGAAGTAGATATAAAGTAATGATTTACTTTGTCTGAAAAGAGAGTGACTAATCTCTCAGACCTCAACGCTGCTACAGAAGCACTGCTGGAGTTTTGGTACATTTTTAGGGAACCATAGTAGGATACAAAGTTAAGCAGTTTGAGGCACTTCTCTTCGATAAATGGTAGCTGAGGCAATGGGGGGCAGGCAGTGAAAGAAATAGAAACACAATGATATTGACTATCATTTAAAGGTACCTACTAAATGCCAGGAGCATTTACAGAGAGAATGGTGCTTTGCAGACAAAATTACAATTCTTGCATCACATAGGGCTTCCCATTTTATAGAGGAGGAAACGCAAACTGCTAAAGATTAATTTGTCCCAGATCACAGAGCTGCTCATAAGGGCCAGAGTTTGTATACAAATCCAAGCTGTAGGACACCAAAGCCCATACCCCTTTCACTGTGCCCTGCTGAGAACCTCTATTTCCCTATGCTCTATTAACTTATTAATTTTCTCAGCTGTTACTTTAACAAGAATTTGCTGAGCTCCTTTGGGAGGCAACATGTTAATAATAGAAAGAGGCACAGCCTATTGGGCCTTAGTTTGGATATGGATTTCCCCATTTGAATTTCCTCTGCAAAAAGAAGGGGCTTGAAGAGATGAAATCATCTCTTCCAAAATATTTAAGGGTTTTCCCAATTGGGCCAATTTATGAATCAACTGAGAACAGGATGATTCTAACATGTTGCAAAAGGAGACCTGAATATGTAGTTCATTTGTTCATTCATTCATTCTTCCACTCATGAGATAGTTACAGAGCACCTAATATGTACAAGGGATGTGTTAAAGACTATGGGTATAGGTCAGCAGTTCTTATGTTCATAAAGGTTACATTCTTGTTAGGCTTACAGGTAATGGATTCATATGTATGCAAAACAAACAAACAAACAAAGCATGTTTAGATTTTGAAAGTGTTACAGAAGAAATATATAAGGTACTGTAATAGAAAATAATAGAAAGATACTTCTTTTGATGGGATATTCAGAGATTTCTGAAGGGGCTTCTGGGGAGATCTGGTACCTGAAGGATGAGAAGGGAGTGAGGTGGTAGGAGGAGAGTTTTATAACATATAGAGAAAAATTATCCAAGTTTCTCATAGTATCATAATAGTATGAATATAATATGAAAGATAAAAAAAATTTGCATGCACATGTATACACACACATACATAGAGAAACACACCCTAATTCTGGAGGTACAACATTATCAAAGCCCACTGGCCAAAACAAACAAACAAAAAAAACAACAGAAAACAAATAGACCCATAAATAAATGAAGTCGATGTGCCTTATTTTTCTAAATTAGAAATTGGGGCTCAGAGACATTATGAGTTTTGGTCAAGTTCACCCAGGCTGACAAATGACCTAGGCTAAAGTGAAGGTTATTTAAGTGCATCTGGAGCAGCTCCATAGCACTAAGCCTTGCCTTGGTCAACATAACTGGTGGGATTTATATTATCCAGAGCCCAACACATCACTTCTGTTCCTCGTGTCTCACAAAGATTGCCTCCAGGGAATCAACTCAACCTAGTGACATAGCCAGCAACACTCGTTCCTGCTGTAGGGTGGCTTAGAGCATGTCCTAGATAACTTTCTAGAGGTTTCAAACCTTGAATTACCCATCTATATAGTAACGGTAATAATAATGATACCTAACATTCATAATATGCTTACTGCATGGACAAATACTATACCAAGTACTTTAAAGCATTATCTTAATTTTCTGACTGAGAGGAAAAGATAGAATCAGCACGTCACAAAGACTTTCTTTCTTTTTTTTTTTTTTTAAAGATTTTATTTACTTATTTGACAGAGAGATCACAAGCAGGCAGAGAGGCAGGCAGAGAGAGAGGAGGAAGCAGGCTCCCTGCCAAGCAGAGAGCCTGATGCGGGGCTCGAACCCAGGATCCTGGGATCATGACCTGAGCCAAAGGCAGAGGCTTTAACCCACTGAGCCACCCAGGTGCCCCAAAGACTTTATTTCTGAAGCCAAGTATGTGATGGCACAGGCAAGGGAATAACAAATTGAGTGCTGATCTGTGCTAATTAATGTAAATACATTCTCTAATTTAGTCTTCCCCCAAAGTCTGTATAATAGGTTGTTATCCTCATTTTATAAGTTCACTTTGAATGGCTTGTAAGCGACAATGGAATTTGAACCTGATTTGTCTAACTGCAAAGCCCGTAGTTTCCCCCTACAATGCATTAGTAAAGAAGGGAACGAGTGGATTATATTGGTCATATCAGAAAACTTCTCTGTCCAAACACCTTGCTCTCAATATCCAGCATGGTGTCACAGGAATGGAGAGGAAGGGTGCCCAAGAGTCTGTGAGGCCACAGTGAATGGAAGACTTAGGGAGGCACTATTGCCCAGTAACATCTTTGAGAGTAGTTAGAAGGCTGTTACCACAGTTGAACTGGGATCGGGAGAAGCACCTAAGTAAGAATCATAAAGATGATATTCCCCAAGAATATGCCATTCTCTAGAAATTATGATTCCTGAATCACAGCTGGTAAATTTACTTTATTCCTTCCTTTTCTTTTTCTTTCTTCCTTCTTTTTAGTGTGGGAAAGAGATCACTACTTTTTTTTTTCTTTCTTTTTAAGTTGGGACATAATTCAGGGCACCCGGGTGGCTCAGTGGGTTAAAGCCTCTGCCTTCGGTTCGGGTCATGATCCCAGTGTCCTGGGATGGAGCCCCGCATTGGTTTGTCTGTTCAGCGGGGAGCCTGCTTCCTCCTCTCTGCCTGTCTTTCTGCCTACTTGTGATCTCTATCTGTCAAATAAAAAAAAAAAATCTTTAAAAGTTGGGATATAATTCACATAACAAAGAATTCACCCTTTTAAGGCATCACTTTACTGGGTTTTGCGTATTTACCATTTGCACAACCATCACCACTAAGTCATAATGTGCCATGACTTCAAAAAGAAACTTGGTACTGATTAGGAGTCAGTCCCAATTCTCCTTTATGTCCATCCTCTGACAACAGGTGATCTGCTTTCTGTTTTTATGAAGTTGCCTGTTGTAGACATTTCATATAAATGGAATCATATAATATGTAGCCTTTTGTGTCTGGCTTCTTTCATTTAGCATCATGTTTTCAAGGTTCATACAAGTATCATTAGGATTTATCAGTATTTTCTTTCTTTTTAAGTATAAATAATAGTTCATTGTATGGCTAGACCACTTTGGGTTTTTCCATTCATCAGCTGACGGACATTTGGGTGGATTTCACTTTTGGCAATCAACAGTAATAAGGCTATGAACATTCATGCACAAGTTTTAAATGTTTTCTGATAGATCTACATGGGACTCAGTTTTAAAGGCAGTATTTAAAACAAAATTTTATATACTAAAAATTGCCCTTAAAAATTCCACAACAAGTTACCACTTTGGAATCAATATGTTATTCAAATGAGACAGTTTTATCTCCAGCTCTTTCTTTGGCTATCGGCCAGTAGAAGTGGCTGGCTTGTGTTTGGTGATCATACTGTAAAATCAACATGTCATCAAACACTGGAATCCCATTCAGTGTGGCAAGATGATCATATTTTAAGAGGTACATGAAGAATGAGGTGCACTGAGCCCAGTGTCCTTTCAGATTCTTATCTCATAAGTACTTATGGATGAACTGGTTGGTTAAATTGTATGCACCACTTAAATGGTAATTTTTCTTTCTCCTTCAGGGATCATAAACTGAATTCATGTAAAATAAATGTTCATACAATACAAATCTCCTGCACATGGAAGATTTCATCTCATTTTCTTTGGGAGCCTTTGTTGTTGCTGTTGAGTTAGAAAAAAAAAAAAAGACATTGGAATTTAAAGGGCTTTTATGCTTTAATCCAATTAAGTATTTCTTCATCAAATCATAGAGCTTTAGAACTTGGAGATGTCTTTAACTCTCTTTGTCCAAGGTTCTTCATTTTATAGGTGAGAAAACTGGAGTCTGGAGTGATAAGATAGATCTACTATGTGTTACACAGTTGGCTGATAACAGACCTGGGGCCAAAACCCAGGATGGCAGAACCTCAGGTCACTCTTCTTTCCACTAGACTGCAATCATTCCCATATTCATAAAATTCAGGAAAAGTAGGTCATACCTTCTCAAGTTTTATATTATTCACAACCTTTATAACCCAGCATGTTGTTACTGTTTTATTATTTCTCTCTCTCTTTTTTTGCACTACAATCCACCCCCTTCCCAACCAGGCTGGCAGGGAGTACATGAAGATAAGTTAGCTAAGGGAAAGAGCTATTTTGTATATAAATTATGGCTTTTCCTCTGTTCACAGAGCTTTCCCAAACAGACTAGTACACTAATGACTTCGGCTGAAAGATGGCACCCTGATCTTCTGGAGCTAATGCTTAGCACAAATTTTGTCATTCAAACACACGAGTCAAATCAATTAAAAATATTCATGAAAATGAGAAAGTGAGTTTACGGGTATTTCATGACCACTATTTTAGTACCACTAATCCACATCCTCCCTATTTCTTTGGCAGTTGACAGGAATCCCCAGTCAGCAGCTGGAGAAAGCAGTCTTTTTAAAGACAGGACTAATTTGTTTCCTGGTGAGAGGTGACAACCTGCCTCAATTTGCTTCAGATTTCTCAAAGATAATGACTTGTGTTTTCTTGTCCCAATTAACCACTGGCCGCTCCTGAAAAGACTATGTCCATTCAGATAACTGAGTTTCTCTTCCCACTGATAACCTCCTGGTATATATGTGGGAGTAAAATGTAGATTTAGAACAGAATCATGTACAGAATTATAAATAGAATGACTTGAAACACTACATTTTCATCCTCTTTTTCTCATATCTCCATCATATTCAGTTTGCACCGACTTAATAATTTAATAATTGTAAATAATCGAAAGGCCAGCCTTTTCCACAGAGCGATAAGACCCACTTAATACTGTATGTCAAGTGCTTACAGAGGGCCTGATAGTATCCCGTGTGATATAGAGATATAAGACATTAAGGAATGATGAGGCCTGGGGTCAGGTTAAAGAATATATGACTCCCCCCTCTAACGGTACTCTGATCCAGAACCTTTAAGCATGCTTACAGACAAACAAAACAAATCTCAGGTTTCAAGTCAAATTAGCAGAGCCACTACTTTGCAACCTGTAGTCTACAGCTGACATTTGAACATCGTTGATTCTTCCTGCCACTCCTCTCACCTCCCTCCCTCCACCTTATTCAAAGGTGAGTTTGGAGGTGGAGGGAGAATTCCTGGCTCTATGCCATTCTTTCTCCTGGAAGTGTGAAATAAGCACATAGAGTGGGTTGATTCTCCCATTCTAAAAGTTTTGTAGGGACAGAGACTGAAGGTTGTACAGTGATCCAAGTCTACCAAACCTGGAGTTCAGCATTAGGGAACTGGTGATGGCTATGAACTTAGCCACATTCTCTTTTATCAGCTCCATCATGATAAAGCTGACATTCGTGGTTCAGTTGTTAAGTGTCTGCCTTGGGCTCAGGTCATAATGCCAGGGTCCTGGGATGAAGCCCCACATTGGCTCCCTGCTGGGCGGGAAGCCTGTTTCTCCCTCTCCCTCTCCCCATGCTTGTGTTCCCTCTCTTGCTATGTCTCTCTCTGTCAAATAAATAAATAAAATCTTAAAAAAAAATTAAGTCAACGTGATAGAATTCTACCTTGGGGCATGCTTTTGCTCAGGAGTAGAAAAACACAAAGGGCAGAAATAAGTCTTTAAAACCACAAAATTGCAGAATGAGAACATTTCAGAGTTGGGAGGTTCATATAGGTTGTTACTAAGGTCACCCAAGTGGGCTGTGAGAATGTGAAAATGACTAGAAAATGCCCCTTACAGGCAGGCCCCTCAGATCACACACACCCATCCGATGCCTGCATTCTTTCTGCAGTGTTTCCCCAGAATACAGGTCCAGTCTGAAACTGATCATTACCAATAATGGAAAAATCACTACTTTCATCTTTTGCATGGTTTAATTATTTGAAACGTTTTCTTCTTCTTGAGCACACAACAATATCCTCTGCTTTAATGCTTACCACCCACCTATTCTGGTATTGCCCTCTGCTGTCACCTAGAGTTTGCTGGCTAACTCTAGTTAGAGTTTGCTGGTGTTTGAAAACACCACCTTTCCCTCTCATCCCCCCTTCACCAGTCCTGTTCTGTAGACTCAACAGCTTCAGTTTCCTTAGCTGTGCCTCCTGCCATCAGCCCAGCTGTCTTCCTTTAGGCTGATTTCAAATTTTGTCAGTCTTAAAATAAAAACATAGTCCTTTCCCAGTATTTCATCATTGCTACTGTAGTTTTTTTCCCTCTCATATTTTGGATACTCTATTACATTATAGATTTAATTTGCCTAAAAAAACAAAAAAACAAAAAACAAAAAAACAAACCTATTGCTGACTCAGCAACGATCTTATAATCAACTAAAACTGTTTTTTAAAAAAGATTTTATTTATTTATTTATTTGAGAGAGAGAGAGTTAGCTCCGGGAGCAGGGAGAGGAGCAGAGGGAGAGGGAGAGGGAAAGAATTTCAAGCAGATTTTGCATTGAGCTTGGAGCCCAGTGCCCTGGCTCTATCTAGAGACCCTGAGATCATGACCCAAGCTGAAACCCACAGTCTGACACTCAACCAACTCAGCCACCCGGGGGCCACAGTCAACTAAAACTTTTAACACACAGCCTAACCCTGAAATTTGACTCTCTCATCCTGATTTGGGGGCCCAAGTGCAAATCTTTTTTTTTTTTAATTTAACTTAATGTAATTTGTGTGTATGTGTGTCTGTGAATTCCAAAATTCATTGTTTATGTACCTCACGCAGTGCTCCATGCAATACGTGCCCTCCTTATCTTTACATTCGCCACTACTAGGTTAGGCTTGTTACATCAGGTTCATATGATGATCTTTTTATGGTAATTCTGAATACTGATTCTGTCATTTCATCTATTCCCTAATGACTCATGTGATCAGAACATGATTCGTAACATCATGTGTTACTGACAAGAAATTTCAGTAAGAACAGGATGAGGAAAGAGGGCAGAGGGATGGCTGGTGATCTCCCTTCCAGGCTGACATGAATCCCCTAATCACCACTGTGGGGTGAGACATGGTAACCAATCCTCTAAACATTCCCTCGGGCTTCTCTTTCTACCTTGCCCACAAAGGCATCACAAAAGATCTTCCTTTTTAAAGGAGTCTTGCCTTTGTTATTTTGACTAGCAGGAGAAAGGAACATATTTATAAGAAAGTAAAGCTAGATCTTTTTTTTTTTTAAGATTTTATTTTTTTGACAGAGAGCGAGATCACAAGTAAGCAGAGAGGCAAGCAGAGAGGGTGGGGGAAGCAGGCTCCCTGCTGAGCAGAGAGCTGAACGTGGGGCTCGATCCCAGGACCCCGGGATCATGACCCGAGCGGAAGGCAGAGGCTTTAACCCACTGAGCCACCCAGGCGCCCCTAGATCTTATTTTTAATCAAAATTCTAAGTTCGTGGAAATATATTAATAAAAAAAGAAGTTACAAAAGAGTGTATACAGTAGGATCTCTTTTTGTGATGAGGATATCTATTTACAGATTTGAAGACAGATAAACAACTGACCCTTGAACAACATGAGTGAATTGCGTGGGTTCACTTATAGTATTTTTTTGATAAGTACAGAACAGTACTGTAATGTATTTTCTCTTCCTATGATTTTCTTTCTTTTTTTTAAAGATTTTATTTATTTGACAGAAATCACAAGTAGGCAGAGAGTCAGGCAGAGCGGGTGGAGGAGAAGCAGGAACCCTGCTGAGCAGAGAGCCAGATGAGGGGCTTGATCTCAGGACTCTAGGATCATGACTTGAGCAGAAGGCAGAGGCTTTAACCCACTAAGCCACCCAGGCTCCCTTCCTATAATTTTCTCTAGCTTACTTTATTGTAAGAATATAATATACAGTACATATAACATACAAAAGGTGTGCTAATTGCCTTTGTTATCAGTAAGCTTTTGGTCAACAGTAGGCTATTGAGTCTTGGGGAAGTTAAAAGTTTTATGTGCGGATGCCTGGGTGGCTCAGTTGGTTTAGCCGCTGCCTTCAGCTCAGGTCATGATCCCAGGGTCTTGGGGTGGAGTTCCACATCAGGCTCTTTGCTCAGTGGGGAGCCTGCGTCTCCCTCTGCCTGTTGCTCGCTCTCTCTCTGACAAATAAATAAATAAAATCTTTACAAAAAAAGTTATATGTGGATTTTTGACTGCACAGAACTTGGTGGCCCTAATCCCTGCATTGTTCAAGGGCCAAATATAGATTTAAATATACACGTGTACACACACACACACACACCACGCATGCCTAGATGTCATTCTGGGAAAAAAAAAATGTAAAAAAATATTTAAGCGACTCTCTGTGAATGAGATTATCTTTTTTCCTAATATTTCTATAAATAACATGGATTATCCCATACTTGAAAAAGAATTTAAGAAATCCTCTGCTTGTGGTAACTACTTTCCCTTCTAAATCCTCTTAGAAGATGGAAAAATTTCCCTTGATATTGGTATCAAGATCGTGTAGGTATAATTGATGGAATGTGTTTTCTTTCTGTTAAAAAGAAAACCAAAATATTTCCTCCCCTTTGTCCACAGTTCCTAAAATATGGTCAAGAGTGTTTCAAGGACCTCTTCTCTGGATGTGTTCTCATTTCACCTTTCTGCTCAGTTGCCTTAAACATGCTGGGAGCTTTTATGCTTTTTGGCTATTAGATAAATTTCTTTTGTCTGATACTACCTTTATATTTTTTTTAACACGGTGAGCTCTTCTTCATTTCTTAGCTCCCAGTTCAATTATCACTTTTATCGCCCCAGTGAATTCCCTCTTCATTCCTTCTTTTTTGTTCCTTCTATATATTTTTTTAAAAGATTTTATTTATTTGACATAGAGAGAGACAGCCAGAGAGAGAACACAAAGTAAGGGGAATGGGAAAGGGAGAAGCAGGGTTCCCACTGAGTAGGGAGCCCAATGGAGGGCTCGATCCCATGACTCTGGGATCATGACCTGAGCTAAAGGCAGACACTTAACGACTGAACCACCCAAGCATGCATTCCTTCTACATTTTCAACAAAGGTCTATCTCTATGCCTATCAGGATCCACTCTTAAACTGTGAGCTCTTAGGCTTGCAGCCAGGCATTCTCCGAGGATGTACTAAAACAGGAAATTCCTAGGTTGCACCTTTGGAGATTTTTGTTCAGCAGAGCAGGGCACAGTTCAAGAATGTGCATTTATTAAAAAACCCGTAGGCAATTCTGATGCATGTGGTTCATGGCCCATGGTGCCATATAGGGAGGCTGACAACTATGTCATTTGTATCTTGTGACTATTCTCTCATATTTGGACTGTATCAGAATGTCTTCTTGTCAACTATACTGGTCTTTAAAATTATACTTCATTTTGTTTGCCTTACCCATCAAGAGGTGTTAAGGGTGAATACCATGGTGACCAGATACTTTACTTATATTGTAGACAAAGCCAACAGAGACATATACATGTTATATGGGAAGGCATATGGGCTAGCCTTATGAAAGTTGATATGGAAGAGTAGGCACCTCTGATTAGACCTTTTGGATCCCACTCTTCTGGGAAAAATCCAAGCTGGACTTATAAGGAGTTCTACTTCTGAAGAGACAGAAAGGGAGGGGGGAGTTAATATGACAATAGGTGACATGTTTTCCAGTATGGGAAACTTTCAAAGTCAATATCGCTAATATTCATTTAATAACATGTCTTGCACTTTTGCACAGTGATTATAGAACTGCTAGAAGGCCATGTAAAAAGCCACTATGGTCTAAATGTTCTGCTTACATTTCTTCTCCTACAACCAGTAACCTACTTTTGGCTCTTCAAATGGCTGCATAAAAGAAACAACCATTTTAACCTTTTAGAAATGAATCTTGCTAGAGTAAATCAGAGAGAAATGATGGAAATGTTAATTAACTTGCCTTCATCTTGGTCAGATTCCGTATTTAACCTAAAGGCCTACAGTCTTTGGGAGGTTTTCTTAGATGTGATTGCCTATGACAGCCAGAGAAATTCAATTATGGTTTGGTGGCGTTAATCCTTTGGGAGAGCAAAAACCCCCCTGCTGCCTCTGGCGCAGGAAACAAACGCCAAGAAAGGAAGGTGAAATCACTCATGAATTTTCCTGACATATCTCTTTTCTGGTCCCGGATTGGTAATAGATGCAACTTTCCTTTTTGGCGCTGGAACCAAGCATTTGCTTCCCCCACAGGACTACCTCTAAAATACAAGGAGATGGAGGATATAAAACACAGACACACACAGACACACACACACACCCACACCCCTCTGCTCTTGAGAGAGACTGCCCGTACAATGCCAGTCTGCATGACAAAACATTATTCTCAAACCACAGGAAGTTCTGATATTTAGGAACAGAAGATAAAAGTGCTTAATCTTACTTTCCTTTTTATTACACAATTACCCATTTAAAATCTATTTCAGCTTTGGAAATTCTAAGAAAGAAAACATACCATAGCTGAAACAAACCACATTGATCTTTAAACATTTTATGAACTGTAAAGCTCAACATAAACCATTTCTTTACTTTAGCAGGGAAAGAGCTCTATGGCAAGATATAAGATGATAGATGTAACCTAAAACGATATGCATGAGAGATGGGTTCTTATTTATGTATTTGAAAAATATATAACTTTAATAACGCTGGGGCTGTGTTCAGTAGTGGTAGCAGAGGTAGGCCAGAGATCTATGCTTTTTAATATCAACTTCCTCTCGAGTAAGAATTTTATCACATTAATAGCTAAATCATACTGATTGTAAAAGAGCTGAAATGAGGCAATTAGTACGGCCGATGACAGCCGTGAAGAATGAAACATGAGGTTTTCAGTGCAAGCCAGATGGATATCTTCAATATACTTCTTATTATCTGCTTGTGGTAATAAGTTCAATTAAACTGAATCAGTACAACACAAGTCTGTTTGAATTTCTGGAAAAGAAATTAATTATGTGCTTCACATTTAATGAAGCCAGAGTCATATTCTGTTTGCCTTTATTGTTTGTTTGTTTTATTTATTTTGATTGGTAAGTATTCATTAGGAACTAAACCATTTATTTCATTCTATAGTAGAGCTTTTTCTTTAAAAGACAATTTTGGATTCAAAAGGTTAAATATCACTAGTAATAAGGTTTTATTTATTCTAGAATATCTGGGGGAGAAGTAGAAAATCAGATATACCATCCAGATGATTTTGACTATAATATCTTACTATGCTGTAGAATTCTGACCTGGTGTTTTTAATTTGAGATATTATACATGTAGGAATAACAAGGAAAATTTACCAGTACTCATATCCCCATTTCTAGAATCAGCAGTCTCTAACATTTTTTCTAGCCTTCTCCCCTCTGAATATATATTAAAATTTAACCCAAATAAAATACTACCAACACAGGTTAGGTCCTCCCATATAAGGTCACTCCAGATTCCCTCCCCTCACAAATACTATCATGAGTGGATGTTTATACTGACCGTGTATTTTTTTTTTAAGAGTTTATTTATTTATTTGACAGACAGAGATCACAAGTGGGTAGAGAGGCAGGCAGAGAGAGAGGAGGAAGCAGACTCCCCGCTGAGCAGAGAGCCGGATGCGGGGCTCCATCCCAGGACCCTGAGATCATGACCTGAGCCGAAGGCAGAGGCTTAACCCACTGAGCCACCCAGGTGCCCCTGAGCATGTATTTTTATGTCTAAACTTTATATGGTATTATTTTCTATTACTAATTTTATGTTAAATATAATTATATGCATTAAATGAAATAATGGTCTTGTGTATTTGTTATTCACTACAAAAAACAACATAATGAACATCTTTGCAAGTCTACCTCAAAACACACAGAATTTCCTCTGGAGTGGACACCCAGAAATGGAATTGATGGGCCAAGGAAACGTCCCTTTTTTAATGTTATTCTCTGCAGTGTCTACTCTAGTTTGTATTTCTACTTACAGTGAGTGTTTGAGTATTCTCTTCACACTCTCATTAACAAAAGGTTTTGTTGATGTTTATCTTTTGCCAATTTCATATGTAAAAAATCCTATCACACTGGTGTTTACATTTGCATTTCTCTGATTACTAGTGAAATTCAGATTTCTTTCGAAGTCTTGTTGGCCAACAGTGTGTCTTTTATACCAAAATCAAGTATGTGAAGCCTGCCTCAGTATAGATATCTGCCTGTGAAAGGGCGGAGTTGGCACAGAAATTACTTCCTCCCTCTATCAAGGATGAAGAAATGATGGCAGGACGGAGTCAGAGTAGACTGTCATGGTACGCAAACTTTTTTTTTTCTTTTCTTTAAGTTTTTGACATAATGTTCAGTGGCATTCTTCACAAACTTAAACCTTAACATCATAAAAGGTGAGAAGCTCTTTTACAAAAAGTATTGGACAAAAAGAGGCATAATTCTATCCATGACTGGTGTTGCTAAAGGCACACTACTTGTTAAGTCTATGTGACCCTCATTAGGGCTCAAAGGAATGTCAGGGGAAATAATTATGCTCTCTTTCATCAAGATCTTGGCTTCATGTCTTGGTAGAAAGAGTTCCAGGTTATGTTATGCTCTGTGAATACAGGAAGAACAAGAGATACACTTATCTAACATTTCTTTAGGGTTCTCCTTAGTTAACTGTTGCCAGCTCCATTGTGGCAGGTCTCAGACCTAACAGGATCTACTATTGAAATATTCTGGCCATTGTCCTTCTACCCAGGGACCTAACATAATCAGCATTTAGCACTTTTAACAACAAACTTTTTCTACTCTAGGTGCCTTGGGTTAGAATTTGCGTTAATCCTATTAGAAAGACCCTTAATTATTGCCTAGAAATAATTGGTTCCAGTGGAAGACACCTAATTAGGTTGAAATGTATTCTGTTATAAGGGTCCAATGTTAAAAGCCTTTGTTGTGGGTTAGCAGCCAAATGTCATTGCTGGTTACTGATTTCTGATTGATCCCCAGTCAAATATGGATAAAGCCTTGAATAATTTTACATAGAAGATGTGGGCTGTTTTAAACTCATTTTCAAAAAAGGTTCCAATTGAAAAGACTCTACATTATTGTGTCAGTCATGCTATGCATGGATAGGTTGATATTCCTCTTATAGGGCACACTACAGATATGCTATAAAACTTGTTAGTCTTGGTCTGTTATATGTATGCATTCTCTTCTTCTAAATGTAAATAAACTCTTGATGGGATGGACAATGAACATTCTGGCAATGAAGAGATCAATTAAATGCTGAGTAAAGTCACCGGAGCATCTTTACTTTGCAGGAATGGAGAATGAGAATACAAAAGAATTTTTTGTTATAAATATATAAGGTCTTAGTTAAATGCTACTGAGAATCTTTTTTTTTTCTATCAAGATAGTTAAAGTACAACGTTTCTCTTATTTAAAAGTAATTCTGTGCACCGAATAGACAAAATTTAATCTTTTTATTTACTTTTTAATTTTTTTAAATTATTTTATTTACTGATTTATTATGAAATCTTCTAAAACCCAAATGAAAACAGGGAACGTGCACCTAGGACAACTTAAAAAGAAAAAAAAACCATTAGTGGAAGAACAACCTGCAGTCAGAGATGTGTAAACTAAATGTGAAACAGTTCAACTGATTTAGGCTGGTGACAGTGAAAAGTTCAGGAAGAGATAAGTATCTTGATAAACTCCAACTGACACGTTTTGTGCTTTAGGAGTCTCCTTGGCCTAATAGTTGGTTCCAGCAGTGTGAGGCTTCCTCATGCCTACAGAAGCAGACTGAATGTGCTGTTCTAGTGTCTGCCAAGTATTTTTTCTCCTTTCTCGCAATCAATGATCTGACTGCCTCATAGGTCAACCCTTTTGATACTGGGGTGAGGCTAAGGTCTTGTGAAAGACATATCCCCACCAATTTCAGCCTGTATTCAGACTCAAGGAGATGTCGAAATTCCCTGTTCCATATAACCTGGCTAAGCTATACCTTGGATCACATTTTGGAGATCTGTCTGGGAAAGGAAAAAGGTCATAAAAGAGAGGATCAGTAAGTTTTTGTTCTTGTTTTGCTCCTCTGGAAAGGACTAAATAACAAATTTTTTAGGTTTTGCTGGTCAAGAAGCAACACTGAGGATATTATGTAGGTTGTTGCATGTTCGATGGTCTTTGTCATGATTATTCGATTCAGCTATTGGGTACAAACAACCACCGTCAGTAGGTAAACAAATGACATGGCTGTGTTACACCGAGACCTTGTTTATGCACCCTCAAATACAAATATCGCAACATTTTCACATGTCTGAAACTATTATTATTCTTTTTGTTTTTCATCCAGTTAAACATGTGGAAACCATTCTTAGCTCCTGGGCTATAAAAAACTAGAGGGTTAGTTGGCTTTGGCCCATGGGCCATAGTTGGCCAACTCCCAAAAATATAGTGTATACCAGGATCGAGTAGGGTGTTTATTAAAAATATTTATTTTGGGGGGTGCCTGGGTGGCACAGCTGGTTAACTGTCTGACTCTTGATATCAGTTCAGGTCATGATCTCCAGGCTTGTGAGATCAGGCCCGGTGTGGGGCTCCTGGCGGTCCATGCTGGGCGTGGAGTCTGCTTGAGGTTCTCTCCCTCTGCCCCTCCCCCCACTTGTACTCTCTCTTTCTCTGCAATAAATAAATAAATCTTTAAAAACTGTTTATTTTCCAGGGCTTATCCTTAAAGATTTAGATTAGGCTAGGGCACTGGAAATCTGTATTTCTGTTAAGCATTCTATTGAACTTTCACATGTTATGTGTCATGTACAAAGTTCTCTGATGTAGGGCAGGGTTTCTCACTGTATCGTCTGGAATCACCAGCCACAGACTTACCCAAGGTCATTTTGATTGTGGTTCAACAAGACAACTATAACAATAACATCCATAGCTTAAAGCTCTGCATTTCATTTTCAGCCCTGAAGGGGATCAACAGAAGCTAGGGTTGCTATTACCATAGTTATCTTGTGAACTACATTTAAGACAAATACTCCAAGTCGCTCTTCCTTGGGAATACTACTTAAAAATAGCTGTCATATGAAACCTGTACAGCAAGGACACTATGTCATGTGAAATGGCATGCCTTTTACTCTGCTATAGAGATAAAAATGAATTAGTAAGTACAATATTGCATGTAGATGCAGCCTGCCCTCCATATAGTTCTTAATGATGTCGACAATTGCTAAAGCTCATCTTCATTGAAAGGTCAAATATTATGCTTTCTGGTAGGATTCAGGGGTCTGACATGAGAACTGTACTTGCTTCAAATCAAACAGCATACCAAATCCCAAATATACTATACCTAGTTTAAAAAATAAAATCAGTGAAATTTAGAAATTCAGATGATGGGATGGTAATCAAGAGCCCCCTGGGCACCTGTCAGAATTCTGTAGTTTGGAATCCCGCTCATGCATAATCTGAATATTTATCCATTTAATGGCTGCCTGACAGATTTATTTTAAACCTCTGGTACCTGCTGTAGTAGATTTATCCCTTCCTTCTCCTCCCCCACACTTACTGACCCTGTGTTTGACACTATCTTTGGCCTCCCTTCAAAACATGGTGGTGGGGTGAGGAGGAAGAGCATTGGATTTTAGAGGCGTCGTTAATGACAGAATGATTATAAAAAGGTTAGAAAAGATGTGTTCTGATGTCTGACCTTCACGGTGTTTTAATCCTATGTATGAGGAGATCAAAATGAATACAAGCATATTTAAGGTTAGAGAACACCTTCTCTGATAAATTAGTCCCTTTGTAGATCTCAAAATTGAATTAAAATACAGTGCTCAGTCATATTTCAGGCTAAACTGTTACATTTACATTAAAGGTACAGGGCTAAAGCATTATGATGTGCGATTCAGTACTTGGTACAGTTCACGTGGAGTTCAGAATGGTTTTCTCTGCCTTTATCGTGCTTTATGGGGCAGATTTCTAAATTGCATTTCTCAGTTTATGTTAATGTCCTTCACAGAGACCTGGTGGTCTGGATGCCCTATGCACACACGTGTTCTTCCCATTAATGTTAATGGGACTCAGAACTAAGCAACGGCAGATAAATGCTCTCTCCAATACCTTCTGACCTTCCCTGAAGTAACAGGATTGCTAACTTCTGTGAACATATGGATCAGATAAAACTCATATTTCTGGGGCGCCTAGGTGGCTCAGTGGATTAGGCGGCTGCCTTCGGCTCAGGTCATGATCTCAGGGTCCTGGGATCGAGCCCCACATCGGGCTCTCTGCTCCGCAGGGAGCCTGCTTCCTCCTCTCTCTCTGCCTGCCTCTCTGCCTACTTGTGATCTCTGTCTGTCAAATAAATAAATAAAATCTTTAAAAAACAAAACAAAACAAAAAAAAACCTCATATTTCTTCCCCCCACCCCCATATCACCTATAAGAATAATATAAGAATCAGAGAACCTCTGCACAAAACCCGACTGCAATAGAATACCATCAGGCAAGCCCAGAAAGAGCACTACTTCTAAATAAATGAACTCTTCCCAGCAGGAACCATTGTACTGGGACCTGGGGGCTCCTGCCTATAGGTCTCTGCCTTCTTCTTTCTCTTCCTGCTCCGGTCTCTTTCTTTCCCCATGTATTAGGAAATTTCAGTTTTAAAGTATTCCATGTGTCTCAGCAAAACAGGTGGCCACCCATATTCTGATCCTGGCATATGTCCTTCTAAGTCCTGTCCATAAGTATGCTAAAACTCTCCTGAAAAATGCCATTACATCATGTTTCCCAATCTTCATATCTCATCTTTATGATTTTTGCATATCCTCGTATAATAATAATACATACTTAATATTTTTCTTTATATTGACTAACTTCTTAAATATATTTTATTTTTATTTTATTTATTTTATTATTTTTTTAAGATTTTATTTATTTATTTGACAGAGAGAGATACAAGTAGGCAGAGAGGCAGGCAGAGAGAGGGAGAGGGAAGCAGGCTCCCTGCCGAGCAGAGAGCCCGATGCGGCACTTGATCCCAGGACCCTGAGATCATGACCTGAGCCGAAGGCAGTGGCTTAAACCACTGAGCCACCCAGGCACCCTTAAATATATTTTAAAAGATTTTTTTAGGGCACCTGGGTGGCTCAGTGGGTTAAAGCCTCTGCCTTCAGCTCAGGTCATGATCTCAGGGTCCTGGGATCCAGCCCCGCATCCTCTCTGCTCAGCAGGGAGCCTGCCTTCCCCCTCTCTCTCTGCCTGCCTCTCTGCCTATTTGTGATTTCTGTCTGTCAAATAAATTAAAAAAAAAAGATTTTTTAAATCATTGCCATGAATGGAAAACTAGACTTTTCCTAATTCACATTGTAAGAAGCAAATAAATTACTAAAATTAAAAAGAAAACGGTAAAACAACAGTGAAATTATCTCTTATACTATACTTGGATAATCACCATTTACATTTCACTAGAAATCTAGAAATAAAGTATTTTAATTTCTTAAAATAGTTAGAAGTTCATGGGGTGACCATTGCATATTTCATTATTGATGTATGGCAAGTTTTGTGCCATCATTCAGTACAAGATAAGCAGCAGAGACTCATCTGGATAGTTGGTCCCCGGACTGCCCATATTGCTGGGATATGAACTCTGATGGGAATCACAGGTTATTCCTTTCTGTCCACTATCTTTTCAAAGAATGAATCTATTTATTTATTTATTTATTTATGGAGAGAGAGCGTGCGCACATGCACAAAATTTCTCTCACAAAATATTCCTCTTGAATATTTTCAAGAGGAGAGAGAGAACTCAAGCAGGCTCCATGCTCAGCTCAGCTCAGCACAGAGCACTCAGCTCAGTGCAGAGCCCTACGTGGGTCTTGATCCCACATCCCAAGATCATGACCAGAGCTGAAATCAAGAGTTAGCTGCTTAACCCACCGAGCCACCTAGGAGCTCCCTCTGTCCTCCATATTGAGAACTAAGGAAATCCTTATGTGAAGGATGCTGATCAAACACAGGATATAACTTGTAACTACATGCAAAAATACCTCACTGTCCGCAATACTGAACAGCAAAAAAATGGTTTTGAGGCTTAGGTGTTTATAATCTTTCACACTCTTGGGGTTTTTTTGTTTGTTTGTTGGTTTGTTTGTTTTTTTGTGGCAGGCTCACTTCTTTTCGCTAATTAATAGGTTGGCAATGGTAACTTCAAAAATGTTCATTTCAATAAGATTTAGAATGTATGTTTTAGCCATTTTACTAAAATACAAAGAACTACAACAAAAAAAAAACTACTAATATTTCCTAAGTGCCAGGCACTATGTTAAGCACTTATGGTGGATTATCGCAGTCATCAAAACAACCCGAACCCAAAACTATTATCCCCATATGGGTAAACTGTCTAGTCCAAGGTCACAGAGCTAGTAAGTGACAGAAATGAGATTCAAAGTCAGATCTTTCTGCCTCACGCTCAGTCTCTTGATCACTACCTAAGACTGCTGCCTGGTATTCTCTTGTATCTCCATAACTAGCAAATAATCTATAATTAGGTACTAGCTTTGCCATTAACCAACTCTGAAACCTTGGGATTCCTCCTGATCCTAGCTGATCACTGTTTCCTTTTGCAGCCGAGAAAGCCACACATTAGCAAAGACCTATAGCTGAAATTTTGATTTACAAATACTATTGAACCTCTTTTTTCCTCTGCACTGTGAGATAGGGTGAACACACAGTCCTATGCCCGTGCTAATGCTCTGAGTGATTCATTAACTGACTGAGGTAGTGGAGTTAATCTAAATACAGATTTACTTCTAACTCTTGGCCTTCCAGTTTTTTTTACATGCACAGATGTTGCTTATAATAAAAAGTCTTATCCAAATGATAGTATTTTTCCACCTTCCAATGACCTCAAAATATGCAATGAGGTAATTTTTAGCTTTCTTCTTTAAAATAAAATTGGGATAGATAAAATAGATATTTTTGTTTTTCTTAGGCTCTCTTATTTCAGAGAGAGAGCTACAAATAAATAGGCAAGAAGGAAATAATATGATGTGGCCATCTATATTGGTTATAGAAAAATATCTTTTATATAAACCTATTATAAAAAACAGCTGAATTAACAAGATTTCCTGGTGCAGTAAACAGAACCAACCAAGCAGAATGCACAATCAGGACTCCTGGGTTAACATCTGTCTTCTACTACTGGTGACCTTGAGAAAGTCGCCAACCTGAGTCTTAATCTTCACTCATTGCCTAGATCCCTTCAACTCAAAAACTCTACAATTCCTCAAGACAGAAAGTAATAGAAATGCAAATAAAATGTAAATTAAAATCTCAACCCTTGCATTTTAGTGCTTTCAGCCCATCCCATCAACCTGGTGTTAGACAGACTCATATCATGTGCTGTGCTAAGAGCAATAAAGGAATTTCTGTCATATACTATAAAGCACCCAGACTAAGGTATGTGAAAAATTTTATTTTCTGAAGACTAAGAGGGTTGGCAGGGTGACTAAAGCAAAGGGGTGATCAAATCCCTTTACTGGTGTAATAATCCATATCCATATCTCTGAATAACCAGGGCAGCTCTTTTAAAAACAGCCAATGTCATTGTTTAAACAATGCTAAAAATAGTATTCAAGTCATGGGTTTTTAATTTGTTAGCACAGTGTTCCTAGACATGAATTTCAAATCTACAGAGACTTGAAAGAAATTTAATTAAAGGATTGAAGATAACATTAGTTACAACAGTATAATAGATACAATGGCTGTAATTCTCAAAATTGTATTGGATGATTCTGAAATAAGATAGCCTTTCAATCATATTCATTACCAACAGTTCTCTAAGAATCCTTAATCATATCATGTTTGGCATGATGTATTAATTTAGCAACACAGTGGTATCTGTACATATTAATATGAAGGGTGCGACTTCTATAGATCGCATTACTAGAAATGAGGACAGGTATACCAATGTCCATGTGCTCTGGCTTAGTCATTACCTTTTACTACCAGGTTTCCAGTGCTGCTAGCAGTTCCAAAATGGTTAGTGGCTATACAGGTATAACTTCCAGCATCTGATTTCGTCACATTGACAATTTTGAGGCTTCCATCTTCAGAAATGGTAATTCTGAAATTAAAACAAATAAACCAAAATGATAGGTTTATATCTTATATGACTAACTGAAAATGATGTCTGTCATTCCGTCATCTTTTAAACTATAAATCACAGCTAGATCACTTGACAGTCTCATCTTTGTTCAGGGTATTTGTCTACATACTCATAATTAAGACACGTGACTTATTTAGGACTTTCAACACTTTTCTTACTAAAGTGGTCTCAACATTCTGTTGGCATAAATGTTGGAAATACTAGATAGGATGTAACCATTCTCTGTCTATGGTGGTTCTCACCACGTTATGCATAGAGAAGGCTCATTGTTGATCACCATTAGTCTTAACACTGCTGAGGTATAAGAAAAAAAAATCTCTTGATTGGCCACTTGACACATCTTCATTGAAAATGTTTTCTTCTGGAGCGCCTGGGTGGCTCAGTCAGTTATGCATCTACCTTCGGCTCAGGTCATGATTACAGGGTCCTGGGATCGAGCCCTACATCAGGCTCCCTGCTCAGCAGGGAGCCTGCTTCTCCCTCTGCCTGCTGCTCTCCTACTCCCTCCACCATCTCTGTCAAATAAATAAATAATCTTTAAAAAAAAAGCTTTCTTCATGGGTGGCTTAAATTAAATGAGTTATTAAGTATATTCATTTCTGACATATATCATACAATGTATTTTTAATGAGATGTGAGAAGTGAATTAAAAAAAAAATCCCACAACATGGTATGACTTTGGCAGAACAGCAAACGTGGATGGCACATCTTAGGGTCCATGATTAGGAACAAATCTCTACTACCTGGGATGGAAACACTTGTACTGACAGGCACAAAACTGGAACAGAGAGGATTCTAGAGAACCCTGTCTTCAACATGACCTAAGACATAGCAGAAGAGGAAGGTACAGAGTTGAGTAGTTCATGCAGCCTGGCTGGGATACCAGCCAGGGAAATAAAAAAATGGACACAGATGGACACAGATGGACACAGATGGCTCATTTACGATTACTGTCTGCTGAACCTCTACTCTATCCTTCAATTTACCTACTTTTTTCTATCTCTTCTGCTCCCCTGTTCTCACCTGGCTTATCACCAGCCTCTTAAATGATATGCCTATTTTCACTCTCGTCCCTCAAATACATTCTTTGGTCAGTGGTCAGATGGTCTTTTTAAAAGCTAGATCAGATTACATCACTGCTCAGCCTTAAAGATCCTTCTTTGCACCCCACTGCCATCAGTAAATTCTGTTCTAGAACCTACAAGGCCTGATGGATCTGGCCTTTGCCTTTCTCTTGCCTACTTATTTCATTCTCTTCTTTTTACCTTCCAATGAACTATAATTACACAGGCCGTCTGCAAGTCCCTGCAGTGTCTGGAACCCTTTCCCACCTCAGGGCCTTTCTATCTGCTCTTCTGCCTGCCACGGTATCAGGACCTAGCTACCACTCACCCTCTCACCCTCTCACCTTACCTTAGAGGTGGTGCTTTTCTTATGGCTCATATTTCTAAAGTGGATATTTTAATTTGTTACTCTCTTTTCTGGCAGCCACTTTGCTTTCTTCCTATCAAACACAACCTAGAAGTTTTGCTTACTTGTTAGCTGTCTTACTTGCCACCTGGCATATGAGCTTGTCTGAGGCCACAGACCATGTTTATCTTATGACTTAATCTCCAGGAACTAGTACCTAGGATGACACATAGCAGAGTGGACAAGTAAATAAATAACTATCCTAAGAGAAAAATCAATAATATGTTACAGGAATTCAGCATGGCTAAGTCACTGAGCACTAGTGAATTCAGAATGGCTAAGCCACTGAGCACTAGTGATAGCCTTAAGAGTCTTTGATAAATATTTGAAAAAGTGGTCTCTGGGGTCACAGCTTCACTTAATAGAACTTTTGGCTAATCATTTTAAAACCACAGGTGAAGACTTAAATATACCGGTTTGCAAATGTTGTATATACATTTCATGAAGGCTCTTTGGGATGGAGAAGCTACAGATTTCCTGATGACTCATTCCAGGTTCTTTGACTCAGGCTGATGAGAAGGTGTGAAGTTATAAGAACTCTACAAAGGTTATTGGAATCAGACGGATGGGTGTTCAGATTCCACATCTGTCAGCTCTAATCATGTAATCAGAGGCAGTTGGCTTAACTTTCCAAGTTTCAGTTTTCCTCATTTATAAAACGGAGCTAACAATCCCAGTTGGGTACTTCGTTAGGAGGAATTAGGTAAGATAATGTCAGTGAGATTTCTAGCACATTTCCTGGTATTTATTAGGTAGTAGTTTTGGTGTTGTGATTATGTCATCTTTTAAAACTGTGTCCTCTTATTTAGTTATTTGTGCATATGGGAAAAATTGGACAACATTCTCTGAACATAATTTCCCTTAATATAGTAATTAAATCAGCCCTCTTCTTGCACTCCAGCTATTACGTTTGACAATGTGCAGTCAATATACGAATTAACCTAGTCCTCCCAAATCAGTATATAAGATTCAGACAAGGAGGTCCTTTGTTCATTCACACCATAATACACACATAACAATTGCTCAGTAAAGACCATATGATACCCCATTAGCCCAAGAGCAGATGTACTAATAAAAATTGTGTGGTAATTAAATCCTAATTCTCTCAATAATTACAAAAATAACTTTAGAGGAGTTAATCATATTCCTATTTATAAAATAATTCTCTGGAAATTGTAAAATGCTGGCATATGAGAACACAGTAAGGAAGGTAACATTTCTTTTTTATATATGGAGTCGTTTTCTGTGAGGTAACATAGATTTGGGGCATATTAAACACTGAGAGGTGAGCTGAGTCTTTCAAAGCACAAAGGCCTATTAATAGTTTGTACCATTAACGTGGTACTGTAATTTCCAACACCTAAAGCCATTGACTGTATCACACTGTTTAATGCCAACAGGATATGAATAAGGAAACAAGTAAAGGGTTTGTCATTGGATGCCCTGGTATTAGCCTTGACTCTGAAACTTGCTAAGTGTATGACCTGCCCTATTTATTTATGCCCTCAGGCAGGGCTTCTCAGCCTTGGCACTACTGACATTTTGGACCATTTAATTCTCTGTCCTCTGAGGATATTTAGCAGCATCTCTGTCCCCAGTGGACTGGACTCCATTCGCTCTGCCTCTCTTCCCAAGCTGTGGCAATCAAAGGAATCTCCAAATATGGCCAAATGTTCCCTGGGGGCAAAAATCATCCCCAGCAGAGAGTTACTGGTCAAGGGAAGTTTTTTTTTCTTTTAATCTCAGTGGTTACTATAAAGATTATCTTCCACAATGAGATAAGATATTTGAAAGGTTCTCTTAATTGTAAAGTGGTGTTTAAATATTTTTTCTCACTTCCCACTGTCATTCCCATCCTTACATCCTTAACGATGGTGTATACGTTGCACAAAAGGCACCCAGCATATTGTTGCTATCCAGCTGTGGGACCCAGCTAGCTCTGCACAGTATCTCTCAAGGCTCTCTTTGCCTCTTACCCACAAAGCTTCCTTATCCAATTTCCTTTAAGCTTTGTGAAATGGCAAGGTAATTTTAAAAATTGCTGTACTACTCATTTTTAAGATTTCAGTGCCTGACATTGGTTAAGTGTTTTAATCCCCGCCCCCCCTTTTTTTTAAACAAAGAGATAAGAGCTAGGCCTCCAAGGCTTGAATTCTAGACACTGGAAAAGATGAGCGAGGGAGATGATCTGGAGAAGGGGTCATTTTTAGTAGCTGTCATTAAATTGCATTATATTGCTCTGTTTATTTTTCCTAGGTATAATCCAAATGTGAGTATAACACAGAATTTTATGAAATTCAACCAGTTTCTTATCCAAGCAATATAACGTACTGATTAAGAACATAAACTCTGAGGGCGCCTGGGTGGCTCAGTGGGATAAGCTGCTGCCTTCGGCTCAGGTCATGATCTCGGGGTCCTGGGATCGAGTCCCGCATCAGGCTCTCTGCTCAGCAGGGAGCCTGCTTCCCTCTCTCTCTCTCTCTGCCTGCCTCTCTACTTGTGATCTCTCTCTGTCAAATAAATAAATAAGTAATTAAAAAAAAAAAAAAAGAACATAAACTCTGGGTGTGCCTGGGTGGCTCAGTTGGTTGGGTGTCCAGCTCTTGGTTTCAGCTCAGGTCATCATCTCAGTGTGAAATCGAGCTCCTTGTTGAGTTCCACTGGGTGTGGAGTCTGCTTAAACCTCTCCCTCTCTCGGACACCTGGGTGGCTCAGTTGGTTAAGCCACTGCCTTTGGCTCAGGTCGTGATCCCAGAGTCCTGGGATGGAGTCCCACATCCGGCTCCTTGATCAGTGGGAGCCTGCTTCGCTCTCTGCCTGCCGCTCTGTCTGTTTGTGCTCTCTCTCTATCTGACAAATAAATAAAATCTTAAAAAAAAAAAAAACTCTCCCTCTCTGTCTCCCCCTCACCCTGCTCTCGTGCTCTCTTTCTGAAAAAAAAAAAAAAAAAATGAATCTTAAGAAAAAAAAAACCATAAACTCTAAAACTATACTATCCAGGCGCAAATCAACTCGTGCCACTTATGAGCTGTATGATTAACATCTTTGTAAATTTCCTTACTTGAAATAATGGAATAATAAAAGTAACTATCTCACAAGGTGTTGTAAAGGCATGCACTGCTGAGACCAGTGTCTCGCACATGAAATGCGGGATGTAAGTGCATTAGCGAAATAATTCTATTAATTGAAGTTCTGTACCCTCCTAAATCTATTATTTCAGATATTAATAAAGGATTCTGTTAAGGTTAAGGCTACTACCGAGTAGTCTTATATTCTGAAATCCTGTGACATATTATTATGCTTAATGAAGCATATGGGTAACATTAAGTAGTTACAGAGGGGGATGAAAAATTGGACTTATTCAAAGATATATACTAAACACCTCCTGTCCACTAGGCCTATATAAATCAGGAGGATCTTAGATAATTGCATACCTAGAAGTGATGTCAGTGTGTTATATACCGTAATGCATACATTTCTACAAATGCATACTAGAAAGGACATTAGTTTTGCCAGTGGGGAGTCTGCTTCACAGAATAAAGAAAGGCAAGGTCCAAGACCTGGCCTATCAGGAGATCCTATTTCCCTGCAGTGATTGGTTTAAGGACAGACATGCTACCAAAACCAGGAGCTACTTGAGGAAACAGTCTCTTTCTATTTATTACTACATTTAGAGATGGAAATCTAGAACTGTTAGCAGACATCTTACCTGTCACAGAAAGCGTGTCTTAAAGAAACCAACCAAAGATAGGCAGAGCCCAAGAGACACACAGACAGGAGAGAACATAAGAGCTCTTTGAGACCCTGTTTCTGTCCACAGCTAAGCCAACAGCTTCCTTTGCATGCTCCAGTTACACAATGCAGTCATTTAAGACATGAGGAATTTGGTTTTAATCCCTCATAACTGGAAGAGCCCAGTATCTAGGAAAATTGGTGAACTTGTTCAGGAGATAGTGGTAGTGAAAGCAGAGAGGAGAGATGAGTTCTTCAGCTCTTTGAGGGCTACCTCTACAGAACTTGTTGCTAAAAGACTGACCAACTCAACTATGGAGGAATATGGATTACTGAGTCTGAAAAAATTGACCTGATTTTCCTTTATACACAGCTGTGCCATATACCTTTGATTATTTATTTCTATAGAAAAAGGGCTAAGTTATAGTCACTTACTGCTTTGAATTTATGGGATTTTTATAATTGGGAAATTAGTATAAAATTAGCATTTATCCTTGGAGTGCTAATTTCCACTAACTCAAGAAACTTTTGAAACATAACACAAATATTTAGATACTTTCTTCCTTTCAGTTGGAGTCTATCCCAACTTAGAAAAAGTTTTTCAACTAATGCTTCTACATTCATTTTTTTCCCTGTGAATACAGTTCTTGAATCCAATCCAAGGATAGTTGTATTTTCACGTTGGTTTCTTGGTGAGACTTCAAAGTTTCCATTTCATTTTAGTTCTCCCATTTCAGACTTCTGACTGACCTGTAGCTTTTAGCATGATATTGAACTTTGAGCTCCTTCTAATACTCATGAATAGTGATCAAGTTAGATAAAAGGAATTGAAAATGTAAATCTGTTCCTGGCTTAGAACAGGTTAGCCCTGACCTACCTGTAGGCTCTTTTTAAATCATTGATAGTATCAGAGAAAAGTAAAAAATGATAAAGCAGCAAGTAGTAAAAATAAAGGTGTGACATAGGACTTAATTTTCCCTACGTGAAAAAAGGTCATCTAATTCACAACATAGTAAACTGTCCGTTGCATAGAGAACAGTTGTTCTTCCACTTCATTTAAAGATTTCAGACCCACAGAGGATAGGAACCTATCTGGAATTATGAGATAAATTGAATCTTTCTTTCTTAATATGAGGCTCTGGGTTATAGCCATTGAAGAGCTGACCTTGTCAGTCCTATTAATCAAAACCAGTCTGGGGACACTGGACCTTTTAAAATGCTGATCTTTCCTTTTTGGGGCTTTAGTAACAGATGACAGAAGCTGCCAAGTCCACAATATTCTATCACCCTAAAGAGAAGGGTTATCCCCAAATGATGACCTATGATTCTGTGAGCAGTTCTGCAGGGAAGCCCAACTACTGGTGAGAAATGGAGTGCATCCTCACATGTCTGGAAACGCTATCCTTATAGTTAAAACCCCTGAAAGTACATCTCTCCCCTTCTGCAAAGGTGGGTATTATGGATTAATAACTTTCAACAAACAAATAATGGAAGTTTCAAACTCTTAACTTTTAAATCATCTTTAATAGTGTTAGATTAGGTCAATATAAATCATTTAAAATCTTGCATAATTAAAAAAAAATCTCAAGGGGTCAGAACAGGCTTCTTTCTCTTATATATGATGAGTACGAGAAAACATACTTGCCATTTAAATAACTATTTTTAAAGATTTTATTTATTTGTCAGAGCACAAGCAGGGGGAGGGGCAGGCAGAGGGAGAAGCTCCCCCTGAGCAGGGACCCTCCCCCCACAATGTGGGACGCAGTCCCAGGACCCAGGATCATGACCTGAGCCGAAGGCAGAGGCTTAACCTGTTGAGTCACCCAGGCATCCCATGTTTGCCATTTAAAAGCCTAACATAAAAGCATAGACTTACTCATTACAAAAGAGGTTAACACTCCTGGAAGGCTAAAATATATGATGAAATTTCAGACATGGTTAATAAGAGTACTGTTACTTCTCACCTCAAGCAAACTGGCAGTGTGATAGAGATGTCAAAGGACTCCAGACCCCAAGGGCCACCAGCAAGGTACTAGAATCGGGGCAATGAAGTTAGACATCCCTAAACCAGGGGTCCCTCTACCTTATGAGCCAGTACAGGGCTAGGAACATATGGTTTGGTAAGTAGTTCTTTATGGAGGCTAAACTGTTTGTGAGAGAGGCAGTGTCTTTACTTGTCTTTCAGAAAACAGCAATACAACAGTGTTTTAGAATATAACACCCATGAAAGAGTCGAAACTTTGAAGGAGTGGAGAAGTGGCAATGAAGAGACAGAGAGAAAGATTTGTATATTCAACCTAACAACTGGAGATTTAGCCTGTGACCAACAAAGGTGAAGACTTTTGGACTTGGTAGAGTTATTCCTGGCTTTGTGCCAAGTGAAAACTAAGAAAAGCCTAGAAGATGAACTGGCATTGGTGTGCTCTAGATAATAGCAAAAAAACCCTAAAAACCAAAAACAAGAACAAAACACAAAAAAACCCCCCAAAACTTTACTCTTAATGAAAAAAACAAAAACAAAACCAAAAATAAAATAACAACAATAACAACAACAAAAAAACCCCAAACTACTTGTTTTGGTTTGAATTAGGCTATTTTAATAAAATTCAAAGGCATTTTCGCTTTGTATAATTGTTAATTTTATGTGTCAGCTTGACTGGGCTAAGGGATGATCAAATAGATGGTAAAGCGTTATTTCTCTGAGCCTTGAGGGTGTTGCTGAAAGACCTTAGCTTTGGAGTTGGTAGACTAAGAAGATCGCCCTCGCCAGTGCGGACAGTATCAACTGGTCCTTTGAGGCTTGAAGAGAATGAAAGAGGAGGAAGTTGAATTTGCTTTCTCTGTTTGAGCTAGAATACCTTTAGGCTTTGGCTTTGTGTATCAGCACTCCTGGTTCTTGGACCTTTGGATTCCTCTGCATCCCTGGCTCACAGGCCTTGGGAATCACCCTAAATCCTAACCCTGGCTTTTCTGGATCTTCAGCTTGCAGACAGCAAGTCATGGGACTTCTGGGCCCCCAGAGTTGTGTGAGCCAATTCCTAGAACAAGTCTTTCTTTATATATCTTATTGATTCTGTTTCTCAGGAGAACCCTGACCGATACAACTTTTAACTGGGATTTGCTTAAGTTTACTTCTGAATTTTAAGAGACATGGAAATTCTTAGCCTCATTGCAGAGAGGGGTTTATCCTGATTAATAGAAAGAAAGATTGTTTTGTGGTAATGTGCAGTTTATAAACAGTCCACTGAGAGCCCTAGATGATGGCTTTTCTGTCCATCTTGAGAAAAGACGATGTTTCAGATTACGAATTTAAATGAAGGTCAGTGGGAAGATGCTGACTTCAAGGGCAGTTTCAGGCCAACCTGTCATTGATCTTTCTGTGTAGTCTCTGTGGCAGCAACAGACGCTGCTATTGAACAGACACCTTGGTGACAAAGTTCCCTTAGAGATAATTTGCTTTCTGTCGTAAGATCTGAGTTTAATAAACCACGGAACAACCTGTGTGTTTCAGTCTGCTTGAAGAACAGCCAGCAGTTCAGAGCCTACTGCCCTTGCCTCCAGCACTGTTCAAAAGAGAAAATAAACTTGTGTTTGCTTAACCTGATTTTATCCAAGTCTAACTTCCTCTGAACAAGAGTTTTAAAGGCCTGTAAAAATAACCTGGAAGGGACTATCTTCCCAGGTAGAGATGAGTATTAAGATCTCAGAGTTAATCCTGGAGTTAATTTTAATTACTGCTCGGGACACAGTGTACGGATTGATGTGGGAAATAGTTTTCTTGGGCAGATACAACTTGGAGGTTTTATTTATTGACACTGTAAGCAAAAACCACCCAAAACACCATACTTGGAGAAGAAAGAAATAAAGGACATGTTTTTGTCTAAAATTTGTTTCTTAAATTGTTACCTTTAATTTATGCAGGATCTCTCTGTGTCTCCATTAATACAAGATTTAGGATTCCTTTCTTCCAAAAATTTATGACCTGAGCTAATTTCAGTATAAATCTGTAAGGCATTGTGAAGATGAGTGGGGTAGGGACAGGAAAGCAATACCATATTTTACTCTCTACACCTCTATGTGTTTTTATCAAAGCATCATAATAAGTAATATTACTTGTATAATGAGAAAAAAAATCTTATTATTAAACTCCAAGGTACTCAAAATGTTTTATAAAACAACCTCGTAGGATACCAGAAGAGCAGGTAAAAGAATAATTTAATAGAAAAGCAAAGCTGTCTTTAGAAATAATTGGAAATAAAGAAGCAGACATGGACAGAAGCAGACTGAAAGACTAGAGGGATGGCTGTAAATACCTAAGTTGAGTGTTGGGAATGGCAAGGTGCTGAAGAAGTTTACCAAACACCTAGAATATACTATTGGGTACTCTTGGGTACTTGTACTTATTATCACAGTTAAACTGTAAAACAATCCTGGGAAACATTATTATCCCAATTTTTCAGATGAGAAAAATGAAATCAGGAAATGTCCAAGGTCAACGTAGTCAGTAAAGAATGGAGTTTCAAACTCAGCTCTCACAACAAAGCCTGTACTCTTCCTACCACACCATCCTGTGTTGTTGAAGGGTATAACAAAGAAAGAAAACAAAAAGCAAAAACCATGATAACCCTATCTAAGAGATTTTCCTTAAATTTGCCATTAGGTCTTCAGTTATGATAGCTGGATTTTTTTTTGTTTTGTTTTGTTTTGGCTTTTTTTTTTTTTTTGCTTTCTAATTAAGCTTGTCAAAATAGCTTTTTTGAATACTGAGAAATATGTGTTCACACAATGTCTAAAAACAGAAGCAAAAGTAAAGAATGTGTAAAAATGGGTTGAAGTTGTAATCATTACAGGTTCCCTTGACACAAAGTAACTAAAATGCCTGGAAGATTATAATAATTATTAATTAGAAAGGGGGGCCCCCTATATAGATTATGTAATTTAGTAAGCCTGGGAGGTCTCTACAACACAAATAGCAATATTGGCCATACTAGAAAAACACGTAATTTTATCAGGTACCCAATTCTCAACCCTTTAGGAATTGCAAGATGTGGTTTGTGTGCTTCAACTTCTCATCCCAGAACTTTATAACATTTCTAACTGAGGAAGTCAAAGTGGAATCGCCTTCCTCCTTTACATCAGTGATAGCACACTATTGTCAGGGCACAGCTAAAATTCTCAAAGACCCTCCCTGCTTTGTACGGCACCTGCACTTAGTATTTCTGCCTTTGCCAGAAGTATAAAGGCTCAGGGTCACTTTAGCGGTCATTTAATATAAGCCTTCCCAAACTTCCTGGTATGCTCCTAATTTCTGCTCCACTCATGCATGTACTACTTAGACAGCTTGCATCTTCGCTCCACTATTTGTTAGACATGGGACTTGGGAAAGTCTCTTAACCTCTCCGGACTCCAGTTTACCTAGTCTCTAAAATAAGGGGCATAATAATAATACATCTATTTTGTAAGTTTTTCTGAGAGGGTTACATGTGAAAACTCCCGTGAGGCATTTATAATTGTGGTGGCAAATAATAAACACATTATCAATACTGGCTACACTGATCATTTTTATTATTATTTTCTTCATCATGATCATAATTAATAGTACAATATTTTAAGTGGCTCAAAGTTTAAAATTAAAGTAACTCAATAAAGGAAACATCAGGGACACCTGGATGGCTCAGTCAGTTAAGTATCTGTCTTTGGCTCAGGTCATGATCCCCAAGTCCTGGGACTGAGCCCCCATGTCAGGCTTCCTGCTCAGTGGGGAACCTGCTTCTCCCTCTCCCTCTGCCCCCCCCCACTTGTGCTCTGTCTCTCCCTCTCAAATAAATAAAATCTTTTTAAAAAATAAAGAAAACATCATACTGCTACTATAGATAGAAACTAATATCCCTTCCCATGGATGCCAATCATAGAAATAAATATGATAAAAACATACCTAACATATTACATTCTAGTGGGGTGTAGTTATCTGCCAGGATATTGAGCCAGGAGCCTGCTTTTTCTTTGGGAAAGTGATATTACCCAGGGTTTCAAAGGTGTTCAGACATACTAGGACCAAAATGACTTTCCCCTTGATGTACTCAGAAGCAGTGAAAAAGAACTATGTAATTCACTACCATTTAATGTCTGTATACTGTGTGCTGCCTAAGATCATTGAGTATTTACAGAGATGCAAGTCTTCTTCATGAAACACATACCTATTTCAACCATGTTCCCAAGATAAAGTTCCTTTATGACATTTTGACTAAGTGGACCATCGAACTGAGTGGACCATCAAACTGTGTTGGGCAAGTCCCATTACTGCAAATTCATGACATTTTGAAATTGTCAGATCTATTCACATGGCATTTATCATATACTGCCAATATCCCATCACCACAAATATCCAAAGAATTTCCAGACATCAGGGCCCCAGCCTTATACTTTTTTCTGTTGCCTTACCATTTTATACAGTACTTTATATACAAGGAGGCACACAGTAAATATGTTGATTACTGGATGAAAATACATTTAGTCTTGACAATTTTAGAGGCACTGGCGAATACCTCTTAGGGTAGCAATCCTGATTTCTAACCTTTTTTGGTGGGTGGGTGGAAGTCAGAGATCTCTTTAAGAATCAGAAGCAAATCATAACATTATCTCCCCCAAATGCAAGTACGCACATTGTTTCCTAAAGTTTACAGTTCTCCTAAAGCCCCTCCATGTCACAAAACTGTAAAGAGAAACCACTGTTCTGGAGTAAACATAGATGTCACCAAAATTTTGATTTATGAAGGTGTGTAAGCTGTATTTATTGTTTTCTATAAAGCTCGGGAAAAGGACTCTATGTGCTTAAGTTAATACTTGGGGTCCCCCCCTTCCACTGGGATTATTTGTATGTGCTTCTACCTTCAGGTCTGTTTTATACAGGAGAGAATTTCCATGATGAAGCCGAGTCCTTGTAGCGATCCTCTCTTCTCTCAACAAATACGCAACCAAGTGTCATGTGAAAAATGTAGACAGGGACCTGGTTGTTGTACTATTTTTTTCCCCGTAGATGAAAAAGAAAGCTATTTCTTTTCAAGGAAGAGTCTTTTTTCTTTTCAGACAAACCATCTAAAAAGAACTATAAAGTCACACAGGTAATGGGTTTCAATAAATAATTCTCTTGATGACAGAACATTTAAGGAATTGATATATGTGTCCTCTCCTATTTAATAGCCAAAATCTTCAAGGACCTTTTCCTAATTCCAAGGGGAAGTTGATGACAGAAAAAGTGAAGAGCTTAAGAAAGGAGCAGGAAGCTCTTATAATTAAAGGTGTCTTGGTTGAGGGGCAGAACACAGTAATTTAGATATGCCAGTGATAAGGGAAGTTTGATAAGGATATGTGTGTGGAGGGGTGTTGAAGAGAACAGAGGGCTGTGAATATGACCTACTTAGAGTAAAAAAAAAAAAAAGGACAGGATAATATCTGAGCATATTTGTCTTGTACATGTATAAAATAGTTGCTGGCAAATGCTTCCCTAATGATCAGTGTACCACATTTCTTGGAGAATCTTGTAAAAGAGGTTTTGTATAAATGTTAAACTCAAAGGAATGATGAAAAGAATATAGTAATCCTGAAAATACTGATAATTTCAAGCAACCAAATGTGCCACAGTTATTTTCAAATAATTCAGAGTAGTGAATTATTCAAATTGGAGACCTCTCATCACTTAAAGAATTAGATTGGCTAATATTACCCCTAACAAAGCATACTTTGTTGCTTTCTCAATGTGCCCAATATCTCTGGCCAAATAATGCAGAATTGTTAGGCATGTTTGCATTGGGTTAGACTCTTCAAGTCAGACAAGGAGCCTATTAGAAGCTTCAAGTGTTGTACCTGGGAGTGCGTGAGCTTGGGTGTGCGTGTGTGTGTTTATGAGTTAGGTCCAAAAATAAGAAACAGAGAGGTTATGAATGCTTATAAGTTTCAGTGATCTATGAGAAAAGGATGCTAATAGCAAATTCACTTTTTAAAGTAACCTTAGTAATAAGTGATTTATGGATATTCTCTTTGTAGCAAAGAGCAGAAAGAGAAAAAGTTGAAAAGAATATAAAACATCAGGAGGTCTGTATAATTAATCAGCAATCCTACAAAGTATGCCATAAATTAGAGCTACAATTATACCACTGTGCTTGGAAAATAGGAAACTGGACTTTTTATATAAGCATTCAGGTTTATTTTTTAATATCTATCCCTAGCATCATGTAAAGTGCACTTTAGGAAATGTGGCTAAGAGAGTTAATGATTTCATCGCTGCTATTTACAACCTAATTTGCAAGTTTTTACAGCATCTTAATAGTCACACTGCAGTTAAGAAAGAAATATCTTGCCATTCTTGAAGTTCCTTGTCAAGAAAGAAAACTTTAAAAGTCACTAGAAAATAAATTTTCAATGGATGCTAAAATTTGCTATGAACCATTTCCATTTGTGAAATTAAGTCTAAAATTTGCTTTTAAAATATAAGTTGGTTCCTTTGCAATTTTAAACTCTGTTTCTTTCTAAAGGCAGTATACTTCAAGGTATACACTACTACTGAATTATTTATTCCAAAGGTTCTGGAATTCCTCATTGTCTTTATGTTATATGTAAAGATTTATGTAGTTTGGGAAAAATGTTTGGTGAATACAAATTACAACGTGATGGCAATAAAGAAGTCAAACTCTCTCTCTTTGCAGATGACATGATACTTTATATGGAAAACCCAAAGACTCCACCCCCAAATTACTAGAACTCATTCAGCAATTCAGTAATGTGGCAGGATACAAAATCAATGTATAGAAATCAATTGCTTTCTTATACACTAACAATGAAAATACAGAAAGGGAATTTAGAGAATCAATTCCATTTACTATAGCACCAAGAACCATAAGATACCTGGGAATAAACCTAACCAAAGAGGTAAAGGATCTGTACTTGAGGAACTACAGAACACTCATGAAATAAATTAAAGAAGACACAAAAAGATGGAAGACCATTCCATGCTCCTGGATTGGAAGAATAAACATTGGCTCCTGGATTGGAAGAATAAACATTGTTAAAATGTCTATACTGCCTAGAGCAATCTATACTTTCAATGCCATTCCAATCAAAATTCCACTGGCATTTTTCAAAGAAATGGAGCAAACAATCCTAAAATTTGTGTAGAATCAGAAGAGGCCCTGAATTGCTAAGGAAATGTTGAAAAACAAAAACAAAACTGGGGGCATAACGTTGCCTAATTTCAAGCTTTACTACAAAGCTGTGATCTCCAAGACAGCACGGTATTGGCACAAAAACAGACACATAGACCAGTGGAACAGAGTAGAGAGCCCAGATATGGGCCCTCAACTCTATGGTCAAATAATTTTCAACAAAGCAGAAAAAAATATACAGTGGAAAAAAGACAGTCTCGTCGATAAATGGTGCTGGGAAAATTGGACAGCTATGTGTAGAAGAATGAAACTTGACCACTCTTTTATACCATACACAAAGATAAACTCAAAATGCATAAAAGACCTCAACGTGAGGCAGGAATCCATCAGAATCCTAGAGGAGAACACAGGCAGAGGAGAACCTCTTTGACATCAGCCATAACAACTTTTTTCAAGATATGTCTCCAAAGGCAAAGGAAACAAAAGCGAAAATGAATTTTTGGGACTTCATCAAGATCAAAATCTTCTGCACAGCAAAGGGAAACAGTCAGCAAAACAAAGAGGCAACTCACAGAATGGGAGAAGATATTAAATGACAATACAGACAAAGGGCTGATATCCAGGATCTATAAAGAACTCCTCAAACTCAACACACACAAAACAGATAATCATGTCAAAAAATGGGCAGAAGACATGAACAGACACTGCTCCAATGAAGATACAAATGGCTAACAGACCCATGAAAAAAATGTTCATCATCACCAGACATCAGGGAGATTCAAATCAAAACCACATTGAGATACCACCTTACACCAGCTAGAATGGCCAAAATTAACAAGACAGTAAAAAACATGTGTTGGAAAGGATATGGAGAAAGGGGAACCCTCTTACACTATTGGTGGGAATGCAAGTTGGTGCAGCCACTTTGGAAAACAGTGTGGAGATTCCTTTAGAAATTAAAAATTGAGCTTCCCTATGATCCTACAATTGCACTACTGGGTATTTACCCCCAAAGATACTGATGTAGTGAAAAGAAAGGCCATCTGTACTCCTATGTTCATAGCAGCAATGGCCACAGTCACCAAACTGTGGAAAGAATCAAGATGCCCTTCAATGGATGAATGGATAAGGAAGATGTGGTCCATATATACTAGCCTCCTTCAGAAAGGATGAATATCCAACTTTTGTATCAACATGGACGGGACTGGAAGAGATTATGCTGAGTGAAATAAGTCAAGAAGAGAGAGTCAATTATCATATGGTTTCGCTTATTTGTGGAGCATAAGGAGTAACACGGAGGACATGGGGAGATGGAGAGGAGAAGGGAGTTGGGGGAAATTGGAGGGGGGATGAACCATGAGAGACTGTGGACTCTGAAAAACAATCTGAGAGTTTTGGAGGGCAGGGGGTGGAAGGCTGGGTGAGCCTGGTGGTGGGTATTATAGAGGGCACTGGGTGTGGTGCTTAAACAATGAATTCTGGAACACTGAAAAGAAATTAAAAGAATAAATAAAAATTACAACATGATTCTTGGTTTTCCAGCAAGCTTATATTACAACCCTGAATTAATTCCTGGTCATTCACTAGGGTAATTTTTCTGAAAAAGAAAAAAGGAAAAAAGAAAAAAAAAGCCATTAAGAAAGGCCAATTTTCTTTTTTTTTTTTTTAAAAGATTTTATTTATTTATTTGACAGACAGAGATCACAAGTAGGCAGAGAGGCAGGCAGAGAGAGAGAGGAGGAAGCAGGCTGTCCGCAGAGCAGAGAGTCCGATGCGGGGCTCGATCCCAGCATGACCTGAGCAGAAGGCAGAGGCTTTAACTCACTGAGCCACCCAGGCGCCCCGAAAGGCCAATTTTCTATATATAAGAATGACCATATGCAGAGGAAGAGTCTGGGTTGCAACCTGTTTTTAAATTCCTACACCCATCTGACCTTTCCTGCCCATCAGGTGCGGATGCTACTTCTCAAAATAAGCTCGGTATCATCACCTTTAAGGCATATTATAGTCATCTTCCCAATTTTTATGGCCTTCCCAAACAATAAAGTAAGTGAACACAGATTCCCTCATTTTGGTCTGCTCTGTTTTAGCACAAACATAATCAGGTCACGGATATTTCTTGAGCACTGGCTATAGAAAAGGCACTGTGATAACCACAAAAGGAAAATCAAAAGGAAAGAAGCGACATTGCTATGATCAGCTTTCCTGTAGAGAGGCACCAACTGTATTGCCTATCTAACACCCATTCCTAATAATTCTGATTTTCCTTTGGGAGCCCCCAATCTCAGACCACATAGTTTGGATGGTAATGACACCAACATCTAGATATTGGGGAATTCATGTGATGCAAGTGGGGCCCATGAAGGGATCACATGATCTTGATTAAAGAGATTGGTTCAAGGGGTATGCATGTCACTTATTCTAGGTCAATCAGAGTAAATGATCACCTTTTCGGTTTATCGTCTTAAGACCTTTGCAAAAACAAAACAAAACAAAAAACCAGAAAAGAGGTAAACATTTTCTCCTAGTGACTAAAATGGTAGATGATCTGCCAGGGGTCACCTGTCATTGATAGCAGAGAACAGCCTGTCTGAGAAAGAAAGCAAGAGAAATCAAGTCTCAGTGATATTTCCCATAGTACACAGACCAAACTCTGGAATCTTCAGATACAACAGTTGGCAAATGCCCCATGAAGGGTGATGAAAATGCTCTAAAACCAGGTTATGGTTATAGTTGAAAAACGCAGTAAATTTACTAAAAACTCATTGAGGTGTACACTTAAAATGGGTAAACTTTATGGTATATAAATGATAGTGCAGTGGGTCCTGGGATCGAGTCCCGCATCGGGCTCTCTGCTCAGCGGGGAGCCTGCTTCCCTCTCTCTCTCTCTGCCTGCCTCTCTATCTACTTGTGATCTCTCTCTGTCAAATAAATAAATAAAATCTTTAAAAAAAAAAAAAAAATTAAAAAAAAAAAAATTAAAAAAAAAAAAATCCCCTGTAAGCCAGTTTAAGTTGGGTTTCTATCATCTATAACTCAAAAAGTTGTGACCAATACAGTCCTACTGGTGGGAGAGTGTACAGAGAGCAAAGATACGTGCATGTCAATAGATGATACATCAAATGCGTGACATGCCAAACGGAGGAGGTCAATAAGGGTAGTTATGCTGATTCTTACTGCCCACTCCCTATCTACCTCCTCACCAGATTATAAACTCACGAAATAGAGTTCTTTTCCTCTTTGTGCTCAAAACATGGTGCAGTAATGACTCAGAGAGGTTGCGCTAAAATATGTTTGTTCTATGGTGGTGGCGGCAGAACTCCTGGGGAGTTGTTCTGAGAAGTGGCTGGTATTAAGATAGTTCACAGTGATCTTGACTGGATGAGACATTCAAGTGTTTGGCTTCCCTTTTACTGACTTCTCACTGAAAGCCTTTTGTGCCTTGTAACAGAATTATAGAGTTCAAACTTTGTTGTTAGTGCTATTTCAGGTTTTCAGAAAAATCAGGCACAAATTATTTGGGAAGAGGACATCTGAACTGTCAAGTTCATGACCCAAACCAGACAAATTCCCTAGATAACTGCTCAGTTCTTCACCTCCGTTTGTCCTCATGCGACAGAGTTCTTTGGAGGGATTATATCCTCTATACATTTAGCTTGGCCCCTCCACATTTTTCTCAGTGTTGATGCACTTCTTTATCTGCTTAGGAATACATGCCAGAGTACAAAATGATAGATTCTGATACTTATCTTACTTTTGAGGAGGGGGAAAAAAGCATATTGTAATCAACTTCCAAGCAACTTAAAAAGTGATTTTCTTGTGAGGAGAAATATGTACATGCCCACAGATTCTGCACTCAGTTCGGCTGCTGACAAACCATTTTTGGAACTGTTCTTGAGATTAGCGCGGAAAAACAGCAAATGCAATCTCAGCTTATTTGTTCCAGCTGATACCATCTGAACAGAAGCCCAAAGGCATGGGCTTTTGAGATAAGGCAGACTTCCCTAACATTCAGCTGAAAATGGTCCTGGTTCAAAGATGACCCACCCCACTTTTAACTGCCACAATGTGAAGTACAGAAGATGGCACAACTTTGCAACTTTTGTTTTAAGCCCAATCTCATCAAAACGGTTGTTGTTTGTTTGTTTTTAAATAAATTCTCCTGAAGTATTTGTAAAATAAAATACCTCTTTTCCCAGAGTTAACTCACTTTAGAATGAGTCTCTGTACATAAAAGTTTTGACTTAATTCACCACTCCTTTAGTGACTTATCATTAGCAAGTTGTACAGTTTCCTTCTCCAAAACACATTGGAGCTGGACTGTTTCTTGGTTTTAAAAGTCCATGATTGTAGGGGCACCTGGGTGGCTCAGTCAGTTAAGCATCTGCCTTCAGCATGGGTCCTGATCCCAGGGTTGTGGGACAGAGCCCTGTGTTGGGCTCCCTGCTCAGCGGGGAGCCTGGTTCTCCCTGTCCTCCCTGGCTATGCTGAGAAGACATAATGTCTTTTTTGGTGTACAGTTGGAACTAAATTCAAAATATCCATCCAAAATATCCATTATGGATGGAGAGCCATCCAAAAAATATACCCAACTAGGATTTACACTAGCTGTCAATGGATAGTAGATAAAATTAACTAGAAAACTGAAATTCCTTGGACATTGGGGAGGGGAGGCGAACCATAAGAGACTATGTACTCTGAAAAACAACCTGAGGGTTTTGAAGGGTCAGGGGTGGGAGGTTGGGGCAACCTGAGGGTTTTGAAGGGTCAGGGGTGGGAGGTTGGGGGAACAGGTGGTGGGTAATGGGGAGGGCACGTTTTGCATGGAGCACTGGGTGTTGTGCAAAAAGAATGAATACTGTTACACTGAAAAAATAAATAAAATGAAAAAAAGATTAAAAAAAAAAAAAAAAAAAAAAAGAAAACTGAAATTCCCAAACAGTGAACAGCCAAGGTTAAAAAGAAAATGTTTGTTAACTGGTCTAATTCTTCCCTTCTTTCTTTATTCTATCCTTCTTTCCATCTCCCCTTTATTCAGTACCTATGAGCCCTTAGCAATCATGGTAGGTTCTTAGGCAATAAAGATGAATAGAAATAGTCCTTGGCCTTCAAGAAACTCACAGTCTGGTTAAAATGGAAAATCCCACCACCATCATCATCAATAAATAACAGAGAGACTAGACAATGTGGTTAATTGAGGGGAGATATGTATCTGTAGGATATTCTGAAAACATATAGCAGAGGTCCTGGGTGGGGATGAAACAAGAAAGGTTTTCTTTTCTTTTGTAAGATTTTATTTATTTATTTATTTGAGAGAGAGAGCATAAACGGGAGAGAGGGGAGCAGAGGGAGAGGGAGAGGGAGAAGCAAGACTCCCTGTTGAGCAGGGAACGGATGTGGGATTCTATCCCAGGACCCTGGGATCATGACCCGAGCCCAAGATAGGTGCTTAACCAACTGAGCCATCCAGTCACCTCAAGAAAGGTTTTCATGGACACACACTGATTCTTCAAGGATATATAGGAGTTCGATACATATGTGAAAAGGAGACTATGTAGAAAGGTAATACCACTTAGTCAGGAATTCACTCTGAGTCAGAAGGGGGCTAGAGGGTTCAGCCAGGGCCTAGGTCACAAAGAGCCCTGTAAGTCTTGTTAGAAGCAAAGAATTTAGGGTCACCTTGGTGGCTTCAGACTCTTCGTTTTGGCTCAGGTCATGATCTCAGGGTCAAGAGACTGAGCCCCACTTCAGGCTCCATGCTCAGCATGAAGTCTGCTTGGAATTCTCTCCCTCTGCCTTTCCCATTATTATTTTTTTTTAAATTTTTTTAAAAGATTTTATTTATTTATTTGACAGGGATCACAAATAGAGAGAGAGGCAGGCAGAGAGAGAGAGAGAGAGGAGGAAGCAGGCTCCCTGACAAGCAGAGAGCCCGATGCGGGGCTCGATCCCAGGACCCTGGGATCATGACCTGAGCGAAAGGCAAAGGCTTTAACCCACTGAGCCACCCAGGTACCCCTCCCATTATTAATTTTTAAGATCTTAAAAAAAAATGAAGAAAAGACTTTATGCTAGGTTAAGTGACTTAAAGCAAGGAAGGGATACCATTGGATTTGCATTTTAGAAACATCACACTGATGAATGAGTAAGGAAATGAATTTGAGTCCACGATGGAAGGCAGTGAAACCCAGTAGGAAACTCTAGCAAGAATCCAGATTAATGCTGTCCAAGAGATAGTTACTAGGCATATGTGGCTATTAAATTAAATTTAATTAAAATATACTGAAATTTAAATTTCAGTTTGCTATTTGCCTTAGGTGCATGTGGCAAGAGGCTACCATACTAGACAGAGCAGATACAGAATATTTCCATCATTACAGAAACTGCTATTGGATGCTGTTAGACTGGACAAGAGATGCGAAGAACAGGAACTAGGGCAACTATGGCCAGGATGACCACAAAAAAAGCATAGGAAGAAAATTCAGATGGAGAATTAGGTACTGATTGGATGGATGTGAGTGGAGAATGAAGGGATGTTCAGACATGCTTGATTGCAATCAGACAAAGAATGTGGGAAGTTTTCTATGGAGGTGATAATCAGCTAAATTTAATTTATTAATTTTGAGTCTATGTAGGAAGAAAATGATGCCTAAGATAATGCCTTCATCCTATAATTACATTTTGTAAATATGGAACAGTTTTAAATAATCATAGAATATTGTTATTAGGAGGGGACATTCAATTTTCAAGTAAGAAACCATAGTAAGACCTTTGCCTTATTCACTGCTGTATCCTTAGCCTGTATTATGGTGCCTGATGTATAGAGAAGCACAAATAAATTCATTTTGAATGAATGAATGAATGAATGAATGAATGAATGAATGAATGAATATAGCCCAGAGAGGTGATGTGAAGCACTGGTAAAGTGGAACAATCACTGTTAGTGGAGAAATATGGTTAAATTTTCAGTTGTGCTATTAGCTAGATATTGAATTACAGATAAATTATAGGTCTTTTAAACCTCAGTTTCTTTATCTATAACTGAAGCATTGGGTCATTGTAGTGATTTTAAAAAACTGATTAACAAACAAGTGCACTGAAGTTTGTAAAGTGCTACGCTGGTTTAAGTTTGGTGTTTATTATTTTTATTATTATTTTAGATTTTATTGAAATTCAAGTTCATTAACATACAGTGTATTGTTAGTTTGGGAGAGGTATTTAGTGATTCATCAATGGCAAAGAATACTCAGTGCTCATTACATCCCAAGTGTTCTCCTTAACGCTCATCACCCAGTTCTGCCTTCCCTCCATCCACCTCCTCTCCAGCAACCCTGTTTGTTCCCTAGAGTTAGGAGTCTCTTATGGTTTGCCTCCCTTTCTGTTTTTATCTTGTTTTCTTTTTCCTTCCCTTATAATTTCACTAATACGTGGAATTTCAGAAACAAAACTGATGACCATAGGGGAAGGGATGGTGTTTATTATTAGCCAGGATTACCTATTTCCTTACTCAAGGTCTGGTCCATAGATCAGCAGCACTATAGTATCTGGATGCTTGTAAGAATTACAGAACATCACTCTTCAGTCCAGAACTTCTGAATCAAAATCTTTTATTTTAATAAGATTTCTAGATATTTGCATGCTCCTTAAAATCAGAGAAACACTAAGCTACTTATTAGCTGACTTGGAATTTCAACTGGAGTCTCCCAACTCTTAGAAGACAATGAATGAAAGAGTCGATGCAATTACTAAGTCAATTTGGTGGAAAACATGAGTCTGATTTATTCAAAGGAAAATTCATGGGCTTATCATAACTAATCAATAGGACTAGGATATTGTTAGTTCCTGGTCTAATTTTCCCTCCCTCCCTCCCTCCCTCCCTTCCTTCCTTCCTTCCTTTTTTCCTTCCTAGATTCTTTATTTTATTTGACAGAGGGAAAGAGACAATGAAAGAGGGAACACAAGCAGGCAGAGTGGGAGAGGGAGAAGCAGGCTTCCTGCAGGGCAGGGAGCCCAACACAGGGCTCAATCCCAGGACCCTGGGATCATGACCTGAGCCAAAGGCAGATGCTTAATGACTGAGCCACCAGGCGCCCCCCCATCCCCCAGATCTGATTTTCTTATGTAGATACAGTCTTGGTAGTGGATGAATCAACAGCAGAGATAACATGTAATTGCTTTCCAGATGACACAAAGTTGAGAGAGGCATAGATGACATATTGTTTATCAGTGAGTCCTATCATGAGGCAGAAACAACATTCTGAATGACAGAATTAAGTTCCTAAACGATCTCCATCATCAGGAATGTTAGGCTGAATAATAAATGATAATTAACAGGGATAAATATAAATGTCTCTATGATGGCCCCAAAGCATTAATAATGCAAATATAATATTCTTTCATTTGTTAAACAGATGTGTAATAAGAACACACCATGTGTCAGGCAATGCACTAGAAAGGCAATGGTGAGCCAAGTGATGAGGTTCTGACTTCATGGAAATTATCCTCTTTGGGATAAGATCATTTATATTATGGGTAACTATTCTTACATTCATTAATTCAACAAATAGTTCTTGAGTCTCCGCTGTAGGCCCTGAAGTCTTCTGGGTATTGAGTATATAGCAGTAAATAAGACAAATAATGTCACTGCTCTCCAGGAGCTTACATTTTAGTGGAAGGAGGGAGGTAATAAACAATAAAGCAAATACGTGAATGTGCTAATTCAGTTGAGCAGTATGTGCTTAGAATAAAATACAGACACTAATATGATAGATTTGTGTGCTCCAGGAACAGTGAGAACACTAGTAGGCTAAGAGATAAGTTTGATTGCTAAAGCTTGGCTAGGTCATCTAGTAAGACATCTAGATTTTATTTCCACAAAATGTGAAGACAAACAATCATATGCATAAATGAAAATTACATCATAATAAAAGGAGAAGTACATGGTATTTATTACAAGAGTTTATGATAAGGGCAATGGAGTCTAAGTGATGATGCCACTGGGATCTGAAGCATGAGGGTTAACCAGGCAAGAGAAAGTAGGAGGTAACAGAAAGCAGGAGAGGGCATCCTGGCAGAGGAAGGGGTATGATCACAATGGGAGAAGACATGGCATAGATTAGAGGAACAGTGAGAAAAGTAATTACTAAATTTCAGGGGACTTATATTCAGCACGTGTCAATGGAATGATAAGAGTGCCAAGAATGTGAACATAATTGTAGGTTGCATTAATAGACACACAGCGTCCAGAAGGAGGGAGAGGATAGCCCCACTCTACTTGATGCTGATCATACCGAACACTCTCCAAGAAGAGGACAGCCCAGGATGTTAGAGGACAAGTGAAAAGAAGAGAGATAGGACCTAACTTTGCTTCATATGAAAATGAAGGAATGGTGCCCAACATCTGTGTTTGTTGTTGTTGTTTTTTTGACTACCTAGCATCCACTGTCCCCTTTGATTAGCATGCACATTTTCTTTTGAGGACATCTTTTCCCACTGGATTCAATCTAGTGGGGGTGTAGTCAAGGCTTCCTCTTCCCCAGTTCCCTGGGACCAATGCCACAGTATTTATAACCATGTTCCTCTAGAATATCAGGACAATGAGCCTGAACATAATTGGAGTTTAAGTCAGCAGTGACAGCCTGATCAAACTATTCCTGTAAAGAAACAGCTTCTGCATTTCCTGTTTCCCAGCCCTAGAGAGCTACCTTGGACCCATTTAGCTTTAAACCTGCTTCTTCCATGGATTTACTAAGTCCCTCATATCATTCCAATAAAATTCTTGTTTGCTTGAGTTAGCTAGAGTTATTTCTGTTAGTTGCAACCAAAGAATGCTGACACATTTAGCCTGGCAAACAAAGGACTTGGGTGAACCTGGGGATAGGAGAGCTGCTATTTTCAAACATTTGGAAGAGTGCTACAGAACGGAAAGCTTGGATTTCTCCCGTGACACACCAGGGATCTGGCTTAAAACTAAATGATAAAATCTATTTATGGATAAACATCTTAATAAATAAAAATTCCCTAAGGGGTACTATTCTCCATGAAAAGCCATGAATTTCTATTACTGGAGGTATTTTTAGCAGAAGAGAGTTAGACAAGTTAGGCTTTTATTGGAGGGAATTCAAGAATCATAGGGGGAGTGACTTAAACAATTTTTAAAGTTCAGAGGTTCAATAATTTTGGGATTCAAATGACATCTTTCATATAACTTAAATTTTCAAATTAATTGTCTTTGGCATGTTTTTGCCTGCTGAAACAGACTTTGATGAAGTGCCACTAAAAGTGGAAATGCAAAATTTTCAAGTATCAACTGGATTGAAAAAGTTGGGACATGCTTTCTAGACCAATTTACCTTTATAAAATGTTTTTCGAAGGTTATTTTGTGTACATGGCTTTGTTTTCACCCTTGGAGCAGGATGCCATGGCTAAACCACGTTCTGGTCATTTCATCCTCTGCAGGCCTCATTTACAGCCTTGGAGAGAGTGAGAATAGCCTTTGCTTCTCCATCCATTAAAATGGTTGTGGCACATGACTGAAAGAATGGCTGTTTTCAAATGACAAAGTGGTTTGTTTCAGAGGTGAGTATGTTATCTCCAGCAGGAATTCAATAACATTTTAAATAGTGGGCACTGAGGCAAATAAAAAGTATGTTTATTTTTATTTTTATTTTTTTTAAAGATTTTTATTTATTTATTTGACAGAGAGAGATACAAGTAGGCAGAGAGGCAGGCAGAGAGAGTGAGAGGGAAGCAGGCTCCCTGCCGAGCAGAGAGCCCGATGCGGGACTCGATCCCAGGACCCTGAGATCATGACCTGAGCCAAAGGCAGCGGCCTAAACCACTGAGCCACCCAGGCGCCCCGAAAGTATGTTTATTTTTATTTTTATGTAAGATATGTTTTGAAGCGTTGTCATTTGTTATATTGAAAACATTTCTGTGGTTGCTGAAAAACTATTGTGCAAGACACTGTTCACTGCATTATTAAATATCCCTTGTAAGGCAATCTGTATCAGTTAGCTATCACTGCATAACAAGTAACTCCTGAGCTTAGCTGCTTAAAACAAGAAGTACTTTTATGCTCATGAGCCTATAGGTCAGTTAACTGTTGCCTGGGGTGACGGGGGCCACAGGGCCATGTGTTTCTTCCTCATCTAGCAGGCTTCCCTAATTTTGTTTGCATGGCAGGGAGAGATTTTGAAAGCAGTGACAGAAAAGCTCCAATGTACAAGCATGTTTTAAGCATCTGCTTGTATCAATACTACTAACACTGCACAGGCTAAAGCAAGTCATGTGGCCAAGCCCAGAGTCAAAGTGGGAAGGCATTGCCAAAGGGCATGGATACAGGCAAATGTAAAACACTGGGGACATTACTTCAATCAATCTGCTACTGGATTCAAGAAGAAATTTAATAACGAGAGAGGGGGAGGGGGGTTATGGACATTGGGGAGGGTATGTGCTATGGTGAGTGCTGTGAAGTGTGTAAACCTGGCGATTCACAGACCTGTACCCCTGGGGATAAAAATACATTATATGTTTATAAAAAAAATAAGAAATAAATTAAATATCAAGAGAAAGCTGTCTCTTTTCAAGAATACTGTTCAGATAATGAACTTGATAGTAGCTCACTGTTCTCCCTTTTGGCTTAGAACACTAGGAAGCGCAAAATATTAATATTTACATAGCTAAGTCATTATTAATGCATGCATTTCCTTTCTTCTACATGGTCTAAATGTTCTATTTTAAAAGTCTTATTGTATATAGCTTTCAATGTAAGCTGCCTCAATTATTTTTGTTTATTTTTAAGAGAGATAGCATATTACAAAGAGGAGTCCTTATATTTATTTAAGGCATGGACATGTTCATAAAGTACCTACAGACATTTAAAATATCTGTGAACAAGAGAAGACAGAGAAGCTCTATCTTTTAAAAGGACCTTAGTCAGTATTACCTATTACACCCTCCTGGTTCTATGTGAACCAAAGTGACAACTGTACACCTCAACAAAAGTTTTTCAGGGAATTATCTCAAACCAATTTTCACTAGGGATGTAGCCTTTTACAATCTCCACAGGCTCAAAAAGAGAAATTTTAAAATTCAGAACCCACTCCTAAGGTGACAGATGTAGAGAAAATTCAGCTGAAAATGAAGTTCTTCATTTCATTTTGGAATATTTTCTTCTAAAGATATCATGAGACAAATTTTCAAAGGACTTTGAAGATATAGCTGCAGTGTTTCATGCCCATATGATTGAGTCCAGGAAATATTACCTGAGTCTTGGCATTTGAATTTGAAATGCTGACTTGAAATATTTTCATTGAAGTTGTACCAAAGTTAAATAGAACTAGAAAGTTATTTAAGCTGGTTTTAACATTTTCTTATACATTTCCTCTGAACTGACAGCATGCTCTCAAACTAGGGAGACAAAGAATTAATAGGTGTTAAAAGTCTTTGGGGGAAATTTACCTCTGGAAGAAACCACAGGATGTTTATAGATCCCAAATTATTTCTGATGAGTTGAAGATTTCTTTTTGACAAATCAGTCACTCACAAATTAATGGATCCCAAAATAAAGGATTCAGTTATCCCAATTAAATGTGGCATGGACTAAATATTCAATCTAATGGTAAGAAAATGATTTATTTAAGAACAATAATTTATATACCAATTCTAAACCAAGAGATAGCTTCTCAATGATTTTTTTTTAAGATTTTATTTTATTTATTTGACAGAGAGAGATCATAAGTAGGCAGAGAGGCAGACAGAGAGAGTGAGAGGGAAGCAGGCTCCCTGCTGAGCAGAGAGTCCGATGTGGGACTCAATCCCAGGACCCTGAGATCATGACCCGAGCTGAAGGCAGCAGCTTAAACCACTGAGCCACCCAGGCGCCCAGCTTCTCAATGATTTTCACACAATAAGTTGAGAGGAATAAATGTGAAAAAGGCTATCAAAATTATATAACCACTCTGAAGAATTCACAAACACCTTGTATAGACTTGAGAATTTTCTGGTCCCATCATATTGAAATATGATTAGTTATTTATAATTTTAAAGAGCTTTTCGTAAGTACTCTACAGATATCATGGACATAACTGAAAATGTACTGCCTTCTGAAAATTTGCTCTGAAATATTACCCAGCTCCTTGTTCTTAATATATTTCCCCCTAGAAGCTAATTTCCTTGACCTAAAAGGACTTCAAAGGATTATATTCTTTACTTGATGTCAAGATATTGCTGTAGTTTCCTAATGATATTTATTCCAGTGCACAAAGGAATAGTTTATAGCTAACTATAAGTGTTTATATATTTTAGTCACTGTGATCCAGGGAAAGGCTCTGGCAAGACACTGAGAGCTCTGATTTCAATTAATGCCTCACTTGCTCTCATTGAGTATGTGTCTTTGTCTGTAGGTGTTTGGATACCCAAATGACTGCTGACCCTTCCATTCCCTAGGGACACAAGTTTTGTCAAACAAGTTGTTTGGCCAAAATAACTAATCAGTGAAATAGCTTTGTCATCTTTATGCCAGTTGCTCTGAAGTTTTATGCATGAATCTGGAAGTTCATAAAATCTAGATTTTCTAGCTCTAGTTTTAGTTGCCCCACTTTACTCATGGAATGCATGGAATACCTCACCATACTATCCTAACACAAGTGTCACGTAAGGCACCTCTTAGGTATATTCTCTTTTATGAAGACTGCTCTGATTCTCCCAGCTTGCATTCCTTTCGACTCCCCCTGTATTCTTGCAGCCCCTGATTCCAGTGTTTCTTAAGAGAGTTCTTGCTTTTGGGACGTCTGGGTGGCTCAGTCTGTTGAGCATCTGACTCTTGGTTTTGGCTCAGGTCACACTCTCAGGGTTGTTGAGATCAAGCCCTACCTTGGGCTCTCTTGAGATTCTCTTCCTGTCCCTCTGCTTTTTTATTCCTCTCTCTAAAATAAATAAATAAATAAACATTTATTTATTTCTCTCTTGAGATTCTCTTCTTCTCCCTTGAGATCCCATGAGTTGAGATTCCCTTAAGATTCCTCTCCCTTAAGATACTCTACCTCTCCCTCTGCCTCTCTCTCTCTCTCTCTCAAATAAATACATAAATAAATCTTTTTTTAGAAAAAGGGAGGTCTTGCTTTCTATATTGCATTATGATGCTTATGTTTTATGTGCTTCTTGAGATAGACTCAGTATCTGTCTTCCTTTTATCACTCACAGTTGTACTGGGAGAAGTAATGACAGGGATGATTTAGAAAATGCAGATTGTTTACAGTAACGTTTAAAGGAGCATATTGCCAAGGTAGCAGGGAAGATGCTAGGCTGGCTGCTGAGAGAATTCAACAGTCCGAGTTATGCTGGTAAATTTCCATGGTCTGATACCCTAGCAACCAGTGATCTTTTCACTGTCTCCATAGTTTTGCCTTTTCCACAATGTCATATAGTTGGAATCACACAATATGTAGCTATTCACATTGCTTCTTTGACTTAGCAATACACATTTAATTAATGTTCTATGTTTTTTCATGGCTTGATAGCTCATTTCTTTTTGGCAATAAATAATATCCCATTGTCTGGATGTACCGCAGTTTATCCATTTGCCTACTGAAGGATATCTTGGTTGCTTCCAAGTTTGGGCAATTACAAATGAAGGTGCTGTAAACACTTGTGTACAGGTTTTTATGTGGGTGTAAGTTTTCAACTCCTCTGCATAAATACCAAGGAGTGGAATTACTTGATTGTATGGTAAGAGTACATTTAGTTTTGTGAGAAACCACTAACCATCTTTCAAAGTGGCTCCACAATTTTGCATTTGCTACAGTAACGAATGAGGGTTACTATTGCTCCAAATCCTTGCCAGCATCTGGATTTGTCATATTCTGGAATTTTGCCATTGTACTGTACTCTCAATGTTTTAATTTGCATTTTTCTAATGACCTATGATGTGGGGCATCTTTTCATATGATTATTTGCCAGCTGTATATTTTCTTGTATGTCAAGGTCTTTGATTCATTTTTAATGTTGAGTTGTTTTTTGTCTTCTTGTTGAGTTTTAAGAGTTCTTTGTATATTTTGGATAACATTTTTCAGTTTTGATATTAGAGATTTGTGTCCTCTCTCTTTTTTCTTAGTTAACTTGTTGGAGTCCCTGTTTCAATTCTTTTGAGGATATATCCATTAGTGGGGTTGCTGGATCATGTGGCATTTTATTTAAAAAAAAATTTGAGACGACTCCATACTTTTTTCCACAGTAGTTGCACCATTTTATGTTCCCACCACCACGCACATAGGTTCGACCTTCTGCACCCTATCTTCTATTTTTGACGATACCTAGCACCCATTAGTTCTATATCTAATAACAGCCACTTTGAAAATGTACTCCTCTTCCAATCTCAGCCATATGATTTTGTTAGGTTTTACTTCTAAACCTTGGAGTGTAACATGGGACCAAGGTTTATGATCATATAATTTAATTTCTTGTGGTCACAGTGTCTGGTTAGAGATGATCACATGACCCAATCTGAGTCAATGATCTGCAGTGAGACTTTTGTTGGGACTTTGTGGAAAATAATTCTTACTCTTTCCTTCTATAATTAAATATCTATAGTTTTAAGGTCTGGAGCTGCTGCAGCCATTTTCTGGCCATGAGGAGAAAGAGTCAACATGGTGGAAAGAACATCTAAGCCTGCATTTATTTTGTCACTTACAATGAGAAGAGGTCTAATACTTCCACTTGACCAATCAACGCAGGAAGCATTTACTACAGCCATAGCTGAGTCATGCTAGTAAATAAGATTCATATGTGCTTTAGACTTGAGTCTTGAGGAATATTTTATCTATTTTATCTATATATTTTATCTGTTTTTGCATCTAGTCTGCTCATTATGTGTGACTTCTAAAGTTCAACTATTAGATTTTGGTGAGCACCTGGCTATCTCTCCTCTGCCTTCTATTTTTTAATGGTCCATTTAACTTCAGAATGCTTTATAAGACTTTTCATGGCAGATTTGCCTTGATTAGTTCTGCTTTAGCCGATATTAAAATGAGGTTGCACTGCTGGAGAACCTACCTGCTGTTATCTGCCATGCGTCCCCTCAAAATACTCCAGGTGATGGGGGGAGGGAGAGGGACTATGGTTAAACATTAGTTTTACAACCTACTGAATTCTGACAGTAGGGATTCTAATGGTGAGGGAAAATAATTAGAGAACAAAAGCCAAGATTTTAAAATCTAAACAAAACCATCTAGAGACAGAAGTTCAGAATTAGTACAGGCACACAGGGTGAAAACACTAGAAAACTCCATATGGTATTGTTGTAATTACTTACTAGACCTAGACTACATGACTATAAAGTTATTACACTACAAGATTAAATGCAATGAAGCCGTAGGTCTTTGCTATTCATCCTAGGCATAAAAAGTTCCAATTCTAATACATGAATAGCCCTCCCCTTCAGCGAAAAGAGGAAGGAGTCAGGTTTTGTTGGCCCTATTGATTCAGCTGACACATGTTCTTTGAACCACCTAGAGGGATTCTCTGTAGACCAAATGAAATCCAAAGGTCAGAGAAAAAAACTGATAAATATAATTGCAATTTCCTTGCAGCACCATATTTGATGACAAGACATTTGACACAGTGACAATTTAATATGTGGAAAGGGGGAGAAAGACGTGACATACTGTCCATCTCTAGTAATTGATCTTCTACAAGTTCCCAATGGGCACTGGGGGACAACTCTCATAAATAGCTTCTTCATGTAACCCAAAGGGAGAAGGTGAAAGACCTTGTTCATTTTGGTAAAGTTTCTTCTTTCTCTCTAGAAGACAAGCTGACATAATGACATCAAACAGAGGGACCAGAGTATGCTGGGTGATGTGTGCAGGCAATCAAGATAAGGTTTCTGAATAAAAACTCAATCTCCCTTAGGTCAGGTTTATAAAGCTGCAATTATCTTTTATGACATCCAAATAAATCTCCATTTAGGAAAGGATTATGCATATTTTAGAAAAGTGAATTTGCGAATGAGTGATTCAGAAGTCTTCCTTTTGCTGTGTATTATAGAAACTAAAAGCCAATTCCAAAGTTATCAATTTAATTTGTAATTACTTATTACTTAGATAAATGGTTCTAAAAATTTTATCTAGAGTCTTAGTGTAGTATTTGGCATATGATGATGTTACTAAATATTTGAATGAATAAACAGATGAAGTAATGGCTGCATTAATCAATGAATTCCTCAAGGTGGTTTGGAGAAGATGTCATTCAAATCCATAGGCCCGACAAAGCTTGACAGCTCTTTCCAAGCTTTCACTGAGGGGAAACACAGTTTATGTATTAGAATCAGAAGTTTTGTGACTAGGATGGATAGCAAAAACCTAGGTAGATGTCGAATAGACTATAAATATATTACTCTGGCATTTTGGGAAGAAACCTGGGCTGATGATCTAAACTTGGATTTGCCTAGCATTTAGATAGCTTTGTAGACTAAATGAAGATAAGACACCTAGGAAGAAGACATAGACAGAGAAGAGGTCCTAACACTGGGCAATGGGTCAGTTTAGAGATTGCGAGATGAGAATACAACAGATAACTGAGAAGGAGTGGCCAGGGTACAGAAGGAAAACCAACATCCTAGATAGCAAGTAAAGCAAGAATTTCATAATGTGAGGAGTGGTCCACTATGTGTCAAATGCTGCTGCAAGGCCAAGCTGAAGAATGAATACTGACCATGGGATTTGGTGATCATAGGTCATTAACCTTAACAAGATGTTTTCAGGGCAGTGGAGGCAAAGGTTTCTTGTTAGGGTAGTCTGCTAGATGGTGGTAACTTTCATAGAAATGGGGTGCACAATTGGGGTGCATTTGAGGGAGAGATGAGGTGATGAGGTCAGATCTGTGTAGTCTGCTAGATGGTGGTATCTTTCACAGAAATGGGGTGCAAAATTGGGGTGCATTTGAGGGAGAGATGAGGTGATGAGGTCAGATCTGGTATATTTTCTAGTGTTTCAGATCACAAGGAATATTGATATGATGGAGGCTGTGTTGTTTTGAACTCAAATAAATCTACAGGTGAATTCTGGTTTTGCCACTTACCCTGTAGGGATATCATCAGTAAGTTAGCTAATGATGATGAGCTTCAGTTCTTTGAAGTGTAAAATGAGCATAATAATAATGAGCTGGAATGCTCTGGAGAGAGTTAGATACAGCATGTGCTATTAGATACTTGATAATGCTTGTGGTTAATCTGATCATGTTGGTGGAAGTGCCCAAAATATGACCACTTGGAAATTTCCTTAGTTACTATTGCAATTCTCATCAGAATCCTAGTCTTGCTGTGGTTTACGTAAACTTCACGTAGTAAGTTATACAGCAATTCTCAAGAAGAAACTAAAACACTGAAAATTAAATTTTGTAGTGAATTCACAAAATTATATTTTGCCACGTTACTGAGCCATTAAAAACGAAAATATGTTCTATATTTACATTATGGAATGATTCCTACTAGATATTTTAAATTAAAAAGTCAGGTTCTAAAACAGGTATGCTGTAACTTCACTTTTATAAAAATATGTATAGACTTAAAATCTATAAAACCTATAAAACAAAACCTCCATAGTGCTTTACCAATTATAAAGCACTTTTCCATCTAATGAACTCTTACCAGAACACTATTTAGTCTATTTTAAAGATAAGGATGAAGTGACCTGCTCAAGGCTAAATAGATGGCAAAACTCATTCCTTGACTCCATTCCCCACATCTAATCCTTTTCATGGCATCTGGGACTAAGAGTTCAAAATACCATTAGAAGCTATATCCATACCATCTCTATCCATGACACCATCTGACTAAGGCTTTAGATATGGCTAGTTTGGAATAAAGGAGTTTTTTGGTTTTTTTTTTGAAGATTTTATTTATTTATTTATTTGACAGCTAGAGATCACAAGTGGGCAGAGAGGCAGGCAGAGAGAGAGAGAGAGAGAGAGAGAGAAAGAGAGAGAGAGGAGGAAGCAGGCACGCTGCTGAGCAGAGAGCCCAATCTGGGGCTCGATTTCAGGACCCTGGGATCACGACCTGAGCCAAAGGCAGAGGCTTTAACCTACTGAGCCACCCAGGTGCCCTGGAAAAAAATTGTTCTTACGCTCTTTCTCTTTCCTTCTCTGTTTGTGTGGATTTCTACCTCTGCAGGAGCAGCAGAACTTCTCTCCAGGATGTGGTGCTTCAGGCAGGGTCAACTACCTGGCCTCTCCAGGTGATTTCTGGAACCTGCCAGGCATGCATGCGTAGAGAGTTGGCAACCTCTTGGGTCTTGCCATAGCCAATGTTAAGTGTAAAGTTCACTTTAGTTCACCCATTTGCTCTAGGGTCCCTAGCATAGGGATCCATGTGACAAGTTTGGGGGTTAAAATCCTGGCATCCCAAAACAAAACTCCATTTTAAAATAGCATCTGAAATTTTAAAGGTAAAGTTCTGAAAGGTATGCATACATATATATTATAATTGTGACTTGCAATAAAGGATTTGTAATGAAAGTTATACATGGAGTTGTTGCAGAGAGACGAGCTGCCTTTGTTGTTCTGATATACACATGTGAAGGACTGAAACTTTCCTGGTGAGAAGTTACAGATAAATATTTATATTTAGTATCTGTTACGTGCCAAATACTGTGTTAAGTGCTTGAGATACAATGGCCAAGACGGGTCAGCATGTTTTTTCCAGGAGGCAGACTGGAAACCAGTAAATGCAACTTCAAATGCTATAAAAGAAAAGAGCACAGGCTATGAAAATAAAGATTAGGTCATCTAGGGATTCCAGAAGGCCTCCATGTAGAGCTGAAACCAAAACATCCAAGAACAGTGGGGACTCTTTTCTTCTTCCACACCTACAAGAAACTGTCAGGGGAACTCAAATGAGAGCCCCAACGGGCGGCAGGGGGCGCGGAGCACATGTTGCCTTTAATACTCTGCCCCAATGCTATCCCGGTGCTTCAGGGCAACAGGCACTCATTCTGCTGAAGAAGGTCTATTTCAGCATCTCTGAGCTCAAATGCCATGCATAGAAGTAGGCGAAGGACCCCATCTGGCTGTCACTGGGATAGGAATGTACTCAGCACAGACAGTGGCAGGCCTAACTGCTGAGCAAAAGATGCTTATATAACAAGCTACTGATGTGTTAGGGACTTCCTAAACTCATTTGGCAGGCTCAGGCCCATTGTCCCGATCTTCCTCAACGAGAATCAACAATGCAGAGATGTTCGATGACTCATTCTGGGAGGGTACAGATGCCAGACAACCTGAGACTACACAAAGGCAGCCAAAAGATTCTATCCAAAGAACTTCACAAATTCAGCTGTCATAACGAGAACACCAACTACATGCCCATGGGCGTGGGCAGCATTGTGCTCTAGTGTGCTCTCCTTCTAGAGAAAAGAGCTGACTGGAGGAGATGCCTTTGTCTTAATTCCAGGGAATCCTTCAACTCCACATGCTCAACAACCCCATTCTCCTGGATGAGATATTTAATCAGGTGGGTAACTGGTTAAGTTAAAGGCAAATGCTTTTGTGAAGCAAAACGGTTCAAACTGCCCCTAGAAAGTTATAGATAGTCAATTTAGCAAGTAGTCTACTTCAAATGTGGTAAGATATAATCATTTTTAAGAACTAATATAAATACCCAAATCCCATTAAAGATTTGCTTCTTATTTTTCTAAGGTGGATTTAAACAACAACAGAATATCATTACAGATTATCCATCTGTTGGCCTGCATCAGTTAGATTTTTTAGGTTCTGTGTTACTGAAACAGACTTTGGTTAACTTCTTGAAAGGCTATGTGGTAGTTCACAAACTGGAAAAGTTGGCCAGGGTTTAAGAAGGAGGGTAATCAGTGGTAGCTCTGGGAATCTAGAGTAGAATCTAAGGACCAGTATCCTCAGGGAGCTGCCATCAAGAATCACTCTGCTCTAACCATGTTCTGCCCATAGGAAAGCTCTGATTCCTGAAGAGGGAGAGAATCTGGTTGGCTCAGCTTGTGCCTGCCCAACCTCCAGCATGGGAAGGAAATAGCACTGGAACTGAGAGACCCAGGAAGATCACAAGTAATGGGAAAAGGCACTTCCTGAGAGGATGACCAAGATGCTTTTATCAGAAAAGGAAAAACTAGATGCTATGCAAATCAAATAAATTTCATAATATCCAGACTCTTTCTGATATCATCATTTTTGGTTTGCATGACTGGAGCAAGGTTTTCTGAATAAAGTGGCATTTCAGTTGAGATGGCCACTGAAGATCAATGAGAAAGGTGTTTCTGTCTGAGGAAAAAACAAGTGCAAAGGCCCTGAGGCAGGAAAAAAAAAAAAGCTTGATGTCTTTGATTAGCTATAAATCCCATGTGATTAAAGCTACATGAAAAAGCTGGCTAATGTCAGATATTGTCAGAGAGACAAGCAGAAGCTTGGCTATGTATAACACTCCAGGGTGAGGCAAGAACAAATTGTGTTTAAAGTGAATAGGAAGCAACTAGAGGAGCTTATTAGCTATCTACCCCTAAGCAAGATGTTTAATATCACTGAGTTTCAGTTTATCTTTTTTAAAATGGTCTAATGCATAACCCCTTATCAAAAACCCTCAAGGAAAGTTGTGTTCTAGAATTCAGCATTTCTTATATTACAAACATACTACTGTATATGGTTTATTTTACATAACCTCTCTCCAAAAAGTCTGATGTGCTACCTCACAATCCGATACATGATCATTTCTGCCACCAAGCAAGTTTGCTGCAAAAGGGCCCAAAGTAAATAAATTAGTGAGAAGAAAAAAAAACAAAACACTTCGGTTTTTAGACCTTATTTAGACCTGGATTTCAAAGAGCCAGATATAGAACTGCGACCAGTAACCGAAGGGACTGCCTTGATGCCTGGCAAGTAATGGAGAGTCAGTGTGCATTTGTTCACCTTCCCCTCTCTCTTACTTGCCCCTCCTGCCTACCCCCTTCCTCCAAGTAGGCTGGCATGCATATAAAGCATTCTTACTCAGAGTTTTTCCTATTTTATCTACTCCACTTTGCATTGTGAACTTTAGTTCCATCCTTCCCCCAGGCTCTGTGGGCTTGAACATATGTGTATGTTTGCAGATCACAAACCTGCCAGGTCTAAACATAATGGGACCAACTGGGAACACCACTGACAACCAAATCCCACAAAGAGAACAAACCTTCCTTGAGTTTCTAGGTCAGAACCTGCTTTAACAAAGTGAGCCACGAAAACGCCTTTATATAGTAACTTGTTTAATTAAGATAACAGATGTTACTATTATACGAGTCCTAGTGAGCCACTATTTAATTGGACACTCATTCACATGGCTAGTGACTAGTAAAAACCAGTTCAAACAATCATTTCCCTTGTATGAGGTTTTTTCCTCCCTAAATTAAATTGAATAAACAATGCACCCAGTGCATATCCATTTAAAAGAGACAGCTTTAATGGCACAGGAGTTTAATATGAATGGTAATGTTAGGATAAAATAATTTCCTAGTTTAAAAGGCAAGTTTAACTCTCTGTTTTATCTATTCAAGTGCTAAGTTAGGCTGGCAATCACCTGCTGGAAAAAAAGGCAGAGAAAACCTTCACTTGGGCATTGTTAGATGCATGGTATTTACAATGGAAGAGGGATCTAGATAGAGCTCTTATGCTCAGATTTTTAACATAATCTGGAAAACCTATCATGCATGTCAGTGTGACAGATGAAACAAAGACAAAAAGAGGGGGAAAAAACACCAGTAGATTAGCAGAATCTCCAGGGAAGATAAAATACAGTAATTCTTGTATTTAACCATTCATAGGAAAATGAAAAGAACACTGTGCTTTGTGTCAGAAAATAGGTCCTTGGCTTGACTGCCACAGCAAGTCTGAGGGATTCCAAACCATTTTGTTCTTCCAAATTGTCACCAGTCAAATAGAGGTACAGAACTTGCTCTAGATCTACAAATGTCTCCGCCTACAGGGTCTAGGTGGGTAATATAAATGATTGAGATAGGTAAGGAGACATTTTCGTGACTCACTTTGCTTATATACGAAAAAAGGAATATGCATTGCGGGCATAAGAACACATACTCTCTTTTTGTTTTTTTCCTGAAATGTGTGGCTCTTTGGTCAACCTTCCTTATTCTCATCTGTGGATAGAGAAGTAGATACCAGAAATATGTTGCTTTTATTTTAACTCAGCTATAAGAAAAAACAGTAACACAAGAGCCATGATTAATGGCAACTGACACTACATCTTAATACAGGGTACAAAGTTGTGTGACCAACAGAAGATTTCATGCCCTGATAAAAAGATAACTTGTTTCTCAGCTCTGGCCAGTTATTGTCTTCTGAAATTCTGGCTGACTGTTACTGATCACCCAGTTTTTAAAAATAACTCAGAAATCTGGATTGCATGACATATTCCAAATTTTAATGGTTAGAACCTAATTTAAGAGAAGTAAACATGATGTTGGCTAATACATAGTGCCTGCCAAAGAAAACCATTTTGCAAGCTGGATTCAGTGAACCAAAAGCTGGATGACTTTTGGGACTTTCAGACTGTACCATTCTAGGACTGTAAATACTACTCTTGATATAAAGCTCTATTGCCAAAGCAAGAATGGGAAGGAGTTTCTTTAGTTTGCACTTATTGTTACATGAGAATGTATATGCCAACACTTGGTTGTGAGAACTGCCATGAGTCATCTAGCCCCAGTTTTCTCCCCCAAATCTAATAAAAGTTCTGGGGGTAAATCAGTCATTCCCAAAGTCATGCATAAAAGAATGGGAGGGATTTTTCAAATTATAATCTGCCTGGTTTTATTTTTTTCAAAGATTTTATTTATGTATTAGAGAGTGGGAGAGGAAGAGGGGGAGCAAGAACAAGAGGGAGAGGGAGAGAGAATCTGAAGCAGACTCTGCGTTGAGCACAGAGACCAAGGTGGGGTTCAGTCCTATGACCTGGAAATCATGACCTGAGCTAAAATCAAGAGTCAGATGTTTAACTGACTGAGCCACCTAGACAACCCTCGGCCTGAGATTCTTATACATGATATGTACCTAGGCTCCCTCCCTCCATCACTTTACCATTCTTCTCCCATAATTAGTGCGTAATGAACCATTGCAAGCAACAGAAATACACTGCAGACCTTAGATATGCTGGGGGAGTAGAAATAGGTTGAAAAACCACTGGCCTATTGATCTCGCGTGCTTCATCTAACCCTGAAATTCTCAGAACCAGAGATGACATTAGTCCCATGAAAAGATATACTTCCTTCAAGGAAGATGGGAATCCCTGGACCCTACACATTGTGTCTTACTATGACTTACGTATATGAGTAGTAGAGAACATTTTTCAGCATTCAAATCTTCTGCTTCACTTTTGAAAACTCCCAAATGAATGTGGATACATGTAGTCTTGTTTATATAACAGATTTTTCTTCCTTTCCTTTTGGCTTTCTTTTTCAGGCTTGACATATGCCCACCTTCTTGGCAAGGGGCATATACCCAATTAGGCTAACGAAAGGGGACTTTGTGCAGTACAAATCAGAGAAAAGAAACTCACTATTTGCATAGTCCTAGTGGTCTTAGTGGTCCAGTGTAAAAGTCTGATTTTTTTTTAAAGATTTTATTTATTTATTTGACAGAGAGAGATCACAAGTAGGCAGAGAGGCAAGCAGAGAGAGTGAGAGGGAAGCAGGCTCCCTGCCGAGCAGAGAGCCCGATGCGGGACTCGATCCCAGGACCCTGAGATCATGACCTGAGCCGAAGGCAGTGGCTTAAACCACTGAGCCACCCAGGCGCCCCAAAGTCTGATTGTCTTACAGTTTGTTTTTCTCCTCCCTTTCGTTACTCCTTCCCTCCTTCCTTCCTGTTTTCTGACTTCTGTAGGAATCAGAAATCTTTTATATCTTCCTCTAGGAGGAAAAAAAAATGGAATGAAATGACTGACAATTCCAGACAAAGTTGAGGAAGTGGAGGGCACAGAGGGCTGTAAGAGACAGGTCTTGTGGGAAAGAAGGAGGAAGGACAGAATTAGGAGAAAGAGTCCCCAAGGGTACAAAAAACGGGAATTGTGTAGGTAACTCCCTGAGTCTGTCTTAAGAGGAAAGGGCTGGAAAAATGAAATCAGGCAAAGTAATCCTATTTTGTTTCCCATCCAAGAAAGACTCTCAGTTAGTTCTAACTTATGCTTTGACCGTGAAGTAAAAGGCAGAGCAGATTGCTCTGGGCATCCAATGTAAGACTTAGCCTAACACAGACATTTTTTTGGTTTTGTTTTTATGATGAAGCCCAATAGTTCCAAACATTCCTCTCATGATAAGTACCGCATGGTCAGTTCTTAAAATTACATTAAAGAATATTCAACCAGGATCCCCTCCTTGGGGTTGATGCACTGCCCTCCCCAACTGTGGCCAGGAGTCTTGGTTGTTAACAGCTTCACAGCTATGCTCCTCACTGGAGTGCCCTCTGCAGTGGGGGAATTGCCCATACAAGGTAACTCATCTTCCTTCCCAGTGGTAGGCTGAGGCTGCAGACTGCGTGATCTAGGGTTTCAAAGACCAGTCCCCCGCCTCAAGATGGAACCACTCTGGGGGTCAATCGAGTTCCAGAACTACCAATGGGATTGGCTAAAGCCTCACATGCAACTGCATTGACAGATAGCTTCTCCTGCTCTTTCTGTTGCCTCATTTCCTCACATGTGTAGCCTCAGAGAATAGTCTAGCAAACCTTCTGCATGCAACTCTCCATCTTGGGGTCTATTTCCAGGATATGCAGTCCAAGGATTACATATCAGGATATGAAGCCTCAAACAGGCTTCCAACAAGCTTCAAGGGAGTGTTCATAGTATTGTTATTTTTTTTTTTACTTCAATTCAGTTGCCTTAAATATTTGTTAAATAAGGACAAAGGTCATTTGAAATTTAAAACTATTTGCATATATGTAGTTTTCTTATGTTCTGCTTTGTTTTTGGTGGATGTTTAATATAGTTCAGTATTCAATGAAATAAAAATCACATTATAAGTTCACAACTAAATGCTAAGTGGCTTTATGGAGAAGCATAAATGATAAAAGCTCCATCATCAACCTCATGGATGTTGACTTTGATTAGGAAGGAAATGGATGTGCTCTTAGAGAGGAGGAGCTAGCTTACGGAGTTCTAGCTGGACATATTCTGAGCTTTAACATTCTATTACTTGGATTCAATTTTTTTCACTCTGTGTTACAGTGCTTCCAATAATAAAATGGAAAGAATAATTTCTACCCTAGTTATCTCAAAGTATTACTGTTAGTATAAATTTAATACAGTAAGTGTGATGTTTGAGGGTGTGCAACAGAAACAGGACAAAATAAAACGAAACACATTTCATTTTTCTTTAGGCTACATTCTTACCTTCTGACCATGGTTGTTTGAATAATAAAGGTAAAGGTGATTAGGAATGAAATGCTAAGAAATCTTAGGAATACCTCATCAATGGTGTTTTGTTTTGTTTTACAATAGGACCACAATCCCATTATTATACAGTGGGATATAGAAATGCATGTATCCATAGGCAAAGTATATGCTATGTGCCTTCCTTCCAGACAAAGCAAACACTTCCAAGCCACTTAGTAGAAAACGGGGTTTGTGAGCGTTATTAATAATATTATCTAGTATTCTAAAAATGTGTAAGGTAATGATTTGAACACCACCAACACTGTTAGAGCCAAGTATCTACCAATCAACGTGAATTGCTTGGTGCCAGATTAAAGAGGAAGATGAAACTGCCGAGAAGTTGCTAAGTATTCCTGCTTAACTGTGTTCAAAATTTCAGCCTCTTCACACCCGAAGACACCAAGAGTAAAGCTTTGTTCTTAGCTAATTGTAAGCTCACATCATCATGCTATTATTCCAAAAAGAAAGAGCTGGTCTGCTTTCACTTCAGTTATTCAGGTATAATACCTAACATTCTTGTGGAAAAATAAGTCTGGAAAAACTTGAGACTCTTTGTAGCTTTCACCCAGCATTCAGGTATGAGCTAAATGCTTCCAAAGCCTGTGTGCTGACTGTCACATGGAAGTCATGTATTTGTACCTTCCTACCGGTAGCATTCCACCATGTGTCTTAATGATTCTCTTTAGCCTGTTATATAGTTATAGACCTAGTCTATACTGCAAAACTGGTAACAGAACAGCTGTATCTCATATTCTCATTAGTCATTATAATATTGAAATTTCTTCTCACCAGCCCTTAGTACAATTCTGGTCATGACAAGTAGTGATGGAATTTCTACAGTAAATGAACACATATATCCACTTAGATCAGACTTTTCCAAAGATTTTTTTCCCCTCCAAAAACCTTTATCCTTTGAGGAATTCTGTGCAACAAAATTCATTTCCAAGTAAATTTAGGAAATATGATTCTTGGAAATTTTCAATGCAAAAAAACATCCTAAAGGTTCTGAGAAGGTCTGAAATATAGACCCTATACTTAATACTTACTCAATCACAGAATACAAAATGGTATCACCCCTGTCCTTGCCCCTCCAGTCCACTACAGGAACCAGAAAATACTGCTGTAAATACTTAAAACTTTACCATTGGTTCATGTCTATCCACTAAAAAAAGACAAACAAACCCCACAATATAGTTGGTCCTACCTCATAGAAATGAATTCACTAACTTGTCCTTCATCAATGTATAATTTGCCAACTATATGAAAATTGTGTGACATCTATGAAATCTTTTTTGTATCTACTATAGTAATTGTATCTCATGAAAATACTTTTTAAATTCTCCTATGAGGCAAAACAACTGCTTTTCATCTTATAAACACTCTAGCTCTTTTAATTATGTTTCTCTCTTTGCTTAGGTACTAAGACAAGTACATCCAAATCTGTGAATTTTACAGAGTGTATTTCTATGTACTAATTTTGTTTCTGACATCTTTGGGGTTTTTTTTTTTTTTTGTTTTTTTTTTTTACTGATAATTTCCCATTATTCCCACTCCCTAAATTATTTTCTTGTATGTTTTCTATTGCTTGTATTGTTTTCACAGGCAACCTCAAATCCTTTGTGAAATGAGGCAAACTGTCAGTTCATTGATTTCTTCCTTCATTTATCCTACAACTACTGAATAAATCCCTCAGAGGTATTCTTGTGCTAGCAGGGGATAGAAGGTGGTGACTAAAAGCAGGTCCTGTTCTCATCCAGCTTACACACTAGATGGGTAAGATACATAACAGTCAAATAAAATAAGACACAGATTTGTAATTACAAACTACAAAGAAGGGATTGAAGAGAAAAGCAGGCACTAGTGATCTAACGGGAAAGAAGATACACTTGAGCTTTGGCATCTTGTCACTTAAGATCTGTGAGGGAAGGTTACTGAAACCAAACCCAGAATAATACACAAAGAGTCAGATAATGTAATTCCTTGAACATCGTGGTCAACAGCTTAGTTTCTATTTAAAGGGTTAGTGATAAGATTTGGTTTATATTTTAAAAAGACCATACTGGCTGTGATACAGAGAACAGGCTGGAAAGGAGTGAGTGTAGAACAAGGCACCAGTTAGAGGGTGTTATGGACTGAATGTTTGTGCCCCCTCAGAATTCTTACGCTCTATTCCTACGCCCCCCACCCCCAGTGTGAAGGTATTAGGAGGTGGGGCTTTGGAAGGTGATCAGGTGATAAGGTGCAACCCTCACAAATAGGATTAGTGCTCTTATAAAAGAGACATCAGAGAGGTCCCTCCCTTGTTTCATCATGTGAGGACACGGTGAGAAGACAACTGTCTAGGAACCAGGAAGCTGGCTCTCATCAGACACTGAATCTGCTGGCACCTTGACCTTGGACTTCCAGCCTCCAGCACTGTGAGAAATAAATGTGTGTTGTTTAAGCCACCCAGTTATAGTAGCCTTCATGGACTATGATGGGGTTGATGCAATAGTCCAACAAGAGAGGATAGTGCTTGGGACAGGGCACTGGCAGTGCAGATGGGTAGAAGAAGACAGATTCCATATATTCTATGGGAATAGGATTTACTAAGTTTAATGCACTGGATATATGGGCTGTTGAAAGAGAGAAATCAAAGAGGATTTCTAGGTTTCTGGCTTAAACAACAAGAGGGAGAATGATGTAACTGGGAGAAGAACAGGTTTAAGGGTGGAGGTTGATGGCAGCAATGACTTTTGTTTTGGTCATGGTAAGCCCAACCTACTCAGGAGAGACAATGAACTGAAGATGTACATTTGGGAGTAGTTAGTATAGATGGTATTTAAAGCCATGGGAGGGGACGAGATTGCCAAGAGACAGAGTGGAGGTAGAAGGAAAGGTGGCAAAGAGGATGAGGAAGATGAAGATATGCTGACAGAATGATCCAACAGATGAAAGAGAAGGACGAGTTTGATGGTCTGGGAAAGAGCAGGGGTGGCTGAAGCAGTTAGTCCTTGGGAAAATGAGAAAGTATAGTAATTTTAAAGTACATTGTTGTCTGCCCCCTGCCCCCGGGTCAGAACATATTGAATTTGCCTGAAAAACATTTTTCTTGGTGTTAACAGCAGTCAAGCCTCATTTTTTTCTTTAATAACTTTATGCATCCTTTGGAACAAACCATCTCTTTTGGAATAAAACTCTTTAGAGCAAATCAATATGTGGGAAAGTCAACATGTGTGAAAGCAACTAAAAATATAAAAAAGCACAACCCAAATCTTACCTAATTTCTATCATATTGATCACAGAAGACAATCCAGATATCCCTTTCTCTCAAGCACACAATCGCCCCCCACCCACAACCACACTTTCAAAAGATGACATTGACTCTCATTTTATCAAGATCATGGTCAAGGCCATGTTATATGAAATTCCTCAACTCTGTCTTACCACTTTATTTCTGTGTTCTTGCCCACCCTCTCTTCTTTCCCACGGTCAGAGAAGACAAGTTCATCCTTCTGTCCCATAACAATTTACTGGAGATCCAACATCCTCCTGTCTCCTTGAGAATCATCTCCCCTCCCTTACATCTTTGACTTCTCCTTTACCAGTGTGAGTTCTTCAGACTATAAATATGCTCCAGTGTTCTCCTTCCAAATAAGATCCTTGCCACAAATATGTCACTGCCTCCAGTAATCCACTCTTCTTTGATTACATAACATCTTCAAAAACTAGTTCTACACCCAGCTGCTTATCCAGCCAGTAGGGCTTTTGCTCTTATTGAAAATGTTATTTCAAGGTTACATTTGACTTCATTATCACCATTTCAAATATTATATAGTTTGTTGTCCTCATTCTTTAGGACCTCTCAGTGACATCTTACAACGCCTATGTATGACACTCTCTTATCTAGAATTTCACAACACTTCCATTTCCTGGTTCTCCTCTTAGTTTTCTGATGGATTTTTTGGTTTCTTTCTCTCATGCACTTGACACAATTCTGAAGAGCCTATTCAGAACACTTTAGTTTTCCATCTCCTCTCAGTGAACCTTATTCGCCCTCATCACTTCACAGAAGGCGAGCTGAGTTGGAAAGCTGTGTTTCTAGTGTTGATCTGTCTCATGAACTCCAAACTGGCTGGACAATGTTCCACAAGTAATGATGAGCTGGCTAATGTCCGACCACTCTTTCTCTGTGGAAAACATGTGGCAGTTTCCATGGTGTTCATATCCTCACTCTGGTCAATGTCAAGCTACCAATGGGACATCACTGAACATGGACCTAGGAAGGAACCTGTCCAGACAGCTCTTTCAAGCCCATGCAGGTGGTTTCCAAAATACCATCACGCGATAAGCCCTTCAAGTTCAGGAGACAAGAAACTGGACAGTTTCATCTACCCAAAACTGGTTTATCTTCTTCCAGAGATTATAAATAAGCATTAAGAAACCCTTCTTTTTTATTGGCCAAGGGATTCGGTCCCATTTTTGTTACATATTTAGCAGCCATTTAGGTGAATGATTTTGCTTGAAGGGGGAAATGTCCCATTGAATAGGTAAGTCATTTACACAAAGCTGCTTCCAGCACTGGCTAACTTACAATACATGGTAATTTTAGAGGCATGGAGGGTTAAATAATTTATGCTAATATTATCCATTATTTGTTTTCCTCTAAATTTTAAAACTCCAATTTTATGATATAGTTATGTTGTTTCATGTGGGAAAGACAGATGAATTACACAATATTTCTTATTCTAGGGAGAGTGGGAGGAACTGTATACATTAAAACACATACGCACACACACATACCAACTTTGTTAAATAGAGTCTTTTACCCACCACCTGGATTTCTCATCAGGAAACCTATAATTCTACTATATGTACCCTCTAGGTGCCATATGTTGTAATTATATAGAGAGCCAAGTGTTGCTCTAATTAGATCATTTGGCAAAAGGGATTTAGAAACACCATGATGGATATTTACTAGTAGAGATCTAATTAACTCTGGCATATCTATGACTGAAATATGAGGATAAAACTATACAACAGAAATATAGGGTCGAACACAGTGTATGATCCTAGACCTTCAATATTTACATAGCATCTATACATCTGAGCAGTCTAGCAGATTTTATTTCTAGAGACGACAAAGTTAGGAGGAGCCCAAATTATCTGCCTTGTGTCTACTGAGAAGGCACAAACACTGCATGTCTGGTTTTAATATCCAGTCACATCACTTCAGTTCTAATTGCTCTTAATTACATGCCACTTTGGTTTGAATATTTTCATGATCACTTAAATCCATTTGACGCTACAGAGCTATTTTCTCCGAACAAAGGCACTGCTGAGGTAGTTCAAGGACTTAATTTACCTCTTCTCCAAGGGACTTAGATGGTTCTAACCCAGCCCTGAAATCAGACCATGCCTCCTTCCTCCCAGGAAACTATAAAGCCATGGATCTGAAGGTTGCCAATTTATTATTAAAAATATGAAACGAAAGTAAAAGCTTCTTCTGGGCAGTCACCTTGTCCATATTAAAGGTGCCAGCAAGGCGAGGATGCGGAGAAAGGGGAACCCTCCTACACTGTTGGTGGGAATGCAAGCTGGTGCAACCACTCTGGAAAACAGCATGGAGGTTCCTCAAAATGTTGAAAATAGAACTACCCTATGACCCAGCAATTGCACTACTGGGTATTCCCTAAAGATACAAACATAGTGATCTGAAGGGGCACGTGTACCCGAATGTTTATAGCAGCAATGTCTACAATAGCCAAGCTATGGAAAGAACCTAGATGTCTATCAACAGATGAATGGATAAAGAAGATGTGGTATATATACACAATGGAATACTATGCAGCCATCAAAAGAAATGAAATCTTGCCATTTGCGACGACGTGGATGGAACTAGAGCGTATCATGCTTAGTGAAGTGAGTCAATCGGAGAAAGACAACTATCATATGATCTCCCTGATATGAGGACATGGAGAAGCAACATGGGGGGTTGGGGGATAGGAGAAGAATAAATGAAACAAGATGGGATTGGGAGGGAGACAAACCATAAATGACTCTTAATCTCACAAAACAAACTGGGGGTTGCTGGGGGGAGGTGGGATTGGGAGAGGGGGAGGGGGCTATGGACATTGGGGAGGGTATGTGCTATCGTGAGTGCTGTGAAGTGTGTAAACCTGGTGATTCACAGACCTGTACCCCTGGAGATAAAAATACATTATATGTTTATTAAAAAAAAAAAATTTGGAAGGGGTGGCGAACCATAAGAGACTATGGACTCTGAAAAACAACCTGAGGGTTTTGAAGGGTCAGGGGTGGGAGGTTGGGGGAACAGGTGGTGGGTAATAGGGAGGGCACGTTTTGCATGGAGCACTGGGTGTTGTGCAAAAACAATGAATACTGTTACGCTGAAAAAATAAATAAAATGGAAAAAAAAAATGGTGCCAGCAATATTCCACTGTTTTAGAAGAGAGGTAACAAAAGCAGTGCTTTAGTTTTGCTAATAATTTATTAACGTATCACCAGATTTCATGAGCTCTTTGCAGTAGAGAGAAGGATCTAATGCTTGTTCCTTCTTCTAGCAAAGCTGGTGAAGACATAACCCCTGGCATAAGTGGTATTTGGATTTGAATCCCCTCTCTAAAACTACCATTGAACTTTGCAACCAATAAATACCCCCTCTGAGCCTTGGTTTTCTTATCTAAAACATAGGCTTAACGAAAGGGTTGATCTCATGATTTTTTCTGAGGACTAAAAGAGAACGAACATATATGAAGTGTTTAGCAGAGGGTATCATAAACACTGAAAAAAAACTAGGTATTGTTGCTGTTAGTACTATTATTAACAAATGGGATAAAAGTGATGGTCCTAAGTAACCAAAAAATACATGAAAAGAGCCCAAGTAATAAGTATCCCAAATCCCCAAGGATTCCCAAAGCCCAAGGTTTATTCATGAATGCACTGGGGACACAAAAGGAGATCAAAGTCTCATTTTGACTTACTAGCTACAGATTTCTGAGCTTCTTCAGAGTAAAGCTGAATCACAGTTTTTTGTCACTATTATTTTATATTCAATAGCATTATTTTGTAATGTTAATCATAATCTTGTTAAGAATCTGAAGCATCTCCCTACTGATTCTTCTTCCATTTCTTCCATCTCAACTCTATAGATACCGAGTCTTCCACCTGGCTGGATCTCTCTTACCTCATTTCTTGTACAAATCTATCACTTTATCTTGCTTAAACTCACTTCCTGTTCAAAGCCAATTTTGCCAGACTCTGCCTGACTGTGAGAGTCTCTTCCCTGTGTGTTCCCCAAGCACTGCTGTGTACTTTTGTTTAGGTTCTGTTATGTTAACTTAAACTTCCCTAATGGTTTCCAAGTTGTTTCATGTGTGTATATATTATCACAATAGCTGAATTTTATAATACTCTAGGAAGCAAGTCATGATTGCTATCTTCTCTTCTTGCTCAACTGTACTAGACTTTTAAAATTTTTATAATCATGAAATTAAAATGAAAACCCTTATGTAAAACAGTCTTATGTAGAGCACAGATTCTCAACTAAGAATGAAGATTTCCTATCATCCCTTCATTCTTTTATTGGTTTTCTAGAAATTTGGGGAAAAGGTTCAGGTTCATACTTTACTCTCCTCCATTCCAACATCCTTCACCCTCTGTGTTTTCACCTTTAAACTTCCCCCTACTCTTATTTCTCCAGGGATGTCAAGGTTTTGGGGGCATGAAAAGAAGTTCTCCTAGCATAAGTTGGGGCCCATTGCTCTAGAGAAAGAAGGGAGATCATTCAGGCCTCCAACCAAATTTATTTCCACATTATTTTGTTAGAAGGACCCAGTGAAAATTGTAATTCAATCAAAAGATTAAGTATGATCTCATTCATATGTGGCATTTAAGAAAGAAAATAGATGAACATATGGGAGGGGGAGAAGACAAAATGGAGAGGGGAAACAAACCATAGGAGACTCTTAATGATAGAGAACAAACTGAGGGTTGATGGAGGGAGGTGGGTGGGGGATGGGTTAGATGAGTGATGGGTATTAATGAAGGCTCTTGTGAAGAGCACTGGGTATTATAAGTGATGAATCATTGAATTCCACTCCGGAAACCAATATTGCACTGTATGTTCACTAACTAAAATTTAAATTAAAACAAAACAAACAAAAAAAAGAAATAAAAGGTTAAGTCACAAAGGATGAGTAAAAGGCATGGCAAAACAAAATAAAGCCAAAATAATAAAAATAAAAGTAACCAAGCAAAGGGAAGGTCCTAGATCCTATCACTAGGAAGATATTTTATTTATTTTTATTTTTTAAAAAGATTATTTATTTCAGGGAGGGAGGAGGAGCAGAGGGAGAGGGAGAGAGAAACTCAGTCAGACTCCATGCTGAGTGCAGAGCCCCTTGCGGGGCTCAGTCTCATGACCCGTGAAATCACAACGTGAGCTGAAACCAAGAGCTGGGAGCTTCACCAACTCTGCCACCCAAGTGCCCCTAGGAAAATGTCTTCATACCCAGTATTGTCAGCAATGCTCCATAAGTTGGCTTTGGGGCTGGCAAACTTTTCCGTAAAGCGCCAGAAAGCAAATATTTTCGGCTTTGCAGGCCAGGCAGTCTCTGTTGCAAGTGTTCAACCCTGCCCTTAGAGTGCAAAAACAGCCTAGACAATTTGTAAATGAATGAGTGTGGCTGAGTCCAATAGAACTTTATTTGTGGACGCTGAAATTTGAATTTCATCTAATTTTCATGTGTCACAAAATGCTATTTTTCTCTTGATTTATTTCCTAGCATTTAAAAATGGAAAACCATTCTCAGCTTGCAGGCTGTGCAAACACAGGTGGCAGGCTGGATTTTGGCCTGTAGGCTATAGTTTGTCAAGTCCTGGGTAAGAGCATTTCAGGCAGACAACAGTGTGTTTGAAGGCTTTGTTGTAGGAGGAGTAAGGCCATTTGAAGAGGTGACAGGAGGTCCACATGACTCAAGAAGTAAGACTAAGGGCAAGTAAGTGAGAAAGCAGGAAGAAGAGTGAGGTCAGGCTGGACCAGTAGAGGCGGGGGGGGGGGGGGGGGGGGGCGTGTCTCACTGGTCACATGATGGGCTATTTGTACTGAGATTGATGGGAAGCTACTGATACAGCATCACACCTGGTTGTGAATTAGAATCACCTGGGGGGCGCCTGGGTGGCTCAGTGGGTTAAGCTGCTGCCTTCGGCTCAGGTCATGATCTCAGGGTCCTGGGATCGAGCCCTGCATCGGGCTCTCCGCTCAGCGGGGAGCCTGCTTCCCTTCCTCTCTCTCTCTGCCTCTCTGCCTACTTGTGATCTCTGTCTGTCAAATAACTAAATAAAATCTTTTTTAAAAAAAAGCTTTAAAAAAAAAAAGCTTTAAAAAAAAAAAGAATCACCTGGGAAATGTAAAGACAAATTCATGTTCCTGGGTCTCATCTCAGAATTCCTAAAACAGAAAGTTTAGGGAAGAGGAGTGTGATTCTCATTTTTAAATGTACCTCTGTCGGTTCTGCAGCGGTCAGCCTAGCTCTGGTCTGCAGACCTGAATGTGGAAACTACTGCTGGATCTCCACTTTGGGGATGCAGAAACACTGCCCTAGGAAGGTCAAGTGATTTCCCAGATGGGTGCACAGTAAATCACAACACATGCTACCTGAGTACACACCGAACTCAACTGATCAAGGACAAGCAACAAGAGGAAGCCTGGAGACGCATGCCAAAATCATTGCCTAACTCTTTGTGCCCCTCAATGAAGTGCAAACTCCTCAGATTTCCATGCAAGACCTTTTGATGCCTAAGTCCAAGAAAATTTATAACCTCATCTCTCTCTGCTCATTCATCTCTATTTTCCTTTTGAATATGTTTGAATATGTTTCATTCTTGCACTCCTTCCACTTACATATCCCACCACCAACTTCTCCGCCAGTCTCCCTCAAACATCAGATGATTTGGGAAGGTTTAGACACAAATAGGGAGTGTTTAGAGTATTTTAGGTTCACTACCAGAAGCTGGGGTGCTCAAACCCACATGGATGGCACCTTTCCTCATAGCCCCTTCAGCCTGTTATGGGAAATGAACATTAATGAAATAATCATACTCATAAATATAAAACTTTTAACTTAAAAGAAAAAAGAAAAAAAAAAGAAAGGGGGGAAGATTAAAGAAGCAAGTAGGAAAATAAATAAAATGTTAAAAAAAAAGAAAAAGAAAAAGAAAAAGAAGAAGCAAGTAAGAAAAGTCCATAGTCCCAACTTCCAGGGAAACCACTGCTGACATTTTGGTAAAATTCCTTCTAGGCATATACATAAAACCACCTATATGTGGGGCACCTGGGTGGCTCAGTGGGTTAAAGTCTCTGCCTTTGACTCAGGTCATGATCTAAGGGTCCTGGGATAGAGCCCTGCATGGGGCTCTCTCCTCAGCAGGAAGCCTGCTTCCCCCCCGCCCCCCCTCTCTGCCTGCCTCTCTGCCTACTTGTGATCTGTCTGTCAAATAAATAAATGAAATCTTAAAAAAAAAGGCTGCCTTACATGTGTATGTGTGTTGAAGACTATGGAATAATATTTTATATAATGTTAAAAATAAAATTCATAACTGTAATAAGATGAAAAGTCTTTTTCCTTTAAACCACTGTCAAAATTGCATCCCTTTTTTTATGACACCCAAAGAACCCAAATTTAAATTAGGTTACGCGTCTTATATAAAGGAACTGTGTGATGAATGTTTATTGGATTGAATTTATCAGAGATGTGATATAGGAAGTCAAATCTTGTGGAAGATAAGAGTGAGGGCTGATTCCAAATAGACCAGTTAAAGGTTAGGTTAATAGCTGTAAAGTCTATACTTTGAGATAATGAGGATAGAAATGAGTACAGGGACACAGAGAACTGACTAACAAAAAAGAGGATTAATGTAAGAGACACCTGGAAAGTTTTTTTTTTTAAATCAAGTGTTGCCTTTACATTGGGGACATTATTTCAGATACTTCTACATAAAAATTCAGTTCTCTTGTCAGCATGTCTTGAGGCATAACCAATACCATGATCACATGAGTCGAACCATTAGTAGTAGACCCTGCCTGAATTTGGCTATCGGTTTAACCCCTGACTGTAATACAACATGACATACTCTGCTGAGGTCCAAAAGGTTTACAAACCACTGGGTTTAGTATCATTACAAATGTTTAAAAACACATCTCTCTAAATTCTTCTGCAACTGTACTTCAGGGGACTTAAAGTCATAACTATTTTGTCCATGGCTAGAGGACAGATCAACTGAGGCAACAGAGGAAAGTTCTAGGTCTGCATTTGCAGAGCAGAATAAACTCTGTCTATTTCTATAACTGCACATGCAAAATTAAAATGATATAGTACTACCAATAAGCAAGGCAACAGATTCTATCTAGAGCAATGATGCTCATGTTGCTTTGATGTTGTTTTGCCTCCAAGGCAGGATTTCCATTATTATGGAGATGAACTGCCTCTAATTATTGCAATAACATAATTGTTCCCCAGGGCAGAATTCCTAATAACAGAGCTATACAGCTCTGCAGCAACTGTAAGAGATATCCTGAATGCAGGTTTCTCATTAAGAGCACATATATAGACACTGTGCTTCCAGAAGAGAAACAGAATGCCTGAAGCAATAAACTCTGCTTTCCACACTAGGATTCGATCGGCCTTTTGGGCAAATACCTGCCATCACATTTGCTCTGCATCCCAGACTGTTGGGAGTCTTCAGACCAGGCTTTCACACTTTACATACAGCATGGAGTTTTGTAGCCCTGTGCTGGGATTTGCCTCCATGTATTACATGAATTTCAACTCTTCCAAAGGTCTTTGGGAGAAGAGGCATATTAGGGCCATGATCTAATTTTACCTCAGAGGCAGACTTTAGTGTCTCTAGGCAAGAAACATGAATATGAATTTTATTCCTATTTGGGTTGAATATTCTCATAGAATGCTAGACTTGATCTGATTAGACTGTGGGGATGTTTATGTAATATAAACATATATTACAGTCTGTGAAGAAATGCCTAAGAATATAGATGTTGATACTGTCTTCAAGAGAGGTCCACAGTGGTCTGAAAGTGTTCTGCCCAAGGTGATGTCAAGGTTCCTAAACCCAGTGGTCATCTTTGAGCTGTTAGTTGGTTGGATATCTTGAAGGCACAAAATGCATGTTCCTTCTTGAACCTTTCTGCTCCCTTGGTATCTGTTTGTTACATTCCTCTATTTGTTTTTCTACACCTTTGGGTCTGCTTTCTTAATCCTTCCATCAGGCTCTGCTTCCACTATTCTGTGTACGTGGTTGTTCCTCAGGGTTTCTTCACATGCTCTTATTTGACAAACTTCTGCCTGGATGAATTTACCCACTCCATTGCGTCTTATCTACTGGTGATATGTAGGTTTCATTGTTCTCCTGAACTCAGACCTATATTTCAAGTTCCTATTGGACACATTTGCTGAGTATTTACTCTATACTGGGCATTGTCCTAGATGCTACAATTATAGAATGGAACAAAATACATTCAAAGGGCCCAGTGTCACCACAGGAAGAAGAGGGAGGCCTAAGAGGAGGTCAGAGTTAGGTGATATGGGTAGGCTCAACTTGATTCACCTTTGTTGGCTTTGAGGATGGAGGAAGGGGGCCATGAGCTGAAAAACAAAGGTGGCGTCTGGAAAACTGGAAATAGATTCCTATCTAAAATTCCCAGAAGGAACACATGATTTTAGCCTAATGAGACCCATTTCAGGCTTTTGATCTCCAGGACTGTAAGATACTGTATTTTTTAAGTCAAATGCAACACAAACACACACGCACCTGCACAAATTTTTGTTCTTGTGGAATTTACATTCTGATTGGGTGGAGGGAGTTGGAATTCATAAATACATAGTCTGTTAGATGACGATAAGAACTACGGAGAATATAAAGCAGGTAAAGAGGATGGGAATTTTCAACGGGTTTGTAGGGAAAATCTTCTCTGAGTAGGCAATACTTGAACGGGAATTCTTATTCGAATGTGACACCTCCACTTGCAGGCACTTCAAATTCAACATGTTAATATTAATCTCTTTATTTTCTCCGCTCAGACTTGCTCTCTTTGTAGTGACTGTGGAGGCAATTGGCCTACTGGGCACCGGCTGCTCATGTTAGAATCGCAGGAGTCATTTTTACCCCCTTTCTTCATACAATCTTTCTACTTAGGACATCATTAAATCTTTTCAAATTTTACCCTTTTAAGAGCCTGTCAGTCTTCCTTCCTTTACTCTCAAGAGACTGAAGTCAATGTTCTTTTCATTTTCATCCCACAGTGTTGCCTGCAATTGGTCCGCCTGCCTCTCCAAACTTGCTCCTCTCTGATTCTTTTCTGTACTGCAGGCAGAGCAACCCCTTCACATGACGGTATGACGGTGCACTGCTTGCATAAAATCCTTCAATTCTCCAGGGTCTTCAAGTTCAAGTCTAAGCTCTGTAGATATAAAATGTAAGGCCTCCACAATCTATTGTTGGCCTACATTTTTTCAATGTTCCTTCTCAGTATATCACCTTTATAACATGTGCCCTAGGATTACTGAAAAACATATTGTTATTTTGCTGCTGGGTCCCTGCACTAGTGAGTATCTTAAGGGCTGGGTTTATGTCTCCCCTTTCTCTCTATCCCTAGCACCAAGCAGAGGGGCTAGCATATGGCAAGTACCCAATGCATTCTTCGTTCATCGAACAAAATAGGAATGGGCTAGTTTGACAGAAGAGTCACGCTGCTATTCTGAAACCATGCCCGTGACATGCAGGCTGTAAGTTTGAGATTCTTTCCAGCCACACTCAGTGGCACATCTATATCGGTGATTGTCCATTAGCTTGACATAATCTATTAGCCTAATGTCTAAAAGGGAGGAGAGAAATTCTCAAGCATGAATAAGACTAAGAAGTCTTTATTTACACAAAGTTAACGAGAATAACATTTCGCTCATTTCTTCAGCTTCAGTGAGAAGTAAAATATTTCCTCTAAGTGAATTTTCCAGTCAACTAGATCTACCCCTTTAAGCACTAAGATAATTTTTAAAAATAACCTTTGGGAGTGAGTGGTCTTTCTATGATGTATTATATACACTTGCCTGCCTTACTAATCTAAGGTCACTGAAGATAACTTTTCCTCTTCAGAGACATCATATAACAGTAATTATCATACTTTTCTACAGAGATAAAATAAAGTTGTTTGTTTCCTTTATTAATACTGCTTTTAATTCTAGGTGGCATACTTTTAGAAAGACAATGAAAGAAATGACCAGGATAGTGAGAGGATGCGAGAATACTGTCATATGAACAATATCAGGGACATGTAGGCTTGGAAAAGAATGAAAGAGGGCAGGATTATAGCCTGCCAGTTTATATAGAGGGAAGGGCTGGGGGTGGAGAAAAATCAGATTTGTCAGCATAACTTCAGAAAGTGAATTGAAACACAATGAGTGAAAGTTACAAGGATATAGTTTATGAAGAAAAAAATCTTAATAATTAGTTACGTCTCCATCATTAGAGGTGGCTAGGGAAGGATAAGAGTGCAGCCATTGTGGGGGCCCCCTAATCCTGAACTGGAAGATGGGTTCTGTGACTATAGCAGAAATTTGGCACTGTTGTCTGTTCAGCATTCATTTACTCTTGCTCTGGTAGAAGGAACCTTACATTTCTTTGGGGGAACCCTTCTCAGTCCATGTGGTTTAAAGTGGAGCTTCCCCATGTGCTCTCTGAGGATCAGTGAATCACATTCTCCTACACAGGGCATTACGTCCTCCCTGAATATACTTGGATCAGGGGAGAACACTGACCAAAGCAGGTTTATTTAATTACATGAAAACTGATTCTAGAATTGTTATGAGAAGCTAGAAAAGAAGGCAGCCTGGGGCTGCTGACAGCCGTCCTAGTCCCAGGAGAGGAGAGCCTTTTAGAAGGTGGAGTCAAGACGGAAGGCAGGGCTGGTGACAGATGAAGAGAGCCAGAGTTCTGATGCCCCTGTGTGAGCTCCTGAGCCCTGCTGCACCTTCAGTCAGGCCATCCCTGTCCTTCTCAGACGCATGAGCCAAAGTACTGAAGCCAGTCATGACCTGGGTTTCTGTCACTTATGCCAAAAGAGCCCATTGTGGTTGAAACATGGTTTCAGACTCCTTACAATTCCAGGATCCTAGGTTTTTATCAATGATTCTGCTACTTTTGTACTCAGATGTTTTGTTTCTAATCAACTTCAATCTCATCTGTTTCAAGTGCCTTCTATCTAGAAACTAAAGGTAAACAAAATTATCAACTTTATTCAGTTAGTTGACTTCTTTGCTCACTCAATCCACATAATCTTGCTGCTTTGATGGTAACAATAGGTATTTCCTGAAGACTCAAGTACTTGGGCTTTGTGACAGGTCATACCTGTTTTAAATATCTGATATTGCCTAAACTCTGGTAGCTGGAAATGTGTAAAAGACAAAAAGAAATGTTTTATGTACATAATTACAAAGCTATAAAAGTTAAAAATTAAATCTTTCATTTAAATGCATTGCATAGAGAGGGCTACTGTGAATATTCTTTAAATTTCTAAAGGTATGACAAACCAAAATAAGTACATACAAACATAATTTTTAAATAGTTCACATGTTACATTAAACCAATCTTTCTCAGTCTATATCCCCTGGGATAACTATAATACCACCATAAGATAAAAACTTAAAACTGTTGCTTCATATCCTTTCATTATAAATTCGCGTGTAGGCAGTTGGTTAGTTAAGACAAAAGTTAGAGTTCATTTACTAAATAGTGTTTGGCAAAATCAGTCTAAACACAGACTCTGGGGAGAATATTACTAGAAAGGGGTGCATGACCATAAAGTTCTGTTTCACCAAAACACTGTACGAGTACTTTGTACTTAGGTTATTAGTAACTTTTTACTCAAAGGTTAAAGGTTTGCCCTTTGATTCTTAAGATTCCACATCTCAAAAGAGAATTAGGGCTAACAAATTCGTGTACTAGAAACTATAACTCAGCACTGGGAAAAAAGAAGTGTGCCTTTTGTGTTGGTCTAAAAATGTCAATCTTTTCCTAAAATAGGAGTTCTAAAATTTTTCACTCATGATTTGTTTTGCTCATCCACTTAATTGTCTTTCTATTTTACCAGAAAAAAAGGGAGAAAAATGACAAAATTTTTCCTCTTCCAGTGAGAAAACATTAAAATCTTTTCTATTTTTCATGCTTTTTAGAAATTATGAGATATACAACTGAGTTTATATCTTTCTCAGAAGTTAAAATCCAGTGACTCATGGAATAAACTTGGTGTATGGATCCATGTTTTAATAACATTACAATTATAAAAAATGAGTTGCTGACATTTAAAAGTTAAGAGAGTTCAAATAAAGGCCCCGATTTCTAGCTTCTCTTGAAGAATGGAAAGATAGGGAGGCAGCTGACCGGCATCTCCATATGGCAGCAATAATGTTCCAATTTAGTGGCAGGTGTGTCTCTTGGATGTAGCACACCATCATTTCCCTTAATGTTACCCCTGGCCAGCTTGGGGACTCATATACATTACCCACATCAGTCTGTCTGCTTAATACAATCTGAGTGAGGCAGGAGGAAGGAGCAGAGCTGTGAGATCACAGCACCCATGTGGAGAAGGAAGTGCTAATACTGAGAGTTAGGGTCTTGCCTGGTGACTCAGGCGGTGGAGGTGAAAAAGAGAGAGACTTGGTTAAATACATCTTTAGTGCCATATAAATGCTGAAAAAATTAATCAAGTTAATATAAATGCTGAAGCAATATGTGAACCCTATTAATCAAATCAGTAGGAGGAAGAATGAGAACTGGAGAGAGACAAGCTTTGTGGGATGTCAAGTGGTAGAAACAATCTATGAAATTCACTTGTTAGGTAGAGTTCTTGATATTGATATACCATTTTCCCAAAGGTAATCTGATCAGTATATAACAATGGTTAAGCTATAGCAGTGGTAAGTAATCATTAATACTGTTCAAAATATTACGTCATCATTTTTTTCCCCCTAGGCACATACTAAGATTGTATTTCCTTGCCGAAGTGAACTTTTGAAGAGCCATGTGACTTCTTTTGGCTAATGAAACATGAGTGAAAGTGAAGTGTTTGGCGTCTGGGCAAAAGCTTTAAGTACATGTTCGGCCAGTCTCTTTCCCTTCTGCAATACTGATGTTGTGGAGGAAGTTACTCTACCAGCCTTGGCTGTTGAGGGCAGCAAAGCCACCCTCAGACCCCTGAGGGACATGCAGTGTGAATTACAAATAGACTTCTGTTGTTTTAAATCACTGTAGGTTGTTTGTTACAGTAATCTTACTCTAACTTGATTTATTCGTGGATTTTGACAAGTCTGTCTATGACCTGTATTATTTTAAAGTACAAAAAAAAAAAAAAAGAAAAAAAGTACTTTTTCTTTATATCATTGTGAAACTAAAAATTTACAATGTACCCTTAGTCTAAGCATTATATGTGGTACATATTAGTTATATTTCAACTGTATTTTAATAAACAAAATAAATGCATAATTATTAAAAGTAATCTTACATACCACCTTCGGGGAAATATTGAGGTAAAACAGGAAATAAACCCTCAGGTTACAAAATAAGAACCTGTCCTCTCAAGCTCCAAGTATGTCTTTAAATTTGAACACCATGCCAATATACAGTGAAATACGTTGCTTCCTTTATATAACAGAAATCAGGAAGGATATATATTATGAATTTAATATGTGTATGAATACACCATCTATAAACCGTATCAAGTTTGTTTGCAAAAATCATTAATAAGCACAACATCATCAGCGCAAAGATCTAATTTGCATATGCAAATCCAAAGGTGTACAGGTGTAAAGGGTAGATACGGATACATTTTTACAGGCTTCCACTTTGGAACCTCAAGTACTTGACCTTTAGCATCAATTAAAATCATTATGTATACAGCAAGTAAATGCTCTGACATAGACTCACACATAATTACCATTTTCCAACAGATTGAGTAGATTACAGAAAGGGATGGGGGATGTTTTATAGGGGTGACAGCCAAGAAAAGGTCTTACAGGTACCTGCCATTTGGTGTAATTTGACCTAAAACCCCAAACAACCCATATATATATTTACACTGTATAAACAGCAGGCATTCTAAGTGTAATTCACATATAAAAGGAAATACACAGGAGTTTATATGTCAGAAAGAAAAAATAACTTGTTTCAAAAAGATGTCACTAAAATAATCACAACTACGTTATATGCAGAATGAGTTTTGGAATTAGTAATATTTAGCCTCAAAAAAAAAAAGAAGAAACTATTGAGACATAACAGCCATTGCCAAATATTTGAGAAGTTGTCACAGCAAAGACACACTGGATTTCTTTGTTTTAGGAAAAACAAGTAATATGGAGAAAAGTGAGTGAATCAACAAATAATTTTTAGGCTAAAATTAAAGGAAGGTTTTTCCAGCTGCTCACCTTTGAGCAGCTCTGACAGTCAACAGGGATCATGAAATCTCTCTTTGCAGGGAGGGTTTTGGAGAATCTTAATATAACAAGAAGGATTAGAGAGACCAGCTAATTTTAATTCCACACTCTTCCAAAACTTCAGATCTTTGATTAACATTTAGTCCATCAACAGCAGATGGTAAATTTCTCCCTCTAGAACTATTAATAACAGACAAATAAATTAATCAATTATTAAAAATATCTCAAGATAATACCTTTCATTTTCTCTTAATATGTCCCTTCCTTTCTTCCAGGTGTAGACAGGTTTAGGAGAAGCTTTTGGCTTACACTCAATGACAACTTCACCTCCCACTTTGACAAGAGTTACTCTTTTTAAGAGGGTTCTCGAAAAATCCGGACCCACAGCTGGAAGAGAATACAGAAAATAAAATAATTATTATGGAAGAAAAAAAAAAAACACTAGATCATGCTTTAGCCTTTTTCTTTCTACAATGTATTTATTGTTGCCTTGGGCATCAAAGGGAAGAGGTTAAATTTTTTCTAAAGTAAAAAGAGTAGCACTGTACATTTTGATGGGTTTATTAAAAATTGAGGTTAATTTATATGTGGTAAAATGCTCCAGTTTCAAGTGTACAGCTGATGAATTGGGCATAGTACACTAAGAAGATCAAGATACAGAACATTCTATCACTCTATTCAGAGACTCAAAAAATTATTTCATGTTCAAGTGAATAAAGATTTTAAAATTTCAGGGACACATAAGAGACGATAAATAAGAAAATCCACAAGGCATTTTTCTGATTATGGAGGTTAAAGCATTCCTTCTTTGATAACAGTTTCTGCCTCTGCTCTGTCCTTTAGTACTCTGTGCATGTCTCCGTGAGAGAACATGCCGAAATGTCTCTATCATCGCCCTCTGAGCTTCTACTTAAAAACAAGGGCTTTCTCCAGCTTTCCGCTACTGTTGCCTAATGCAATGTTTGGCTCATGCAGGATAAACTGGGGCTTGCTCTTAGAAAACTCAATTCCATGCTCACTATGAGTGTTTTAAATTCATTTTATAACTCAGGTGGTTATACGAAGATAATGTTAAAGAATGACTGCTTTCCTAAAATAATAGATACATATTTGTATCCTCTCAGAAGGAATTTAAAAGATGCCTTTCTGAAAAAAATCTCCATTTCCTTCTGAGTTAATTAAATTACTGTGACCTAAGATCTCTTTTGAGGCGGGATTCACCTCTTGGAATCTTAATTTCACTATATTTAAAATCCCCGACTCCCAGCAGCTTGACCTACTGGAATCTAAGATTTTAGATCATGTTGAATGTGAAATTTAAATACCACAAATTACTTAAATGAGGACAGAGAGTGAGCATACACGTATGTGGGTAGGGAGAATGGGAGTCAATTTCTTAATCGCAACCAAACCAGGTACTAGTGATATACATATAAAAAAAATAAAAATAAGCTTCAGTGAAAGCAAGTTAAAGTTTTATTAAGTGCTTTTGTTGTGGAAATATTTTCAGTAATTGTCTAGAAGGAAATAAAAGTGGGAATTATGTTTTTTAAAGGGGTGATGCAATGTATGACTGGAGCTGGTTTTACTATGCAAAGGTGAAATTAAGTAGATGAATTTAGTAGGCAGTTGATATATATCTCTGTACCTTGGATTCGTGAGGGCAGTCTACAACTTGGAGCATAATTCTATTATGATAAGTACAATTAATAAGTAACCTGCAAGTTGTTACTGATGTTGCTGCTGTAATGAAATAAATCATCCCTAGTATGATCTGCAAAATCACATAATAAAAATTATAGGATTATGAAAAAGATAGGGTCAGGACAGACCTACTCAATATTTATGTAACACCACACTATTAAAGAAACACCTGACCACCCCTTGAATAAATATATTGGCATGATTAAAAAGACAAGTGAAATCCCTAATAAATACCACAAAAAATGCAGAACATATGTGTGTGAATTGTACGTGTGTGTGAAGACAGCTTGATGAAAGACAGAAGGAAGAGTTGAGATTGCTCAGCTCAAGCAAACAAAACTGGAAAGACTTTGTAACAAAGCAAAGTCTGCGGGAAGCCTTAGGAGAACCATGCTATCAGCACTGTCATGTCACCTGGTCAAACTAAGCCAACAGGAAGAATGTAGGTGAGGGGAATGGTGGGCAACATCGTTTTGCCTGGGATACTGTGTTGATTTGAATCAGTGGGCTCTGTGTTTGACTGCTGCCATGTATGAAATACATGAACAAAGCCAGCATTTATGTTCTACTGGCATTATTCCCCCATTTACCACTCCCATACATGCTAATATGCAACTCAGAAAGGATTCTGTAACACAACAGCCTCATTCTCATCTTAAACACCTGAACTGACACATTAATGTAAAAAAAAAAACCCACAAATTTCTAGAAGTTTTTGAAAAAGAGTATTTTGTGAAATCGAGTTACAAAGCTGTATCATATAAAAATCCCTTCTTAAAACTGTATCTTTCTACACACACATTTTTATCACTTTACGCAGACATTTTTCATCTGTTCAGGAGGAATTCTGAAATTGCATTTGAAATGAGTTTACATAAATCAAACTGTGCACAACACATGGGTGTATTTGTCAAAAAACTATATATTGCTTTTACGAGATTTGAAATAGCATGATATCAGCCTCACAGAAGACAGAAAACACACATTCCAGTTTCAGAAGCATTTTCACTGTACTGTTTACTTGCATATTATCTTGTGGATATCCTAGTGATAAGAGTGGCTTTGAATATCTTTCATTAATAAAAATGGAATTATAAATTCAAATCTCTCCCCTTTGTTTACTTAATTTGCTTAATTTACCTCTACCGTTATTTAACCCTGCAAATCTATCAGCTTCCACATTAAGCTGCAGTGCTTTCTAGGGCAAAATTGTCAAAACTTCATCAGTTTGTGAATACTTGACCCATTAATGGTTTTGTTAACATTGTGCCATTTTGTGACCATCTGTTGCACCTAAGATGCCCTTAAGTGTATGGAATGATGTTTTTTTTCTGTCTGTACCTTGTATTTAAGTGAAAGGAGTCCATTAAATTTGACATTCACAGAGAAATTAGGTTTTAAAAGTTACTGGTAAGGTCCTCAGTAGAGCACTATTAGAACCCAACCTTTGCTGGCACTTAAAAATTTAGTACACATCGAAGGTGAAACTTCAGTAGGTTCTTAACAGCTCAGAAAAGGTAAAACCAATTGTCAAATTACCCATTTGAATCTGAGAGTCGCTCAGATACTGGGGGATCCTCATTTGCTAAATCTAACGCACTTAGAGGATAATATTTCTTACATCAACTACTAGAGGGCACTGCTCTCTCAGTGTTGGAATGAGTCAGGTTACAGGACCTCTTTCATTTGGAAAATGCGACTTTTTATTATTTATCAACGATCTTTAATTCATTAACATTACATGATCTATGAGAAGCATCCAGTTAGAAGTTCTCTCTGTAATTCTCAACTGTTTGGTTTTACTGAATTAAATGACTCTTGGTCACATGTCAAGGGTATTTAAAGTAGCTAACAGAACCCTTGAAAACAAAAGTTTTGTGACTTAGTGTCATTTCTCAAGAGAGAGAGCAAGGGTGATAACTCCTTGACTAGATGTGCAGAGGGAGTAACATTTGGGAAACGTGTGAATGTGCTTTTCATTATTGAAGAGGAAAGGATAATTCTGCATACAGTTCGACTGCACTTAGTCTGTAGAAACATCACTAGCAACATTGCCAGTGGATGGAGACTCTTGCGTCTGGCCCTTCTGGAAGTTCGGAAGTCTTGACTATTTAAAACTTTATTATCTTTAACTATCACCTCATCATTCCATAAAAATAAACCTAGAGTGAATTCATCCATTCAAATGTTTTCACCACTGAAGAGAAAATGCTGGTGTCAGTGTTTAAAACCCCAAGATTTTTCTGGCTTGCTGAGTAGATAACTAGAAGGCTGCTTACAGTGGGAATCGTCTTTCTAGGTCCATCATTTCAGAATGGTGGATTCAAAACCAGCCCTCTCTGACCAGGGATGACATTCGCAAGAAGACTCAACAAACTCTGAAGTAAGATTTCTGTCTTCTAATATCAGCATGATGTGTCCCTTTTAAGCTCCTCATAGCTGTGCCCTGCTTGTTTTGGTTGAATATATTGAATGTCCTGCTTACCTGGGTCTCCTCCTACTGTTTTTATGTTTATGGATTCCTGCTCCTTTGGGAAGGTTATTATAAAAGAAAAGTAATAATATTTACAGTCACAAGGTTGTTTTGAAGAATGGATGAAATGATAAATGTATTGTATATTAAGTACTTAGCCCGATATTTGCTTCATTCCTACTCCTCCTCTGCTATCTCCACTACCACCACCACCATTATTAGGGGACTTTATGCTGAAATATAGGAGTGCTTTTTAGATACAAATAAACTTATTGTGGTTAGAATTTTTTTTTTAAATTTTGAAATAATTATAGATGTATAGTCACAAAGATAGAGAGGTCCTGTATATTTCATTTACTTTCTCCTAACAATTGATTATACCCTATGTGAGCATTCTACAACATCAAAATAAGGAAAGTGATCATTGGTACAACGTGTGTCTTTAGTTCTGTGTTATTTTATCACCTGTGCAGACTTGAATAACTACCACTGAAATCAAGACACAGAAGTATTCCATCATCACAAAGATTTTTCTCAGGCACCTTTTATAGCCACATCCAGCTCCCTCCTGCTGAATTCTCCCTAATGTCTAGAAACCACTAATCTATTCTCCATCTCTATAGTTTTGTCATTTTGGGAGAATATTTTATATATAAAATTGCATAGTATGTGACCTTTTCAGATACATATATATATTTTTACTCTGCCCAATGCTCTTGAGATCCATCTCAGTTGTGTGTATCAACAGTTAATTCTTTTTTATTGCTGAGTAGTGGTATCTCATCCATTCAGTTATAAGTGAAAATAGTTCCTTAATGTTGGCGTTTCAGGCACTATGGTAACTGACAAATACTTTTGAGCACGGGAACCATTTCAAGATCTCTCAACAGTTTCTCTGCCAACAACTAGGCTCAGGCTTAGCCTTTTTTCTTTTTATAAAAGGCTTGAAAAGCCAAAAATTAATTGTGGAGACTTGGGTGGAAAATTTTTTTCTTATTCCAAGCAAGACATTTTAAAGCCATTTTGGAAGATTTTATCTTACATACAGTGATTAACATGTTGACTAGAAATCATTCTTACATGTTTTAAGAGCTTCAGCGGCTAAATCCTTGTTAACCACCTTTGAGCTACCCTATTTAAGACAGTATGCATTTTTAAATATCTGTAATCACTCTGACCTCCTTATATAAGTCCAAATTAGTGATATTTTATTACATTAGGCACAGTGTCCTAAACCCTTATACAGATGCCTGTCCTTGGTTAGACAAGTAGTGTATAGTACTGTAATGCCCTATTTGATTGTAACTTTGTTAGGAGATAGAAATGTTTGTTGAATGAACAAAAGAGAGACATTTGAATGTGGTAGAAAGAATCATAGTATTGCAGTGGTTAAGAAGAAGTGGTAGCATTTATTATTAGCAATCCTTAGATCATCAGTGTCTTGAAGGCAGAGACTATGTATTATGGATCTATAGAACCCTTACTGAGCCCAGTGTTGGGCACAAAGTAGATATTTAATTGGTATTTGTTGAATAAATGTATGTTGTAGGAGAGAATTCAGAGTTCAGTTCAAAATAGAGAAGTCTCTTCTCATGATGCTTTGCCTGGATACCACATCCCTTTCTTTCCTCCAAGGGGGGGTTGTAGATGGCTTCTCAGACTTACAGGATACTTCAGCCTTCCTGGAATTGGGACTTAGTATAATAAAGTAGAATTGCCCAAGAGAAACTGTCTGGGCTGTTTATACTCTTAAACCACTCTGTAACTACTGGTGTGATGGTAGATTATGAAATGGCTCTCAAAACAATACACCAAAGAACTTAGCTTTTAGTGCTCCCCAATTTCTGTGGTGTAAATACTTCCATCATGGCCAATTTCAAGTTACCAAGAAGAAGTCAATGCATTCAGAGCTGAAGGATACATAGATTCAGCTACTGTCAGTAGGAGCTAGCTCCAGCACATAACTTCCCTTCCTCACTTCTCCCCAAACACACTTACGGGATGGTAACAGGTCACGTGGGCCCTGGGAGTTCAGCTTTCCCCAGTTTTGAGCCTTTCTCTGAAGCAGTATCATGGTCTCCTCTTTCCTCCCCAGGCACTCTCAAACAACCAACCCAGGGCCAGGAAGACAGGAATTTCGACACCCTTGCATCTCCTTTGATTGTTTCATTTTGTTACCTAAGACTCTGTGAGTCTTGCCCTGCCCTAGACACGCAGGCTCAAGAGAAACCTTCAGTGTGGATAAGCAATGTTTATGTTATCCGGCAGTGAATGATTTCTTGCTTATCATGTTCCTTCCAAAACTCCTTACTGAAGTGTTTTTTAACATGGAAAGAGAACACAGATATTGCCTTTGTGCTGTGTTCACTTTCAACCACATTCAAAAGGCTTCATGCCTGCCTCACATTAAGTATAAAATTAATTTCTTCAGAAACCTAGAAGAGGGGCGCCTGGGTGGCTCAGTGGGTTAAAGCCTCTGCCTTTAGCTCAGGTCATGATCCCAGGGTCCTGGGATCCAGCCCCACATTGGGCTCTCTGCTCAGCAGGAAGCCTGCTTCCTCCTTTCTCTCTGCCTGCCTCTCTGCCTACTTGTGATCTCTGTCAAATAAATAAATAAAATTAAAAAAAAAAAAAAAGAAACCTAGAAGAACCGCTATCTGGTAATGTTGAAAAAAAAAAAAAGCTGGAATCTCTCTCGGGCAAATGCTTTATTTCTTAGAAATCGTCTCACATGATTGACAGAGCTTCTGTCAATACTGGGTTCAACAATGGAAACATGGATTAACTGTATGTACAGTGGTGATAAAAAGAGAACAGCCTAGTCAATATTCTGCTCTCCAACTCCCACTGGTTTTTTGTAAGTTAGAAAGCTACTCTCCTCTGATAGCTTAAGATTGGGTAACAAAGGGATTTACAAAGCAGATTCCAGACCTGTGGGACCTGAAGTGAACCGATCACAGGAATCACCTAGAGGAGCTTATTAAGTGTATATATACACTCCTGAACTCTACCTACCAGGAGAAGGACCTGAGAATTTACATTTTTATAGTTTTTGCCACTGAAGATGTGACCCCCAGGGTAGCAGCATTGGTAATCATCTGGGAGCTTATTAAATGCAGAATCTCAGGCTCTTTGTAGGACTTGAAATTAGAATCTAAATTTAACAAGATCCCTAAGTAATGTATACATGCATGAAAGTTTGAAAATCAGTTAAATCTTCTTGAATGGCAATTCTAATATATTCTGGACTACCAAAATACAATCTGTTTCTTGCTAGAAAGAGGTAGAAGGGAAAAAATAATTACTTCATTTCATTTATTGATTGATTGACTATCAGAAAGACTTGTGTAGATAATCGTAAAAGATAAAAAGTAACATATGCTTTTAGAAGATGGCGAAAATCAAATATTGGAAAGGCAGGAAACAATCTTACTAGATTTGGTACAATAGAGTGAAGTTTTGGAAGCCAAAGCAGACATATCAATATGGTATGCAGTAGGAAAAAGCTTATTTCTCACTGGTGGGTAAAAGGAAACATGTAAGTTTGCTAAAACTTTCAAATTTTCTTCTTCATTTTACAATGTGAGAGAATTTATTGGATATCTCTTCAGGTAAAGAATGGTGGACTTCTGGGGGTGCTTCTGGGGGTGGCTCAGTTGGTTAAGCTACCAACTCATTTTTTTTGTTTTGTTTTGTTTTTTAAAGGATATTTTATTTATTTGAGAGCGAGAGAGAATGCACAAGTAGCAAAAGGGGCAGGAGGAGAGGGAGAGGGAGAATCATACTCCCCGCTGAGCAGGGAGCCTGATGTGGGACTTGATCCTAGACCCTGGGATCATGCCCTGAACTGAAGGCAGACACTTAACCACCCAGGCATGCCGCACCAATTCCTGACTCTTGATTTCAGCTCAGGTCATGAACTCAGGGTCATGAAATCAGGCCCTGGATCAGGGCCCACAGTGGGTGTGGACTGCTTAAGTTTTCCCCTCTCTCTACTGCCCCTCCTCCCAGCCCAAGAAAACCCAAAAAACAAAAAAACTGTAGACTTGTGAATGAGTAATCCTTCACAGTAGTTTTACAGAAGCCTGGGACATTTTAGTTGTAGGATAGTAAATGGTATCACTGCTCAGTGATACCTTGGGGTGCATTCCTGAATTACATTTTAAATTCTAGCTCAATGAAGACATTTCCTTCGGTGAACTCATGTAAGAAATTATCATAGTACTTACCCCTCAGATTTCAGTGTCTCCCTTCAGTTGGCTTTTTAAAAGTAAACTCTATGTCCAACATAGGGCCTGAACTTACAATCTGGAGATCAAGAGTCATGTGCTCTACTGAATGAGCCAGCCAGGCACGCCTCCTTCAGTTGGCTTTAAGCCACCAGAGCCATGCCAACCAACATCTTAGCCCAGTCCTCAGATGGCAGTCTGTGAGACCTCTCTGTATGCCTAATCCTACTCACCATCTTGGTGAAATGGGCCCTTCAGCCATGGTGAGAAGGTCTGATTCCTGATACTTCTCTTCTACAGGAGGATTTCAGATTCAGAGTCTTGATCCAAATCCGAAGATTTGCTAGGTAGACTGTATTCAACTTAAACACACACAGACACACTCGCACACAACCTGGGATAAATTTCCTGTTTTAGGATCACAGTTTTCAAAAGTGTGATCATGGACCCTCAGCATCAGCATCTTCCAGGAATTTTTTTGAAATGCAGCTCTCCAGGCCCCACCCCAGCTACTATATCAGAAATTCTGGGGGTAGGACTCAGTAATCTGTGTTTGAACAAGTCCTCTGGGTGATTCTGGTGCATGGTTAAGGTTGAGAATATCTTCAAAAAACAATGGCCTTCTGATCTGATCAGTTAGAGCAATAGTTCCCAAACCATGCTGTTCACTGGATTCGCACCTGGGTCCCAGGCCCAGAGACTGAATTAGTTGATATGGAAGATGGTAAGGCATCAGGAATATTGAAAACCTCCCCAAATGACTGTCATCAGCAAAATCTGAGAATCGCAGAAATGGAGTTTGCCGGTGATTTGGAGGCTTTCTACGAGATTTTAATACGGATACTAGTTAACAACAACAAAACACTTCTGGTTTTGCTACAAACACTTCTAGGCTTTAAAAAAGCTTTCACATGGGATTTCTTAGTTTTGGCAGTAAACTGAATAATGGCTTACTCATCTTACGGATAAAGGAAGGCCTAGTGCCTTGTTAAAAATATCAAAGTGAGGGGCGCCTAGGTGGTTAAGTGCCTGCCTTCAGTTCAGGTCCTGATCCTAGAGTCCTAGGATCATGCCCGCATTGGGCTCCCTGCTCAGGAGGGAGTCTGCTTTTCCTTCTGCCCCTTACTCTGCTCCTGTTCTCTCTCTCACTCGTCTCTCTCTGTCTCTTTCTCTCTCACTAATAAGTAAATAAAATCTTTAAAAAATATATCAAATTGGATTTTGGGATCCAAGCATAGCTTTCCTTTTTCAGGACAATTTTAGTAAAGCTTCTGCCTAGATGACTATATCAGAGTAAGAAAGGCCCTTGTCCTCTCACTGGATGCTGATCACACTCAGCACGTTTGATTATTTTGTAATCTGGCTCAACGAGGCAGTTGAGAAATCAGACTGAGATGCAGATGAGCACTTGTGAAAGCCCCTGTGAAATAACTTTTAGTTTAGCCTTAATGTTTTCCTCATTTGAGAGCCAATCATCTGGATAAATGCCAAATTAACCAAATAATTGCTTAAGCCTGCACCTCACTTTAATTGGACCATCAGTTCCTTAATGGTATTTGAGCGTCCTTCCAGGGTCAGATGTCCTCTACCACATGGGCCAGGAGAATCCTCACAACACAGAAGCAAAAGACAGAAACTCCTCAGGGCAGAAGCTATTTCTGTTCCATTATACAGTCCTGGTAAAGTCAGGTCATAGACAAAAGACTTACTTGGTCTTCGGGATAGTTCCTCCCATTTCTTTCTTTTTTTTTTTTTTTTTAGTTCCTCCCATTTCAAAATCAAACTTAGTCTAGTAAACTAGTCATACATCCCCCCATCACGATCCAGGTAAACTGGACAAAGTAACAAAGTACCTTGCCTGTCTGGTACAAGTACTTGTCCTCTGTAAGAATGCTGTTGGCACCCTCACACACATTTTTTTTTCTGGCCCTACCTGCTCTGAGTGTTGGCTGCTTACCACCTCCAGCTGCCCTCTTCCCTGGGAAATTGGGAGGTTTTGCTTCATCTGCACCCACATCACCACCCCAACACCCACTGCTACTACAACCACCTAAGGGGCAGCCCAAAGATGGACTGATAAACAGAGATTTTAGAAAAGTCTATGTTCCTTGCTTCAGGTGGGAATAACTCTGAGACACAGTTATGATCTGGATACCCCCCTCTAGGATGAGATATGGGCTAGACCATGATCTTGCTCAGCTCCGTAATGGCCCCTTCCCTATCCTGCTTTCTTTTATAGGCTTTTCCTTAGAGAATACTCCTATAATGGCTCAGAGGTACCTTAATCCCTGCTTCTGCTTTTGGGGCCTTAGTTGTGCTCTGTCTTTACCTTATGATTATATATACAGCAGAACTATTCTAATTGGAACATCAAAGAATATCTCAAGGTTGGTGATTCAACCAGCAGTCCCCATCACCAATGATCATCTGAGGGGACACCAATACTAAAGATGAATAGAAATGCTGCAGTAGAAAATTAAAATTTTTACCAACAAGACACTTTTTTAAAAAATTAGGTTATATAGAAGATCCAAGTTCCCCATGATTATTAGACTCTATTTACCCTAATTCCAACACATTTTCATGAGTGGGAGAGAAGGATGGAATGATGGTATCACCCAGAGAATTGTACAGCCTCCCAGGAGTGCTGTAGGAGTACATCACACAGTCAACCTCTTCCACAATGTAGGTTAAGATAGGAGAAAAAGCCTGGGCACAGATGCCTTGAGGAACACTAAGCTATCAATGGTGATAGGTCAGTCACAAGCAAGGACAGTTCTATTTGATGTACTCAAAACCAAGCCTACTCTAATAGACTGACCTCAAGGTAAAAGTCTACGTTATTCTCCTAGCCAGTGAGTAAATCACTGAGCACCTACTTAATTATTTAACAGTTTCAATCCATTAAGTATAGATATGTTACATACACATTAAATACTTAGAACACATAAAATAAGACCATGGGAAAAAGCCTCTTAAAAATATGCTTCCTAACCATCTCTTATTCATGAGAATGTTATTACCTAGCATGAAAGGGAATCTCCTCTCTATCATTTGGGGATTCTGGTATTTGATCAATGGTTGGAAGCAACATTCTTATTTTTTTTTCTTCCTGATAATAAACTATCTTATTTTCATTGTGTTTCTTTAATCAATTCAAATTCACCATGGTTCTTAGAAAGGTAAAAACAAATCAATTATCTGATCCCAAAGAGTCAAACTATTACTGTTCTTTAAGAAACAAAGTGATTGGGGCGCCTGGGTGGCTCAGTGGGTTAAGCCGCTGCCTTAGGCTCAGGTCATGATCTCAGGGTCCTGGGATCGAGTCCCACATCCGGCTCTCTGCTCAGCAGGGAGCCTGCTTCCCTCTCTCTCTCTCTCTGCCTGCCTCTCTGCCTTGTTGTGATTTCTCTCTGTCAAATAAATAAATAAAATCTTTAAAAAAAAAAAAAAAGAAACAAAGTGATTTGTGGAATACAATTGTATTATAGCTTATCCAAGTGAACCAATATTAATTTACGTGTGTTTTTAAATAGTGAAATGTCTTCTCCCTCATTCACTTAAAATGAACTCCAGGGATTTACTCATTCAACACTTAACTGTCCTTTCAATTCACTTAGAGTATTTAATATGATTTTTTTGGAAGTGAAACGGGACATTAAAGAAGGACCTTCTAAATTTGTTATTCAAGATTCTCTAAAAATTGGTTCTCAATTAATTTTCCCATCTATTTTAAACTTTGCACATACCCTTTATATATTTGAATTAAAATTTTTAAAGTCATTCAGGATTCTCTATGTGCCAGGAACTGTCCAGATGTTTTATAACTTTGAGCCTTTGTTAAGGCCATCTCACTCTGATCTGGAATATTCCTAGTCCTCTTTTCTGTCTGTCCAAATATAAATCACTGTTCAAGGCTTAGCTGCCCAGCCCAGTCCATTAGCCAAACTCTCTTTCCTGAATTCCTGGAAGCCTTACTATTTTTACTACAGTTTGGCCTGTATCCTTTACTGACATGCCTTATTGTTCTCATATTCAACATAGTTGAAATAGAATGGTTAAGTAATTTCTCAGGCGTTTTCTTCTTATCTTCACTGCTCTGGCTTGCTGACCTTAGGGCACTTAAGAAAGGACTCAGATCAAGAATTCATTTGGAATTAGTGCCAGTTGGGAATGATTTGAAATAAAACTCTGTAAAAGAGGAACAGTGATTCCCAACTCATAGGCCTTGAACCCCAAGCAGGGGGAGGAGACAGGGTTTCAGAGAAGGCTGTGGGAGGAGTTATTTTAAGCTATTATATTCTCTCCACAAGTAAGAGTATATACATACATTTACATACATCTCATATACACTGCTATTTTCAGCTGTGGGTAGGTGCTCTAGATAAAAATCATTTGATACACTTTCTCACTTCTAGCTCTGCTTTTGGGACTTCAGTTATTCTTTCTCGTTACCCCATAATCATATCCCAGGTTTACAGTCATTTGTTATTATCAAATTTTCTTATTTTAACAAAGGGACCTACTGAATCTTTTTCTTTTCTTTTCTCTTTTTTAGAATCTTTAAAAATTATAATGGGGTTCCAAGAGTTGTAAATTGGTAAGCACTCACTTAGAGGGTTTTAGGACAATGTGATTCATTCATTAGATTATATACATCCTCAGTTTTAGCTCTTCTAACTAGTTGACATACAGTTTAACAGAAAACACTTCTTTTTGCAGAAAATCTTAAGTAACCTATCACGCTCAGTTTTGCTCCAGAAGAGTCAATTACAACAACAAATAATCAGATCTAACTGGGGCAGGATGAAACCATCGTACTTATCCCAGAAAAAGTTGGAATTATAGAGTTTATAGAGTGAGAGGTACATGTGCTTAGGCTTCCAAAAAGGTCAGACTTATAGTAGGGCCAAGACAAGTTCATGATTATTCTAGGAACACAGAATGCTCTTTAGTCTATTTGAAACAGGCTGTAGGGCCATGAGCTCTCACATATTCTTGTCTTTTTTGGGATGTTGGCTCAAGCTAAAGAACTTGGTGAGAAGAAAAGTCATGAAGTTTTCCCTTCCTTTTTAAATTTGCACAGGGAAGAAGTACATTTATCTTGGCAGCATCTTCTTATACATGTAAGCTCTACATGCTAGGCATCAAAAAGTGCCTTGCAGAAGAAAAAGTCAAGACTTTAAACTGGGAAAATCATCAGGATTTACGGAATCAGCTCCCTTTGTGTTCTGTTTTTCTCTTATTCATAATCTTTCTATTATGCTCTCCCTAAAAACTACTACTTAGGCACTTTAGATAAATTCTGAATTCAGAGTCAAGATTTTTTTTTTTTAATGGTACACAAGCAAATTGATAGCCTGGACTTATTATTTTTTTTTAAATGACAATAGGTTTGCCATTTCACTTAGCTTATACTTTCAATTATTTATTTACTTTACTCCTAATTTGTTTTTATTTTTAAAAAATATTTATTTATTTATTTATTTGAGAGAGAGAGACAGAGTGTGTGTGTGTGTATGTTCATGAAAGAGGAGAGGGGCAGAGGGAGAGCGAGAGAGAGACTCTCAAGCAGACTCCATGCTAAGCACAGAGTTGGATTTGGGGCTCCATCACATGACCCCAAGATCTCAATGTAAGCCGAAATCAAGAGTTGGATACTTAACCCACTGATCCACCCAGGCACTGCAAATAATTCATTTTTATAAGCGGTCTCTTAACTCTTTTATCATTTAATACATTCATTCATCCATTCCTACACTGATCATTGAATATTTACTGAGTGCATATTATGTGCTTCACTATTATAGTAAGTCCTGAGAATAAAAGAAGTAAACCAAATATGTCCTTGATACCATGGGAAGTTAATGTGCAATGGGAGAAAAAAAAAAAAAAGAAACCCAAAAAATCACATCAACAAATGCAAAATGCAACTGTGGTATCTGTTATAGAGGATAATTAAGAGGCAATATAAAAATCTGTAAGAGGCAAAGTTGAGTGAGGCACGGAACTAACTGTGACTTTCTGAGGAAGCAGCAATGGAACTTGGAGATGGAGAAAGGGAAGGAGTTGATGAAATGAAGAAGGAAAGGAAAATCATTCCAAGGAGAAGGAACAGTATGTTCCAGTGGCCCCTGGAGGAGGAGAGGATGGTGAGTGGTAAATATGCAGAACAAAAAAGTCACTATAGCTGAATAGCAGAGGAAAAGGGGTCACATGGTGAAAGAGACAGCTGGAGAGGCAGACCACTTCTGTATACTCTGGAAAATTCCGATGTGGAAGAACAAGATGCACTCTGCCAGCTGTTCAAAGGAATTTTCCAAAGCAAGTCAACTCTTCGTCCTTCCAAGCAGGAGTTTGTACCCAATCAGCATGATAGTAAGGCTCCACAGCATTTCAGAAACCGCTCACTTTAGAAGAGTGGCTGACAGAGGAATAAACATGGATGCTGAGAGAACAGTGTTACCCACTGTAAGCATCAGTAGAGGCTGATTTAGAAAGTGGTTGTATTGCTTGCAGAATGCATTACATTTTCTTGAGCAGTATCTTTACCCCTTTTGAGGGGTGGGATTGAACAATATGCTTAGCAAAACACATGTTAGTTTAGTGACCTATTTTTTTTTTCTTTTCAGTATAAAGACTCACCTATAACACTAAGCTCTGCGTTGGAAAAGATAACTCCGTGTTTATTCTCTGCCACACACTGATACATGCCAGCATCTGAGAGATTCACTATGGTTATGTTGAGAGTTCCTTGCTCAATTAGAATTCTATCCTGTGAAAGAAAAGAGGAACACAAAACAATGACCTTCTACAACAGAGACCTTAAGGCAATTTTGCTACATGTTATATCAAAGGGGCTTAATGAGAAGAAAATAGCCATCATATAAGCAATTTACATAACATGATCTATTTATCTGTCAAGTAAATTTGTGGCAGGTCAGACGCTAAATGGAACAACCTTGTACGTCAGTTGGTAAATGGAATTCAAATTGTGGACTCTGGAGTTCTCATTGATTCAATAATGAAACCATTCAGATTAATATCGCCTCTAAAGAAATTTGAAATTGAAATTTAAAAGTCTTACTCCGAGGCTTTGTGCGAACTGGGGGTGGGGTGGGGTGGGGAATACAACCAAATTTACTGTTTAGAGTATTAAAACATTCAGATTATGAGCAGACAATACTTTGAAGGTTAATAGAATTATAATCTTCTTGGAGAAGCAGAAAAAAAAATTTCACATTGGTTCAGGTTTACTAAAAAAAAAGTAGGTATTAATAATTTAAGGTTCCTTCACTGTTGCTGTCAGTGGCACCATCTTTTGGTGGTCAGTTGGAAGAAAGAAATTAGTGTATTAAACAAAAGACTATTTTCTTTCATTTGTCAGCCTGAGGATATATAACTTGAATTATCAATTTTCCTAAGTCCCAGAAAGGATCTCCTTCTCCCCAGGAACCTGCCATTTAAAAGAAATAAAATAAAGACGTACTGGTTTTCTATTTGCCGTAGGGTTGTGATTTAGCTGGGCGGGCACCTTACTAGGCGTTGATCAAATCTAGATATCCATGTTCCCTCACATTAAATAATAGGGAGAAAATGCCTATTATCTACTCTACACTGTAGTGGTTTGAGTTTGGCTTTTATAATTGGGAGAATCATGGAATCAGCAGGAGCCCTTCCAGGGACAGGAGAGGAGTATGTGACAGGGCAACAGCCCCCTTTCTGCTTTGTGTGCACTGATGACCCACCATTGCTCACAGCAGGCACTTTTCACTGGGTTGCCTGTGATGGAGGAAATCTGAGTATGAAAAACTGGCTCTCAACTTGGGGCCTGAGGAAAATGTCAAATTTCAGTGAACATTTGAGTTCAGTAGGAAAATACAACAAGAAAATTAAATTGGATGCAATTGTTCCTCATTCTAAGGTCCTCCTTATCCTCCCCCTTGCTTCATTCCAAGCTCTTTGTCAGGATCTGCTCCCTCACAGGGCATTTCTGTATTATGTCAATGTCCCCTCTCATAGCAGATTCTGTAGTACCTTCCAGATTCTCTTTCAGAACCAAGGCACTTGTTCTCTCTGGTAAGTCTGATGACTGCTCATTGCTGCGTCTTTCTTTCTCTCTCTCTCTGGGAAGTGCTCTTAACTGAAAGAACTTCCCAAATTCAATGACTCCTCAGTGCATGGGGTACAAAGGCAGGCCTCCCTTTGGGGCAATGTGGGAACGGCTTAAGGACTTTCTGCTCCAGTGCGCCCTCTGAAGGCCTCTGTTGGAACCGCACCACCGTTTAACCTCTGCCTAGTCTGGCTTCTCTGACTCCACAGGTTAAGCTCTGAGAGCTTTCCCAGCTTACTTCCTGAACACAAAGCTCTGCTTCAGGGTCTGTTTTTAGAAAACATTCTCAAAGATGGAGAGTGACTCCTTCAGGATTTCAAAGAGCATTTGAATTTTTCTTCCCTTTATGTCATATCCTCTCCTCCACACCCCTCTTCCTTAAGATCTTATCTTCCATATAACCAATTCTGAAAATCTTATTCTGGCAAACTTTGCCAGTTCTGAATCCAGCAGACATTTAATATTTGGAGGCTGGCTCCATTCTTACTAAGGATGGATGTGATCTTAGACAGGTGTTTCCTTGTCTGTAAACTGGGCATAGCAATAGCACATACCTCATAAGTTTCCTTGTGAATATCAGATGAGACAATGAGCTTAAAGCGGCAAGATCAGTTAGCACTTGTTAAATGTTTGAGAAGTACACCTTCCAAATCCTTTAAACATATTATTTTAACCTATTACGTCCCCTCACAAAACAGTCTGCATGGTTTTTATTTCCGTGGTTATGTATTTCTAAAATTTCCATTTTATTCTTTTAAAAAGTCTGTCTGTTTATCTCTCCAAAATATCTTTTTATTTTCATGGACAGGATTACTTCATGCAACTCTTTCAGCACCCGAAACAGACTCATTCCTTTTGCTTTATTAGAATATTCTATAGTTGGTTATCTTTCTAAAAAATAAATTTTTGCTTATGTTTTGGAATATTGGTTTGCAGGCTTATTAACGAAAAAGAGTTATTTTTCTTTGTTTTATTCCTGTTCACAGTTTTGTGGCTCCTCTACCTAATCCCCTGGGCCACCAGTCTAGAAACAGATCTACTCAAGGATTCTCTGAGGTCCTGATCTGTGAGGATACTCAAATCACTGCAGCTCTCATCCTAGAGGCAGCGGGAGTCAGAGCCCAGGAGTTCCCACCTCTCGTGTACCACAGTGTCCTGTTATGCCAGGCAGGTAATAGGTTTGACTGCTTCTTTTACTGGATAGCAGCAGGTGGGGAAGATCCACACCGTAAGTCTTTACTGCAAAGATACTGTATCCTGTCTCCAAAGACCATATATTTTTTTAAGCCTGAGCTCTCAGGTACCACTGCCTGTCCTCAGGCCTACTTTCTGGTGCCTACAGCCCCAGGGATCACTTTTTGTTTTTGTTCTATTTCTGTCGCATGGCAGATGTTAATCTTACAATTGCATAGGTCATTAGTACATGTCTGGAGGCAGGGTGGGTGTTTTGAGGGTGATCGTATTGGACATCACATTGTCCAGAAATCTCCATAGGCAGAAGAGAATAACAAAACCACATTGAGATGAGCATTTGTATGCTGAGAGGTCTTATTCTCTCTTACCTGGAACATACACAAATTTGTATCTTAGCACAATTACATGGTTCAGACTTGCTGCATAACTTACTAATTGTATAGCCAAAGATGTTAACTGGTGAAAACCAAAGGTTCTATACAGAAGCTTAATTAAACAAGGCTGAAGAACTGGATTTATGTAGTTTCTATGTATCCGTTGCATTCACTTCCACTTTGTCCACTATTAATAATATTTGATTGTTTATAATTTTAGAAATAAAACTCATCATTTTCCTGCTTTCGTAACAACGAGGCCACAGTAAACATTATAGTCAGTAGCAAGACACAATTATCATCAGTTGGCTTACCCGAGTTAATAGAGGTTCACCATTTTTTAGCCACCTGTATGTAGGTTTGGGCCTTCCATTTGCTTTACATTCCCAAAAGACATTTTCTTCTATGGCCACATGTATATCATTTATTTTTTGAATCCAATTAGGTTGAGCTATAACAGTTCAGAAAGCAAAGAAAATATGTATATTCAGTGTATGTTGAATCTATTTTTATCACATGCAATCAAGAGATAGAAGTAGGTTTATAATAAAATTACGTTTCCAGATGTTTTGCAAATTACAAGACTGGAGAAGAGTTCAGGGGGTACTTTTAGAAGACAACCCACTCTATGTCCAACTTGGAAAGTCCTGTTTTTGCAGCCCATGTGGCTGGTCTTTAAATTGCGAAAGGCAGAAAATAAAACTAGCACTGCCATATGGCAAAATTAACTGTCCCTCTCCCCCAAGCATCTATTCTTTTCTTTTTTTCCTTTTTTTGTGGGAGAAATATTCCATACTGTCCCACCATTTTTGGCTAGGCTCACGTTTTCCTAGATACACACTACATTTCCCAGATTTCTCTGCAGTTAGAGGTAACCATGTGACTATGTTCAAGCTAAAGGTACCTGTGTAAAAGTCATGAAAGCAACTTCCAGGTTAGTTCACTGAAAGATATTTGTCCTGGACTCTCATTGTCTCATACCAATGATGGGGGGAAAAGGGACAGTTGCAACAGCCTTAGGCTCAGAGAGAAAAGCTACATAGGATAAAAATGCTGGCTACCCATTCTTGGACTTTGAATGACCTGGTAGAGCAAAGCAGCCCCACTCACACCCACCAGCTGATTTTGGGGGAAATATGTGGAAAAGAAATAAACTTCTTTTTTTAAGCCACTGTATTTTTGGGTCTCTCTGTTACAGCAGCTTAGTCTGTCCCTAAATATACTTTACTCCTAAACATTATATAGATAATTGTGTAACTTCTTTCTCCTTCTCGACTACATCATTGTTTATTATTGACTTATTTCATATTGATAGAATGTTATACACAAAAGTATGGCTCCAGGATTCCTAATCGCTGAATGAGTCCTGATTTTTACTGAAACTTTCTTAGGAAATCAAGTCTTGCCCACAGTCTAACAGGAATTCAAAAACAGCACTTAAATCCCACATCGCACACTGCCCAATACCACTCCCATCAACCACATTATGCCACCTTTCTCATGCTTCAGTTGAAGTCACACTTGTTTCTCCTTATTCTCAATAGATATAAAGACCACCTTAATTCCACATTCCATGTCTTCACAAATATCAAGCCTTGCCAAAAGCACAATTCATGCTATTGTTAACTGTAAGGGCAAACGTATTTAAGTAGAAGACTTTTAGCCCAAAGTTCATGAAGAAGAGAACCACAACAATCATTCTGGAATATTTTCTTCTCACAGGGCATTTCTATAGGGTAATGCCTACTAATATAAACCTAATAGTTAGAATTTTTATTGGTATTTAATTGGCAGGTGCTGCTCAATATTCATAACATATCTCTTAGCTGACTTGACCTCAGTATCTTCATTTAGTGAGGCTTCAAAACAGCTATACTTTAATTCAAAAGGAAATTATTAGTGTTGAGGCTAAGCTGTCTATCTTACCTACTTACTAATAAACAAAACTAGAAAAACACTCCACAAGTCATTTAACCAGCAGAGGTCTCTAGGTCCCTGAATAAATGTTGCTTTCTCCTTTTAACGTCTTCTAGCAATTGCTTGTTTTTCAAGGAGCAAAACACAATTTTACAAATCCTTTCCTGAGGGGGATGATGCATTGCTGCATATGACGGGAGGCTGAAAGGGTCGATTTTTAAAAAAAAGTTATAACATCAACAAGCATTAACTTGAACGAAAGGTTATCACCTTCATCCTTGAAAGAGCTGCAAGTCTGCCATTGTTCTGTATCTTCCTGCTGCTAATGCAAAGGGAGCTCAAAAGGTAGATACCTTTTCTGTTCTCTGCTTGGAGAATTTGATGTGTAACGCTGATAGGGCTAATGGCAGTTGTGTGCCTGATTTCACATTCAACCTGCTGAATATTTACCCCCCACAGAGCCCACGAAAACAAAGCAAACAGGAAAAGCTACAGCAATCTATGTGGAATATTAACAACTAAGCCAAACTTTTCAAAGAGACTGAGGGAAAAATAAATAGAAGGGCAAATGGAACTTGGGAAGCAATGTCAAGTTGAAGTTCAAAAAGGAAACATCAAAACCACGTGCAGAGACTGAGATTTCAATGTCATGGATTTCCTGTAACGCTTAGGCTTATTCATCGCTTTCTCTCAAAACTATAGAGAGCTTGCAGCAGTAAAATCTTGCCATCACAAAAAGGGAGATGGGGCAGGGAAGGGAGGGTCTTGAGAGCATTACAAAAAGACCTTGCAAAGTTCTAACTAATTACTTCCATGGGTTCATTTTGTCTCTTCCAACAGGGCTGTGGAGGTTAAGGTGCTTGACAAGAATGCTCAGTGGTGGTTATTTGTGCTGGCCCAGGTGAAATCACTCCTAGAAGCCAAAACTGAAATGATAAAACCATATTCCTTTTGAAGTGAACACCTGGACAAGGACCCAGGATTAGGAATGGAATATCATATTATATAAATGGCAAAGAAGAAGATAATCTTTCTTTTTCACATGCCAGTTGTAGATCGATAGGGCAAAAGCCCACACAGTGAAGACTTCTGCTGCCACTCATTTAGATGGGATGAATCAGATCTAAGTGGGGTGAGTTTCTTGTGTAAAGTCCTGTGTCTGATGGAAATTGTTTTCATCTCTCCATATCTCTATGGGTCACCTAGTTCTAAGTCCTTGAACAGCAAATGGTCCATTTTGGTGCATGACAGAAAACATGGTTTCCTGGGGCGCCTGGGTGGCTCAGTGGGTTAAGCCTCTGCCTTCGGCTCAGGTCATGATCTCAAGGTCCTGGAATCGAGCCCCGCATCGGGCTCTCTGCTCAGCGGAGAGCCTGCTTTCTCCTCTCTCTCTGCTTGACTCTCTGCCTACTTGTGATCTCTGTCTGTCAAATAAATAAAATCTTAAAAAAAAAAAAAAAGAAAACATGGTTTCCTTGGGTGGGTGGGGTAGGAAGTGGCTAACACATATGGGCTTGTGGTATTTATTCCTTGGTATCTAGTTTCAACTACGTTTGATGGTGCCATGCCTAAATGATAACTCTATACAAGGCCTGAATAGGTTGATATAGCACTATTATTTCAGAAAGGATATTTAAAATGCCTTTTCAGGTAATATATGTATATCCCACATATTAAACAGAATTAATCACCTCCACTTATTAAATCATCCATTTTGGTCATTCATGTTCTTTCAAGGTTTGAAATGGAATAATCCCCACTCTAAAACATAACAAGTCTTGTCCTCTAGCTACAAATTCAAATATAAAGTTAAATGATTGTTTTGGATTTGACCTGTGACACTGTTAGTCTCTTGGATAGATGAACAATCTTTACATTTCAGTCTTTTGTGCAGTAACTGCCAGAAATGACCTGAATCTTTGTGTATTTCAGACACTGGAATCATGTAAGCATCATATCCAATAAGAATTTAACTGCAGAGGGACAGAATTTGAACTTCGTGGCCAAACAATTCTCAAAGGAGACATCTCTGATTCTCTAAAATCAGACATTTCTAATAGGAAAAAATGCCATCCTGAGCCTTAGAGCTTAGAAATTAAAAAATGTAAAAGAAATGGTATGCTGAAGAAAAGCACTTAAATTACTATTGCAAAGATGACCCAGTAGCCATTTGAAATTATTTCTGGTTTCTTATACAGTCTTAGAGAAAATGAATCACCTCCAGGGAAGCAGAGCTTTGGCTAACAGTGTTTCAGAAGTTTGCTGATAGTGGGTTTTATGAACCTGAAGACAATTACTATCTTCAATTTACCACCTCTGTGTATAGTTGTTATCTCCAATCTGGAAATTTGGATTGTTGACAGAATCATTGAGATATTGTCATTATCTCTGCCTTGAATTCAATGTTTCCAGTGCTGGCACTTGAACTATTACTCATTTTGAAACCATACTATAGAGTCTTCTAACTTATCACTACAGTCTCCTTTTAAAGCCCCGACTTCTCATTTGCACAAGACATTGAATGAAAAGATCAGCTTTACAGAAATACTTGTATTGTGTTCTAAGTTACGGTACCTCTTTAATCTTTGCTTAGCCCTCATAATCTCCCATCTTCTGACTTCAGTCTCTCATCCACTGCACACACAATGGCAAGCAAGTACCCTAATATGGGGGTTTTCTAATTCAATTCTGTGAAGTTCTGAGGGTTCTGGGGAAGTATTGTCTTCAACTAGAGAAGCCTTGCTTTGTTTTAAATATTTAGAATTTCATGTAAAAAACAAGGGACTCGATGAATAAACAACACGTGCACTTTGAAAAATACTATGCTGAAGCCATGTAAATCTTGTTTTGTCAGAAGCAGCTTGGATTTGAGGCCTGGAGAATGAAAGCTTGTCTTCTCATTTAAATTGAGGTGAGGTTGGACTTGACAGTGTCTGAAGTCTGTTCTAACTTTAATACGCTAAGTCTTGAGATTGCATCTTGAATCAACTGAACTCTCGAATCTCCTGGATTCACAGTTAATTTGTGCTTCACTCGGACCCTCCTATTTAGGGTCTCTTTACCTCTATGCTGCATTTTTGCCTCTGGCCAACTCTCTCTCACAGGTAACAATGATAAACTCTGCACAAAAGGTAAAAGCTGACTACTGGGAAGGCATACTGGAGGGCAACCGAGCACATTTCTATTAACAGGTATTCACTAATACATACAACAGATATGATTGTAGGAAATAATCCTTGTGTGACATAATGGACAGGATTTGTGAATGTGCTTTGCATGCTGTAACTGTTACACATACTAAGAGAACATTATCATCATTTCATATTTTTAGGCTAATATTTACAGTACCCTGTTATCTGGTTCTACCCAGTTCTCTAACTTTCTCTGTAACTATGCCTATTCAACACATAGCCCCTGTCAAGTAAGGGTCTTCTTTGTCCTCAAGTCCAATAAGCCAGTTCCTCCTCAAACCTTTGCTCTTACCACTTTGTCTTTTCAGAGTATTCTCTTGCACTTCATTCCTAACCTGTTTTTACTGTGAAGAAACACCTCCTCCATGAAGACTTCCCTGATCTTCCAACTGTAGACCTTCTGAACACATCCTGTTCATTTGGCACAAACAGCCTATTTTGTGCCATCACTTCTATTGTTTTTGTAAGGCCTTAAGGTTGGTTCACTAAGCTCACTTCTACCCCGGAAAACCAAGGTATGACTCTAGCCTAACATGGATTAATTTCCTTTTAATTTATAACTTAATCACTATTTAGTAATTCTCAAAATCTGCTCTTGTTGAATTTATCCCTTTCTCCTTCCCCTAACTAACTTTTGAGCAAAATACCAAACATTGACACTATGTATTTATGGAGTACCTCATCAGCGTCTCTTTTTACATGTCATTTCTCAACCTCATAGTAACCTGTAGGCTAAATAGAATTTTTCTCATTTTATAGATGAGGCCCAGAAATATTAAGGTCTCAATTCAGAATGTGGTTCAGTTAGGATGAACACACAGGCCTGTTTGCCTTCAACATCCATGCTCTATCTATAAGCTCTCAAAATATGTTCAACCTTACCTATCAGTGATGATGGGAGCATTCTTTTGAACCTGTGTCTCTCTAAGTGTGGTCTCAGGACCACTGGGGTTTCCCAGGTCTCTTTCAGAAAGTCCACGAGAACTTTCCCTTCCAATACCTATCTGTAGGAGACCAGATTTTCTTCATTTACTTCAACCAAACCAATACATCATGACAGACTGACTAGAGAAGCACATAGAGTCCAGCTTTCTTCTGTTAAGACAGACGTTAAAGAGATTTGCAAAAACACAAGCAATGTCCCTTTTGTCATTAATTTTTTAGGGAAAATACAGTCAATTTCTTAAAATATGTTAATTTTGTTAACATGTTTTCATTTTAAAATAAAGAAATCACTAAATTAAATTCTTCGTTTTAATTTCCAATATGGTATCTATTAGTAGGTATAACCCACATAAGCAAAAACTCTTTGGAGTATTTAATAATTTTTTAAGGTGAAAAGCGGTCTGAAACCAAAAGTGTGAGAACCCCTACTGTAGACAAGCACAGAAACTTGCAGATAAATGAATCCACTTATGTAAAACTTGCCTCAAGTATACTTAAACAGTATTCCTTGCTGGGTAAAAATTGTAATAGCACCTCTGCTTTCTATGGCAATACAGAGTGAAGGAACTGAATTGTATTTCCATATGTTGTCCTTGATACGGCTTTTTCTTCCCTAATCTGAAGCTTCTCTTGGGTAAGGATCTCATGACCCTACTTCTGTATCATTTCCCATTGGCCATTGTTTACAGTGTTCTCAGTGCGCACCTTTTGAAATATTGCAGTAAGCCATATTATTGGAACTACCAGACAAAGAGAAGGAAACAAAAAATTGCTGACTTTATTTTAAGTGGCACTGAGGGAAACTGAGGGTCTCCATATCAGTTCTGTCCAGGACAATTAAGCAGACTATTGCTCTACTGTCGAAGTACCTTATCTGCTGTGTTCAGTTTTTGGTCACTGTGTCCTTTAAGCCGCTCTGTAGGGCTGACTTTTATCTAGTGATCACATATAAGTAGCATATCTGGGGGGAAATTAGTATGCTGCCCTGCATGATGCTTCTGTATTCACTTACTGATGACCTTAGAGATACTCAAACATCGTTTGCAGAGTCATCGAGCCTACAGTTATGCCATTCGAGCCAAAGGACCAAGGCATACAAAGTCTAGACACACAACTAAATGTGTAATTTGGAAAGGAAAATAAAAAGAGCTCTTTGGACTCAATAATCAGGTGATTATCTTAGAAAATAGGAAGTGAGAAAGTCAACTGTTCATCTGGATATTTTCATTTTGTGACCTTGGTTGTGGAAAATATGCAGAAAATGTATCTGGATGATTAGTGGATTTTCCCCTTACCTACTGTATTAAAATGTCTTCTTGGCAGGAAAATTAACATGCAGTATAACAGAAAGAGCAGCTCTAGTCATGGCTCTGATTCTCACCCACTGTATGATCTTGGGTAAGTTATTTTATATCTCTGGGCTTTATTTTCTTTGCTTATAAAAATCAAAGTGTTGGCCCCCATCGTTCCTTCCAGTTCAAACATGACAGGATTCTATGAATTGAAGCCTGCTCAAATATTATATTCCTCAAATATTCCATTTTCCTAATGGAAATATGATGACTGCACTCTCTTAACACCTGTTACCTATAGGAGAAATACAAAAAGTATTAAATATCAGGTTCTTTTAGTTCACACTTCATGCTTCTAAATGATGGCTATTTAATATTATATGTCTATTTGTGAAAGAAAGAAAGTGACTATACAGACACAATGAGGTGGAAAAATGAGTAATTATCAAGTGAATTAAATCCATTTTATACTTTCCTTTACCTTCCTCAAAGATAATTGCTTTAGCACTCTCATTCTACTTTGTCTATGCGGACTGGCTACAGGACCTGATGTGACAGCAAGCGGTGAGCTTTGTGGAGAACCAAGAGCACCTTAGCTTGCTTGTATTTAATCTCAGCTTCACTCTGCTACTTGCAAATAGCTTAGCACAGAGCAAGTGTGTTCTCACAGTGTGGACTCTAAACGAGCTGCAACGGCGATACTGAAGCATAACTTCTTAAACATGCAAATTTTCAGGTCCTGCCCCAGGCCTACAGAATCAGGACCTCTGCATAGGGCCCAATCGTCAGTACTTGAACAAATTTTCCGTGGTATTCTAATGCACACTGAAGTACGAGAACCTCTAACATGGAGGAAGGAGCATGGCATTTGGAATCTAGCTCTGCTTCTTACGATGTAAACTTAAACTGGCTCTTTGGGAAGCAGTTCCATCTGCAAACTGAGTTTATAAGAATAAGTCTTATTGGCTCTAACTTCAAAATATATCTTAAGTTTCTCCATTTATTTTATTTCTTTAAGTCCCAGCCACCAACATCTCACCTAGATGGCTCCCTGACTGGTTGTCCTGCTTTTGCTCTTGGTTCCCCATAATCTCTTCACCCAGAGTGGTCTCTAAAGCGATGGATCCTATGGAGTCATTTCGCTGCTTAAAATCCTCTAGTGGTTTCCCATTATACTCAAAATAAAACCCAAACTCTGTGCCTGCCTTGTAAGGTATCTGTCACCCTCCTATTTTTCAAAACTTTTTGCCCCTTTTCACCATGACTTAGTTATACTGGCTTCCTTGATGCAGCTCAAACATGCCACGTAATTTTCTATCTTGGGGCCTTTGTAATTCTTTACCTTCTGCCTGAGGTGTACTTCCCTTGAAAGTGTGGCTCTTTCTCATCCTTCAAGTTTCAGCTCCGAATTCAATTCTTAGACTAGTCTTCCCTGACTACCTTATGAAGCCTTTCCCCGCCTCCTTGTTATTTTCTGTCATATCATCCTGATTATTCTCCTTATAATTCTTAATTACAATATGAAAATTTCTAGTTCATTTATTTGCTTAGTAGTTTATTATCTTCAACTTCTAGTAGAACACAAGCTCCTTGAGGGCAGGGATTTGTACTGTAACCCTACTGCCTGGCATTGTCTGCCATAGGTATAGAGACCTCTTTAAGCAAAAGGCTTGAGCAGTGGAAATTTGAGCAAGGCAAAATGGCCCAGAATAACCACCTAGCTGAATGCAACAGGGTCATTAAGCTACCCGCCCTGAAATAGTCATAGGCCCTAACTCACCACTTATAACAGGGGCAAATTTCCTAAGATTACCAAAAAAGGGAAAATTCCATATGTTCCCATACTCCCTCACTGCACCCTATAACTATAGCCCCTCACTACCACCTCGTGACCGACATTCTCTCCTTTGCTATCTCCGTTGCTCCCTTGTAGTGAGTTCAATACACTATCTCCTTTGTTATAAATGGGTGAATTTTTTACTGCCTGTGCCATCAGCCCCCACCCAGTCAGGATGCCCCACAATACATCAGGCAATGAAAAAAGAATAGTTGTTGAACAAGTTAATAATATATTAAAATCCTTGGAAAATTTCTACCTTTAGCAACAAAGATTTATCATATTTTACTCTTGAAAATTACAGATCAATTTGTAGAAAGTTTTTTATGCTGAGAAAAGGTCTGAAAGACCATATTAAAAGTAGACCGCACTGTATAATGCACAAACTTATCCCATCACTGTATCCCATACCTGAAACGAATGTAACATTGTGTGTCAACTATACTCAAAACAACAACAACAACAACAACAACAACAACAACGGAACAAAACAAAACTAAACCACACTGGTTTCCAATAAATTGGAAAGACAGGGTAGGGTAGAATGTTTTATGTCTGAACTAGTTTTAATTCTTCACAGAGCCCAAACATGAGTAGCACATGCTAACCTAAAGACAGAACTATAGTGGGAGTACTCCAACAGGAATGGGGGTTCCACATTCTGACATAGGGAAGATGGGAACAACGGAATCATGTCCAGCAGGCGGTGGGAGGAAGGTTTAATTGTTACAGTGTAAGATGAGAAAAATGGCCGTATCGCCAAGCTAGATGAGAAGTTAGCACACCTGTGGTTGTTGAAGTACAGATTTGATGAACAGAATAAACAACTGGAACCATAAAAAGAGAAGCAGGTTTCTAAACTCAAACCCATGGTTTATAATCCCTGAGCATAGCACATCGTAATGTTGTAAGAAATTCTCTTGTCAACAAAGATAGAATGTTCATGGATAAGTGACTGGGGCTATTTTCTCCCCTTTTGTGATCTACAGAGTGATTTTAATTATAATAACTCATTTAAATTGGAGATCTAGACAGCTGGATATTAGGAACTCAGCACTGGGAAAACCCAATAGAGACCAAAAAAAAAAAAAAAAAAAAAAAAAAAAAGAGAGAGAGGGAGAGAAAATGACAGCCAAGCACTTTTGTATAATTAATCTCTCCTGTGACAATGAAAACAGTTCGATAATTTCTGTGTCACTGATATGCTAGTTGAGGAAAAACAAAAGAATAAACATAGATGCAACAGCCAAGTGCTATTAAAGTCAACTGATCTGACAAGCTTCTAATACCAAGGGTGGTTGACAACTGAGAAAAAAGCCGAGTTATCTTCAGAAAGCAGGCAAATTTCATTCCGCTCTTTCCCCCATGCATGGATGCAGATAACTCCATTTAAAAGGGAAACACTGTTAGGACCTGATTTTCATCTCCAGGGCAGGATCCCTGAAGGAAAAAAACCAAACCATTTTATTGCACAAGGCTGAGGGCCAGTGACAAGTTTGACTCTCTAGAACAGTGACTCTGGAGGATTCTTTTTCCAGTGCAGGAAAACTTTGACCCACTAGAAAGCACTACACCAGCTCCTGGTTACAGAACATTTCATACTTTCATAACAAAAATAGGTACTTCACTTAAAAGAAAACCATGAAAGCGAAAATGATCTTATTCAATTAACTGAATAACTCAAATAACACTCAGGAACAAACACAACTAAATCAAAAAGTCTATTCAGCTAATAAAAAAAGAGAAAATATTGCCCATTTATCTGAACAGTTTCACGTTGTCCTTGCCTGACATATACGAAATTATTATGCTTGTGAGAAAAATGTACTCTAAACATTTGAAAAATTCATCAATTGTATCCCACTAAACAGATGTGTAACTTTTGGTCCTATGTTTTTTCAGTCAATGAACTATGGAGTCTTTTACTTTTCAACCAATCAAATAAAGTATCAACTACCACAGTTTAGGAAAGAGCCAAGATGACATTTCAAGTCCATCATTTGGCTTGAGTAGAATTAGTCCTTTATAATTGCTGAAGAAAGATGAATGATTAAAGAAGTGTATAAGCTTATTCAAACAACTGTTGCCCATGTTATCATGTGAAATAGTTTCTAGGACCATGTGTGCTCACCTGTCACCCTGGATATATCAGGTAGGTAAGTTCTAAATCCTGAGGGTCATGTGGGGAGCTCCCTGCAAGCTAGCTGATACTCAAAATGTCCATTCAGTTTCCAACCATGTTTCTAAGGAAGATTTTATGATGAATGAATAAAGTCTTTGGCTATATTTTTTTAAAAAGATTATTTATTTATTTGACAGAGAGAGAGAGAGAGAAGTAGGCTTCCTGCCAAGCAGAGAGCCTGATGCGGGGCTTGATCCCAGGACCCTGAGATCATGACCTGAGTTGAAGGCAGAGGCTTAACCCACTGGGCCACCCAGGTGCCCTAATCTTTGGCTATATCTTAAAACCAAAATGCTTTGGAAGAAGAATTCATAAAATATTTATTCTAAATAAATATTATTATCTGTTATTTCAAAAAATAAGGACATTTAAAACTCTTGCTACAACTTGCCCCTAAAGAACTACTCTCAGCACTTTAATATTCATTGTTGTATATTTAAACTATTTTTGAAAAATTATCAGTCTACAATAGTTATTTCCCATCTCCCAGAAAGATGGGATTCAGACGTGTTCCAATTTGGCAGAACTCAATTTGCTTTCAAAATGCCTATCCAATGAAATCCCTCTTTGGATTTCAAATCAATACCCTGACAGGGGTTTCCAAGATTGGCTAAATTGATGACCACGTGCTAGAGGTTTTACATTTATATTACGTTTGGATCAATGCCGATGATTTGATTGGAATAGGAGCAGCTGCACATAAAATGTCTTTGGGGCGAGAGAGATTTGTCATGCTCTACTCTGATAAGAACTAAAATTGGGGAGTGTGCATTTTGAAATGTTCTTGGTACCACATTAAATTGCTATCAAATAGAAGCACTTACAAAGAATTAACATGAGCCCCAAATCAAAATTCGAAAGAAGAAAAGCACACAGTTTAAAAAGAAAAACTCCAGGAGAAGGAATCACAAAAGCTTTCCTGTGTCATGTTTACAGCTTGATGGGAAGAGGAAACACACTTCCTTTGCAAGTGCATTCCCACTAATGCCCATCTCCCAAACACCTCAGCCTGATTTCTTCCTCTCTGCTTGTCAACATCCTTGCCCCCCACCCTCACTCTCCACACCAAGAATCACCCCAGGAACACGAATTAGCAGCAAACCAAGGCTTTTATACAGTCCTATTTTGCACAATCTGAAAGGAAACCTCCCAGTTTATGCTTTTAGTACCAACGTTTTTAGCATTACAGATAATAAATTGTAAAGGTAAACTTACCATAAAAAGTCAATTGTCCCCTTGCTACATTTTTCCCTCTTGAATTTTCAGCTACACATTCATATAAACCAGCATCCTCCTGCTGAAAATTGGGGATTTCAAGAATTCCATTTGACTTGTGTCTTCTGGCTTTCCTTGCTATAGGCTTTCCATCAGCTCTTCTCCAGATAATAGTTGGTACCGGACTGATAGTGAGAATAAAAAGGAGTACATTAAATTAGAGAAAACTGTATCTTTTATTTGAACTTATGCTTCCCATAACCCCTTTCTTCTTGGTTCTAAACATATAAGCTTGCCTTAAGACAGTATCCCTAAACTTCATTCATTCACATATCACTATTATGATTTCAGCTATATCCACATTTCCAGTACTCCTATCTATATTTAAGTGTTTTTCTTAGAATCAAATAATCTTTCTTAACCTTAATAAAAATGTACAAAAACAGATTTTTACATGCTTATTATATTTTTTAGTGTAACTGTTTTTTTCCCTAAATCATAAATATGAAAATAGAAATGTCTGTGCACAAATGTGTCAGATTGAAGATGACTACAAATTCTTTCACATTCTTCCCATACAAATTCTTTCAGGTTCTCCTCTGCCTTAAACCGGCTGGGTTGTCTGTCTACTGTGATTACTGAAATAAGACAGAAGTGATGTTGTGTCAGTTTTAAGGGTTAGGCAAGAAGAAACTGGCAGCTTCTACTTTCCGTCCCTTGGAACATTTTTTATAGAACCTTACCAACTTATAGCAGCAGCTGACTAGGAGAGTGGTTTGGGGAAATTTTACTTAAAATAGTAAGATGAGGAAAGAAGCCATCAGTGGGGTCTTTATGTACTCTCAAGGCATCTATCACCCTACAGCCATAACTGTGAGAACACATCTTAAATTGCAAGGAGGGCATCATTGAGCCTGCAAATCAATGGTTTAGCAAGCTAACCACAGCTTTTAAGAGTGCAGCTTCCTATCTGGGGATACAATTATTTACTTATTTATTTTTCACAAAAACACACACAGAGAAGTAATTAGGCTAAAGACTTGCTAATCTTCTCTGGAAAACCTGAGATGGTATTTAAAAAATTAAAGTCATCAATTCTACTATACTTGTTTTAGAACAATTTAAGTTAATTCAACAGACACTAACTCAAAGTGCAGAAATGGCTCTATCAAAAGTACATTACGGGTGCCTTTACATTTGATGAGATATATACTTAATACATGCCTTTACAAATAACTGTACTTAGACATAGTCTTCCTGCTCTTAAGTGGGCAATGATGATGTGTTTTGGCAGCTGGATATGCATACCCAAACATTTCTGTGCAGACTGAAGGAGCCCAATTTTGGTCTTTTGTTTTTATTTCAGTGCCATTCAAGCAGTGTGAATAGAGTTTAATTCATACTCCCTTTGAAATATGAACGATTTGAGTTTTGCTCTTTTTCCAAAAAAGATTTTTCAAGGTGTCACCTTGCATAGTTTACCAAATTTATACCTAAGCTTATCCAGCTACCTGTTTCCACCTTTTCCCTGGATTACATTTCCTAACGTATATATTTAAAATAAAAAATGGGCCCATGCTATAATGTTTAGCAATCTGTTTTTAGTCTGTTAGCAATAAATCATGGGTATTTTCTCTGTCTCATATGTTGCTGTACAACTTGACTTTTAATGTCTGTACAGTGTTCAGTCCTACAGATAAGTCATAATTCATTTAATGTTGTAAGTTTTCAGGATACAAAAATTTATCACTGTATTGCACTGTGCCAAAGTAAAGATACTATTGTAGTTCACACTGCCCCAACTTAAAAACATGGAAACCAAAAGAATCCTTTTATTAGAGCTGAAAATACAATGATAACAAGGAACATCTTTCTTCTATGTGTGTGAAATGCAAAAAAAATATATACAGAAACAGATTAGGTAATGATACTGGGGTTGAGCATGTTAGTGTCATTGTATTAGTCAACATTTGGGCACAGGGAGAGGATGGAAAGTTAGCGAGTGACGGGCTAGCTGGAGAGAGGGAGTAGGGTGTAGAGATTAATGTCAATCATTAAAATCACAGATGATCTACAAATTTCATTTCAGATGATAGTGTGTATCATTTATGCCAAATCCTTTTTTCAGGGTTACTGGGAAAATCCTAACTGATCTGTTTTTCATTTTCTTTCTGCCCTCGCAAAGATAATCTATGGAAAGGTTAACTGGATCCCAAGTAGGCTTATCACTCCACAGACGTAATAATAAAGTGAATAATTTTCAGATGTAAGGTCTTACCTATCTTTAGCTAGAACAGAAGGAAATCCAAACTAGAGAGAAGAGACTGGGCATTTTAAAAGAATTTCAAGAAAAGTCTGATGCATCCTCTCTAAACTAGGGCGAGAATGAAAGTCCGTATTTTCCCAAAGAGTCAGCTTGAGTGTACCTCAAATGAAGGCCATTGTTTTCCTGTCATTCTGGCTTAGACAGCGTGCACATTACAGGTCACAATAATAGAACAAAATACTTTTTCAGAATTGCCCATTCTCTTCTCCTTTGTGGCCATGTCAATTGTGGCAGCCTAATCCCCCTAGTGCCATTACATGTCCCCTCTCCATGGTGAGAGGGCAGAATCAAAGATGCATACATAGAATTACCAAAAGAAAGGCTTGTCTTGCTTTTCATTCACCTCAGAAACCATTGCTGTGAACAGTGCACATAAAATTGTCTACCTGCCCCAGCTGAAGGGAGGACAAGATGGAGGAGAAACCAGAACTTACTTTCCTAAGGCAAAGCATTCCAACTTCACTGTTGTTCCTTTGGCAGTCGGCACTGTTTCTGGGAAGTGCACTTCTATTTTTGGCTCATATTCACCCATCACCCCTGTGAATAAACAAAGGAACTAAGTCTCTGAGGTTCTTTTTAAACATACGTAAGTGTTCTTCTGTTAATGTAGAATGCTCTCATACATCATGTGCACAATTAATTTCTTCACTTAAAGCTGGTTCTATCTCTAACCAGCCTTGAATTGTGGCTCTTCTCCCAGTTACTGCTAGGGGAAATTTTGTATCACAGTGCCATACCATCTGCTAGGATCAAATTCTCCGTGCATTCAACTTCACTTATCAAAAAACATTTTTTTCTTTTCTTTTTTTTTTAAGGCAGTCATGGACCAAAAAAGGAGGGGAGAGATAATGGCCTAGTCATCAGGAAAATAAAATGAATTCCTGAAAATATTGTAGAAAAAATTTAAGTATTCAAAAAAGTATTTCCATGATCGATTCGATCTATATAAGAAAAAAATCTTAATAATCAATTTGTGACCACAAATTACTTTATCATCCACTTTCAACACCAATCTGATCCAATCATAAATTAGTGCACAGAGGATAACATCAATTGCCAGTATTAGTATATTCTGAACCAATGTAAAAAGGACAGTAGGAAGTAACCATAAAAAATAATCTTAAAATTATACCCACCTTCTTAATGGCATGTTTACTTTGAAGGTCATATTCTCCCATTTTCCCATATCCTAGAAAATGTACAATTGTGGCCAAGGTAACATAACCTAACAAAATACTTTTTCTAAGTCCATATTTTAAGTCTAAATATCTAAGTGCATACTTTACATAAGTCCAGACTTTATAACTGAAGACTTACCAATTATTTCTTATCAGTGCCTTCTTGACCCCTCTCCCACTGCTCTAATTGATTGAATACATTTATTTCTATTCAATTTCTAATCCTTTCCCATGGTCTCTGATTCAGCTGTGCCAGTATGAAGTTTGGAATTACCTAACTTAGTAAGAAATGAGAGGCTCCTCCATTTCACCTCTCTTTTAGGTATTCCATAGTTACAGAAAAAAAGACTGAGGGATTCAGAAGAAAAGGTAAAAGCAAAGAACAGATGATGACAGGTACAATGACCGAGGGAAATAATTTCATTCGTTTTGCAGAGATGATCCTTTCTGATGCAGCTTTAATGTTTGGGAAGCATCAAGGGGATTTCCTTAATGCGTAAAAAGAAAATCAAAACTGTCAGATGACAGAGCTGTCTAGCTAGGTTTGCTAGGAGCTATGTCATCCAAAGTGCAAAGCTGAACATACCTGTTTAGTTTTTTCCTTTCATAGCATGATAGGGAGGATTGGATTTGGAAGGGGCCTTTGAAATAATTTAGTTGAGCATTTTTAATCTTGGCATCCATGGTTTCATACTTTGCCACAGAGTGGATCTGTAGCTAGCAACCTATTCTCAAAAGGGACACCTGGGTGATAACAGTCAGTTAAGTAAGTGCTGGACTCTTGGTTTTGACTCAGGTCATGCATGATCTCAAGATTATGAAACTGAGGCCCACGTCCAGCTCCTTGCTCAGAGCAGTCTGCTAAAACTTCTCTCCCTCTGGCCACTATGTGTGTGCACTCTCTTTTTCTCTAAAATAAACGCATCTTTAAAAAAAGGGGGGGGGGATTCTAAACCACTTCTCCCGGAATTAAAATCGGTCCTAATCTGTCTTTTCCTTTTGCAAGCATGGCTTTAATCTCCAAGAGGTCAAGTGGTTTGTCTTCATTTTTACAACAAACTAGTTAGCGTTCCAGGTCTGGTCCCTGATTCCTCTTTTATTATGGCCTCTCACCCCTGTAATGAATAACACTACAAAACTAGATTCAAATACACGAAATCCATGCTTGCCACATTCAGATACAAAACCATTCCTTCCTTTTTGGCCGGGCTGAGTTCTCGTGCACTTCAATTTGGGTTTGCCTTTCTTTGAGCATTTGCTACCAGGGGGCCGGTAAAGTGGCACTTGCTTATGACGGCATTCGCACACAGCTGTTGAACTTGCTAACCAACGGCGAACCGTTGACTCATCATCCCATAAACATCAGCAGTATGACTCTGAGTGCAGGAACAAGTTAACACCTTTTACTGCCGTGTGTGTGGTTCCGTACTCCAGGAACAAGGCTAATTAAAAAAAGAACTGCTTTGAGAAAAAGAGGTCTTTTGTGCTCTCAGGAAATCAAAACAATCTGCATTGTAGTGTGTCCTGTGTGGGAGGGGGATGAGACAATACTGCTAAAATACAGCGGGCAAGGCTGTTTCAGCAGCCATCAGGGTTCCCCCTGCCTCCTCCTTCAATAAACATTACATATACACTAGGTTTCTTTAACCCAACTCGACCTTTTTCCTGAGAAACTGAAATATCACTGCAATGCACAGACAGAGTGGAAGATCCCCAGCCCATTTTCTCTCCTCATCCTAAATGCCTACTTACCGAGGCCCAGACTCCCAAGTCCACTCCTCCAGGATCCTTTTCCTCCTCTGCCCGGCCTATTCTCCATCCCACAGTGGCCTTTAAATGACCAGATAGCAACAAAACCTCTTTGCCTCAGTTCTCAGTGTTTCCCCTGACTTCTTTAACACACACACACACACACACACACACACACACACACTTATGGAGGTATAATTTACATATAAATACCTGACCAATTTTAAGTGCAATTCACAGATTTTTGGTAAGTTGACCAAGCTGTGAAGCCATCACCATAATCCAGTTTTAGAGCATTTCTATCACCCATGGTCCTTCCTGCCTGTTCACAGTCAAGCCTCAGAACTTGTTCTAGCCCCAGGCAATAACTCTAATCTGTTTACTCTCTCTGAGAGTTTGCCTTTTCTGGAAATTTCATAAACATGGAATTAGATACTCTGTGTTCTTTTGCATCTGGACCCTTTCACTTGGCAGAATGTTATCAAGGGTCATCCTTGTTGCAGTATGTATCAGTAATCTGTTCCTTTTTATTGCTGTATAGCATTCAACTGTTTGGAGATACCACATGTTATTTATTTGTTCCCTGGTCATCTTAACAACAAAGTAACACAAAGTGAGTGGCTTAAAGAGAAAGAAAGGTATTCTCTTATAGTTCTGGAGGCTAGAAGTCATAAATGAGGGCCATGACAGGGCTCTGACATTCTGGTAGAATCATTCCTTGCCTCTTGCTGGCCACTGCTGGTGGCTGTCCATCTATGGTTGTCCTTGCTTTGCAGCTCTGTCACTCCAGTCTCTATCCCTGCCATCATGTTCTATGTGTCTTGTTATTGTATGTATTTTTACGATGATATCAGTCATATTGGATTAAGGACCCACCACCACCCATAATGAATTCATTTGAACTAATTACACAAATAAAGGCCCTATTTTCAAAAAAGGCCATATTCTGAGGTGGGGGTTACATATTCAACATGGCGTTTTTGGGAGACAGGATTCAACCCGTAATATCAGTTAATGGGCATTTATTTAGGTTGCCTCCATTTTTGGCTATAAGGAGTAATGCTTCTAAGAACATTGGCATGCAAATCTTTGTGTAGAAATGTCTTTCATTTCTCATTTTCCCCGTGATTTTTATGTGGATGACTTTTCCCTTGCTACATGTCTCAGCTCAAATGGTGTCCCTTCAGAGAAGTGTTTTCTTATCGCACTATCGCAAATAAGTCCTATGTTATTCTTTATCAACATCTTATTTCTTCTATGTTAATTACATAATTCATAATCATCTTGTTTATTCATGACTCTAATATCTGTCATTTCATCCCGATTGTAAAATGCATGAGATTAAGTAAGGTGTCTGCCTTTTTCGCATGTACCTCTAGCTTCTATCATTGTTTCTTCGCTTAATAGGTACTAAAAAACTACTTCCATATAAATAATGTCATTTTACACATAAAATTCTGGGCCACTCTCAAACAGCATTATTGTTTTCTATCATCTTTATAGCTATTTATAAATATGTTATCTTTTTCTTTGTGCTTTCATTTCCTGGAGGAATGGAAATATTTCTGATTTTTTTCTGTAGCCCTCACAAATCCTAGCTCAGTACCAGGCATATATGGGAAAAAAAAAAAAAAAAAAAAAAAAGGTGATCAGTAGGAATTTGTGGAAGGGAGGGAAAAGATGGAGGAATATAGGCCTGATACTATGACACACAGTAGCCATTAAGTAAAATGTCCACTTCTTCCCAGGCACGGAAGTCTTTTCTAAAGTATCCTCATCATGGTTTCCTGTATGAGTTCACTTGATTATAGTAGGTTTTTTTCTAACATGAGCTCTAGGTTGTTTAGGTGGTTATATGGATGATTTCTGGGTTAATACACACTGATCTGTATTTATAGCTTTAGAAATTAAAGTAACAGAGTTAGTAATAATACAGATTGATCTGTATTTATAGCAGTAGTTATAGGACATAAAGATATGGATCAGAGATGGGATGGCATGTTTTCATGACATTTAAAGAATTTTCATTATATATAAAGATTGTCCTAGTATTACAGTCATAAAAAATGAAGGAAGCAATTTTCTCCAACTATATTATCAACATTTGGGGGGGGGACACCTGTGAACTGTTCCATTTAATTTGGTTACATCTGGCCCAAGCTATATTTTTATTTGACTATTTATTTCATTTTAAATATTTTGGCCTTTACTTTCTACATTAAATTCAAAAAGCTATTGCTGCTTTTATTTTTTATGAAACAAAAGTCCCTTTAAAACAAGAGTACATTTTTCAAGTCATTCCTTTGACCACCTGTACACTTTTGAACTTAATTGGTCTACAGCTGCTCTGCTGATTTACAGAATGATTAGGCAGAAAGAGAAAGGCTACTGATGGAATTGCTCCAGACACTTTTTCCATCTTCAAACTATTTAAAAGGTGGGAAGACATAAAGGCCTAGTTGTGTCCACACAACCAAGGTAAGTAGAAATAAAGAGTGCATACCATATAGTCAGAATCAACCAGGATATATGATCTCAGTAATATTCCCTTTCTCTCGCATAATTTCATTCATTCTTGATACAAATGATCTACAGAGACAGCTTTTACTTTCAATTTTAGAGACACTTACACCTACAATTTTAGATGTAGAGAAAAATAGAAGCCTCATTTCGTGAGAATGTTTGTCAATGTCTTCCATTCTGGAGTAAGAGACCCATCATAACAATAGTGAAAGGTCAGTACTTGAAATTCTACACATTAGAATCCTCAAGAGTCAAGGCTTAGCTATGTTTATATTCCGATGGAGTAATTCAGTAAATATTCATGCAGCACCAACCCTAAGACATGCACTATGCCTAGCAATGGGAACACAGTGTGGATAATACACACCTGACTGTTACCATTATGACCCCTGTACGCTACTCTTTTTCAGGCCTTTCATGATGGCATATGTAGGTAATGATTATTTACTTATAACCCAAAGAGCTGACTTTCTGAGGAAGACATAATTAGAAATTCCTAGGGTTGTTTTTTTTTTTTCTTTCCCTAAACCAGTGGTTCTCAAACTTAGAACCACCAGGAGGGCTTACCTTTCTGATTTAAGAAGTTGAGATAGAGTCTGAGAATGTGCATTTCTAACAATTCCCCATGTGATGTTGAAGCTTCTGTTCCAAGGAGTACACTTTAAGAATTTCTGTAGTAACCATGACATGTCAAGCCAAAGCAAAAAGTACAACACAATAATACCAGTCATTGGGAGAGTAGGAGTAATGGAATCTTACTGGGGATGATGTCTGTCAAGATTCTGGACCCTGGATATGACCTTGTGGCAATGACTGCTTCCCTTTTGAAACCTAAAAAATCATTAACGGGATGCTGATGTTTTTAAGAACATAGAATTTAACAAAATAACTGGTAAATTACAGAATATGAAAGAGAAATCAGTCGCACACTATGCTTGTTTAACTACAATTTGCAGAGTGCTGTGTTGGCAGAAAGAGGCCACTTTTCGGAGTTGAGTGCGTGACATTTTGCCAACACCTGCCTTAGCTGGAATCTGTGCTTGCTAAATTAAACCACAGAAGGGACTTTTACCCACTTCCACAGAATGGGATTTTCTACTAAAAAAAATTGCAAAAATCATCTTATGAAAAGTTCCCACATTGATTTTCTTGTGGACTAAGTCATATGATGTGTAGTTCATTAAGCTAAAAATATTTGGAAATACCTCATTAGTCCTACAAATCCCTTTGGCTGAGTTTACACTTTGCTTTTTTTTTTTTCTTTTTAAGATTTTATTTATTCATTTGACACACAGAGATCACACGTAGGCAGAGAGGCAGGCAGAGAGAGGAGGAAGCAGGCTCCCCACTGAGCAGAGAGCCCGATGCAGGGCTCGATCCCAGAACCCTGGGATCATGACCCAAGCCGAAGGCAGAGGCTTTAACCCACTGAGCCACCCAAGTGCCCCCACACTTTGCTCTTTTAAAAAAGACTTATTTTAATAGCAGTTGAAGGAGACGTTGTGAGGTCTAGGGGACTATCCAAGGAATCCCTTCTACCACTCTCCACCCTCCAAAAGGTGAATTCCCATTGAGTTTGAGGCCACAAATATCAAAACAATGACCCTTGCCCCCCAGTGCTGGAGAGGAGTAAGGAAGCTGAAGGTTGTATATCATCTCTTAAATGTAGGGTTTTAGGGTATCCTCAGAAATCTGTAGGATGTGAAAATAAACATGTCTTAACTTTAAATCTGAACTCTTTCCTTCCTTCTCAGTAACTAAAGTGCAGAGATAATTGAGTTATTCCAGAATGCTATCTCCTATAAAGGTAGAGTGAATGTATCCATGCTTGACTATAACGGTCCTGGTTTACCTGACACGCTGAAGTAATTGGCTAAGTTTCCAGTTTGGGCAGTTAATTATGAGGTCATCTTCTTTTAGGTGAAAGAAAGCCAGCTTCCATCTTCCTTTGAGTAAGTACTTTTATGGTCAGTCTACTAAAAAGTTCTTCATATTGCCTTAATATATATTAATTAATTATATATCATATATAATTATATACTAATTATTATAATATAAATACATAAAATTATTACAATAATAGATTACATATAATATAATAAATGTAAATAATTATAACAGAAATATAATTAATATATAATTATTTATTAATTAATTAATAATATACTCTCTCTCTCCCTCTAATTTGTACATGTTGGTCCTAGTTCAAGTCTGTAGAGCCACAACAAATCAAGTCTTTCGATGGGTAGTCTTCACATATTTAAAGATGTTATCATGTTGTCAGAGACTGGTCAAGTTTGACTGTAAAGTGACAGAGAACAAGGATTTTATTCAGGTTTTGTGAGCTATGCAGTCTCTGTTAACTCTGTCATTACAGCTGAAGAGCATCCACAAACAATATGTAAACAAAAGGATGTGGCTAGTTTCCAATAAAATTTTATTTACAAAACCAGTGGTGGGCTATATGGCCCATGAGTCCTAGCTGCCTGACCCCTGCCTGGCTTAGAGGAAATGAGAAAAATAGCAAAGTTTGAGAGGGTTGATAAAATCAACAACTATTAGAGCTAACAAGAGATTTCAGCAAGCTTGCCAAATGTAGACTCACACAAAAAAATAGCATTTCTGTACATCAGCAATAACTAACTAGAGAATGTGATTAAAAATAAGAAACCATTTGCGATAGCAACAAAAATTACAGAGAATTTAGTAATTAACTAAGAATACCCAACATTTCTATGGAGAAAATGTTGAACTTTTTTTTTTTTTTTTTAAACACAAAAACAGGCCACAGGCCATACTGGCCTGCAGGAGGGAGTCTAATAATTCCTCCTTTAAACAAATACTGGAAGGCCTGGAATTCTTTTCCTTCTTGAACTGTTGAGGGAAGCTTGGGCTAATCCTCAACCAGGCCAGAGTTCCTCCCATCCAAGGCACAGTTATATGCATAATCTCGCCGTATCCTTCCCTGCTTCTTGTTGGTTCTTATTACAAAAGAAACTTAAATGAACCTGCTTTACTTCTTCACTCTCCTCCAATATGGCCCCACTCCTGCCTCAGGCTACAGTTACGCTTCTCAGCTGAACTGTAATCTGTTATACACAGACGTCTGCATTCCTGGTGACAGGTGTACAACAGGTACTCAATGAAAATTTGTTGGTTAAATGCATAATCAAATGAATGTCCCAAGTCATCTCTATTTTAGGCTAGACACCTCTGCTTCCCTTATTCATTTCAAATCCTTCTATCTGTACAAGTGTTTTCTGGAACTCAATTCAATGATTCTAATAAGAATGAAATTTTAGACCCTTCATTAATTTGGAATTCTCTAAGACTATAGGTTTTCAGGGGCTGGGATCGCATCTTTTTATTTCATAATATACCACACACAACCGGTACGTAACAGATGCTTCCTAACTGACTAGCTAAATGACCATCCAAGACCTTTGGCCCCCATGGACCTGAAATGGAATGACTGTGCTAGAGGTCTAAAGCTGACTGCCAAGTTTCTAAGCTTGTCAAGCCTTCAAAATATCCAGAGCCATTAAGATGCTATTAAATCAGATTAGCAATGGCAGTTTAGCAAAATATCTCACATCCTCTAGTCATTTAGATATTCCCCTCATAAAACACGTTTTACACCCACAGATCCTCAACTGTGATGTTGTTAGAAAATTAAAAACAAGACATGATGGCTGTGACGAAGCCACACAAAAGTTGCAATTAGAAGTGAGAGTAAAATAAAGCAAAGTGTTTTGGTATAAACCCTAGATCTTAAGCAACATAAAACTATGTCTAAGTGAAGACTGTATTTCTACCCATTGCCAGGCAGAAGTGTCATCCTTACTAATCTAAATGCTAGGTCATCAATAAAGGGTTGTAGATCAAGTTTACAATAAAAAAAAGATCTTCTTAATGAATGACTTTGTGATCTGATCCCACGAGGTTAATTAAGTAGCCAACAAATCAAGCTGCTTTGTTTATGAAGACACACAGTGGTTGTTAATACTCACTTGAAGTTCTAATCCAGCTTGGGGCAGTATTAGAAAAGTTTATTATGAACAAGTAATATATCAAAATGGAGGATACACTATATTGCATCAACATTACAGAATATTCTACAATATTCTAGTTTTGTCCTTTCCATTTTTTTAGTCTTTGGTCTTAAATTTGGAACTTTAAGGGGAATGTAGTCTTCTGAGCCACTAATGGTCATAGAGGCGAAGGCTCACAGGGGACCATTTTGATCAGAAGAGTGAATGCACCTGGTCTGGGACTAGGATTGGTTTTTAGCATTGGGAAGAAATCCGAGCCAATGAATGGCATCTGTGGATTAGCACCAGATAATACCTGGCCTGTGTGAATATTAGGATTGGAGTAAGGTAGCGTAGAAGAGTTGTGACTAGAATCCTATAGGATAACTCGATTTAAGCTTAGATCTGACTTATTACAAATCACACATTTTAATCGCTAAGAAAACAGAGGACCAAAGAAATGGCATGATTTTTGTCATGTGAGTCAGTGGTAGATCTGAGACTGCGGCCCAGATTTCATGACTTCTTTTTTTCTTGACTTTTTAGTCCCATCCCGCCTTCACTGCATCCCAGGTGAGGCCATAGCAAAAAAAGACAAGGTTGGTTAGCACATTTTCAACTCTATGTCCAGCGCATCTATTTCTGTCCTCCTTGCTCTGAAACTGCAGGAAGCTGAGGTTATCAGCTAGTCTCTTGTCCACCGCATTAAAGCTGACTTCAGGTGAGAATGTTAAATGCCTCGGGGCTCACCATGCTCAGCATTTTCACGGCTACATAAAATAGGCTGAGAAAAATGAAGGAGAACTTAGAAAAATATCACCAATTATTTGGGTTATATACGAGAACAAAATTTTAAATAATTAAGTTTACATTTTAATTTCCAAAGACAATATATCGAGTATATATAAACATATGTCCATTTATACAACATAACCCACATATATATTTATAAATGTATATATAAGTGAAGGGAAGAAACAGGGAGAGATTTTGAAAGGCAAAGAGAGGATAAACCCCATTCCCCCGTTCCTTAGTATTTCTTCTATTTAGAGTTCTAATTGGGGATAATATTCAAAAATATTTAGGGCACCTGGGTGGCTCAGTGGGTTAAGACCTCTGCCTTTGGCTCAGGTCATGATCCCAGGGTCCTGGGATTGATCCCCGCATTGGGCTTGCTGCTCAGCGGGGAGCCTGCTTCCCCCACCTCTCTCTGCCTGCCTCTCTGCCTACTAGTGACCTCTCTTTCTCTCTCTCTCTGTCAAATAAATGAAAAATATCTTTAAAAAAAATTTAAGGGGCAACTGGGTGGCTCAGTGGGTTAAGCTTCTGCCTTTGGCTCAGGTCATGATCTCAGGGTCCTGGGATCCAGCCCTGCATTAGGCTCTCTGCTCAGCATGAAGCCTGCTTCCTCCTCTCTCTCTGCAGCCCTCTCTGCCTACTTGTGATCTCTCTCTCTCTCTGTCAAATAAATAAATAAAATATTTAAAAAAATGTAATACCCACTATACAAAGCAAGGAGCCATCGGACAGACAGTGACTGTAAATTGCTTAAAATCTGTCTGGGTTCTAATAAGCAAAACAAAGAACTGCCAAATCAATCCTCAGCCAGCCTCAAGGAAAACAGAGGAAAAAGGCAAAGGTCATATAATAACTCCTGCTCAAGTATATACCTGTGTATGTAATGTACATAAAACATCCTCATGGACATGACCTCATTTTCCCAAGATTGTAGTCATCTCTGTTAATTCTTCTCTTCTTTAGCCATTTTAGAGGAGGTCAGGGATGGTGATTAAAGACAGAAGAAAGAGCCATTATAACTATCATCTAAATCCACGATTTCTCTTGTACTTAATGCTCTATGGGTAATCTATTACCTTTGTTTATAGAAATTTAGGGACAATTCTTTGAGATCTGTGTAGGAAGCTCATAACAGAGCAAGCTCATTATCATTAGTGACCAACAGTTGGCTAATATTGATCCAGAGACTACTTTAGTACCTATCATAAAAATAATTATGATAGGGCGCCTGGGTGGCTCAGTGGGTTAAGCTGCTGCCTTCGGCTCAGGTCATGATCTCAGGGTCCTGGGATCGAGTCCCGCATCGGGCTCTCTGCTCGGCAGGGAGCCTGCTTCCCTCTCTCTCTCTCTGCCTGCCTCTCTGCCTACTTGTGATCTCTCTCTCTCTCTCTGTCAAATAAATAAATAAAATCTTTTAAAAAAAAATAATTATGATATGCTTTTCTCAAATCTTTTTTCTCCATGCTACCTAAGCAACAGGTACACTTTCCCACAAAAAAATTTATATTATTTTTCCAAAGCAGATTTTAAAATATCTAGATAAACTCTGTTATAAAATCTCTCGCATTTGTGTAATAATTCAATTTCATACTTCCTAGAGGTAAATACTACAATGTATTTAGAACAACTAATACAAAAAACTTTTAAAAATCATAGCAGAAAAGAAGGCAAATCTGTTAATCTAGAGCCCCAAGCAGCATTTGTGAAACTCAGTTAAGTAGCACGGGGACGGATCATGGGAACTTGACCCTGAGGCTTCCTCACCTTACTCTGCTGGTCTTTAATTCTCTTCTTTCCCAAAGAATAAAGATACAAAGTTGGGTGATTCTAAGTTCCTTGTAGGGCCATCTGTAAATAACCCTTTTACCAAATGTTTTCCTAAAAACTCAAAATATCTCTAATCATTGTAAAAAAAAAAAAAAAAAACAAAAAACACGACAAAGCAAATAGAAAAAAAAAAGAATTGAACATTTTACTGCTGAAAGTTAAACCCTTCCAAGTTTAACACTGTAAGCATTTTGGAGAGTGGTATTTCCAGCTGTCTCTGTCATCATCTACATACACTTTTACAAAACAAGGATAATACTATCTATTCACTACGTAATCTGTTTTTTAAAATATAATTTGTTGAGTGTATCTAGGTAAGGAGGTTACTGATGTTCATTTTATTTTGTCACTCTATTTGTAATTTAACCCAGAAGATAAACCTCTGAGCTAGCTTCCATCATTTCACTTGATTGCTGGGAAAACTGGAACGAAATGAGGTTACAGTGACGTCCAAAGTCACACAGCTAATAAGTGGTACAACTGGATTCCACCCTGGGGACCTGGCTCCAGAGTCCTTCAGGCTTACCTCAAACCATCCTGCCCCACATTTCAGTAACAATCTGAGCCCCAGGAAAGGGTAAGGCATGTGAAGAGCGTGTGGGTGGGAAGGGAACATAAAGCACCAAAGTCTTGCCAAACCATGGTGAGCTAGGGGCAAAGGGTCTCTAGGGTCAGTGGGATAAACATGGGACACATATCACATTTGATGTCTATCAGGTCTCAAGTCAACGTTCACTGTTCACTCTTTATGACTCACTGTAACCTTTTGGGCTGGGAACAATGAATCACAGTCCAGAACTGCTTAGCTGGAACTTCAAGGGAATAACCTGAATATTGAGGACATCTAGTTCTTTAAACTACATCTGCGCTTTGCAGGAAAAATGACCAGCCATGATAATTAGTTCACTTCAGGCAATAGACTCTGTTGCCTTGCTTCTTCACATTTTGGAGACAGAAGGGGGATGTAAAATTCTGAAAGAGCTTCAGTTAACAAAATGATTGTTCAAATTCTATACAACCTTGTATTTATTAGTTTAATATAGAGTCACTAAATACAAGATCATGCAGAACGATCATTTTATTGATTTTATTCTCATAGAGTAGACTTTAACAAGAATGTCATCTTTATTTTGCAATCCCTTCTTGATTTATATTTCCCCTTTTCTCTTACCTCCAGAGAAGAGCTGATTAAATAACCTATTTTGTCCTTAGTAATATAGTTCAAGTATCCATTTTATATACTCCAGCCTAAATGGGAAAGACATATTATGAATTTTCACCATGCAACTCTCATGGAAATTAAGAATAAATGGGCATTAATTGCTGAAGAATGAGATCCTTATTCTGTTAATTTTGTGATAAAATATTCCAGTAAAAAACATTTGTCATCTCGATGAAGATATACTAGACAAGTCAAGATATATCTAAAAGCTAAGCAAAAGGCAAAGTTGCTGGCAACTTGAGGTGTCCGTGATGATTCTGGAGTCCTTGTGTTCCTGAATTTTTGTTTCTTCTAGCAACTCTGGGCAATGTGTCTCCTGGGCTGTGTCTTAGCACCTCATCAATATTTCATTACATTTGTGATTTGACACACCTGAATGGATAATAACACCACTGAACAGACATTTTCCCGTAAGTGCATTATAAGCAGAGGTCACAGGGATTTATTTTTAAGTAATTCTGTACACAATGCCAGTGAAGCACATCTTTTGAAAAAGGTTCTTCATCCTTAGGTCTGTTAAGAGATAGCATCAGTAGCTTTCGGACAAAATGGTCCTTTGCCTACTTTTCTCTTTAAACTGATAAAATTTTCAGTTTTATTTAATATAATTCATTTAACACATGTCATCTGGCAAGCATAGTACTGCTCCCCGGAACAAAGGTAGATGGACCTATGATCCATGCTTGAGCACATGTAACTGTGGGCAAGGTTGGGGAAGAAGGCAAGCTGATAAGCATGTGAATATATCAGATGAGTATAAGGATAGAGAGATGGGACAAGAAGCATAAAACAAAATAATTCTTTTGTTGCCAAGAGAGAAGTCATGCTTTTGGCTTTACCAATAACGACTAAAATAATATTTCAGATTTTCCCTTATAAACCTGTTCAGTGAAACCATTTCAGTAAATGGCATTCCCATAAACCCAGTTGTGACATCAGAAACCCATGTGTCATCCCTGACATTCTCTTCTAACACCTCCCACATCCAGTGCCTCAGCAAGTCCTGGCAGTTTTACCTACAGACTGTATACTCAATCCACCCACTTCTCTATTATCCGCTACTACTCCCTAGTTCAAGCTGCCATCATGTCCCAACTGAATTACTGCAATAGTCTTTTAGTTGTATATCTAGTGTCCACTCTCACTTGTTAGAAGTCCGTTTCTACACAGGAACTAAGCAAACTTTTAAAAAACACATATCACTCTCTTGAATAAAATCCTCTCACGGCTTCTCATTGCACTTGAAATAAAATCCGGTCTACATGATCTGGCTGCTGATTCCTTTCCAACCTCAACTCAAAACACCCTTCCCTCTGCTCACTGTGCTCCAACCATGCTCACAATCTCTTTTCCTTCTGAACATGACAAGTGGTCTCCCCCTGACCCCAGGCCTCAGAGCCTTTGCATGTGATGCTAATTCAGCCTGCACTGCTCCTCCCTCTGATCATCACAGGGCTGACTTCTTATCATTCAGGTCTCAGCTCGCAGGTTACCGCCTCAGAAAGGCTTTTCATGACAATCCTGACTAAAGTAGATACCCACGCCACAGAGCCTCTATTTTATTATACTGGTTTATTTATTACTACCTAGAATAACTGGGCTTTTGTTTTTGTTTATGTTTGTTTTTACCTGTGTCCTCCTAGAGAATATAAGTACAATGAGATAGGTTCTTGTTCTTGTTCCTATTGTTCTTGTTCCCTGGTACCAGGGTAGTATCTGTTACACAATAAGTATTAAATAAATACATGTGAAATGCAGGAAGGAATAAATAAAGGAATGACTGAAATCTACATTATTTGCTAAAAAATTACATAGCATAGTGTATGTGCTCAGACCCTCTTTGCAGAGCTGGTTTGTCTGCAAATGCCCTGTTCTGGGAGGTTCAGATTTATAGCCCCACTTGGGTACTAAGTCCTTTCAGTACAGAAGGGAAGAGGAACACAACTGGAGAGAAATCTGAGTTCCAGGCTTGAATTTGCCAATTTGCCAGGTTTTTCTTTATAAATTCAGGTAAGAGGTGGCAGAGTGTAACAAAATCAAACAGTGAGTGAGGAATAAGATATTGGGCTCTGGCATTAATAGGACATGGGAGCCGAGTGTGAATCTTGAAGCCATGAGTTTTTAGCTAGCTGTAGGGCTTTGGGATTTTCTGTTTAACATGTCTGAGCCCCAGTTCATTCATCTATAAAAAAATAAATAAAAGAGGAAATTCCTTATATAGTTGCTTGAAGTTTGAATGAAATAATCCTGGTGAAATCCTGAGCACCCAGCAAACAGCAAGCTCCCAGGAAATGCTTGTTGTTAATGTTCTTGTCTGACAGTCTCTTCATCTGTGTAATGGGTCTAGTGATTCCTGTTCATAATGGAAGGTTCCAATGTGTACTCGATGGGAAAGGAATTTAGAAAGAGTAGAAACTTAAACATGTAAACCATGACTGTTTAAATCATTATGTCAGCTATTTTTGAAAGACTTGAGTACCTTTGTTTTCTTTTACTCAATAAGTATTTATTAAGAAGCATCTATATTCTAGTTACTGCATGAAGTGCTGGAGATATACTAGTGATCGGGGCCCTAGGTGTGCTTCTAAACAGCAAGTTTGTAGTGAGGGAGACAGGTATCACACTGGTAATTGTGATACAGAACAAAGAGTTCTTAGGAGTATAGTTATAGACACTGCTGGACTTTATCGAGAAGACACCTGATGCAGTACAGTGGAGATGGGATCAGGCAGAGAAGACTCCCTGGAGAACGTGATATACTTGAAGAAAAGGAAAGGGCCAGTATAAGTCAGTCAAATGAAAGGCTGAGACTCAGAGAAGGAAAAGCATTTCAAGAAGAAGGAACAGAATACATATAAATACTCAGAGTGGGGGAAAGGTATAAAGGTACTAGAGTTTGATATACAATTCAGTAGGATTGTTTTTGAAAAGCACATTATGTCATGTTATGTTATGTCATGTTATGTCATCTATCTAGATAATTAAGGTGAAATTCATGTATTTTCTTGAAATCTTTTCACATGATTGTTGGAAATTAAAACTTATTTCTCAAATAGGCATTGGTATTCCTATATTTCACTGTGGTGTGAACTATGTCATTAGTATCATTAATCCAGAAGTTATTTGGATAATTTAAAACTTCTTTCTGGACACTGAATACTAAATTACATAGAATTAATTAATGAGCTAGTTGTTCTACCTTCTACTTCATTCTGCCTGTGTTCATATATTAAGTGAAAAAGAACAAGGAATAGATTCCTTTGTTATTTATACTTACCTAAATCCACAGTCCATTCCTGTTGAAATTAGCAATTAAACTTCTAATTAGTTTTCCAAAATGGATTCACGTTTTTTTTTGTTTTAAGATTTTTTATTTATTTATTTGACAGAGAGAGATCACAAGTAGGCAGAGAGGCAGGCAGAGAGAGTGAGAGGGAAGCAGGCTCCCTGCTGAGCAGAGAGCCCGATGTGGGACTCGATCCCAGGACCCTGAGATCATGACCTGAGCCGAAGGCAGGGGCTTAAACCACTGAGCCACCCAGGCGCCCCAATTCATGGGTTTTTATCTTACACAAATGGAGAAAATGTAGGTACCAAATGTAAAAAGCATTAAACTTTTCTTAAATTTAATTAAGACAATCAGGGTTTGTGTGCCAATAATGTGACAATTTTTCATATGCAACACGGGACCACAAAAAAAACCCCAGATCAAAATCCCTTAGGAAACTCACCATCATTTCTCAGTATTAGTGGTGTCGGTGGCCCCAGGACCTTGTGGTTTGTCACTGTATTTGTAACCACACAGGTATAATTCCCAACATCGGACTTTTCTACTTTGGCAATATATAGATTCCCAGTCTTCTGAGAAACGAAGCGGCGATTATCCTGATAGGAAGGGTATTCATTGAAGATCCAAGCATAGCTCAGCTCTGAAAGCAAAGGAATCATCATTACAAATATGTTTTCTGGCATTGGAATGCTACTGTATTCATGAAAGAAATGGTCAAGTTAGAAATTCATACTGTTGCCCAATGATCCTTTTTCAGCCTGCTATTACATATAAATAGAAAGTAATCATAATCCCTTAAGCATTTTACCAGTACTCCTACTGTCAGTCAATAAGATTTTTATTTTGAGAGAACTAAAAGGTATACTGATAGTTGATTAAAAGAAGTCCGACCTCTTTAAGTCAAGGGAATAAGCATTTATAGTTTACTAAGCATGTGCCAAGCACTATGTAATACTTACTGAGCTAATGCTCAAATTACAGACCCAGAGAGCCTATAATTTTGATTTCATAAGGTTGGAAGCCACCCTGAAAACTATTTGAATCACTTCTCTCATTTTATAGATAATAATCATTATAGTGCATCATAGTGCCACATACCTACCTAACATTTTGTGGTTTTCAATGCATTTTACAGTTTTCCATTAACTGAGAAACTGTGCAACAAAGTAACTAATCCAAACTCTTCACCATACTTAGGGACAGAATAATTCCTAAGTCTCAATTTATTCTTCTCCCAAAGCCTCTCGCTATCAATGCTAATTCTTACTCTTTCCTTACTTTTGAGGTTGAAACGTTATTTGAGTGAGACGGTGGTTTAATATTGTAGCAAATACTTGCTAAACACACTGACTGACTGGTTGGCTGGTCCCAAATGTAAATGTGCATTTAAAAATATTGGCTGAATAATTTATCACAGTCTAAGAACAACTTTTTTGCAAATACTTACTCATCCCGGAGTGCCAGTGGGACAAGTGTGAGAGGCAGCCATACCTGAAAACGTATGCTTCAAAGTTCTAATTCTTCTGAAGAATTAGGTAAATGCTTTGTGAATGAACACGTGATGCCATGCTTTCAATTACAGGGACAAATCCCAAATGACAGTGAGCTTAAATGATTTGCTACAGTGAACTACTGTGCTCCAAGGAAATCAAACTTCTTCAGCCCCAGGCTTTCCGTGATTCCTCTCTTTAAGGAGTGATCTACAGATTTGTTCAAAGCTGGGGAAGTGATATACTAGCCACCAACACTGATTAGTTAATGTGCCCCATTTTATTTTCAAAAATTACTTTGGTGGGGAGCGGGGGGCAACTAGATAGAAAAGAAGACTCTGGTTTCAGAACTAGTTAGCTGAATTCTTACACATCTCTCTTTAATAGAATCCTGGGCTAAAGTTCAAATGTAGGTAATGTCCTTGGAAAATGGCAGAAGGACGTCAGCTTTTTATAGAGAACAGTAATTGTTGGAAAAGGCACTTCTGTTGTTTAATACTTAGATGAGTCCTAAGTGTAATCGTCCTCAATAACCAAATGTACAACAGGAAACATATTCTGCCTTAATAATCCACTGTTTACATACAAAGGAGGGGTCATGCAGATTGCTTTCCCTTTATCACTGGATTATAACATTTCCGCATGTATTATTTTAGAGAGATATAATTATGTTTATATGAGAATAGTTAATCATTTTATTTACACATGTGCCTGTAATTGTAAGTAACCCCATGCTGATGTCAAGAGGATACTCAGTATAAATAAGCAAGTGCTTCCCAGCAAGCAACTAAAGTCTCAGGGAGGAAAACCCCTACAATAGGTCCTGGGGAAGTTCAATTGGTATGGTAGTTTTTCCATACAAAACCAGGGGATTTTAACAAACAACAGAGCAAATAGCAAAGTGGAGTGTACTATTTACTCAATATGGTGTGTGAGTTTTGGGCAAACTAAGTAATCTCTGAGCATCTCAGTTTTCTCATATGAACAATGAGGAGAACACTGTCTATCCCCTAATTAGCTATAGAGAGTTTTAAGTATAAATTAGCATCTCCAAAATCACAAGGTAGAAGTTAAAAAGAAATTTACCAGCACAATATTAATCAACTCACACCTTTCCAAAGAGAGTTGTAATCAAATACATGAAACTGTATTTTCTTTATCTAAAGACATTTTTCAAGATTGTTGGCAGTGGCCAGTGATAGCAACCTCTCTGAATCCCGTAGGACAAGGCAACTAGAAAGTTGTATGAACCATGGATATCAGGGGGAAAAAAAAGTCATCTACTTTGTTATTTTTCTAATTGGAGTTAAAAAAAAAAAAAAGACCAAATTTCAAACCTGTATTACATAAGTGAAGCCATTTAAACATCCTCACTTTCAACTTTTAACCCACCAACTGGGTTAAAATAATTTATTTTATTATTTATTATTATTAATAATAATTATAATAAAATACTATTAATGTTATTATTAATAATTAATTAATATAATTAATATTAATTATAAAATATTATTAATAATAATAAATGTGATGCAGTTATGTAGTGAGGATTCTTTTTTTAAATTAAATTAAATTTAATTTAGATTGAATTAATTAACTTATAGTATACTATTAGTTTCAGAGGTAGAGTTTAGTGATTCATCAGTTGCATGTAACACCCAGTGCTCATTACATCACATGCCCTCCTTAATTCCCATTACCCAGTTACCCCATCGCCCGCCCACCTCCCCTCCAGCAACCCTCAGTTTGTTTCCTATAGTTAAGAGCCTCTGTAGTGGGATGCCTGGGTGGCTCAGTGGGTTAAAGCCTCTGCCTTCGGCGCAGGTCGTGATCCCATGGTCCTACATTAGGCTCTCTGCTCAGCAGGGAGCCTGCCTCCCCCTCTCTCTCTGCCTGCCTCTCTGCCTACTTGTGATCTCTGTCTATCAAATAAATAAATAAAATCTTAAAAAAAAAAGAGTCTCCGTAGTGAGGATGTTTTTATGTGAAAGCACTCTGAATCCTAAGCACATCCGAATCATTTTAAGTTAATCATTTTAAAACTAAAAGTAAAAAACATACCTAATTAACATGCTGTTTGGCTATTTAAAAATAAGTTAATTATTTTGGTTTCACTGCTTTTGTGACATAAGTGACTTAGTGCTTTAGCAGAAGATACAAACAACCTTAAGCATATACTGCAGTGTTTATTAAACTGTGGTCCTTAGAATATTAATTTTTTTGTTAACAGAAGCAGTCTCCCTCCCACCTATCTCAAATTTAAAAGGGTTATATAATCAAATGACTTTGAGAAGCCCTAAATTACACAAAGTTTGACAGATTTTAAAATTTATCCTTTCAGAATAAATCCTTGCAAGAGATTTTTAACATCCCAAGATTCCTCAAATTCTTTAGAGCATATTTAAGCACACAGGACTTATTTGATCATAAAATCTCCCCCCTCCCCACAATCCCATCTACACACATACTGTTTTTCTAAAACATCTATTAATAGGTCACAAAACGTAGGTTGGGGAACCCTGGACAAATGGGAGTGATTTCCATTTTAGAAACATTAAGTATAATATGAAGATTATCAACTCTATTGCTTCAGTGTGGGATGGATCGTTAAGTGACTCTAAACAACAGAAAGCAACAAAATGTTGAATTAAAATTGTAATAAGCTTTTCAAAATGTAATAATAACACTAGAAACATTTTCCAAGGTGTAGAAAAAGAAACAAACCACAGTTGCCAAAAACGGTCTCAAATGGATTATGTTAAAGATCCTAACCAGTATCAGTTGAACATGTGACCTTTGTAAATACCATTGAGTCCTAAAGTGCAAAGGTCGTTCAAAAAGTCTTGATTGCTACACTGGTGAGATCATATTGACCTAAATGCTGAGTCCCCTGAAAGGGGGACATCTCTATAAAAGATACCAATTTATTTTTCTTTATAGCAAATGTCACTACCTGTAAATACTGTGTTTTTATTCGTCCAGGACAATGAGGAAGGAGCATGAGAAAGACAACGTAATGATAATGGAGATTTCAATGCAGGTAAGATTGGTAGTGAAGCTAAAAATTATCCAATAGATCCTTTATTTTAAAGATATGAAAAATCTGAAGCCTAGAAAGGATAAGGTTGGAGAGTCAAAAAAGTGGCAAAGTAGACTACAGATGGTCCTGACTTTTGATGTTTTAACATTATGATATGCATTCAGGAGAAATTATACTTCAAAATGTGAATTTGGATCTCTTCCTGGGCTGGCGAGAGACTGTCCTACACACTCTTGTGACGCTGGGCAGTGGCTGCAGCCGCAGTTCCCAGTCAGCCATGCCATCAGGAGGGTCCACAACTGGTACGCTTACAACCATTCTTTCTTTCTTTCTTTCTTTCTTTCTTTCTTTCTTTCTTTCTTTCTTTCTTTCTTTCTTTCTTTCTTTGACAGATAGAGATCACAAGTAGGGAGAGAGGCAGGCATAGAGAGAGAGAGAGAGAGGAGGAAGCAGGCTCCCTGCCAAGCAGAGAGCCTGATGCGGGGCTCGATTCCAGGACCCTGGGATCATGACCTGAGCAAAAGGCAGAGGCTTAACCCACTGAGCCACCCAGGCGCCTCCGCTTACAACCATTCTGTATCCATATACCCATTCTGTTTTTTGCTTCAAGTATAGCATTTAATAAATTACATGAGCTATTGAACACTTTATGATAAAATAGGCTTTGTGTCAGAGGACTTTGCCCTAATGTAGACTAATGTAGTGTTCTGAGAACCTTTAAGGTAGACTAGGCTAAGTGATGATGGCCGGTGGGTTAGGTGCATGAAATGCACGGTCTACTTATGATGGATTAATTGGGATGTGACCCCATCCGAAGCGGAGGAAGATCGCAATGTAACAGTCCTTTTAGCTATACTCCCATTCCAGTGCTCCCGCCAGGAGGCAAACAAGAGCTCTCAAAATTTGAAAGAAAGGAGCCAGTACTATTGTATCACTCAACAGATACTCTAGCTTTCCCCTAAGAATCAAAGTCTATTTTTATCAGAGCCAAAGACTAATCCATTGGGTTACATGAAATGCTATCAACATTCTGAAAAATAGAGCCAAGTAAATAAAACAAAATAAATTCTCATGTGCTGCCATGAACAAAAATGTATCCCACTCCGTTTGATTTCCTTAGGGACTTGCATGCAATATTTATACTTACTCAAACTTGACAGATTTCTTTTGATAAGTTTCACACACTAATTGCTCTGGAAGTGACAAACAGTTCCTGTCCCATTGGCAATTTGTAACAACTCAGTAAACAGATACTTGGAATACAATATTTAATAGATTATGAAGCTTCTGATGCTCAATTGAAAAATACTGAAACTAGTTATGTGATACTTAAGAAGGACCTAGTGATGGTTTTCTGACTTGTAGCATCCAAATCTATAGGAAATTAACTATAAAACTTCACTCTCACTTGGTTCTTTTTTCCATCTCTTTGGGCCAAGGGCAAAGAATGCCAGGTTATTCATTTCCAAATAAGACATCAATCAAACAGTTTTCACATTTAAGTATTCATTGAGCAAATTCACCCTGTGATCAGAGTCCTTTGGATGGATGCTCTTAACGTGTTCCTGTTGCTAATTTCTTTCTAGAGTTATGTTATGCTTCATGACATTCTGAGTCCTGTCCCAGGGGTAGACAAATGTCAGTTTTCAAAGATGCCTTTCTTAATCCTCAAAGTTTCAAATGTGAAAGGAACCTTAGGATGACCCCGTCAATTTTACAGAGTAGGAAAATTAAATCTGGAGAAACTACATGCGTGGATCACAACCACACATTTGGTAAGTGGGTAGTCACAGTATTGGAAGAGCTGATTCTGTTAGGAACCCATATGTTCCCCTCTGAATTTATTTTGGAGCTAGAAAAGATCAGTTTTCCTTATCTGTAAATTTCCTCATCTGTATGTGAGGGAGTACAACTGGGCGATCTCTAAGTATCTCTCAGCATTAAAATCCCACAATTCTCTATGTATAACATCAAATCCAACATCCTAATTTGACAAATGACAAAAGGGGGATCCAAATATACCGAGTAACTTGCTAACAATCACATAGGTGTTTATTGACAAAATCAGAACTAGAACTTTTTTTTTTTAATTAAAAAAAAGTTTTAAAGTAATCTCTACCCCCAGTGTGGGGCTCAAACTCACAACCTTGAGACCAAGAATCACATGTTCCACTAACTGAGCCAGACAGGCACCCTCAGAACTAGAACTTTACACACATGCGCATGTGTGCACGTACATGTGCACGCGCACACACACACACACATATACAAACACTACAGTATAGTTATTTGAATTCAGCTCTGTTGTGTTATGTAGAAGAAAGATAGTAAAATTAACAGTCAAGATATCTGGATTCTAGTCCTTGGGCTATAACCATTTTTACTTTGGTAAATTATTTAAATGGCATGAGAGTCTCCTTATTTTTAGAAAGTTTTATCAACATCTATTCTACTTTTTATACAGTGTTTGGAACTAGAATTTAAACTGAGATAGGATTCTAAGCAGGTAAATGTGAAAAATATATCTTAAGTGATTCTACAGATAAACTGGGTTAGACGAGTACATTCACTAGTTTAATTCCTGGCCAAATATTTACTAAACACCAACCTTGCACAAAAGCATGGAGCTCAGCTCAGCAATGGAAGTGAACACAGGGATTAGAACCTGTTGGTAGTTTGCCTCGGCAAAGGGAAAGAAGGCATAACTCAGTTCAGAGATCCCTGATTTGTTGTCAAAATACCTGGATTGAGTCTTGGCTTTAGCTTATCGGCTAGAAAGTAATTTCCATTCCTTAGTTTTCTCATCTGAAAAATGGGAATAATAAAAAGAATACTTGTCCTGCCCAGTCACACTGAACATCAAACATGTTGATGTCATCTTCTGTGACTGTGTTTTTGTTTTTGCTTATAAATGGATTGATGAGCATTTGGTCTTTCTATTAACTTAGGGAAAGGGAGATGTTATAAGTTGTTATAAACCTAATTAATTTTAGAGAAAGTAAGAATGGTACCAGAAACCTTGAGCACTAAACAGGCACTAGTGATTCTGCAGCATTAAACAGGTGGCAGGAGAGCCTTGGAGAAGAGGGTACTGTCACTTAAAAGATTTGTGTTATTCCAAACAGAAGTGGCTGAAAGACTGGTTTCTAAAGGATGATGCCTCTGGATAAGACCTCTAATTATATTAAGACCCTAAATGATCCATATAAAGCCATATTTGAACTGTCATATAGTCAACAGCATTTTGTGAAACAGGAGAGAGGAGGTGTCTGGAAAAAGCCGAAATCTGAAGGGCTGGAATAGGACAGACACTGTACCTCAATTAAGCACAACACAGACCAGTGGGCACTGAATACCTCCAGTGACGACCATGGCCCTTTACAATGTAGGTTGCTTTGTAGCTCAGAGAACTTGGTTTAGAAAATCTGCAGCAACAAGCAGGACTTGCCAGCATTCAGAAATTGTTTCTCATGAGAAAGTGGTGCTGGGTGGAGTGGGGACAGCATGCATCTGTCCAGTTGGACCACCAATAGCCACTCCTGTACCCATAGCTGACACAGATAATTGACTATGCCCTACCTCGATTCATGTTCATTGTCAATACAGTGCTTCAAATAGTTACCTCCCAAGCAACTGGTACTGGCACGTAAGGTCAAAACTGTTTACCATCTTTATAGAAGTGATTTAGGAGAAATGAAGTGGTGATCACACAAGGCAAGGATTAGGAAAGTGCTAAATCCCATGCAAATTAGTGGCAAGCACTTCTAAAAATAAGCCTCCAGACTTGTGTAGTCAATGATTATCTAGTACATGCTCTTTGGTCACTCAGATGAGGCAGTGGAGAGATGGGAAATAAGATGGGAAAAAAGGACATTTTCTTCTCAAGTATATAGACTGCATATTGCTCTTGTGTATAACTTATAGTCTCCTCCATTTTATGGGTTACTTCTTATTTTCTTGCCTCTATTTTATTGAGTAGATTAAGCATTTTGAGGGGCATATATGTTCTTTAAAATTCTGTAGGCTTAAGTTAAGGAATTTAACCTGAAGGCAATTTAACACATTGTCTCGATCATAAGCCAAATAGGAGTATATATGGAATATATATAAAACTCACACGAATCTTAAATGTGTAAGGAAAGGCTTCAACAAAATCATATACTTGTAGCTGATTGCTTCAGGATGTGTTCCCAGATTCCTAGGGGGACATGCTGACTCTCCTTTGCTCTCAGAAATATATCAGAAAAAAAGTTTGAGAAATATTGTCTAGGTCTGATGTCAGCAAACTTTCATCCACGAAGGGAAAAATCCATATATTTTTTTACAGAACAGCATGCTTCTTGTTAGCACTTTCAGACTCTTAAGTCGAGTCTGGGAACTGATGGCACACAGAATGGATTTAGCTTGCATAAGCGTGCATGTCTTCTATGGTTTTGCATGCTTTGAAAATGGTAAAAATCAAATAAACATCTCCGTATTGGGACTTTCTTGAAACTCAAACACAACTCTCAGTTATCAGTCCTCAAGAGGAATTAGAGAGGTACAGCATGGCGTCTTCTACACTAATGGTTCTCTAACTTGAGTGAGCTCAGAATCACTAGAACGCCTTGTTACCACACAGAATGCTCCACCCCACCTCAGGTTTCTGATTCAGAAGGTTGGGGTGGGGACCAAGAATCTGAATTTGAAACAAGTTCTCAGGTGCTGCTGCTGCTGCTGCTGGCCTGGACAGCCATCCTACTTGAAGAAACACTGCTTTAAAGGACCGAAACACATTAATCTCATTCCATCAGGGAAACAACTGGCAGAACTGAGTACCGGCTTGCCATTTAGGAGAGGACAGGTGGTCTCTATTTTGTCACAGTTTCTATCAATCCCTGCTTCTTATACTGGCCCAGATGGCTCGGTCGGCAATTTAGCTTGTGACCTGTTTTGGAATACAGAAGAAAGCCAAAGAAATGGTGTTGACACTTAGCTGCATGTGTTTGTTAGCATGAAAATGGCACTTGAGAATATAAATGTGAGCTAATGGAATAAAGGCAGGGGTGGTACTGAAACTACACATAGTCAACATTAGAGCTTTGTATGACTGTGATCAGCAGTGGTCCAGCCCACTCAGCGTAGTCAAACCAATAAGGCTAAAGTAGAGGGATGCAGCTTGAATGGACTATGATGGGCAGATAAAAATACTGCTCATTGGGATTAATGGGTACTTATTTCAGTTATTTGTTAAAAATTTGGCATTTAAAGAAATCAAAGGTATCAACGTATTTGTGAAGACCTCAAATACAGCATCCACAGCTCATTTCTTAAGTATGCTTGCTTGAAGCATAGATACCTTTGACAGTCACGTATAAAATACCTCAGACAATGTGAAAACTGCTTAACAGTTAATGAGAGAGCTACCAAAGTTCAATGCCCCATTCCAGAGAGAATGTCACTTTCCCTCAGGTGGAAAGTGAACAGAAGAAAATAAGATATAACTCCTTCAGCTTAATGCTTATGCCCCGTTCAACAACACCTTCTGCCTGATTTCAGATTCTCTCTAGGAATGTTGGGGGAAGGTACTGTTGGAGGAAAGCATAGCCAATCAGTTATCCAAATCCCGTGGATTAGAATTTCACGTGATTTTTTGCTTCTGTGCCCATCTCACCATTACCTGTCATTGGCCTAAGAACATCCTGCCATTTTGCCAACTTTCCAGGCCAACCCACATACCATTGCCAGATTAATTTGTCTAAAGAACAGTTTTGGATCACGTTCCTCCTTCCCACACAAGTCCTCTGTGATATCCACTGCAACTTGGATCAAATAAAATACATTAAGCTAGTAGGCAAGTCATCTAGTTTTAGCTTTCTACTCCTCTCTCCATGTAAGTCCATTTTCTGGGGGTGTACTCTTCAAGCTAGGCTCTGCAAAACATCAGAGAGGCTGATTACTTTGATTACTTTGTCATACAATACATATCTATTCCATCTGAAGTCACCTTTAAATGCAAAGATAAGGCATTGCAGGAAGGCTCTGCCCACCTGTCTTCGCTTTACGCAGGAGCTCTGTTTTTTCACTTTTTTTTGTGATTTAGCCTTCCCAACAAAACTATATTTTAAGAAATGTTTGTCCTGCTAAGTAGGGTTGCTTAAGTTAGAGTCAGTCACTGATCCCCGATGTGCTCTATGCTTTTCAATTCTCCCTGCTTAGGCTTAGGTACTCCCTCTCTCTCATAATGCCTTCCAACTTCTGCTTATCTCAATCACTACCTTTTGTAAAGAGCCATTTTCCCTCTTGGAAAATATATGTGGTCTCTTCTCAACAACCAAATGAGCATGTGTTTCTTTTCTGCCTCATGGCAACTACACAGTATTTCACATATTAAAATTTTGTTTTTCCTATATTACAATGGCTCAATTGCTTGTTTCTTCTCCAGATAACAGATTTGAGTATTACTTATGGACAAGAATACATATGGCAGGGGAACATATGCTTTGTCCCTCACATTCCGTAATCAACTTAGTGAGTATTAGTTGAACTGAATTGGAATTCCAAATGTTACAAGTTTCCTAGAGCAACAATTCATTACTACTCTAGGCCAAAAGTATTAGTGAGAAAGAAGTTACCTGTAAAGAAGAGAATACAATGCATCCATCAGACCACTGACTGCAAATCAGAATCACTGAAATTAGAGGACAGAAAATCTATAACATCAGAACCCACATTTTTTTAAAGATTTTATTTATTTATTTGACAGAGAGAGACATAGCAAGAGAGGGAACACAGCAGAGGGAGTGGGAGAGGGAGAAGCAGGCTTCCCACGGAGCAGGGAGCCCGATGTGGGCTAGATCTCAGGACCCTGGGATCATGACCTGAGCCAAAGGCAGATGCTTAATGACTGAACTATCCAGGTGCCCCAGAACCCACATTTTTCAAATCAGAATGCCTAAGTCCTTTCTCTAAAAACAAACAAAAGCAAAAATAAAAAAACCTTTCCTTTTTTTTTTCTTCTGACTCTCTGATGCACTTTTATTGAGTTTACAAAATGGCAGTAAAAGAAGATGACTAATTGATAATCTTCCAAATACCTAAGAGAAAGACTCAGTAAAAGCAGAGAGGTAGGCATGTAGAGATGGCTAGCCCATATAACACAACAGGCGAAATGACATGTGGCAATGAAACCAGATGACACCTGTGTGACCTGGACAGACTGTGGGTACTTGAAGGTGGCAGTCATCCCTGGACTACAATATTTACTTGTAGGAGGAAATAAACTTGGATTTGGTGAGCCAGATTTTCATATCTACCCTTAAGTAAGGCTTTGTCTTACAAGTACATGAGCAGAACCAAATTTTGACACTTCATAACACTCTAGTATTCATTATCTCCTTTGTTGCCTCTATCAGTTTTTGGAAATAAGTTGCATAAAGATCAGTTCCATTGGAAGGAGAGGGAAAATGAGACATAGGAAAACATGTGATCTATTCTAGGACGACAGAGAAAACCAGTGGAATTAGACTTGGGATTGAAACGGCACTTTGGCAAAGATTCCTCTTTCCATGCTAGAAGCCATTGCCATGGGCACTTTCAGCTTAACTGAGCCAGTAACAAGGTGGGTGTGCAGGGGTTACCATGACTGACATTGCCAGACCCTTTGCTGAAATAACGACGATGGGACATGTGGCAGGGATCGGCACCCTCTTGTTTGCTTTTGTATGCCACAGTACCTGATCCAGTATGGCACTCAAGAGATGTTCAGAATTTCAGGGAACTCAGTAACCAGTTAAATCTTGAAATATCAGGTTTACAGGTCACTCGTATATCAACATTTAAAGATATTTTCTAAGAAAGGGCGGCACAAATCATCATTAATACAATTTGTGCTTTTTGTCACAACATAATCAAAATCTGTCTTATTACTTGAGGCTTAGCAATTTCTGGGGAGAAAGGCAAAAAATACTCAATGCAGGAACTGAAATGCATACATAGGAATAATTAAAAATTTCGAGTAAATGGTAGAAAATGTCAGTTAAACTCTAATTATTTACATTTTTAAAAGGATTCAAGCAGTAATATGACTAACAGAACAAGTTTTCAAGCAATGTCACCAACTCCCACACAAGTCACTAATACACAGCCTTTTCATCAGATTATTAAACAATTCGACACCCTCCTCAATTAAAGATATGATCAAAATTCAAACAACTGACATTTAAATTTTGAGCCTAAATTAACCCTTAATCAAATCTGCCAAGCAAATACTAGTCTTCATTGTAATCCAAAATGCTTTTTCCCACCTCTTCTCCGTATTTTGCCAATGATGAACTAAAACAAGTAACAAAAGCATTTGGCCTCGTGGTCTATTAAATCCTTTCCTGAACAGAAGTATTTATTTTAAAAATAAAAAAGATATTCACTGACTGTAATGGTCAAGTTCTGCCTTGAGATGCGGTGGACAGAACCAAAGGAAAATTTAATTATTCTTGAGTTTCTCTTCACTATTTGCTTTGCCATAAAAAGCAGGTTTCTCTTCTTGGCAATACATCTTCAATTGGTTCTCATAGTACCAAGCTGTCATTCTTTAAAAGCTGGCCACAGGAATCGGGATGAGTCTTGAGCTAGACCAATCCGATTACCTCATCCCCTAAGGCAGAGTGATGGGTTCAAGAAGAGTCATATGACACAAACCAGCAAATCAAAAACTTCTAAAATTTAAATCCCTGCAAAAAGGGGCCATTTTTCCTCAGTTTTGGAGATTCTGGGGCTGTACAGCAAAGTGCCTTCTGCCCATGTGCAATGTGCTACTGACAAGCTGGTCTGAGAGGATAAACCCAGGACTCAGGGCTGAGAGGCAGAACAAGTGAGTGCAGGTGGCATCTGAGTTACCCGAGAAAACCAACTTGGAGGGAGCATTCTTGTCTTTCATATAATCTGCTTTTTAAAAAAATCAGTAAATCTGTTCATTAAAAAAAATTCTCTAGTGGATACTGAGTTACTGTTCTCTATGATCAAGTGTCTTGACTACTATAAACCTTGTCATTTCTTTTTCTAGTCAGAGGCTTATCCCACCTCCCGATTTCCATTTAGCAATGTCCTCTTCTTACACTGTTCTAAGTCTCCCCTCAATGTCCTTTGAAAAATATTTGTATACTAATCTCCCACCCCATTCTCTACTTAAAACTGACTTTTAGAAATAGTGGATTCTTACCAATGACTCTTGTATCTCTTTTACGGTAATACAGCAAAGACAGGGGGCTGGGGAGGGAGGCAGCTTTGAGAGATGCTTTCAGAGGAAAATAACATCTGCTAATCACAGTTCTTTATTTGATGTCTAAGTCTCTCTCTCTCTCTCTCTCTCTCTCTCTCTCTGTGTGTGTGTTTAAATTAAATATCCTCACCTAAAGTATTTTAAGAGTATTCTCTATGACTGGTCAAATATGTACCCTAGCATTTGGAGTTAGACATATCTTTCTGGTCCTAAAGTCTTGCTTTGCCATTTCTGTAAGACACAGGCTACCTAAATTGTCTAAGAGTCAGTTTTGTCATCTGAAAATTGGGGATAATACTACACTTTATAGGTGGTTGAGAAGATCAAGGGCAATGCTGTAAGCTAAGTGCCTAATTACAGTTAGCACAGTGTCCAGCATATACAAGCACCCAATGTTAATATTTATTGTTATTATTGATAAAGGATTGGAAAAAGAACTATTTGATGATATATATATTCATTCAACTTCCCTGTAAAGATCCATTCTAAAACATCCACTTATATTAACTAACCAGATCAGGGTTTGTGATTAATAAAGATACAATGACATTTTATCTTAGTAAAGTACCCATTTTTATGAAATTATTTTCATTTATGTTAATCATCTGGCTTATCTCTAGGAGGCAATATCTATTTTCCAGGAAAGGAAAATGAGCAACACAAAGAATAATGACTTATTAAAACTTAGCACTAAAGAAAACTAACCCAAAAAATTAAATCTGACCATTTGTACAGTGCTAGTATACTTATGCTAATAAGTTGAAGTAGCAAAATTATAACTTAAAACTAATTTGTTCTCTCAGCTTCTAGAAACTGAGGAAGAGGGCAATGATAAACAGAGGTATGATAGGTAATAAGCAAATGCTGTATTTGGGAAACGTAGCAGTATTTAGAACTTGTGTATTACAGACTATAGCTGGAAAGTATCCTAGAGATCATCTGTCTATCGCTCTCCTTTTAGGAACAGGGAGAGGTACCTAGGGAGGAATTAACCTTTCTTGGTCTGGTTTGGTTTGGTTTGTAGTTAGCGGGTGACTAGGCAGCACTTGGAACCCACGACCTTGGTTTTTATACCCACTGCTCTTTTCTCATATAGTGCAGTAGAAAGACAGTAGGGAAGGAGGTGTCCTCCATCTCCTTTTGTGATCTTGGCCAAATCACTTAATCTCTCTAAGCCTCAATTTTCTCATATGTAAAGAAGGGATAACCCTCACCTCGGAAGCCTGATGATCAAATAAGACCATATATGTGAAAACAATTTGTAAACGAGAAAACACCAAGCAAAGGTGAGAAATCATTATTAGAGAGGGAGTGCAAATAGATTTCAACTTGACTGAGGAGCTCTCCCTAACTGGTATTGGCTCTCCAGAATGCTATGTTAGGGCTCGAAGGATGCGATGAGACTTGAGGCAAAAGGAGACAAATTGATCTAGGATGTCCATCGTGGGTACCAGGGTGGGTGCTGGAGACACATGTGACAAATAGGTAGGATGCTACCTCTGCATAAATGAGTAGTGGCTATGATGGGAAGAGAGCCCTGAATGAATAGGCAGACATTTTAAAACCTACTTTTTCACCTCTCTGTCCCCATAAAATATAAAATTCTACAAAATGGATATACTTTACCAAATCTGTGCATTGCCATGCGACTAAATGAAATAATATATGCAAAAGAGCCCAAGATGCCTTAAAGTAACATCCAGTATAGATGGGTTAATATTATGAGAGTTAAAAATCACACATACAAACATGTCTTATTCATAGAAAATACCTCCTCTATGTGGATGAAAGCGAAAGTTAATCACCCCTCTCCAATAGTGACAAAACAATACAAAACTGATGTTCTTAAGTAAATGTTAGTAAAAATACATTGTAGCCAACTTCAATTTCAAGCATTTTGCCTGTCACTTTAAATTGGCTAAATGTTTGACAGATGTTCAATAATTGACACAGCTTATCTTCCTCGCCCAGGCTCTTTTCCTACTTAATCACCAGCATTTCTAGTTGCTATAGCAACTGTAAACATTAATGATTATTCTGACATGCCAAGGGGATTTAAACACATTCTTTTTTTTTTTTTTTTTTAAACACATTCTTAAGTTAAAAGTTCCCTCAGGGGGGAAAAAAAAAGAGGTTATCCATCTCTGGGAAGATGGAAAATATTATATGATTTAAATTCCTTGGTTACTGCATCTATTAGCGCTAAATACACAAATCTGCTTCTATAGTTCCGCATAGGTAATGATTTTTTTTTTCTCCTTCCTGACCAACTAAAGGAGGTGTGGGGAATTGAGAGACTCAGCCTTCTCTGATGAAAGGGAAAAATAATTTATCTGGATAAATGATAAATAACAGAAGCTGGTGAGGAGTTTTGAAAGAAAGAAACTGCCTGAAGTTTCGTGATAGAGCACACTGTTTCACAAGGATCTGGGTGCAACTTTAAGTACCTCCACTTAAAGCCTTAGTGGTTTCAAGAGTAAAACTGGAATGATGACATCTATCCTAACCACACATGTCACCCTAAACTGTAAAATGTACAAAATACATGGGGTCATTACTGTGTTTTGTGAGAAAGTAAACAATAGTCTGTCCTTTGGAAGAAACTGAAGATAAACAGAAAGATAGGCACATATACAACATTTATTTCAAGCTGGAGGCCCATGAGCCAGATGTTCTCTTTCCCATGCTTACTATATAAAAATTGTTTCAATGACTGCCAACATTCAAAAATTGAAAGATTTCCCATAGCATCCCACATTTAAGTCTTCTCATGGAAAACCGCAAGACCAAGCAATGTTGACCCTCTGTTTCTTCAAGGCAGTTACTGGCCTGAGATGCGCAATGGCTTGTCTGTTTGAAGGGGTCATGCGGATCTCCATCTTACCCACATTATCTTTTTTTAAAATTTAATTTTTTCAGTGTTCCAAGATTCATTGTTTACGCACCACACCCAGTGCTCCATACAATATGTGCCGTCCTTAATATTCACCACCAGGCTCACCCAACCCCCCATCCCTCTTCCCTCCAAAACCCTCAGTTTGTTTCTCAGAGTCCACAGTCTCTCATGGTTTGTTTTCCTCTCGGATTTCCCCCAATTCACTTTTCCTTTCCTTCTCCTTGTGTCCTCCATGTTATTCCTTATGCTCCACAAGTAAGTGAAACCATATGACAACTGACTCTCTGTGCTTATTTCACTCAGCATAATCTCCTCCAGTTCTGTTTATGCTGATACAAAAGTTGAGTATTCTTCCTTTCTGATTGTCTACATGGACCACATCCTTATCCATTCCTTTGTTGAGGGACATTTTGGCTCTTTCCACAGTTTGGCGATTATGGCCATTGCTGCTATGAACATTGGGGTACAGATGGTCCTTCTTTTCACTACGTTTTATCTTTGTTACCCACATTATCTTAATCATTTACATTCTTACCTGCCTGGCTCTTGGAGAAAATAGAGTTTTCAAACTGACTGAACCCCGTTCATACATGCATTTGTAAAGCAAATCTTCTAAGTTTTCACCAATCCCCACCATTCTGTACTCCTTGCTCTTCTTGAACAAAGCAGGCGGCAGCTAGCCATCTGTGCCTTCACCTTGTGGAGGAGCACAGGGTAACTGCATCATTCCCCTCTGGTCACTGCATAACTCCTGAGGTCCAGTGACTGACTAGAGCAAGCATTAATGGAAAATGGGAGGCCAAAAGAAGCCATCAAAATCTTATCTTTCTCTATGTGTACACCTTCTCCCCCTTTAAAAAATTATATTGTGGCAAGATATACAAAAAATTCACCATTTGAATGTTTAGAGCTCAGGTGGCATTAGTACATTCAAATTGTTGTACAACTGACACCCTGAACTTTTCATCACCCCAAACCATGACTCTATATCCATCAGGTCTAAATTTGAATTGCTCAATCAACAAATATTTCTATGTACCTACAATGTGCCAGGCATTCTCCTAGACACTACGGAGCAGAATATAGGCAGAATATAGGGATGCAGTTCTAGGGGAATTAGGTTTCCTGAATCCTGCTCACTTTTCCAAGACAGTATATCTTATGATTAGTGGTATATACCTCTCGTCTCCTGAAATAACTCTCTGGGGATGCGATCCTGGACTGCAAGCATCCCTTAGTATGTAGAAGATGATAACTGGACATTGCTTGTTTTTGGTGTTTAGCTTACCCACACCTTGTAAACTCATCCCCATTTTTCAGCAGGCATCATTTCTCATCCACTCTCAGTAGATGCTATTATATGAGTTGGGCTTATCCTCATTCTGGCTCCAGCAATGAGCATATGTTCTATGTCTACCTGATTAAAATTCTGTCCAGCACCACCCCATAACCTCCAGTCACCATAATTAGTTTAGGGGTGGGCATATGACTCAAGCTGGCACAAGAATTCAATTTTGAAGCTTATGCTAAAATTATTGGGAATGAGCCATGCTCTTTTTGCTAGGGTTATCATACAGCAAGAGCCAGCCTGAGGAAACTAGAGCCAAAAGACAGATAGACAGATTCCTAAAACTATCACTTGAGAACTAAAACCTATCTGCACTGAATGGGAATTTTATGCCAATAAATCCTCATTTTTTTAAGCTTATTTGAATTGGATTTTGACACTTGCAACCAAACAAGCGGACAATAGAAATAATATTGGAGAGTGTTATATCATCTTAACAAGTAACCAACGGCCAATTGTATGATGACTCCTGGAAATCTGTTCTCAAACTCTATCTTCTTAATTCTCTTTGAAACAAAAACTATTCACTTTGCCCCTGACTAATTCTGCTAGTACAAAACTGCCCTAATACATCCTTGTCTTCTCTGCTTTCATTCTTCTTCCTCTGTTGTCTATTCGACCTCATTCTAACTAAAAAACATGTCATCTAAAAGCTTATGCTAAAATTTTAGATATAATGTTGAATTTGCCATTGTTAGCAGGGTAATCTTGGGTAAGTTAGTTCAACTCAGAGTTGTTCTAGTAGTCAAGTTGGCCCTGTAAGAGTACGGAGATGGGGAAGTCAGGCCATTGTTATTTTCTAGGGGTATTTCTGTAGCTGATCTCTTCTGATGGATGATGGTGAAGATTCAGGGCAGAGGGTAAGGATGGGGTGAGGGAAAGTCCTTCTCAATGAAGGCTCTGAGCACAAGCATTCAATGTTCATCTGTAATTTGCTAGGTGGCCAGGTGCTGGCACACTCTGTTTATACAAGACAGACACAAATGACAGAAAATCACACATAGATTGGTTATTCTGCAAAGGAGGGCATGTGGCACAAAATTATTTTCAGCCAGCTTCACAAACACAAACATAACAACATTAGCTATAACGGACAAGAGGCATATAATTTTAGCATTCCTGCCACCCTGCAGATTGCAAATTGCTAGGTCAACATGGATTAGCTGACTCTCTCTTATGATGCCTGACCCTAGCTATATTTTTTCAGCTTGTGGCAGGAGTTTGAATTTTTTTTGCTCTCCATGAGCTTCTTAACTATGACCTGTTGAGCAATGGGTGATCTCAGTCTTCGGTAGATCTCTGCTTGTGGATAACTGCCTGTAGATAGGCCTTAGTGACCTCAAAGGTGATAGGTGCCAAGGTCACAGTTCAGCTATCAGAAGAAACTGCCAAGTCTAGCCCTTGAAACTTTTGCCTTTTCCTTCCTGAATATGATAAAAAGATGAGAATAATAAGGGTGTAATAAAAGGACTCAGACCAGAGAACTATGGTCAACTAGCTGAGAGTATATAAAAATAGGACTGATTATAAGAAAAAAACAAACAAACATAAGTACCCACTCTATACAGCAACACTTAAAACACATAAGCATGAAATACTGGTTTAACTGAATTTAAAGAGGCATTTTATGCTAAAGCCATGGGGACAAATAGATTGGGGAAATAACAAGTTGAAAAAAACTGGGTACCTTTCTTCACTACAGTACTTCTCCAAATCCTTGAGCTGTAAAATCTCCAAGAGGAGAATTTTATATACAGCATTTCCCAAATCAAGGAACTGTCCCACACACCCTTAAAGTATGAGAGTTGGTTACTGGAAATGTAAAAATGGCATTTCTGTTACCATAATGTCATAACGATTCAGAAGCCATTAATTAAAATACATAATTAGCTCAGCAGCCTTTAGTTGGTATTTATTTTGAAAAATCTGTTATAAAAGATTTAAATGAGAAGTGTAAGAGGAGAGGTTTGAAGCAGCATTCAAGTAGAAGAACTCAGAGCAGATACCATGAGGAAGGCAGATCTTAATTCTTAACATGTCATCTCTAAGTCATTTACTCTCCTTAAGCCTTATGCATAAAATAGGACTAATAATTTACTTTTCTCAAAAAGCTTTTCTCAATATATCACTACCTTGGTATTGTCAACATGTCTGTAATGGGAATGTGATTCCTAGTTTTGAAAAGGGTTCTCAAGTAATGTAAAAACACTCTTGTCCTATACTCTTGATTGATTGATTGGTTTAAAAAGTCACTAAAAGTGGGAAATCATGAAAAAAATGCCACATTTATATCATAAACATCTTATGCAATTAAATTATCTTATATTATTTATGGATTTATGCACTTTAAATATTTCTATATATTTCTCATTAATAAATTCTTATTTAGATAATTAAAGTATTATTTGTCAATCTTTTGATATAGGAACAATGTACCCCTTTGTCTTCTTGTTTCTTATCTTATTATTTATTTTGTTTTTTAGTTGACTGTTGGCTGGGGTTGATGTTATCGTTTTTACCTAAACTACACCCATCCTTCCTGGGACTTGGTTTTGTTAAAATAAGACATGTGAAACTACAGGAATATAGAATCCTACTAGAGTTTAATGACCCTCCCCCTCAACTTTCATAATTATCTTGCCCACAGCATCTTTATTTTTCATTGTCTTGCCTTTATTGAGTCTTTCCCAAAGGATTCCAAGTAGTTTTTGTAGAAATGACAATTCTTTCCTTTTTATTACATTTCATTAGTTTATGTAATATTTAAACTAAATAAGTACAACTGGCCTAAACAGGCTTAGGAACAAAAACAACTGATTCTTGGCAAGTATACAACTTCATAGGAAGGAACAAAAGGATATAGGTTCACTTGATTGTAGCCTACCCAGTGATGAGCCTACAGCTTGCCACAGGCAATCAGCATTGTTCATTACAGAAGAAATGGAGAGAATCTCTTTATTCAGAAAGTTAGGTAAGTGGAGGTGGGTAGACAGAGCCTCTATAGTGCTTTAAAAGAAGCCATATTGTGTTTTATTGCCTGTAAGCAGACTCTGGCTTATTAGACCATATAATTATATCTTAAATATCTTAAATATTTTAAATTTCTGCTCTGTCACAGAGCTTGCAGGTATTAGAATGGGGAAGCCGGCTACAGAGACAGAGCCAAGGAGTAAGCTCTCAGCTTGGGGTTACCTTGAACAGGTCGCAGGCTGGCTGAGCTCGGAGCGCGGCTGGAGGCCGGGGATACGGGAGTGATTGGGCGCTGTTCTCTGGGGGCACACTGAGGAGTGGGGCCTCGTGCGCGGCTCCTCCGGGCTGGAGACTGGGAGGCCGCCATTTTCATTCCCATCCTCCGAAACTCTATGGAAAGCGTTCAGGGAACAAAAAGCTCCCGAAAGCGAACCTGAGCGGATTACTTAGCCCGGCCCCTAGTAAGGGCGGTGTAATTCCACCTCGGGCAAAGACACTTGAGAGTCACTACAACAGAACCCTCCCCCAGAAGATCAACAAGAAATCCAGCCAGGACCAAGTTCACCTACCAAGGAGAACACTTTCAATACCAAGAACAGCAGCGGAATTCCAGAAGAAGAGAAAGCAAAGCACGGAATTCATGGCTTTCTCCCCATGATCCTTTAGTCTTGCAGTTAATTTAATTTTTTTTTCAATTTTTTTTCTTCTTCTGCTAATTTTTTTTAACTTTTACCCTTTTCTTTAACGTTTTAACTAGTTTATCTAATATATATATGCATATATATATATTTCCTTTTTTATATTTTTTCTTTATTTGTTTTCTTTTTTTAATTTTTTCTTTTTTTTTCTGAACTTCTTTTTATCCCCTTTCTCTCCCCCCCCACCCCGCCCCACGATTTGGGGTCTCTTCTGATTTGGTTAAAGCTCATTTTCCTGGGGTCTTTGCCACCCTTTTAGTATTTTACTTGCTCCTTCATATACTCTTATCTGGACAAAATGACAAGGTGGAAAAATTCACAAGAAAAAAAAGAACAAGAGGCAGTACCGAAGGCTAGGGACCTAATCAACACACACATTGGTAATATGTCATATTTAGAGTTTAGAATGATGATTCTCAAGGTTCTAGCCAGGCTCGAAAAAGGCATGGAAGATATTAGAGAAACCCTCTCTGGAGATATAAAAGCCCTGTCTGGAGAAATAAAAGAAGTAAAATCTAACCAAGTTGAAATGAAAAAAAGCTATTAATGAGGTGCAATAAAAAATGGAGGCTCTCACTGCTAGGATAAATGAGGCAGAAGAAAGAATTAGTGATATAGAAGACCAAATGACAGAGAATAAAGAAGCTGAGTAAAAGAGAGACAAATAGCTACTGGACCACGAGGGGAGAATTCGAGAGATAAGTGATACCATAAGACGAAACACATTAGAATAATTGGGATTCCAGAAGAGGAAGAAAGAGAGAGGGGAGCAGAAGGTATATTGGAGAGACTTATGGGAGAGAATTTCCCTAATATGGCAAAGGGAACAAGCATCAAAATCCAGGGGGTGCAGAGAACCTCCCTCAAAATCAACAAGAATAGGTCCACACCCCGTCACCTAATAGTAAAATTTAGAAGTCTCAGTGACAAAGAGAAAATCCTGAAAGCAGCCCGGGAAAAGAAGTCTATAACATACAATAGTAAAAATATTAGACTGGCAGCAGACTTATCCACAGAGACCTGGGAGGCCAGAAAGAGCTGGCTTGATATATTCAGAGCACGAAATGAGAAAAACATGCAGCCAAGAATGCTATATCCAGCTAGACTATCATTGAAAATAGAAGGACAGATAAAAAGCTTCCAGGACAAATAAAAACTGAAAGAATTTGCAAACACCAAACCAGCTCTACAGGAAATATTGAAAGGGGTCCTCTAAGCAAAGAGAGAGCCTGAAAGTAGTAGATCAGAAAGGAACAGAGAAAATATACAATAACAGTCAACTTACAGGCAAAACAATGGCACTAAATTCATATGTCTCAATAGTTACCCTGAATGTTAATGGGCTAAATGCCCCAATCAAAAGACACAGGGTACCAGAATGGATAAAAAAACAAAACCCATCTATATGTTGCCTACAAGAAACTCATTTTAGACAGGAAGACACCTCCAGATTTAAAGTGAGGGGGTGGAAAACAATTTACCATGCTAATGGGCATCGAAGAAAGCTGGGGTGGCAATCCTTCTATAAGATAAATTAGACTTTAAGCCAAAGACTATAATAAGAGATGAGGAAGGACACTATATCATACTCAAAGGGTGTGTCCCACAAGAAGATCTCACAATTTTAAATATCTATGCCCCTAACATGGCAGCAGCCAACTACATAAACCAGTTAATAAAAAAACCAAAGTAACACATCAATAATAATGCAATAATAGTAGGGGACTTTAACACTCCCCTCACTGAAATGGACAGATCATCCAAGCCAAAGATCAACAAGGAAATAAAGGCCTCAAATGACACACTGGACCAGATGGACATCACAGATATATTCAGAACATTTCATCCCAAAGCAGCAGAATACACATTCTTCTCTAGTGCACATGGAACATTCTCCAGAATAGATCACATCCTGGGTCATAAATCAGGTCTCAACCAGTATCAAAAGATTGGGATCATTCCCTGCATATTTTCAGACCACAATGCTCTGAAGTTAGAACTCAATCACAAGAGGAAATTTGGAAAGAATCCAAATACATGGAGACTACACAGCATCCTTCTAAAGAATGAATGAGTCAACCAGGAAATTAAAGAAGAATTGAGAAAATTCATGGAAACAAAGGATAATGAAAACACAACGGTTCAAAATCTGAGGGACACAGCAAAGGCAGTCCTGAGAGGAAAATATATAGCGGTACAAGCCTTTCTCAGGAAACAGGAAAGGTCTCAAGTACACAACGTAACCCTACACCTAAAGGAGCTGGAGAAAGAACAAGAAAGAAACCCTAAACCCAGTAGGAGAAGAGAAATCATAAAGATCAGAGCAGAAATCAATGAAATAGAAACCAAAAAAACAATAGAACAAATCAACGAAACTAGGAGCTGGTTCTTTGAAGGAATTAATAAGATTGATAACCCCTGGCCAGACTTATCAAAAAGAAAAGAGAAGGACCCAAATAAATAAAATCATGAATGAAAGAGGAGAGATCACAACTAACACCAAAGAAATACAGACAATTATAAGAACATACTATGAGCAACTCTACACCAACAAATTTGACAATCTGGAAGAAATGGATGCATTCCTAGAGACATATAAACTACCACAACTGAACCAGGAAGAAATAGAAAACCTGAACAGACCCATAACCAGTAAGGACATTGAAACAGTCATCAAAAATCTCCAAACAAACAAAAGCCCAGGGCCAGATGGCTTCCCAGGGGAATTCTACCAAACATTTAAAGAAGAACTCATTCCTATTCTCCTGAAACTGTTCCAAAAAATAGAAATGGAAGGAAAACTTCCAAACTCATTTTATGAGGCCAGCATCCCCTTGATCCCAAAACCAGACAACGATCCCATCAAAAAAGACAACTACAGACCAATATCCTTGATGAACACAGATGCAAAAATTCTCACCAAAATACTAGCCAATAGGATTCAACAGTACATTCCCAATATCCTTGATGAACACAGATGCAAAAATTCTCACCAAAATACTAGCCAATAGGATTCAACAGTACATTAAAAGGATTATTCACGGGGCGCCTGGGTGGCTCAGTGCATTGAGCCGCTGCCTTCGGCTCGGGTCATTATCTCGGGGTCCTGGGATCGAGCCCCGCGTCGGGCTCTCTGCTCCGCGGGGAGCCTGCTTCCTCCTCTCTCTCTGCCTGCCTCTCTGCCTCTCTGCCTACTTGTGATCTCTCTCTCTGTCAAATAAATAAAATAAAATCTTTAAAAAAAAAAAAAAAAAAAAGGATTATTCACCACGATCAAGTGGGATTTATTCCAGGGCTGCAAAGTTGGTTCAACATCCGCAAATCAATCAAAGTGATACAACACAGTAATAAAAGAAAGAACAAGAACCATATGATACTCTCAATAGATGCTGAAAAAGCATTTGACAAAGTGAAACATCCCTTCCTGATCAAAACTCTTCAAAGTGTAGGGATAGAGGGCACATACCTCAATATTATCAAAGCCATCTATGAAAAACCCACCGCAAATATCATTCTCAATGAAGAAAAACTGAGAGCTTTTCTGCTAAGGACATGGAACATGGCAGGGATGTCCATTATCACCACTGCTATTCAACATAGTACTAGAAGTCCTAGCCGCAGCAATCAGACAACAAAAGGAAATTAAAGGTATCCAAATTGGCAAAGAAGAACTCAAACTATCACTCTTCACAGACGATATGATACTATATGTTGAAAACCCAAAAGACTCCACTCCAAAACTGCTAGAACTTGTACAGGAATTCAGTAAATTGTCAGGATATAAAATCAATGCACAGATATCAGTTGCATTTTCTACACCAACAACAAGACAGAAGAAAGAGAAATTAAGGAGTCAATCCCATTTATGATTGCATGCAACATTATAAGATACCTAGGAATATACCTAACCAAAGAGGCTAAGAATCTATACTCAGAAAACTATAAAGCACTCATGAAAGAAATTGAGGAAGACACAAAGAAATGGAAAAATGTTCCATGCTCATGGATTGGAAGAACAAATACTGTGAAAATGCCTATGCTACCTAAAGCAATCTACACATTTAATGCAATCCCTATCAAAATACCATCCATTTTTTTTCAAAGAAATGGAACAAATAATCCTAAAATTTATATGGAACCAGAAAAGACCTCGAATAGCCAAAGGAATATTGAAAAAGAAAGCCAACGTTGGTGGCATCACAATTCCGGACTTCAAGCTCTATTACAAAGCTGTCATCATCATGACAGCATGGTACTGGCACAAAAACAGACACATAGATCAATGGAACAGAATAGAGAGCCCAGAAATAGACCCTCAACTCTATGGTCAACTAATCTTTGACAAAGCAGGAAAGAATGTCCAATGGAAAAAAGACAGCCTCTCAATAAATGGTGCTGGGAAAAATAGACAGCCACATGCAGAAAAATGAAATTGGACCATTTCCTTACACCACACACGAAAATAGACTCAAAATGGATGAAGGATCTCAATGTGAGAAAGGAATCCATCAAAATCCTTGAGGAGAACACAGGCAGCAACCTCTTTGACCTCAGCTGCAGCAACTTCTTCCTGGGATCATCGCCAAAGGCAAGGGAAGCAAGGGCAAAAATGAACTATTGGGATTTCATCAAGATCAAAAGCTTTTGCACAGCAAAGGAAACAGTTAACAAAACCAAAAGACAACTCAGAGAATGGGAGAAGGTATTTGCAAATGACATTTCAGATAAAGGGCTAGTGTCCAAAATCTATAAGGAAGTTAGCAAACTCAACACCCAAAGAACAAATAATGCAATCAAGAAATGGGCAGAAGACATGAACAGACATTTCTGCAAAGAAGACATCCAGATGGCCAACAGACACATGAAAAAGTGCTCCACGTCACTCGGCATCAGGGAAATACAAATCAAAACCACAATGAGATATCACCTCACACCAGTCAGAATGGCTAAAATTAACAAGTCAGGAAATGACAGATGCTGGCGAGGATGTGGAGAAAGGGGAACCCTCCTCCACTGTTGGTGGGAATGCAAGCTGGTCCAACCACTCTGGAAAACAGCATGGAGGTTCCTCAAAATGTTGAAAATAGAACTACCCTATGACCCAGCAATTGCACTACTGGGTATTTACCCTAAAGATACAAACATAGTGATCCGAAGGGGCACGTGTACCCGAATGTTTATAGCAGCAATGTCTACAATAGCCAGACTATGGAAAGAACCTAGATGTCCATCAACAGATGAATGGATCAAGAAGATGTGGTATATATACACAATGGAATACTATGCAGCCATCAAAAGAAATGAAATCTTGCCATTTGCGACGACGTGGATGGAACTAGAGCGTATCATGCTTAGTGAAATAAGTCAATCGGAGAAAGACAACTATCATATGATCTCCCTGATATGAGGACATGGAGATGCAACATGGGGGGTTAGGGGGGTCGGAGAAGAATAAATGAAACAAGATGGATTGGGAGGGAGACAAACCATAAGTGACTCTTAATCTCACAAAACAAACTGAGGGTTGCTGGGGGGGGGTTATGAGAGGGGGAAAGGATTATGGACATTGGGGAGGGAATGTGCTATAGTGAGTGCTGTGAAGTATGTGAACCTGGGGATTCAAAGACCTGTACCCCTGGGGATAAAAATACATTATATGTTTATTAAAAAAAAGATTTTATTTATTTATTTGACAGAGAGGGAGATCACAAGCAGGCAGAGAGAGAGAGGAGGAAGCAGGCTCCCCACTGAGCAGAGAGCCCCGATGCGGGGCTCGATCCCAGGACCCTGAGATCATGACCTGAGCCGAAGGCAGAGGCTTAACCCACTGAGCCACCCAGGCGCCCCTTAATACAAAATGTTTTAAAATACAACCATGAAATTCCTCAAATCCGTTAATAAATACAATTCTTGGAAAGAAGAGTATACCACATGGTGCCAAAATCAATTAAAGGGGGGGAAAAGGGCAACAAAAGAGATAGTACTATTTTAGAAATATCAGGGAAGGAGTGAAAATGACCAGAGCTTTAATATGAAAGGGTACAAGCCATGAAGGTAGCTGAGAAATGGGAATTTAAAGACAAGGGAAAAGCTATCACAAAGACTCCACTGTAGGCAGGGACATGTTTAGCATCTTTGAGAAACAGTATATTGGCGCAGTATCATGAGAGGGGGATGATGATGGAGATTTACTGGGGATAAAAGCTAGTGGAGGCTATTAGCCCCCTAATGGGGGTTTTAGGGTTTTTTCCTGGATCAGATATAAAAGACTTTGGACAGTTTTATTATTTTATTTTGATTTTAAAGATTTTATTTATTTGACAGAAAGAGACACAGCAAGAGAGGGAACACAAGCTGTGGGAGTGGGAGAGGGAGAAGAAGGCTCCCTGCTGAGCAGAGAGCCCAATGTTAGGCTTGATCCCAGGACCCTGGGATCATGACCTGAGCTAAAGGCAGACACTTAACAACTGAGCCACCCGGGAGCCCCTGGACAGTTTTAAGCAAGGAAGAAACATGAGATGAATTATCTCAAAATCACTATTTTTCTATGATATGGAGGGGGCAGGAATTGAACCAGGGACAATGGTTAGGAGGTTGTTATGAAATCCAAGGTAGATATGATGGAAGTTGAATGAGGGTGGCAGTTGTAGAAGTAGGAGAAGTGGTTAGTAGCAGGGTATATTTTGAAGGTATAGTGGAAAGGACTTGTAAATAAATTGGATAGTGGTGGAAGAAAAAGAAAGAAATTAAGGGTTATGTCCTAAATTTCAGTCTTGAGCCATTGCATAAATAGAGCTGTCCTTTCCTATGATTGGAAAAACACTTAGGAGGATCAGAGTTAGTAAAAAGATCAAAACTCAGTTGTGATCATATTATTTTTGAGATGACTATTAGGAAACCAAGCAAGATGATGATCAGACAATGGTTACATGAGTCTAGGATTTAGGTGGGCGGGTGGTGAAGAGAGACATTTGGGAAATATCAACATAAAATTGGTATTTGAAGCCATGGGTTATATGACATCATTAGAGAGTATGTATATATGTATATATAAAGAAAAAGGTCTGGGGCATAATCCTGAGCCTGAGGGTACTTAAAATAAACTTTAAGAAGATGGGAAGAAGACAGGAAAATGAGACACCAGACAAGGAGACTGAAATGGGAAGCCAGTGAAGTGAGTAAAGGGGTATCAAAGTCAAGGGAAGAAAGTATTCCAAGAAGTTTAGAGAGATCAACTATATCCAAATGCTGCTGACTGGTTGAATAAAATGAAAACTGGGAATTTACCACTGGCAGTATACCAATGGAGTCACATGTGAGGCTATTTAAGTGCAATTGTGGGGAAGAGTCCTGATGCACTAAGAGTCCATGAAACAGAAGCTATAGAGGTAACTCTTGGGGCAGTTTTTGCTATGAAGGAGAGCACAGAAATTGGGTATGGGGCTCAAGGGACTTCCTATTTTATTTAACACCGACGATGTTGCTGCATGTTTGAGCGCTGATGGGGGTGATGCAGCAGGGAAGGAGAATTTAACTAATGCAGGGAAAAGGAGAAAAAAAAAATGGTTGGAGCCTAGTCTTTGAATGGGTGAGAAATGATAGAGTCCAGGGCACCAGTGTATGGAGTTGACCTTAGAGGCCCAAAGAGACTTTGTATTTGTTTTAAGGGAGGGAGAAGAAAGCATCCATTGCTACAGCCACTATCCAAGACCGAAACACTAAGGTCTCTTGGTCAGACTATTAAAACTACCACATTCTTGGACCCTCTTCACACACTCCTGCCCTGCTGCAAGCCATTTCCCACATCTTCAAAAGAGTTATATTTTCAAACTATGAGCATAATTATCTAAAACCTAATGGCTTTCCATTATCCTTGTGTCAAAGAACATAATCCTTAAGACAGCTTCAACAATGCACAGTGAGAATATTTTAAATGTTGAATGAAGGCTCAGTATTTTCTCTTAACTAATGTATTCTGGAAAACATTGGGGGGGGTGGTTTCTGTATTTTTTTATAAGCTTCAACAGGATAGAAATGGTTCTTCTGTTTTTACATCATATATTTCAATGTGACCTAGTTAATCCTTTAATAGCTAGCTTTCAACACCTTTGATCAGCTTCTTACTGTGATATAAAAGATTAGATCCTATTCCTAAGAGTAAATCTCCTGTGGAACATTTCCTTGGTGAAATGTTTAATATTGTGGTCAATGGAGGAAAATGAAATTCCTACAAATGCCTGTGTTATCATGAATGAGAACATTTCTAATAACTGTGCCTTCAACCTATTCCCTTCTGTTCCTAATAGATGTACCTTTCCTATATAACAAAGAGCCCCTGACCCGCCCCCCCAAAATGAAAAGATTTATTCAGGAAGGATTGAGCAAATAACCAAATCCTTAGGCTGTTGGCCAAATACAGACCTGATGTTGGAGCCAAGTTGGAAGTTAATAAATTCCTTTATTCAATGCTGTTTACAGAACGGAATTCCTGATTTGGTCCCCATAAGACTGATGAAATTGTAGCAGAAAAATAAAAACAAAAACAATCCTAATCCTCTTTCATTTGTAAATTAATTCTCTACCACAGTACATTTTCATGGTGATGATGGCAGAATAAGCAAGATAAAGAGATCTGAATGAACGCAGGATAGAAAAGCATAACATGAAGCAATTTTAACTGGGATTGTATCAGCTGTGATGATACAATCTCTGCACTGTATTAATATATCAGGCAGGGGGAGGAGTCAAGATGGCGGAGAAGTAGCAGCCTGAGACTACATCAGGTAACAGGAGATCAGCTCGATAGCTTATCTAAACATAGCAAACACCTACAAATCCAACGGGAGAGCGAAGAGAAGAAGAACAGCAACTCTAGAAACAGAAAATCAACCACTTTCTGAAAGGTAGGACTGGCGGAGAAGTGAATCTAAAAGGACGGGAAGATAGACCGCGGGGGGAGGGGCCGGCTCCCGGCAAGCGGCGGAGGAACGGAGCACAAAATCAGGACTTTTAAAAGTCTGTTCCACTGAGGACATTGCTCCAGGGGCTAAACCGGGGTGAAGCCCACGCGGGGCCAGCGTGGCCCCAGGCCCCGCAAGGTCACAGAAGGATCGGGGGTGTCAGAGTGTCGGAGAGCTCGCAGGTATTAGAACGGAGAAACCGGCTGCAAAGACAGAGCCGAGGACTGAACTCTCAGCTCGGGGTTACCTTGAACTGGTCGCGGGCTGGGTGAGCTCGGAGCGCAGCTAGAGGCTGGGGATACGGGAGTGATTGGGTGCTGTCCTCTGGGGGCGCACTGAGGAGTGGGGCCCCAGGCTCTCGGCTCCTCCGGGCTAGAGACTGGGAGGCTTCCATTTTCATTCCCGTCCTCCGGAACTCTACAGAAAGCGTTCAGGGAACAGAAGGTCCCAAAAGCGAACCCGAGCCGATTACTTAGTCCGGCCGCCGGTAAGGGCGGTGCAATCCCGCCTCGGGCAAAGACACTTGAGAGTCACTACAACAGGCCCCTCCCCCAGAAGATCAACAAAATATCCAGCCAGGACGAAGTTCATCTATCAAGGAGAAAGCAGATTCAATTCCTAAGACAGCAGAGCAATTCCAGAGGAGGAGAAAGCAAAGCACGGAACTCATGGCTTTCTCCCCATGATTCTTTAGTCTTGCGGCTACTTCAATTTTTTTTTTCTTTTTTCAATTTTTTATTTTTTTTTTCTTTTTTCAATTTTTTTTTTTCTTTTTTCTTCTTCTGCTAAATTTTTTTAAAAACTTTTACCCTTTTCTTTTTTAACGTTTTTTGACTAGTTCATCTAAATATATATATTTTTTCTTTCTTTTTTATATTTTTTTATTTGTTTTATTTTTTAAATTTTTTTCTTTTTTCTTTTTTTTTTTTTTCAGAACCTGTTTTTTATCCCCTTCCCCCCCCCCCCACAATTTGGGGTCTCTTCTGATTTGGTTACAGCGCATTTTTCCAGGGTCTTTGCCACCCTATTAGTAGTTTATTTGCTCCTTCATATCCTCTTATCTGGACAAAATGACAAGGCGGAAAAAATCACCACAAACAAAAGAACAAGAGACAGTACCGAAGGCTAGGGACCTAATCAACACAGACATTGGTACTATGTCAGATCAAGAGTTCAGAATGACGATTCTGAACATTCTAGCCGGGCTCGAAAAAGGCATGGAAGATATTAGAGAAACCCTCTCTGGAGATATTAAAGCCCTTTCTGGAGAAATTAAAGAACTAAAGTCTAACCAAGTTGAAATCAAAAAAGCTATTAATGAGGTGCAATCAAAAATGGAGGCTCTCACTGCTAGGATCAATGAGGCAGAAGAAAGAATTAGTGATATAGAAGACCAAATGACAGAGAATAAGGAAGCCGAGCAAAAGAGGGACAAACAGCTACTGGACCATGAGGGGAGAATTCGAGAGATAAGTGACACCATAAGACGAAACAACATTAGAATAATTGAGATTCCAGAAGAAGAAGAAACAGAGAGGGGAGCAGAGGGTCTATTGGAGAGAATCATTGGAGAGAATTTCCGTAATATGGCAAAGGGAACAAGCATTAAAATCCAGGAGATGCAGAGAACCCCCCTCAAAGTCAACAAGAATAGGTCCACACCCCGTCACCTAATAGTAAAATTTACAAGTCTTAGTGACAAAGAGAAAATCCTGAAAGCAGCCCGAGAAAAGAAATCAGTAACATACAATGGTAAAAATATTAGATTGGCGGCAGACTTATCCACAGAGACCTGGCAGGCCAGAAAGAGCTGGCATGATATATTCAGAGCACTCAACGAGAAAAACATGCAGCCAAGAATACTCTATCCAGCTAGGCTATCATTGAAAATAGAAGGAGAGATAAAAAGCTTCCAGGACAAACAAAAACTGAAAGAATTTGCAAACACCAAACCAGCTCTCCAGGAAATATTGAAAGGGGTCCTCTAAGCAAAGAGAGAGCCTAAAAGTAGTAGATCAGAAAGGTACAGAGACAATATACAGTAACAGTCACCTTACAGGCTACTAATGGCACTAAATTCATATCTCTCAATAGTTACCCTGAATGTTAATGGGCTAAATGTCCCAATCAAAAGACACAGGGTATCAGAATGGATAAAAAAACAAAACCCATCAGTATGTTGCCTACAAGAAACTCATTTTAGACGCGAAGACACCTCCAGATTTAAAGTGAGGGGGTGGAAAACAATTTACCATGCTAATGGGCATCAGAAGAAAGCTGGGGTGGCAATCCTTATATCAGATCAATTAGATTTTAAGCCAAAGACTATAATAAGAGATGAGGAAGGACACTATATCCTACTCAAAGGGTCTGTCCAACAAGAAGATCTAACAATTTTAAATATCTATGCCCCTAACGTGGGAGCAGCCAACTATATCAACCAATTAATAACAAAATCAAAGAAACACATCAATAATAATACAATAATAGTAGGGGACTTTAACACTCCCCTCACTGAAATGGACAGATCATCCAAGCAAAAGATCAACAAGGAAATAAAGGCCTTAAATGACACACTGGACCAGATGGACATCACAGATATATTCAGAACATTTCATCCCAAAGCAACAGAAGACACATTCTTCTCTAGTGCACATGGAACCTTCTCCAGAATAGATCACATCCTGGGTCACAAATCAGGTCTCAACCGGTATCAAAAGATTAGGATTATTCCCTGCATATTTTCAGACCACAATGCTCTGAAGCTAGAACTCAATCACAAGACGAAAGCTGGAAAGAACCCAAATACATGGAGACTAAACAGCATCCTTCTAAAGAATGAATGGGTCAACCAGGAAATTAAAGAAGAATTGAAAAAATTCATGGAAACAAATGATAATGAAAACACAACAGTTCAAAATCTGTGGGACACAGCAAAGGCAGTCCTGAGAGGAAAATATATAGCGGTACAAGCCTTTCTCAAGAAACAAGAAAGGTCTCAAGTACACAACCTAACCCTACGCGTAAAGGAGCTGGAGAAAGAACAAGAAAGAAACCCTAAACCCAGCAGGAGAAGAGAAATCATAAAGATCAGAGCAGAAATCAATGAAATAGAAACCAAAAAAACAATAGAAAAAAATCAATGAAACTAGGAGCTGGTTCTTTGAAAGAATCAATAGGATTGATAAACCCCTGGCCAGACTCATCAAAAAGAAAAGAGAAAGGACCCAAATCAATAAAATCATGAATGAAAGAGGAGAGATCACAACTAACACCAAAGAAATACAGACAATTATAAGAACATACTATGAGCAACTCTACGCCAACAAATTGGCCAATCTGGAAGAAATGGATGCATTCCTAGAGACATATAAACTACCACAACTGAACCAGGAAGAAATAGAAAACCTGAACAGGCCCATAACCAGTAAGGAGATTGAAACAGTCATCAAAAATCTCCAAACAAACAAAAGCCCAGGGCCAGACGGCTTCCCAGGGGAATTCTACCAAACATTTAAAGAAGAACTCATTCCTATTCTCCTGAAACTGTTCCAAAAAATAGAAATGGAAGGAAAACTTCCAAACTCATTCTATGAGGCCAGCATCACCTTGATCCCAAAACCAGACAAGGATCCCACCAAAAAAGAGAACTACAGACCAATATCCTTGATGAACACAGACGCAAAAATTCTCGCCAAAATACTAGCCAATAGGATTCAACAGTACATTAAAGGATTATTCACCACGATCAAGTGGGATTTATTCCAGGGCTGCAGGGTTGGTTCAACATCCGCAAATCAATCAATGTGATACAATACATTAATAAAAGAAAGAACAAGAACCATATGATACTCTCAATAGATGCTGAAAAAGCATTTGACAAAGTACAGCATCCCTTCCTGATCAAAACTCTTCAAAGTGTAGGGATAGAGGGCACATACCTCAATATTATCAAAGCCATCTATGAAAAACCCACCGCAAATATCATTCTCAATGGAGAAAAACTGAAAGCTTTTCCATTAAGGTCAGGAACACGGCAGGGATGTCCATTATCACCACTGCTATTCAACATAGTATTAGAAGTCCTAGCCTCAGCAATCAGACAACAAAAAGAAATTAAAGGCATCCAAATTGGTAAAGAAGAAGTCAAACTATCACTCTTCGCAGATGATATGATACTATATGTGGAAAACCCAAAAGACTCCACTCCAAAACTGCTAGAACTTGTACAGGAATTCAGTAAAGTGTCAGGATATAAAATCAATGCACAGAAATCAGTTGCATTTCTGTACACCAACAACAAGACTGAAGAAAGAGAAATTAAGGAGTCAATCCCATTCACAATTGTACCCAAAACTATAAGATACCTAGGAATAAACCTAACCAAAGAGACTAAGAATCTATACACAGAAAATTATAAAGTACTCATGAAAGAAATTGAGGAAGACACAAAAAAATGGAAAAATGTTCCATGCTCCTGGATTGGAAGAATAAATATTGTGAAAATGTCTATGCTACCTAAAGCAATCTACACATTTAATGCAATCCCTATCAAAATACCATCCATTTCTTTCAAAGAAATGGAACAAATAATCCTAAAATTTATATGGAACCAGAAAAGACCTCGAATAGCCAAAGGAATATTGAAGAACAAAGCCAAAGTTGGTGGCATCACAATTCCGGACTTCAAGCTCTATTACAAAGCTGTCATCATCAAGACAGCATGGTACTGGCACAAAAACAGACACATAGACCAGTGGAACAGAATAGAGAGCCCAGAAATCGACCCTCAACTCTATGGTCAACTAATCTTCGACAAAGCAGGAAAGAATGTCCAATGGAAAAAAGACAGCCTCTTCAATAAATGGTGCTGGGAAAATTGGACAGCCACATGCAGAAAAATGAAATTGGACCACTTCCTTACACCACACACGAAAATAGACTCCAAATGGATGAAGGACCTCAATGTGAGAAAGGAATCCATCAAAATCCTTGAGGAGAACGCAGGCAGCAACCTCTTCGACCTCAGCCGCAGCAACATCTTCCTAGGAACAACGGCAAAGGCAAGGGAAGCAAGGGCGAAAATGAACTATTGGGATTTCATCAAGATCAAAAGCTTTTGCACAGCAAAGGAAACAGTTAACAAAACCAAAAGACAGCTGACAGAATGGGAGAAGATATTTGCAAACGACATATCAGATAAAGGGCTAGTATCCAAAATCTATAAGGAACTTAGCAAACTCAACACCCAAAGAACAAACAATCCAATCAAGAAATGGGCAGAGGACATGAACAGACATTTCTGCAAAGAAGACATCCAGATGGCCAACAGACACATGAAAAAGTGCTCCACGTCACTCGGCATCAGGGAAATACAAATCAAAACCACAATGAGATATCACCTCACACCAGTCAGAATGGCTAAAATTAACAAGTCAGGAAATGACAGATGCTGGAGAGGATGTGGAGAAAGGGGAACCCTCCTCCACTGTTGGTGGGAATGCAAGCTGGTCCAACCACTCTGGAAAACAGCATGGAGGTTCCTCAAAATGTTGAAAATAGAACTACCCTATGACCCAGCAATTGCACTACTGGGTATTTACCCTAAAGATACAAACATAGTGATCCGAAGGGGCACGTGTACCCGAATGTTTATAGCAGCAATGTCTACAATAGCCAGACTATGGAAAGAACCTAGATGTCCATCAACAGATGAATGGATCAAGAAGATGTGGTATATATACACAATGGAATACTATGCAGCCATCAAAAGAAATGAAATCTTGCCATTTGCGACGACGTGGATGGAACTAGAGCGTATCATGCTTAGTGAAATAAGTCAATCGGAGAAAGACAACTATCACATGATCTCCCTGATATGAGGACATGGAGAAGCAACATGGGGGGGTAGGGGGATAGGAGAAGAATAAATGAAACAAGATGGGATTGGGAGGGAGACAAACCATAAATGACTCTTAATCTCACAAAACAAACTGGGGGTTGCTGGGGGGAGGTGGGATTGGGAGAGGGGGAGCGGGCTATGGACATTGGGGAGGGGAGGCGAACCATAAGAGACTATGGACTCTGAAAAACAACCTGAGGGTTTTGAAGGGTCAGGGGTGGGAGGTTGGGGGAACAGGTGGTGGGTAATGGGGAGGGCACGTTTTGCATGGAGCACTGGGTGTTGTGCAAAAAGAATGAATACTGTTACGCTGAAAAAATTAATAAAAAGGGAAAAAAAAAAAGAAAAAAAAAATTAAATTTAAAAAAAAAAATATATCAGGCATCTGAAAACGAGTCTAAAAGCCAAAATTCACCCAGGTACTACTTTTTTGACCCAGTTTCTCTGGACAATGCAAACAAAAGCAGGTATATTGGTCTAAATTCCATAAGAGTTAGCATCATTTTTCTGAGCATCTTTGTTGGGAAATCTCCAACAATGGGCATTTAGGCCTGAAAGACCCCTGAGTTTTTTATTCTGTTTGGATTTTCACATGATAAAATTAGAAAGGGAAGGGAAGAGGAACTTCCCTGGCATTGAGCATATGAATAGGAAGCATCACATTTTGTCAATTAGAAAATAGTAACAGCATCATAGAAAGAGCTTTTCACCCTCTTTAGGCAAGCTTTTATTCTTCTACTTTAGCTATGATGTAGATCACACAGACAATTGCTAGAATCCCAGGACCCAGGTCTTCTGTTTCCTGGTTCCTTACTCTCACTTAAGTATTCTCATTTAAAAATCAGGAGACTTAACAGTTAAAATATCTGAACTTCAGGGTGCCTGGGTGGCTCAATAGGTTAAAGCCTCTACCTTCAGCTCAGGTCATGATCTCAGGGTCCTGGGATTAAGCCCCACATCAGGCTCTCTGCTCAGCAGGGAGACTGCTTCCTCCTTTCTCTCTCTGCCTGCCTCTCTGCCTACTTGTAGTCTGTCTGTCAAAAAAATAAATAAAATATTTTAAAAAAATATCTGGACTTTTAGTTTTTCTAAAACAAGAAAAAGGATGAGAAGGAGGTGGGGAGTGGTGAGAAGGAGGAAGGGAAAGGATGAGAAGAAGGAAGAGAAAATGAAAAGAAAAAGATCTGAGCTCATACTCCTACATGTTAACAGTGTGTAAAGTGTTAAAATCCCATTTTTTTTTAATAAACAAACTTATATTAGGTTAACTTTCTGGCTTTGGTTCCCCAGAAATGTGATAAACGTAAGATGTCAGCCAGGTGACCGGGCAACAGTGTTATAGTAAAAATAACCCAAGATTGGCACCCTGTATCAGGCTGAGAGGAATGCAAATGAACTATACACATCTGGTGGACAGTCATTGTGTTAGGTTTCCCGAAATGTGGTGACTCTCATCACTGGGCCCCCTCATGGGGACTTTGGAAGCTATGCCTATAGAAATGTTGCAAGATATTTTTGCTTCTTTTTAAGACATCAATCTTCTGGGTCACCTGGATAGCTCAGTTGGTTAAGCATCCAACTCTTGATTTCAGCTCAGGTCATGATCTCAGGGTCCTAAGGTTAAGCCCTGAATCAGCCTCCATGGTCGGGGGTGAGAGGGGGAATCTGCTTGGGATTCTCTCTCCCTCTCCCTTTCCACTTCCTACTCCTATGAGTATGTGTGTGTGTGTTCACTTCCTCTCTCTCAAATAAATCAGTAAATCTAAAATTAAAAAGAAGATATGGACCTTCTAAGTTAGAAGTCTCGAGGCTTGCTACATGAGTCTCAATACTTTGCTCTTAAAACATGACTGTGGGGACAAGAAAAAGTCCCTGATTTGCTGTTTGGACTGCTCCCAGATTCCCACTGAAGAGAAGGTCCGGGCCCTGGTCTTTCAGCATGCACTCTGTCCTGTCCTTATGTGAGCCAGAGGCCAAGTGTGCTCCATGGTGATCAGGTCTGTTTGACTGCCTAATTGACCCTAAGAACCCCACCAGGATGCACCTGCACCTTTTGGATGAGATACGTGGTCTCTAGTTCACTAGAGTCTTCACCATTCCTTATTATCTCACACCTGGCTTTTTCAGGGTAGTCTCCAAAAGTTTTAGAGTGCTTTTCCAGATTCTGGATAAGGAAATTCATTGTTACAGTAACTTGACAAGGAACCTGTCAAGCAAGGGAAGTACTGAGCATCTCAATATGGATGAGATTTAGAGAAATAAATATCATTCACCTACGGGGGTCTAACATGTTTCTGTTTTGGTCACTTGTTTGGTCTTTCTTTTGTATTTTGGACAAAAGCAAAAACCTGCCATTCTGGCCCAGTGGGCTTCCAATTTTCTTTTTTTTGCCCCCAGTTTTTTATCTGCTTCTGAGGTAAATTAACAAATAATCCAGCCAAAATCTTCAAGGCCATTTTGATTTACTTCAGAGAATTCTTTCTCAACTATTAATTGGAGAACAGGTTTTAGCATACTTAGTCGTCACATCTTAGGACAATTCCTTTGCAAATGTGGAAAGAAATAATGTTTTCAAATTAACTGGGCTCCATCTCTAAGGATTCAGCATAACAATTAGAAATGTATCTGTTAAATAAAAACTTAGGATGTGTGTGTCAGTGTGGATGTGACTAAAAAAAAAAAAGAAAGAAAAACTGGTTACAGGCTGTCACCAAGCTAGAGGAAGGAGGCCATTAGCACGATATTCATCATTCAGTAGTCCCAGGAACTTCATTTGAGAGAACAATCTACCTGCTTTAGTTTTTATGAACCCCCTATGAGTTACAGATGCCAGATGTCTTTTCTCTGGCTATCTCTCTGATGACAGGCATAGTGGCACATAAAAGGAAAAGCAGTCGGTGTTGGGGAGGAATCTCACAGCTTACGGCGGGACAGTCCATTATTAATGGAGAAAGTCGCAGGATAGTTAATGTACGGATGTCAGACTTTCCAACTTTCATTGAGTCCCCTTGGGAAGTGGTGCTGACAGATGTGTTGAAGGCAGAACCACAAGCAGAGCTGATAGTCAGCAGGGGATCATTAGTCTGCTTGAAGAGCTGGGGCTCCTGAGTGATTAAGAGGTAACAGCTTACAAGAGCCATGCATAAATTACACATCCCAGGGTCAACACCCCGAATTCTTCATGGTTTTTTTTTTTAAAGGCATACGATATGAATGGCAACTATATTCGATCAGTCAACAGAAACTCTGAAAACTTTGCTATTTCTTATACTCAGCGTATATAAAAGCAAACAGACTCTTCAATTAATTAATCCTGGATTGTTTCCCAGGTACAACTGGAAAAGGGATATGATGGGGCTGAACGTAAAAGGATATCCAGGGGAGCCTGTTCACATACTTGTAACTCATTTTAAAGATACCTGTACATAACAGAGATGTGCGTTTTTAAAGCTAGGATTATGGAGGATTAATTTCAATTCTCCCAGTTCTATCTTTTAATGAGCCCATTCATTCTCATTCTGAAAACTTCAGTGTGGCCACGTGAAAGCTTCTATACTTTAAGCTTTATGGATCTACCCTGACATTAAAACAGAGGACACGTGTGGCTTAACAGGGAAGCCCCATACATGAGGTTTGTTGAACGAAGCTGCTCATTGTCAGAACACTGACATATTCTGTGTTACTCTAACATACTTAGTCCTGAACCTGTGAATTTAATTCAGACTTGATTCTTAATTGTTTACGAGCTGTCTGGAATGCTGGTCTATTACAAGGTAACTTAAGTTAATTGCATATTTTGCTATTAGAGATTGCTGCTGGGTACATGGGATTTTGTTGGAAACAAAATGAGAAGGTGTACCAGTGGAAAGCAAATCTGGTATGGTATTTGCTACCAAAATAAAACATGACCTGTTTTAGATCACAGCCACTTTCAGGCTTCAGACCACTGACTTTCCCCATCCCTTCCCTGTATTTCAGTGGTTGATTTTTAGTGACAAATGCCCCAGCTGAGATAAGCATGGAAATGAAAATAGGAGCTATGTCAACTTGAATTTAAAGTTTTCTAACCTGAAAATGAACTAGTCCTCTTAGCATAATGTACTCCCCCGCAAGCAATTCTCTTAACTAGGCTACAGTGCCATTTGGGAATGGGGTGTTTATATGTATATTTTCTTCATTCCCTGCAGAAAGTCATCATCTGAGCATTGCTGAGTGCAGATTTAATGCACATCACTGCACACCTGCCCCAGTAACACGGCGAGGGCCTGCCACTAGAGACTCAGAACAGCTCTATGCAGGAGCAAATCGAATTATTGCCAATCCAGGCATTTTTAGTGATACGCATCTCACAAAGCAGGGTAGTAAAGGCAGCTATTTTAACTTGAATATCTAGATCGATTTTCACATGGAGAATAAGTAATAAAAGAGCTATATGATTGGCAAGATACCCATATGTTCATGCATTGTAGAAACGCCTCCAGATGATGCAAATATCTTACTCCCATAAAGTATGGTAGAAAAATGGTTTGTTTGTTTTTTTGTTTGTTTGTTTTTGTTTTTGGAGAAAGATAATTAACAATGGAGAACAATATAAAATCTAAGCTAGAACCAACTTCGGAGTTCATTAAAGCCAACATGTACTTGAATTTTAAATTTTTTTACAGAAATTTTCAAACATACACAAATTACAAAAGCAGGTACAATGGTATAAAGAACCTTCATGTATCATTCAGCTTAAAAATTATCAACACTGTTTCTTATATGTCTCTCGCCCTCTTTGGGAAAGAGGAAATAATGTTTAGCTGGTCAGAAGAGTATCTTTCTACTTTTCATTATTTTTGAAAACTGTGTTTTTGTATTTTTAATCCAGAATATGGAAAAGACTGAAACAAATACTCTTTATGGAGTTATCTGTATTTTTAATACTTTTCTTTGTATTGTAGATATATCCAAAAATGGTTGTTCATAAATGATTGAAGAATGTCATATTTACTTTAACAATGTCTCAGTAGTTTTGTCATTTATAAAATGGGAATATATAGCACTTACATGGTTGTTGTAAGAATTAAATGTTAATATGTGTAAAGAATTTAAAATTGCGCCTGACATATATTATCCAGTATATAAGTATTACTAACATTCATAGGTGAGTTTGCTTCCCCTTTCATTGTCTTTGTTGGATTCTGGTGCCAGGATTATCCCCATTTCATTTAATGAACTGGTAGCTTTTCAACCTGTCTTTGCTCTGACACAAATTGTTTGGTAAGGGAATTATTTTAAAAATTTGAAAAAAGAAACATTTCTTATAAAATTTATGGCTCAGAACAGTTGGGAAAAAAATGATTCTTGACAGCTTTCAATTCTTCCCATGATAAATGGTCTATTTAGATTTTCTATATTTTCTTGATTCAGTTTTGTTATCAATATGATCTCAGTAGATTTTTCATTTCATCTAGATGTTCAAATGATCACAGGATTGTGGACAGTCTGCTCTTAGGATTTTAAATCTTGTATAGAAAATTGTATGCTCCTTTTAATTTCCAATTTTGTGTATTTGTATTTTTCTGGGTTTTTTATGATTAGAATTGGGGAGAAATAAACTTGTATTTTTTTTTCCCTCTCAAAATTTCTCTGGGATGTCTCATGTGTACTGTTTCTATTTTCCAATTTACTTATTTTGACCTTTATTTTCTTTCCTTCTATTTCCCTTAAGTTTTTCTGTGTTCTTTTTAACCTTTATGAGGTGAATACTTAGTTTATTGATTTAGATTTCCAGAATTTCTTAATAATGAATTTCAAGTTACTTAACTTGTTTCTGAGTACACTTTTTATAAATTGTATCAGTGTGGATGCATTTGTTCTCATTTCTCCAAATTCTGAGATATCCATAAACCATGGTTTTTCTTTGTGCTTTGACCCAGTAGATACTAGGAAAATGACTTGAAATTTTCATGGATTGATTTTTTTAAATGTGATTATTGTGTTGTATAAAATTTTCAATAGCTAATTTCTAGATTAACTGTATAATGGCAGAAAGTATTAGGCCTGATGGGTACAATTTGAAATTTTTTTTCTTGGCTTATTATGTAGCCAGTTATAAGAAGCATTACATGGGCACTTGAAAGGAAATAATATAAATATACAGAAGCTCTCTCTTATGGGCAGTTTCACTTTCCATGGTTTCAGTTACATGTGGTCAGCTGTGGTCCAGAAGGAGATGATCTGCCTTCTGACATATGGTCGGAAGATGAATAGTAGACTAACAGTATATCAAAATGCCTATGTCATTCACATCACTTCATGTCATCATAGGCATTTTATCATTTACATCATCACAAGAAGGGTTAGTTCAGTACCATAAGATATTTTGAGAGAGACTACATTCACTTAACATTTATTACAGTATATTGTTATAATTGTACTATTTTATTATTTGTTATTGTTGTTAAACTCTTACTATGCTTAAATGATAAACTTCATCACAGGTATATATGTATAGGAAAAAAATAATATATATAGGGTTCCTATCTATATTTCCTAACCACGATTTCAGGCATCCGCTGGGGGCCTTAGAACATATTTCCTATTGGTAATTGAAGACTAATATATATTTTTAATTATTACATTATTCAGTTTTTTGTATCCTTATTTCTACTTATTTGGTCTGTCAACTTAAATTAAAAAATATGCTTTAATAATTCCTTCTTGTGTTTCCAAATATTTAGCATTATAAATCTTGACACTATGTTTTATGGTGTTCAAAATAATGTAACTGGAATGTCTCCATTAGGGTTTGTGTATCTTAATAATAAAAAGTATCTTTCCCCAACTTAATGTTTAATGTTTTTTGCATACAAGTAATACTTGGTCCTAAGCTAGAAAACTTACCATCTTTCCTTTTTAAAGACTATTTTGTTAGAACAGATATTTTATTTTGAAATAAATGCCATCATTAAATTGAACAAATTTTTAACGGATCTGATGCTCTTATGTTCATATGAAAGTTTTATCTCTTTGTATTTTCTGTCATATACTATATACTCCTGTATCTGTCATCTTTATGTGAATTTTTTATTCATGCTGTTCTGCTCTTCTTTACCTTTGGTCTTCGGATGAACAGATTACAGTTTATTTAACTATCTCCAGCAACTTGGAAGATACACATTTTTATTTTATATCTACCTTGATCTATATTTCCTCTAATTATTAGAATAAAGAATAACATAAAAACTTCTGATTCCCTCTCAATGAAGGGAAAGTACAACATGTTTTTACTATTGAAAGGATGACATGCTGGCATGAAATGTTAAGTATGCCATGAGAGTAAATAAAATAGTAAGTATGCGCTGATAAAATATCTTTATTAATTACATTGATTATGTATAGACTGGATCTTTATTCCCAAATTTCCACATTTGTGAAGCTTTCTAATCATTACACGTTCCTTTTTGCATTCCTTACAAAAGCTTATCTAGTTAGTCATGCTTATTGCTAATGCAATTTTCTACAATGTTGATTTGGCTTTTTATTGCATCTGCATTGCAGGTTTTAATTTGCTCATTTCTCATCTTTGTTAACTCTTTTTAAATGCCAGTCTGTATCAGAGCCAGATCCCTTTTGACATTAGCATCTCTGTTTCATAGAATGCATGCTTTCTTTGTCTTGACTGAAAGCACAATAGAGCTGCATCTTTGTTATGTTTTGTTTTACATCCTCAGACCATGGCTGACTCTTCCTTTCTCTTGCTCCCTCTCTTTATCACGGAGTATTTTCTTAGGTCACCATGATGGAATAGATTTTTTTTAAAGATTTTATTTATTTATTTGACAGACAGAGATCACAAGTAGGCAGAGAGGCAGGCAGAGAGAGAGAGAAGAGGAAGCAGGCTCCCTGCTGAGCAGAGAGCCCAATGTGGGTCTCGATCCCAGGACCCTGAGATCATGACCTGAGCCGAAGGCAGAGGCTTTAACCCACTAAGCCACCCAGGCACCATGATGGAGTAGATTTTTTCTTTTTTAAAGATTTTATTTATTTATTTGACAGAGAGAGATCACAAGTAGGCAGAGAGGCAGGCAGAGAGAGAGAGAGAGAGGGAAGCAGGCTCCCTGCTGAGCAGAGAGCCCGATATGGGACTCGATCCCAGGACCCTGAGATCATGACCTGAGCCAAAGGCAGCGGCTTTAACCCACTGAGCCACCCAGGCACCCATGGAGTAGATTTTTAATTTAACTCTATTTTTTTTTAAAGATTTTATTTATTTATTTGACAGAGAGAGAGAGATCACAAGCAGGCAGAGAGAGAGGAGGAAGCAGGCTCCCCGCTGAGCGGAGAGCCCGATGCGGGGCTCGATCCCAGAACCCTGAGATCATGACCTGAGCTGAAGGCAGAGGCTTTAACCCACTGAGCCACCCAGGCACCCCAATTTAACTCTATTTATTAACATTGGTTGTGGTTTAATCCAGGTCTTAGATTCACCAACCAAAAATAGGTGCATCCCTTTATTCACTCAAACTGACCACAGAGGCTCGCAGAATCCCCACCTCAAATCTTAACTTTTAAAGCAATTTGATAGCCATGTTTTCTTTCCAAATTACTGGTGTCTGGCTATAATCAATTTAGTAAGATTCTGAGGAACTAAGACAGCGCATTCTATTGCTTCAGTTATCACCTTCACAGTGAACTGGTATAAACCCTTTCCTCTTTCCATGCCCAATATGCCATGGTAGCTTCTGTATAAAGCATTAGTTAGAACTGAACTGTTGATTACTGGTGACTCTGGGGAGAGGGAGACGATGTACTGTGTGTGCGTGGGTGTATGTGTGTGCTATTAAGTATGGTAGGTTACTTCCTCTGGATATCTTAGAAAAAAATGTTTTCTCATAAGGGGACAGACATCAGACTTTTTAGTTAGATGTCCAGATTGAAATATATTTGATAAGGAAATACGACATGGCTATTGTTGGAAGCCTTTAAAGATATCCTTCCCATATTCCTTGTTGTTAATTTAGTTGCTTAGTCATGAGTCTAGTCTTAATGTTGTATCTCCCCAAAATTCATATTTTGAAATCTTATCCCTAAAGGTAAAGGTATTAGTAGGTGGGGCCTTTGGGAAGTGATTAGACCATGAAGTAGAGTCCTCATGAATGGGAGACGTGTTCTTATTAAAGAGACCCCACAAAGCTCTCTAGTCCTTTCCCCAACATGAGGATACCACAAGAATGTTACCTCTAATGAACCGAGAAGAAAATGCTCACCAAACATGCCTTCACCCTTATTTCAGACTTCCCATCTCCAGTACTGGGAGAAATAAATTTCTGTTCTTTCTAAGTTACCCAGTTATTCTGTTAGAGCAGCCCAAATGGATTAAAACTGTCTCCTACGGTTATATCTCTATTTGGCCTAGTTGTGCTATAATTATAGGTAATTCTTCAAGTAAATTTTTGATGACTACCCTCTGTTTTTAGTCTGATGAGAACTGCTTCTTTGTTTTTCACAAAAAGCTAGGTAATAGTAAATCAGCCTTAGCTGACAAGCGTCCATTTTTCAACACTGCCTTCTACTCTAATTCATCTATTTCATTTAAAAAAAAAAATCTTTTGCAAAATTTAACTTACTTTTAGAAAAACACCCAAATCTTTTAACGCTAGTCCAGAGCCTCGTAGTCTCTGTGGATATCCTAACCTTAAACTTGAACTCCCCTCCCCACCACTCTCAGGCACTACACCATGTCATATTTCTTCATAGCCAGACAACCTTCCCACAGCAGACATACGTACTGTTGCTCAGTCAGGAATACTATTCCTTCCCTCGACTCTCTCCTCCTCTCAGTCTGTATCATATCCTTCCAATAGATAAGCCTCATTTTACTGTGCTTTGCAGATACTGTTTTTTTTACAGATTGAAGTTTTGTGGCCACCCTGTGTAAAGCAAGTCTGCCAGGGCCATCTTTCCAACCGCATCTGCTCACTTCATGACTTTGTCACATTTTGGTCATTCCTGCAATACTTTAAGATTTTTCATGATTATTACTTTTGGTGTGGTGATCTGAGAGCACAGATTCTTTTTTTTTTTTAATTTTTTTTCTAAGATTTTATTTATTTGACAGAGAGAAATTACAAGAGAGGCAGGCAGAGAGAGAGGAAGGGAAGCAGGCTCTCCGCTGAGCAGAGAGCCCGACGCGGGACTCGATCCCAGGACCCTGAGATCATGACCTGAGCCGAAGGCAGCGGCTTAACCCACTGAGCCACCCAGGCGCCCCGAGAGCACAGATTCTTGACATTACTATTGCAATATTACTATTGTAATTTGGGGCACCAGGAACTGTGCCCATATAAGATTGTGAACTGAATTCATAAATGTGTGTGCTCGGACTGTTCTGCCAGCTGGCATCAGCCCATCTCTCTCCCTCTCCCTGGGCCTCCCTATTTCCTGAGACACAACAATATTGAAGTTAGGCCAGTTAATAACCCTACAATGGCTTCTAAGTGTGTTCAAGTGAAACAGAGTCCGCTGATGCAGAAACTTCACTATCTTATTTTAAGAAATTGCCACAGTCACCTCAACCTTTAGCAACCATCACCCCGATTAGCAGCCATCAATACCAAAGCAAGACCCTCCACCAGTCAAAAGATTATGACTCGCTGAAAGCTCAGATAATGCTTAGCATTTGCTAGCAATAAGTATTTTTAATTATGGCAGGTGCAGTATTTTTAGACCTAATGTTATTAGACACCTAATAGACTATAGCATAGTGTACATACAACTTTTATATACACTGGGAAACAAAAAAAAAAATCATTTGAGTCATGTTATTGCAATATCTGCTTTATTGCACTTTATTGGTCTATAACCAAACCCATAATATCTCTGAGGTATGCCTGTATTTTACACATTCAGATCACTGAACCCTATGCTTCTCCCAGCTCACAACCAAAGGTACACATTCTAGTGTGACTGGCTACCCCTTTCCTTCCCAGCAGCCCTGTAAGTCTTATGGTAAGGGAATTATTCTGTTTTTGCTCACTGTTTTCTCTGCCATATCTATGCCAATGCCTGGCAACTGAGAGGTTGAACTGAGAGGTTCTGCCAAAGTTAGATATTTTTACTTTTTAAAACCAATCTATTCTCTTCAATCTTGAAATCCTAATTTACATGCTCCATTAGGACCCAATTATAAATCCCATTTATCACAACCATTTCCACTGAAATAACCTGGAACTGTACATTGATAAGGAATGTTGGCTTACAGAAGGAGTGAACAGATTCAAACGGTAGCAAGACTCACAGACAAGAAGGTGTAGGAATGTCTTTCTTATACCTGGCATTCATTTCAGGGCTGTGTTACACATACCTTCTTTTACAGTAAGTGGGAACCACAAATGGAAGAAATATGATACTTAAGTCAGTTACATTTTATTTTCAAAATCTTTTTATTGGGGCGCCTGGGTGGCTCAGTGGGTTAAAGCCTCTGCCTTCGGCTCAGGTCATGATCCCAGGGTCCTGGATTCGAGCCCCGCATCGGGCTCTCTGCTCCGCAGGGAGCCTGCTTCCTTCTCTCTCTGCCTGCCTCTCTGCCTACTTGTGATCTATCTCTGTCAAATAAATAACTAAAATCTTTAAAAAAAAATCTTTTTATCTTTTCAAAAGGCAAAAGTTTGCATAGTGATAAGAACTTGGCCTCAAACACCTACAACCAAACTATTTTGGCATTTCCCAGGTGTTCTCCTGTCTATGTGTTGTTTAAGAGAATGAGAAAGCATACAGATTCCAAATTACTTCACAAAGCAGAGATTCTTCGGGTATTTCCGAAATGTTACATTATCAACTGCAACTATCTCCCCAGCTGTGCCCGCCATATGGATTTATGAGTTCCTGTGGAGTGTTGTTATAACACAACTCCTTTCCAGGGGTTAATTTTGACAGTAAGATTATGATAATGTGTTAACCTGCAACTATCTGACATGAAAAAATTGGGTGTGTTACACGTGGAGATATGAAGAGCTTTCTTGGCTCGATACAGAATAGCTATCAGTTGTTTTGTTAGCAGCCAGTATCTACAGAAGAGATCACGAACATTCTCCCAATCAGCTTCTGAATTAAAGATCTGACATATCTTTTGAAGTTCATTATGTAGACAGAGTTGGTCTCCCTGTAGAACTCTTACTGCTGTATTTGGAATTTTTTATTTATTCTAAATGTCTCAAATGACAAAATCATTAGTGAATATAGTTAGGGCAAATCAGCATGACTGGTTTAAAAAAAGTTTTTCATCCATATTGTTCATCCTTGATGAATGTACAGCCACTTAATTAAATCATTTTCTTTTAAACCAGTATTCTGATACTATTCTGATACAACATCAGAAGTTATAGGCCTATCTTTATATAAAATCCTACAATTTATTCTTTTGGATGTGAAGTTCACTTGTCCAAATGTGTAGTTTTCTCTGGTATTAGATTTGGCCTACTTAAGTTATTGTCTTCCTAAATGTCTGAAAACTGAATGAGTTACAAAATACATATAGCAAAAAAATGGCTCACTTCACATTTTTTCTTTAATACTCATAGGATCAAGATCTCTGACAGTATGGAACATTTTGGAGCCTTCAATTTCTGATCTCCCATCCAGAGTGTATTTCCAAATTCCAGGACTCAGGCAGCATTTCCTCATTCTATGAACTGCGCCATTATCCTGCTTAATTCAATGTAACATCATGATGCACTGACCTGAAAAAACACCAATTCCTTGTTGAAAATGTATCCAAAGAGCTGCTTGTTTCTTTCTCAGCTGAAAAGATGAGATTCATAGGGCATATTTCCAGTGGGCATTAAAACAAGAATGGTTCCCATACATCCTGCAGTGATTGTCCACTGGATTATTTATGAAATGCTCAGCCAGGTTCATGTTGTTGAAAGATTGGTGTTGATCATTTGTTCTGTTCTGGCTGGTACATCCCTGGTAGTACTCAACTGGATATGTAATGTACTTTTCACATCTCCAGACTCTTCACATCCCAACTAGCACCTGTGTTCCAACACAATATCATTCTTCACTGCTTTCTGAGACAGGATGACTCCAAAAGAGAAAGCTCAACATGAAATTGAGCTTTGTGGAATGATCACAGTTTGCAGATCATTCAGCTTTATGGATCAAATCTCAGTTCCCAAACGCAACTTCCTTTTGGTGTTAAAGCATTTGGCCCTGACTTTGACTGATCAATGGGTCTCCCGTTCTAAGGATCAAACCTGGAGATAAGCTCTTTGATTTCTTTTTTTAATGTTAAAAAGAGAGAGAGAGAAAAAAAAGGAGAGAGAGAAACATTTCCAACTTGAATTTAAATCTATCCACAAATACTCTTTTATAGTGCCTATCATTAAATTAAATACAGAATAACTGTCAGGAGAGACATGGGTAATTAGGGCCATCATTAATTAACTAAAGGGCTTTGGTTTCTGCCAAATAATGAATATAGAAATGTTTACACAGAAGCAAAGAAGGAAAAGAAGAGATAGAAAAAGAATTTCTTGAAATTTATTTTTGGAATAACTTTGGTTTAACTAAATGATTTTCTTTAGGCTACTGAAAGAAAGAAATTTAATTAATTGCTATTTATTCAGTAGTTGAGTTTATTTCTAAGTGCTATGGGTTTGCTATAGCTGTAAACCAGCTTCAACATCTCTCTAACCGGAACTAAAAGGAGAATTAGATAGAAAATATATGGCTATAATTCCTGGGGAACTCTTCTTAGAACCCAGACCAGCAATTCTCTATCTAGTTTAATTTAAGAAATTGGTGGCTTGGATGCATAAGGTTTAGAATTATTCTACAGCTAAGGAATGTTTCCTACTTAATATACTCACCTTTTTTTCTTTTCATAAGTATGTAGTTGTTGACACCAAGGCACAAAAACATGGTCATAAAACATTCAACTTGTTGTAAAGAGCTGATAGAAAAATTAAAGGCAAAAAGTATGTCGTAGCATCATAGAATAAGCTTAATAAATTGTGGAGATGATTAACATCAGAAATACTAACCCTCCTTCTTATAGTCCTATCCAGTGGGGAAGAAGCAAGTCATTCTTGGAGACATGTAGGGCCTAATTCCCTCCTTTTGCTTCCTCTGCTGATTCTTTCTTTGAACTAAACGATCTCATGTCTGTGAGAAATGGAGCCTGTATTTGGTATAATAAAGACAAATAATCCTAGTGGACTATCCTCCCAAACATGAAATACTCCACCACGCCATTTGTGTGGGACAGTTTATAACAAGTAGTCCCTGATCAGTGTGGCTCTTTTTTTCTGCTCAATGAGAGAAAAAAGGGAGGCTTAATGAATGAAGAAAACTCCAGACTGTTTCACATGACTCTAATACTGACTAAATCACTAATGTCTAAAATCTTCTTTGATTGGTAAAATGAGAAGGAAAATAAAAAGGGAGGAATTAGACTATTACATTTCAGATGAAGGATTTCAGGTTCACAGATTTCAAAGGAATATGGCAGAATCAAACAGCACAAACAACACTGCCTTAACACTGTTTAATGTCACCTGGGTGGCTCAGTCAGTTCAGCGTCCGACTCAATTTTGGCTCAGGTCATGATCTCAGGGTCCTGAGATTGAGCCTCACACTGGGCTCTGTGCTCAGCACAGAATCTGCTTGAGACTCTCTCTCCCTCTCCCTCTGGCTGGCTCTTCCCTCTGCCCTCTCTTGCTCTCTCTCAAATAAAAAAATAAATCTTTAGGGGTGCCTGGGTGGCTTAGTGAGTTAAAACCTCTGCCTTCAGTTTGGGTAACGGTCTCAGGGTCCTGGGATCGAGCCCCGCATCAGGCTCTCAGCTCGGCGGGAAGCCTGCTTCCTCCTCTCTCTCTGCCTGCTTTTCTGACTACTCGTAATCTCTGTCTATCAAGTAAATAAATAAAATCTTTAAAAATATATTTAAAAAAAAGAATGTTTAATGCCAAACACAAAAGAAAACAGAAAACACCCTGAAACAAAAAAATCCATAGTAGTCTATAGTACTGATTAACCTATTACTGAAGGTTACACTTTTCTCATTGAATTTTAATTAGATGTCTACTTAAAGTGAATATATGAAGTTTCTTAGGCCAGACAGAAAACTCAGAATGCATTTTCCATAAAAATTTTTAAAAAGGTAGTTTACTCAAGTTTGATTGACCCCTAATATACATATATTTTTTACTGAAGTGTAGCTGACCTACAATGTTATATTAGTTTCAGGTAAACAACACAGTGATTTGGCATTTATTTTTTCTTTTTTTTTTTTTAAGATTTTATTTATTTATTTGACAGACAGAGATCACAAGTAGGCAGAGAGGCAAGCAGAGAGAGAGAGAGGAGGAAGCAGGCTCTCTGCCGAGCAGAGAGCCCGATGTGGGACTCGATCCCAGGACTCTGAGATCATGACCTGAGCCGAAGGCAGAGGCTTAACCCACTGAGCCACCTGGGCACCCTGATGAGGCATTTCTATACATTATGCAATGCTCCCCATTATAATCTTAGTTACCGTCACCACACAAAGTTATTACATTATTGACTGTATTCCCTATGCTGTACTTTTCATTCTTATAACTTATTCCTTTTATAGTTGGAAGTTTATAGTTTTTTCTTTTCTTTTCTTTTCTTTCTTTTTAAGAGAGGGAGTGGGGAAGAGGAGCGGGAGAGAAAAAGATTCTCAAGCAGGTTCCAAACCCAGCATGCAGTCCTACACAGGGCTTGATCTCACAACCCTGAGATCATGACCTGAGCCAAAATCAAGAGTCAGATGCTTAACCTACTTAACCTACGGAGCCTCCAGGTGCCCCAATGCAAAACCTTTTTAGTTTGATGTAGTCCCAATAGTTTATTTTTGCTTTTGTTTCTCTTGCTTGAGGAGCATATTCAGAAAAATGTTGCTAAGGCCAACATCAAAGAGAGTACCACCTATGCTTTCTTCTAGAAGTTTTATGGTTTCACATCTCAAATTTAAGTCTTTAACCCATTGAGTTTATTTTTATGTGTGGTTTAAGAGTGGTCCGATTTCATTCTCTTGCATGTAGCTGTTCAGTTTTCCAACACTTATTGAAGAGACTATCTTTTCCCCTACTGTATATTCTTGCTTCCTTTAATGTAGATTAATTGACCATATAAGCATGGGTTTATTTCTGGGGTCTCTGGACTAATCCACTGATCTATGTCTCTATTTTTATATCATACTACATTGTTTTGATTACCACAGCTTTGTAATATATCTTATAATTGGGGATTGTAATATCTCTAGCTTTGTTATTCTTTCTTAAGATTACTTTGGCTGTTCAGGGTCTTTTGTGGTTCCATATAAATTTTAGGATTACTTGTTCTAGCTTTGTGAAAAATGCTACTTGTATCTTGATAGGGAATGCACCAAATCTGTGGATTGCTTTGTAAAGTATGGATATTTTAATAATATTAATTCTTCCAACCTATGAGAATATCTTGCCATTTTTTTGTATGTTGTCTTCAATTTCTTTCATCAATGTCTTTTTTTTTTAAGATTTTATTTATTTATTTGACAGACAGAGATCACAAGTAGGCAGAGAGGCAGGCAGAGAGAGAGAGGAGGAAGCAGGCTGTCCGCAGAGCAGAGAGCCCGATGCGGGGCTCGATCCCAGAACCCCGGGATCATGACCCGAGCCGAAGGCAGAGGTTTTAACCCACTGAGCCACCCAGGCGCCTTAACAATTATTAGAGCACAGGCCTTTCACCTCCTTGGTTAAGTTTATTGCTAATTTTTAGGAAGCCTTTAACTGTGCAGATTGCTGCCATGTTTATTACCTTTTTAAAAACTGTAACAACATATTTGAGGGGTTTACAGAACAAATAGAAATTTCATTTGGGTACCATAGTACTGTAAGAGGATTTGAGACTTATGCTGGAAATAAAGATATAGGGAAAGAGTGGCAGGGTAAAATGTGGATGAGAGAAAGTAGAGGGAATACACTAGAAGCGGAGGGACTGCTTTTTGAAGAAAATGACCAGTTGTCCAAATCACATGGTGATAAAACTAGAATCCATCCATTCTGATGTCAGTTTTTCAGGAAGTGTGATATAATGGATGGGGCCCAATATGTAAACCTCTTAAATGTCAGCAATACTTTTTTTTTTTAAGATTTATTGATTTATTTATTTGACACAGAGAGAGAGGTCACAAGCAGGCAGAGAGGCAGGCAGAGAGAGAGAGGGGCAAGCAGGCTCCCTGCTGAGCAGAGAGCCCGATGTGGGGCTGGATCCCAGGACCCTGAAATCATGACCTAAGCCAAAGGCAAAGGCTTATTAACCCACTGAGCCACCCAGGCACCCTTGTCAGCAATACTTAAAATCCATAGCACAGGTGTTATGGTCCCAGGTGTGGATTTGGGTGCATCTTAGGGTGAGACATGAGGGCAAGAGCTAAACTTAGTGTCTATACTACAGTAAAATGAATTGGAGCAATAAAGATGCACCTGAAAGTCTAAAGATACACAGAGCTTATAAGCATGGGAGCCAGTATGGGGCAGGAGTTAGGAATAAGGCAGAAGTCAGGTTAGGCAAAGCTGTCAGCCTGACAAAATGCGGATGTCTTGAAGATTATTCTGGGCATAGAGGAGAAACATTTTAGCATAGCAATATCAGTCCCGGCCCAAGACCTGTCAGCATGGTTTGATCTCTTTACGAAACTGAGTGAGCCTGATCCTGAAGGTGACATCTGGATGTTAGAAACAGTGTGTGTGGAATGACGGAGTCTAAATAGGGTTCCGAGAAGTTATATAAGTGGCCCAAGACCACATAGTAAGTTAATAGGAGATCTGGGTCTGGAATGTGGGTGTCCTAGTTTCGTGCTTTTCCCTCTGTCTTACAGTAAATACAAAATGATCCAGCTGAAATAACTACACTGTGGGAAGGCATGCTTCTTTTAGGGTTATAATATTCGTGGATATGTCAGATCAAATCAAGTTTCCTGGCCCCTGGAGATGTTTGCAAACAGAGAGGTTCTGCTCAGACAAGATCTACTTGATTTTATAATGCAGAAATGCACACTTTCCACCCTGTCTGCATATTAGAATCATGTACAGTGTTTTTAAAAATGATACCACAGGACCCCTCTCAAGAAAGGCGCACTTAATTGATCCAGGATGGGGCCTAAAGAACCCCTGGCATAGAAAATCCAGTACCTGTTTCTACTGTTGTCTCTGGGACTGGGAAAAAAAAAAAAAAAGGTAACGTTCTAGGCAAAGATAACTCTTGACCCCGCCATTGATTAGTGTGTGACCCCACATAATCTCTTTGCTTCGATTTCCTTATCTGTAAAATACATGTCCTTCCTTCTTAGAGAATTATTGTGAGGATCGGAGATAATATAATGGAAAGTAAGACATTATAAACACCATAAAGAACTCTACAGATGCTCTGTTATAAGGTCCCTGCATCTCAGGGCCATGTGAACAGAATCCAACTTTAATGGGAATGTGTTCTGTGTAAAAGCATCTAATGATGACAATTATAGCTGGTTTCTATAAAACCAGTAACAATGAAGATCATCCTAGAATCAGAATCATGTAGTTTCTTTTTAATACTCTAGGAAACCATACTTTACTAATAACACTGTAGTAAAATCAGGCCAGATATAAAATGCTACTTTTAAAGATAAATAGTTGAGAAAAAGCCAGTCTTCTGGCTTCATCTCCTTTATCAACAACCACAAAAAGGGAGTAAAGGTAAAGCCTGAGGTGACTATATTTTATTTTAAATTCTTTTAAATATGAATTTGACACAAAGTGCTCAACCTTTCTGCTTGGGTGATGTGGAAATCAAAGACTTTTATCTGAGCAGTGTGAACCTGGGCTGGGTTTGCAGAAGGTAATCAAAGTGGGTGGATCTTAAATCTGGTGCTGCCTTAGAGTCTCTAAAACAATAGATTTGTGGAATTAGAATATCCCTGGGAAGTGGTTGGATACCTATGGTTTTAAATGTTGCCCTGGTTATGTCTCAGCTTCCTGTCCATCACTGGAAGTGAGGTGTGTGTGAAAATCAGAGATGTAGCTTGGGGCTTCTCAAACTGTAATGAGTATATGAATCACTTGGAGATCTTATTAAAATGTCAGTTCTTATTCAGTAGGCTCTGGGTGGAGCCTAAAACTGTCTTTTTAACAAGCTGCCAGGTGGGACAGATGCTGCTAGTCCATGGACCACACTTTGAGTAGCAAGAATCCAGGTGACATATAAAAGAAAGGTAAGAACAAAACCCTCCTTGAAGAGTTCATGAGGAAGTCACTGGTGAATAATCCAATTTCAGTACAGTGGTAGGAAGAATCTCAAAGTACCTTGGTTCTATTGCTATTTAATGAGAGCTTGGTTAAGCATCACGAATTCCTGGTGCCAAGTGACCTTGGAGTTGATGGAAAGAAGGAGAAAATTCTGGATCTCACTTAACTCTATTTCTAACAAGAAGGAACACCATGGACAACCAGAGCCCATCACAGTGATTTCTATTATTTGGTGCTTGTGTTAAGATTTAATAGTAAAATCTATGCAGTGACATCATAATTGAATTCGTATCTATTAACCAAAAGATGACAAAGATGTTACACGTGGTGATTGGTAAGGTACTGGGTGTACCTGCTGACTGAAATGCTTTGCAACATATATTAATTGCTCATTTCTCTGTCACCCTAAGAAGTTCTGACACTGCACAGCTTATGAAAGAGGACATGCCGCATCCTTTACAATGGATTTCACACCATTACTCAGTACCGCACTGATACAATAAAAGGCTGACTCATTTCCTTCCCTCTGCACGATCTGTTACAATTGAACTGGGATACCATATGCTGGGTCTAAAATGCTCAGTATGTCCAGTGGCTCATGGTGATTCTGCCGGCTCTCAGGTGACACAAGCCCGGAGAAGCGGTGAGAGAATCACTGCGGCACAGTTTGCACCGAAAGGTTCTGAGTAATCGGGGGGATTTCATCCCATAATCATTGACTCCGCGGCCCAAAACTGATGGCTGTCTGAGATGCTCTCTTACACCCTCCAAGATCCTGTTTTCTTGCACATTTCCTTGCCTTGCCTGCCTTGCCTACAGTGTTCCTGGGCACGCAATTTCTAATAAAGCCCATAATGAGAATATTTATTTCCTTGTCTTTCACCATCAGGGCTGTCAGGAACGTCAGCACAGCTCAAGAAACTGGATTTCAGAGCTGCTGACTGCTGCCAACGGAGACAAGCACATTTCAGGGGATGTCTATGAAAATGTTTAATATATTTCTCTGTGGGAAGGGGAAAGTCTTCAGGTGTCTCACCATGTAGCAGCACAAAAACAGTCCAGGTGCTTTGCCTTTCCCAAAGATACCATTATACCAGGGAGTAGTGGGGCACTTTGTTTCTTAATATGCCTACAAGATTAATTTTTAGAGTTGCTGCCATGTTATGTAGGTTTAATGCTGTGAGGCAGACTGCAGAAAAAATTAGCAAAACCTTCAGTTCTTATTGTGATTCGATTTCACAATAGGAAGAGAAAAGTTAGTCTGAATGAGCTTCACTTTAACCGAAATGTGTGTCCAGTTAATTACTTTCTTCTTATAAACGACAGAACTTCAATAATGCAAACCTACTGGATAAATATGTTTAGTCTTTACTGAGTTACCACCATGTAATGATACAACTAAAAGGGATCTGAGAGCTTTCCTTTCATCTCCTCATTTTATAGATGTAGACGAGTGAAAATATTTGCTCAATATCAAATAACAATTTGAAATAGAGTCAGGACCGGAACTCATGTCCTGGACTCCAAATATAATGCTTCTGATACTAATTTGAAGGGAAAATGAGAGCCCTAAGGAGTAAACATCTCTCAGAACACAAACTACCAAAATCTAATCTGAATTCTCTGCCTGTCTTCAAAAGCCAGAACCTTGAATAATTCCATGTCTTCAATTTAGACTCAGAAGGGCACCTGCCTCTTGCATCTGTTTTTATACTTGTTGTGTCAGAAGCACAAATCTTTTAGCTATTTTGCTAATTGTTATTTCCTGCTGTAAAGGTTAGCTGGGGCCTTAGATCAGAAAGGAAAAGTTACAACTTCAGAACACAGGACAAAAATAAAAGGGAGTTTTCACATTCTCAGTTTAAAATGTTTTTTTTTTTTTTTTCTTTTCATCATGTGTTAGGCCAAACCGAAAATTAAAATAGCAAGGACAGCAGACAGCAAATTCAACTTTAGCCAGAATTTGCAAGAGTAGAGTTTATTAATCTTGTTACCTCAAGTTTTAGAGGAATCCCAATAAATGTCATTATCTATTAAACCTCCACGCTACTGAACCCTTTATGGGAAGTTAGATTTGTCTTTCAGTCATTGTTAGTCTTTTTAGCAGACACTGCAAGTTGCCTATACAGCATGTCTCTATAGTCTCCCTTATTACAAAATTATGATTTTTTTTTCCAGGGCTATCAAACTGATCTATATAAAATACTTGATTTCTCAGTCTCTTTTGTCACTAGGGGTGATCACTGACATGTAGGTAAAAGTCCTTGGGCAAAGCAAATCTTTCATAATACAAAGGCAAATTGAGACGGAGACTTCGACTTTTGTCCTTGACTCCTCCTATTTCTTCCTATCTGAACTGCAGTTTGGTACCCTAGCCATACCACATGTTGAGGACTTGTATGCAAGAAACGGCTTGTATCCTGGAAGACATCTTCAAGATGTCTTCTTTAAACTATTAGATGTCAGCTTTAAATTACATACCTCTGGAAATGTGAGTGAAAACAACACAAACTGGGGTCTGTTGAAGCCTGTGTTAGCTGGGTTTTCCGTTATTTGCAGTCAAATGAATTCCTTATTTATTTATTTATTGCATATTAAGGAGGGCACTTGTGATGAACACTGGGTGTTGATGTAAGTGACGAATCACTCAATTTTACACCTGAAACTTATGTTATACTGTATGTTAATTAATCAGAATTTAAATAAAAACTTGGAAAAATAAACAAAAATAATTCAAACAGATGCCTAACTGATCCAGTAATTATGATTCTTTACAAAGTGATCCTGGATTGGATCTGCTCCTTTCCCAGGCCAAATACAAGATGAAATCAAGCAACGTCAGCTTTGAAACCAATCAAGTTGGAGAAAGTACTGATAGTTTTACCTACATTGCCTTACCAAGAAACAGGATTCTGATCTCATTGGACTCAGACGTCTTTCCCCTTGTGCCAGGTAGATAGCAGTTGGGTAGAACATTTGCAGAATCTGACATTTTCCTATCCTAATTATGGGAGGCATTGATTCTTCCTTGACACAGAGGGACTTTGGGAATCTCCGCAAATGACACTTTTCCCTTAGCCAGTGCCAAGGGGGGCAGAAACCCAGCAGGAAAAATAGCAGTGAGTGAAGTGTGGACATTTCAGTGAATTTATAGTTTACCTCCTGAATGCGCTGGCGGGCCACACAGTAGTACCATCCCCTGACCTTGACGGACAGACACAGTGCTTCTTGTTCTTGTTTTAAAGTTTTCAAGATCTGTTAGGGGAAATAAAAGAACAAGGGTTTAAATTAAAAAGGCTTAAGATACTGTGGGAGAGTGTAAGTGTTTCAAAAGAGGATGGTCTTTTGCTGAAAAATAGGCTTTGTGTCATTTGTACCAAGGAAATTTAGTATAGGCTCTTTCCACATGATGTTGTCCCGTCTTCCTTGATTCTGTATCTATACTGTAATGAAGCTACTTGCCACATGTGACTAGTTAGATTTAAAACATATAAAATTAAATAAAATGTACACTTCAGTTCCTCAGCCATACTAGCTACATTTTGTGTTCAAAAGCCACATGTAGCTAGCGGTTCCTATATTACAAATAGAATATTCACATCACTGAAGAAAGTTCTATTGGACAGTGAAGGAACCAAGGTTTAATGATGTTAAGTGCCTTCATCAACATCTTTTTTGTAATTAAATATCATTATCAGGATGTAAATTCATGTTATCTGATGCTCAATTCTGTTCACTTCACAAACCGTTTATTATATGCAATTATATGTATCACTCTATAAGTACCTAGAATAAGACTCTGTATATGCACACATACACATTATATACATTGTATAAACATACATATACACATATACATAATTGTTTCAAAGTTCTTGTACATTTTCAAAAATTTATAAGGTACCATCCAAGGTTCTGTTTGGGGGGGGGGGAGTTCCCCTCTGTCAAGAAGGTCAAGTCTGGTTAGAAAGGTAAGACATTACAAATCCAAAGATTGCAGTTTGAGCCCGTGAATAAGCAGTTGCCAATGAAAGTGAGTTCATGTAAAAAAAAAAATATGGTTAATAAAGTGACAGACATATTACTGTTGAAAAAAATTGTTTTTTCTTCCATTCTCCCAAATGTAAATCTTCTCAACAAGAAGTATTTTAAGTGCCATTTCATTTTTGTTGTCTAAAACATTTGATTCAATAACCTCTTATTGGATTTGAGAATTACTCCAAGCCAAGTATACTCTGCAGGGTTGCAAGGCCATCTCAATGTGCACACTAGAGAACATGGACACTTATTGACTATTTCCTCCATGGTGGCCATTTTGCTAAGTATTTTATTTTATTTTATAATTATTTTATTTTGTATTTTTTTAGAACTTTTAAAAAAGATTTTATTTACTCATTTGACAGAGAGAGAGAGAGAGCGCACAACCAGGGGGAGTGGCAGAGGCAGAGGGAGAAGCAGGCTCCCTACTGAGCAGGGAGCCTGATGTGGGGTTCCATCCCAGGAACATGGGGTCATGACCTGAGCTGAAGGCAGACACTTAACCAACTGAGCCACCCAGGCATCCCTTGGTAAGTATTTTACGATGATTATCTTAAGTGATCCTAATAATAACTGTATGAACTAATTTCCATTAATATCTCCATTTTACAGGCTAGAAAGGAGAGGCCCCATGAGGTTTGTTAAAGGCTACATTAATAAGCGATGAAGCCAGGAGGAGAAAGCTGACAACCTTCCTGCAAAATGGGATGTTTCTATGGTCAGGCTTGAATTTAAGGAGAGGTCAGGATATTAAAAAATTTAGACACACACATATCTTCATTACCAACTTCTGGAATTATGCAGATTTTAAGATTATACATTATTATTTTCATCAATTAAGTACTTATAAAAATTTCACTAAACATCATTTGGTTGTCAGCTCAGGATATAAACATTATATGCTCTATAGCTTCCACCCTGTAGGGACCCAAGAGTGTAGTGGACATGACTGACCGGTAACACCTAATCACAGGAAGCCAAACTATGTCAGAGTTAAGATGTGAAACAGGACACTTAGAGGACATGTATATATTCAGCACAACACAAAAAAGTACTATAGCTTGAATTACATTGCTGCTGTAATATAATTCTTTTAATCCAAGGAGTACCAGGTGAGACAGATATGATACTTTTCTTTCAAGGAAATGGCTCTTCAGAAGAGATTAAGGGAGAGATTTAAAAAAACTTTATTATGGAAAATGGTTTAATATGGTAAACCATTATGCTTAAAAGTGACAGTGAATCATCTGAACTGTCACTTCTGCATATAGGTTCTTAGAATACGTCATCTAAGCTTTTGCACAAACATCCCATCCAATATTCAGAGTTGCATGAAAAATTAAGGGCTAATAGATAATAGAGATCAAGTCTTATGTAGGCAAAATGCACCACTGTTATGACTAGAGGAAGGGCATTAAGAAAGAGAAAGAAAATGAGAAACACATGCAATGATTTTTAACTGTCCTTTCTGAGTTTAAAAAACTAGACTTCTGTTTCTTCCTTTTTAGCTTATGAATTCTTGCAGTTCTACAAGGATTGGGCAGTCAGAATAAATCATAGTAATCTTATATTTGATAAAATATTTAGACATATTTCTTAGTAGTTAGTTGAAACAAATTCCACATGGCAAACCCTACTTATATAGTGAATGAAAAGACTATATTTAGACAGATTTGACTTTGAAATCAATTCTGTCATATATTAGCCATGTTGCTGACCTTGGGCAAGTCCTCATTTTTTCATAAATAAATGTGAATAAGTGTGTTTTGTTTTCAAGTAAGAGTCATGGTCAATAATTAAGTAAGATAATACTTGAAAAACACAAGGCCATACACAAAGCCTGTCATGCTACAAGTTTTGCATTCAGTATATGTTTGTTCTGTCCACTGAAAAATGCTGTAATACAATGGCAAATCACAACCCAATCATTTTATTTATGAGAGTGTCCCAAATAGTAAATGAATTCTAGAGAGAATTCTAGAGATGCTAAAAAAAAGACACTATATTTATGCACATGTTTAAGGAAAAATTTCATGTCCAAAACTGCCCTTTTTAGCTATAACTATCCATCCAGATCATAATTACTAGCAGCACAATAACTGTAGAAATCAAAGAACTATGTATGTGAATGGTATATTTGAAGCTTGTATACTCATGGCTCAGGCCTTTCTCAGCAAATTCCCACATATATTATTTTTCTAAGAGTCATTTTATTTCTAAAACCTTGGTACTAGGTAATGACAGCTAGCAACAGACATTACAAGATAGTAAGAATTGTTATGGATAATGCTCTATTACCATGACCATTGCTCTGATAGCAACAATAGCATCTACCTGCAAAATGCATTAAGGTCATACCATGTGCCAAGCACTTATCATATAGATCTCATTTAATTCCATCATAATTTAAATTCTCAATTTAAAGGTGATAGAAGTGAAGCTCAGAGACGTTTCTTTACCCACATACGAAGTGGTCAGAAAAATGCAAATTCATATCTGTCTCCCTCCAAAGCTATTGCTCTCAAACAACAGAATATATGGCTTCTGCACTGATTTAGTGAAGCCAGTGAAAAAGAGCATTCAAACTAGTTACTCAAAATTTTAGAGGAAAAAAAGCTTGAGTGAATATTAAGCTCTTCAGTAAATATGCAAGAAAATCCACATTTCAATGCACAAAGCAATGAGTAGGTGCATTTGATTCCAAATCTTCTATTCCTTTGCTTTTCCTTGTGGTTGAATACTCAATGTACGGATTTTAAACATTAGGTGAAAAGGATGAAATTGAACAAGGAGAAAACAATCAGAAACAACTCTATTAAGAGGCATGATTGTTGCATTGTCAGTAAGGTAGCTGAACAATGCAGTCAGGTACTAAAGATATGGCTGAATAAATGATGTATATGTATGACAAGGAATTAATATCCATGTATTGTGGCTTTTCAAAACAACTTGTTTTTCCAGCTCTGTATATGGTTCACTGACACATGATTCATGACTTTTAAAAAATAAATGGCTATACTTTTTGGTGTAGTTTTCATTCATCAGCATTTTACATAAATTTTTCCAGAAATCATATGCTAAGGGACGCACAATTTTGTGGCAGATGTGTTTTCATATCATATTTTTCTGTGGAAACAATTGTCCTTTTTTCTGCGGTGGAATGTAATATCAGCACTTCATTTTTAAATGAGATTAGAAAATATGCTATAGTACTTGGAATGTGTATTGAGCGCATGGAGGAAATGATTTAGCAGTTAAATTCCTGGGGGAGTAAAAGTATACAAAGGTCTTAAAGCTGTAATATGTGATAAATAATAAAAAGCCTTAATATATGAGAATACTTAGAATTCAGGCTGCAGAGTAAATCAGAGAGCGAGAGGAAAAATATCCACATATTTCCTGTCTGTAAAGTTATTAAATGTTTAGAGGAAAGGAAGAGATACTTCACAAGAAATACCTAGATGTATTCTAGAGAAAACAAAAATCAAGAGGGCCAAAGATATGTTTTGAGAAGTAACAGTAAATAATAAAGAGTAACTTATTTAGGCCATCATTAAGGGATTACCCATTGAACATGGAAGAGCTGAAGACATTCATAGGGTGGGACCAACCAGGGTATAAGACCTTTAGTTTTAAAATGGCCAGAAAAGGTTAATGAGATCGTAACATAGATCATCATTTGTTAAGAATCTGCAAAAAGGCAGTAGAAAAGGAAAGAAGAAGAATGAAACAGTAAACGATGCAAGTAATGCATGTATTTTTAATACATGTATTATTCACTACAAGTTAAAAATAATTCACTTTTTTCCTGGTTTCGGTAGGCATGGATCCTATTAATTCTTATAGAGCGGCCTTAGAACAAGACATTTCCATCACCAGTTTCCTTTGTTAAAGCTTCCTCCAATTTTGAAAGTAGCAATCAATAAGGAAATCAATATCAACTTGGAAAAATGGTCAAGTGATACATTTGTTATAAATACAATTTCCATAATGATGATTGCACCATTTATTTTTTTAAAGAGGTATTTTTAGAACATAACTTTAAAAACTGATTATCATGCAGCATATTTAAAATTATGTCTTGACTCTCTGCCATTCGTTCCCTGAATGTATGCATTTGTGGATGCACATTTACATGGTTTCTTGAATTCTAGAGATTCCTACTGAAAACAAGTCTAAATTTATAAAACCTTAGGAATTGCAAAGCCACATCTTTTATATTCTCTCTACTCAGGAAGAAAGAAGAAACCGTTAATGAAACTGGCATGGTTGACTGGGTTTCCCAGTGAGAATATATAGCAAGAGGAAAAACTGCATAATGGTTTAACATACTGGCTTTGTAGTCAGAAGGACCCGAGGACAAATGTGGTACTCTTACTTTCTAGCTGTACGATGGTGGTAGGTGAGTTATTTAATCACCCAGAACTTCAGTTTCGTCATCTCTAATATTAGGATAATAATCCCTATCTCATAGAGCTCTTTAAAGAAGAAGATCATGCATATGAAGAATTTACATACTATCTGATCCAAAGTCGGTAGGCAATAAATTTTAGCATTATCGTTATCATTTCTTGCCATCAAAGTGAAACTGTACAGAAAGTGACCTACTGGGGGAAAGCCTTTGAGTCCAACCCTCCACCAGATAAGGTAACACTAGAGTGGTCAAGTCAATTATACCATGGCAAAAAAAACAGATCTTCTTTTGCTAATCTTAATTGTGTTTTTAAGTCTAGACAGAAGCTGAAGTACGTAGGCTACCTTATCCTGTCCACTGCATGGACTGTATTTTTTATATGACTTACAATTAAGATAAACTCACATATAATGGATTCAGAAAATTTTTCTTAAGAACTTTTTCTTATGATGATACGGTCTGAGAAAGTTTGTTACTTTTTAATGAAAAGGTGGAAAATATTTTCATAAAATAGTAAAAACCGATATTTGTTTATCTTCTGTAATAGATGCAAACATATGATTTCTGAAACAGAAATAAATTATGAAACATTATATTATTTACTGATTATATAAATTTACTTATTGAACTTAAAGTGTTGGAAGTTCACACTATAGACCAGATGGAAATAGAATGGATATAAATGGAAATAGAAATATATGTATATATGATTGTAAAATATTGATAGATATGTTTGTCAGTATCTTGCTATTCCTTATGTTGTTAACTTTCCCATTTGTTTATTCAATCTTCAGCAAATATTTTTTGAGTTCCTGTTTTATTCCAAGTATTGATGTCAGCTATCTTATTTCTCTAACAACTAAATAAAACAAAACAAAGGAAAACATATGTCTACGCTAAACATCTGAAATTAAATATCCCAATTTGTTGGCAGTGTAAAGTAAGAGATCAAAATCTGATTCTAGCTGGCGGTCTGACATTGAAAAGTAAAGCAAATCTCTTTCCTGGAGATCTTTGTGTAGGTAAAAAAAGAGTTTTATTAATATTTCTAAGTTAACGTGTACTCAATTTACAAATGACTCATTCCTAGAACTGCTTACGACCTTGTTCTTTCACAGTCCTAAGGCTGCTACTATGGACAGCCCTATGAAAATTCTCAAGCACCTATTTCCAAGTACAAAGGAAGAGCCCATGGGAGCTCTCCCAGGTGCTAAACAAGACCACACAATATTCTCCCACCAAATGTCTGAATTTTTTCCTCACCCACTTCAGTTATGCCAGATGGAAACTATAGTTTAGGGATTACTTTGGAAATTACATTTTAAAACCATAAATGGCTGTAAATGTATTACCTTGAGAGTAGCCATTTACAGTGAAGAGGAATTAATCCAATCAGATTTCTTTCTCTTAATAAGTAATTAAGAGCAGTAGGGATTCTTTGGGAGTTTTAACCAAAAAAGAAACAAAAGAAAATGTTATCTATGAAATAATGGGGAGGGCAAAATAGGGCTGAGAAAACTCAAGAAAAAATTAATGACCTAAAAAATAGGATGAGGAAAGGTGTATAGAGACTGTCAAAGACAAATTTGCCTGGAGTCAGCAATCTTGCATTTTGCAAAAGAGGAAGTTATGCTCCTCTTTCTCCTCCACCACATTACTATAACATTTTTCTTTTCTAGCAACAAAGCCTAGGCAAGAACTTAAAATGTGTGTATGTGTTAAGGAGGCTTCTGTGGACTCCTTGGGAAATTAATTACTTTTGTAAACTCTAACTCATTAGCAAACAACTACAACAACAATGCAATGGAATGCCAGTTTAACTAACTTCCATAAAGAACTTAATTTCTCATTTTCCATGTGTTCATTCATTTAATCCTTGAAATGACTCTATAATGTATTATCACTAATCCCATTTTATATAAAGAAGAAGTTAACACCCAAGATCCAAGATACAGTATAAGGAAGAGAATGAATTATAACCCAGGTTAACCTAATCCAGAAGTATACACACTTATCCTCATTCTACATAGAATTAAATTTTAAAAATAAAACCGTATTTAGTGATTGTCTGGTTGACTAGTTGAGACTTACACTTTTCAACCTCTCTGCTATTATTTCCTTGACTTTTCGAGAAAATAAAAGGTGCTTTGTTGCCCTTTGCTCTGTAAGTGTATGACTCTCCTGTAACTCTTTTTGTGCCTCACATTGGTTTCTTTCTCTTAATTCTTTTTTTTTTTTGGAGCATATTCTATTTTATCTAGACCCTTGTGTTACTTAATAAATTAAAGAACAACTCAATTTAAAATGTTTGAGTTTCTCCATGTGTTCCATAAAAACCCGAACCTATCTAACTCACAAGGTTACAAGGATTAGTGTGATATGGCAACATAAATAATGTTGTTCTACTTTGGAGACAGGTGCTCTAAAATACAAGCTATTATTACCAGCATTTTTCTCTACAGGAGCTCATCTCTTTTTGCATATCATCCTGACTCTGGAGTGTTAATGGTTAGGCAGCTGCGTTCTGTATCTTTGGTTTCATGTTTACAAAACACCAACAGAAACAAGGATTTCAGGAAAGCATTTGGCCTAGTAAATTTTAGAATAAATCATGAAATATTCACTGTATTCTATAAAGGCCCTTTGATATCTGGTCCCTGCCTATGTACCCAGTCCCATTTCCTGTTATTTTCCACCTTCTTTATTTAAACCACAATAAACAGGTTTTGCTTTCTGTTCTTTAAGTACTTTAAGGCTAATCCTTTTTTAAGACCTTTGAACTTGCTGTTCCCTTTATTTGGAACACATTTGACTCATCTTTTGGCTCATCATTCCCATCCCTCAGGACTCAATTCAAATGTCACCTCTTCAGACAAGCCTTTTCTGAGGGTTTATCTCAAGTAGACCACCACTGACTCCAGTCACTTTCCATCACATCACTTCTTTATGCCTTATGTTTGTTTATATGCTATTTGATTTACTGTCTCCCCTAAATCCCTTCCTCCATCCAAGAAAAAAGCTCACTGGCACAGGAATCTTTTCAGTCTTTATCAGTCTGTAGTACGGGGCCCCAAACAGTGTCTGATACATACTAGGTACTTAATGACTATTTGTTCAGCACTGCTCCCTCCTGTTGCACACACTCCCTCTGTGTTTCACACAAGTAAGACTTGTTGGTCTAGCATGAACTTTCTTGTATTTGTCCACATGAAAGACCATTTCCCAACATCTTGGCTACAAAAGACCTTTGGGTGCTGGATCTTGCCGGAGATGCTCTGGAAGGTAACTTCAAGATAAGGTCTCTAATCAAAGGAATTGAGCCACCTAAGCTTAGAGATACACTCACCAAGACTGAAATACAATCAGGGTATGAAATAAATTTGCTGCTTGATACCCTCCTACCCGCTGACCCCTGAGGCTCAGGAAATGCCCAAGATGCCCAAGATGATGAAAATATGAAACAACAGCATGAAAATTGCATGGGTCTGTTATTTGCGATCAGGGCTCTCAGCTAGTCAGTGATATATCATACAATTATCTGTTTTTCATCTAGTGTGAGAATTCTGTAATTTGATAGACTTATGATCATTACAGTTTTGACAGAAAGAAACATGATTCTTCATTTTGTACTTTTCTTTGTGCCTTTTCTTCTCCCCTCTGAAAATTAAAATTAGCAAGTTGTAATTCATTGTACCAGTCTTCTTAATAAACGGGCAACCCTAGAGGGCAAATCAAATATATTCAAGTAACACTAGAATAAATATCCTCTGAAGAAATGCTGAAAAGGCATGTATCAGGAGGCCATTGTAAAAGTCAGTAATCTATAGGAAAAACCTTGAGAAGATATTACTAAATGGAGACATATGGGCCACAGATCATGATAAAACCCTGGAGACCATACATTTACCTGCCATACAAGTGGTGATGAAACACTGTGCTTTAAAGGAAAAGAAATCTTTTCATCTGAAACTTTTTCATTCCATTTCTTTTGTTTTGTTAACCTTTTAGAGATACAAGCTTGAGCAATTAATTCACCTTCAAGTTTGCCTAGCGCTGAGTGGCAATGGGTACAGTCACTAAGGAAGAGGGGCAGTTTCTCACGTCCTGCTCATAAACGAAACGAGGTAGGTGCTTATATATTTAAATTTTCTCTTATTTCTCTCTCTATATATTTTTTATTTGACAAACAGAGATCACAGGTAGGCAGAGAGGCAGACAGAGAGATGGAGAAGCAGGCTCCCTGCTGAGCAGAGAGTCCCATGTAGGGCTCAATCCCAGGACCTGAGCCAAAGGCAGAGGCTTAACCCACTGAACCACCCAGGTGCCCCAAATGTTCTCTTATTTCTATCCTAAAAAGTAGACATATTTCCCAAGGATCTTGGGAAGAAATTACACTGATTGTTAATTTTAAAGGGAAAGGCATACTTTATCAGTTTTTCCTGACACTCTACGCTCTGCAGTGAAGTTTTGCTTTAAAAGCAAATGAAGAGTCCTCACTACATACTTAGTTTAGGATTTTTGACACAATAAAACAGGGAATGGTGACTCACACAGAAAAATGCCAGTAATCATATATGGAGGGCTCCTAAGTAATTGGACATGCTTTTACTTTGGGGGAAATCAAAGCTATTGGAACTAACATGTTTGTTTAATCACTGGCTCAAAGAGTATACTTCTCTGCATTTTTCCTCTCTCTTCTTTGAGTATAAAACATATCTTGGGATACTGGATGCTGAATTAGCTGTATTTAGTATACTCCTTAAAAAAAAGTTAAGGGCATAAAAAAAAAAGTTCTGTATATAAATGAAATTCTCAGATGAAGAGCAGCTGTTATTTATGTTGAATTTGAGTTGCTTTGGCAACTTCAACCATATATTTTTATCTCATTACAGTTTTGAAAATAAAACCATCATCAAATATACATGTAAGCTATGTGTTTCTTCATCATCTATTTAGACTTTGCTATGGATGCTGTTTCACTGTTCTTATTTTCACAGAGAGAAATCAGAGATAAGCCTGAGTGTGGTAAACCTGCCGAGTTTTGGAAATGCCATCACTTAAGCCTCTTGCTTTAAATGCGCTGTTAAGGGAGATGAAAACTAATACAGATTCAATCAATATCTATAATATGTTTATGATGAGCACTTATTATATGTCAGCTACTATTATAGGCACAGGGGATGTATTATTGAACGATTAAAAAAAAACAAAAAACAAAAAAACAAAATCATCCTCTTCTCAAAGAGGCTAAAGTAGACAAAATGACCATAAGCCAAATAAATAAATCACACTGATGATAGGGCCTATAGAAACATAAGTTAGGAAAACATAGGGAAAAATTAGGATAAGGAATGCTGGTATGAACTTTTAAAAGAGGAAGATCATGTCAAAGGAGAATCTTTTTACTTCCCTTCCTACTTCCAAATGTGGAGGAATAAATCACTCTCCTTCTGCCAACTCAGCTCTTGGCCCCCACAGAGAATGCCAGGAAGGGTGTACAGTAGTGCCAAGTGGCTCAGCCGTCTTGATTTAGTACACGGCACTTTCTTACTTGTAACTGAAGCTGAAGTCACCTTAATTCAGGCAACATCTGAGAAGCCTAATCAATATTTTTATTTTGTGTCTAAAAGTTGAATGCAGTTCCCCAGCAAAAACAAGTATAAAACTTGAAATAACTCTAAATAACTGAAGAAATGGCAGAAACAAAGAAGCAGGCATACTAAACACATCCTGATTCCCTAAAGGAAGACAATCACCAAACCCGTACTATGATAATTTATGTGCTGCTTTAAGGCAATATTACAGTTTTCTGTCTCAGAAATCCTACAGAGCCAGAAAATTTCAGAGCTGGGAAGATCTTAATGCCTCAGTGTGTTTGGGCTGCTATAACAAATACACACAAACTGAGTGGCTTAAACAACAACATTGATTTCTCACAGTTATGGAGACCGAGGAGTCCAAGATAACGCGCTGGTAGAGCTGGTGTCTGCTGACGGTCTGCTTGCAGGCTTGTAAATAGCCATCTCCTCACTGTATCCTCCCATGGTCTCTTCCTATAAGGATACTAATCTCATTCATGGGGGCTTGACCCTCATGACCTAAACACCTCCCAAAGGCTTCACCTCTTAATGCTATCACATTGGGGGTTAGGATCTTAACAAATGAATTTTGGAGAGATGCAAACATTTAGGCGATAATACCATCCTTTCTTCAGTGTGAGCTCCTGCCCTCATCCTTAACTTCTCCCCTTAAATATTATTTATGGTGCCATATGTGGTAGATGATGTGGAGAATACGAGGGTAAATCAAACACGGTCCCTGACCTCAAGAAGTTTACAATCTACATAACATAGGCACATAAATAACTCCATTGTAAGGTATAAATCTGGTAATCAATGCAGCAGAGAGGTAGGGAGAAAGCGCTATGGGAGACGAAAGGAAGTACTTTTTGTTGGGGGTAAATCATCCAGTCAACGCTCCATCTGCACAGGTGATGAATCAAAGTGTATGGGAACCAAGAGACTTGGATCTCGGGTTTAATCTATGTCAGCATCCGTAACCGTAACCAGCATCCGTAACCAGCATCCTGGTTCCTCTCCGTCACAGGTCACGTCACAGGTCTCCTAACACAGGTCACTGCACACAGGCAGTGTAAGGCAGTGCAAGTCACTGCCTCATTCTATGGCACGGTGACACTGGGTTCTTATGAGAACGTTAGCTTCAAGCACATTCAGTTACTCAAACCCAGACTGTGTTAACCTTTGAGATTCCTGGTAGTCTTATTTTCCACAAAACATGAGAGATGCTCATCTCCCGCTACAGCCTCATCTTGCACGTCAGCACTGGCCTGTCATCTTTCCATCTCTGTAGTGTTTAAATTCTGAGTTCACTTTCTATTCCAATATCTCTGGGTATGTCTTTGCCTTATAACTTCTCTGCTGGAGTTTCCAGAAGAATCCAAGGTGATCCCTGTTCCTCTTCTCAACCAAGAAACCTCACTGTGGCACACAGATTTCTATAGACCTCTTTAAACACTGTAGAGGAAGCCAGCATTATCAGGATGCTAGAGAACAGGGCAAAGGATAGACACATTTTTAAACGTCTCTGAAAAGTGTGTGCGTAGTTGGGTAAGTTAATGAAGGTATTTTGGAACCCAAATGATGACAACAGTGCTCACATCCTTCTTGCTAACTTGGAATTTTGGTACTAATTCAGAAGTGGCTCTGGGATGTAGTAGTAATAAGAGCACATAGAGCTAAGATTTATTCGGTGCTTACTATGTACCAGGCACTAATCTAACTATATAATCTATATAGTTATAATATAATAATATATATTGCTAATATATATTATATAATATATACTTTATATATAATATATATAATCTAATATAATCTAACTATGGAGAATATTATTATCCTCTTAATAATATCATGAGGTGTGTATCAAAATAGTCCTTTTATATATGAGGAAACCAAGACCTAGAAACAATATGCTTAATTTCACATTGGTAGTAAATAATGTCTTAATTTTAACCCAGGCTGTCTAGTTCAGACACTCTAGTTGAGAGTAGAGAGCCCAGATATGGACCCTCAACTCTATGTTCAAATAATCTTCGACAAAACAGGAAAAAAAATACAATGGAAAAGCACATAAAGGTAAACATATAATGATTTTGTGGAGTCAGCAGAACAATACCAAGCACGTCTGGGAACTCAACAGCCAGATTTACAGATGGAGCACTGCCTGTGCATTCCTCCCCAGGATAACGCTCTCTACACTAATTATTTTGCTTATCATTCTGTGTCTTTTATGGTTTTACCAGATATATGTGTATTCCTAAATAATAAACCGGATCCAGCAGCACATTAAAAAAGATTATCCACTATTACCAGGTGGGATTCATCCCTGGGTTACAAGGATGGTTCAACATTCGCAAATCAATCAATGTGATAGAACAAATCAATAAGAGAAGAGAGAAGAACCGTATGGTCCTCTCAATTGATGCAGAAAAAGCATCTGACAAAATCCAGCATTCGTTCCTGATGTAAACGCTTCAAAGTATAGGGATAGAGGGAACATTCCTGAACTTCATAAAATCTATCTATGGAAGACCCACAGCAAATATTATCCTCAATGGGAAAAAGCTTGCAGCCTTCCCATTGAGATCAGGAACACGACAAGGATGCCCACTCTCACCACTCTTGTTCAACATAGTATTAGAAGTCCTAGCAACGGCAATCAGACAACAAAGAGAAATAAAAGGTATCCAAATTGGCAATGAAGAAGTCAAACTCTCTCTCTTCACAGATGACATGATTCTTTATATGGAAAACCCCAAAGACTCCACCCCCAAACTACTAGAACTCATACAGCAATTCAGTAACGTGGCAGGATACAAAGTCAATGTACAGAAATCAGTGGCTTTCTTATACACTAACAATGAAAATACAGAAAGGGAAATTAGAGAATCGATTCCATTCACTATAGCACCAAGAACCATAAGATACCTGGGAATAAACCTAACCAAAGAGGTAAAGATCTGTACTCAAGGAATTACAGAACACTCATGAAAGAAATTGAAGAACACACAAAAAGATGGAAGACCATTCCATGCTCTTGGATTGGAAGAATAAACATTGTTAAAATATCTATACTGCCTAGAGCAATCTATACTTTTACTGCCATTCCGATCAAAATTCCACCGGTATTTTTCAAAGAGCTGGAGAAAATAATCCTAAAATTTGTATGAAATCAGAAGAGACCCCGAATTGCTAAGGAAATGTTGAAAAACAAAAACAAAACTGGCGGCATCATGTTACCCGATTTCAAGCTTTACTACAAAGTTGTGATCACCAAGACAGCGTGGTACTGGCATAAAAACAGACACATAGACCAGTGGAACAGAATGGAGAGCCCAGATATGGACCCTCAACTCTACGGTCAAATAATCTTCGACAAAGCAGGAAAAAAAAATACAGTGGAAAAAAAACAGTCTCTTCAATAAATGGTGCTGGGAAAACTGGACAGCGATATGTAGAAGAATGAAACTCGACCATTCTCTTACACCGTACACAAAGATAAACTCGAAAGGAATAGAAGACCTCAACGTGAGACAGGAATCCATCAGAATCCTAGAGGAGAACATAGGCAGTAACCTCTTCGATATCAGCCACAGCAACTTCTTTCAAGATATGTCTCCAAAGGCAAAGGAAACAAAAGCGAAAATGAACTTTTGGGACTTCGTCAAGATAATATATCTAGCCTTGAAAGTAATGTGTACTTTATGAAAATGGAATCATAGTATGTATTCCTCTGAGACTTGCTATTTTTGCTTAACATTATTTCTTTGAGAGTCAACTTTGATAAGTTTGGCCCTGGTTCATTTATTTTCATTATAGTTTAATACTTTGTAGGAATTTACTTGTTTACATTTCCTTTCCACTGTCCACACACAGTTGTTTTTTTCCTACTCATTTGCCATTACAAACTAACCTGCTATGAAAGCAAGTTTTCTGGTCACATTTTCAAAAGTTTCTCTGAACTTCAATATATCTATATAGCTAAGAGTATAAAAAAGCTCAGATTTACTAGTTCAGAAGAGAGGTACACAATCTATTTTCCAAAGTGCCTGGGACAATTTTCAATCCTGCCAGCGTAAATGAGAATTCCTGTTGTTCCTCACCAACACTTAGTATTTTAATTTTTGCAAATATGGTGCATGAAATGGTAATTTATTACCTCTAACTTGCGTTTCCTTGGTTACTAATAAAGTTGGTGGTTTTTTTCATATGTTTATGAACCACGTGAATTTCCTTATTCTTAAAATACTAGTTCATGTAATTTACCTGGTCGGTCATCTATTAGATTTTTGTCTGTTTCTTACTGACTCAATGGATTTCTTTGGGACCCTTTATGGTCAGTTATACTTTTACAAATATCTTTTCTGCATATATGACTCCCCCCCCTTCCATTCTCTTCCTGATATTTTTTGATGAACGAAAGTCCTGTGTATATACTCATTTTTTCTTTATGGCTAACATTCTTAGTTTCTTATTTAAAAAACTCTTATCACAAAGCCATAAAAGTATATTTTTTCTTAAAGTATTAAAGTATTTTTTAGTTACTAAATTAGTAAAGTTCTGGTATTCTCATTTAAGTCTAGGTCTTGCCCCCGCCACAGCACCATACCATTGAGTATCTATAATCAATTCTCATCATTGGTGGTAGTTATGTTATATGCGACAGTTATGTTCTATAGAGTTGCTACAAACACTGAATTAGCAAATACTGAACCATTGTTCTTAGAGGGACATACACAGCTGGTTTCTCCAAGTTTGTAGTCACAACATTTTTATCAACCAATTAATACATAACCTTGTTCAATGTGTGTTTCTTTTAAAATATACTTTACTATATAATGTTGATTCATTAACACTAACTCATACCCCACAGCATTCTAACTCATGCTGGAATGAAGCTTATCTAACACACATGCTTTTTTCCATAAGGCATATCACAGGCTTCTAGCACTTAGGAACACTAGACTATACTCCAGCATTACACTTTGGGCTATTTTAAACAATGAAATTACCAAAAAAGAACACAAAAATGCAAAAAACATGGCAATAAAGAGATTGCCAAAAGGACATCTGTTTATACTATGAGAGCTGAAACAAGAAGGCAGAACATTACTTTGTTCAACTTAATCAGAGAAAGTCTATAGAAGGCTCAAATATTTTGCTATTTTGCACATGTTCATGGAGGATGAAGAAGGTGCTAAGAATACTGATTTGGGGGTTATCAATACATTTCAGAGATCCTCAGTCTACACCCAGCATCTAGCTCTAGACCGGGCACTTTGCTGGCATTCGACAAATGTCATAGTTAAATATTTAGTATTGCACACAGAATTTAAATATAGGTGATATAAAAAAATTTATTGCCTAGACCATGCTTCAGGTAATATATGCTTACAAAGAAAATGATGAAGATGATAATGACAGTAATAATGGTAATAGTTTAGCAATAACAATAATGACAACAAAACTATAAGACTAGTAGTAATAACAGTAGCAACTAGACCAATGATATGTTTCCTTATATTTTTATAGTACTTTATTTATTTTTTTAAAGATTTTATTCATTTATTTGACAGATAGAGATCACAAGTAGGCAGAGAGGCAGGCAGAGAGAGAGGAAGCAGCAGACTCCCAGCTAAGCAGACAGCCCGATGCGGGGCTCAATCCCAGGACCCTGGGATCATGACCTGAGCTGAAGGCAGAGGCTTTAACCCACTGAGCCACCCAGGTGCCCCTATTTTTATAGTACTTTAAAACACTGCTTTATTTCTGTTGAGTTTTCAGGAATTTGGGGATCATCTTAATTACCAAAGGCACCTGAACTACATACCCAAATGAATGTAACTCTTCAAAATGGACTCCTTGGGGTGTGCATTTTTCCCCATTTCTTTATTATGGTAAAACACACATGACATAAAATTTCCCATTTTAAATATTTTTAAGTGTATAGTTCGGTGGTATTTAATAAATTATTAATGTTGTGCTAATATCACCATCATCTGTTTCCATAACTCTTTTCATCTGGTAAAACTGAAGTTCTCTACCAGTTAAACAATAACCTCCCATTCCCCACTTCTCCTGCCCCAGCCTCTGGCAACTACCAGAGGCTGGTAGGTTTTTTTTTTTTTTTTTTTGTCTCTTTTTGTCTCTATGAATTTGTATAGTACTTATTTTTAAAAATTAAAAGAGAAATTACTCATAATAATGCCTCTGATTATAAAATATCTCTGTAAAATAGACAGCAATGGCATTAAGTACTTACTGCAGTGTATAGAAGGCAACGTTTGAAATTCAGAAAAGTTAAGAGATCTGTTCAAAGCTAAACATTTTTTTAAAAGAGTTTATTTATTTATTTGACAGAGAGGATCACAAGTAGGCAGAGAGGCAGGCAGAGAGAGAGGAGGAAGTAGGCTCCCTGCCAAGCAGAGAGCCCAATGTGGGACTTGATCCCAGTACCATGAGATCATGACCTGAGCCAAAGGCAGAGGCTTAACCCATGGAGCCACCCAAGTGCCCGAAAGTTAAACATTTAATAAGTAAATAATACGGTTGTCTCCATATTTTTACTATGGGAATAATGCTCCAATAACCATGGAAGTACAGATATCAATTTGAGATTCTATCTACATTTCCTAAGTGTCTGTCAATGGAAGAATGAATACAGAAGATGTGATATGTATATGTATGTGTATATATACACACAATGGAGAATTTTTCAGTCATGAGCAAGAAGGAAATCTTGCCAACAGGATGTGTGTGTGTGACATGTGTGACAACATGGATGAACCCTGGAGCATTATGCAAAATGAAATAAGAGAAAGAAAAATACTATTCAATACCACACGTATGTGGAATCTAAAAAAGGCCGAACTCATAGAAATAGAGTAGATGGTGGTTACCAGGGGCTGGAAGGTGGGAGAAATAGGGAGATGTTGGTTAAAGGCTATAAACTTCCAGTTGTAAGCCAAGCGAGTTCTGCGGATCTAATAAACAGCATGGTGATTATAGTTAGCAATAATTTAAGATTGTTGAAATTTGCTAAGAGACTAGATAACAAATGTTCTTATTCCAAAAAAAGAACTGGTAATCATGTGATGGGACAGATGTGTTAGCTAAAGCTACGGTAGTCATCATTTTGCTATAAATAAAGGTACCAAATCAACACACTGACACCTTAAAGTTCTACAATGTTTTGTCAGTTATATCTCAATAAAGCTGAAAATAATAAGTAAATGATTTGAGCCTAAAATCTAAAACATTTTTGGTGGAGATCGCAAACTCTTTGAAGGCTAGAATGCCATCTCACACTTCTTAGGCTCCCCAAACCTATCCCAATGTTCTGATGAGTGGACATGCCACGAAATGTTGTTCTTAACCATGATGATGATGAAAGCAATGTTATTTTGGACTGAAGAACAGAACCACAGCATTTTAAAATAGAGACCCACTTCTTTTTTTAAAATGCTTTCTCTTCCTCCTCTGAAGATCTTTATTATTTTATCAAAATTCATGAAAGGGAACAAAACTTACCTTTCAAAATTGACATGCTGTGCCTAGAGAGATATGTGAGGCTACAAAAATTCAACAACCCAGTTCAGCCGTATTATTAATATTGCTCTTCCTGATTAGTGTTAATTGGAATATTTTAATTGATGCAGTGTTTTACTGCCTTCACAGCTTGAATGAGTTGAAGTGCAGAGAACAATTTTTCAATAATAATAGCTAACAAAAATTACCCTGATCTTACTAAATTCTGTATGAACATATTGTGACAAGCAGATATCACAAATTCATTGTAGTAGAAAATGGGATGAATATCATACTCACTTATTCAATTCTTTTAACACATGTTTATGAAGTGCCTAATATTGATCAGACCCTGTTTTAGGAGCTTGGGACACAATATCAGACAAATATCAGACAAATATTTCTGCCATTGCAGAATTTACATCTGGCCAGGTAATGTAGAAAAATAAAAAACATGATAAATTATAATTACAAAGTATGCTAGAAGGTAGTGAGGCTGTGGGAGATGCAAAAAATAGAGCATGGTAGGAGAGACTGGGAGAGCTGGAAGGACAGGTGCAATTTTAGATAACAGACTCAGGGAAAGTCTGTGGGATTCTGACATTAGAGCAAAGATTTGAAGGAGGTTTGACCAGGTGAGTGTTTAGGGGAAACTATTCTATGAGGAACACCAGGAGCCCGTTTTAACTGGAGTTGAACAAAGGAAGAAAAGAGCAGTTAAGAGATGGAGTCAAGGAAGTCTTAGGGCAGGGAGAATGAGTGACTGTTCAGGGATTTGGGGGCCCCTGTAAAATCCCTGGCTCCTATTCGGAGTGTAACTGGAGAGACTACAGGTTTTTGAGCAGAAGAGCTACATAGTTTGATTTAAGGTTCTGTGGTTATTTGACTCAGTTCTGTTCAACCGGAATGATTGCCCATTGTATGGCTGCTGGTGTGCTAAGAAACAAAAGATGTAAAGATAAATTAAGCGAAGCCACAGCTTTGGAGAGTTCCCCATCTTGTAGGGAGATGTGGACCTGATTCAAAACAGACAACGGCAAGAGCTTTAGTGAATGTATAAACAAAGTGCTTATGGGAATACAAAGGAGAAAGCAAAATAGTTTTCTTGCAGGAAAAAAAAATGTAAATGTGGTCTTGGTGTCAAAAATATGATTTTTTAAAAAAGATTTTATTTATTTATTTGACAAAGAGAGGGAAATCAGAAGTAGGCAGAGAGGCAGGAGAGAGAGGGGAAAGCAGGCTCCCCGCTGAGCAGAAAGCCCGATGTGGTTCTTGATCCCAGGATCCTGAGATCATGACCTGAGCTGAAGGTAGAGGCTTAATCCACTAAGCCACCCAGGTGCCCCCCAAAAATAATATTTAAAGAAGAGAGGAAAAGAGGAAAGAATGCCAGGATGAGAGTGTGAAAATGAATACAGGAAACTTCATTCCAAATGGAGTCAAGGAGTACTAACAGGGAGCTCTCATGTACTACAACAGTTATACCTTGCATAGTTCAGCAGGAAGAAGTTAAGATTTCCTTTCTGCCCAGCAACAGCAAGATGCTCTCTCTCACCTGCAGCTAATGAGAAACAGTGACCACAAAAGGATGCTCTCCCTCTTTGTTCTCTGGACTTGTCTATGATTCACCAGTTTGGATCGTGATTATGATTACTCTTCTATTCCTGAATAAACTCACTTCCTGCTTGATAACCTCTCTTGCTTAATTTTTAAGGCTGATAAGGGACAGCACACGCATAGATTAAGAGGCATTAAAAATATGTAGTGTGGTCACTAAATGGCCAACAGGTGTATGCACAAAAATACAAAAATAAGAGACATAAAACCAGAAAGGTGGATAAGGGTCATGCAGGAGACATAGCCAACAGCCTAGAACTGCATTTGGCTTTCTACACAGTAATTTTACTAAATAGAATTGATTTTAAAATATTTTGTGGTTTAGTTGTAAAAGTTAAAAAAACACCTTAGAGATTCACAGATCATACTGCAGAAAAAAATCCAACAGTAAAGAAATTTGTTAATTTTGTTTAACCCATCATTTCCTAAACTTATGTGAGTTCTGTACACTTTAGAGGTGACTTTATTAATATCACGTAGAACCAGAGTTCACCAGTTTGGGGAACAATAATATAAGCAACAAGGGCTATAGTACGAATTTAGGTACGGAGGTGGTATGATGTGTTGAGCAACATAACAGTATCTGGATTTGGGAATGTTAACTGTCACATAGTAGTATGAAGTCAGGACAAATACTTTGGGGGTTTAGCAACAGAATAGGATGAAGCTAAAAATAAATGCAAAGTAATTTGTACCATTCATTTAATCTTTCTTCCAGAAAACTTTAAAGAACACATGATATTATGTAAAGACTTAAGCAATTAACGTTTCTTCTGATAAGTTTTAAAGAAAGAAGCTGAAACACAATGTGAACTGGTAATACTTAATTCATCTTTATTCAGAACAGTGGTACTACCCTAAATTAGATTTCATTGAATTAATGTAGCAAGGAGAAAACTTGGGGGTATATTTAGCTTATGTATTAAGTGTGGATTTTATTTTTAGATTTCAGCTTTTCATTTCCATTTTTTTCTCAGAGAAATAAGGGTGCATTAAAGACCATTCTATGGAATTAAAAGGGATATTGAAACGTGAATTTAATCAAGTGGTATTTTTAGATTAAGAGAGGCCAAAAGATTCTACTTGATTGGCTTTAAGAACCCTCAAATTCATGTCAGCCTTACTGATGAATTCCTCAACTTTCCACGTGTGGTTTCTAGAGTATCTCCAAATATAATCCTATAAAAGACATCTTGCAATAATTCCATTTTACTAAGAACTACAATGATGAAAGAGGATGAAAATTACCGAATTCAGATGTTCAAGTTGTAGTGTAGTTTAGGTCCCCCTTTTTTTGGGTCAAAAACCAAGCATGTAACTTAATTGAGATGCATTTGCATTTAATTTAAAAGAAGAAAACAAACATAAACTTAACTTCTTATATCTTAATTGTCAAGAAAACACTAACCAACAATGCTATAGTGAGAACAAAACATCCTATTCTTTTCTCCAGTTATTTCTGTGATTAATGAAAGGATAAGAAAATTTTCAAAAGTCTGAGAAGGCATTGTCTAGATTTTCTGCAGTAATGAACACATAGAAATTAGGTGCAATAAGAAGATTACTTTACACACTTCACAGCACTCTCCATAGCACATACCCTCCCCAATGTCCATAACCCCCTCCCCCTCTCCCAACCCCACCTCCGCCAAGCAACCCTCAGTTTGTTTTGTGAGATTAAGAGTCATTTATGGTTTGTCTCCCTCCCAATCCCATCTTGTTTCATTTATTCTTCTCCTATCCCCCTACCCCCCCCCATGTTGCTTCTCCATGTCCTCATATCAGGGAGATCATATGATAGTTGTCTTTCTCCGATTGACTTATTTCACTAAGCATGATATGCTCTAGTTCCATCCACGTCGTCGCAAATGGCAAGATTTCATTTCTTTTGATGGCTGCATAGTATTCCATTGTGTATATATACCACATCTTCTTTATCCATTCATCTGTTGATGGACATCTAGGTTCTTTCCATAGTTATATGTTTATTAAAAAAAAAATTTGGAAGGGGAGGCGAACCATAAGAGACTATGGACTCTGAAAAACAACCTGAGGGTTTTGAAGGGTCAGGGGTGGGAGGTTGGGGGAACAGGTGGTGGGTAATGGGGAGGGCACGTTTTGCATGGAGCACTGGGTGTTGTGCAAAAAGAATGAATACTGTTACGCTGAAAAAATAAATAAAATGGAAAAAAAAAAAAAGAAGATTACTTTACCCACAATCATATTTTATAAAAACCTGATGAGTTTTTGAATTGATCATACATCTTTTTGGATACAAAACAAATTTGAACCAAAGATATTCTTCTGTTACTCTAAAATAAAGACTGCTTGCTATTAGTAAAATGAGATGATCCTTACCTATTTAACAAAATATATTACAGAAAGTTTTCTCTGCTTCCCTTTGGGAGTGTCATCTGAGTTGTGGGCAGAAAAAAAGGCTCTGGGATCCCACCAAATCCCAATTACACACATTTCTTTCCATATTCTCTGGAGAGAAGGAAAGAGAATAACAAATAAGAATGGGGGGGGGGGGCTCTGTTTAAAATCACTGTACTTTTCTATCTTCAGTGTAATTTAACCTCTCACTTGAACATAAAGCATAATTCAATTGAGAAGTGTGTTTATAGCACATGAAACACAATAAAGCATGATGAAGTATATCTTAAAAAAAAAAAAAAAGAATGGGGGGGGGCGGAATATATGAGGCCAGCTGGCACCAGACCTTGAAGAGAAGGGGATGGATGTTTGAACTAACACCATAAGAAAAAGCCCTTCATCTCAACTACTCACTTTCCTGAAAACATGTGTATGCCAAAACCTTGTCTAGCGCTTTCTTTGGGACTAGATCAAAGTGCAGCCTGCCAGTTTCAATTCTGATGGATAGTCTAATTTGGATTATTTGTCCATGACTACATTACCTTCAAAATATGAACCCTTTCCAGATTATTTAATCATTTAAATATTCCAGGGGGTGTTAATGATTCTTACTGAAACCAGCAGAACAGACATAATCAAACTTATAGAGTAGAAATGTGAATATTATATAAGAACCTTGTTACCCACAGACAGAGAATTATAGCATCGCAAGTTTGCAAAGGACTCAAGACATCATTTATTTGGACTCCCAAAGGAAGTTGAAGCCTGGAGCTGTCAAGTGATTTGCTTGAAGTGCCTGGTTTGTGGCAGAGCCAGGATAAGAACCCAAGCTGACGTTTTTACTACTCTCCCATTCCAATATATTGTACTATGCTAACAGTTATTGCAAAGTTTTTTCTGAGAACATGGCTTTCCTATGAACAAAAAGGGGATGTACCATGAAATGAGTTGGGGAGTTACTATTTACTGTATCTCCTTCTTGGGATACACAAAGCACATTATAGCATCAAAAATTCCCAGAAGTCCTACAGAAAACAAGGCTGTGGACTGTTCATTGCTAATCTCTCCTAGAATCAGTGTCCTCCTGAGCCTACACTGGGAACTGCTACAGGGGAGCATCATGCTAGTATTTTTCTACTGACGGATCAGACAACAAATATTATTTACAGAAGGTTAAATATTTCTCTGATGGTTTAATCCACTTTGAGGACTAGAATCTAAAACATTAGTCTATGTTTTTCATTACTTGTTCCAAACTGTCAAAATTGGTGAATGGACAGGAAAATATACTTCAAAGATATGGAAGATTTGAAACATGGTAAATTTCCTTACGCTGCAAACTTTATGCCCTAAACAAGAACATGCATGGCACTGCAAGTTTTTATTTGGTATTCCCAACTATTCATAATCTACCAGAAAAATGGTAGGTAAAAGTTGTTACTTTTCTCAGATTTGAATATGAGTTACTCAGTCTCCAAGACTCATTCATAGGAAAGGGCTACATGAATGTTACATGAGTTCTTTCAACTTTCCATGACATAAAGCACCATGTGACTTTGCCATTCTGTTCTTACTGGGTACTCAGGAACTGTGATCAAGGCAAAAGATGGTTACCTTTTTTTCCTATTATTTCTTACCACATACCATTAATGAGATAATTCCATGCTGGTAGCCACAAATGAGGAGATCACAGAAGTCTAGAAATTGGCAGTTGAAACAAGTTAAGTCGTTCTTGGGAAATGTAAGTAAGAAATAATACTAAAAAGGGTCCCCCAAATAGTAGTGATTAAGAACTAAAAAGAAAAATAATTTAGGCACCTGATAGCTGCAACTATCTTTAATTAAAGCAGCACCATACCATATTTCATAAAGGTAATATCATCAATAATTAAGGGCCCACAATCTTAAAAGATGCAGAAAAGCATTTGAAAAAATTATCTGTTCATGAGAACAACTCTCAACAAAGTGGGTTTAGAGGGAATACCTCAACATAATAAAACATATATACAACAAACCCATTATTAACATCATACTCAGTAGTGAAAAACTGAGTTTTCCCTTTACGATCAGGAACAAAAAAGATGTCCACGCTCACTACGTTTGTTCAATAGTACTAAGAATCCTAGCCATAGCAGACAAGAAAAAGAAATAAAAGACATTAAAACTGGTAAGGAAGAAGTAGGAATGGGGCACCTAGAGATGATATATACTATACAAAGAAAATCCTAAAGACTCTAACAAAAAACTATTAGAAGTAATAAATGAAAGTAATAAATGAATTCAGTAAAGTTCCAAGATATAAAATTAAAATACAGATATCTGTTATATTTCTATACATTAATTATGAAGTAGTAGGAAGAGAAATTAAGAAAACAATTTTATTTATATTTGCACCAAAAGGAATAAAATACCTACGAATAAACTTAACTAAGAAGGTGAAAGACCTGTATTCCGAAAAGTATGAGACACTGATGAAAGAAATTGAAGACAACACAAATGGAAAGATATTCTGTGCTCATGGATTAGAAGAATTAGTATTAAAATGTCCATACTATGTAAAGCAATCTGCAGATTCAATGCACTCTCTATCAAGATACAAAGAACAGGGGCGCCTGGGTGGCTCAGTGGGTTAAAGCCTCTGCCTTCAGCTCAGGTCATGATCTCAGAGTCCTGGAATGAGCCTGGCATCGGGCTCTCTGCTCAAGCAGGGAGCCTGCTTCCTCCTCTCTCTCTCTCTCTCTCTCTCTCTCTCTCTCTCTCTGCCTGCCTCTCTGCCTACTTGTGATCTCTGTCAAATAAATAAATAAAAATCTTTATATAAAAAAAAAGACACAAAGAACATTTTTCACAGAATTAGAACAAAGAATACTAAAATTTGCATGGAACCACAAAAGGCCCTGAATAGCCAAAGCAATTTTGAGAATTAAGAACAAAGCTGAAAGTTTCCCAATCCCAGATTTTAAATTGTATTACAAAGTTGTAATAATCAAAACAGTATGATACTGACACAAAAACAGACAGAGAGATCAATGAAACAAGAAAGAGCACAGAAATAAACCCACACTTACATAGTCAACTAATCAATAGCAAAGGAGGCAAGAATATACGATGGGGAAAAGACCATCTCTTCAGCAACTGGGGTTTGGAAAACTGGATAGCTACATGCAAAAGAATGATACTGGACCGCTTTCTTATACTGTACACAAAAATAAACTCAAAACGGATTAAAGGCTTAAATGTAAGATGTGAAACCATAAAACTTTTAGAAGAAAGCATAGGCAGTAATCTCTTTGACACTGGCCTTAGTAACATTTTTCTGAGTATGTCTCCTCAGGCAAGGGAATCAAAAGCAAAAAGAAACTCCAGGGACTCCACCAAACTAAAAATCTTTTGTACAACAAAGGAAACCATCAACAAAATGAAAAAGCAATCTACTGAATGGGAGAAGACATTTGCAAATGATGTATCTGATAAGGAGTTAATATCCAAAATATATAAAGAACTCATACAATCTAATACCCCAAAAAAACATAATCCAATTAAAACATGGGCAGAGGACATGAATAGGCATTTCCCAAGGAAGACATTCAGATGGCCAACAGACACATGCAAAGATGCTCAACATCACTCATCATCAGAGAATTGCAAATCAAAAACCTTATACCTGCCAGAATGACTGCTATCAAAAGACATGAAACAAGTGTTGGCAAGGAGGTGGAGAAAAAGGAACGCATGCACACTGTTGGTGGGAATGTAAACTGCAGCAGCCAGTATGGAAAACAGGATGGAGGGTCCTCAAAATAGAAATAGCATATGATCCAGTAATTACACTGCTTGACATTTACGCAAAGAAAATGAAAATACTAAATCAAAAAGATATGTGCACCCCTGTGTTTATTGCAGTATTATTGCTTCCAAGATATGGAAGCAACCTAAGTGTCCACCAATAGATAAATGGATAAAGAGGATTATATATTACAATGGAGTATAACTCAGTTACAGAAAAGAATGAGATCTTGCCATTGATGACAGTATGGACAGACTTAGAGGGTACTATGTGAAGTGAACTAAGACAAGGACAAATACCACATGATTTCACTAATATATGGAATTTAAAAACAAAACTAACAAAAGCAGAAACAGAACCATAAATATAGAGCACAAATTGGTCTTTGCCAGAGAGGCGGAGGACTTGGGGGGAGGGGATAAAAGGGGTAAAGAGGAGTGGGTGATACAGGCTTCTAGTTAAGAAAAGGGTAATCAGGGGTGCCTGGGTGGCTCAGTGGGTTAAGCCTCTGCCTTAGGCTCAGGTCATGATCCCAGGGTTCTGGGGTGGAGCCCTGTATTGGGCTCTCTGCTCAGCAGGGAGCCTGCTTCCTCCTCTCTCTCTGCCTGCCTCTCTGCCTGCTTGTGATCTCTCTCTGTCAAATAAATAAATAAAATCTTAAAAAAAAAAAAGAAAAGGTTAATCATGGGGATAAAACGTACAGCATAGGGAAAATAGACAATGGTACTATTAACACTGTTGTGTGGTGACAGATCACTACGCTTGGGACGATCACAGGATTACGTACAGAGTTGTCGAATCACTATGTTGTACACCTGAAACTAATGTGACATTGTATGCCAATTAAATTTCAATTAAAAATCATAAAATAAAACCCAACTCTCTTTTTCTATTACAGAGGGAAATAAAGCCAAATGTTTCTAGGTAAAAGCAAGAGTTGGAGAAACATCATCACATCACTAATAGTACTAATGAGGTCTTAAAACTTGCTTTTGGACCTCATCTGCCAAGGTCTTGTAGGTTAATAGCAGAGATTAATAAGCTTGCTGAATAGATAAGATGATTAACTAGCCTTCTTATTGCTATGCCCCAAAAAACAAAAAAACAAAACAAAACAAAACCCAGAAGAGAGATAGAGATCGGAAGTGAAAAGTGTGATCTCTTTCTAGCAAGTAAACCTGTTTTCATTTAGGATGAAACTAATTGTGAAGTTTTTTCACTTGAACTCTAGCATCCTGTTTACAGCATTTTCTACAAGGTTAGCTTTCTTCATTTCATTGCCTGTAATGTGAAAATAATTCAGCAACTGAACTTGCTGCTCCCCAGCAACCATAATGAAAACAATAACACTTCCCTAAGGAGGTTACATGTCTCAGGTCATTGGTGGTGTGACAGAGATGTCCCTATCTTTTATGAAAGCTAGGCTCTGCTTTGCAAATCTTTATGCACTTGGGAAATGTTCCCATGAATACTGGTATTTCGGAAACTGTGTTTTAAAAATATGCAGTACACATATACCCCTATATTAATTTTATGGGTCCTATTATGATGCTCATTTTAAAACTCAAAATTAAACGAATGATCTTTCTCTCTCTCTCAGGGGAGATTTAGAGTTAAAACAAAAAACCCTTTAATATTAAAAGTGATTGCTAAGTAAATGGAATTGGTTGTGACAGTTGTCTCATAGCAAGATGATTTCTATAGCTGATTTTCTGTGAAGGACTTCCATGTTTAGCACAATAATGCTACAATAATTCAAGTGCATTTGTTAATTCACTTTTGCTTGGCCAGTTCACAGTCTGAATTAGTACATATTCAGCAGCAAACGAAAAGATGCACAGATATCAATTAGTTTTGGATGCTTTCAAAACATCATTTAATGGGGTGCTGGGGTGGTGCACTTATATAAGTGTCCAATTCTGGGTTTCAGCTCTGGTGCTGATTGCAGGGTCATTATAATGAGCCCTGTGCTTGGCTCTGTGCTCAGCATGGGGTCTTTTTGAAACAACCTCTCCTTCTCCCTCTGTCCCTCCCCTACCATGCTCACTGTCTCTCTCCAAAATAAGTAGATCTTTAAAATAATATCATTCAAGGGCACCTGGGTGGCTCAGTTGGTTAAGCAACTGCTTTTGGCTCAAGTCATAATCCCGGAGTCCTGGGATCAAGGCCCACATCAGGCTCCCAGCTCCATGGGGATACTGCTTCTCCCTCTGACCTTCTCCTCTCTCATGCTCTCTCTCTCAAATAAATTTAAAAAATCATTCAAAACTAAAAGCAATATTAATATTCAAGCCAATTAATACTTTCTCATAAGCTAGAAGGATTATGATTCCTGAAATGACCCATCCCTGGAATAAGGATTATACACAGTCATTGTCAACAAAGTTATGTACTAGAAATCTCTTTTGTTTGATTCAAGTAGTCCAGCAGAGCTCACTGCAAAAATGTGCAATTGAGATCTATACGGGAGAGCACAGGGAGCATCTAAACATATAGAGATGGGGTATAGTGGGCTCAACAGTGGCTCCCAAAAAGATCTGTGTCTTAACCCCCAGAAACTATGAGTGTGAATCTACCTAGAAAAAGGTCTTTGCAGATGTAATTAAGGATCTTCAGATGAGAGGATCATCTTGGATTATCTGAGTAGGACCGAAAGCCAATCTTGAGTGTCTTTAATAAGAGTGAGGCAGAGGGAAATGAGACATTACCACGGGGGAGAAGTCATGTGAGGACGGAGGCAGAGATGAGAAGCACGTGCAGGAATGGCAGAGATTTTCCTTACACCTACCACAGGGAGTGTATCCCTACCAAGTTTTGGACCCTAAGCTCCTTAACTGTGAGAGAACAACTTTCTGTTGCTTTAAGCCATCAAATTTGTGATAATTTGTTAGGGCAGCTTCAAGAAGCTAATGCATCAGGCTTTTGTCCTCCTGCTATGTGAACCTGGGGAAGAGTATTTGTGTAAGCCTCAGTTCCTTTATCTTTTGAAAAGTATCTTTCTAAACTATGTAATAAAAATAATAATAATATCAATTAATAATATTAACACCACCACCATCATTTGTATAACTCCTTACAATAATCCTGTGGGTTGTGTTATAAAACTCTTATAAAGTAATAATCTCAGAGAAGTAAAATGGCTCATCCTTGTTGAAACATGGAGTTTGTAGAGACTCAACCCTTGATCTTCCTCTTCTCCTTTTGTCATTGAATAGATAAGACATTTAGGACACTGTGATAGCTCTGGTAATGTGGAGTTTACAGTCAAGCAGGGAGGACAAGTGTTCAGTAAGCAACTAAATCCAATCTCATTTGAATTTTATACATAAACCGAAGTAATAATACCTGCTACTTGTGCAAATTAGTGGTGGCAGATGCTGATTATCATCAAGTATTTATCTCTTTCATGTAGAGAGTTTGCACCAAAGATAGGATTTTCTATGGAGCAGAAAAAAGTCAAGAAAATGTACAAGTTCTAGATGGCATGAAGGGAGAAGTCACTGGTCATTGAAGTGCTTTTGTGGAAGGTAACTTGTTTTATGATAAATATCAAACTCACTCCGGTTCAACAAAAAGCTGTTGGATAAATCCATACGATAATCACAGAAAGCAAAGCAACTTTCATGGACTTACAACCTGGAGACTGGTTTGCCTAGCATGTTAAACAGAAAGTTCTCAAGCAGAACATCTCACAGTACATTTGTCAGCTGGGGGCCTGAGTCATATAGAGCACATCTGCCCACTTAGTCCCTTCCTTTGCATGCTTGACCAGTTCTGTTCCTCTGCCTTCTGAGGAGGTTGCAAAGTGACTATCCTTGAAGGTCTTTTCAAAAAAAAAAAAGCAAGCATCTGTCATAGATGGCTCAGTCATTCACCTGATGGAAAGAAGCAAGCTGGCCTAGCTGATTTCCTGAGATCTATGATGGCTTGATGTCTCTTTCATTTCAGTTCACTTAGCCACAGTTGAATCACTTCAGATGGCCACAAGTACTGAAGGGGGAATCTGACCCAGAGAAACTGTAGCACCGAGAACATAGGAATCTGAAAACTGAGGTTCAGATTCTAACTTCACCATATACTGTGTGACTCCAGGTAAAGGACTTCATTTGGCTTACTGTAGGCTTTCTCATTTTTAAAAGAGGTAATGAGGGGCGCCTGGGTGGCTCAGTGGTTTAAGTCTCTGCCTTCGGCTCGGGTCATGATCTCGGGGTCCTGGGATCGAGCCCCGCGTCGGGCTCTCTGCTCAGTGGGGAGCCTGTTTCTCCCTCTCTCTCTGCCTGCCTCTCTGCCTACTTGTTACCTCTCTCTCTGTCAATTAAAATAAATAAAATTAAAAAAAAAGAGAGATAATGATTTTTCTCCCCTAAAAATGAAGTGAGATCATGCTTGTATATTGCGTAACCTGGCATCTGGTAAATGCTAAGCACTAGATGGCAACTGCTCCTATTATCCACAATCATCATCGTTATTACCTCCACCTTCTCATAGAAAAAAGCTACCTCACTTAATAAACCCTACCAAATGGGTAGAAACCATAAACATTTCCCTCATCTAATGTGGCCAGAATCATTGGTTGGGTTCAAAATGAAAAATTCATTCTTCACCTTGCAACCAGACACGTACCTTTCCAATGCTTTTCTAGTTTAGTTTCTTCTTCCCTTTGCCTCTCTGTGTTGTTTTTTGGATTCCCTCTGTTTTCCATCAGAAGGAAACTTGTGAGTTGCATCCACTTAGGCAACCATGTCAGGGCTAAGACCTCTCAGGCATGACGACTTAATTAACAACAATAAACAGTATTCCATATTTTACATGTGTTAGATACTTAGTGCTTGCAACTGACTCATGGGTTAGATACTGGTGTTACCATTACTGCTGTTATTACTGTTTCATAGATGAGGAAACAGTTCAGAGTAAAGGATCTGCCCAGAGGCGTACAGCTATAAAGGGGAATCAAAATTTGATCCTACACCATGTAGTTCTAGAGACGTCTTTCAAATGGTCAGACAAATTCCTAGGGATCCTGAATCAATATCATTAAGACTAAAAGGATACAACATCACACAGAATGAAGATCTAGTTGGTACACGGGGGACATTCTTAAAGCATAAAGAGAAAAAAATATGTGTGGATGTACAGACAGAATCAACTTTTTTTTCTTCTTGATTGTCATGTCTCTGAGTAACTGGTATGTTGAATTTGGTAGACCAAAAGGACAGGAGAATCAGCCCAAGATGTGTTGTGCCTGCCAAACATAATGATTAAAATGCTTTCAAACACTGAATACTATGAACATTGAATACTATAAAAAGAGCATGCTTACTCTGGTCTAGCACAGTTTTCACCTCTCTTTGGGCTTATATCCATCCCTATGATCCACCCATTCATGCTGCCTATATGGGCTCTACCTGGGTTTGGGTTTCTAACTTCTGAGAGAGCAATAGTGTTGGTTGTTATTATCTCTATTTTCTAAATGTCTGCAAATAAATATTTCAGCAGGCAATGAGATGAATATAACCAATCTATATAACCTAAAATTTAAAATCATGGTACAATAGTCTATTCTCTGGCAAATATATACCCAGAAAACCGGAAAGTGTTATGGTTAGTCAAAACCTATACTGACGTTTCCAGAGGAATTATGCATGGCACCTTTATTATAAATATTGTAAGATGAAAAAGAAGCAAGAAAATTACAGAGTTCAACCAACTAGAGAATGGATTCGTCATGAACATTCATTAAATGTCAACCTGGTGGATTAGGAACAGCAGTAATTATCCTGTGGTGATCAAATGATAGCTCAATATGCCAAAAATGGATTTTTTTATGTAACAATTCTTTTATAGTCTTCAGTTCAAGTGCTGTTTAAAAAAAATTATTTATTTATTTGAGAGAGAGAGAATGCATGAGAGAGAGAGAGAGGGAGAGAGAGAGAGGGAGCATAAGCAGGGGAAGGGGCAGAGGGAGAAGCAGACTTCCTGCTGAGGAGGGAGCCCAACGCAGACTTGATCCCAGGACTCTGGGATCATGACCTGAGCTAAAGGTAGATGCTTAACCAACTAAGCCCCTCAGGTGCCCCCAAATGCTGTCTTATAACGGACACATAAGATGGGTTTGAATTTTCCTAAGCACTAGAAACTTTACAGCAAAAATTTTGGTATTTTCAAGTAATCCCTAGAGAAAAGTTTAAAAGTCTGGGGCACCTGGGTGGCTCAGTCAGGTGACTGCCTTCCTTCAGGTCATGATCCTGGGGTCTTCAGATCGAGTCCCATGTCAGGCTTCCTACTCAGCAGGGAGCCTGCTTCTCCCTCACTTCCCACTGTGCTCTCTCTTGCTATCTTTCTTTCTCAAATAAATAAATAAAATCTTTTTTAAAAAAGGTTAAAAGACTGAATCCTACACAGAAAAATCACAATTACTTTCTATTTCCTTTGGCTCCTACCTCCTCCTCTCATACCTTCTAATACTAGATCCCCATGAAAACCTCAATGACATACCTCTGGAGATAAAGTAGGGGGATAGTGTGAAAAACATAGGCATGATGGGGGAAAGGGAGAACAGGAAACCCTAATAATGGCATTGGGACTTCAGCTAACAATTGTGACTTTCAAAATGCATTGCATCAAGAGCCTCAATTGCCTTTGCCTTTATAATTAGGAAACTGGATCAGTGTTCTAAGGGATCTCTTACATAGCCAAGTAAACTCATGGATCAAGCCAGGACATTTAACAGAAACACAAAACTGATTCCAGGTCACTCTTTTACCCTAAGACTATAATCTCCCTTAAAAGCACTTCATAAACATCAAGTTGCTTTTCCTCACCAGAGCGCTCTAGGATACATGTCTTCTTTTTCCTTTTCTTTTTTTTTTTTTTATTTTTTTTTAAGGATTATTTATTTATTTATTTGATCTTTTTCCTTTTCTTTATTATGCATTAAAGAGCAGAGAGATAAAGAAAAGTAGTAGCTTATCCTGGAAACGATGGGGAAGGAGCACTGAAATGGTTTTCAAAGTAAAGCGGTACTGACTTTTAGTCCCTGAACTGAATCATGACACCTCGTCTCCTGTCTGCCCAGTGGTGTATCATAACTTCTTAGAAAAACAGCCAGAATTTTCTGGAGGTTAGGCTAATTATTTGTTAGTAAGGGAGGCAGGACCTGCTATGAACTATATATATTCCTCTCCATAAATAAAATTTTAAAATCCGTACAATCAGAAAGTAGGAATCAGTTATGGATATATATTTTGAACTCCTTATTGTTACTAGGAAACCATTTAATGCAAAGGTGCTCCATGAAAGGAAGACTAAGAGGGTTAATACATTGTCCCCAGCTATCTTACTCATTTCACGCATACATCTAGGATATAGCTTGGACCTGATTCACAGTACAGTATTATTGTTTTGTCTTCTTTCCATTTTTTTAACTTTGTGAAGTGTTTTATATTCATTTTGTTAATGATGATAAACTTAAAAGATGGCAGAGTATTTTCCCCATAGTTTTAAAAGGAGGTTTCAAATGAAGGTTATTGACGAATAAAGAATATAAATGGTATTTACTGAATTCGGCAAGTTTGAACTCACCGGAATTAAGATTAAAAGCATCTTTATTCCTTGTTTAGGTTTCTGGCAGATACTCTATTTCGATTCATCTTATGGCATATTGGTTTCTTTCTTCCTTATTTGAGGCAAAGCAATCCATGTATATTTCTTTTTATTTCTCCTCTCCCTACTCATTTGAGATTTTGGCAGGATCATATCTAATTTTCCTCTTGCTTTTTGGAGTTCCTAGTAGAGTGTCTTGTGCTCAGTTGGTATTTAAATGTAGATCAAAATATCCTACTTAACCTGGGCTTGTAATTGTGAGAGATAATTAAAATCGGCAAAGAACTGAGACTGACTAAAGTTTATAATGCAGAAACTGTAAAGAAGATTATTTAATTCTGTATGACAAACAGCATCACAACTTTCCCTCTCAGGAAATGAAAATGTATTATTACATATATGAAAGTGGTACATTTTCCACCAATGCAAAGATGGAATTTTAAGAGCATGAGTATATATGGGCCTATACCAAGACTAGAAACATACTTGTTTACAGGAGTAAAAAACAAGCATTAAATGAGCAAAGTAGGGTTTAACTGCATAACACATTAAAGGCCAAAATAGTTAAAAGAATGTGTCTGATCTAGAGTAGCTCAATGGCAGCAATGGTTGCTAGAAATTCTGTCTTTAAGAGAAGCTTGACTGCGGTAGTGATTCCCATTTCAGGAAAATTAGATTTTAAACTAAAGACAGTAGTCAGAGATAAAGGACACTACATCATTCTTAAAGGGTCTATCCACTAAGAAGATGTAACAATTATATTTATGCCCCCAATACGAGAGCAGCCAACTATATAACACAACAGTTAATTAAGATAAAGAGTCACATTGATATGAATACCTTAATAGTATGTGATCTTAACATGCCACTCTCAGTAATAGGTCATCCAAGCAGAAAATCAATAAAGAAACAAGAGCATTGAATGACACATTGGACCAGATGAACCTCAAAGATTTACACAGAACATTCCACCCTAAAACAACAGAATACTCATTCTTCTTGAGCGCACCTGGAACTTTCTCCAGAATAGACCACATACTGGGTCATAAATCAGAGCTCAACTGATATCAGAAGATTGAGATTATTCCCTGCATATTCTCAGACCACAATACTTTGAAACTGGAACTCAACCACAAGAAAAAGTTTGGAAGGAATTCAAACACTTCGAAGTAAAAGACCACCCTGCTGAAGAATATTTGGATCAACAAGGAAATCAAAGAAGAACTTAAACAATTCATGGAAACCAATGAGAATGAAGACACATTGGTCCAAAACCTATGGGATATGGCAAAGGCGGTCCTAAGGGGGAAATACATAGCCATCCAAGCCTCCCTCAAAAAATTGAAAAATCCAGAATACACCAACACTCTTTACACCTTGAAGAACTGGAAAATCAACAACAAATTAAGCCAACCCCCCACACAAGAAGGAAAATAATCAAGATTAGAGTAGAGATCAATGAGATACAACTAGAGATACAGTAGAACACATCACCAAAACTAGAAGCTGGGTTTCTGAGAGAATCAGTAAGATCGATAAACCACTGGCCAAACTAATCCAAAAGAAAAGAGAGAGGACCCAAATTAATAAAATAATGAATGAAAAGGGAGAGATCACGACTAACACCAAGGAAATAGAAACAATCATCAGAAAATATTATCAAGAGTTACATGCCAATAAGTTAAGTAACCAAGACAAAATGGATGCATTCCTGGAAACCTATAAACTTCCAAAACTGAATCAGGAAGAAACTGACAACCTGAAAAGACCAATAATCTAGTAACGAGATTGAAGCAATGATCAAAAACCTCCCAAAAAACAAGAACCAAGGATCTGATGGGTTCCCTGGAGAATTCTACCAGACATTCAAAGAAGAAATAATACCTATTCTCCTGAAGCTGTTTCAAAAAAATAGAAACAGAAGGAAAACATCCAGACTCTTTCTATGAAGCCAGCATTACCCTGATCCCCAAACCAGGTAAAGACCCCACCAAAAAGGAGAATTTCAGACCAATATCCCTAATGAATATGGATGCCAAGATTTGCAACAAGATCCTAATAGGATTCGATAGTACATTAAAAAGATTATTCACCATGACCAGGTGGGATTTATATGTGGGATACATGGGTGGTTCAACATTCGCAAATCAATGTGATAGAACAAATCAATAAGAGAAAAGAACCACATGGTCCTCTCAATTGATGCAGAAAAAGCATTTGACAAGATGCAGATCCATTCCTGATGAAAATGATTCAAAGTATAGGGATAGAGGGAACATTCCTCAATGTCATAAAATCTATGAAAAACCCACAGTGAATACTATCCTCAATGGGGAAAAGCTGACAGCCTTCCCTTTGAAATCAGGAACACGACAAGGATGTCCACTCTCATCACTGTTGTTTAACATAGTACTAGAAGTCCTAGCAACAGTAATCAAACAACAAAAAGAAATAAAAGGTATTCAAATTGGCAAAGAAGAAGTCAAACTCTCTCTTCGCAGATGACATGATACTTTATAGGGAAAACCAAAAAGACTCCACCCCCAAACTACTAGAACTCATACAGCAATTAAGTAATGTGGCAGGATACAAAGTCAATGTACACAAATCAGGTGCTTTCTTATACACTAACAGTGAAAATATAAAAAGGGAACTTAGAGAGTCGATTCCACTATAGCACCAAGAACCATAAGATACCTGGGAATAAACCTAACCAAAGAGATAAAGGATCTGTACTCAAGGAACTACAGAACACTCATGAAAGCAACTGAAGAAGACACAAAAAGATGGAAGACTATTCCATGTTCATAAATTGGAAGAATAAACATTGTTAAAATGTCTATACTGCCTAGAGAAATCTATAGTTTCAGTGCCATCCCAACCAAAATTCCACTGGCATTTTTCAAAGAGCTGGAACAGACAATCCTAAAATTTATATGGAATCAGAAGAGACCCCAGATGCTAAGGAAATGCTGAAAAAGAAAAACAAAACTGGGGGCATCACGTTGCCTGATTTCAAGCTTTATTACAAAGCTGTGATCACCAAGACAGCATGGGACTGAAACAAAAACAGACACATAGACCAGTGGAACACAGTAGAGAGCTCAGGTATGGACCCTCAACTCTGTGGTCAAATATCCTTCAACAAAGCAGGAAAAAATAAATAGTGGAGAAAAGACAGTCTCTTCAATAAATGGTGCTGGGAAAATTGGACAGTTATGTGTAGAAGAATGAAACTCGACCATTCTCTTACACCATACACAAAGATAAACTCAAAATGGATAAAAGACCTCAATGTGAGGCAGGAATCTATCAAAATCCAGAGGAGAACATAGGCAGTAACCTCTTCACCATAGGGCATAGCAACTTCTTTCAAGACATGTCTCCAAAGGCAAAGGAAACCAAAGCAAAAGTGAACTTTTGGGACTTCATCAAGTTCAAAAGCTTCTGCACAGCAAAGGAAACAGTCAACAAAACAAAGAGGCAACCCATGGAATGGGAGAAGATATTCACAAATGACACTACAGACAAAGGGCAGATATCCAGGATCTATAAAGAACTCCTCAAACTCAACACACACAAAACAGATAACCACGTCAAAAAATGGGCAGAAGACATGAACAGACACTTCTCCAAAGAAGACATACAAATGGCTAACAGACACATGAAAAAATGTTCATCCTCATTAGCCATCAAGGAGATTCAAATCAATACCACTTTGAGATACCACCTTACACCAGTTAGAATGGCTAAAATTAACAAGACAGTAAACAACAAGTGTTGGAGAGGATGTGGAGAAAGGGGAATCCTCTTACCCTGTGGTGGGAATGTAAGTTGGTGCAGCAACTCTGGAAAACAATGTGGAGATTCCATAAGAAATTAAAAATAGAGCCATCCTATAACCCTGCAATTGCGCTGCTGGGTATTTACCCCTAAGATACAGATGTAGTGAAAAGAAGGGCCATCTGTACCCCAATGTTCATAGCAGCAATGGCCACAGTCCCCAAACTGTGGGGAAAATCAAGATGTCCTTCAACGGATGAATGGATAAAGAAGATAGGGTCCATATATACAATGGAGTACTATGCCTCCATTAGAAAGGATGAATATCCAACTTTTGTATCAACATGGATGGGAACGGAGGAGATTATGCTGAGTGAAATAAGTCAAGCAGAGAGAGTCAACTATCATATGGTTTCATTTACTTGTGGATCATAAGGAGTAACATGGAGGACATTGGGAGATGGAGAGGAGAAGGGAGTTGGGGGAAATCAGAGGGGGAGACAAACCATGAGAGACTGTGGACTCTGAGAAACAAACTGAGGATTTTGGAGGAGGGGGTGGAGGGTTGGGTGAGCCCGGTGGTCGGTATTATGGAGGGCACATATTGCATGGAGCACAGGGTATGATACATGAAAAATGAATTATGGATCACTGAAAAAAAATAAAGTTAAATTAAATTAAAAAAATAAAAAGAGAAGCTTGAAGTCCAGATTATCTTTTGGAGAAACTACTTTTAAAAATCCTTTATTCTTAGAACCCCAAATATAAAACATAAAAAAAAGAACTAGTTCATACTGAATCAAATCAATGAGAACCCTTTGGAAGTCATAAAGGTGTTTACTGGATGAACAGATTAGGGGTGAGGAATTAGTTTCACAGAGCCTAACAGCCATAAATGATCTCTTACACTAAGAAGATACACATATTCAGGCACTGAAAGTGTAATACAAGAAACGACATTAATAGTACTTACTATAGTTTGAATTGAAAATATTTAGAATCATTCTGTTTCAACTTGGTCCTGACAATGTAGATTTATAGGGCAATTAGTTTTGTTTTGTTTTAAAGATTTTATTTATTTATTTGACACAGAGAGAGAGATCACAAGTAGGCAGAGAGGCAGGCAGAAAGAGAGGGGGAAGCAGGCATCCTGCTGTGCAGAGAGCCCAATGCAGGGCTCCATCCCAGGACCCTGAGACCATAACCTGAGCAGAAGGCAGAGGCTTAACCCTCTGAGCCACCCAAGTGCCCCTAGGGCAATTAGTTTTATCTAATTCTCATATACAATTCTCTCATATATATGCTCAGAATATAAGTCAGAAATACATACCACAACTAGCATCATAATCAATGATGAAAGACTGTAAGCTTTTCCTCTAAGATCAGGAGTAACACAAGGATGCCCATGCTCACCACTCCTATTTACCATAGCACTAGAAGTCTTAGTTAGATAAATCATGTAAGAACAAAAATAAAGGCATTAGAATTAGGAAAAAGTAAAACTACTTCTATTTGCAGATGACATGACTTCATATACAGGAAGTCCTAAAGACTTAGCCAGAAAACCTGTTAGAACTAAGCAACAAATTCAGTAAAGTTGTAAGATACAAAAATAGCATACAAAAATCTGTAGTGTTTCTATACAACAGCTGAAAAAAAGGATAATGAAATTGATTCCATTTATGATAGCATTAAAAATTGTACAATACTGGGTGCCTGGGTGGCTCAGTGGGTTAAAGCCTCTGCCTTCGGCTCAGGTCATGATCCCAGGGTCCTGGGATGGAGCCCCACATCGGGCTCTCTGCTCCACAGGGAGCCTGCTTCCTCCTCTCTCTCTGCCTGCCTCTCTGCCTACTTGTGGTTTCTCTCTGTCAAATAAATAAAATATTAAAAAAAAATTGTACAATACTTAGGAAGAAATTTAACCAAGGTGAAAGATCTCTACTCTGAAAACTGTAAGACATTGATGAAAAGGCTCAAGGAAGATACAAATAAATGGAATAGTATCCCATGTTAACACTGAAAGAATTAATATTAATCAATTAATACTGTTAAAAAACTCAATACTACTAAAATTCATCTATGGATTTAAACCCGATACTCACATGTAAAAGAATAAAATTAGACACTCCTATCTTACATCCCTTAGAAAAATTAACTCAAAGTAAGTTAAAGACTTAAATGTAAGATCTGAAACCATGATACTCTTAGAAAAAAACATAGGAAAAATATCCTTGATGTGAGTCTTAGTAATGATTTTTTGGAAACAGACCTAAAGCATAAGCAACAAAAAACAAAACAAAACAAAACAAAACAAAAAGCTGGTGATGTTTAATCAAGCTAAAAAGCTTCCACAAAGCAAAAGAAATTATCAACAATGTGAAAAGACAACTGATGGAATGGGAAAAAAAATATTTGCAAACCATATATCTGATAAGGAATTAACATCCAAATCTATCTATCTATCTATCTATCTATCTATCTATCTATCTATATAAAACTTGTATGATCCAACAGCCAAAAAAACCCAAATAATCCAATTAAAATGGGCGAAGGACTTGAAAATCTATTTCTCCAAAGAAGATAAATGAATAGCCAACAGGCACATGAAAAGATGCTCAACATCACTAGCCATAAGAGAAATGCAAATCAAAGCCACAATGAGATATCATCTCATCTCTGTTAGAATGGCTATTATAAAAAAGACAAAGAGATAACAAATGCTGGCACGGATATAAGAAAATGAACTCTTGTACACTGTTGGTGGGAATATAAATTGATGTAGCCACTATGGAAAACAGTATGAAGATTCCTCAGAAAATTAAAAATAGAACTACTATATGATCCAGCAATTCCATTTCTGGGAATATATCCAAAAGGAACAAATACACTAACTCAAAAAGATACCTTTGCATGCTTAGGTTCATACCAGCATTATTTATAACAGCCAAGACATGGAAATAACCCAAGTGTCCAATGATGGATGAATGGATAAAGAAGTCATCACACACACACACACACACACACACACACACACACACACACACACACACATTGTCCAGCTGTAAAAACAAGGAAATCTTATCATTTGCAACAGCACAGGTGGACCTTGAGAATATTATGTTAAGTGAAATAAGTCAGTCATAGGAAAAAAATCAGGTTTATGGTTACCAAAGATGAGAAGGAGAAATGGTAGAAAGGTGGTCAAAAGGTATAAACCCAGAGTTATAAGATGAATAAGTACTAGAATGTAATACAACATGATGATTGTAGTTAATGGTGCTATAGGGTATTTAGGAAAGTTGGTAAGAGAGTAATTCCTGGAAGCAGTTCAAAATGGCAGGGTAAGAAGATCCGGAACTCCCCTCCTCCCACTGACACGATAAATCCACAGCTACATATAAAATAATTCACTGAAAACTAAATGAACAGTCCTCCACAACAGAGTATAAAACGGTCAGATCTAGACCAGAGGAGAGGCAGAAATGGGGTTCTGCCACGCTGGTGCAGTGATGCACTGTAGGGAGGAAATCTAACAAATAGAGAGTTTCTTCTCTGAGGAGTATAGGAGTTTATGCCCAAATCAGGGATTTCAACAATTGGCAAATACAAGAGAGATGAGTCTCCAAATCATTTGGCTTTTGAAAAGCAAAGGGATTTATGTCCAGGAGAACCACAGGGTTCCAGGGAACAGACTATGCTCTTAAAAAGCTTAGGAGCATACACACTCCCCCTAGAACCCAGCACAAAAGTAGCAATTTGAAAAGTCCCTGGATCATACAGGAATTCCACTCATCTGCTATTCTTGAAGCATTTGTCAGAAAGACAGGAGCCTGTTAGGGCTCTCTTTGGGGGACGCTGCTGGCAGATAGCAGTTTATGGTCTCCCTCTACCTTGCTAGTGCTGCCATTGGAAGGTCCCATTTTGGTACTCTCCCTCTAACCTGATGTGGTGGTGGGTGTGTACTATGCCTGTGGAAGTGCCAATTAAAACCACAGTGAGACACCACCTCACATCTTTCAAAATGGCTCTTACTGAAGAATAATAGATACCAAGTGGGCGAGGATGTGGGGAAAAGGGAACCCTCCAGCACTGCTAGTGGGAATGTAAATTGGTACAGACACCTTGGAGAACAATATGGAAGTTCCTCAAATAATTAAAAATATAAGGGGTACTTGGGTGGCTCAGTTGGTAGAATATGGGGCTCTTGACCTCAGGGTTGTGAATTCAAGCCCTCCACTGGGCATAGAGTTTACTTTAAAAATGTTTTTAAGGGGCACCTGGGTGGCTCAGTGGGTTAACGCCTCTGCCTTCAACTCGGGTCATGATCCCAGGGTCCTGGGATCGAGCCCCGCATCGGGCTCTCTGCTCAGCGGGGAGCCTGCTTCTCCCTCTCTCTCTGCCTACTTGTGATCTCTGTCTGTCAAATAAATAAATAAAATCTAAAAAAAAAAAAAATGTTTTAAGTACAACTACCATGAGATCCAGCAATTCCATTTTGGGGTATTTATCCAAAGTAAACCAAAACACTAATTCAAAAATATATGTGCATCTCTATGTTCACTGAAGCACTCTTTATAATAACCAAGATATGGAAACAACCTAAGTGATGATCCATGGATGAATGGATAAAGAAAATGTGGGACACATCCCCCCAACCCCCCACCACACAGTGGAAATACTACTCAGCCATTAAAAAAAAAAAAAAAAAAAAAGAAATCTTGCCTTTGTGACAACATGGATGGACCCTGAGGCAATCATGCTAAGTAAAAGAAGTCAGACACAAAAAGACAAATACCATATGATTTCATCTTTATGTGGAATCGAAAATTAACAAACAATACAAAACAAGGGAAAACTCATAGATGTGAGAACAGATAGTGATGGCCAGAGGGGATGGGGTGGTGGAGGGTGGGTGAAAAGGGTGAAGTGATCAAGACGTACAAACTTACAGTTATGAAACAAGCCATGGAGATTTAACATATAACACAGTGACTATGGTCAATAATATTGTATTGCAAACTTAAAGGATGCTAAGAAAGTAAATTTAAAAGTTCCCATCACAGGAAAAAAAATAATGTAACTTTATATGGTGACAGATGGCAACAAGACTTACTGTGTTGATCATTTTGCAATGCATGCAAAAGTCAAATCATTATGTTGTACACCTGAAACTAATATAATGTTTTATGTCAATTACAAAAAGAAAAAGAGAGAACAGATCCTGAGAACTCTTGTCACCAGGAGAAATTTTTCTTTCATTTTCATTGTATTTATATGAAACGATAGATGTTAACTGAAGCTACTATGGTAATCATTTCATAATATATGTAAATCAAATCATCATGCTGTACACTTTAAACTTATATAGTGATGTATGTCAGTTACTTCTCAATAACACTAAAAAAAAATAAACGTGTTTATTTCTCTTTGCAGTGTATATATTATACCCATTTGTGTGAAGGGAACATTGAGGTTCTGAGAAAATTATATGACTTACCCAAAATTAGCCACATCTACTAAGTGAAAGAGTCACCATATGAATGCTGATAGGCCTCACTCCAAAGTTTCTCTTCTTTTCTTTTTTATTTTAAAGTTTCTTTATTAAGAGGTTAATAGGAAGTTTTCTCTCTCTCTTTTTATATACCTTACAAATTCCATAATGACAATTATTTTCTCTCCAGTCTGAAAATTTTATTCCACTGCCTTATGGCTTCCCTTGCTGAAGTTGAGAAGTCACTTGTCAGACCAGTTATAATCTCTTTGTAAATAATCATTCTTTTTCTCTCTGGCTGCTTTAAAGGTTTTTCCTTTGTTTTGAAAAATTGGAACCCTGATTAGATATTATTAGACCTTCTCATTTTTCCACATATCTTAGTTTCTCCTCACTATTTTGCATTACTTATTCACTTTTGGTTTTACTGTCTTTTTCTTCAGATCCTTCAGCTCCCTAAGCTATTTAACTCATTTATTTTATCTCTAATATCAAATATCCAATTTTCCACTTAAAGAACTTTTTCTGGCTTTTTTTCAAATATGACTGATAATTTTTATAGTTTCTTATTTATGTAAATTCAAAAATATTTGTTCTATTTATATTTAAATGATATTTGGACTGATGTATAAGTCTAAGATCACAATCTTCCTATATTATATGTTACTGGGAAGACTGTGGCCAGCTTGATATATTTTGTCCTTGGATAACTTAACCTCTTTTCCTGTGCACAAAATATTTTCTTTTTTGTTGGCATACAGTAAACGTCAAACAAAATATAAAAGACATTTTTTGGCATAAAAAATTATAAGATAATTGAATAATGCAAGCAAAATAATAGCAACATATCATGGGGATTATGGTCAAATGTAGAAGTAATATACATGACAAAAATAGCACAAAGGAGGGGGAATTAAAGTATACCATTGTAAGGTTTTCACACTATTAATGCAGTGGTCTAATATTACTTGAAGGTGAACTATGATAAATTTTAAATATTTTAAACTCTAGAGCTGTTGCAAAAAAGTATAGTCAAAAGGCAATAATAGGGGCACCTGGGTGGCTCAGTGAGTTAAAGCCTCTGCCCTCGGCTCAGGTCATGATCCCAGAGTCCTGGGATCGAGCCCCGCATCGGGCTCTCTGCTCGGCGGAGATCCTACTTCCTCTTCTCTCTGCCTGCCCCTCTGCCTACCTGTGATCTTTTGCTGGTGGTTGATAACATCCTTACAAGGAAAATGCTTGTTTTCTTTATGACATGACATTTCATCTATCAGTTCCATTCTCTATTCCTGGGTGGCTCTGTGGGTTAAGCCTCTGCCTTCAGCTCAGGTCATGATCTAGGGGTCCTGGGATCGAGGCCTGCATCGGGCTCTCCACTTGGCGGGGAGCCTGCCTCTCCTTCTCTCTCTCTGCTTACTTGTGATCTCTCCGCTCTGAGTGTGGAAACACGGCTCCGCCTCGCCTGCCACCGCAAGAGGGAGAAGCAGCTCCAGGGCAGCGGAGTGAGGCCCAGAGCCCATCCCAAGGGCCCGGCCCCTGCGCTGGCTACACTGTGCCAAGCATCAGCCGCTCGCGCCCCCCAGAGTTTCTCTTCTTAATTCCCTTTTCCTCTGGCATAATTATTCAAAAAAGTAAAACTGACTTCTAACTAATAACCAACTGACAGAAAAGAAAGTCACTGAATTTTTTCGAAGTCCCAATCATTTCAAAATGTTGATGTCAATGAAACTATTACTCTAACTCCCTGCCCCCCAAATAAAAATCACACAAACATGGCCTGCTTTCTGACAAAGCTTTCATTGCCAATTATATTTAAAACAATAACTTTGTTGATCATTTAATCATCTGAAGTAAAGAAATGCCACTATGGGGCATTAAGAGGCTAACACAGCAAAGAATCTGGGCGGCAGTTATAATTTGTTTCTTAGCAACTAATAGTGAAAGTTATAAAGTTGATTCTACCACATCTATAAAAGGGAGCATTACAGCCTTGGGAATATTGCGACAGTCCTTAACAGTATAATGTTGTGAGTAATTTGCTTTTGCTACTGTCATAGATAAATTATTTTGGATCTGCTTGGTCAAAGCTCTAAAGAATTCTCATTAAAAGTCAGCTATTATTGTGTGTGTTGTTTTCTTCTCCTCTCTCCCACATTATACTGAACCCAACTGTATTGGTTATTTTGTGTGTTATAATACATTGAAAAGAATCAGCATGATAAAAACAGATTCGTTTAATAACTGGGGGAAAGAAGTTCATCACTGTAATAGTTCCATTTCCTGTCTGAAACAGCACTTATTAAATATAGTCATGTTGGAGTAAATTAAAAATTTTATAATGGATATGAGGGAGAGAAAGAGAGATTGTAAAGGGTTCTATCCACTATACATGGGGAAAAACAGTAGTGAATTTTGAGTGGTCTTAGGTCTGAGAGCTTACAAGATTTTCAGGCACAAATTTGTTTTTGCAAGATCGTATTGGTGGCTCATGTTTTGGGAACAGAAATTGTCTGGCCTAGAGGAATACTATTCAATTAATCAAATTTAAAATCTTAAAAAGAATCGTATCATCATTTTCTCTTACACACTTGGGATAAAGATGAAATGAAGAATTTCTGAAATAGATTTTTCTTAAAACTAGAAGATAGGTACTATCAAGAAAAAATACTACATTAAAATACAAAGTAATAGGTTGATCTGCAGTGCAGATCACTGACTGAGAAACACCTATTTTAGGAGCATTTATGTACTTAGGAACATCTGGAAATATGTTGGTCATTTTGGAAAGAATTTGTATTGTGTAAGAGAACATATATTAGAACTGCCTGCTTGAGAGTGTCTTGGGCAAGCCCTTTTGACATGCTGTGTATTAGAAATCCTGCACTTGCAGATCAACAGAGCCCACTGGGCTGCTTACTTTTGAGGAGACTTGGTTTATAGTAACTGAGGAAGGTGAGAAGAATCTGAGTTACCTGAACTGAGGCATCAATTGGTCTTCCTGCCCTTTGATGCTGCCAGAACGGGTGAGGTACGCCTGGCCTGGCCTCAGATGGGTAATCGATGCCAGGCACATTAACTAAAGCAAACCTTTTTTCAGCCAAAGACTGAAGCTATACTTCCTGGTAGAGGCTCCAAACACAGTATTGGAAATATTAGTTGAAGATGTTTCCAGCAGTAACTATGACTCTTACTATCTTTAATCCCTCTTCACTACATTTAGGGAAAAAAGCCCACCTATATATAGGGTGCTGAGTAGTCTTATTTTTTTCTCCTTAGAAGTAATCATGAATGAAATAATTTCTATTTAAATAATATATATATTTTTATTTTCTTAAAAACATAAAGGATCCTTAAACTCAGATTTATCATGTCTCTCAGAATAAAATTAAGGATTCCCAATATATCACATATTTTTTGGTTGCTATATCATTCGCCTAAAAGATCAAATGATGAGGCTAAGTCTATTTCCAGTTAGCAAACAGGGATAACCTAGGTCTTTGCGCCCAATGGGCTCAGCAAAACTCATTAAATGAAATTTAATGCAGTGCACACCTACATTATCATCAAGTATTTATTGAGCACTGGCTGTCTAGTACAAAGCCTGGGTACTAGGAAATCAAAGATGAGGAAGACACAATCCCCTTCCTCAAAGAATTCATAGTCTATCGAGTCTACTGAGGGCAGAGGGCAAATTTGCACAGTAAAGATGCTATGATACAAGTATATACGAAATGTAAGGCATAAAGCGGTTAGCTCTATCCAAAGAACACTATCTCCACCAACAAATATCTGCTAAGTGTCTGTATGAGTCAGGTCCAATGCTAGGCGTTGCTATCACTGAAGCAGTGAATATAAAAGAAAAGGTTCCTACCCTCACGGAGCTTATATTATAGTGAAGGAGACATGCAATAACTTAATAAATAAGAACAAAATGAAATGATCAGAAAGTATGATGATTATTGCGATGCTGGAAGATTTTTTAAAGTTATAGAGATGAAATGGTAGGACATGGTTTTTTAGAGGGTGGTCAGAAATAGTGTGCTGCCACAGGTACCCTACGTACAGAAGAAGCGGTAAAAGGGCAAGGATGGGAACAAAAGAGGAGCAGAAAGAACAGGGCTTGAAACAGATCTGCAAAAAAGAACTGACTGGAAATAAATACACTAAGCAGTATTTGATTTCTGAAACAAGCCAAAGCAGTGCTCTAAAAGAATCCATGTGAACAATTAATTGTTACAGTGACTGTACAGAGCATCTGGATCATATCATACAAGATTAATGCTTTTAAGATGCAAAAGCAAACCATCACTTATGCCTGCTGGAAAGTCATTACTGTCCCACAGAGCATATGATGAATAAAGAGCACCAGCAGGTGGCTGGGTGAACTTTACAAGCAGAACCAGTCTCTTGCTAAGCTGAAACAGCCATCTCTACTTCCAAAGAAAGCTGTACGGTTGAAGGAGAACTGACAAGAATCCTGGGAATCTTGCAAGAACAACAGGCTGTTTTGTAAATCTTTCAAAAAAAAAAAACAAAAAAAAAAAAACCCCACTGGTTTCATGGTTTAGCTGGTTAATAAAAATAAGAAAATAGTATTAAATAAACACCTTTAAACCAAGTGATGTTTCCTCACACACTATAGTCACACATTGATTCCCAAACTCCTCTAACATTCATCCTTTCTCTAATCTTTCCAAATGAAAGCAAAGAAAAAACTTGCTAGTATGAAAAAGAATCATATGTTCTGTTTTGCTGCCTTACTCTCTCCCCTTCTATGTTTGGCTCACAGGACAAAGTTTGGTGATTTCTGAAGGATTTCTAAAACTCAAAATATATAAAATACCAGGGGCGCCTGGGTGGCTCAGTGGGTTAAAGCCTCTGCCTTCGGCTCAGGTCATGATCTCAGGGTCCTGGGATCGAGCCCCGCATCGGGCTCTCTGCTCAGCGGGAAGCCTGCTTACTCCTCTCTCTCTGCCTGCCTCTCTGCCTGCTTGTGATTTCTGTCTGTCAAATCAATAAAATATTAAAAAAAAAAAAAATATATATATATATATATATATATATATATATATATATATAAAATACCAGTTGGTGTCTAGATTTGACAAGAGCTACCAGAGTGAAGTATAACAATTATTTGTCAGTCAGTTCGTAGAAGAAAGGAGTCCTTCCTTCATTTTGGTGTGTGCAAGCAGAAAATGAGTGACTAGTTACTTTGAAGGTAGAGAACAGAAGGGAGATGCAATATCAGACTGATGGGAAAGAGAGAAGGAAGAATTGCTTGGAAATGGTAGGCTGATCAGAAAGCAACAATATTGGCATATAAAATGCAGACAGAGGAGCAGCACTGACATTCCTTTTCTGGATTAGCACTTGTCTCATTCAGAAGCCCACTGAGTTGAGATGAAAACTTCATTATTACCCACCACCAGAATTTCTGTAACCACCTAAGCTCTCAATGCCTGCGGGTTGTTCAGTCTCATCTTTATACATAATAACACATGCATCACCTTTCTGAGGTCTTCCTCCACTTTCTAGGTGTTCTTAAATAATTCTGTAGCACTGTGTCATGGAAAATACCCAATAAGAATGGTTAATTCCCTTCCCTGCAAGCTGGTGCAACCACTCTGGAAAACAGCATGGAGGTTCCTCAAAATGTTGAAAATAGAACTACCCTATGACCCAGCAATTGCACTACTGGGTATTTACCCTAAAGATACAAACCTAGTGATCCGAAGGGGCACGTATACCCGAATGTTTATAGCAGCAATGTCTACAATAGCCAAACTATGGAAAGAACCTAGATGTCCATCAACAGATGAATGGATAAAGAAGATGTGGTATATACACACAATGGACTACTATGCAGCCATCAAAAGAAATGAAATCTTGCCATTTGCGACAACGTGGATGGAACTAGAGCGTATCATGCTTAGTGAAATAAGTCAGTCGGAGAAAGACAACTATCATATGATCTCCCTGATATGAGGACATGGAGATGCAACATGGGGGGTTAGGGGGATAGGAGAAGAATAAATGAAACAAGATGGGATTGGGAGGGAGACAAACCATAAATGACTCTTAATCTCACAAAACAAACTGGGGGTTGCTGGGGGGAGGTGGGGTTGGGAGAGGGGGAGGGGGTTATGGACATTGGGGAGGGTATGTGCTATCGTGAGTGCTGTGGAGTGTGTAAACCTGGCGATTCACAGACCTGTACCCCTGGGGATAAAAATACATTATATGTTTATAAAAAAAAAATTGGAAGGGGAGGCGAACCATAAGAGACTATGGACTCTGAAAAACAACCTGAGGGTTTTGAAGGGTCAGGGGTGGGAGGTTGGGAGAACAGGTGGTAGGTAATAGGGAGGGCACATGGAGCACTGGGTGTTGTGCAAAAACAATGAATACTGTTACGCTGAAAAAATAAATAAATTTTAAAAAAAGTTAAAAAAAAAAGAATGGTTAATTCCCCTCCCTATCTACTTATAAGAGCAAAATATAAAACAGAACTCAAACGAGCTAATATATCATAAAATACAGTACCATCTTTAAACTTGAACAAAACTTAAGTAAGTCAGTACTACTAATGAATGAAAATTCTATCTTTTAACTTGCAGTCTCCATCTATTAAAATATGCAAATTTCTGTCAACTTGAAAAAAAATAATAAAGCAAAACTTCTTTTGACTCTATACTCCTTTTAGCTATGCCTCTCTCTTTTTTCTTCTTTTGGTGTGCCCTTGCTTCCTCAACCTCCTCACTTCCTGTCTACTCTTCAGTTCACGTATACTTCACCTTCATCTGGATACTGTCCTCAGTTCTACCTGAAATCACTCTATCACTCTGGCAAGTCAAGTCTGTATTGCCAGACCCAGTAAGCATTTTTCATTTCTTTTATCTGATTTCTCATTCCTTTGCCGCACTGCACATTTTCTTTCTTTCTTTCTTTTTTTTAAAGATTTTATTTATCTTATTTGACAGACAGAGATCAGAAGTAGGCAGAGGCAGGCACAGAGAGAAGAAGGGAAGCAGGCTCCCTGCGGAGCAGAAAACCCCATGCGGGGCTCGATCCCAGAACCCTGGGATCACAACCCGAGCCGAAGGCAGAGGCTTTAACCCACTGAGCCACCCAGGCGTCCTCGCACTGCACATTTTCAACCACTCTCTGAAAATGTTAGTTCTCTGCCCTCCTATAATTCCTACCTCTTCTGCGTCTACCTTCTAGTCTCCTTTGTGGGCTGTCTCAACTTTGCCTACCCTTTAAACACTAGTGTTCTCCACGGTAGCCTTGGCCTGCTGCACTCTTCTCTAACTGATAGACTCTCATGGGAAATCTGATACTCTTCATGATTTTAATTCTAACCTTCATGCTTGTGTCCACTTACTGTAAATTTGCGTTGGTGGTATAGTGGTTAGCACAGCTGCCTTTCACTTACTGTAAATCTCCAATCCTGCAGATACATTATCCTCATATGTTCAGCAGTCTGATTAGCATAGACATACATACTTGAATCCTAGTTTTCCTGAGATAGCTGTGGTTTACATTTATTGTCCTGGCAAGATTATTTATAATGGTCTTTTTTTAAAGTCATAAGTACCCAACTTTGCATGATAAATCATAAAACTTGGTATATCTTAAATTCTCCACACACTGATCTCCAACCCTAACCTGCTTCCGAGCTCACGCAGTGGTAACCCACCACGTAAGACTGCAATTTGAGAGTCATTCTGTATTCTTCACGACTCTCCCCACCTCAATCATACCATCCACCAAACCCTGATGATTTTACCTTATAAATATTTTCCAAATACGCCTTCTCTAATTCTATTGCATTTTCCTTAGGATATAGACTCCTACCATTTCCTGCCTGGAATATTAAAAAAAAAAAAAGTCACCTTAGTATGTTCCTAAGCTCTGGCATTCCAGTCCCTTACATGTATCCTCCAAAATGAAGCCACAGTAATCAGTCTCTGAAATATAAACTTGGTTATATCACTCTGCTGCTTAAAACCATTCAAAATCATCACTCAACGAAAGTCTAAATCAAGCTCATTAGTAAGTCAAGCTGGCCCTCCCTGACCTGATCCTTACTTCTCTCCAGCCCCACTTGGTATTTGACAACCCTGAGATTTGGAGTGTTGGTGTGTGACCTGAATATCCCTGAAGTCAAGCTCCAACTCTCCTGGCCTCTTCAACTATCTGTTAAGACAAAGCTCAGTCATCATCTCTGGGTAGCCTCCTGGGCACTTCAGCATATGTTACATGTTTCTCCTTCATGCTTCTGTAACAAAATGTGCACATTTGCTGTGTTTCATTTATTACACTGTGTCCCAGAATTTAAAATTTATTTATTTATTTATTTTTAAAGATTTTATTTATTTATTTGACAGAGAGAGATCACAAGTAGACAGGCAGGCAGAGAGAGAGAGAGAGGGAAGCAGGCCCCTGCTGAGCAGAGATCCCGATGCGGGACTCGATCCCAGGACCCTGAGATCATGACCTGAGCTAAAGGCAGCGGCTTAACCCACTGAACCACCCAGGCGCCCCAGAATTAAAAATTTATTAAAACCTTTTGCCTTTCTGTCCCACTGGAGTGCAAGATCCTCATGTTTACTTTTTAACTTTTCTGCTTTAGATCTTTTCCTATTTTCTTTTTTCAACAATGCATATCTTACTTTTAGAATTGGAAGGAGATATTCTCACATACTTTGTTTTGGTGGATCCTTAAAACAGTCATTGATATTGATATTACTCCCATTATACAGAGAATAAAACTGAGGCTTAGGGAGGTAAAATGGCTTGTCAGATGGTTCACAGCGGGTTAGCATAATGGAGACAGAAGAGCTAGCCACATAAATAATGTGGGTAGTTCTACCTACCATGCCATGTGCTGGTCAATTTTCCATACTGCCTTAAAGATAGGAAACCGAAATCTACCTTATTACTTCGGTTCATTATTTACATAGAGGGAGAACCTTGCTATGTCTTCTACTACTTAAAGATATCTGTTTCTCATACGACATAGTGCTAAACTCAGGCTAACTTCTTCATTTGATACTGAACCAAGGAAACAGTTACTTGTGTGTTCTAATCTGGCGGGGAAAAAAGAAAAGGCAAACATGGGCACGTATACTCAAAATTTAAGGGAATTTTTACAGAAATTTTAATTTTATGCATTTTGCTTTAAGTGCTGACTTTGAAAACAAATCTCTGGAAGGGGTGTGAGACTCTATCATGCTCCTTCTATTCCAGGACACTCAATGCTTCTAGACACTATGGTGAAGGAGAAGCAGTATTTTATGGGCACATTTGCTTTTCACTTTGAATTGTTTTTTTAAAGATTTTATTTATCTATTTGACAGAGAGAGAGATCACAAGTGGGCAGAGAGGCAGGCAGAGACAGAGTGAAGGAAACAGGCTCCCCACTGAGCAGAGAGCCCCATGCGGGACTCGATCCCAGGACCCTGAGATCATGACCCGAGCCAAAGGCAGAGGCTTTAACCCACTGAGTCACCCAGGCGCCCCACTTTGAAATTTTAATAGAAAAGCAAACCTCCCCAATAAGGAAAATGCAATAAAATACACTCCTGACCCCATGAGGGTATGCATCGCCTCTGTTTCTGGGGGTAATCTGCCACGTATGGTGGAAGAGTCCCTCAGTCTGTGCCTCATATGGTACCATGGAACACTTACTAATAAGTGTTGCTTTTAAACTCTTTCTATTCCCACTGCATTAGCATTTCAAATAGGAACTCTTAGTCATAAGATACTTGAATTTTATATGTCTTTGCTGAGTCTAGTCCATTGATTACCTCTACCTCTGGATAGTTAGTCTTTGTTTATTTTGCTTAATCCTTATGGGTAAGGATTACATATGGCTACATATGTAAGGATTACATATGGCTGGGAGCCATATGTAGTAGCTGTGCATGAAACATCTGAGAAAAAGGAGCTAACGTTTCACAAAAATATGTAGCTTTTATGATTCCTTGTCTTCAAGGGAGTCAGATTTGTAAGGGATTGTACAATGTGCTTCCTTTCTCGGGAGGAAAGGAAAAGATGAGCCTGTTCAAGGACAGGGAGGGATGTGGATGCAAAAGGCAAAGCTACTTTATCCTAAATGGTTGTAGAACTCTTAACAGCTGTCTCCAAAACTAAATGACAAGAGATGGAAGATAAGCCACTCTTGTCTTCTTTAGTAACAGAATACGATTAATCTAACCTTGAAAACACAACAGGTGCTAAGATCCAAGAGATGGCCTCCAGGGAACATCATAATGACAGGCATTGATGCCTGGAGAAAGTTTGCTTGTCTGGCTGGTCACTTCTTGTGAACCCCTGACTCTGCTATTGATTTCTAAGGACTTAAGCTATAGGAGAGAGGCACTTTTACCTGCCGCCCATTCTATCAGCTGCATGCGGTTTTAAAACCACTGGTGTATAGACCTGGGATTTAATGGAGCAACTGAATTGTAAGGGAAAAAAATATGAAACCAACAAAGACGTTTCTAAGTGTTGACAATAAAAACTACTGTCACTACCACCACCATCTTCCACCACCATCAATTCATAAAAGAAAAAACTTTCCAACATTAAAAAAAAAAAAGGAAGGGTATAATTTCAGGAGAAAAACTGTTTTTTATTTTCTTTAAAGATTTTATATTTATTTATTTGATAGAGACATAGAGACAAGGGAAGGGAGAAGGAGAAGCAAAGTCCCTGCTGAGCAGGGAGCCCAACGCAGGGCTCCAACCAAGGACCCAAGGATCATGACCTGAATTGAAGACAGACACTTAACTGACTGAACCACCCAGGTGCCCCCCAAAACTGTTCTTTATGTTGTCTAAACTATGCCTTCTTAGAAGTACATAGTACGGTTTCTTATAGCCTAATTTTGAGGAACAGCTTTTTAAGGTATAATCTAAAATATCTTCTTCACACAATATTGACAGGTGTCAGATACCCAGCTAGCAAAGGTCCATTCCCTGGTTTAAGAAAGGAGCTCATTTCAAATGAAAACAGCAGTGTGGTGGGGATGCCTGGATGACTTAGTTGGTTAAGTGTCTGACTTTTGATTTTGGCTTAGGTCATGATCTCAGGGTTGTGAGTTCAAGCCCCATATCAGGATCCATCTTGGGATTCTCTCTCTCCCTCTGCCCCTTGCACTGCTTCTCTCTTTCTCAATAAATAAATAAAATCTTTTTTTAAAAAAAAGAAAATAGCAATGTGGTGTAGCAAAGAGACATTAGGACTTGAAGTCAGAAGTCTGAATTCTGACTCCTAGGTTTGGTACTATTAGTTATCACAGACTCGAGGAAGCTACTTTTCTTCTCTGAGCACATTCCATATCAAGTAAAATGAGGATGATGATGATGATAAATCGTACCTCATGGAGCTTGTATAATGATTGGAAGGAATAGATTTGAAAGTGCCTTCTAAATAGTAAAATTGTATAGACAATTTAGCTGTTGTTTTTCCAAGGTGTAATAGTGGTATCTTGGATTATCAAGGAGAAAGTGAAGCAGTGAATGGAAAGGGACAACATACATTCCGTGAACATGGTAAACATTTCCTTAGTTTTAAAGTCTTTGGTGCCATGCATTACAAAGCAGTTAGGGAAAATCGCAAGGACTGTTCTGGAGACAACTGGAGGACAAGTTTCTATAGCTTCCATATTTATGTCATGTAATCTCTACAGCTGGAGTAACAAGACATGCTACAAATCCAGTAAATACCTCACTGGTTTCCATTTTTCTACAAACACAATTTAGCTATAAGACAATTCAAAGTTAACAAATTTAATATTGAGCCAATTAGCTAGATTATCTACCTACTAATTGTAGCAACATTGATTTTTATTGAAATATTAATTATCCAAAACAAGATTTTCAGTTTAACCTTCAAAATTTTAAAATTTTAAAATTCAAAAGCTTAAAATGCACCATTTTACTTCATTGCCTAGGATAAGAGGAAGATGTTTATGATGTGATTATAATTTATATTCCTGGTTTCACCATTCATTTCAGAGGTATCAAGGCCACCTGGTCAAATGAAGGGTCCATTTGTGATGCTTAATTTCCAGCAGGAAATGGCAATGACAGTCAGTAATAAATACGAAGGATCCACAGATGTACTATGTTTGTAAATCTCTAAGTACCTCTGACCATTTTACCTATATTTCAGTATTTTAAAATTTCAACTTAGTGTAACATTTACATGCAAATGTTTTCCAGCTTCATCATTTGGTTGGCAAAAAGTGGCAACACACACGCACTAGGTGACAATATTTTAAATTCTTCCTCCCTCTAGCCAATTAAAGAAAAAATACCAGAAATACTAAGATGGCAAACTAGAAGAGCTTTTGTTGAGCACCTGCTGTCTATAGAGGTGTTCCATGTTGGGCTATCAGGATTGGTTGCTACCACCAATGAACTCACATTGAAGACTTTACTTTTTACCATTATTAGGATGTGGATCACTGAGCAAATCACTTAGATTTGGGGGTCAGAACCTCTGTGTGGAATTTCCAGTTTGGTACTATCACGCAGGAACTTTTCTCCAACCGGTCTCAAAGTATTCCATGAACTAATTATTAGCTCTATTTTCTTTCAGTGGGGCAACTAAATGAAAAAATTTTAAAAGCAAATAAAGAACAATTTTTTTTAAAGATTTATCCATTTGACAGAGAGAGATCACAAGTAGGCAGAGAGGCAGGCAGAGAGAGAGGGGGAAGCAGGCTCCCCACTGAGCAGAGAGCCCGATGCGGGGCCTGATCCCAGAATCCTGGGATCATGACCAGAGCCAAAGGCAGAGGCTTTAACCCACTGAGACACCTAGGCGTCCCTAAATAAAGAACAATTTTTTAAAAGATTTATGTATTTATGAGAGAGAGGGAGAGAGGGAGTGCGTGAGGGAAGGGTCAAAGAAAAAGGGAGAGAGAGAATCTCAGGGAGACTCCCCCATGAGTGCAGAGCCTGAGATGAATGTGGCGCTCAATCTCAGGACCTTGAGATCATGACCTGAGCTGAAATCGAGTTGGATGCTCAAATGAAAGAGCCATCCAGGCACCCCAAGAACACTTTCATAAATTTCCTTTTTCACGATATATACCATGTCGTGATAAGCTGAGGCAAACATTGGGTCTATTTTAAAAATCAATTGTAAGACAGCAGCTCCATAAGAATAGAAGAACTGTCAATCCAGTGCTACATTGTACCTCTGATCAAAAAGTCACATGCATGATAATCACCTGATAACAAAGGAAATAAAGTCTTTGAGAGATCTCCTTTCCTATCCTCCCCCAGACCACATCTCTTCCAAAATGGAAAGGGCACTCATTTTTGTCTCTGAGTTTACTTTGCACATTGCACTCCAAGGTGTTAAAAATCTCAAGGTCACCATTCCTACTAGCTTCTCTTTGGAATCCTGGCTTCCATGTAGAGTGACTTATTAGTCTGGTAATGCAACAAAAAATTTATTTAACAGAGCAAAGCACTGGAGGAGTTTCTATTGGGTCGACAAGCAAAAAAGACGGATGGAGAAAATTACAAACTATCAAGGTGATACATAATGAAAATCAATGAGGTATGAAAAAGACAGGACTGGGCCAGTGTGGTAAGAGCAGGTGATATTAGAAACCTCAGCAATGCCCCCCACCCTCCATGCATCATATCATGATTTTAGACTTGATCTGATTTGGAAGAAGTGGTGATAATAGATGTCCTCCCATGGGGGAAACAAAAATAAGATTCAATTGGAAAAGCTACAGACAGGAGATAAAATTCTGAGAGGATCCTAGTCTTCCACTGCCCAAATCCCTAAGCTCATTAAAAGTGTTCTCTCCTTAAAGCTGGTGGTTTGTCCTTTCTGGCACCCAATAATGTTAGTTTCTATGTATGTGGGTACAGTACCATTGCTGAAGAATTACTCACTAAATATTGTTTTTGAATCGGTTTCAAATTTAACAAATGCTTGTGTACTTCTTGGCCAATGAAGGAGATTTACTAAAGAAGGAAGTAGGTTTGTCCAAGGGGCACTTGCCTCATAAATCTACAATCTGATCACCAGGACACCTGTTTTAAAACTAGAGCCCAAGGCAAAAAGACAAAGGATCTTATGTGCAGCTATTCACAGATATAAAATCTTTGTGTAATATAGCACTATTTAATTACACCTAATTATATTTAATTGATAATTAGTAAAAATTGCTAAACAAAACTAAAAACACAAATGGGGCTATTAGAGTAATACCTGATTAGCTGTCTAACTATATGGAAACAAATAGTTCCCCATTTCTACTACATGTCAGATATTGTGTAGATAGTCTCTTAATTCTTCCAACAACCATTTGAGGCAAATACTCAAGGAAGCAGGACCAGGAGAAATGGCTCCTTAACTGGGACAGAAAGAACACCAATAGCATCATATAAGCTCTATGCTCCAAGCACCACCAACTAAGTGGTTCTTTTGGACTTAACATCTTCAATCTTACCCTCTCACTTCTGGGTAGAAACTTGGTGATGACAAATAATATAGGTGGGATTGAAATCCTACTGTATATCTCTCTGCACTGCACTCAGAACTGCTGATTACCAGCTAATGAACAAACTGCAGTCTTGCTTTTTCACATGTGAATGCAAGGATAGGTTAGTAAACAATATGGCATTTAGAAATTGAGCCTGGCTATTTCCTAGCATCACATTCCAAACTCAGTTTTGAGTTTCTTGGCACAACTCGTGCTTCTGGTGAAGATGCATTTTCACTGTGATGGAAATAACAGAGAGCCAGTAGAGTACAGTGATTAAGGCTGAAAATATTGACATCAAATAACCTGGCATCAGCTCCTGGCTCTTCAACTTCCTACCTGTGTGAACTTTGTCAAGTCATACAACTTTTCATGTCTCAGTTTCCTCATTTGTGAAATGGGAATATCAAGAGTACAGTATCTAGAGCTGAGGTAAGGATTGTAAGAGAAAATTTTTATTTTAATGCCTGGCATATGCAAAGCAAGTATGAACTGTTAGCTCTGTTGTTATTACAGTTGGTTGGTTGAAGATGTGTGAACTGATGACTGCATTTATAGAAAGCCTCCAGTGCACTGAACACCATGTAGAATTCAAAACACTGAGTGTGTTTTATAGGAGTATATGAGAATTTTCTTAATCCTCAGCCAGTAAAATAACATACCTGAGTAGAGTGACTCTAGGAAATCTTAAAGCAAAAATACAGAAAAATAAATAATCTTTTTTCTCATTCCCTACCACCATCTTCTATTCCGCTGCATTCACCTCACTGCTCTGTGCACTCCAGTCACACTGACAGGTCTGCTTTGATCTCTGTATACGTGCCATGTACTATTCTACCACAGTGCCTTTGCACATACTATATTTTCTGTCTGGGACATGCTTCCCCTCTAATCTTTCTTTATCCTTCGGATTTCAATTATAGTCATTTCCTCAGGGAAGTCTTTCTCAATTCCCTTTGGCTATGTTTCTCAATACCTTTTGTTACCAATGTCATAGTACCACCATCACCTTCTCAGCACTCGTCTCAATTGGTTATTGTGTATTTCTTGCAATACTATTCAATGAACATTTTCCTCTCCCACTAGAAAGCAAGCTCCGTAAGATGAAGGACTGGGTCTTGTTTTCTTTACCTGCCAATATAGAGTCCACTCAGAAAAAAAACAGAATGAATGAATGCTATATACAGTCTGTGCTTTCCTCTCCTAAAATGCCTTGCTTTTTTCTCTGTGCCCCTTCACTTTTTACTTCCTCGAACATCTGCCCAATCAACTACCTTACAAAAAAGACTACTTCCAGACCATCTCTTCATTCCCTCTGCTCCTACTTATTCTGTCTTTTGTTCCTTAGAATTCAAGACCTTCAACCTTCTGAACGCTCATCACACTTGAGGTTACTTGTTCAATATCTGTCCTCCCTGCTGGATATAAACTTCATATTTGTCTACTTCACTTGATGTATCTTCCTCATCTAACACACTGTTTTCTACCTAGTTGGTATACATTAACTATTTATGGGAAAAAGGAAAAACAAGCATACAAAGGAAATCTCCACACTGAGTATTGATAATTCAATTTTTCACAACACATTTACTTGGATGATGTGGTGGTATTTTCCAAAGATCCTTAATTTTTCAAATATGTAGGAGAATTAATGGTTCTTTACAGTCGAGGCAATTACTTAGTAGAAATCTCAGGCTGTGATTACTGACATTGAATTATATGTAGGATAAATGGATGGTTAGAGTAAAATGAAGCTTACTATCTTAGAGCAATTGATAACTGTGTTTGAAATCTTGGAACATCTGCTAGGTACAAAGAACCATGTTTAATGTTGAGTAAAATATAGACACATGGATCTGGTTCTCTGGTTATATATGGACTAGTCAGAGAGCCAGACAAAACCATATGCTCAATTCTAGTACCTCATAATAAATATCGGAGCACTCATAGACAAAAGAGATAAGAAAGCATAGCATTCACATATTAATGAACAGTCTATGCATGTACAGGGGAAGGCATGTCCATAAACATACATGTGACATTTCCCCAACATATTAAATCCTCATAATTTTAAAATACTGCCATTATTCTCATTCTATAAATGAGGATACTAGGATTGAGTGGAAAGTAGAACTTTTTTTAGGTCATACGGAGCTTAGGCGGTAGATACCAAAGAACAGCAGACACACACCAAAAAAAGCCAAGGAGAGAATTGAAAGGGCTAAGAAAATTTAGAAGAAATGACTTATTATAAAGTACTCTGGAGGAGATAGGAAAATTAACATTTTAAAATAAGCCTTGGGTAAAGAGTATTCTTTGTTCTGAGAAAACCCACTAAGGGATATTTAGTTTTATAAATGTACAATTATATTCCTAAGGTTCTTGGAAGAGTTAGAGGAAGAGATGTGCTGACCAATGTTAAGTGCTCTGGCTGCTAATTGAATAGTTCTTGTAGAACTTCATCACGTTAGAGTAAAACATTTCTCCTTTGTGGAATTAGACTGTGCCTGGCTGGTAAAATAGTGACTGCTCTTAAGAAATCATAAGCATTCACTGGGGCACGTGGGTGGCCCAGTTGATTAAGCATCTGACTGTTGCTTTAGACTCAGGTCCTGATTTCATGGCTCCTGGGATTGAGCCCTGTGTCAGGCTCTGCGCTCAGCAGGGATCTGCTTGGATATTCTCCCCGATCTCTCTCGATCTTGATCTCTCTCTCTCTCTCTCTCAAATAAATGAATAAATCTTAAAAAAAAAAAAAGGAAATTACAATCATTCTTAAGTGGTTATTTGAGGAAAACCGAACTGAGATCCTGACAAGAGAAATAAGGATAAATGAGTTCCATCTCAAACGTGAGGAAAACAGTGGATTAGATTGTCAAGGCTCAAAGTGTGATGTCATTTAAGATTAGACAACTCAGAATTTGATACTGAATTTTATACTACATGTTAAAAGGCAATATGCTTAGTTATAGGGAAAGCAGAATGGAGTCTAGAGTGTATGTGCTATATGCATTATATTTTTATGATTAAGATGCTATTAATGACACTTGCTGATTTCAAAATGTATTACAAAGCTACATTAATTAACAAAGTGTGGTATAAGGCAGATATACTGATCAACAGAATAAAATTGAGAGTTCTGAAATAAATCCTTGTGTTTACAGTCAATTGATTTTTGACAAGAGTGCAAAATCATTCAATGGGGAAAGAATTACATTTTCACAAATGGTGTTGGAACAACTGTATACCCAGGTACAAAAGACTCAGTCTCTGATTTCAAACTATATTACCAAGCTATCATAATCAAAACAGTATGGTATTGAAATAAAAAAAAAAACCCACAGAACAATGAAACACAATATTAAGCCCAGAAATAAACCCACGAATATATGGTCAATTAGTTCACAACAAATAGCCAAGAATATACAATGAGGAAAGGACAGTCTTTTCAATAAATGTTGTTAATAAAACTGGATAGCCACATGCAAAAGAATGAAACTGGGCCACGATCTTATACCATACACAAAAATTAATTCAAAATGGGTTAAAAACTTGAATGCATGACCTGAAACCATAAAAATTCTAGAAGAAAACAGAAGAAATAAGCTCCTTGACATGGGTCTTGGTGATGATTTTTTTGGATTTGCCAACAAAAGATAACAAAAGCAAAAATGAACAAGTAGGATTCCACCAAACTATAAATCTGCTGTACAGCCAAGGAAAACATCAACAAAATAAAAAGGCAACCTACTGAATGAGAAAAAATATTTGCAAATCATGTATATGATAAGGGGTTAGTATCTTATATAAAGAACAATTCAAGAGCAAAAGGACAGGAAATCTGATATTAAAAATGGGCAGAAGATCTGAATAGACATTTTTCCAAAGAAGAAACACAGATGGCCAATAGGTACATGAAAAGATTCTCACCATCACTCACCATTAGGAAAATGCAAATCAAAACCACAATGAGATATCACCTTACACCTGTTAGAATGACTATAATCAAAAAGACAAGAAATAACAAGTGTTGACAAAGATAGGGAGAGATGGGAAAATAAACTGGTGAAAATGTAAATTGGGGCAGCCACTTTGGGAAACAGTATGGAGATTCTTCAAAAAATTAAAAAAACAACTACCACATGATCCAAAAATTTCACTTCTGAGCATTTATCTAAAGGAAACAAAAACACTAACTCAAAAAGATATAGGTACTCTATGTTCATTGCAGCTTTATTTTAATAGTCTATATATGGAAAAATCTACATGTCCACTGATAGATGAGTTGACAGAAAATATGGTATAAATCCAATGAAGCATTTTTCAGTCATTAAAAAAATAATGAAATCTTGCCATTTGTGACAACATGCATGGACCTTGAGGGCATTATGCTAAGTGAAACAAGTTAGACAGATAAAGGTAAATATGTGATTTCACTTATATGTGGAATCTAAAACAAAACAAAACAACAAAACAAATAACAAAATAACCAATCTTATAAATGCAGAGAACTGACTGGTAGCTGCCAGAGAAGGGAGGATAGACGGGGGTCAGCACATTGACTGAAGGGCATCAAAGAGAACAAATTTCCATCTCAAAATTAAAAAGTCATAAGGGCATAATGGACAGCATGTCAACCACAGCTAATAATAATATATTGCTCATATGAAAGTTGTTAAGTATATCTTAAAAATCCTCATCATAAGAAAAAGTTTTCTACAACTACGGAAGATGATGGACATTAACTCGACTTACCGTAGTGATCAACTTGCAATATATAGAAATAGTGAACCATTACGTTGATCACATGAAACTAATCCAATGTTGAATGTCAATTATACCTCAATTTTAAATAAAAGAAAGAAAGGGAAAAGAAAAAGAAAGAGAATGAAGTTGGACCCCTACATCAATATATATAATGACATACTGTTTGGCCGTAAGAAAAATAAAATACTGATACATGCTACAATATAGATCAACCTTGATAATATCATGCTAAGTGAAAGAAAACAGGTTGCAAAAGGCCACACAATATACGACGCCATTTATGTGAAATGTCCAGAATGGACAAATTCATAAAGACAGAAAACAGGTTAGCGCTGTCAGGGGATGGGAGAATTGGGGAGTAATTGTTAACGAGTACAGAATTTCTTTTTTTAAAAGATTTTATTTATTTTTAAGGGGTGCCTGGGTGGCTCAGTGGATTAAGCCACTGCCTTTGGCTCAGGTCAGGATCTCAGGGTCCTGGGATCGAGCCCCACATTGGACTCTTGCTAAGCAGGAAGCCTGCTTCCCCCACTCTCTCTGCCTGACTCTCTGCCTACTTGTGATCTCTCTCTCTGTCATATAAATAAATAAAATCTTAAAAAAATTTTTATTTATTTTTGAGAGTGAGAGAGGGAGTGCACACGCACCTGAGCAGGGGAGGGGCAGAAGGAGAGGGAAAGAGAATCCCAAGTGGACCCCTTGCTAAGCACTGAGCCTGACTCTGAGCTGGACTGAAGGACCCTAAGATCATAACCCAAAGCATAACCTAGAGTTTAGCACTCAACTGACTGAGCCACCCAGGTACCCCCAGGGTTCTTTTTTAAAGGTGATTAACAGTGTTCTGAAATTAGTGGTGATGGTAGCAAAAGAAAACATGGTATGAGAAGTAAGAGATAATACTTCTTCCATGAACTTTTTTTTTTTAAATGAGAAACACCATATTTAATATACAACTTTATGGAAGGCACCTCCCTGTTTTAGAAATGTAAAAACGTACTTCCCGGTTAAAGGAATAAAGTATTTAGGAGGAGGTATTACCTCAAACTGATAAAAGCCAAGGCATTTCTGTTTCTCTTGTATTCTTTCATTGGGTGATTAATATAGTCATTCAGCCTCACTTATTCCACAAATATTTATTCAGCACCTATCCATATATACCAGCCCTCCTCTCACATTAGTAACATTTGAAAAAAGCAGAACAAAGTAATCACTAAGATTAAAAATAAGAAAATCCATTTGTTGAGTCCCTCACACTGTCCCATCACTGCTTTTTAACATAATTGTGGGCTACTTAAAGAAGGGTCTTCAAGGTATAATTAATCTATATTTTATGAGGCCAAGTTAAGAGATTGCTCATTGCACAACAAAGGCAGAGAATTTGGTGGAAGGGGTGGCGGGCAGTAACTGGTATGAAAAAATGAAAAAATCTGAGATGTTAATGATAAACAACAATGCAAATGTTTGGCAGCAAATTAATACTCTGATCATAACTGGATACCCTGAATACATGTATCAAGGATAAATTACTGATCTTCAGAACCATCCAGTGAGGGTTTAGTGCTTAGTACAGAATTTAATCTCTGGTATAATATCTAACAGCAGAATTTAGTTCTTGTAAAACACACACAGACACCCTTTCATGATGCCCCTGAATTTGAGATTTAACCCCTGAACCCTAAAGCAAACTTTGTTCTGTAAAAGGATCACTACTATAGCTGTGAAGTAAAAAAAAAAACACAACAAAAAAACTAGCTAGTGTGGTACATAAAATACATGTCAGCTAGGAGGTAAATAGCCTGTGCAGATTAGAGCCTACTCAGTGCAAGGTGCTGCCTGGGCGGACAATGGAATCTGGCCTTCGCTAGCACAAAGATTTCTGCAGAGAGAAATGTAGTAACACGAAAGGTAACAATGCATGAGAGACCGTGGTCGAACTGTTACAGCCACAGGTAGCTCAGACACTCTAAATGTGATAATTGCCAGTTTTTAGGGCTTTAGTGTGTCATACAAAGGGGTCAAGTTCTGGGAAAATGACCTAGAAAAAAGAAGTCCAGAGAGAGGGATTTGGGGCCAACAAACTACCCTGAATCACTTCAAATCACTGCCCTATGAAGAAAGGGCCAATCCTGCCTATTTTAGAGAAGGCCTAGAGAGCGCTATTTCAAGTGAGAGGAGGAAGTACTGAAGAAAAGAAAAGGTGACTTTTTGAATTTCTGTAGCTACCTTTTTCCCATTATTTCTTCAAATCATACTATGTAATGTTCAAAACTCTATTATTCTTACCAGAGGCAAATCCATGGCAGGACACAAAACGTGCACACATAATCCCACATTTAATCAAGGCCATTGCTCCCAATACTTGGTTCCCTAATCCAGTAAAGTTATAAAAACACCTGATTTCAGCCTGATTCCCTATATGGTTGTATTTTTCCTTGATGAAAGTGGCCAGCAAAGAATAGGAAAGGAATTGTACATATGCTGGTCTACTAGTTTCTTAGGCTGCTGCAGACACGCTACTACAAATTTGGTGGCTTAAAACACACAAATTCATTCTCTCATATTTAGAAGGCTAGAAGTCTAAAATCAAGGTATTAGCAAGGCTGCGCTCACTGTGAAGGCTCTAGGGGAGACTCTGTCCTTGTCTTTTCCAGCTCTTGATAGCTGTTGGCAATCCTTGGCATTCCTTGGCTACATCACTACAATCTCTGCCTCCATGGTCACATTGTCGTCTCCTCCTCTGTCTGTTAGGAGGACCCCTGTCATTGGATTAAGGGTCCAACTGCATACTCTGGATGATCATACCTTGAGATCCTTAATTTACACCAAAAAAGACACTTTTCCCAAATAAGGTCACGTTTATAGGTTCTAGGTGGGTATGTCATTGGGTAAGTTACCATTAATCCACTAGGGGTACTCTATTAGATTTTGAATTCTGAACCATAACTGAATATGTATCTAATCTATAATATCATAACCTCTCAAACAAAAACTCTTGAGAAAGAATGGACAGTGACATGATTAGATGATTCCTTAGAGTTGACACTTTCTGCTGGTCAGAAACTGCTCCCTTTTTTCAAAGGAATGAGGACACCTGATTGTTCACCAAAACTTCAGTCAAACATAAAGCACAGTTAAGAGTGGGTAAGGAGGTAAGACTGAATCCTTGTTCTCTAAAAATTAAGCAGGAAAAACAATCAAAATTATTTTAACATTTGTTGACTGAATTAAAACAGTGAAACAGAAAGTGATATTGTAGTAACTTGCTATTTTTTAGTTAATATACAAAGTGCTAATTTTTTTTTTCACTTTTTAAAAAATTTCTTGGGGCGCCTGGGTGGCTCAGTGGATTAAGCTGCTGCCTTTGGCTCAGGTCATGATCTCGGGGTCCTGGGATCGAGCCCCGCATCTGGCTCTCTGCTCCGCGGGGAGCCTGCTTCCTCCTCTCTCTCTGCCTGCCTCTCTACCTACTTGTGATCTCTCTCTGTCAAATAAATAAATAAAATCTAAAAAAAAAAAAAAAATTTCTTTTCAGAGTAACAGTATGCATTGTTTTTGCACCACACCCATGCAATACATGCATGCAATACAATACAATGCATGCAATACATGCCCTCTCTATTACCCACCACCTGCTTCCCCAACCTCCACCCCCCGCCCCTTCAAAACCCTCAGGTTGTTTTTCAGAGTCCATAGTCTCTCATGGTTCATCTCCCCTTCCATTTTCCCTCAACTCCCTTCTCCTCTCCATCTCCTCCATGTTCTTTGTTATGCTCCACAAATAAGTGAAACCATATAATACTTGACTCTCTCTGCTTGACTTATTTCGCTCAGCATAATCTCTTCCAGTCCCATCCATGTTGCTACAAAAGTTGGGTATTCATCCTTTCTGATGGAGGCATAATACTCCATAGTGTATATGGACCACATCTTCCTTATCCATTCGTCCGTTGAAGGGCATCTTGGTTCTTTCCACAGTTTGGCGACCATGGCCAAAGTGTTAATTTTTAACTTTTTTTTTTAAACTTTGCTGACTTTTTAAAAGTACTGTCTGATTAAGCATCTTTGGACCCCCATCTGGTCTTGTTTTCCAATTTTCAGGTGAATGGTATTCTTAGAATGTTCTTGATTTTTAAAAAATCTGCACATTTCATTCATTTAGTCATTAACTCTCTGTCAGTCATGTAGACCCCAAATTGGACTCTGGGATGAGTGGAAGAAGAAATACCTAACAAAGCCAGTTAATTAACTGGTATCTGTACAATAATAGGTTTCATAGAAGGGACAGAAAAAAAAATAAAAGGATAATTATGTTGTATACCTGTGAATTTCAATTATTAATTATACCAGAACTCATAACTATACACATCACTAAGAACCCATATAGCACGGCCATATCTGCCTAGTTCTTAACGTTTACATTATAAGATCTTCTAGAGACATTGATTATCACCAATAATGTCTTTCTAATACTATACTAAGTGAAAGCACCTTTCAGAAACTTAGCAAGGCTCAGTTTAAATGCTTCTAACTGTTCAATGAGAAAAATGTACTCCTTTATTGAGAATCTAAGCCCTGCCTTGATAAGTGTTTTCTGTTTTACTGTCCAAATATTTCTTAGTTGATTAAGTTTTAATTGATCTAAATATTCACAAATTATTTATCCAAATAATCATCCATCAACATTTTATTGCTCAGAAACAAAAGTTAGCTTATTTAAACAGACTTGCTAATTAAAAATAAGTCAAGCCAGTCATGGGTTTGGCCATCTCTCAAACCCCCAGTAATTGTTCGGGTTGACTGTACATTTAATTCTTTGGCTATGAAAGATACACTAATTATTGAATATTAAAAGCAATGAACATTTGAAATTTACTGTGAAGAGAAACAATAATCAAGGCTAAAAAACCAGGTTGCCAAGAGCCCCAGTTTGAACATGGTGCAATATTCTAAATTTAATACATTTTTCTAGTTTTTATTACCATCAGCACTGCAGTTGTCAGAGGGTGTCCAAGTTAAGGAGAACTCAGACAAAGCTTACTGTGGTAGCAATAAGAAAAGATCTATTTCAATGAGAACATCTAATCAGCTTCTGTTCATCAGTGAAATATTTTCACCATAAAAAATGTTGGCTGCCACATAATTGCTAAAGCTAAATGAAATTAACTTTAGAATAGATTGCTTTATTGAGTTACTTTACCCTTGTAGATACCCTGCTTGAGGTTATAGGAAGGCCAAAATGGAGTGGCTTCTGCACCTCAGGGACCCCTTCACTTATCATCTCCATCCTTCTTCTTCTTCTTTTATCATCTTTTCCCTCTTCTATCTCCTTCTCCTAATGCAAGCTCAGGAGGTAGATACGTAGGGTAGTGTATGAGTCTGGTTTCTTTTCCCACCTCAGACAAGGTACCAACAGAGATCAGCATAGGTAACATTCAAGGGCTTCCTTCAAAGAACATCACCTCGCCAGTAGCCAAGACAACACCAGTTTCTTTACAGGCAACTGGATTTTCGGTTACATGATTTAATTTTACCATGAGCAATTTGGAGATACTTATGTATGAATTATTGTCAACCATGACCTGAGATGATGAAGAGTGTTAAGTCTTTTGTTCTGAAGATGTGAATTAATATAAAACAGCTGAACTTCTAGGATGTAGGCCCCAAACAATGTTTATGAAGCAATCAAGTCTGATGGGCTAAAATCTAGAGTTACTGTATTATTCCCTTGGAAGCTCTTCATAATAATCTATATTTAAAGCATCTTTTTCATGTGTAGGGGAGGAATTATATGGGAGTAAGAAAGCTTATAATATGTCATTTACTGCTTGGGGATATACAGTATACCAACCCAGGATTATTTACCATAAAATCTCAATATTCAGAATGTTTTATAACCTACTTATAATAAATTGAGAATTTGCATTTTAACTTTTAGAGCAGAAATATTGTTATTAATTATTCTCATTATGGAACCTGAAACCAATTATATTAAAATTAAAGTCACAAATGTATGCATAATTGCACTATACAACATTATGCTTTTAGATGTTAACAGTAAATCAACATCATGATGAAATCAAGGAAGCTTATAACTAAAAAATCAAAAACAAAAAAAATTAATGATGGAGATACTATATTAAAGGTTGCAAAACACATTAAAAATTCCAAGTTTGTGTCTCTAAAGGAAACATGTTATCACCCACCCAAATCTATGTTTGAACATGAATTCCACTAGGAAAGTTTAGTTTTAGGTGTCATGGGGGAACCACACTTGGCAAATTCCATGTAATGGGTATCTGCTTAGGAATTAGGTGGTCAGGTTCCTATGGATTCCCCTCCTCCCACTGCATCCTCGGTGAAAGTTCTCTCATTTCACTAATTCTCAGATTCTTCACCTGTGAAATAAAAATACCCAGCCTCTGCACTTAGTTCAGTGCACCCTTGCTCACTTCTGCTTTAGATCCACCTTGATTTATAAGAAAACACCCCTTCATTTTTATCTAACACTTCATAGTTTCAAGTCTATTTTCATACTTTGTATAAATTCTACTACAGGACAATCTTGGGTTATATTAAGAACTAAACAGGACAATGCTTTCAAAGTCCTTAGCATAAAATCTGATAGAGTAAAAAAAAATTATAATAAATACTATAATAATAGCTAACATTTATTAAATCCTTAGTGTGTACTAGACAATGATGTGGGAATTTTAATAGGATTAATTTATTTGACCCTTACAACAAAGGAGGTATGGTTATTAACCCCATCTTATGGAGAAAGAAACTGAGGCAGAGAGAAGTATCTTGTCCAGCGTCACAGAGTTATAGAAGGGGCTGAATTTCAAAGCAGGGAATTTAACTCCAGAGCTTGTGATCTTATCCATTATACCTAAGCTCTTAATAAATGTTAGTTATAAAATGATGGTTACCAGAGGGGAGATAGGAACAGGGATGAAATAGGAATTAAGATTTAAAAAATTTCTCTCTTTCAATCTTTCTATATACATACATACACACACATTATATATGGCTTTTGCATTATATATTACTTTAGAAATATAAAAAATTTAAACTTTCCAATGTAAACTGTCTACTTACATTTTTTGAAAGTTGAAAAAAAATAATGCAGAAAAATAAACAAATGTTGATTATTATTTTTATTTTAAAAAGATAGAAAAGAGAAGGACAGGGAAGAAAAGACAGAAAGAAAAGTAGAGAAAGCTGTTATATCGCTTCCTCAAGCAAGGAAATATTCTGGGACTTTGCATATGCTGCATAATTTAATCTTCATAACAACCCTAAGAGCTAACTATGGTTATCTTCCCGATGTTGATGAGATGTCTGAATTTTAGAAAACTTACGGACACCTAAAGTGAAGTGGAACAATAAACAGCATTCCATTCCACTTAAACTTGGGCAATATAATATCTTAGCTTTTCAAACCCACATAATCAATTTTTATAAAATAGTTTTATTTTCTAAGTATATAAGTATGTAATATAATTTACTTGAAAAAATATATGTCCGTATGTCTGAGAAAAAAATGCCCTACTGAATTACCATGCACAATGACTCTCGAACAGATTTAACGTGGGATACTCGTCTGCAGGAAGTGGACGGCTAGAATGATGAGGCTGTAGCCCTTCATGCTGCATAGACAAAGCCTCTTGAAATAGCTCCACCATCAAGCAGTGGAAATAATGAACTGAAATTTTCTCCATTCCTGCCTTATTTTCTGATTCAGCTGTCTATATAAGAATGAAAGATCATTCACCTTGCTTTTTCCCTTGGATAGAGGGGAGATTAAAGCAAAGCTATTCCTAAAACATTGTACTGAAAAGCTAAGTATACTCTGAGGCCAAGTTTTCAGGAGTCGGATGACATGTCTGACGCATTCCATACATGAACAGTTTCTTTAGGCTAAAGCCTCCTACTCCAACATATACCCTTATCTGGAATAACATGTCAGTTGTCTTCTGCATAATATCTTCCACCTCAGAGTGGAAATGCTTGCACCCACTTCCAAAACACTCTCAAAGGATCATCAGAAAGTCTTTGAATTCAGTGGTTCAAATCATGACCCAAATATGGCCTGATGAGTTTAACATCCACTCTTAATATGTCTTCACTTGTTTAACAACTATTATTGCAAGTTTACTAAGGTCTGGGTACTGGGTAGACTCCTATAAAAAAATATTTTTTTCAAAGATAATATCCATTTATTTGAGAGAGAGAGAGTGCAGGTGCACATGAGTTGGGGGGGGGGGGGGGGCAGAAGGGGAAGGAGAGGAAGACAGAGGATTCCAAGCAGATATTTGATGTGGGACTTGATCCCACAACCCTGACATCATGACCTGGGCCAAAATCAAGAGTCTGATACTTAACTGACTGAGCCATGCAGGTGTCCCAACCCTGGTAAATTAATCAATGAGGTTTTGTAGCCCTTGATATAATAGAAGGAGTAAATAGTGAAAGGGGTATTGGTAGTCTTGTGACAGCAAGAAAAATGAATACTAATGGCTTAATATTGCAGGGGAACTGAAAAACAAAATGTGATCCAAATTGCATTACAATAATGTATGCTCATGAAAATGTCCCCATCTCATCAAGAGTGACTTAAATTATGCTATGCCTTTTTAATAAGGAAGGATTTTCGGCCTAACGATATTGAATGAAAAAAATGGTGGGGAGGAGTAGGTTCTTAAAGGGATCACTTCCATTAACGACACTTTTTGCTTATGTGAATTAATTCATTCTTTAAAAATGCTAAATACAAGAGACTATCAAATTATGTCTACATAGCAGCATTATAAGATTTAATAATCGTACATAAACAATGTATACCTTATACGATTGTCATATAGATAAATTTATATAAAGTATAAAATGAGACTTGAAGCTATGACACATTAGATAAAGACGAAGTCATGTTTTCTTATCAAGGGTGCACTGAACTAGGAGCAGAGGCTGGTTTTCCTTGGCTGTCACTTATTCACTGTGTAAAGAACCATGAGTAATTCAGTTACTCTAATCCTAATTTGCATTTTTAAAATGATATAGGCCAGGAATATTTTAAGTTCTGTTTCAGCCATAAAATCATATGATTAAAAACGAAGAAGTATTTTCACTTGCACATTATGGTACAGTAAGTATGGTCAAAAGACAATATTTTTTCCCCTTGCCCATTCTGAAAATGTTTGGGGTGAAAGCAATTAGTAACAGTCAGGAGATGCCATTGTCACGCTTCCCCTTACATCACTGAAGAAAAGTATTTTATTCTAAACAATTTAAGTAAGTTTTTGAATAAAGGCATCATCTTTTTACAAAATTTATGTTAAAAGGATAGGAAGAAAAAAGTCTAGACACTGCAGAGTTAAGACCAATTAGGCTGGATTCTAGAAAATGACTAAAATATAAAGGGTATGAGTTTAGAAAAATACATCATTCCCCAAATAATTTTATACATATATTTTCTTTTTTGTGCCACTAAAGAGGAAACAAATTAAAGAAATCCTTTATTCATACATATAAAGTCTCCTAGACTTTGCAGACAAGATAGTCTCAATTCTCTTGGAACTTAGACTCTATCGTAGTGATTAAACAATGAGGGAAAATAAATATACAAAATCATGCTAGGTTATATTAAGTCCTAATGAATGAAACAGAGGATGCTATATAGAAGTAGAAGTCTGGAAGTAGGTAAGCAGAAGAGAAAAACAGAAAAGATGGGAATCCCTTCTTAGGTTAGACAGGGTGATGTGAAAACTTTCTCTTCTACCTAAATTTAGAAGGAAGGATCATGAAAAGTGAGCATGTGAAGTATCATGAGAAAAAGCTTGCAAAGCAGAGGGAATGAAAGTATCAAGGCTCCAGTGCAAAAGAGAGATTCTCATTTTCAAGAAATTAAAATGAGCCCATGGTAATGAATTTGAGATTTATTCTAAGTGCAGTAGAATACATAAAACAGCAAAGTGGAATGATCTCATTTACATGTTTAAAAGATTAATCTGCCTGCTTTATGACAAATGGTTGAAGAAGATGTAGAGAAGTTGCATAGAGACCAGGTAGGAGGGGTGCGGAAGAAAAAAATACATCTTGATTTTACCAAGCCATTTGGCAAAGATTCTCATTACTTTAAGAATACATAGGAGAAACTGGGGTCCAACTACAGTATGTGTGGGAAAATGTGTAGCTAACTGAACAAGAATATGCAAAGAATATAGATTTAAAAGTTCAGTCTCATCTTGTCTCAGTGGAAGTTCTGTGTTGGCATGTTGCCCTGCCCTGGTCAACATGTTGTATCAATTATTTGAATGTACACATGCTTATCAAATTTTCTGCTGACATTAGAGTAGGAGGACAATCAATATGTCAGATTAAAAAAAAAGATATAAAACAATTTCAACTGTAAGGGAACAAAGGGTCACCACTCAGAAGGTGAATTTGATAGGGGTAAATATAATATGCTGAATTTAGGTTAATAAAATAACATGGTTGGGTAGCTTGGGATTAATAGACATTCATAAAAAATCAATCCTCAGATTTTTATAGGACTGTATGTTCAAAATAAGGTTATGATGTGAGACTGGGGCTTTAAAATAAGATGAATATCAATGTCAGCTGCATTCACTGAAAAAGAAGTTCACATTGTGGGCTACTGCTTTCCCAGTTGTCCTCTGAAAAGGTCAGGGCATGTGCGTAGAATTGGATGCATTTTGATATGGTCACAATTTAATAGATAAATTAACATAAATGTGTGTGTCATGAAGAAGATGGTTGTAGATTTACTACTTGGAGAAGACAACAATTAAACATGATCATGTTTTCACATATTTAAAGCCTAACCAGAATCCTAGAGCAAGACTTGAGAGTTAGAATGATGGAAATTCAGATATTTAACTCAATTTTAGAACACGATGTTGGGTTTGTTTTTATAGTTTTGAAAAACTAGAGCAGTCTGCCATGGGTCAGAATGCTTTGTGATGAATAAGTGAGCCCTCTGTTTTTAGAATTGTTAAGGCTGAACAACTACCAGCCATAGATTCTTAAGGTGCCAGGATGACTATATTACCCATTAAGTGGGATAAGCAAGGTGGGCTCAAACACTGGTCCTCAGGCCAATTCAGCCACAAAATGAGTGTTAGAGCTTTTCCTTAAGCTAATATAATGTAATTAAATGACAACCCTTGAATATGATATTCTGTCTTTTGGATAGTTTTGGTAGTAGAAATGTAAGAGTAGACTCTTACGAAAGGATAGTCTTAACAGTTGGTAATTTGTTTCTCAAAATGTCATAAATTAGAAAGATAGGCTTGGTAATGCTATGGCAACATTTATTTTTTGTTGTTACTATTGCGATCTTAAAAATTTCTTCCATGAATTCCAAAAATCAAAGAAGTAGTTTCACTGAATGCAGAGATCGCCCTACTCTGAGAATCAAAGAGTCTATGATTAATTTTCAAAATGAACCCAACAAAATTCACTTGTCATTCCTAAAAAATAGGTAAAGGTATCAAACTTGCATTAAACAAGAGAAATAGTTTGGTTCTGTAGCACTCAATTGGACATATTATCCTTCTATTATTCTGCATACCTAAGAATATTTGGAAGATTCTATTAGGAAATATTCACAAACAAAATGATGTTGGAATCCTATATATACCTAATACTCAGAAACCTCATTTCTCAACTAGTAAAAATGCCACCTGATGGCAATAATAGATTAAGCACTGGATATTAGATATATTTGATGTTGAGTTCCCAGAGAGGATTTTGTTAATGAGAATATTCTACAATGTTACTGCCAACAGACTTTGTAATTATGAAACCTTTGACATTAATGCACTGCTGTATGAGTTGGGATTTTACACAAGGAAATATATAATCATATGCAAATACAAAAACCCTTAAAAATGTAGCTGAACATCAATGCTCAAAGGCATCCATTCTCAAATGTGTACTCACTGTTCTTGCCTGTGGATTTAATTTTCAACTTGCTATTTCTAAATTCGACTTTCTTTGATATGTTCATGAACTTTTATTAGATGATGGTCTTAAGATATGGTGATTTATTTTTTAAATGTTCTAAACTGGAAGTATAAAAGGTATAATGTAGAAGCTAACACTTTGTCTCTACCTTTTGTTGTTAATGTAGTGGTTTAAAAATTTTTCCTAATCTATAAAATAAGAAAAAAACTGGAGAATTATGGGATTAATAGACTACCAATGTGTTTTGGAAACTCTGAGCTTTATGATTAAATACTTCTCAAATTGACTATTACTGGCAGTTCAATTGCTTGCTTATACACACTCGATAATGTGCGTGGGTTTATGTGTGTAATTTCTGGCTATGTAAATTTGTGTATAAATTTGAGTGTGTGTGAATTTATACATGTATAGAGAGTCCCATAACAAACTACCACATATCAAACTGTCTTCAACCTTTTAAAAGCAGAATACATCTTTCCAGTTAGATTTACAATTTATCCTATTAACAAGATATTTCCCAAATACGAAAAAAAAGGTGAAGATCACATAACAAATTAAAATCTGTTTCATTTTTAAAAAGAAACAGTTTTAAAGGCTTAATGGTACCAAAACTCAAAGTTACATTTGCAGCATGATGTAATTGCTACTTACAGGCAAACTGAAGCTTTGCTTCTCTGCTAACAATTGTTCCAAATGAGTTTGTTGCTATGCACTGGTACGTCCCAGTATCTTGGGTTTTATTGGGGTTATTGATCAACAAGCTGCCTTCAACAACACTGTAGCGGAAATCCACACCAATGTCAACATCTGTTCCATTTAATTTCCACCTATAGTATAGAAATGCCGGTAGGTAAAGCCTTGTAATATTAATCAATATTTCTGAATCACATAAAATATATAAAAACTATAAACAGCAGGAAATATCTGTGACTTTCTCAACCATGGCAAAAAAAAAAAAAAGAAAAGAAAAAAGAAAGAAATGCTTTATTCAGCAATGGGTGACAATTGCCATGGAAAGAGCATGTCTGTCACAGTAAACAATGGTATTAAAATTTTAATACCTCCTTTTGTGGCTAATCTGATACTACACACACTTCACTTTTTTTTTTTTTAATCCCCATTGCATCTTGTACAACTTTCTTCAAATAGGGTTTCTCAGCCAAAGTCCTTTTTCTAGTTTGAATTTAATCTTTTTTTTTCACCCTTCTCCAAGTTTGTAGTTATTCTTTAAATGGGTCTATACAGATGACAGAATACACCACTTTCAGGTAGATTGCTGAGTATTTGATGAAATTGCAGCAGAGTTGCTTTGATTTGGGCCTTAATATGACAGAAATGGCTGACTGCAAAGCAAAGGAACTCTATTGATCTAGAGCTGTCTTAGGGACCAAACTAGTCTTAACCATGGATCACTTTGAGGATCTTCTTAGCTAATGGCACTCAAACATCAATCAGCCATCCCAGTAATGACTTGAGATCAGGTAATTAGGTAAGAGAGGCAAAGAGAGTTTTGTTGTTCTTCTCTTTGTTTCCTTGAATCATCTATTGTATTTGGTTCTAGTGTTTGGCCTTATAAATAAATTTTACTGGGACTCACACATTTAAACAGCAAAACTTTACTAATAGGATCTACTTCTTTCTTTTTTCTTTCTTCTTCTTCTTCTTCTTTTTTGCAGCCAATAACATTCTAAAAAAGAGCTTATTTTAACCAAATTGCCTTCCTTTGAATACTTAGGAACTTTTAAGCTAATATAATTCAGTGACTATGTATATTATTTTTTTCCCTTTCCCTCCCAAATTCTACACAAATACCAGGTAATGAAAATATCATAGTTGAAACTTCTGAAATATCAACAGTCTCACGGTAGCATTTACATTGGGAGACCAAAAAATAAGAAATCACTGAAGCACAAAGGAAATTGGTAAGAAACAATAATAAGACTAAAGAATGAGAGACTTCCATTTTTATCTCCTTCTGTCAGTAAAAAAACAAACAAAACCATTAAAAATGTATATTTGTACATACATGCTCATTGTGCATCCTCTCATAACATTCTGGAGTATTATGGCTGCTGTGTACATGTAAAAGGATTTAAATGAAAAAAATGCAAGGCGGTTTGTTTCAGGATTTTGGATATTTGGTATTCACAAAACAGAAGTTTAAGGAGGATTCTTTTCTTTCTGTCAAGATCTCTCTCATGCTTCAAGGTCAATTTTAAATCACACATCTTCCAATGAAGTCATTTTCTATATTCCTAGTCAAAATTAATCAAAGTTTTCCACAATCTCCTACAGAAGTCTCTCTGCTCTATTATGTAGCAATTCTGCCTTCACTGTAGATAATTTGCCTAGATCTCTTTTGCATTGTCCCTTTAGCAATCTAGACCTTGACACTTTCCTTGTGCTCAATAAATGTCTGTGGAACCTGACTGCATATTTTACTTCTCTGCTGTATATTTTAGCTTTGAGCATGCACAGTTTATGAAGCATTCTAGGCCCTCACAGCATGGTGGTGTATGTTTGTTCACATCTATGTCTTTGAAATAAAAAAAATTAGAAACATGAGGGGCAGGAAAGCTAGGTCAAAATCACAAAATGGGACATAGCTCTTTATGTGTTTGTTTATAAGAAGATGGGTATTAGAAACATTGTTTTTAAGTTTGACAGTAACTCTCTCTGTGTTCTGACACAGGCATGAAAGTAATAAGCACTAAAAAGAGAAAGCCGGGTTATATTTTAGCAGGTCTATATGCGCATGAATCTCTAAAAATGACTGCCTGCCCTAGACATTTTTTTTTTAAGTCAGCGATCACGTCTTGGCTATAACTCTCACTTCAAATGATAGTCGAGCAATTTAATATGACAAATCTAAGAACTCAAAGAGGAAATTGCAATATAATGTGAGCTGCAAGCAGAATGTGGAATTTAGAAATGGACCATGTGAGCCTTTTTAGAAAAGTGGTTGTGGGGATAATGAGAACACCTCTGTAGGTTTGTCTACACTAGTCATCTCAACCTAAATGCTCTGCAGAAAGTCCTTTAATCTACTTTATTGCCTGCTTTTACATACAAATAGCAAAGGAAAGGAGATTATTTAGAAAATAAAGTGCTTGCTGTGAAATGCAGTTGAGACTAGATTGCCAAGCACTATACCCAGTTTTATTGCAATGCAGTCAATGTTCATTCCTACTGAATGTGGATTGCATTGAATTCCTTACCTTATCCCATACTGGAACACTCTTTGAAAAATCAGTTTATTTTCAATGTTTGAGTCATCTTTTAAGTACTGGCAATAGAAACAATGCCCATGTGGAACAAAGAGAGATTTTCCCTAGGGTCAGGAGAAATTAGTGAGTCCCACAAGCTGATATCTGAACCACTTCGGGAACCATAACTCAATTCTTTCCAGAGAGTCAGGCTGAGCCCAACTAAAAGTTGACACTATAAAGTGCCAGGAGATACAATTTTCCAGATTTTGCTGGGAAGCTATCCGTGGAATTTGTTGCAATAAAACCCTCTTTGTTTGTTCATGGTCTCAACCTTGACCTGGAAGAAGGGGCGAGACCTTTGTGACTTGGAACTTGTTGTTTATAAACTAAGATGAACAGAAACTTCACAGTAGAAGTACTCCAGCCAAGTACTTGAATGTCCCATCTGTCTGGAAAGGGAAGCTGAGTGCAATAAGTAATGTCACAAGTACTTAAGAAACTTTAATACAAGGAAAGTTGGCAAAAGTCAACAGTTCTAAAATTTTTCTAGGTCTAGGTCAATCCTTTCAAAGTTGAGGGGCAGGAAACAAAGAAAAGAGAAAGCTCAGTTGAGGGAATAAACACAAAGAAGAGAGGTCAGTTGTGGTGTTTGCGGAAAAACCTAATGCTGAAAATCCCCAAGGAGAGTTCACCTTGAATGTCTGTCCCCCTCAAAGTCAGCCTGAGCACTGAAAAAGTATAGCCAGATAGATGTTTGAAAATACCTGATCTCTCCATTCTATCCCTTGCTCTTTCCTTCAACAAGAGGGAGTTTTTAGCTCCCAGGTAGCAACTGGCTATTATGTTACAGAGAAACTACCAAAGGTATAAAGGAAAACACAATACCCTGCAACCAATTGCTGGTGCATTTGATTAAAAGTTTTCTTTTGAGCTTTTCCTGGCAATCTTTAAAAACATAATAGGTTTCTGTTCCACTGCTTGTTTTAAATAACAAAGCAGGCCCCTGTATCTTGAAACACAATGTTACAAAAGCAATGTTAATTAAAGGTCACAGTTGGGGGTAAAAACCGAGCAGCAACTTGCCAAATTCTGCTGCAAAATTTGTTTTCATTTACGGCTAACATCTGAACTTACACTTGGCTCTGTGCTAAAAAATAGGCCCATTTAACTCATCCTTTATGTATATAATAACCTTTTCCTCTCACATTTATTTTTTACTATATAACACATCTTAAAATATCTGATTTAACCTTGAATTCAACATATTCTGTCTGGGGAGAATAAGTGCACATTCTGGTTTGTCCAGGACAGTGTGGGTTTTACACCTGCTGCCCTAGAATAATTATCAACAGTGGCCTTTCACTCTCAGAACTGTCCTGGTTTGAATGATAAATTATATATCCATTAGAGTGTGGGTTTTTTTTTCCCCTTTCAGTAATGCACTTCCTTTGGCAAAATATCCATATAGCAAAACATCATTTGCCCTCTGGATTCAGTTAAATATCTCCTTTTCTGTGCAACTTTCCCTGTACCTTCCCCTTGCATCCTGAAGTAGACTTTCCTCCAGGATGCCCTTAGAACATGGACATCCTTTACAGCAAGGATAGCACAATACTCTCTGCATAGCTCTGCAGAGACCTTTACCACTTCTCGGACCTAGGGTGGTGTCCGGTAATATAGTGGTTTAATACAGTAGCTTACTATAGTGTTTTAAATACCTTTCCTGGACCACATATTTTCAGAATCCTAATCCATATCCCAATTCAAGAAGAGCTGCTATGGTGAACTCTTGGGTAGAAGCTCTACACTTACTTATCCCGGGTAATTGCTGAGCCAGTTTCATACAGCCAGAATTCAGAATCTGAAAAACACTGGCTGGTGTAATGAATGATGATATAGTTGATGAATGAATGAATGAATGGGCACACAAATTTAATTCTAAAATAATTTCTACTACACTAATACTCCAATCCTTTAACTTATATAAGATGTCCTTTATCTTCTGCCAAATTGCAAACTAAATATCTCAGTTCATACCCCACTTCTGTGGATCCTTAATGATCTAATCTCTTCCTCCCCAAAACCATGACATATATTAGCTATTATTTTGGTTTCTAAACACTATTATATATTGATCATTAGCTTAAAGTTTTATCATTAAATGCGAACAGAGGCAAAATCATACTTATAAGATATATGAAGTCATGTGGCCCAACAAACATTTATTTACCAAAAATTTACTTTTTTATCTTACTGTGAATTTCACTCTTTCCCTCTGAAGTTCCAAGACCCTGACCCCGCCCTTCTCCTTAGTTCAGAATGACATATATACCACATTTTTGCCTATCTTTGGAATTTCATGTCTGTATAGATTCCTCATACATATGAATTTGAATTTGATTTTCTTCTGTTAATCTGCCTTGTGTAAATTTAATTCTTAGTGCAGCTAGAGGAATCTCAGACAGAAAATTTCATCCTCCCCAACATTATGAAGTGTCACAAGACAATAAAGATCTGTTTCTCAAGAAAGTAATATTTTAAAGTCTCCATTTCCATTCTGATTCTACTGATTCCCTTTCTCAATAGTTAATTACAACTTCTAATTTTATCTTTTTCTTTTCCTTGATTTTATGATTTTATCAAGTTTGGTATCCTTAAACAACTGCTCTGTCTTACCTGCTCTTGAACTTTATAAATATGGAATTATATCATTCTTTTGTGACTTGCTTTGTTTGCTGAAAATTATGTTCTTGTGATCCATCATACTGTAGCTGTAATTCATCATTTTCACTACTGCATGGGGTTACCTTGTACGAACATACTAGGTTATATTTACTTATATTATGTTGAATTTAGTTTTCTAAATTTCTGCTAATCTGGTAGGCAGGCAAGAATGCGACATTTCAGTTTTAATTTGTATGTTTCTGTTAATGGCACTGACAATCTTTCTATTTCATGGATGTGTGATATTTCTTTTCTTAGAAGTACCTAATCAAGTCTTTCGGTAATGTTTCTACTAGGCTACTAAAAAAACAGTTTGTACTTTTTGATTTGTGGGGATTACAAAAATATTTTTGGATATTATTTCTTTGCCAATGACATGTATTAAAAATATCTTCTTCCAGTTGGAAGCTTGAAATTTTACTCATCTATTTCTGTTGAACAGAAGTTCTCAACGTTAATGAAGCTAAATATTTTCTTTTATGATTTGTGCTTTTTCTGTCATATTTGAGAAATATTTCCTTCCCTTCAAAATCATAGATATGTATGCCTATCTTCTTTTAAAAGCATGTATGTCCCATGCAGGTCTTCCAGTCACCTGAAATTGGTCTTTGTGTATGTGGTTAGGTAGGGACCTAAAGAATTTCATTCTTTTCACTCTTCATTCTTCACTTTTTTTAACCATGTGTATAAATCCATTGTGCAGCATATCTTTTTAAAACTTATTTCTATTATCATGATTTTAAATTTTTATTGCTACAAGACAGTATATTGTTATTATTTTTATTGTTCAGTGTAATTGCAATTGGTTTTAAGGTAGAAATGTTAACATTTACCGCTTGCATTACTACCATTGATTCTTTTATCTCAGATACTCTACCTGGGACCATTTTTATTTTGTTTCAGTTATATCTTCTAGAATTTTCTTTAGTGAATATGTCTGTTGAAGTCAAACTTTATTTCTTTATAAAAAGACTTTATTCATTTGAAAGAGAGTAAGAGAGAGAGAAAAGGAGCAGGCAGAGGGAGAAATAGGCTCTCCGCTGAGGAGGGAGCCCCACGTGGGGCTTGATTTCAGAACCCTGGCAAGAGCCTGATGTGGGACTTGATCCTAGGACCTGGGATCACAACCAGAGCTAAAGGCAGACACTTAACTGAGCTACCCAGGTGCCCTTGCTGGAGTCTAACTTTAGTTTCTGAATGTCTGAGAACACATTTATTTTGTTCTCCTTTTAAAAAAGTATTTCTGCTATATAGAAATTTGACAGTTAATCTCTCTCAGCATATGGAAGACTCTGTCATCTGTCTTGATTTGTTACTATGGAAAAGTCGGATGCTAATCTGCCTTTTATTTGAAGGTTATCTATGATATAAGCTTAACTATTTTTATGATTGTATCTTCAACCTGGGTGTTCTGCTATTTCACTATAATAATTCTAGATGAGGTTTTATTTTTATTTATACTCCTTGAAATTCATTTGGTTACCTAAATATATAGCTTGGCATTTATTTTTTTTTAACTTTTAAAAAATATATTTTATTTTTAGGTAATCTGTATGTAGACCCAACATGTGACTGGAACTCACAACCCTGAGAATAAAATATTGCATGTTCCACTGACTGAACCAGCATTCTTATAGCATGGAATTTTCATTTGGCTTTGGAAAATTCTTAGCCTTCTCATAAAACATTGTCTCTGCCTCATTCTCCCTTGCCTTTCCTTATGGAACTCTGATTAAACATATATAAATATTTTCTATTAACCTCTCTCTCTCTCTCTTTTTTTTTTTTTTTTGGTGGCTTTCCCTTTCTCTGTATCTCTCTCTCTCTCCCTTTACTTCTCTTTACCCAGTTCTGTTGCCTTTGGATGATTTCTTCAGACATACCTTACAATTTGCTAATTCTCCTTTCAGCTGTGTCTCATCTTCTATTAAAACCACTTAGCACCAAAGTTTGAAACAGGCAATTATTTTTTGCTTTACAGTTCTTTGGGGAGGCAAGCTTATTTCTTGTTACATGCACTCTAAGTACATAGCCTTTAGGTCCCAGGCAGGTCTATTCTAGGAGGTATGCTAATGTTAGATTCTCCTCTTGGTCTTGGTCGATTCTAGGCTTTGTCTTGTAATCACTGTAGGCAGCTGCAAAATCCAAAGTTTTAGTCCACATAGTTCAAGGTAAAACCTGCTTTTAGGGGTTAGTTTTCTTCTCTGGGTTTCAAACCCACTTTTTTTTTTTAAACTTCTGAGTACTTCTTACTTTGATACCAGTTTGTTGATGCAGGTGTTAAAAGTGTTTAAAAATATATATATATGTTAAGAAATATTTAGGCTTTCAGTGAGGGTGTCAGATAGAATATTTAATTCCCAATACAGCCAGAAACAGAAGTTGGGCCCTAAAACTTTCATGAACACAATGATCTCTTTAGTGTCTCAGGGTATTCTATGATGCCTGTCTAAAAGCACTTTAAGTAATTAGTGCTCTATAAGTACTTGTCGATTTTAATAATAGAACTCGTATGCACGGAAACACATGATTCAAATTAACAAACCTGATATGCGGTTTTGGATTCCCTTTAACTTCACAGTTGAGCTTCACTTTTTTCTCCTCAGAATTCAAAGGGAACATCACATGATTTGGTTCCTGAATAAAAACAGGGCCATGCAGTGTGTAGTCATCTGAAATGAGAGGAGCAAGTGCCCCAAAATGAAGAACATCTTCCAAATACGAACAATAACAGGAAACAACTACAAAATGAAAATAAGAGCAGTAAAATAACAAAAATAATAATATACAACAGATTTAGTTTCAGCCTTTTAGATGAAATTTCCCACTGAAGACTAATCCTTTATAGATTATAACGAAGTGGAGACACAGACTCTCCTATTTCATACTGATGATTTATTTTTACTAACAACTTCCAGAATGCTTGACCTTCCCTTTCCTCTCTTCTTACTTTTTATTCTATCTGCCTTTTACTTTGTTTACATTTTGTGCCTTCTATAGCTCTTTTGTGTTGCTGTCTATTATCCTGGGAGACCTTCTAATGTCACAAAGTTAAACATTTCTCTGCTCTGTAAGGGGGTAATAGAAATGGAAACAAGCAATGATGATTTCATAATACATTAAAAGAGAAACATCTCTGTACTGCTAAAATATGTATAAAAGTTTCTTAAATTGTTTATGTAAGTAAAGAACAACCTAGAGTCATGATTCTCAAATTATCTGGTAAATGACCAGTTTGTTTTTGTCTTTTTTCCCCCAACCTACTAGTGATCCATACATGGGGATGTTTGTGCAAATATCATACAGCCGGAACCGTATGTGACCCAGCACGCAAATTCAGTAACACTCAAATGAGTCTATAGCTAGCTCAGTAATACATGAGTATACAATGATGTATGAGTTTCTGAATACTTTCCCTCAATTAACACTGACTAGATGTATGAAACTTACTTTATCAGTAAAAGAGCTATAAAGTTTAAAGACTGGAATAATCCACAAACCAGTATAGAGCAGTAGAGAGTACGTTTTTCTAGATACACACATAATAAAGATTAGTCAAAATGCATCTCACCACCCATACCCATGAAAGTGATTTTCATTCTTCAAAATCTAGTTCAAGTTCATTTTTTTATCCTAGAAAGCTTTTGTAGACCTTTATCTTTTTCATTTAACCACATGATTCTTCAATCATATCTCCCTGTAGCCACTTTTCTATCAGATGTATTGGTACCTTGTTTTGTCCTGTTTTAGACTGTAAGCTCCTTGAGAGCATGATGTACACATTTTGGTATGTTCTGATGCCAAGTACAGTAGCTTACGCACAGATGATCATTACTAAAGATTTGTTCTATTTGTGCGTAATTTTTTTTTTCACTTTTTAATGTATTCAATCAGTTGACTTAGGCATTGCCTGATGAATTTCCAGATAGAAGGGCCAGTGGCTATGATACTGAATAACACCCTGGAGCTGACAATCCACTCCCCACTTAGATGTGATTATTTGGAAGAGTGTGAATTGCAACTGCTATCCTGGAAAACCTTTACAACCAGCCTTTGTTGATAGGTGATAAGATGAGAGTAAATTCATGCAGATGTATCAGGACTGAGGAAAAAGAATAACGCTGGCTTGGAAATCTTGGTGGAGGACATGAAAGTGATTTCTTGGAAGGTTTATAACCCAGGCTTAAAAAAAAATCCATATGTTGAGCTTGGGATAGATAAAATGTAAGGAGACAAGATGACAAAACAGAATTCTGTTTTATTATAGAGGAGTAAGGACAGCCAATGACCTAGTAGTAAGAAAAAGAAGGATATGAATTCAGATAAATCATGAACTGAGATTCAATGCCTTGGGTCAACTACTAAATCCATGACCTAACTCTCCATCACTTAGTCTCTCTAGCCCTCAATTTTCTCATCTCCAAAATAACAGGATTGGACTTGGTCAGTGGTTCTATACCAGTTAAGAATGGGAAAGCACCCCTGAGTATTTGCCCATGAACTTATATGCACATACATGTAAAATATGCATTCAAAGATGACATGAATTATATTGTTACCACCATCCTCTCTCCGTACTCCATGTACAAAATCACTCATTAATGAGACTTAAACAAAAGAAAACAGGATCGTGGGGCATCTGATTGGCTCAGTGGGTTAAGCCTCTGCCTTTGGCTCAGGTGCTGATTTCAGGGTCCTGGGATGGAGCCCGGCATTGAGCTCTCTGCTCAGCAGGGAGCCTGCTTCCTCCTCCTCTCTGCCTGCCTCTCTGCCTCCTTGTGATCTCTGTCTATCAAATAAATAAACTCTTAAAAAAAAAAAAAAAACAGGATCTGCCAAATAACTGAAAAGCATAGAATGAAAAAGTACCTAAGCATGTACTTTTTTTTTTTTTTAACACTCATGGTTTGAAACCAGACACTTCAAAATCCAGATATATACATTTCAGATTTTGAACAATTCTATAGATAGTTTCAAAACAAATTTAAACACTGGTCAAGGATTAGCTCAATTCAAATGTGAAGAATTATGTGAATTTTTGGCATATCTATTTTAGGCATATCTATTAGGTAACAAATGTTCCTTCTCAAGATCACTAATAGCTACACTTGGATTTTTCTCTAAGAGAGAAATATTTCTATTGTTGTCCCAATTCTAAAATTGTGTGTGTGTGTGTGTGTGTGTGTGTGTGTGTGTGTGTGTAATATCAATCATCTCAATTCATTGGTGTTCCCTGATTTGAATTTCATACAGAAATATGCAGTCTATTACTAGTAATTCCAAGTAAGAATAAAACATAATAATGATTATCCAGGATGCAGCTGAGAGACTGTGGATTAACATCTGTACTATTTCTCAATGTATCCATGCCATATTTAAATAACAAAAATGGTACTTTTTCTCTGTATTTTGTAACAAGAATTGATAATAACGATGCTTTGCATTCGCTATAAATAACACATTTCATCCAAAGTTTTTATTTTCTCTTGGTTAACCAAGCTTCTGCCTGTAAATTAACATTAACATAAAGGGAGTGGTATTTCAGTTTCAATCTAAGGAAATCCATAGCCTTTCAAACATGAGCTGTTTAGTTTCAAAAAGATGGAGGGAGAGATTTTAGAAAGCTTAAAAATGCAGGTGTAGAAAACAGATAACCTAACTTTAAAAACTTTAGCCTTAGAGTTACTATAAATACAAACATTTTTGATAAAAAGGAATTAAAGGGTTGCTTTGTTTCTCTTAAACCTTGAGGTAGCTGGGTGAAACATAGTCCTCAGAATGACATTCTGAGATGAAACATGGAGGGAGGTATCAGTAAGTTTGTTCTATCTTTGTATAGTAGTGACAAAGTGACTTTCAAGTGTCTTGAAGGTACATATAAAACACTTTGCATTTGCCATTTGTCAAGTCTAGGAGATAAAGTTCACCCTTTTCTCTGTCACAGTAACTAGCTCTATGTAATCAGAGGGGTAGCCATGATTTCCAGCTTAGAGAAGTAAAGGAACATCTCAGAGAATGACAGAGGACAAGGTTTTAATAAGTCAATATGTTTCAAAGTTAGACCGTGGACCGCCTGCATTGTAAGCATGTTCAATGCAAGGACTGAGCAAGTACAGAGCTTGTTTTTCTAAATCGCAGTCCAGACTGACTGCACCAGAAAAATCCAGGGACCAGGAATTTGCCTTTATCCTAGTTGAATCTGGGTGATTCTTAGGCATACTAAAATTTTAAAATTACTAACACAGATCCTTTTATGCCTAGCTTTCCATTTCCTAAGAGCAGAACATCAGCCAACACTGGCTTTAGACCCACTCCTAAATTTTCTCTGTTGGGCAAAGTCAAACCAACAGATCTTTTTTTGATAACATTTAGAGAAAGACTTTTTAGCACATGTTTGGACTAACAGCTGAGACGCAAGCAGACAGGAACGGAAAATGGTAAAAACCAACCCAGACTAAGAAAATGGATGGATTTGTCAAGGTACAGGATTCCTGTTGAAACAAAACCAACATTTCCTCAGAACACTCACAGTTGAATGCCAGCAGCTAATTGTGAGAACTCCCCAAGGGTTCTGTGTAACAAAAAAGAGCTACTGATGTGACAAAGTAAAGGTATCCCCAGGGTGACACAATAATCCACTGACCTACAGTGAAATTTTATCCTCACTTGATACACATAGCATTCCTGCTGTAACCACTATCCTTTGTTTATAAGGAATGAACCTCATTTAAGTGGCAGGATGTTCAGATTGATGTTTTAACTTGTGGATTCCCGAAAGGGAGAAAAATCAGGGACTTGCTTAGCGTAGAGAAGTTAGGGCAATGGACTTGCATTATTATCAGGGATCTCTCAGGCGAGCAGCAGGCAATTATTTTTCATTCTCCTGGAAATTGTTGAAAATCATGTTAAGAGAAAGAAAGAGGGGCCAGGTTGCCAATAGCACAGATACGGTCTTTCAGATTCCAGATCATTGATTCCAGCCCCAGGCTGGGGGATTTAGTGCAGATGCCAATACTGGTACATCATGTTTTCCTGGGTTCTCCTCTGCTTGGAGACTACCTGCCAGTTGGTCACTATGCTACTTCTACAATACTACCTGTATTCCCTAAAGTTCCATATCACAGATTCTCATGGACTAGTTTCCGAGTAAACCATACATTTGTAAAAAGAAGAGAGAACACCTAAACTTAGGAAAGGCCCCCTTTCGTGTTTCAAGAAAGATTGAGAAACCTTTGGGTTTTGATTTCATGACCAGAAATATATTTAGGTTAAAGGTAAGACTACCCTTAAACTTTCTCCCCATTTGTTCATCAAATACTGAAAGTTATTGGAAAACAGTGTTCTCAACAAATGATTCTCAAACTCCTTCCCCCATTTGACTCTTTTCTTGTTAAAATCTATTTTGGGGGGGAGACAAAAAATCGATGCTTGTCAGCCAATTTCTTCTTGCTTCCTCCTGTTAATGTTCCAGAAACAAAATGTAGTGCCAAGGCTACTCTTAAAATGTTTAGAGTACTGAAAGAGATGCATAGAACTGTAGAATTTTAGATTAAAAGAGATTATTTAATCCTGAATGTATTTTCCCAGTCACAGACTAAAAATATACTATATCTATAGTAGAAACAAAAATGATTTTTACCTAAAAATAAAATAATCCTCTAAGAAATACAGTAAAAAAAAACCCACCTTTCTACAGTTAGGTGTCACTTATTTTATCTGCAGCTTTAGGAAATCAATAATCTTACTCTTTTTTTTTTTTAATTTGGCCCATTTTTATATGTCCCCAAACTTCTCCCCTGGGGAAGCAAAATGCTGCTCAGTTAGGCCACCAGAAGCCAGACTGGGAAAAGAAATGGGAATGGAGGCGGGCAGCCTGAGTTTTTCTGAGACTGCGAGGAGAAAACTATGACTGAACCTCAGGTGATGGTGTACTCAAAGAAGCAAGGCAGAGGCCCATGTACCAAGTACACTGGAGCAAGTGTACGGCATCATCTCCATTCCAAGTGTAGGGTCAGCAAAAAAAAACAGGCATAACGAAGCAAGCTAGTGGTAGATATGGCTTGGAAAGGTCCACTAATGCTAAATGTAGATCTTTTTTTAATAGGACATCTATAAACAATGCTAAAATGTAGCCAGCAAAGGAAGGGGGGGCATTAAAGGGCTGAGCCGTATCAGAGAGCAGTAGGATCTCAAAATAAATATTTCATAGAAAGGAGCTTAACAAAAAAACAAACAAACAAAAACAAAAAAATAAAATCAAGCTGTGCTGCTTAAACTTATTCCTCAAAGTGTGGTCTAGAAACCTCCTGCATTAGTATCACCTGACCTGGTGGTGCTTGATGAACGGCAGATTTTTGAACTCCTGCCAGACCTACTAGATTTTTATTACCAGAGTTCAAAACCACTGTTCATTATTATACAATTTAGAGTTTGAAAATGAGTACCTTAAGTTATGAATTGAGCACAGATGACTTTCAGCCCTAAACCAATTAAGGATGCCAATGAAGAAAAACAGCCCTACAGAACTTTGTTGTATGTGCTAGATCACTCTGTAGCTACCATGTGGGATGGGGTAAAAGGCCACATGTCTCCAGCAAACCCCTTGTGTCAATGCACGTCTCTTCTGCTGGAAATATTTTTCATCTCTTGGAAACTCAGTGATTCAACTCTGCTGGGAAAGGACAAAAATGCAATACTATGATTTCGCTTTAGAAAACTAAAAATACCAGATTCGATTCTAATTGTAATTGCTGTGAGTTCCCAGACGTAGCATCTGAGGGTTGTTTAGGCTCTTGATCCTAATGGCAGGTATGAAGGGCTGCCACAACAGTCAAGAATCTAGGACTGTGGTACATAGTCAATCTTCCTACCACATCAAATAGGCTTTTGATTATTAACACCTGGTCTTGGGCAGAACCACTTAAATGGCAAAAACTCTATGGAAGTTTTTTATGGAAGTAGAGTGGAAGTTTTCCACTCTAATGGAAGTAAACTCTAGGACATCTAATGGGGGAACACAGGGGTTTGAGTGTGAGCTCAGGATATGAGCCTGTGGGTTTAGACGGGAGTTACATTTGGAAGCTACATAGTTTGTTACATTATGCATGCACAGAAACATCCTGATGCAAACCAAGGTGGCTTTGTCATACTGTATTTTTTTTACTCTGCATCCTGTGAAGCCCTTCACCATTCAAGAGCATCAGTGCTGTGTGTGTGATCAGTGGGAACATGTTCCCTTCTTTGATTGTAGACCAAAGCCCCTTCACCAGGGACAAGAAAGGGGCAGTTTCTTCTGCAAAGCTGGTTTGTTGGGTGCGCTCCCAAAGTCATGTTTATCTTTTACTTTCTCCCTCTCAGCACTTGCATCAATGGAGAAGCCCAGTGGAGAGAAACATTATTCATTCTGCCACCAGAGTGTTCCAAGAAAGGCACACACAGGGTCCACTACTCTATCCTGCTGGCTGGGAGTCTTCTCCTCCTGCCTTTCTCACAATCACTAAAATTCATTTTGTCTAAGAAACTGTTAGATCAGCAGCATCTCAGTGGATCAAAATTACTCATAAAATATATGGACAACAATCCAAGGTAATTCAGAAACAAATAAAATACTCTTAACTGGTTTTCTGGAATATAAGTATTCCTTTAAAATATAATCTTGATTGTAGAAATGATGACTGGACAGCTGTCAAACTATCATTACATATACAATTTAGTGTGTTAGTCTTTATAACATAAATAGCAAGAGATGTTCAAAGGCCCCACACAAGGGCCTATGTGTAACTCTAGCCAACACACAGCATTTTTACTGAATAAGGATCTGCTTCATTCTATTTGCTTGTTGAGTTGAATAGAGCAGAGGCAAAACAAACACGAGAGGAGACAGACATGCCTGCTTAAAGGACAAGGTGTTTCTTTCATCTGTCCTTGCTTCCACCTTCCTTCTTTTAACCCCCTTACAAGAGCATTTTAAACAGGAAGGAACAGAGAAGTGTGCAGACAGCCGGTATATGTTTGAAGGCAGAAAGTAAAAGAAAGTCCAAATGAGAAGTGAACTCTTCTCCTACTCTCTGTTTCCTGCTGAACAGAGTAGTGCTGCTGTCATCATACATTGTGTCACACATAATGAGGACCTAATTGTAGGCAATGTTAGATCTTAGAAATGGTGGTGAGGAGTGGAAAGCGTGAGGAGATAAAAGTGATCTCTGTTGGCGGAAAAGATGTGCATAGGAAGCATTCATAGGAGTGGCAAAGAACAATAAGGGCAAGTGGGTCAGTAAGTCCTACTCTGACCTTGACTCCAAATCCAGACAAATTTCAGGAACAATGGATTCATTACTCCTTTAAATATAAGTACATGGGTCATTCTGACGTCAAGCTCCAGTTATGAAAATAATGACAAATTTCACAAATGCAAATATTCTATAACTCATTTGGAGGCAAAAACTGACCTAAAGGGAGGGGGCAGAGTCAAGGGGGCTGAGGAGTAGCAGACTGAGATGACATCAGGTCCCAGGAGTTTAGCTAGATAGTTATCAAACCATTCTGAACACCTACAAACCCAACAGCAGATTGAAGAGAAGAAGAGCAGTGATTCTAGGAACAGAAAATCGACCACTTTCAGAAAGGCACGGCATGTGGAGAAGTGAATCTGAAGCCACGGGAAGATAGACTGTGGGGGGAGGGGCCGGCTCCCTGCAAGAGGCGGAACAACAGAGCACAGAATTTGAACTTTTAATAGTCTGCTCCACAGAGGGGCATCGCTCCAGAGGCTAAGCGGGGGTGGAGCCCTCATGGGGACAGTGTGGTCTCAGGTGTAGCAGAGCTCGCAGGTAACAGAGTTCGCTGGGTCTGGAGTCTCCAAATGGGGCTGTGTGCCAGAAACACAAACGCTCAGTCACAGGCGGGGTAAGCTCGGAGTGTGGCCAGAGACCAGGGAGACGGGAGTGATTGACCACTTTTCTCCGAGGGTGCACTAAGGAGTGGGGCCCCAAGATCTCAGCTTCTCTGGGCCGAAGAGTGAGAAGCCCCCATTTTCATTCCCATCATCCAGCGCTCTATGGAAAGCGTTCAGGGAACAAAAACTCCTGAGAGTGAATGGAGCAGATTACTTAGAATGGCCCCTGGCAAGGGCGGTGCAGTTCCGCCTCTGGCAAAGACATTTCAGAATCACCACAACAGGCACCTCCCCCAGAAGATTAGCAAGAGCATCCAGCCAAGACCAAGCTCACTGATCAAGTAGAAAAGTGGAATTCCAGAGGAGGGGAAAGCAAAGCATGGAATTCATGGCTTTCTCCCCAGGATTCTTTAGTCTTGCAAAGTTAATTAAATTTTTCTTATTTTATTTTTTTCTTATTCTATTTTTTTAACTTTCCCTCCTTCCTCTTTTAACATTTTAAAAATACTTTATCTTAATACCTTTCTAAAAAAAACTTTTTAAACCTTCATTATTACAGTCATATTTTATCCTTCACTGTATCTAACTTTATTTTTTGTATAAGTATAGGCTTTTCTCTTGTAAAAAATTTTGGGATACAATTTCTTCTAATAGATAAAAATATATCCTAAATCTTCTAATAGATAAAAATATATCCTAAATCTAGCAGAGGGCTTTGTTCTAGTCTCCAGCCTGAGCAAATTCTCTCCACTTTCTTTTTCTAACCAACTTATCTTATCAATTCTTTTAAAAAATGTTTTTAAAAATTTTCATCTTTATAGTCATATTCCATCCCTTCATCATGTTTACCCTTATTTTTATATATATACAAGTTTTTCTTTCTTTAAAATTTTGGGAGGCAGTTTCTTCTGAGGGACCAAAATACACCCAAAATCAAGTGGTGGTGGGGCTCTGTTCTAGTCACCAGTCTAATATATATATATATATCCATATATATATATATATATATATATATATATGTCCATATATATATATATATATATATATATATATCCCGTTCTGTAAAAATAAAAGAAAATCTAACCAAGCTGAAATAAAAAAGCTACTAATAAGGTGCAATAAAAAATGGAGGCTCTTACTGCTAGGATAAAGAAGGCAGAAAAGAGAATTAGTGATATAGAAGTGCAAATGATGGAGAATAAAGAAGCTGAGCCAGAGAGAAACAAACAACTATTGGACCACGAGGGGAAAATCTGAGAGATAAGTGATACCAGAAGACGAAACAATATTAGGATAATTGGGATTCCAGAAGAAGAAGAAAGAGAGAGGAGGTCAGAAGGTATGTTGGAGCGAATTACTGTAGAAAGTTTCCCTAATATGGAAAAGGGAACAAGCATCAGAATCCAGGAGGCACAGAGAACCCCTCTCAAAATCAATAAAAATAAATACACACCCCATCATCTAATAGAAAATCTTACAAGTCTTAGTGACAAAGAGAAAATCCTGGAAGAAGCCCAGGACAAGAAGTCTGTAACAGACAAACGTAAAAATATTAGAATATATAGAACGGCAGCAGACTTCTCCACAGAGACCTGGCAGGCCAGGAAGAACTGGCATGATATATTCAGAGCATTAAATGAGAAACATATGCAGCCAAGAATAATATATCCATCCAGGCTATCATTGAAAATAGAAGGAGAGATAAAAAGCTTCCAGGACAAACAAAAGCTAAAAGAATTTGTAAACACCAAACCAGCCCTACAAGAAATGTTGAAAGGGGTCCTCTAAGCAAAGAGAGAGGCTAAAAGTAGTAGACCAGACAGGAACAGAGACAATATACAGTAACAGTCACCTTACAAGCAATACAGTGACACTAAATTAGTATCTTTCAATAGTTACCCTGAATGTAAATGGGCTAAATGCCCTAATATAAAGACACAGGGTATCAGAATGGATAAAAAACCAAAATGCATCAATATGCTGTCTACAAGAAACTCATGTGAGACCCAAAGACACCTCCAGATTTAAAGTGAGGGGGTGGAAAACCATTTACCATGCTAATGGACATCAAAAGAAAGCTGGGGTGGCAATCCTTCTATCAGATAAATTAGATTTTAAGCCAAAGACTATAATAAGACATGAGGAAGGACACTATATCATACTCAAAGGTTCTGTACAACAAGAAGATCTAAAAATTTTAAATATCTCTGCCCCTAACATGGGAGCAGCCAACTATATATACCAATTAATAACAAAATCAAAGAAACACATCAACAAAAATACAATAATATTAGGGGACTTTTAACAACCCCCACATTGAAATGGACAGATCATCCAAGCAAAAGATCAACAAGGACATAAAGGCCTTAAATGACACACTGGACCAGATGGACATCAAAGATATATTCCGAAATTTCATCCCAAAGTAACAGAATAAACATTCTTCTCTGGTACACATGGAACATTCTCTAGAATAGATCACATCTCGGGTCACAAATCAGGTCTCAACTGGTACCAAAAGAATGGGATCATTCCCTGCATATTGTCAGACTACAATGCTTTGAAGCCAGAACTCAAACACAAGAGGAAAGTTCAAAAAAACCCAAACACATGGAGGTTAAAGAGCATCCTACTAAAGAATGAATGGGCCAACCAGAAAATTAAAGAAGAATTAAAAAAAAAAATCCATGGAAACAAATGAAAATAGAAACACAACTGTTCAAAATCTATGGGACATAGTAAAGGCAGTCCTGAGAGGAAAACACATAGCAATACAAGTCCTTCTCAAGAAATAAGGTCTCAAATACACAACCTAACCCGGCACCTAAAGGAGCTGGAGAAAGAACAGCAAAGAAAGCCTAAACCCAGCAGGGGAAGACAAATAATAGAGATCAGAGCAGAAATCAATGAAACAGAAACCAAAAAACCAGTAGAACAAATCAACGAAACTAGGAGCTGGTTCTCTGAAAGAATTAATAAGATTGATAAACCCCTGGCCAGACTTATCAAAAAGAAAAGAGAAAGGACCCAAATAAATAAAATCATGAATGAAAGAGGAGAGATCACAACCAACACCAAAGAAATACAAACAATTATAAGAACATATTATGAGCGACTCTACGCCAACAAATTTGACAATCTGGAAGAAATGGATGCATTCCTAGAGACGTATAAACTACCAAAACTAAACCAGGAAGAAACAGAAAACCTGAACAGAGCCACAGGCAGTAAGGAGATAGAAGCAGTCATCAAAAATCTCCCCCAAAACAAGAGCCCAGGGCCAGACAGCTTCCCAGGGAAATTCTACCAAACATTTCACAAAGAATTAATTCCTATTCTCCTGAAACTGTTCCAAAAAGTAGAAATGGAAGGAAAACTTCCAAACTCATTTTGTGAGGCCAGCCATTGTCTCAATCCCAAAACCAGACAAAGCCTCCATCAAAAAAGAGAATTACAGACCAATATCCTTGATGAACACAGATGTGAAAATTCTCACCAAAATACTAGCCAATAGGATGCAACAGTCCATTAAAAGGATTATTCGCCATGACCAGGTGGGATTTATTCCTGGGATGAAAGGTTGGTTCAACATCCTTAAATCAATCAATGTGATACAATACATTAACAAAAGAAAGAACAAGAACCATAGGATACTCTCAATAGATGCTGAAAAAGCATTTGACAAAGTACAGCATCCTTTCTTGATCAAAATTCTTCACAGTGTACGGATAGAAGGAACATACCTCAATATCATCAAGCTATCTATGAAAAAACCACAGTGAATATCATTCTCAGTGGAGAAAACTGAGAGCTTTCCCCCTAAGGTCAGGAACACAGCAGGGATGTCCACTATCACCACTACTATTCAACATAGTACTAGAAGTCCTAGCCTCAGCAATCAGACAACAGAAGTAAATTAAAGGCATCCAAATTGGTAAAGAAGTTAAACTATCACTCTTTGCAGATGATATGATACTTTATGTGGAAAACCCAAAAATACTGTGCTCCAAAATTTCTAGAACTCATACAGGAATTCAGTAAAGTGTCAGGATATAAAATCAATGCACAGAAATCAGTTGCATTTCTATACACCAACAGCAAGACAGAAGAAAGAGAAATAAAGGAATCAATCCCATTTACAACTGCTCCCAAAACCATCAGATATCTAGGAATAAACCTGACCAAAAAGGCAAAGAATCTGTACTCAGAAAACTATAAAGTACTCAGGAAGGAAATTGAGGAAGACACAAAGAAATGGAAAAACATTCCATGCTCAGGGATTAGAAGAACAAATATTACGATAATGTCCATGCAACCTAAAGCAATCTACACATTTACTGCAATTCATATCAAAATACCATCAATTTTTTTCAAAGAAATGGATCAAATAATCCTTAAATTTATATGGAACCAGGACAGACCTCGAATAACCAGGGGAATGTTAAAAAGAAAGCCAATGTTGGTGGCATCACAATTCTAGGTTTCAAGCTCTGTTACTGTCATCATTAAGACAGCACGGTACTGGCACAAAAACAGACATATAGATCAATGGAACAGAATAGAGAGCCCAGAAATGCACCCTCAGCTCTATGGTCAACTAATCTTTGACAAAGCAGGAACAAATGTCCAATGGTAAAAAGACAGTCTCTTCAATAAACGGTGTTGAGAAAACTGGACAGCCACATGCAGAAAAATGAAACTGGACTGTTTCCTTACACCACACACAAAAATAGACTCAAGATGGAAGAAAGATCTCAATGTGAGAAAGGAATCCATCAAAATCCTTGAGGAAAACACAGGTAGCAACCTCTTCAACCTCAGCCACAGCAACTTCTTCCTAGAAACATCGCCAAAGGCAAGAGAAGCAAGGGAAAAATGAACTACTGGGACTTCATCAAGATCAAAAGCTTTTGCACAGCAAAGCAAACAGTCAACAAAACAAAAAGACAACTGACAGAATGGGAGAAAATATTCACAAATGAAATGTCAGATAAAGTGCTAGTATCCAAAATCTATAAAGAAATTTTCAAACTCAACACCCAAAGAACAAATAATGCAATCAAGAAATGGGCAGAAGACATGAACAGACATTTCTGCAAAGAAGACATCTAGATGGCCAACAGACACATTAAAAAGTGCTCCGCATCAAGGAAATACAAATGAAAACCACAATGAGATACCACCTCACACCAATCAGAATGGTAAAATTAACAAGTCAGGAAACGAGAGATGTTTATGAGCATGTGGAGAAAGGAGAACCCTCCTACACTATTAGTGGGAATGCAAGCTGGTGCAGCCACTCTGGAAAACAGTATGGAAGTTCCTCAAAAGTTGAAAACAGAGCTACCCTACGACCCAGCAATCACCCTATTGGCTCTTTACCCTAAACATATAAATGTAGTGATCCAAAGTGGCACGCGCACCCAAATGCTTATAGCAGCAATGTCCACAATAGCCAAACTATGGAAAGAACTTAGATGTCCGTCAACAGATGAATGGATAAAGAAGATGTGGCACACACACACACACACACACACACACAATGGAATACTATGCGCTATCAAAAGAAATAAAATCTTGCCATGTGCAATGATGTGGATGGAACTAGCGGGTATTATGCTGAGCGAAATAAGTTAATCAGAGAAAGACAATTATCATATAATCTCCCTCATATGAGGAATTTGAGAGGCAATGTGGGGGGCTTAGGGGATAGGGAAGGAATAAATGAAACAAGATGGGATCAGGAGGGAGACAAACCATAAGAGCCTCTTCATCTCACAAAACAAACTGAGGGTTGCTGGGAGGAGGGGTTCTGGGAGAAGGTGGTTGGGTTATGGACATTGGGGAGGGTATGTGATATGGTGAGTGCTGTAAAGTGTGTAAGCCTGACAATTCACAGACCTGTACCCCTGGGGCTAATAATATATTATATGTTAATTAAAAAACAACAACAACAACAACAACAACAAAAAACTGACCTAAAGGGATGTGAAGCTATATATAGCATTAATGTGAAAATTGCTAGAGACTTACAAATGTGTTTGATTATGGAGTACTGATCCAGACTCAGCTGGGGATGTTATGTAACACTAGGTACAGTTTATGGACAGTGTTTTGTTTCTAAACTCAGAGAAGTTCTTAATTCTCAAACATTTCTGACCCAAACAGTGTCTGATCAGAGTGTATGGGCCTATACCATGTGCCAATACCAGGACACTAATTCACTAAATATTATTTCCCTAGTGACATAAGTATATAGTAGTTATCTATGATTTTTGTCTCCTCAGAATCCATTACTTCTCTTTAAGGTAAGAGCATTTCACTTTTTCTTTGGTGAACCAAGTGCCCTAATTTCTTCACCTAAATGGTTTGGATAGACTAAAGTCCTCTAAGTCAGGAGAAGCAGGTAACTCAGGTCTTGCCAACTAATATTTCATTTTCCTGGCAAACTAATTCCCAAGGATATGATGCACGTTTGGATAAGATTCTATTTCAGAGCTTTTCATAAAACTCCTAGAAAAAAAAATTCCTTTTATAGTCTGGGATTGCTTGGAGGGAGAAAGCTCAGAGCTTCCAAAGGCCTCCACATAGAGAATCTAAAAAAAGAGAATGAACTAACACAATGAAGGAAGCCAATAGGAAACTAAAGTATGGAGGCTGAGTTTCAATGACATCATTTGAGCTTTGGAACCAGGTCTGTTCCAAGCAAGGTTTATCTCTAAGATTCCCAGATACGTGAACTAGTGACTGCTTTTATTTAGGCAAATTTGATTTAACTTATATCAGCAGTAGTTAAGTGACTCCTAACTGAAACTATATTCATAGAAAATATACATCCATTTATTCCATGCTTTAATTCACTTCAGTAGTCTTCCTCCTCTTCTTGCAGTTTCCTTTTGGTAATTGTCCAAAAGTTCTTGTGTGTATAAATCGACACAAATAGGCCCTCAGCAAAAAGGCAGGCCAAGATCTTCCTCTGGAGCTACCGTTCATTCCCATGCTTCTACTTCAATGTGGTCACTCCTATGAGCAAGTGCTCCCTAAAAGTCTGCTCCTTTAAACTGTTTCACTTCATCTGATTTCTGGATACTTATGATATGCCCCATAAAGCATGTCTTCCCCATGCCCTTCCCTATCACAGGACACTATTTCCTGTTGGAAAAAATATAGATAATTTTATGTTAATCCATTCCCCAGACTCTTAGCTTCTAGCGGAAATTCATACACTTTAATTATGGCCTTTTGAAGAGATAATTAACCTAAAACAGTGGTAATGATCATAATGTGGTTTTATGTATTCTTCATGTGCAAAAAGACACTCTTCGGGAGCCAGTTAAAAAACGAGTACAGGACTAAATTACCCCCACCTCCAAATTCTGATTAGATAGATTTGGAGGTAGGGCACAGACATATGCATTTGAATTGTGCATCCCAGGTTATTTAGATGCAGATGATCCACAATCATGAGCCATCATTTAAGAAAGAAAGATTGAGAGAATGTCAGCAACAACAGTAGGCTGTTTCAAGCACATGGCGGCTACCAGAACTTTTCACCAAGGAAAGAGAGCATGTATTCAGCTTTTAAATCAAATACTGGAAATGCCTCTCTTCTTTGCTTTTGCTGAGCATGGTGTTTCCCATCATACCTGTTCATGGGGATAAATTCTTCTTTGCAATGGGAGGTATAAATGATTCTAACAGACCTGTTTTGGCTCCTGATGTTTTGCTTATTACATCTTAAGAATATTATAATACAGATTTGTTTAGGTTTCTGTGTGATTGGGAAAAACCATGAACTCTTTCCCAGGCTATGACTCTGAGCCTCCCAGAATCAAAGTACACTCATTCTCACTCAACTGAACAAAAGTATGACCAAGTTTGCCTCTTCCGTATTCAGTCATATTTTCGTACTTCTCTGGGGACCCTCTGTTTTAAGGCCTTCTGGGGTGAACTGCTGGTGTTCTTGTCTCCTCAATGACACCCTACATTCTCCATTGCCTTCCCTGACATTAAATTGCCTGAACATGGAACACCTGAAAGTGGCACTTTCCTATTATGTGCACTATGCCTCCTCAGGTAATATTCATGAACTTTTGCACCTGTCTCTTTGGTAGCTGAAATACCCTTGTCTGCCTTTCATTGAATGTTTCAGGTTTTCAACTTGGCACACAGTGAATGCACACACACACACACACACAAACACACACACACACACACACGAAAGTGTGAAAGGGAGCAATCTGGGAGCTGTTCAAGCAAAACTCTGACAACATATTTCTAACAGGAAAGATTCACTAAATTTGAATTTAGTATGCTTCTCTTTCTGGTGTGTAAGTATTTTTATTTATTTTGCATATGTTGCTTAGGATACATGGCTGTCATGATGTCCCTGATGAAGCTGGGGAGGAGATAAAATTTAGACATAGTTCACGGCAGGCAGTTGGCTTCAGGGTATGAGCCTCCTTGGTGGGATACTGGCATTTTAACTGAATACTAAGGATACCCAAGCCAGACTATGTTCTACATCATTCTCTGACCAAATCCTGTAGTCCTGCTAGAGATAGACAAACAAAATCACTCAACTTAGGCAGTGATGTGTTCAGCTCTGGGGAAAAAAGAAAAAAAAAAAAGATGCTTCAGAGACTACAAATTAACTTCTCCTTTCCCTTTCTCTAAACATAACCCCTGTGTCTTCTATTTAGAGACATGGGAAATAATGGCAATAAAAACTACCCCTTACTGAGCATAAGAAGACAAGGCTATGTGCAAAGTAAAAACACTTGCTAAGCTTTATCTCACCCCACCAACTACCCTGCTGACTGGTCCTATATTCCTTTTCACTTGATGGAGAAAGAGAAGATTAGAGACAATTCACTTATAATAGGTTGCAAATAGCTGGCATATTCTAAGATTAGAGCTAAGTATTTAGTAGCACTATGCTACGCAGTGGCAATTGCTCTCTGCGCATTACCACCAACAAGTAACAAATGGAATTCTGATATGTTGAGTAAGAATGGTATCATCAAGGTGTGTCTGGGTGGCTTGGCTGGTTAAGCCTCTGACTCTTGGTTTTGGCTCAGGTTGTGATCTCAGGCCTTGAGATTGAGCCCCACATCAGGCTCTGCACTCTGCACTCAGGGTAGAGTATGCTTAAGATTCTTTATCCTTCTCCCTTCCTGTACCACTTGTGGTCTCTCAAATAAATAGATCTTAAAAAAAAAAAAAAAAAGAGAATGGTATCATCAAATTCAACTTCAGATTTTTAAAAAAGATTTTATCTATTTATTTTAGAGAGAGAGAAAAGGCGTGTGAGCAGGGGGAGGGGCAAAGGGAGAGGGAGAGAATCTCAAACAGACTCCATGCTGAACACAGAGCCCAATACCGGGCTTGATCTCACGACTCTGAGGTCATGATGTGAGCTGAAATCCAGAGTCAGATGATTAACCAACTGAACCACCCAGGCTCCCCTCTTAACTTCAGAGTTTTAATTCAATCTCATTTTTGAGGTAAGGAATCAAAGATTTTCAGAGGTTAAATTGTTTATGAAAACTCACATAGATACTCAGTGATGGAACCCTAACCAGAATTCTGATTTTCTGATTACCAGATGAATGTTTTTCATAGTACCATTAGTTCCCTTTAGTTTACTTTTTGGATAACAGTAGAATTGGTCCACTTTTACCTAGAAATATGCTAGAGGAGAATAATGGAGTCAACCCTTAGGAAGGGAGAGAAATCTATTTTGTCAATATTTATGTCTTAAAACTTTGGTTCAAGAGAAAATAAGTGAAAACCTATTTCCTTTCAATAGAGAGCAGAAGGGATAAATGTATTCATTATATGCTATACTTGTTACTAATTCTTTCAAATTACAAAGTTGTTCTTTTTTAGAATTACCAGCATATTGATGTACAGAAAGGATACTTTGTCCTAAAGTATCCTCTATAGAAAACTTTATAAAAGGGGGATTCATAACCTTTCAAAATGACAAGCATAAAATTTGCATCTAATTATTGGGCATTCTGCTTTTTCTATGTCATTCTGTCATAAGGCAAAGTGGCATGCACACTGATTTGGGCAAACACAAAGCAAAAACTCTTTCGGTGAAGGGATAAATGGCAGCAGAAAATGCCATTGACTTGAATTCACAGGCTTATTAAAAGAGGAGGAAAAAACATTTTCTTGGCTTTCCTAAGACAAGGTAAAAAGCATGTCCATTAAGTTGTTGAGAGCCTTGAATAAGTCATCGACCTGTCCTCCTCTAGCAAATGAAACTCAGATCGCTTACCACAGACCTCCAGAGAGGAGATGGATGACCATGAGCATCTACTTTTATAACAAAAATATCTGTTTGTCTGAGCAAAACAACAACTAAGCAGAAAGTAACAGACCGGGGATAATGGGTTAACATCTTTCATTCATTCAACAAGTTTTTATAGAGTTCCCACTATGTGTCAGACCATATTCAACACATGGAGGGTAGAGAGAAAAGTAAATAAACACTCTGCCCTAATAGTGATCACATCTTAGGTTGGGGGAGGAAGACTCAATGCAATTTATATAGTGTATTGAAAGGTGACGGAGGCTATGAAGTAAAAGAAAGTGCACAGAATTCCGGGGGGGATAGTGCAATTTTAAATAGGGTTGCCAGTGATGCCTTTATGAGAAGATGATATTTTATCCAAGACTTGAAAGGAGTGAGGGAACAAACCATGAAGATATCTGGGAGGTAATCATTGCAGGCAAAGGCAACGATGACTGCAAAAGTCCCTGAGCAGTGGGAAAATGCTTAGTTTATTTAAAAATGCTTTTCTGCTTAACCTCTTCCTTTCTCCCCTCCCCCACCCCTCCCCCCCATAAACACACAGTATGGCAGCCAGTATGCCTGAAGCCTAGCACTCAGGGGGAACATTCTGAGGAGATAAGAAGTATGGTACCATTTATACCACTTATCGGTGCTTATTCACACTGCCACATTCATGGTAGAGTTCTTCAACCCATATTCATATAAGTGAAAGCAGGAATTATTGTTGTATTATTATTTCACAAATAAAGTGAGGCACAAAAAATCCACATGAGGGGGCTTGAGATGCCCTGAAATTACTATGATGTTTTTTCCTTTTTCACTCTCAAAGGATGCAAAGAGAATTAAAGAACTATAATTTTTGACCATTTTTCTTACAGAATATTTTTTCCTATAGACAATGTCGAGACCCATAAATTGTTTATAGTACAGGAATGAAAAGGAAAGACTCTTGACAATAGGGCCTGGGTTCAAAATCTCTACCTCTGGGGTGACCTTGAATAAGTTGCTTAGACTTTGTGGCCCAGCTTCCTGACTTGTGAAATGAAGCATAGAGCAGCACCAATCTTGCAGGGTTATCTTGAGTGTTAACATCTTAACTTTGTTTTGTTTTTTAAGTAAACTCTGTGTCCAACATGGGGCTTGAACCCATGAGCTGAGATTAAGAGTTGCATGCTATACCAACTGAGCCAGCCAGGTACCCCAAACATCTTGATATTTTTAAAGTGCTAAGAACACTTCCTAGTACCAGTAAGTCCTACACCAGGAGGAAAACACAAAATGTCTACAAACTCCCTCTTTAAAGTCTCTGATTTGGGGAGTGGGGGTATTGGGGATAGGGAAGAGAATAAGCCCTTGTTACTTTTTAATGTTTCTCTAGTAGGTAGGAACACACACCTATCCCTCAGTAGCTGAGATACGATAAAGTTTGAATGTAAATCACCATGGTCACAAAATTTTTACCTCAAGGAAAATAACAAATTGGGTCTGCACATCATTATCCCCTTACCTCCACTCTCCATAATTAGTAGCATGGTCTTACACACAATTATAAGTTACATACAACCTATCCTCAATCTTCCCCTAGGTCTCTTGAATGAGTGATGCCAAGATACAGGCTCAGAACAACACTTGTCTAAATGAAAGAAGGTAACCTTGAGACACAAATGAATGTAGGTAATGTCTCCATTTAAAATGGAATAAAGGGAATAGAAATCCTTTTGATTAGTTTCTGTCTATTGATGTCAGGACATTTCTATCTCCATGACATCAAAAAAAGCAAAGTGTGAATCAGTACAAAAACAGGAGATGTCTCTATTTTGGCAGGCAATAAAACATCCCCTTCAATAAAATGTCCTTTGGGGTGCCTGGGTGGCTCATCCGACTCTTCATTTCGGCTCAGGTCATGAACTCAGAGTCGTTAGATCAAGCACCGTGTTGGGCTTTGCACTCAGCAGGGAGTCTGCTTGAGATTCTCTCTCTTTCCCCTTCTCCCTCTGCCCTTCCCCACCCACATGCATGCTCTCTCTCAAATAAATAAATGCATCTTCAAAAATAAATAATTAAAAAAATATAATGGCTTTCCCTTCTGCTCCTAAAACATTTTGTACACTATGATACTTACCTACCAGACTATGATAATACTTTATTTACTTGTGTATAGCTTGTAAGCTCTTTAAGATAGGGACCTAAGTCAGTGTGGTCTTATTCTCCAGTCTTTATCATTATTTCTGCCACACTGTCAGTGTTTGGGCCATTTTTAATGAATGCATTAATGAATGAAGGAACAACCTGCCAACAAACATAAATTGGTATGTACCAAAAACAGGGCAAAATTTAAGTATCCTAATTGCTTGTCAAGTACTATTTATAAGAGAATTTTGTGCTTCTGGAAGATCTTCTGAGAGAACTAGCTGGGGTTTATGCCACCAAAGAAATCAATTTGGGGAGGCGCCTAGGTGGCTCAACTGATTGAGCATCCGACTGCTGATTTTGGCTCTGGTCATGATCTCCAGGTCATGAGATTGAGCCCCACATTTGCTCTGCACTCAGTGGGGAGTTTCCTTGAGGGTCCTTCTCTTCTCCTTCTGCCCCTCCCCTGACTTGTACTCCCCCCCCCCCCAGAATGAATGGGTACATGTTTTTAAAGAAAAGAAAATCAATTTTTGAATTTTTTATGAAAATTAACATTTCATTCTCTTTTACAATGGACTACTGCTTTTATGAAGTCTGTTTCTAATGTTAGGTTACTTTGTAGAATTCTTTCTCATTTATTCATTTATCCATACAGTTTTCTGAGCACCTGCTCTTGTCCACATACTTAAGATATGAAAATAAACAAAGACAGACAATGCTTCCTTCATTGAGCATCTATTCACTGACAAATTGATGATTAGTAACTGAATTCAAAGGAAAAAAACAACAACAACAGGGTCTCAACTAGTTTAAGACATCATTTGCTCTCGTGAGCAGATTTTATCATTTATTTTAGTCAGAGACACATTGAGATGAAGTTAAGGGAGGAATTAAATACACACACAAAATTTTACATAAAATTTCAGTAGTTTCACAGACTACCCTGAAGATGATTCACAGATTTCAGGTTAAATTTTTCTGTTCAGATCTGGAGCTATCATTGTGTGTGTGTGTGTGTGTATTTACTTTAAAACACAAGTTTAAAAAACCAGAAAACATCTAACAAAAGGCAGGAAATATATAACTATATTAATTACTTTAAATATAAATAGACTAAATGCTCCAATAGAAAGACAAATGACAGTTGAATAGATTAAAAAAAAAAAAAACAAAAAAACAAGGTCCATTTATATGCTGCCTAAAAGAGAGTCACATCAGATCTAAAGACATAAACAGACAGAAGGTGAAGGGATGGAGAAAGATAGTCAATGTAAATAGAACTGAAAAGAAGCTGGTATATGAAGAATCCTATCAGAAAAAAGTGGACTAAAACAAAGATTGTTAACAAGAGACAGAGAAGAACATTATCTCACAATAAAGAACTCAGTCCAAGGAGAGGATAAAACATTCATAAATATTTATGCAATTAACATAGGAGCACCTAAATATAAAGCAAATATTAACAGATAAAAAGGGAGAAATTGAGAATAAGACAATAATAGTAAGGGATTTTAATTCCCCTATACACCAATGCATAGATAATGTAGACAGAAAATTAATAAGGAAACCCTAGCCTAAAATGACATATTAGACAAAATAGACTTAATGGATATATACAGAAAATTCCATCCCAAAGGAGCAGAAAACTCATTATTCTCAAGTGCCCATGAAAAATTCTCCAGAATAGATCATGTTAACCACAAAATAAGTCTCAATAAACTCATTAAGACTGAAACAATATCAAGTATCTTTTCTGACCACAATAGTATAAAACTAGAAAGCAATTATAAAAAGAAAAGTGCCCAAATACATGGTTACTAAACAACCAATGTGTCAACAAAAACATCAAGGAGGAAATTTTAAAAATACCCTGAGACAAATGAAAATGGATACAGAGCATTCCAAAATTCATGGGATGCAGCAAAAGCAGTTCTAAGAGGAAAATTCAGAGTTATATAGACTTACTTCAACAAAAAAGAAAAATATCAAATAAATCTTACTTTATATATAGAGACTAGAAAAAGGAGAACAGAGCCTCAAGTTAGTAGAAGGAAGGAAATAATAAAGATCAGAATGGAAGAAAATAAAACAGACACCAAAAAGGAAGTAGAAAAGATCACGGAAAATAAAAGATAATTCTTTAAAAAGGTAGATAAAAGTGATAAACCTTTAGCCAAACTCACCATGAAAAAAGAGAGAGGGCTCAAAGAAATAAAATCAGAAATGAAAGAAGAGAAATTACAACTGACACCACAGAAATATAAAGAATGTTAAGTGATTACTACAAATAATTTTAGGGAGGTAAATTGGAAAACTGAGAGGAAATGTAAAATTTCTTGAAACACACAACCTTCTAAGAATGATGCATGAAGAAACAGAAAATATGAATAGACCAATTACAAATAATGAAGCTAAGTCAATAATTTTAAAAACTGCCCCCCCAAAAGTCCGCTCAGACTACTTCACACTGGAATTTTACTGAACATTTAAAGAAGTCAGTGCCTGTCCTTTTTGGATAATTCCAGAAATTTAAAGAAGGAATGCTTTCAAACTCATTTTATGAGGCTAGTATTACCCTAATATCAAAACCATAGATGCCATAAAACAGAAAATTGGTGGCCAATATCCTTGATGAACATAGATTAAAAAATTCTTGAAACAAAATTTTAGCAAACCCAATTCAAAAATACAGGAAAAGGATTATACTCTGCAGTCAAGTGTAACTTATTCCAGGCATGCAAGGATGGTTCAACATCCATAAATCAATCTTCATGATACACCACATTAACAAAACAAAGGATAAAAGTCACATGATCATCGCAAAAGACATAGAAAAACATATGATCAAATTTAACATCCACTTATGATAAATAATCTCAACAAAATCATTATAGAAGAAACATACCTTGACATAATAATAGCCACATATGACAAACTCACAGTCAATATAGTACTCAAAGGTGAAAAGCTAAAGCTTTTCCTCTAAGATCAAAAATAGGTCAAGGATGTCCATTCTCACCGCTTTTACTCAATATTCACTGACCTTAGAGATAAGCATTGTAAATCAAGCCACAGCAATTAGAAGAGAAAAATAAATAAAAGGCAACCTAATTATTAGGGAAGAAGTAAAATTGTCATTATTTGCAGATAAGATGATACTATATATAGAAAAACCTAGAGATTCCACCAAAAACACTATTAGAATCAATCAATAAATTAAGTAAAGTCACAGGATACAAAATAACATAGAGAAATTAGTTGAGTTTCTATACACAATTAACAAACTATCAAAAAATCAAGAAAAGAAATCCCATTTATAATTTTGTCAGAAAGAATAAAACACCTACTAATAAATTTAACCAAGGAGGTAAAATATCTCTGCTCTGACATTTATAAGACACTGAAGAAAGAAACTGAAGATGACACAAATAAATGGAAATATATTCTATGTTCATGGATGGAAGAATTAATATTTTTTAAATGTCCATACTACCCAAAGAATCTACAGATATAATACAATCCCTATCCAAATTCCAATGGTATATTTTACAGAAGTAGAAGAATTCCAAAATTTTTATGACATCCACAAAAGACCCCGAAGTGCTAAAAGCAATCTTGAGAAAGAACAAATGAGAGATACCATGCTGCCTGATTTTAAACTATACTACAAAGTTAAAGTAGTCAAAGCAGTATGGTACTGGCAAGAAAACAGACACATATATCAATGGGAGAGAATAGAGAGCCCAAATATAAACTACTTATATATGGTCAATTATCTATGAAAATGAAGGAAAGAATATATAATGGGGAAAAGACAGTCTCTTCAGTAAATAATACTGGAAAACTAGATAGCTAAAGAATGAAATTAGAGGGGCGCCTGGGTGGTTCAGTGGTTTAAGCCTCTGCCTTCAGCTCAGGTCATGATCTCAGGGTCCTGGGATCGAGCCCCGCATCAGGCTCTCTGCTCGGCGGGGAGCTTGCTTCCCCCTCTCTCTCTGCCTGCCTCTCTACCTACTTGTGATCTCTCTCTCTGTCAAATAAATAAAAATAAATTCTTAAAAAAAAAAAGAATGAAACTAGATCACTTTTTTAGACTATTTACAAAAATAAACTCTAGATTAAAGCCTTGAATGCAAGAACTAAAACCATAAAACTAGAAGAAAACATAAGTAAGCTTTTTTACATCAGTTAGCAATATTTTTTTGGACTCGTCTGCTCAGGCAAGGGCAACAAAAGCTAAAATTAATAAATGAGATTACACTAAACTCAAAAGCATTTGCACAGTGAAGACCATGCACAAAACAAAAAGGCAACTTACTGAATGATAGAAAATATTTGCTAATCCTGTATCCAACAAGGGGCTAATATCCAAAATATATAAAGAACATGCACAAATTAATATTAAAAAAACACAAATAATCTAATTAAAAATGGGCAGAGAACATAAGTGACATTTTCCTAAAGAAGACACAGAGACGGCCAACAGGTACATGGGAAGATATTTAACACCAGCACTCATCAGGGAGCTACAAATCAAACCTATGATTAGATATTATTATCCTGTACCAGTCAGATTGGCTATTATCAAAAAGATTTAAAAAATTACAATGTTGTCAAGAATGTGGAGAAAAGGGAACTCTTTATACACTGTTGGTAGGAATATAAATTTGTGCAGCCAACATGGAAAAAAATATGGATCCTCAAAAAACTAAAAACAGAACAACCATATGATGCAGCAATTTCACTTCTGAGTACTTATCCAAAGGGGGGAAAAAAAAACAACAGTAACTTGGAAAGATTTATGCACCCCTATGTTCACTACAGCATTATTTATAATAGCCAAGATATGAAAGCAACTTACGTGTCTATTGATAAGTTAGTGGATAATGTGATTACATATGTATGTATGTATGTATGTATGTGTGCATTTATTTATAAATATAAACACACACACAACTGAATATTACTCAGCCATAAAAAAGAGTAAAATCTTGCCATTTGTGACAACATGGTGGACCTAGAGGATAATATGCTAAGTAAAATAAGTTAGAGAAAGACAAATAAATTTCATTTATATGTGGAATCTAAAAACCAAAATAAAACAGAAACAGATTCATAGATACAAGAAACAAACTCATGGTTATCAGAAGGGAAGTACAGGAGGGGGAGCAAAATAGTTGAGGGGGATTAAGAGATGCCAACTTCCATTTATAAAGTAAATAAGTCATGGGGATATAATGTACAGCATAGGGAATATAGTCAATTATATTGTAATAACTTTGCATGGTGACAGATGGTAACTACAGTTACCATGTGGATCATTGCATAATGTATAAAAATGTTGAATCACTATGATATATACCTGAATCTAATAGGATACTGTATATCAATTATGCTTCAATTAAAAAAAAAACAACCTACAAAGTAACATTTGGCTTATATCTGAAACATCAAAAGATTGCCTATAGCGGCAAAATTAATCAAAAGATTAGAGTTATTTGGGGGTATTTCGGGAGCTTGAGAAGTTGCAAAAGTGGAAGTAAAATTTTTAAAGTGACCAGGGTAAAAACTGGTAATTAGGAAGAATTTGTTCTCTTTTAGTAGCAAAGTTATAAAAAAAATACATTTTGAATGTGACAAATATTCTTAACTCTTATGTACCCTCAAAAAAATCAAGAGAATAGTATTGGTTATAGTGTTAGAAACTAATCTCTATAAAAAGATTAAGTGAAATAAAACTATTTTGCTGGGTAATGATTACTCTCAAAAGAGAAGGAACTACTTGTTACCAAACTTTTGAGATCTTTCCCAAAAGGCATTTTGAAGTAGGATTTAAATAATTGTTAACATTTTCTCAAAGGGAATTCAGGAGTTAGCAACTGACAGTTGATATGCTTCTGCTCTAGTCAAAATTTCCAGCATGTAACTGAGGCATTTATAATCCTTCCATAGATGATTACTGAGATATGTAAAATATTTGGTCAACATACATGGGGAATTCAGTATGCTACCAACATAGCAAAAGTCAGAGTTATAAAAAATAACCATGAAAATAGATACATATGGAAATAATAAAAATGAGGCCATTTTTGTCAACTGTAAAAAGGCTAGTAGATGATATGAAAATATGATGATTCAACCATAATAATTATAGGCAATCTTTATACATCACTTAAAATCTCATGGGCCATAGAATACAGAAAACAAGCAAGTCATATATCTAGTAAGGGTCCGGTATCCAGAATATGTAAAGAATTCTTACAACTCAACAATGATAAGACAACACTATTTTTAAAATTTGGTAAAGGATTTGAATAGTCACTTCTCAAAAAAACCATATAAGGGGCGCCTGGGTGGCTCAATGGGTTAAAGCCTCTGCCCTCGGCTCAGGTCATGATCTCAGGGTCCTGGGATTGAGCCCTGCATCAGGCTCTCTGCTCAGCAGGGAACGTGCTTCCCTCCCCGCTCTCTCTGCCTGCCTCTCTGCCTACCTGTGATCTCTGTCTGTCCAATAAACAAACAGAATATTAAAAAATATATATAAATGCAGATAATCACACTAAAATATGTTCTACATCATTAGACACTAGGGAAATGCAAATTAAATAAGATACCATTTCACAGCCACCAAATAGACTACATATAAGCAAACAAACAAACAAAACCAGAAAATACCCAATGTTGACAAGAATGAGGAGAAAGTGGAACCCTCAAATACTGCTGGAGGATATATAAAATGGTACAGCTGTCGTGGGAAACAGTTGCAGATGCACAAAATGTTAAGTGATCCACAAGTTCCTCTCCTAGGCATATATATAGTCTCCAAAGCCATCCCAGTTTCAGTAACTTGCCAGGAGGACTCACAGGACTCAGTATACAGCAGTACTCACAGATATAATTCATTGCATCACAATGTGAAAGGATACAGAGCAAAATCAGCAAATGGAAAAGGTGCACACGGAGTAAAGACCTGCAGAAGCCAGGGACAAGTTTCCAAATTCTATCCCAGTGGACTCACACAAAAGCAAGTTATTTTAAAAGCACTGGTGAACTGCTGTCTACCAGGGAAATTTACTAGAGATTCAGCACCTAGGCTATTTAATGGGCATTGGTCACTCAGGCAGCCTCTGTTTAGCACACACCAAATTTCCAGATTCCCAGAAGGAAAGCAGGTATTCATTATAAACCATATTTTTTACATTAAAAAGTTTAGGAACAGTGAGCTATTCTTCTTAGAGTAATGGGAAACATGCAGAAATCTTAAGTTTCCAGATGCTAGACAATGGCCAGCCTTGCAAGCTGCCTTTTCAACTACAGCAGCCAGCCCTGCTAAATTACCTCTTTTCTGAACAATACCCAAGAGAATGGTGATAGCTGCACGGCCTTCTCAGTATACTAAAATCCAGTGAAGTGTATACTTCAAAATCATTAAATGGTGAATATGATCTCAATTTAAAAAAATCTTCGCAGATGTTAACCTTTGAGTTAAATTCAAACATATATATTTGTATTAATTTGTATTACATTTAATGGCATAATGGTATATTGGTATAATGGTATATTTAAAACTTGTGGGGACTGCTATGGACTGAATTGTAAACCCCCACAACTTCTACACTATAGCCTTTATTCCCAGTGTGGATGTATTTGGAGTACAAAAGTAAATTGAGATAAAATAAGGTCATAAGGAGAGAGCCCTGATTGGAGAATCAGTCCCCTTCTAAGAGGAAATACCAGAAGGCTCATGGTTTCTCTCTGCCATGAGAGGACACAGCAAGCTCTCTGCAAGCTAGAAAGAAAGGCCTCACCAGAAAATCAATCAGCCAGTACCTTGATCTTGGAATTCTCAGTACCCAGAGCTGTGAGAAAATAAATTTGTGTTATTTAAACCACTCACTTTATTGCATTTTGCTAAAGCAGTCCGAGGTAAGACAGGGAATATAAAATATGCTTTACATAAAGTATCTCATTTAATCCTTAAAATAATCTTGTAAAACATATTCTATTGATGTTTCCTTTGTACATAAAGCTTTATGAAAATTAACTTATTAAGACAAAATAGGATTTTTTTTAAAGATTTTATTTATTTGATAGAGAGTGAGAGAGAATGACAGGGGAAAAGGTCAGAGGGAGAAGCAGACTCCTCATGGAGCTGTGAGCCCGATGTGGGACTCGATCCCACGATTCCGGGATCGTGACGTGAGCCGAAGGCAGTCGCTTAACCAACTGAGCCACCCAGGTGCCCTGAAAAATAGGATTTAAACTAAGGATGTCTGACATTAAAAATCCAAGTTCAACCACATTCTATACTGACTCAAGTGATGATACTGTGATGAAATTTCCAAAATATAAAACCATTTATTATAAAATAGGCTTGCTTTATAAATTTCTTTTGTATACATATATTGCCCCTTTGTGCATGTATTTGCACAATTCCTTTTCCTTTATTATGGTGCTTTTCAATAATTGTTGCCTTTAGAAAGTCTTCAGAAAATCTAGTTTTAAGTTGATACATAAAGGCAGTGCTTCCTTCTTTTCTTGTTGGAAATCACCACAAAACAAGGATGTAAAGAGGAAGTGAAAGAAAGGTATATCATAGACAAGAACAGGAGATATATATGGAAATCTATGTATCACAATATATGAAGAAAGCTGTTAAAGGCTGTTAAAGTCAAACAGGAGTTCATAAAGATCTAGAAAAAAAACCTGGATGATTTTAGACAAAGCAATAGAGGATAGCTCTCAAGTGTGTTGTCCAACCAATAATACCCTGTTTGAATAAAAAGAATGGTTTTTATGAACTGAAATAAGGATACTATGAAATTGATTTTATAGAAAATCTCAAGAAACAGGAAACGGAAAAATGAACATGGAATCATACAGAAGATGTATATATGGCAAAAGTTATGTTTTAGCATCAAGTGTTGTCATATTGTGAGCATCACTGTAACTACTGGTCTCTGTTAGAGATAAAGTCTAAATAACATGATTTATTTTTACTTCTTTTTTTTTGAGATTTTATTTATAATTTAACAGAGAGAGACACAGTGAGAGAGGGAACACAAGCAGGCTTGTGTAGTAATGATTTAACACACCTAATTTAAAGAAACAAAAAAAAATGTTAAAGGGTTCAGCAATCTTACAAAAAAAGGAATCAAAAGCCCCCCACACAAAATAAAAAATGAATAGCCACAAACACGGAGGAAATTAAAAGAATCCAAAGAGATTATTTGTCTCAATTCTATGTAAATGGATGATCACTAGTAAAACATTAATGTCCTAAACTAACCCCAGAGGTAACAGGTAACCTAATTAGGTCCATTAGCAGATTAAAGAGAAAGTTGTCTAAAAACTACCAAAGAGTCAGTCACAGATGGATCCACAAATTCTACAAACATTTAAGGAATCCCATGTTATTTGACAGTTCTCAAGCTAAGAAAATGAAAAAAAAGTTTCCAAATTATTTTTGAAAATATTGAGAAACATATATACCATAGTTCAACAAAAACAGCTCTTTCTGTGTCAACCCATCTCCTCCCTCTTTCCCTGTCCCTCCCCACACCAATCTCTTTTTGACAATCTACTAAATTTCAGGTAAATAAAAAATATTAGATAAGAAAAATACATAGTCCAGCTTCTTTAGCTTCTAGTTTACTTTTGAAGTAATTTAAAAATAAATTAATTTACAATTGTATTTGGAACATTAAGTTTTACATATAACATATATAAAGTACTCCATGAAATCCAGAATGCAGAGCAGACTAATGTCAACATTTAGCAACAAACTGGGGTCTAAAATGCTGTTTTGCTCAAGTTGAATTGTGTGCAAGCAAAACCATTGGGTCTCCAACCCAAACCTCCATGAAATCTGATACTTGGAAGAAGTCTAAGAAATGTTTACTTGAATTTGATTCTTTTTTTTTTTTAAGATTTTATTTATTTATTTGACAGAGAGAGAGATCACAAATAGGCAGAGAGGCAGGCAGAGAGAGAGGAGGAAGCAGTCTCCCTGCAGAGCAGAGAGCCCGATGCGGGGCTCGATCCCAGGACCCTGAGATCATGACCTGAGCCGAAGGCAGCGGCTTAATCCACTGAGCCACCCAGGCGCCCCAAATTTGATTCTTAATGTAACAAATCCTTTTATTCTGAGGTCACAATTGTATAATTTAAGAGTCACATCTCTTTCATAAGGGGCTTCATAATTATTTTGTTTATGTTATTTTCATTGTGTGACACTAATTTCATTTAACTGACCAGTTACAAATTGAATAGATCAAAACTCCTCAGAACTACCACTAGCAGTTTTCTTCCTGACTAAGCAATTTATCATTGACAAAGAAAAGAAAATTATGTATGGGGTGCCTTGGTGGCTCAGTGGGTTAAGCCTCTGCCTTTGGCTCAGGTCATGATCCCAGGGTCCTGAGATCGAGCCCTGCATCAGGCTCTCTGCTCAGCGGGGAGCCTGCTCTCCTCCCTCTCTCTGCCTGCCTCTCTGACTGCTTGTACTCTCTCTCTCTGTCCAAAAGAAAAGAAAAGAAAATTATGAGGTAAATTCACATTGTTATTTCTGCAATTAGATCTCTGCTTTCTTCTACATAGAAACAAGGAGTTGATTCTGTCACTGGGATGTGGATACAAGGAAGTGGTTCAGCTCCAGAGAGGAATGCAGGAAATAACATGTATGTATCGTGTGATGAATTCAGGTGAATATTTCGATGTGGGTTCATATCCTATGATAATGTTGTTGATTGGAATACATTATCTTTGTCTACATGTACCAGAAACCTTTTTGAAGGTCCGTGAAAATTTCTATGTAGAGTTTATGAGGACTCCAAATCTTTGTTGAAGGATGAATGTTAGAGGTTTTGACTTCTGAGAATGATCCCAAAGTTCTGCTTGACATCTTGTGACTTTGTTGAGGCACTATTTTCAACTACAGCCCCTGAGAGGCTAGAGGAAAGAGGTCAGTGAGTAGTACCACCAACTTAGCATCACCTACCACCTATTCTTCATAATGGACAGGATGAATATGGTATTGAGAGTAAACTTCACCTCTTTGTGGCAAAAAAAAATGCCCCCCCCCAGTCATGCTACAGGGTACTTGTGAATTAAGGTATTTACATGACAATATCTCCTAAAACTTCATAACATATTCTAATATTTTAATTTAAGGAGCATATTTTATAAAAGGCTACAGTTTCCCCAATAATCTGATTAAAATTCATTTTCTTTCCTTACCTTTGAACTATTTAACTTCTCTACACAATCCCCAACCTTAACACTGAAAGTGAGCACAAGGCCACGTATGCTTTCATGATCCTCTCTGTAATTAGCCTCACCCGATCTTGTACTGCATATTGATTCCTAGAATTCCTTTGTCTTAAGGGGTGAATACTTGTTCAACTTCACTTTGTCTTTGGACTGCATATTCATGGCTCTGGCAACCTGGTCTTAATCAAGAGCTGCAGCTTAAAAGAAGTTTTCTCATAAACGCTCACATTCCTTTTTGGCATAGTATCTAATTCTCTGGCAGTCCAACTAGTGAAAAAAATCTCTCTCGTCTCAATACTTCCCCACTTGGCCATTCACTAAGTAAAGTCATGCCATTTTCTACGGCTACACATAGATCTGTCTGTAGAACAGAGGGAACAACTCAGTTTAGAATCATAAATGTCTGGGTTTAAATCCTAACTCCTTGATTTTTAGTTATAAGTTCTTGGAACAGTTACTTCAACTCTGTAAGCCTCACTTTCTTTGTAATAGTAATATTAAAATACTATATTATGTAATATATAACATTATAATACCACTTTTTTTACTATTCTATATCTTTATAATAGCCTTATCACAATACTTTTTTATTAATGGATTGTGTGAAATTCAGGAAGCGATCAAGTAGAAGTCCTAGCACTCTACATTGTATTTATTGGTCACTCATTTGGATAATGAGTGATCACTACTAGAATTACTAGAGTCTTGGCGTCATTATTATTACTAGTTCTGTAATGAGGGTAAGGTCCATAACAGTAGTGATAATAGCTAACATTTGTAGAACACGTCTTCCTGACAGGTTCCTTGCTAAGTGTTTTACATGCACTATCTCATTTCACTCATGAAAAAGGCATTATTATCCTTTGGATTTTACAGATGATAAACCTGAGACTTTGAGAAAGGTTAAGTTCCTTTCCCAAGGCAATATGACGAAATGACAGAGCTGAGAGTAAAATCCATGACTGGTGAAATCCAATGCACACTTTTTCTATATTTATGCCATAGTTCTTTCGATATTTATTTCATTATTTCTCAGCATTCCTAGTTTATTGATGAGGTTAACTAAATAAAATTTTATCTCCCTATAACAAACTAGCACATTGCTGGATTCTCAGTAGATGTTAAAATAATTTATTTTGGTGTCTGTACATTTATTTTTTATTAAAAGTATAGAGAGATATAACAACTCAGAAAAAAAAAGAATTTTTTAAATGACACATAATTCCATCTCCTTAACAGCTACTTTTGGTATATTTCCTTCCAATTTTTTGTAATTCAACTATAATAACAGTAGTAATCAAAATGTATGTACAATTTTATATCAAGCTTTTGCACTAATGATAAGCACTTTCAACACTTCTACAGAGCCTCCACAAACTGCATTTTTAATGGTTGTATAATTTAGTAAATGCTGCATAATGATTCATGTCATTAACAGCCAGAGCAGATCAACCATGAAGCTTTCTGATGAAATACACCATGAATAACGTTTTTTAAAGTTGTAATACATTGAAAAGAGAGTGAAAAAAACTGGTTGAGCACTCATATGCTTAAAAAGATTCATACCAAATACAGCTGGGAGATAGGCTCTGTCACCAGTGACGGGATTTGGGCAAGTTCTTTGTTACCCTTGGTAGTCTTTGGACCCTTATCATAGAATGAGCTGGAATTTACATTCTCTCAAAGATTCCTAGCAGTTTTATAATTTGTTTATGATCAGTTCCTGGTCCCAACTCTGACACTCAGAAGCTGGGTGACTGGACCAGTTCCCTTAATCCTCTGTGGTTAACATTTCTAATCTGGAGGGTAGTGCTGATGGGAACTCCCGTCCCATAACTTCAGGGACATTACCATCATCCTAAACTTCCTCCAGTTCTAGATGTTCTTTTTTTTTTTTTTTTCTCTCTTTCTCTCTTTCTTCCTTTCTTTCTTATTTATTTGAGAGAGAGAGGAGGGGGAGGGGCAAATGGAGAGGGAGAGAGAGAATCCTCAAGCAGACTCTCAGCTGAGCACAAGCCTGATGCAGGGCTCAATCCCAGGACCCCGAGATCACAACCTCAGCCAAAATCAAGAGTCAGCCACTTAGCTGACTGAGCTACCCAGGAGTCCCCTAGATCTTCTTTCTCTTTCTTCCTTCTTATAGAAAAGTTAAGGGATCTAGAATATACCAAGCCTGAAGTACCTCGCTAACTCTGGGCCAAATACATCTATTGTGTTGCAGGTATGGTGTTTTAATCCCTTTTAGGTTAGTTTCTAACATTTAAAATAAAAATCCAGACTTCTAAAAAAATTGAAACCTCTTCTAACACGTTGCCAATATGTCTCTGAAGCAGAAACTGGATGGTACCAGTAAATGCCAACTGCCTTACATGAGCCACACATTTGACAAAGTCCAGGCCACAGTCTCCACAACTACCTGCTATCACCTACCTGAGGAGTTTTACTTCTTTCTTTCCTTACCTGGCTTCTGTAGGTATCTGGATTAGTGACCCCATGTCCTATATGATACTTCTCTGGCTGAGGGAATTATCAAACACCATGGATGACTTTGAAGGGTAGTTCTTCCAACAATTCATTCAGAAAATATCAGCTCTCCTCAGGCTAACTGACTTTCAACAGAATCCAATTCAAAATTTCACTGGTTCCATAGCTTGCCATTTTATTGATTTAATACACAGTGTACCTGCTAAGTAAAGCTGACTCTTCTGCTTTGAAGCTTGGGGTCAAGCACATTTTCATACTGTAAGTAAAATAAGGGAGAGACTGACATTCTTCAAGAGGGAATGCCTCCCAGTGGAGCATCTGGAAGGCCTCTCTCACAAGCAAAGGGTGAAATAGAGCTGTTCTGTGTGTTTACTTTGCATAAACAGTCACTCACAAAGCATTTTCCTTTGTAACAAACTTTGTGAAATTCTTCATCAGAAGTAGAAATGGCCTCAATTAGATAAAAGAAATGGAGCATTTAATTAATTTGTGACAAACCCACGGGTGGCCAGAAAAATAAAATCCTATCTAAAATTAGTTGAAGACAGACCACAAGATAGGATGCTTTCTCCATATTAAAAGATGAATGCAATTGACACCTTTTAACATTTGTCTTTTATCCATCTAGTAACAAAAAAATTAATTTCCTTAGTCAAAGCAGGAAAACAAAAGACCAGGTTACAACTACATAGAGCTTTCAGGAAAAGGAAATTGCACTAGTTACAAAAACAAGAAATTCTGGGTGCAGCTGTCACCATTAAAATACAACAAAAGGCAGAATAAGATTGCCACAACAAAGCACAATTAAAATTGTTCTTCACTGTTTTTTCTCTTTTCCCTCTCCAAACAGTATTTGTGTCTGGCTAAGAGAAACAATCTTTAAACGGTTTTACCCATACCCCATACACAATGGATGTCATTAAATAAAGCATTATGTAGAGTTTTCTGAGGTCTGCACAACAATGAAAGTGTTGTGTAATGAAAGTCACCAAACCAAAGTCACTCTCATGTGGTGCATAACTAAGAACCCAAACCCCTTATATGAAAAAAATACGTGATTGTGATGCATTAAAACACAGGCATTTTTAGTGTATTGGCGTATTACTAACTGTGGTTCTAATTATAACATGGGCCAAATGTTAGAGCTAGTGCTAATAATGAAATTTTTATCAATGACTTCTCCAGAGGAATGGTAATAATATTTATAGAGTGATGATCAAATGTGTTAACAAAGAGGGTCATTAGCAATAAGTAATAACTGGGGAAACATGCCTCTTTGAATTTCAATAATTATCTAATTATTGAAAATAATTTTTTAATATGTGAATTAGTTCATCTTATAGAGCTGGGAAGAGGGCTGGTCTGGAAACCTAGTCTAAGTCTTTCTTTGGCTCTAGGCTAACTAGGTTTCCTCACTACAGTTCTGGGGATTGGATCCCAGCTGTTCCCATCCTCAACAGCACAACACAGTAAGTGAAGTAACTGAAGAGAGCTTTAAAAATCCCTGGTGCACGGATTGCTCTTAACCAAACAAATCCTAATCTGGGAGTGAGACACAAGCATTAGGGTTTTTCAAAGCCCCATAGAAGATTCTAGTAGGCAGCCAAGGTTGAGAAGCACACTACAGTGATTGTAAATACCCTTCAAGAGTAAAAGAAAGAAAAAAAAAATAAAAAACTATGAATACATTCTATATTCTAAAAGGCATGGTTTTCTATACCATTAAAATTAGGCTTGTCTATTATAAATGCAATATGGATTTTTTTTTTTTTTTTGGCTGGATTGTCATCAATCATTAAGTCTACATTTATGATATTCTGGTATACAACACACCCTCTAAGGCCTAAGCAGAGCAAAAGTCACTGGATGGAGGAATGCATTATGTGGAACATCTAAAAGAGCTATGCCTACCTTTTATTCTGAAGCTGTGAATAGTAACAGCCAATAAAATGTATACATGCATTTCTGCAATGCAGTTTCAAACATGAGAGTTTTTTTTTTTTTAATATTTTATTTATTTGACAGAGAGAAATCACAACTAGGCAGAGAGGCAGGCAGAGAGTGAGGAGGAAGCAGACTCCATGCGGAGCAGAGAGCCCGATGCAGGGCTCGATCCCAGGACCCTGGGATCATGACCTGAGCCAAAGGCAGAGGCCTTAACCCACTGAGCCACCCAGGCGCCCCTCAAACATGAGTTTATACTTAAAAGTTCTCCTATTAGAACATTTTACATGAGGAATGCAAAGGTTCTTTATATATACATTTCCAACAATAAGACTTCGTTTGCTTACTCATTATAAAATAGTAATTCTTTGCACTAGGAAAGAAAGTCTATCCTTTTCTTCTGGAGAGAGTGTGTGTGTGTGTGTGTGTGTGTGCGCGCGCGCGCGTGTGTGTGTGTGTGTGTGTGTGCGCGCGCGCGCGCCTGCATGCACTGACTGGGAATGAGGGAACGGACTGCCTTTCCAGGAGGTACATGAAGGTCTCCAGATTTCAGGTTTTGAATATTCATGGAGTGGGACAACAAGCCACAGTGCTAGAGCCTCAGGCCCATACCAGTAGGCTCCTTTATTAAAACTTCACAGTTTTGTCACTGAAGGTGATTGCTCATCTCCCAGAGCTTCCGCACAGCAGATGAAGATAACCTAATTCTCAAAAATCTGGAGAGTTTATCTCTTCCAATAATAGACAGAATCTCTTAAGAAATCCCTTATTATCACCCCTCTCAATAACTACTATTTCTTGAAAATAAAAGGGGTTATTTTTTATGTAGTATTTGAAGACAAATGATAACTTTCTGTTGGATCCTCTTTTTCCTTCTTAAAAATGTCACTGTATTATTAACAAATGAAGACTTTTGTCATCATTATTGGTTTTAAGATATGTAACAAAGACCATAATTATTATATATTTTGATTTGTCACTAGCTTTCATTTTTAAGTTAATGGCAACTATGAGATAAACCCATTGTAAATTCGAAATAGAAAATGATTTGGGATGGTCTTACAGATAATGTACTTAGACAACTTTCTAGCCTGAGGCCAATTTGTTAAATTCTCACTTTGTTTTCTCAGCACCCAAAAGAATTAAGAGAAAAATGGATTGGCATTATACAAAACAAGCAATTTTTTTAAAGTTCTGCTATATCTCAATACAACACTGAAGTAAATAAAATAAGAATATTACGATTTGTTGGATTTTTCCCATACTTGTTAGCTTAAATTATAGCTCAGGTACAAATATTTGAGCACATGAAATACAGTTAGATTTGTGAAAGTTCAAACATACTTTAATTTACTTCAAACTGCCAAATAGCATTAAATTAAATGAAAAAGGATGTAATAACAAAAATGTTCATTTATCTTCTCTACCACTGCCAAAGGAGAAATTCTGGTGTGCTACCAATAATATGGGTCTTACAGTTGGGAAACTTGATTTATAGACCTGACTGCTGTTAACTAGCCAAGAATTCTCACACACTAATTTGTGTTATCCTTTTGGAATTAAGAGGGTTGAATTAAATTATTCCTGAAGTTGGTTTTTTTTTTAAAGATTTTTTTCTTATTTATTTGACAGAAGGAGGGAGAGAGAGAAAGTGCATAAGCAGGGGAAGCTGCTGAAGGAGAGGGAGAAGCAGGCTCCCCTCAGAGCAGTGAGCCAACGTGTGGTTCAGGACTAGATCTCAGGACCCTGAGATCATGACCTGAGCTGAACACGGATACTTAACTGACTGAGCCACCCAAACACGCCCCCTAAAGTCTTTTTTGAATTTAACTTACTATGATTTAAGTAAAAACACACATACATACCCACAATCTTTTGTTTCCCTGTACCAGTTACACTTGTAGGTACTTTGGAAATACTGACTCACTTAAGTTCTATCACAACCCAGTAAGTTATATTTTACAGTTGAGGAAACTGGGGCAGAGAGGTAAAGGGACTTGCCCAAGGTCATACCAAGAAAGCTAGGATTTGAAACTAGGAAGTTTGGCTCTGGAGACTCCAGAGATCTTTTATTTCCTCTTCTAACATTTTGTGAAAAATTTCAAACATGCAGAAAAATCGAAAGAACTGTACATGAACAGCTATCTCCCTACACACTTAGGCTATAAAAGTACTACTTTGCTGTGGTGGGTGAAATTAAATAACCACAAGTAGATCACCTCACAAATGGCTACAATTTCATGTACAATGAAATTCTCCACCCTGCCTCCTTGTTAAAGTGAAGCAGGAGAGGCACAGGGTCTGATGTGATGACCCAGGAGGCCTACTCATCAGCTGTGAAAAGTGAATTCCAAACATGACTTCAAAGTCAAATAATAATAATACTAAAAACCAACACGACCCTTCCACTATGGTGCTTCCTATTTCATAGCACCCTATAATTAATGAAACAACTGTAGGTGTCATTCTTTCCGGTGAAATCACACTATTTTCTCAAAATGACAATGGAGTATTGTTTGGGTGGACAAGTATCAAGCAGATTTCATGGATCTCAGTGGTGGGGATCTGCCAGAGATTTTTATACACAGACATTATGCATTATGTCAGTGGGCTTTTCCTATTATATAAAGCACATTTTAAAAGTGGACTTCTATAGTCATATATTATTTTATGATTCAACTAGATTAATAGATGTGTCACCTCCAATAAGGTAGATGGGAACTTTTACACTCAGTGCTTTATAAAGCCATATAATATCTGAAATCAGAACACTTTCTTTGGAACTCTGATTTAATATATGCCTAATATAGTGCTCCAGTGATCTTTGATCCTATCATCACTCACACGGTCTTTAGGACACAACTTGAGATAGTTAAGGAAAATGTACATTAATGTCCCTTAAGGAACATAGTCTTCTTAAGACTTATATTTCAATAATCATTATCTATAGCCAACTTTAATAAAATATATGACACATTAAAGTCTTTTATTCAACATCTCTCATTTCATTTTCTCTAAACCTTCCTGCCTTGTAAAAATATGAACCATTAATGCATTTTTTATTAACATATAATGTATTATTTTCTTCAGGGGTACAGGTCTGTGAATCATCAGTCTTACACAATTCACAGCACTCACCATAGCACATCCCCTCCCCAATGGCCATAACCCAGCCACCCATTAACGCATTTTTAAAGTCAATCTGATAGTCCATATCCAAATCTATGTTTTAGTAATCTGAACAGACACACACACACACACACACACACACACACACACACACTGTAAAGTCCAAACAGGAAGCTAGTCAAGCTTTTTCTAAGTGTATGTAATGCTCATCTTTAGAATAAAGAATAAACCTCAGACATCACTGGAATAGTGAGAGATCTATCCTCATTCCCATGAATCTTTGGATGGAAGCTCCCAGTATTCTGGCATAGTACTTCTGAATATTGTTTTCATACCAGAAGCAGCAACTGGAAACCCGGATATGCAAAATTTTAGGTCCCACTCCATGCACACTAAACAGAAGCTCTGAGAATGGGGATAATAATCTGCACTTTAACAAGCCCTCCAGGTGATTCTGATGTCTGCTAAAGAGAAGCACTATTCTTGCCTGTACCAAATAACATTCTTTCCAACAAAGAATGACATTTTTGTCACTATACTGGTTAGCCGAATTTATCCATGCATTTTTTAAAGCCATTAGAGATCACTTTGTCTATGTTTTTAAAATTGATATTAATTTTAGAGTTGATCCTATTCTCTATCTCTATGATTTTATCTTTCAAATCATCACTTACTTTAAAGAGGTCATGAAGTAACAGTGTATATGTGAGGAAGTGTGTTAGATCAACTTTGAATTGGAGAGAATGGTTAGTTTATTTTCCCCCACCTATTCTCTTACCCAGTGTTTACAGGTATACCTTAGGGATATTGCAGGTTTAATTTCAGTAAAGTGAATATCACAGTAGAGCCAAATGAATTGTCTGGCTTCCAGTGAATGTGAAAGTTACATTTACACTATAATGTCATCTCTCAAGTTTGCAACAGCATTATGTCTAAAAACCAAAATAGTATATTATGGGGGCACTTGGGTGGCTCAGTCAGTGAAGCATCAGACTCTTAATATCCGCTCAGGTAATGATCTCAGGGTTGTGAGATCAAGCCCTGCATTAGGCTCTAAGCTGGGTATGGAGCCTGCTTAAGATTCTCTCTCTACCGGGTGCCTAGGTAGCTCAATCATTAAGTAGCAGCCTTTGGCTCAGGTCATGATCCCAGCATCCTGTGACTGAGGCCCGCATCAGGCTCCCTGATCAGCAGGAAGCCTGCTTCTCCCTATTCCGCTCCCCCTGCTTGTGTTCCATCTCTCTCTGTCAAATAAATAAATAAAATCTTAAAACGAAAAAAAAAAAAGATTCTCTACCTCTCTTTCTGCCCATCTCCACTCTCTCTTTAAAAAAGGAAAAGAGTCTATTACTAAAAAATGCTAACCATCATCTGAGCTATCACAAGTTATAATCTTTTTGGTAGAGGGTCTTGCCTTAATGTTCATGGCTGCTAAATGATCAAGGTGGTGGTTGCTGAAGGTCAGGTGATAGTGGCAATTTCTTTCTTTCTTCCTTTTTTTAAATTTAGATTTATTTCTTTATTTGACACACACAGAGAGAGAGGAAGAGAGCACACAAGCAAGGGGAGCAGCAGACAGAGGGAGAGGGAAAAGCAGGCTCCCCAAGGAGCAGGGAGTCTGATGTGGAATTGATCCCAGAACCTCCACATCATGAGCCGAAGGCAGTTGTCTAACCAACAGAGCCACCCAGGCGCCACCTCTTTCTTTTTTAAAAAAATAATTATTTGAGAAAGAAAGAGAGAGAAGGAGCATGTGGGGTGGGGCAGAGGGAAAGGGAGAGGGAGAATCTCAAGCAGACAACCCGTTGATCCTCATCAACGGGATCCTCATGTGGGGCTCGATCTCAAGACTCTGCGATCATGACATGAAGAGTTGGACGTTTAACTGTCTGATCTACCCAGGTGCCCTGCTATGCCAATTTCTTAAAATAAAACAACAATGAAGTTCACCATATCAGTCAACTCATCCTTTCATGAACAATTTCTCTGTAGCCTGTGATGCTGTTTGATAGCATTCTACCCACAGTAGAAATTCTTTCAAAATTACAGTCAAGACTGTCAAACTCTGTTGTTGCTTTATCAACTAAGTTTATGTAGTATTCTAAATCCTTTGTTGTCATTTCCATAATCTTCACAGCATCTTCACCAGTAGATTCTATCTCAAGAAACCACTTTCTTTGTTCATCCATAAGAAGCAAGTCCTCATCCATTCAGGTTTTATCATGATATTGAAGAAATACAGTCACTTCTAGATCTAATTCTCTTGCTATTTCTACCACATCTACAGTTACTTCCTCCACTGAAGCCTTGAACCCCTCAAAGTCCTCCAGGAGGGTTGTGATCAACTTCTTCCAAACTCCTGTTAGTGTTGCTATTTGTTGACCCCTTCCCATGCATCACAAATGTTCTTAATCTAGGATGGTGAATCCTTTTCAGTGTTGCTATTTGTTGACCCCTTCCCATGCATCACAAATGTTCTTAATCTAGGATGGTGAATCCTTTTCAGAAGGTTTTTAATGGACTTTGCCCAGATCCATTATAGGAATCACTATCTATGGTAGCTGTGGCCTTATGAAATGTGTTTCTTAAATAAAAAGACCTGAAAGTAGAAATTGTTCTTTGATCTCTGGACTACAAAATGGATGCTGTGTTAGCAGGCATAAAAAGAACACAAATCTCATTGTCTGTCTCCATTAGAGCTCTTTGGTGACCAGATGCATGTCAATGATCAGTAATACTTGAAAAGAAATGTTAAAGGGAATCTTTTTCTCTGAATTATAGTTCTCAACCATGGACTTAAAATATTCAGTAAACCATGTTGTAAAAAAAATGTGCTGCTATCCAGGCTGTGTTGTTCCACTTACAGAATACAGGTAGAGTAGATTTAATATAAGTCTTAAGGACCCTAAAATTTTGAGAATGGTAAATGAGTACTGGCTTCAGCTTCATTGTCACCAGTTACTTTTAGCCCCTCGCAAGAAAATCAGCCTGTCTTTCAAAGCTTTGAAAACAAGCACTGACTTCTCCTCTCCAGCTATGAAAGTCCTAGATGGCATCTTCTTTTAATAGAAGGCTGTTCTGTCTACATTAAAAATCTGTTGTTCAGTGTAACTAGCTTCATTAATTACCTTAGTTAGATCCTCTAGATGACTTGCTGCAGCTTCTTACTTCAGCACTCGCTGCCTCGCCTTGCACTCTTATGTTATGGAGATGGCTTCTTTCTCCTAAACGTCTTCTAAACTTCATGAACCAACTCTGCTACCTTTCATCTGTTCTTCTGCAGCTTCCTTACCTCTCTCAGCCTTCAAAGAACTGAAGAGATTTAGGACCTTTTTCTGGATTAGGCTTTGGCTTAAGGGAATGTTGTGGCTGGTTTCATCTTCTATTTAGACCACTCAGACTTTCCCCATCAGCAATAAGGCTGTTTCCTTTTCTTATTATGTGTGTGTTCACTGGAGTAGCATTTTTCATTTCCTCCAAGAACTCTTCCTTAGCATTCACAACTTGGCTGGTTCGTTCAGGAGGCCCAGCTTTTGGTCCATCTTCGCTTTCAACATGCCTTCCCCAGTAAGCCTAATCATTTCTGCTACCTTTTGATTTAAAGTGAGAGACTTGTGACTCTTCCTTTCACCTGCTTGAACACTTAGAGACTACTGTAGGGTTATTAATGGATCTAACTTCAATACTGTTGCATCTTGGAAATAGGGAAATCCAAGGATAAACAGACAGGGAAGGAACCAGTAGCTGGAGCTGGTTATTGATTAAGTCCATCTTATATGGTTCATGGTACCCCAGAACAATTACAGTAGTAACATCAAAAGATCACCAATCACAGATCATCATAATATAATAATGAAGAGGTTTGAAATATTGCAAGAATTACCAAATGTGACAAAGAGACATGAAGCAAGCAAATGATATTGGAAAATGGTGATGATTTTGCTTGATGCAAGGTTGCCACAAACCTTCAATTTTTAAAAAAGTACAATAAAGTGAAAAACAAAGGCTGGTATATGAATACTGTTTAAATTCAAGTTTCCTTCTTTCTGCTCTTTTTATGTTATCATCCTTTTAAAAAATTACTTGTTGTGGTGCCAGGGTGGCTCAGTCTATTGAGCATCTAACTCTTGATTTCAGCTCAGATCATGATCTCAGGGTCCTGGTATCAAGCCCTCATATCAGGTTTCATGCTGGCTGTGGAGCCTGCCTAGGGTTCTCTCTCTCCTTCTGCCCCTCCCTAACCCTCTCACACATAAGCACGCATGCTCTCTCTCACTTTAAAAAATAAAAAATTTTAAAAGAAATTTTAAAAAATTAAAAATTATTTGTAGTGAAAGATCTACCTTTTATTTTTATTTTATTTATTTTATTCTATTTAATTTTTCTATATAAATTAGATATTTATTAATATTTATTTTATTTTTATTTAAATTATTACTTATTTAAATTATTAAAATAATTATTTTACCCTATTTATTTTAATTTTTCTAATATAAATGTTCTAATACAATTAGACATTTATTAATATCTAATACTTCGGTTGAATAAACACATGTAAATTCCTCCCAGAATGACTGTCACAGTGGTGTATACATCAAGATGCCGAGCCTTCCCCTAGCAAAATGGTGGGCACTGGCATGGCATTCAAACTAAGTCGATCAGACATGTTCTCTCTAACATTTTGAATTGTGAGCGATAATTAAGACAAATATAGATAGGATAGCAACAAAGCTTCGAGCCCATTCATTCCAATAGCTATTGAGAAAACTGTCTACACTGTTGTTACTTGCCGCTTTCATTCTACTCTGACTCCGGTCCTCTGCATCTGGCTTTCTGAGCTCTCTATAGTTTCCGGGAATTCCTGCTAATGTTTTAATACATTCCTTTTCTGTGTATATTATCTATTGCCAGCTTCCATTACTTGGATCTTAAGAATCCCAACTAATCAAGGAATACTGAAAAAAGGAGTTTTATTTCAAAACAAGGAAAACAACTGTGAAAGAGGAATCACAAGATCAGCAGTGAAATCTCAGTTTTTATAACTCACTGAGTAAGTTGCTAACCTTGCTAAGCCACAGTTGTCTCATTCGTAAAAAGTGAGGTTGGACTAAGGATGCTATTATTCATGCCTAGCTCTATGAGACATTTTGTCAGAATGCTCTGGGTGGTCTCTCCCCAACCCCACCTCCCTGTTTAGTTCCAGGGGCAAACCATTCACAGACAGCAGAACAAAGGTAGAGAAGTAGGTCTCCAGAACATTTTGAATTGCAGCTCAAAAGCTCTTTCATCCATGATTTTTTCAGGCAAGGGTGGTGAACATCACTGTATTTTCATTAGCAATACTCATGACTTTGTGCCTTATTTCCTTACTTATGTCCTCTCTCATTTCTGCCTTATTTCCTGCATTAGACCACTAGTTACACTGAAGTACCATCCATATCTGATTTCTCTCTTATTTCCAGAATCTAGATCAGTGCCAAGAATCACTCCCTACTCAATAAATACCCTATGAATTTTTCAGAGTGGGTTATTTCTACCAACATCCACTCCATGGATGCTGAGTAAGTACATGTAGCTACAAGGAAGGCCCCAAAGTATTGTGAGAAATGAATATGCTTTAGTGAGAAGGAGAGAATCAGTATCAAACATGACTTGTTTCATACTAGTTCTCTTTAACAGAGAATGGTGCCGGTACAGTATAAGATTTTACCAAAGACCCACCAATCAGTGGTGAAAACTGTTGTAAAGTATTCTTTTGTGTTTTAAACAATTACACCTGATCTCACCTTCCCAACACTTTGGGCATGCTACACTGAATAGGGGTAAGGGGGGAGGATCAAAGAAACAAACAAACACACAAAACCTGAAAGCAAAACCAAAGGAAAAAACTAACCAAACCAAACAAAAACCAGACCAAACATTCTCATTCAGGTGCACAGGTGAAAATTATTCTTATTGCATCCCATTACTAGATTCTTTGACAGAAATTGTTTGCTAAATGGAACAACTTTCATTTTCATTGAAATTTATGGCCAATTTGAGGGAAGGTTTAATTGAATATCACATACTGTAGGGAAAACTAATAACTAAACTGAAGCATACTTTGGAATTGATCCATATAAATGATAAAAATCCTTTCTGTTTCTTTTTTTTCCCCCTTTCTTTCTTCTTCTTTTTTTTTTTTTTCTTCCAAGGGAATTCATTTCAATACTATCTCAGTGAATCAGATGACAGGCTAATTTCAAACCAACTTACAAATGAATATTTCTACAAGTTAGAAGTCTAGCAAGAGTCCCTTTTTTTCCAGGAATGTAAAAAGAGAAGCAGAATAAATCCAGGAAGAGTTCAAAGAGCATCTAAGAGTCAACATTTTTATATAGTTGGAATGGATGAAAAACTTCGTGTTTCACAGTCCCTTGCAATTCAAATAATGCATTCGTTGGTCACTCTCTTTTATAAGGATAACACTGTGACTCAAAATGACCTATAACTCCTGCTGCATCTCTGCCACCCACGTAACCATAGTCAAGGGTCTGAACCCTTGCAGATCTCAGTTGTATTACCTTTATAATGAGAAAATTAGGTACGTTGATTTTATAGCTATTTCATCTCTAATTTTATCTTTGAGCATAAAATCTCACAAGGCCTTTTAACTATGATGAATTTCACATAGACACTAAACGTTCAGTTCAAGTGTTACAGAGGCTAAAGGTACCATATCTATTTCCTGTCTTATCCTTATATGGCTTAGTAGCATACCTCATGGAGGAGGAATGGCTGGGGTAGGCAGAAGGACAGGTTTATACTCAGAGATACTCAGAGGAACAGACAGCTTGCCATCCCATCTGTCTGGTGCAGCATTATCGGAGTAGGCATCATCTGCTTCATCCACTCACCCGGTGGCAGAAGCCCGTGTGAATGCTCTGAATTTGTGCACAGATTCAGCTGTGTTACCCCCAACAATCTCTAAAATGCCAATAATCAACATATTACTGGTAAAGGATCAGGCCCATGAGGCCAAGTCGTATAATCATTAACATTTTTAGGCAACAAATGTGATACAGAGTACAACTCTACCCCAAGAAGCCACACTGGTGAAATTACTGAATGCACATATTGCTGAATTCCATGCCAAATTGGCCCCTGCTCAGTAAGTAAGAGTGCCTGAAATTCACCTGAAGCATTCTCTACTAGCCATTTGGACACTTGCCACCTTCTCCCTCACATCTTGGAATGAGAAGGGGACCAATTCCAAGGGCAACTGAGTTATTCTCCAAATGTCAGTTGCAAATAAATACTAAAATCAACCAAAAAGGTTTAGGGGTAATCCATTCTCAATTTATACCTGACTTTTACGAGTTCAAGTGAGTTGCACTTGAAAATGTCAGGTAGAATTCTTTTATGAAGTTGTATATGACTTTTGGGGACACAGATCTAGTCTGAAGTGGCATTTGACAATCCCAGTGCAACATTCAGAGAGGAGCTGAGTAAAGAACAGTCAAGAGTAGAGGAGACAGAGTGCAACGTGTGAAACACACCAGAGATATCTTCCTGCAAATTAATGATGACGGAAATCTCCATTCCAAAGCCGTCTCAAAAAGGCTTAGACCATGGTGACCTGAATTTATGACCCAAAAATCTTTATTTAGGATCAAGTGATTAGATTTGGTGAGATTTAAAAAGATCATTATCTGCAATTTAAACAACTTGATCAAGTATGTTAACGTTCCAGACTCCTAAAACTACATAGAAATGGCTATGTTTACATATTTTTGCTTTTTTATATCTTAAATGAATGCTAAAATACTATAATAGATATGAGACCATGAGTAAGTAACATTAACTTTGTTAATAAACATATGTGCTAGTTGTATTGACTTAAAAATATATGGGGACATCTGATTGGTTAAGCACATGGCTGTCAAATGTCATTATTTTAAAAAGTCATCACCAAAGAGAATAGCTTCCTATGTAAAAGATGAGTGGAAGGCTAAATGCTCTCTCAGTGATCACTTCTAGCTCTAGTCTCAGAATACTACATGGTCAATAAGAAACCAGTTAAATTCTAAAACGGAAACTCTCAACATAAATTTTTTTCAACATTCCAGATTTAGGTACAGCCACAGGCTTACTATGAGCCACAAATAAAAAGTAGAAGGAAAAAAAGATAATTGAACATTTAGGTTCTGGCCTTCTCTCTTAGCATAGAGTTCTGGCCTTCTATGTTAGCATTTTCAGTTCTCCCAAATCCATGAAAGACATTCCCATCTTATAAATACAAAACAGTGGAGTATGAATTTTCTAACTTAACACAAAGTAGTACACCCCTTAACAGCCTCTCCTGTCTCCATCCATGATAATTCCTGACACATCTGAGCTTTTACACCAGTTACTGTGCGAATTAGCCATGATTTTTTCATTTACAAGTGTGATGATCAATCCTTTGTGTCTAAGCTTTGGTGTCTAGTTGTTTAGTCACACATCAATTTAGATAGATGTTAATGTGAGGTAGTTTTGAGATGTGATTAACATTTAAATCAGTAGTCTCTGACTAAAGCAGATTACCCCTCATAAAATGGATGGGTTTCATCTAGTCATTTGAATGCTTTAAAAGGAGTAAGACTGCAATCCCCTGAGAAGGAAGGAATTTTCCCTTCAGACCATCTTTGGACTCAGGACTGCAATACCAACTCTCTCTGTGACTCTAGCCTGGTGGCCTGCCCTGTAGAATTCAGATTAGCTTGTCCCCATGATTGCACATGCCAATACCCTAAGATAAATATTTTTCTCCCTGTATATGCATGGATACTTCTAGTTCTGCACTTCTAGGGAATCCTGAATAAGGCAACAAATGACAAAGAACTCAAACTGGCTTAAGAAAAAAAAAATCTGTTGTCTGACAGAACTGCTAAGTCTAAGCTCTACTTTGTTGTCTGTAATTTTAGGTGGGCTTTGTAGTCACAAAGATGGTCTTTAGGAACATGGGCTTACATTATAATGAGTAGGCACTTTTTCCACAGAGATTCAGCAAGAGTTTGAGGAAGGACTTTGAGAGTCAAACCTAGGTGTCTCTAAGTGTTCAGGATAGAAGGGGATGCTCAGAGGAACACCAAGGGATTGAAGATAGGAGAGGCAATAATTCTCCAAAAGAAAAATGAAATGCTATCACAAAAGCAGAGGAAATAGACACTGCGCAGGCACACTACAGATGTTCCCTACAGAGTACAGAACATTTAGCTATTACTTAATATTGTAGGCTACCTTTTTAAAAGCATATATATTATCTCCTTAAATAAACTACAAAATTATTGAAAAGACAAGTTCTTAATAGCTTGTTGTATTTCCTGTGGTAAGGAGTACATTGAGTTCTACATTTCGCACCCCTCTTCTTAACACAAATCTTGAAGAATGTCATTCACAGACTGTATACTGTGAGCTTTGAGGTAAGTGATATTGAGTGAGCAGTAGAGGAATTTATATTTTAATTCACAAAACTCCCTTGCTAAGTATTCACAGAGCTTGTACAATATTGCTCAGTCTACTTGCAGTAATTATTTAACTAAAGAGCTATCTTAAGTTGGAAAACATCAAATAAAATTTGGTTTCTGGAATACAAATAATCCGTGCTCGCTTCGGCAGCACATATACTAAAATTGGAATACAAATAATCCATGGGATACAACTCTTCTGAAATAAAATGATAACCTTCCCCTCTAATATCAATAGTATAGTAAGAGTCAAATATGCCACTTTATTCAGGTAAAAGTAATGAAGCATCTCGAAATGACAAACCTCCATACTACGGTACCTGAAACAACCTGTCATTGATTTATAACTGTATCTATTACAAAAGGCACTATCTAAAACTCTGCTTTGCAGAAATTATTTATTACAATATTTCAGGTCATTATGATCAGGCCATTACAACCTTAAGTGCTAATTCTTTATGATCCCTTGAAAAGCTAACACATTAGCTGAAGTCCTTGGCCATAGAGAAAGAATTCTAATTTCCAACAAGAAAACTGACAAAATTTATTAATTAAAACATCAGAATATAGCTTCATACACATATACAAATTTATAAAACACACATACATACACCATGAGCCCTATTTTTCTACCAAATTTCATTCTTCAAATATAACTATAATGTATCAACATTATAATGTCCCATCTGCTCTACTCATCTTACTTCAATGCCTTAACTCCTGTAGTCTTGCTTCCTATATTTCTTTTCCTGGCTAATATTTGATCATTTCAGATTCAACTCTGGTGATATTTTCTCCAAAACAATTTCCCTAAAACTCAGTTTGGACTAAACAGTCCTCCTGAGTGCTTCCACAGTATAACTAACTCCCCTTATCTCTGACATAATTTACAATATCATACTGAAATAACCTGACAAAATAATGGTCTCCACTTCACCATACATATACTTTTAGACAGGGTTTATTTTTCTGTTTCCTGTTTTCTATTTCTTTTTCCTGTTTATTTTCTCTGCAGCACCCTCCCACCAGTATACCCCCATCATATGGCTATCACCAGACTTGTACAGAATAAACAGAGGAAGAAAGTTCACGGGATTGATAACAAATGTTTAAAAAGAAGAAAACAGCAAATATGGAAACTAATTCCTCCGGAAAAACAATTAATTTCAAGTTTGTATACTTGCTCTGAAAAAGATAAGACTTAGAAGGTAGAGAATACTCAATACTGAAAAAGGTATTGTGCAAAAGAGTAGTTTATTTGATTCTGGATGCTCCATAGGCAGAAACAGGGGTGAAGGGAAGAAGGTAGACAGAGTGGTATAAAACTTAGTATACAGAAGAACATTCCAATAACTGGGCTGTCTGTAGACAGACGGCCTTGATTCACTAAAGAGTAAGTTTCTCATATTTAAGGGTTGAGACAGAAAATGACTATGTCTTTCTCTGGGGTCTGCTCTGATATATTCCAGAAGTGGAAAAATTTCTACACCAGGCCAGCACTGTGACTGCCTTGTGTCTGCCACAAAGTAAATAGCTGTTAGATGAACAAATGACACAGATACTCCAAAACTAAACATGTATTCCTTATTTCCTTTCCTTATATCCCTTAGAGGAATGTCTTTTAAAATTTAACAAACAGTCCACTTAAAAGCCATTATGAGTAGTAAGGAGGAAGTCGAAATATACCGATACAAAACTGAACACTTTTGTGAGGTCCAGAGCTGAAACACACCTTGCCTGGATTGGTATTACGTATAAGTAGAATAACGGAAAAACCATGCCTGTGATAGAATACATAGTAGGTTCATCTGGAAGTTTGTTCAAGCCTTTTATGAGTTCTGGGAATACAAAAATGCACAGAATATAGAGCCTACCTTAGAGAAACTCTAAGTCAAGAAGTACGCACTGACATAAGGTAGAAATCATTACCTTATTCAACAAATACTTAATAACTTCTACTTTGTGCCAAGAGCTGTCCTAGATTTAGCTGAGGCAGAACAAAAGATTAGAGTTTGACTTTAAAAGGAGGATAGAGCTATGGGAATTTTTTTTAAAAGATGGCTTCTCCTGGGGAAAGGGAGGAAAAAATGGACAGACAGATGGAATTTTGAAATGTAGATCCTGAGAGAGAATTCCAGGGATGGCGGAAGGCTTGAGCAGAGGCGTATTGGCAGGAAAGTGTGAAAACTGGGTACCGAGTTGGGTACAATATGAATATAGATGTGTGTGAAACAGTAAGGATGAGAAAGATCAGAACTACATTATGAAGGTCCTTGATGAAAGGCACCCAGAAACCCTAAGATGAGTAGAATGTACTTATTATATCAGAGGCAATAGAAAGCCACTGAAGCAAGGCTTGAGATGTGTCCCTTTGATAAGTTGGGTCTCAGCAACTCAGTGAGTGGAGAGGAAACTGAGCAGTGCAGAAGGATGCTGAGCTTCTCAGAGAATTCCCTGTGAATTGTTTCCTAGAATTCTTGAGAGGATGATGTACATTCTTCTGGGTCTCTGATTCACAGATTCTCCCTAACACTAGAAATACAGATACTGTTTCAAAATAAATCTTCCATTTCTTGGAGCAATTTCTCTTACCATTCTTTTCTCATGGCTAATATTTATTCATTTTTCCAGACTTCAGCTGATTTCTCCTTCAAAGTCCTTGCCTAAGAGCCCAGTTGGATTAACAGACACTCCCAAGTACTCTTAGAGTACCCACCACATGTTACTATTTAAAAGACACGGAAATTGAAATTTTCTATTTGCATATTTTGGCCAACATACATATAGTTTTAGAGGGTAAGGATTGGGTTTTATTCACCTTTTTGTATCCCACATGCATATAACACAGACCTGGCAATAACTATTTATTTATTTATTTATTTATAAAGAATCAGACAGGTATTTAGAGCACTCGCCTTCAAAGTTGAGCTGTGATACTTCTGAGATGTGCAGTCTTGGGAAAGCCACTTGCCTGTTTGGGATTTTGGTTCTTGAAAATAAATTCAGAGGATGGGATCCGTGATCTCTTCCACAGAGTAATTATAGTGATGGGCACACATTATTAACAGCAGATCACCTACTACTTAGATTTAAGGATCCATTAGTATCAAAAAACTTCTAGCCAAAAGTCAGGAAACTGGAAAAATATATCTTAACTGGGACATATCTATTAGACAGTCATGAGAACAAAGATAATAATCCATCCGCACAAGCCTAAGAGCAAAGAGAATAATTCCCATCACAGGTAAGTAGGTTCTGCTTAATGTCACTACAATAGTCAAAAGAGAAAACCAAGGCAAGAATATTCAAAAAGTCATGCCAAAGGCAACTCAATCCTGGATTAATCTGCATATGTAACAGGCTCTAAAGAGTTTTAAAGAAAATCTTATAAAAATCAATCTTTTGATATTTGGTTTAAAATTCATCTCAGGGGCACCTCGGTGGCTCAGTGGCTTCGGCTCAGGTCATGATCCCAGGGTCTTGGGATCGAGCCCCACATCAGGCTGGCTGCTTAGCAGGGAGCCTGCTTCCTCCTCTCTCTCTCTCTCTCTCTCTCTTTCTCTCTCTGCCTACTTGTGATCTCTGTCAAATAAATAAATAAAATATTTTAAAAAAATAAATAAAATTCAGCTCAGACTTGGAAGGGACAATAACGAGCTTTCTTTCTATCTTGATAGGGGTTTGGTTTACATAGGTGTACACATGTCTTAAATCTCAAGAAATAGTCACTGAAGATCTATATACTTCAATTAAGTCCACATTTCAACTGAAAGGGGATAAAAGCCTAAACAAATGTTTAACACTAATTAATGATATGCTATCTAGGTATTTAGGAAGAAGTGTACGGAGGTCTGTGGTTTACTTTGAGATTCTTAAGGAAGAAAAATGAACATATAGATGAATATGGGGATGGATAGATAGATGGATGGATACAATAAATGTTAAAGGTAAAATCTAGCTCTTGGGCATACCAGTGCTCACTATGATATTACTTCAAATTTAAGGTACTTTTGAGAATTTTCATAAGATTACAAAAAGATCTTTGATTTAAAAAAAAAAATGAGGAGGGATGAAGAGGGGTGCCTGGGTGACTCAGTTGGTTAAGTGTTTGCCTTTGGCTCAGGTCATGATCTCAGGGTCCTGGGATTAAGCCCAGGTTGGGGGGTCCCTGTTCAGTGGGGAGCCATCTTCTCCCTCTCCTTTTGCCCCTCCCCAACTTGTTCTCTTTCTCTCTCTCTCTCTCTCTCTCTCTCTCTCTTTCAAATAAATAAATAAATAAATCTTTAAAAACAATTCAGGAACAGACATGCACTGAAGAAGTACCAAGTTAGTCTTTTGAAACTACCATATTTTTAACTATTCTAATCTACAATAAAGAAATGCAAGGTGGTTAAAATTAGAGTATCTTTTTTACTAATGCTTTTTACACATTTAAATTCAGAATTTTCTCTAAGGATATCTCCCTTTTTTGACAGAGTCATCACAAGATTAAAAAATAAAATTGTGTTTGTATGCGTCAATGTGTGTATGACAAAAAATATTTACAAAAGAGTATTAAAAAGAAATCTCAGGATTTATGGTTGCAGGATGTTTCAAAGAAACAGACAGCAATAAACTTCAGAGAGATAAATTTAATCTTGAATTTTCTGCTATACTAAGAAAGAGAGAAGAGGAAAAAGAGAAAATATCCAAGTATTCCAAAACAACTGATGGAAGCAGCATCCCATCCCTTCAGCCCAAATCCTCAAGGCACAGCTATTCACAGAATGACGCAGAGGAGAAAGGAGGCAGGAAGAAAAGAGAAATTAATGGAACCATCTACAGGGATGTCACAAGTAATAGAGGGAAAGCACTGGGCTCTATAGGTTTTCATCGTTTTTTTCCAAAAGAGGAGTATCAAACTTAGAAGCAAAGCTGTTTCTTGCCAACTTATCCTCCTGCTATTTGCAGAAATACTTAGTATTTCTAAGGGACTGCATCTTCAAATATTTGTGAATAAGCTAAGGAATTGCCAGTTGCCCACCGAGAAACCTAATACTTCTCCTGGGTCCAACTGTGCCACTTAACTTTAATTTAAGAATGTGAGATGTAATTTATGCAACACATTAAATGAAAATCAACTTGATTGCATTCTGCTCCCTAACAGTAACAAGGGTGCAGGACATTGGCTCTCATCACTCCTGGATACTTTGCAGAACAGTAAGAACAAATGTCATCATCTCTAGCAGGTAGGTATTCACTTGTCTAATATGCTGACGCACACTGGTGAGCTAACAAAGGCCATACATATGTTTGCAATGGGGAACACATGGGTGTTAGCTTAGCTTACTTATAAACAACAGGGGGAGAAAAAAGCTCTAATAATTGTTTATTCTAACTCGCACATTTTTCACAGCACTAAGAAAGTACATCTAACCCTCTTTGGTTACTGTGACAATTTGTTAGTCAAAATACATATGTTTTAACTTATGCATATGCACTACTGTTGTTGATAGCTATGCTAATTAGTGTATTCCCCTCAGGCAATGGCTTCAGGTAAAGAGCATGATGAAATATTACCATGGAAAAACTAGACGTTGCAATTAATAGTTACTACTACTTTCTGGTGAGTTCCTCCTTCTCAGGAGCCTGGTGGGGAGAGCTCCTACCTTGATTACACTTAGCTGGGCACAGTGATCATGTGATTCTTAAGTCCTTCACCTACAACAGTGCTGGTGCCGTTATCAGGAGGAACTCTGCATCTTTTTTTTCTTCTCCTTCTCCTCTATCAAAACCATCACCACAACCATCACATATTATAAATAAAATTATGTTTCTGCTTCTTTGTTACTATACCGTTTTGAAAACTGTTGGGTAGATTTTTCAACCACTCTGAGGGCAATCGATGGGCATTTGATTTAAAATACGGTCAACGAGGCATATAAGGAATAAACTTTGAGAAGATCTTGAGGAATGTCTCAAAGAAATCATCACATATTCTCTCAAAGAGCTGAAACGTACATAATATGATAGGTCAGGCTAATTGCCAACGGAGAGGGAGAAGCCACATGCATGATGGCATGGCATAGATAAAAATAAACTGTGATTGTGAGTATAAGACCTGCATCAAAGATAATGGGGGAGGAGGTGCTTATTCTTGATGGAGCTATTTCTCACATTGTCCCCTCTGTAGACTATTCTCTAGGGCTGAGGTTGATAAATATTTTCTGTAAAGGAGCAGATGGTAAATATTTTAAGTCCTGTGAGCAAGGGTCTTTGTTACCACACTGCTGCTACCTGGTGAAAGAAGTCAAAGGCAAAACATAAAGGAATGAGGCTATCTGTGTTTTAAACAAATTGTACTGAGGCACATCGAAATTTGAATTTCATACCACTCTCATGTTATGAAATATTAATATTATTCCTCACTTATATTTTTAACAATTAAAAAAATGTAAAATTATTCTTAGCCTATGGACTGTATGAAAACAGGCAACTGTGAAGATTACCCCGCAGGTTATAGCTTGCTGACCCCTGCTCTAGGGAGAGAAGCAGTAGGGATTTATTACTTAAATGATGGCTAATATCTTTTTCCCAAAAATGGTGAGGATATTTTGAAAACTGGTAAAAGCAACAACAATATCTCTCTTGGATAAATACTGACTAATGGCCTAAATTGTAATGTTGGTGGTATTACCCCACTTGTGCATTAGAAAATAAGGCTTGGAGAGTTAAAAACCTATCTCAACCCTCATAGTTAGTACAGGTATACGTGTCTGGACTATCCCAAATATCAGGCTCAGTTCATTTTGCTGAGTGGCTTTTCTGAGAATAGCTGGGACTTTGCCCCAGGTTACTTTGTCTCAAGGTAAGCATATTCACTGGAGGAGGATGCATGTAACCAAAAGTAAAGTTACCTTGTTTTTCATTCCCTCTGCCAGAGAATATAATTTAACTGAAGTGGTATGTGCTGCAAAATATTCACAAGCCCATAGCACAGGCTACCTGCTGATGGAATAGAAACTTTATTTTGGAAACCTATTACTTTAGGAGCTCACCAAAGGAACTGCAAATTATAAAGAAAAAAAAATGGAGGGATTAATAGCTTGTATGAACATCATTGGCTGGTATGACTGCTTTTCTAAGTTTAAATGTTCAGTTCATTCCTGAGCAACAGAAACACAAAGGAATGAGAAGACATATAATGTAATCTTAGCTCTTGGGCATGATGGCAACACACACACACACACACACACACACACACACACCCCTCATAGGGCATGCCTGGCTTTTCATAAAGAATACATATGAAATAGTGAACTGTTAAAAACTTTTATGTATGTGCTGGAGGTAGAGAGAGAGGTGCGGATTGTTAAATGTCTCTGTAAAAACCACCGAATTCTCATAGTGAAGAGGTAGAAGGAATTGGGCCCAGAGCACTACATTAAACATGCAGACTTTGTACATCAGCCTCTCCGCTGCTAATCCCAGAGTGCATTTCAGAGAGTTCCCTCCATCCTGGCTTTCTGAATAATCACTCTCCTGCAGATATATCCCTCTCTAGTATTGTCCCCTCCCCTCCCCCTCATTTTTTCCTCTTATAATCAGTTCCAAATATCTCTAACCTGATCCTATTAAATAAGACATAGAGCTACGTTTCTCAGCCTAAGCACTACTGATATTTGGGGGTGTGTAATTCTTTGTTGTATTGAACTGCCCTGTATATTGTAAAATGTTTAGCAGCAGTCATCGCCAATGGTCTCCTGAAGAAGAAGTAGGGAAGACATTTTCTGCTTCCCCCTTTCTGTCTTTCTCTCCTGAAAGGAATAGCAAAGAGCTTGTAAAAGCAGATAGACAAATGGGTTGGGGCATGCGTCATTAACAAGAAGAGCAACAAAATCTCTTTGGACTGAGGAGAGGATGTGGTAGTGCAGGAGTGGCATATCTGTGCCAAGCCAGTGTCCCCCCACCTCCGGGTTACTCCTTGAGGTGCCGAGGGAGGGGCTATCTAAGGTTTTGATGTTATAACCTTAGGAGAGATTTTCTTCCTAGAGGCAAAAAAGCTGAGAGCTGCCATATTTCAAGGAACCACTTGGGCTTTGACAATGAGAATGTCAGCAACAACTTTAAGAGACCAGAATTTGGTATCCTTCCCTATCTCCTGTGTACAACTTTAGGGACTGGGTTGGTTCTGGTAAGATTGGAAATACGATTTTCTCACCAACCTGGCAAAGACTGGATGGAGCTCTGGAATCAGAAATAAGTTGCTTTTGGGGTGCCTGGGTGGCTCAGTACGTTAAAGCCTCTGCCTTCGGCTCACGTCATGATCTCAGGGTCTTGGGATGGAGGCCTGCATCGGGCTCTCTACTTAGCAGGAGCCTGCTTCCTCCTCTCTCTGCCTACTTGTGATCTCTGCTTGTCAAATAAATAAATAAAATCTTAAAAGAAAGGAAGAAAGAAAGAAAGAAAGAAAGAAGTTGCTTTAAAGGAAATAAAGAAATGAGTTTTACACACTACCATTACTTGTTTAGGTCTGGTAGTTCCAGAACTCTCTATGGTGCTAAACTTCCAGTCTCAATGGTGGAAGATTTAGTGTAGAGTTCTCAGGTACTACAATGGACTCAATAAGAACTCTATCTCCTCATCTTGGCCCTGTTTTTAGTTTAAGAGTTCCCAAATTGTCAGCTTCTACAATGCTCTCAATGCTTAACTCTGACTCAAGGTTGGGACAAGGAAATGCTTCACTTACTGCCCTGGGCTCAGATAAAGGCTCTAGACCTTCCCATGGGGGTTGCAAAGACCTGGGGAGGGCAGGAAGTCTGATAAACACTAGGTGAAAGTGTGTTTTCTGAAAATCTTTCAGCATATTCATGCCTGTAACCTTGTTGAAGAGTTAACCTTTCTGGATGGTTCCTCATTATCAAGCTGCCTGCGCTCATCTGCTCTTTTAATAAATGCAGGCTCAAGTTAAGCGCCTTCTTCAATAACAGGAATCACATACCACTCCACAGCAAATACCCTTGGTCTTCCCACCAACAGAGAGCTGTGTGCATATGATATATTTCTCTCTGTGTGTATATACACATTTGCAATTATTTTAATTCCATGTATTCGGGATGATAAAATACAGCTTGGGTAATCAGTAATTGGCTGGTGCTGTGCCTGGCACGACTCATACTTTCACACCAAATGATTCCTTTGATTCTTGGGTGGAAGGCGGTATCTGTGGGCCTTTTAATTTGGCTGCATTGCTAACTGTGTTGGGAAAAAACCCAAGGTGGTCCAAAGGAAAGCACGAAGGAAATAGCTATTTCTCTCTCAATGGGTAGAAATAAGCAGATTATTTTTTTAAAAGGCACGGTTTAAAGCACAACTGCAAAAAAGTAAATTTACAATCCCCTCAAAATCTGTGTAATATTTTCATATTTTAGTAAGCTATTATATTAGTTACAGGTCTTAAATTCATTTTTGGTGTCTCTTTATTCCTATCCAGGTACAAGTACTAAATTTTCTATTCAATTAAGAGCAAACATGTCAGTATATATAATAGCTAAAGATTCCAAGCTCTAAGAAGAGCCATGAGACCTGAGTTCTATCATTTGTTATGATGTGAACTTATGGAAACTCTGAGCAAGCCACTGTCCCGGACTCTTTGGGTTTTTTATTCTCTATCTGCAGAATAAACTGCTGACTAAATAATTGCTGAGATTTCTTCCTACTCGAACATTTGATGGGTCCATCTCTCTAACGATTTGATGCCAACAACCCTATCAAAAAGCCACACTTTTAATCCTCAATTGTCAAAAATTGCCCATCCAACTAACAAGAGAATGAAACCAAAGGCAGAGATATGTATTTACTATTATCTATCAGAAATTGCAAATTCAAATGTTTACAGGTGACAGACTTGCATATAAATGCTGAAATCAATCAAGAGTAAGTGGTGGGCACTTTTGAGAACCAAAGAGCTTCTGTCCTGTCTACAGAAGGCAACTTCTCAGCTCCAATCTAATGCTGCTATGTAGGAATGCAAGTCTTCATATAATTAAAAGAAGTCAGAGACCCAGACATTTTTGCTTGATTTCCTGATAATCAAATGATTGAAACTTTGTAAGCTGAAGAAAAATCATGGCTCTCTACTGAAAGCATATCCTCTTCCCCAATGAGGTCATACCCACAATGGCATCAATTAACACTGCAAAGGAAAGGATAGCCAGGTTTAAATCTCTAACTTGGTTCTTGTTCTTGATCATATGTTTAGTGGACCCCCAGTCATCTCCACTTGGACACCATGAAATTTTAGTAGCACCAATTTTTCTTCTCTCACAGCATTCAATAATTCAATTGTGGACATAGTTAAAGTGGACCAAAAAGTGTAAGTTAAAAGGAGGTACATCTGGATTGATATAAGGATCAAGCCCCGCTAGAAAAGTGGGGCACTGGGGTGGCTTAGTCCGGTAAGTGGCTGCCTTCTGCTCAGGTCATGATCCCAGGGTTCTGGGATGGAGTCCCACATCCAGCTCCCTGCTTTTCCCTTTCCCTCTGCTTGCTGCTCCCCCTACTTGTACTTTCTCTCTCTGTCAAGTAAATAAATAAAATCTTAAAAAAAAAAAAAAGTTTCATTATCAGGTTGCATGTATCATGCATATGGCTAGCTTCCTCTACAGCATTTATCTTCTCTTTTAATAAATGTGTTCTCAAGTTAAGGGCCTAGTTCAATAACAGCAATCGCATATCACTCCAGAGCAAGTGCCTTTGTCCTCCTACAAACAACTGGGGAGCTAGTTTTCCATACAGAGTTTAGTTCTCTTTATGTGTATTCCCATTCGCAATTGTTTTAATTCCATGTGCTTTGGGATTAAAATACAGTCAGGGTTATCAGGAATTGACTGGTTCCTTTCCTCCAAACAAAAATCAGGTTAGTCCATACTTTGGGTTTTCTACTGCTGTGAATCACAGATTATAATATTGCTGAGATTGGAATTTGGAACAGAACACCATTGTGAAGTGTCCACAGATTTAAACGAAAATCACCACCATCCATTTCGAGACTCTTTAATTCCTTTAATTTTCTTTAAATTCTAATTTAAATAACAAAGGGCTCAAACAGGGGGAAAACAAGGCTTTAATCTATTAAGGAAAACACAGGTAAGTTTCATGCTTTAACCAAATAAACACACAAAAAGCAGTTAGCTTTCCTCCTTTTAATGACTACTATGGCCCATGAAGCTTATCTCTTGAGTTCCAAATCTTTAAACTGTTTGCATAACTGTCAAATGAACCACGTTTTTTTGGAAGGACCCTTTCATAGGTCTTGTCTCAGTATAAAATCAAATGCTACTGAATTGTATGGGATAATGTTACCTCTTGAAACAAAAGTAGATGAAAAAAATGTAGTAGGGGAAAATTATACTATTAACATTGGTTTCTTCAGGAGTTTATACGAATTCTTATATTTCAGGATAATTTTTAACATTTTTGTCCTAAATTAAAGGAATGCAAAGGATGTTAGGACACTTAAAATATTCACCATCTCACTACTTCCCAGACTGTGATGCATAAGTTATTTCTCGTCAGATGTCTTCATTCAGTTCTGCAGTAAGTCAACATGAATTTTTATTCCCATTATTTGACCTTGACAAAGATGATTCATGGTGTGGACATTTTAAGGTTAGAGACTAGATGGTAGGTAATGTACATACAAGGAAACTATGGAGATTAATAGCAGTAATGCTTATGTATATTTCAATGACCAAAGCTAAGGGCTATGTAAAGAACTCATCACTAAATGAATGTAGTTTCCATTTCCCAAGAATGTATGGCTAATCTTTCTTTTCCACGAATTCAGACAAGTACAAATTATTATACTGATCCTTGAACAAGGCAGTGGCCTGGCTAATTACATTTCTAAATGTATTCTCTTCTCTGCTCCTCCCAATTCATCTTGCCTGAGCTTTCCTGACCCTTTAATCACTTGAATCTGTACAATGATATGTTCATATAGATAATGAGAAAGTCATAAGGATATAAACTTTTGTTAATTTATCTTATTTATAACCACTGGGAAAAAAAAGTTGAAAATTTTTAAAGAAATTAAAAAAAATAACTTAGGGAAAGAGTATTCATAACTGAAAGCTTTTATTGACAAAATAAAATTACCTGATTACTATTATTTGGATAAATTTAGCTTTACCTTTTGTTTGACTTGTTCAGAGATCATGCTTATTAGTCCCATGATTTATGCTAGGATGTCAGCACTTGGCATTAGACCTTTAAATACATCACAAGTGATCAGGCATCACATTCTATCATAGGTCATGCTGGGAGGGAAACAGGGAGAATTGGTCCTTGGGGTCCACCTTTACTAACAACTTATCTTAAACCTGTTTATGTAACTTTCTACAATTTAACCTTTTTTGCTTTCCGGCAGCTGGCTATAAGATCCATTGTTTTCATATTCTTGTGGCTGTCCAGAATTCTCAGCCCCAATACTTCAGTTAGGTTGATCTATTCTGTTCTTTGCCTTCTCTCTTCATTGTCCTCAATGGGATTCATTCATCTTCCTCTCCCTTTGAAGCCTTGCTAAATGATTGACTTTCAAATCCCTAAATCACGCAGAGTGCTAATGGATGTTAATGGCTTCCCCAAGTATTTAAATTTTAAATGGAAACTCCTATAGGTACGCTGGGAACCAAAAGAATAAATATTTAATACTGTGAATTGCAAGAAGCATGGTAAAAGACATTTTAGAGCTGGTGTTCTCTGTCAGTCCTCATCAAATGAAATCCCTCCTTTAAGGAAGAACACATATATGATATGCAATTGTGAGTTATTTCCAAGTTTGGGTAGAACAATGGTCCCCCCTTTTTTTTAAGATTTTATTTATTTATTTGACAGAGAGAGAGAGATCACAAGTAGGCCAAGAGGCAGGCAGAGAGAGAGAGAGGAGGAAACAGGCTCCCCGCTGAGCAGAGAGCCTGATGTGGGGCTTGATCCCAGGACCCTGGGATCATGACCTGAGCGGAAGGCAGAGGCTTAACCCACTGAGCCACCCAGGTGCCCTTAAAACAATGGTTTTTAAATTTAAGTGTGCTTAAGAATCATGTTGGGGAGGGTTGCTTAAAAAGGTAGGCTTGGCGCATATCCCCAGAGACATATCCCTAGTTTTAGGAGGTTTAAGGAAGAGCCCAGGAATCTGGGCTTAAGCAAATAACACAAACAATTCTAAGGCAAGTGGTCCTCAAAGAAATCTGAGGATACCTGTCACCCAAATGGCCACTGGAACATTCCTGGTCAAGAATCAGAATATAATACCTAGACTTGGCACTTAGGTACTCTCAGTTTATCCTTGAATAACCTTGCGGAGTTCTTCTAAGGAATAAAGAAGTTAATATTATACCAAGGTCACTCATCACCATCATCAACATCATTATCAACCTCAATAATAATGGAAAATCACTTGGAAGTTTGTTGGCATGTACCCAGTGTTTACAGGTATTAACCCATTTAATTACCAGGTGGACATATGCTCGCTCAAGGGACTTAATGAAATATGTTCAAGAATGACCACATAATTTTATTCTTATCATTGACAATATTAGGAAGATTACATCATCAACAAAACTGTAGAAGTCACTGGCTGAGACCATCTGTGTGTGCGAGTGTGTGTGTGTGTATGTGTGTGCATGTGTGTGTATACGTGAGAAGGATACGGGTGTTTGTGCAGGGTCTATCAATCTTGCCTTGACTATTTTTTCAAGTCAGCAGCCTTATCTTCACTTTTACTTCACTCAATCTCTTCTTGTCATTTTCCCTTTCTGTTTGAAAATAACTATACCCAAGTCTGCAAAACATTCTCTTTCTATTCCATTTCTTGTTGTAAAGAGTTTCTGACATTCTGGGAGATGGACATTCTGTAACAATAATGGTGCTGGATTGTTTTGACTTATAGGGAATCTAAGGAGAGAAAATGTCCTTACACAGGAAAGTGATAAGACAGAACTGAATGGTTCTGAATGATGGGGTCAGTGATTGGTATGGTCTGTCCCCAGTCTCTCCTGTGGTTTCATAGAATGTAAAACACATACCTGGCTGCTGGCACCAGAAGGAAAACCATCTGATGAAAGATAAGAACAAAATTTGCTGCTCTGTAAAAGTGTAACTCTGAAACTAAACTGGGAAAACTGGGCACTTAACACCAAAGTGAAGATTAACAACTGTTTAATCGTTCTTGAAAATGGACTCAAGATATGACACGGGTGCAATTTTTAGTAATTGGGGATGTGAGCACCTCACCTATCAACCCAGATCTTCCATTATCCATTTCCACATTCAAATGCAGCTATTCTCCATTTTCTAGTACTTCACCTTGAATTCCCTTTGCCTGCTTCTAGCTAGTACCTGTGCAAATGCTAACTACTTATTAAATAGTGGGTTCATAAACTAAATGCAGATAGATTGACTTAGAATCCATAAATTTGTTTAATTGAATAATAACTTGCTTGTGAATTTTGGATGTGAGAAATAATGATTTTCACCAGATTTGTCATCTTTGAGAGATGTCTGTCTTTGCCTCCTGCAAAAAACTTAAAAACTACAGCAATCTGGAGCCTAAACCATGGACCTCCTTTTCCAAAAAGAGGTCCCCTGACACACGCCCATAAGCAAAGGTCAACAGTTAGAATTACCTTGAGGGCAAAATTAACATCTTTAATCTCCTACCTCCTCCAAGAAAACAATGAATGTTTCACAGTCAAGGAATACATTTTATTTATTCTAGAATTCTCAGTTATATGTAGACTGTCAGTATTCTTGTTCCTTGATTTTTACTTCATTTTCCTGTAACACTTATCAGTGGCTTTACACCTAAGAGTGTATTTATAAATATCTGTGAATGAATGAAAATTCATATTGAAAGAACAAAAAATTTTAATAAATAAGCATCTAAGAACTATCTCATTCTCCTAATATTTATAATTTGGTATGATACTCTCAAAAGAGAATGTGTTTGTTCTCTTAGGTCTCTGTAAAAAAAAAAAATTCTTTTTGCTCTTTTCCAAAATATTAGGCATTTTCAGTTGCTACAATGTATGTTTTTTTTTGACTATTCATATAATTCAACAATAACTGAGAATAAAGCAAATTGGTGTCAACAAGGAATAAAAATTGTAATTCCACTTAAGTGCTTTTATATAATTACCTGCCACTGAAACTGGGTGATTCCTAAAACATACCCACAAACATAAACACACGGCATATATGTGTGTATACACACATATACAGAATACACACATATGTATACACATATAGGTTTGTGTGTATAATTAATGTTTATCATGTATGGGATAAAATATAACCTATATAATTTAGGGAGGGGTCCTTTGGAAAGATACATAATTGAGGAAGGAAAGCCAATGAATACCATCTACTTATTCCTGGACCCCTAGTAATATAAGGTCTAGCTTCTCTTCACCCTCCTCCTCCCTACCTTCTCAGTCAGCCTATATGTACTTAGCATTACTCCCTGACTCTGCTGCCACGGCAGATGATTGCAGAGCCCATGTGTCTCTGCACAGCTGGTGAGACCACTTGTATCCCAGGATGCTGGGAGATGACCAAAAGCACTAAAAATTCTATGTAAATATCCAATAAGCCAATCTCTCACTGAACTTCTAGCCGATAACTTATACACCACACTTTTGGCAATTTATAGAATCCTGCCCATGGTATATCTACAACTGTAATCTTACATTGTTATCAAGTTACATGTCTTACCTCTCCAGAATTTTCCCAAAGATTATAAAATCTTTGAGTTGAGAGCCATAGCATACACTTTTTTCTATTATGCCGAATACCTAATACTATGCTTTACCCACATCAGGTTCTAAATGACCTGTAAAACTCTAGTTTCATTTTCTAAAACTATTCTTAGTTCATTTTATCATTTAGCCACTAGTTATCCTATCCAATTTCCTTTACAAAATATACAGTTTCAAATGTATTTGATTCCTTGTTATAAAAGGAATATATCTAGTGTAGAAACTCTAGAAAACTATACACACACACACACACATATACACAGAAGAAAATGGAAAACCTCTGTAAAACTACCACCCAAAGATAATTAATGTTAGTAAATTAGCATACAGTTATTTCCTTTTTTCCTCCATACATACTTTAACTTTTATAAAACTGGTATCCAGCTTTATATTCTGATTTTCATTATATTATATACATATTGCATTCCAAGCACCTTCCCAATCATTAAATGTTCTTTAAAAAGATGGTTTTTTGATGGATGCATAGTTTATCCCACACAAATTTTATAATTTATTTAATCAGTGACCCACAACAGTTTGTTTAGGCTGTCAATGATATTCATTATGCTGTGACAAAAAATTCTGAACATAAAGAACTGTACATATCTCTGATCATTAAATAGAATCCTAGAAGAAGAAATATTGAGGTTTCTGATATGTATGTACCCAAATTGCTTTCCAGAAAGTGAATTCCCATTTGCAGTCCAGAGTGCAAGAGTGCTTGTCTCATTGGATCCTTGCTAGGATTGAGGGCCTTTACAACTTCTACTCTTTGACAATTTGCTAACATCATATTCATTTTATGCACCTGAACTTTGTTCATCTTACCTCTTCCCAGCATGTCCTTTCCCTAATTTTCCATTTATTCAAAATCACCTTCAGGGCAGATTTCAAATAATCTCTGCATTTTTAAAGCTATGCCCATCTTGGAAGCTCTGCTTTCTATGTGTTCTCATAGAGATGTTTCTGTATCTTTTAGAGTTTGTATTATAGTCTGTCTTATATGATATTTAATTGCATGAGCCTCTCCTCTACTGTAATATAAATATTTGAAGGCAGGGATTAGCTTTTACTCATGCATCTTTTGTTCCCGGAATCTAATAATAGAGAGGCACCAAACATAATGGACACTTATTACTTAAAAAAAGGTCAAATAAGTTATAGTTTCTAGAAAAGATATTTTAAAATTTATTCATCCATTCACGAAAATTTTTATTTAGTGTCTACTCTGTGTCAATTACTAAACAAATGGCAAATAAATGGTAAGGAGAATTAGAAATTATCTCTGTCCTTGAAGAGACTTCATTTATTGAATGAGGCAGACAATCAAGGAATCAACTAAATACATTTAAATTATAATAAGGATGAGTGGTGTCAAGGAAAGGTATCTAATTAAGTTGTGGATGGTTTCTCTGAGCAAGGGACACGGGAGACAAAGTCTGAGAATGTAGGAAGGGAAAAGATGGGAAGAAGGAACTAAGACACAATGCATCCTTTTCCTAATCTGCTCACTGGATCTTTCCTTCCTCCAACCAGGTGACCGGCTCAGGGTGACCTCAGTAAAATCCCACACATACAAACACTGGAAAATCCATTCTAACAAGTATCCACAGACGCTTACAAAATAGATTCACTCTGGCTATCCTTTTCAAGACTGAATTTTATCCATAATCACCACACTTCCTTTCCCCTCAGAGACTCCACATAATGCAATGAATTACCAGAGTGCATTTGTTCAGTGTCCTTTATCAGTTGAGAAAAAAATATTTCCTACTTCTTTGTCTGGTCGATGGCCTGAGTCTCTGTCCTATTCAGTATGAGCTGCCACATACCAGACACAAAACAAATCAATACTCTCTACTCCTCTCAGTCAAGGGATTCAAGGTATTCCAATAATTAAGCAACCATGTGTGTGCAGAAAAGGCAATATCCCCAACGATTAGTGTTAAATTTAATTAATTAACTCTAAAATAAAATGACACATAAACTTTATAATTAAGAATAATTCTTAATTAAGGAATATTTGACAGATAGGCAGGAAGAAGGAAAGGGATGGAAAATGGCTGATTAAGATGGGGAATTAAGCACCTCATTGAAGATATTAGCAAGCTCTGTTGTGTGTTTATTTAATTTTCAGGGCATTCAATGAACTAAAATTCAAAACAGATATAGAGAGCATTTCAGTAAAAACATGTGTGGACTTTTTTTCAGGTTAATGTAAAACTGTACCTTTGCAGATAAAACAGCAGCTGTACTTTTACACCCTTGATCACCCAACTAAGGAAAAGAAACCAGTTGGCTGGGGAGTTATCACATCTGTTGACTTTCTAAGGCATGAGAAAAACCATATAGTCTATTGTGGGTGTGTTTCACAAGACATACAGTTCTTTTCCTATTACTGGCATTGGATGAAGTTTGTTAGCTATCTCATACGCCTGACATTTGGAGGGGCTGTGTTGTATCTTGAGCTATTCCATTTCATGCTGGTAAACCAACCGTGCAAAAATGGCCTGGAGAATCTTGGATACAGAAGATACAGCAGAGCAAATAAAAACAGAAAGGATATCTGCGAACATGGTCTTTCTGTGCAAAGAATAATTCTGGTGGTTCTGGTCACTTCAAATATACCCTTATGCCCTTCAATCCCCTACCACAACTACCACTTCTACTGCCAGAGAGTAGAAACCAGACAAAAAGAAAAGTAAAAAACATAACTGAAGGGGAAAAGTGACATATAACCTTGGTTGAGTTTTTATTAAGCAGCTATCTAGTAAGATAAAGGTGAACAATTTGTAAAATTTCTATTGATAGAAAAAGTTATACTCAATATTTTTAAGGGCAAGGCAAGCATAAACATGACCAAACCTAAGATTATTTTTAACCAGGGTTGAACAAGAATTTCTTCACAAATAAAATTTTATCCTTTGAAGCATTCAGAAATCTGTAGAAAGTAGTTTAATGACTAATAAAAAGAAGAATCATTTATTTTATCAAAATTGTATTAAAAGCGTAATCACTAGTAAAAGGAATAGTAAGTATAGTAACATAATCATCACTCTACTAGGGAATGAGACTAAGAGAAAATATACTGCGATTTTTTTCCACTTTAAATCATTAATAGAAAAACCACAATCTTTTTGAAAACACCTCTGGTAAGCTGTGTTGGAAAAAAACACATTGGTTCTGCATTTCTTAAGTTATTATTTACTAAAAAGATTTAGTGACAGCTAATATTCAAGTTCTCTCCTAAAAGACTGATTAAATGCTTTACATTTCCGTAATGTAAAATACACATTCTTGTGTGTATTGCAAATTCTACAGTTTCTCAATTTTTTGATTTGCACATAATAAGATGCATCATAGAAAACCTGTTATTTTTTTTTCTAACATTCACTCCTTTTTGTTCCAAGTTTAAGAATCAGCTCTTTTAAAAGTTCACTTTGATTTCTCATTGACTAGAGTGCCTGCCTGCTGCCACCACCATCTGCTGGGAATTTGAAGTCAACTGCTTAAAACGCTTAAAACAAAAATTCACAATAAACCATGCTATTTGATGATGTTCAACCTATCTTCATAAAACTATATTACTTCCCAGACATCCTAAGGATCTTGTTAAGATAAACCAGTCATAAGTTATATATATACACCATATATATATGTATATGTACATATATATACACACTTAATATGTATATATAATATATAATATAAACTAATATCACTAAACTCAAATTAAATGTGTGGGATACTATGACTTGCTTTTCTCACACAGTATCTGCTCAAGCAACAAGGTATTTAAGCCTCACAATTGAATCTGGTTTGTTAATCTCTAAACAGTCATGACTTGTTACTGGGTTCAAATTTATTTGAAGTGCACATATGCCTCCGATAGAAGTTTAGTCTAAAAAATCCAGAGTGCTGCAGACTCTGAAGAGTTTATTTGCTAGTGACTGAAAAATCTATTTAGATTCCTTTGGTCCACAAACATCTTTCAGTTAAGGGCAAACACCATATACTATTTAAGAATATGGTCCACTTAGGGTGCATGCAACATATGGGCTAAGTACTTCAATTATCTGTTGCTGTGTCCAAACTACTCCCAAACCATTATTGTGGTTAAAACAATAATGATTTATTATTTCTCACCATTCTTTCAATCGGGCTATTCTGCAGTCAGGTGCAGAGTTATCTGGGTTGTAAGGTCTGAGAGGACTTCACTCAAGTGTCTGGCACTTGGTGCAAGTTGGCTGGTTTGCTTCCACATGGTGTCTTCCACACAGTGTCTCATCGTCCAGTTAGCTAGACTGGATTCCTCTCATGAGGATCACAAAGCAATGTTTCAAGAAAGCAAAAACAGAAGCTTGTAATGCCTCTTAAAGTTTAACGTCATAAGTATCATCTCTGCTATATTCTACTTGTCTAAAGCAGGTTACAAGTAGAGCTCAGAAAAATGGGACAGAGAAATAACGGTCCATTTCTTGATGGGAGGGGAAACACTGTTCACATCGCAAATGACTGTGCCCATCTGGATGGGAAGAATTTGTGGTGATGTTCTCTAGCCTACATTAGCAAAAACGGTCCAGGCAAGGGGTTGTGGCACAGAGCTGGGTGTGATATGGCAGCAAAGATGGAAAGAGTGTACTTAACTATCTGAAAGGGCTCTATTTTATGCCTATTTTGATGTCTCTAGAATAAAACTTGTACAGATTAAATGACCTCCCAGTGTTACCTATTTACTGAAGCCAAACATTTAAATCCAGGTCATTTGACCACAGTTGTGCATTTTTAATTAAAATAAAGTACTGTCCATTGCTTCTGATCCTTTTGGCTAAGATCAAGTGTAAAATATAGCACTCTCCTTATCTATGGGAGATAGGTTCCGAGACGCGAACCCTGGGGATGCCTTAAACTGTGGAGAGTATTGAGTCCAGTGTATAGTACAAATTAACCCAAACATATATATGTATGAAAAGCTTAATTTATAAATGAAGCACAGTAACAGATTAACATTAATAGTAAAATAGAACAGTTATATAAAAATATACTATAATTAGAATTTATGAATATAGTCTCTCTCAAAATATCATTTTTAAAAAATTTATTTATTTATTTGAGAGAGAGAGAAAGAAAGAGTACAAGCAGGGGGAGAGGCAGAGGGTGGGGAAGAAGCAGACTTCCAGCTGAGCTGGGAGCCCAAAGTGCGGCTCAATCCCAGGACGGGGAGATCATGACTGGAGCCGAAGGCAAATGCTTAACTATCTGAACCACCTAGGCACCCCTCAAAATATCTTATTGTACCGTCCTCCCCCTTCTTCTTGTGATTATGTGGGATGATAAAATGCCTTAGTGATGACATGAAGTGAAGTGAATGACATAGGCACTCTGATGTAGCCTTAGGATACTACTGACCTTCTGAAGGTCAGAACAGAAGGAGGACCATCTGTTCTGGACTGCAGTCGACAAATGTGAAACAGGTAACTAAAATTGCAAGAAGTGAAACTGTGGATAAAGGGGGATTACTATACCCTACCATCTCCTACCATATATATTGACAGGCAAGAAAAATATCAGAAAGACAGAGTAATATTTACCATAACCTAAGTACAAAAGTATTTTGGAAACCAGTATGTCAGTCTTCTCACTGTACTTAGCATATGTACTATTGCATTTATCAAACTGCATTGTGGTTAGCTATTTATGTGTTTCCTTTTTTTTTTAAAGATTTTATTTATTTATTTATTTATTTGACAGCAATCACAAGTAGGCAGAGAGGCAGGCAGAGAAAGAGGGGGAAGCAGGCTCCCTGCTGAGCAGAGAGCCAGATGCGGGGCTCGATCCCAGGACCCTGGGATCATGACCTGAGCGGAAGGCAGAGGCTTAACCCACTGAGCACCGAGGCCCCCCTTTGAGCCACTAGAATGAAAGCTTCTATAGGGCAAGAACCGGGTCATAAACATTTATGACAGCCTCAGGGCCTAAAACAAGTGGCTGGCTGGTTCATGGTAGACTTCTTATAACTATTATTGAATTAATTAATGGATTTTAAGTATTATAAAGCTAATTAAGGATATTTTCTGCCACAAACAGTAGGAAGCTATAAGTTTTAAAAATTTTAGTCCTTGTAATAAAATTGCTACAAGGAATATTTTTAAAGAAGAAAATGGAAACACAGACTAAGTGAATCAGAAATGACTTTGGAAAAATCAATAATGATCATAAAAGGGCCACTTACTGTACTATGATCTAGAGACGAAAACGGCTACTCCTTAAAACAGAGTTTGCTTTGTTTTGATGTGTATTTTCTTAGTACCATTTCAAAAATCAAGTCTTACTTACAAGAACCTACTTGTGGAATCATAAATGGTTATGAAGATTCCATTCTACAAAAACAAGACTATTCTATAAAAACAAGATTCTGAAAGTAAATTAAAACCCCAAAGACATGAAGCATGTTATTCAAATACCAAAAATAGCCCGTAAATGCAATTGAGAAATCGAAAGAGGAAGGATATTAATTGGGCTGGGTAACAAGATAAATTGTCTTGATTTCTCTTCCAGGAAGTCATGAAATAAAGTCATGTACATGTGTTCTATTGTTAGCCAAAGTGTGTTATCAGTGCAGGTTCAAGCAAATGCTGTATAGACAACTCAAGGGGTGTGAACTTCAAGAGGGTCACTTATCTTTGCCTTTTCATAATTACAGGCCATATTCTAACTTGAAAGGACATCTACCTAAATGGAGATAAAATCTTCAAAGAATCAAAGCAATGCCACAACTGACCTTCATGAAAAGGCAGATGAAGGTACCCATTCTATTGATACCTCATGTCATTTGTGTAAGCATAGGACAGTATTACAATTTAAGGACGTGGACAGATACATGTCCTCCACCCCCTATGCAAACATCCAGCTACAGAATCATGTGGGAGATTGTTCCATTTTGTTCCACAGGGATTGACTGAGAACCCAGCTTGAGTCTGTACCACCGTATCTACCCTTGCATTCTTTCCTGAGAGGGCTAAAATTGGTCACCAAATGAGGCTGATGCTCCTATTATTGGAATTTCTCATATCAGAAACAAAACCTGAGATTTTCAATTTTTTCACCTAGGTTCTCCTAAGTGACCAGGAAATTAAAATCACCAAATTACATGAAAGAGGTTCAAGCTTTGCTAAAGGGATGCCAAGCTCAATTTCTCTAAGTCAATCTCCAGAGATATTAATTCTCAGTTCGTATTTGTATTTTATTGCTATATATGATCATACTGAAAATTCAAAGAGGGTCATGTATAATTTTATTCCCTATTCTGATGTATTTTATTATGTGTTTGAAAATGCTTTTTAATGCTTAAAACACATCAACAGTTAAGACTGTTAAGACATTATTCCCTAAACTACTAAAGCTCATGAAAACATCTTAAAAAATTAAATAGACAACTTTCAAGACCTGAATACCATGCAAATAAAAAAAAAAGAAAAGAAAAGAAAGTAGAGCTTGTACATAGCTTAGCTAAGAACAGGCAATTCACAAGAATGATGCAAGACCATCTGAATTAGTATCTGCAACACTAACAAATCAGATCATTCTTTTGAAATACAAAGCCCTGCAAGAAGGGTGTCCTACATCATCAGCCCCTTAAGGAACTGTGGATAAACACAAAATAATTATATCCCGAGAGATGAAATACAACTGTCTGTCCCCCTGAGAGAGCCCTTGTTTTGATGTTAAGAGTGAAGGAGGTGTTATTGGTATTTCAAAGGAAAACCTCTCCAGAAGAAGGATGCAATAAAAGGATGCAATCTGATATACAGATTAAAAAGATGATTAAATATTAATGAGGCCAAACCAACTTACAAATCAAATGCTGAAGAAAAGAGACATCTTTCTTCCACAGAAAGTTGGTTTCACTCATCACATTCTCTTACTTTAAAACAACAAATCTGTTTGTGTTATTGCATACCAAGCATTACGTTTTGGGTAACATGGACTTGACCTTTGCGAAGCAAGCTGGTTACTAAATAATGTATAACTCTTTTTGCATTGTTCCCCAAAAACCTGGAGAATATCATGATGGAGAATTTTAATGTAGAACGACAAATGTTTTCCTCTGATAAGTGTTGGCTAGGTTCACTCTGGGTCCCAGGTATTGCTGAAGGAATGTTTTTTGACTATCTAACCCTGGATAATCGGAGGTTACATGTTTATAGCTAACTGCAACATTTTCTAAGATAATTTTGTTATTAATTTTGCTATTAAAATCTTTTGTTATAAATAAAATGCCCCCAACCTACTAATCATAAATCCCAATGCTAATTCACAGTATCTAGACTTATTTAAGAAGGAAAAGGCAGAGGTAGTGATCCCAGTGCCTTAAGAATGCGCCCAATTTCAAATAAAATGAACATCTTTTCTATAGAGAAATTTTAGTATATTTTTGGACCAAAAACATACATGGTTGGTTTTGAAATCATAGAATTTTACTTCTCACTTAGAAGACCTATGGCATTTATTGTATTCAAGATTTTGCTGGTCCCTCCCCTTTACTTTAAATGATAGCTATATTGAGATGTAATTTATGTATCATATGATTCACCTATTTTAAGTCTAAAATTCAATAATTTTTAATATATTCACAAAGTTGTGCAAGTATCACCACAATCAGTTTTAGATCACTTTGATCATTTTCCCCCAAAAGCCCATTAACAGTCATTTCCCTTCTCCTCCCACTATTTAACTTCCCTACTCTTCCTTTCACCATGGGAACAAACAAGTCTACTTTCTAACTCTTTGGACCTGCTATTCTGGACATTTCACACAAACAGAATCACTTAATATGTGATCTTTTTTGACAGGAGTCTGCTACTCAGTGTAGTGTTTTCAAGGTTTATCCATGATGTACAATGAATCGGTACTTTGTTCCTTTTTATTTTTCAAAAGACTTATTTATTTTTTTGATAGACAGAGATCACAAGTAGGCAGAGAGGCAGGCAGAGAGAGGGGAGGGAGGAAGCAGGCTTCCTGCTGAACAGAGAGACCAATGTGGGGCTCGATCCCAGGACCCTGAGATCATGACCTGAGCTGAAGGCAGAGGCTTTAACCTACTGAGACACCCAGCACCCCCCTCACCCCCGCCCCCCCCACCGTTTTAAGTAGGCTCCATGCCCAACATGGGGCTTGAACTCAAGGCCATGAGATCGAAAGTCATATGCTCAACTGACTGAGCCAGCCAGGTGCCCCTTTATCCCTCTTTTATTGCTGAATGTTATTATTATATAGATAGATACACTACATTTTAATAACACATTTACCAGCTGGTGAGACATTTGTATTATTCCCTACCCTCCTTTCACAAATTCTTTCTTCTCTTGGTTCCCTTTTTTATCATTTTAATCTTTCCATGGACAAACTTCTTCCACTCCTTTAAATTCTGTCTTGCAGATTTGTCACTTTGTATACCTTTATTTTCTCTTTGTGATTGCATTCATTCTATATGTGTCAATGAGTCAACGTAATGACAAGCCTCAAATCTCAATGTGTAAAGACCTTCTTGCTATAAGTCAGACTCCATATAGTTTCCTCCAAGCCTATGACTTTTCCTTGCTATTTACTCTTTTTCCAAATATCTAACTACTTCAGCAGACATCACTAAAGATCTTGACTCTTGCTTTTTCTTCCTCATTTTTTCACATCAAGTGGATCCCTATGTCATAAATATTTTCCCTACAGCTATTTCTTGAATCCATCCCTATTCTATGCCATTAATTACTTGCTAGGGCTCACCATTTATCTTATCCTACAGACTTCACCTCTTAACTCATTTTTTGGATTCTAGTCTAACACTTCTCATGTTCTTCAATAACTCACCACCATTGAAGAAATAAAATCTAAGCTCCTTAGCATAGGAAAAGAAGCCTGCATGGTCTTGCCTCAGTTTATCTAATCAATCTTGCTCAGCTGTTCCACAGGTGATCTCGACTCTAGTCCTATCATATATCTGGTGTTTATGAACATTGCCATGACTGACTTCCCTTTATGTCAATGGATAGCTTATTTTCTTTGCCTGGAATTCAATTCCTCTTCTTCTATTGCCTAATTTCATATTGTCCCTTGAGCTAGAGACTAGTTAGCTGCTTACTAAAAACATTTTTTTTTCGTTTTTACTGGATCCAGAACTAGACCATGCCTCTCTGCAAATAAACGTAGCCTGGGAATGAACTGCAGCCATAAGCTCATGGGTGGAACTGAAGTATCTGTTTAGGTTTAAATCATGAAACCCTCTTGTATAACGACCCTTTCTCTTTTCCTGTCATGTGTCTCAATGTTGATATCTAAAGATGTCTTGAAAGTCCTATGTTGAAGATAAGCCTGGGTCCCTAAATGACTACACAGGGCCATAGTTGTTCAAGACACTCTCCTCCACTGAATCTTATATAAGTGAGAACTATGCTTCTAGGATATTATGCCTCAGGTTTTAGGGATAATCCAATATAGCAGTCAGCACTACTCTTCAACAACCAAGTGACTGGAAAGATCTTGATTTCTACTTCCATATCCCACTTTTTATGCATCACACTACTTTCCAAGCTGTATAGTCACAGCAGTTGGGAAGCCTATCTCCTCCACTACATCATGCACTTCATGAAGTTATGGACTGGACTTTCGAACTTTAAAACAGGCATCAAATGTAACAGCCACTATATATGTATTTGTTAAGTATTTGCTGAATGAATTAAAATTCCCTTCACACATCTTTCCCTATGTCTTTAGGAAACTAGGAATTTTACAACAAACATTTGTGTGTGTGTGTTGGGGTATTCATCTAAATTTGGAAAATCATAGGTTAAACAAAAAAAAAAACATGTTTTTTTATTGCAGGCCTTCTCTAATGATAAGCATCACCAAGATGGTAGTTATTTTTTCTAAAAATTATTTGATCACAAGCTTTTTTCTTATAGAACATCTCAAGAGACAAGTAATCCACAAAGCATAATTTGGGAAAGAAAAAAAAAAAACGACCCTCACTAATACAAATATTGCAAGATCTTGCATAAAAACTCTAAAATGTTTATTTCAGTGCTAGATGTATAAATCACACAGTCAACTTAAATATGCAGGGGCTGATGAGTTTCTGGAATATTCATGCCAGAGGCTCTATTCATTTGGGGTTGCCTAGCTTTAGGATATTTTTCTGCCATGAGTACACACTCAGAACAAGAACTAGGGATGTGAAGATAAAATAAATCATGCTTAGTGCATTTCTTTTGTTGTCTTAGTCTGGCTAAGAATGAGCTGAAAAGAATATAGCTATTGGCTCATCTAAAGAGAAATAGTTTTATAGTCGGTATGATATAGTAGGAAAGTTATTTAATTGGTCCTGCATCTCTGTGCCTTCAACTATAAAAAGCAAAATACGTAAAGAACTTGGTAGAGTGCTTGGCAAGGTAAATGTTCAGTAAATGTTCCTTACTGTAGTGATTAACAAAAAGAGCACTGGTAGCAAGCCTCCTTGTGGTGCTCTTGGGCAAGTCACCTGACACTCAGGGCTTCAGTTCCCCAGTCTTTCAAAAACAAATAGTAGCATTAAATTGCCTCTGATTTCTACTTCTGCTCTGACATGCTGGGATTCAGTCTTGTTTAACTTCAGTTTTATATCTGTCATTTTGGCCTTAAGAAAGTCATGCTCCTGTATTTTCTCCTTTTGAAGATGCTAAAAGGAGGCAATGAAGTCTAGATTGTCATCACTAGTGATGACAAAACAGAAGCAGGAATAATCCCCTAAAGAAGATAATTCAATGTCATTTCAATTTGACCTTGGAATTTCCAATGATTTTGTGGTTTGAAATTCATCTTTCTAATTTGCTAGATACTACAGCTTTAATTGCCTGGGCATATACCAATTATTGACAGGGTTAAAACAGGCCTGAAGCAAACCAAATACAGAACTTGTCTAACACACAATATAGCCTTGGATTCTTAAAAGCAGTATGCTCGTTTGCAGGAAGCAAATGTATTCAAAGTAAAATGTCCTGGCTATCTAAGGTGAACACATGCTGTTTATTTTATAGTTTGCTGCTTTATCGCCTCACACATGAAATACCTGTTTGATGTAACAGTGTGGCTGAATCCAACGCCCCTGACATTAGTACATAGTTCTTAAAAAAGCCCTTACTGACTTATAAATTTATTTCTTTTAAAAAGTGTTCGAGTATACTACTGTAGTTTTATCATCATTTATAAAGTATCTCTTAGACCTTGGAAAATCCATAAGTGCTGTGGCTTTACAGTTTTCAGGATGTTGGGATGCTTTCAACTGAACTGAGGTTACTCCTTAGATAGACTGTCACAGTCAGAGGAACTTGGGAAGAAATGTAAATTTCTCTGGCCATGAGGAAATAGAGATTTGCTGAAGTCCACTGATTTTGTAGCAAACTGCCATGCTATTTTAAAAGCCAATAAAATACAAACACAAATAGGATTTTGTGGGGCGCCTGGGTGGCTCAGTGGTTAAAGCCGCTGCCTTCGGCTCAGGTCATGATCTCAGGGTCCTGGGATCGAGTCCCGCATCGGGCTCTCTGCTCAGCAGCAAGCCTGCTTCCCTCTCTCTCTGCCTGCCTCTCTGCCTACTTGTGATCTCTCTCTGTCAAATAAGTAAATAAAAAAAAAAAAAAATCTTTAAAAAAAAAAAAAATAGGATTTTGTGTACAAGGTAGAGCCTAGAAAATGAAGCTGTTCAAACAATTCTTGATGAGGTTTCCAGTTCGACACATAAGAACAAAAGCAACAATTTGAGAAACTCACATGTTGTCATGGTTAATATAATATCTCTCAAATAGATTATGTACATTGAAGATAATTTCAAGCCACTGCCATATCAAAGGAAAAACAATCCCATAAATACTTGTGCATGCCAAATACATAACAGATATTATGAAAAGTCTTAAAAGATAAAGAAAAAAGAATAAGCTCTTGGTCTCAGGCTGATCGTCTGATATTTGGGAAGCCAAATTAAATGAGTGAAAAGGTAGATAATAATAATTAAGGAACATTAATTTGAACATTAATGTAAGAGGTATTGCATTTCATTAATCATTATGGCAGATAAGGGAAGAGAAACTGCATGGCAGACTAGAGTTTTGCATACAAGATACTACAGATTTATTCTGTTGCTACTCCCAAGAAAGTTTCTACAGTATTTTTTTCTGCAATAGAGTATTATTTTCTTTCTTTTTTTTTTTTAAATATTTTGTTTATTTATTTGACAGACAGAGATCACACGTAGGCAGAGAGGCAGGCAGAGAGAGAGGAGGAAGCAGGCTCCCTGCGGAGCAGAGAGCCCGATGTGGGGCTCGATCCCAGGACCCTGGAATCATGACCTGAGCCGAAGGCAGAGGCTTTAACCCACTGAGCCACCCAGGCACCCCATAGAGTCTTATTTTCTAATAAAGACATTTTCTCTGTTATGATTGAGCAGTCCAGCCTTGATCAAACACGTGAGTTTGAACTGTGTGGTTCAAAGATATCTTATACAGAGATCTTTGAGAAATACAGAATACAGTACAGTGCTATAAATGTAGTTTCTCTCCCTTATGGTTTCCTAAATATTTTCTGTTTTCTGACTTACTTTATTATAAGGATACAGTATAGAATACATGTAAGATACAAAATCTATGTCAATCAATTGTTTACACTGTCAGTAAAAGTTACAGTCAACAGCCGGCTAAAAGTAGTTAAGTTTTGGGGGAATCCAAAACTGCACAGGGAGAAGCAAGCAAGATGGCAGAGGAGTAGCAGACTGAAATGACATTAGGTCCCAGGAGTACCGCTAGATAGTTATCAAAACATTCCAAACACCTACAAACTCAACAGGAGACAGAAGGGAAGAGCAGCAATTTTAGGAACAGAAAATTGACTACTTTCTGGAAGGTAAGACGTGCGGAGAAGTGAATCCAAAATGACGGGAAGATAGACCGTGGGGGGGAGGGGCCAGTTCCTGGGAAGCGGCAGAGCAGCAAAGCACAAAATCAAAACTTTTAGAAGTCTACTCCACTGAGGGACATAACTCCAGAGGCTAAGCAGGGATGGAGCCCTTGTGAGGATAGTGTGGTCTTAGGACCCATGGGGTCATAGAATGATCAGGGGTGTCTGAGTGTGGCAGAGCTACAAGGTATCAGAGTGGGGAAGCTAACTACAGAGTCAGAGCCAAGAAGTGAGTTTTCAGATCGGGGTTACCTTAAACTGTGATCCAAGGCACAGTCGGGACACTGTTCTTCAAGCAGTGCCACTTGTAGAGACAAGTGGCAGATCTGGAGAGAAACCCTACTTCCTCCTCCAGAAGGAGGGGGGCAGGAATGTGCAGTAGAATTTGGAGACTCCAAATAGGGCTGTGGGTCGGATATAAAAACAAATGGTCACAGGCCAGGTGAGCACAGAGCGTGGCCAGAACAGGGAAACAGCAGTGACAGACTGTTTATCTCTGAGGGTGCACTGAGGATTTGGGCCCTGAGCTCTTAGCTCCTCCAGGCCGGAGATTGGGAGGCCACCATTTTCATTCCTGTACTCCAGAGCTCTACGGAAAGCATTCAGGAAATAAAAGCTATTGGGAGTGAACCGGAGCAGAATACTTAGCCTGGACCCAAGCAAAGGCGGTGCAATTCCACCTCAGGCAAAGACATTTGATACTCCCTGCAACAGGTCCCTCACCCAGAAGATCAACAAGAACATCCAGCCAAGACCAAGCTCACCCATCAGGGAGAACAGCGGAACTAGAGCTAGGGGAAAGCAATGCATAGAATTCAAGGCTTTTCCCCCCATGATCCTTTAGTCTTGCAAAGTTAAAGTGTTTTTAGTTTTATTTATTTTAATTTAATTTCTTTTCTTGTTCTATTTTTTAACTTTTCCTCTTTTAATTTTTTAAACTACTTTATCTTAACAATAACTTTTAAAACAATCTTCTTAAACCTTCATTATTATAGTAATATTTTATCCCTTCATTGTATTTAACCTTATTTTTTGTATACACATAGGTTTTTTTTTTTTCCTTAAAATTTGGGGATACAATTTCATCTAAAAGATCAAAATATATCCTAAATCTAGCACATGACTTTGTTCTAGTCTCCAACCTGAGCATATTCTCTCTGCATTCATTTTTTCTTTCTCCAAACAACTTATCTTATCAATTTCTTTTAGAATTTTTTAAAAATTTTCATCTTTACACTCATATTCTATCCCTTCATTGTATTTAGCCTCATTTTTATATATATATAGGTTTTTCTTTCTTTGAAATTTTGGGAGGTAGGTTCTTCTAAGAGAACAGAATATTCCAAAAATCAAGTGGGTGACTCTGTTCCATTTACCAGTCTAATATATATATATATATATTATTTTTTTCTTTTTTCCAACTTTTATCTTCCCCTAGTTTTCGGTCTCTTCTGATTTGGTTAGAGTACATTTTTCTGGGGTCGTTGCCACACTTTTAGCATTTCATTCTCTCCTTCATATATTCTTATCTGGATAAAATGACAAGGCAGAAAAACTTACCACAAAAAAAAGAACAAGAGGCAGTACCGATGGCTGGGGACCTAATCAATATGGATATTGGTAATATGTCAGAACTAGAGTTCAGAATGAAGATTCTCAAGGTGATAGCTGGACTCTAAAAAGGCACAGGAGATATTAGAGAAATGCTTTCTGGGGGGAAAAAATCCTTTTGTGGAGAAATAAAAGAACTAAAATCTAACCAAGTTGAAATTTAAAAAAAAAAGCTATTAATGAGGTACAATAAAAACTGGAGGCTCTTACTGCTAGGATAAATGAGGCAGAAAAGAGAATATATAGAATATATAAAAGAGAATATATAGAATATATAGAAGACCAGATGACGGAGAATAAAATAGCTGAGCAAAAGAAAGACAAACAACTACTGGACCACGAGGGATGAATTCGAGAGATAAGTGATACCATAAGATGAAACAATATTAGAATAATTGGTATTCCAGAAGAGGAAGAAATAGAGCGAAGGGGGCAGAAGGTATACTAGAACAAATTATAGTAGAGAATTTCCCCAATATGGCAAAGGGAACAAGCATCAAAATCCAGGAGGCACAGAGAACCCCTCTCAAAATCAATAAAAATAGGTCCATAATCCATCATTTAATAGTAAAACTTACAAGTCTTAGTGACAAATAGAAAATCTTGAAAGCAGCCCAGGACAAGAAGTCTGTAACATACAATGGTAAAAATATTAGAACGGCAGCAGACTTCTCCACAGAGACCTGGTAGGCCAGAAAGAACTGGCATGATATATTCAGAGCACTAAATGAGAAAAATATACAGTCAAGAATACTATATCCAGCTAGGCTATCATTGAAAATAGAAGGAGAGATAAAAAGCTTCCAGGACAAACAAAAATTAAAAGAATTTGCAAACACCAAACCAGCCCTACAGGAAAATATTGAAAGGGGTCCTCTAAGCAAAGAGAGAGCCTAAAAGTAGTAGACCAGAAAGGAACAGAGACAATATCCAGTAACAGTCACCTTATAGGCAATAAAAAGGCACTAAATTCATATCTTTCAATAGTTACCCTGAATGTAAATGGGCTAAATGCCCTAGTCAAAAGACACAGGGTATTAGAATGGATAAAAAACCAAAACGCATCAATATGCTGTCTACAAGAAACTCATTTGAGACCCAAAGACACCTCCAGATTTAAAGTGAGGGGGTGGAAAACCATTTACCATGCTAATGGACATCAGAAGAAAGCTGGGGTGGCTATCTTTCTATCAGATAAATTAGATTTTAAGCCAAAGACTATAATAAGAGATGAGGAAGGACACTATATCATACTCAAAGGTTCTGTACAACAAGAAGATCTAACAATTTTAAATATCTATGCCCCTAACATGGGAGCAGCCAACTATATAAACCAATTAAAAACAAAATCAAAGAAAACACATCGACAACAATACAATAATAGTAGGGGACTTTAACACCCCCCACACTGAAATGGACAGATCATCCAAGCAAAAGATCAACAAGGACATAAAGTCCTTAAATGACATACTGGACGAGATGGACATCACAGATCTATTCAGAACATTTCATCCCAAAGCAGCACAATATACATTCTTCTCTGGTGCACATGGAACATTCTCTAGAATAGATCACATCCCAGGTCACAAATCAGGTACAACTGGTACCGAAAGAATGGGATCATTCCCTGCATATTGTCAGACTACAATGCTTTGAAGCCAGAACTCAAACACAAGAGGAAAGTTCAAAAAAACCAAAACACATGGAGGTTAAAGAGCATCCTACTAAAGAATGAATGGGCCAACCAGAAAATTAAAGAAGAATAGGAAAAAAAACCATGGAGGGGCGCCTGGGTGGCTCAGCGGGTTAAAGCCTCTGCCTTCAGCTCAGGTCATGATCCCAGGATCCTGGGATCGAGCCCCACATCGGGCTCTCTGCTTAGCGAGGAGCCTGCTTCCTCCTTTCTCTCTCTCTCTGCCTGCCTCTCTGCCTACTTGTGATCTCTATCTGTCAAATAAATAAATCTTAAAAAAAAAAAAAAGTGACCTGCCCGTATTCTAAAAAAAAAAAAAAAAACCATGGAAACAAATGAAAATAGAAACACAACTGTTCAAAATCTACGGGACACAGCAAAGGCAGTCCTGAGAGGAAAATACATAGCAATACAAGCCCTTCTCAAGAAATAAGAAAGGTCTCAAATATACAACCTAACCCAGCACCTAAAGGAGCTGAAGAACAGCAAAGAAAGCCTAAACCCAGCAGGGGAAGACAAATAATAGAGATCAGAGCAGAAATCAATGAAACAGAAACCAAAAAACCAGTAGAACAAATCAACGAAACTAGGAGCTGGTTCTCTGAAAGAATTAATAAGATTGATAAACCCCTGGCCAGACTTATCAAAAAGAAAAGAGAAAGGACCCAAATAAATAAAATCATGAATGAAAGAGGAGAGATCACAACCAACACCAAAGAAATACAAACAATTATAAGAACATATTATGAGCGACTCTACGCCAACAAATTTGACAATCTGGAAGAAATGGATGCATTCCTAGAGACGTATAAACTACCAAAACTAAACCAGGAAGAAATAGAAAACCTGAACAGAGCCACAGGCAGTAAGGAGATAGAAGCAGTCATCAAAAATCTCCCCCAAAACAAGAGCCCAGGGCCAGACAGCTTCCCAGGGAAATTCTACCAAACATTTCACAAAGAATTAATTCCTATTCTCCTGAAACTGTTCCAAAAAGTAGAAATGGAAGGAAAACTTCCAAACTCATTTTATGAGGCCAGCCATTGCCTCAATCCCAAAACCAGACAAAGGCTCCATCAAAAAAGAGAATTACAGACCAATATCCTTGATGAACACAGATGTGAAAATTCTCACCAAAATACTAGCCAATAGGATGCAACAGTCCATTAAAAGGATTATTCGCCATGACCAAGTGGGATTTATTCCTGGGTGAAAGGTTGGTTCAACATCCCTAAATCAATCAATGTGATACAATACATTAATAAAAGAAAGAACAAGAACCATAGGATACTCTCAATAGATGCTGAAAAAGCATTTGACAAAGTACAGCATCCTTTCTTGATCAAAAGTCTTCACAGTGTAGGGATAGAGGGAACATACCTCAATATCATCAAAGCCATCTATAAAAAATCCACAGTGCATATCATTCTCAATGAGGAAAAACTGAGAGCTTTCCTCCTAAGGTCAGGAACATGGCAGGGATGTCCACTATCACCGCTACTATTCAATATAGTACTAGAAGTCCTAGCCTCAGCAATCAGACAACAAAAAGAAATAAAAGGCATCCGAATTGGTAAAGAAGTCAAACTCTCACTCTTTGCAGATGATATGATACTTTATGTAGAAAACCCAAAAGACTGTGCTCCAAAACTTCCAGAACTCATACAGGAATTCAGTAAAGTGTCAGGATATAAAATCAATGCACAGAAATCAGCTGCATTTCTATACATCAACAACAAGACAGAAGAAAGAGAAATTAAGGAGTCAATCTTATTTACAATTACACTCAAAACCATCAGATACCTAGGAAAAAACCTAACCAAAGAGGCAAAGAATCTGTACTCAGAAAACTATAAAGTACTAATGAAGGAAATTGAGGAAGACAGAAAGAAATGGAAAAACATTCTTCGACAAGTCATTCTTTGGCTTGAGTTATCCCTGATAGACTCTTCTTGAGTATCAGGACAGGTTGGAATAATACCCATTTTATAGGAAGCAGAGTGTAGCTGGATGACCCATGAGGGTTTTATTTATTCACATTCTCCCCCAAATTAATAAAGTCTGTCAAAAGAGGTTAAAAATTTCTCTTTTAGGGGTGCCTTCGTGGTTCAGTCAGTTAAGCAACTGCCTTCAGCTCAGATCATGATCTCAGGGTCCTGGGATGGTGCCCACATCAGAATCCTTGCTCAGGGGAGCCTGCTTCTCCCTCTCCCTCTGCCTGCTACTCTACCTGCTTGTTCCCTCTCTATTTCGCTCTGCCAAATAAATTAATAAATAATCCTAAAAAAAAGAATTTCCCTTGTAAAAATACTTATTATTATTTTATATCTTTCTTCACCCTAGAACTCTTTGTATCAGAAACATTGGCTGTAACATATTATTTTGAAAGTCTCTCTCTATCCAAACCACAGAGCCATAAACATACACATCCGATGTATGACTCACCCATCCGAGAAACCACACATATGCATCCCATGCTAACTAAATACTTAGGTTTACAGAATGCGTATTTACAAAAAACTAATTTACTTCCTGTGCTCCCTGCAGTCCCATCTTGTTTCCGTGCAGCTGATCCAACTTTCAATTCACAAAAGCAAAACCTCCTTAGAACCAAAATAAATACTAATCTTAAATTCAATGTACCCTGACAGCAAATAAGTTTGCTGTGCTTACTTCAGCATGAATAAAACGCCCGCAAGGAGACTCCTACATAAGAGTATATTTACAAGTTCCATTACCCACTGGAGAGATTGATGTAATAAACCTATAATAAAAAGCCTCGTGTTATAGATTTCTCTAATGTTTCTTATCAAACCGCCTGTACTATCTTGGCTTGTGTATTCCATTTAAAATAGGTTCTTCAATAAGTGCCTCAAAGCTAGAGGTCATTTTCGCTTGGTTTTCTGACATACTGTAATGTGTACAGACACTTTCTACCCCTAGAATTGGAAAAATATGCCTGTCTGGTCAAGTACTTCATGGCATTAACCTGTATAGTTATTTTTAGTCTTTAACAGTTTTCCAAGCTGTAACAGTTGGCTGTCCCATTGTATAATTTATTTTTATTGCCAAGTAGGAGTAGGTGAACTGTTCCAGAGCACATCAGACGACCACTGTAATCTTAAATTATTTTGCATTATGTATAGATTTTTCAGAGAGCTTGCTTATTTGAACCTGAAAGTACTGACCAGAACTCCCAATGAGCCATTCTCCTGAACTGTAAGGAACACCACTTACTTAAAACTGGCAGTCTTTCTACCCCAGAAAAAGGAAGATAGCTGGTAAGGCATGAGTACTTGAATTCCTATCCACATTTGTGTCTCTATATTCCCACTGAGTTCCAGTTACTGCTCCTCTAGCCACATCTTCCAAATTGAAATGAAGAAACTGATAGAATTTTTCAAATATCTGTAGGCTGTCTGAAAGGATCACAGGATAGAGGCATTCCAAAATAGTGTAAATGATATCAAAATAACTTGCGGATGATGGTTCCAAAGGCAAAGTAGTATTTTGAGAGAGAAAAAAAAAATCTATAGAGCATTTGCAATATACAGTTGTTATATATACTCAGTGATGACTGGGAAGCATATAAATCGAAAATACTAATTAGTTAGACTTCCCTTTTGAGACCTGCTTTCCCAATAAATTATTGTCACATTAAAACTGTCAAAATATATCCATTCATTTATTTATCCAACAAATATTTACTTAGTCCTTATTGTGTTCCAGGTACTGTACTAGAGTTTGGGATTCAAAAGGGGAACAGACATAGCTAATGTCTTCATGGAATTAGGGGGCTTGAAAGAAAGTGTATTTTAATCAGTCGTAATTACAAACTCTTGCTTGATTACATTGGTGAAACATGCACTTAAGACAAGGAATCTGATGATGCTTCTGGGCAATTCAATCTGAGATTAGGTCACACTGCTTTTTGCATGGGAAAAATAGTATTACTCGTAGGTTACCTTTTACATCCATTTGTAATTATCTTCAATTTCTTGGACATTTTTCTGTCTTGATGTATGTGTGTATCCTCACCTACTATCACCGAGTGAAATGAGAGGCTATCAGCCCTTTTCTTATAACTTAAATCACAATTATTCTGCTTTTAAAGTTCCAAAGGATGCTTATCACACTCTTCAACATTCTTGCCAGATAATACAGACAATTCCTGCCACAATCCTAACATCTTCACCACAGTAAAACACTCTCCTCTTCTTCATTCTATTTTTTTTTTTTAGATATTTTTTAGTTATCTCAAATTATGAGAAAGCAAATCCTAAATATGCGGTAGAATGTGTCTTCAGTTTTCACCACGTGTCCAAGGTCTTGGGCTGTTGCAAACAAGTTTCCTCCTCCATGTGACAGTGCTTCAAATATTTGAATGTTAACAACCCAAATGGAATTGCCCTGAAAGCAAGAGTCAAAAGAAACTTGGTAACACTGTGATGATTTGCATATTCATTTCACCACTGTCCTCTGGCAAAGAGGTACTAGGCTATTATATGTCAAAATATTCATATCCCATCACTTCTAATTGCTCTGGCAGTGTGCAATCCTCTGTTGTGGTTCCTAAGACTTCTCTTCCTGTCTGTAGTATAGAGAAGTCAGGCATCTCAATATGGTGGTGTGCTTTTACTGAACTGCCCTACATGTCAGAATACAGAAGGAACAGGAAATAGAAGCAGAGGGAGACCACCACAGGAATATGAGGTAATGTGCTACAGTGCTTTCAAGCGAAATCAAGTCCCTTAATTCAACTTTTATGAGAACAGAACAGGAGAGAAACTTTCACTATCAATCTCATTCTGAGAAAGGTGAAGGGCAGACAGAACCAAAGAGACAGCCTGTCATTAAAAAATGTTAAAAATAGAAAACCAGGCACACGCACCCTGGGTGACGCCATCGTGCACACACATTTTTTAGCAGACAAGATTTCTCTTTGCAGGTACAGCTATGAATCTCCCAAGCCTTAAATCCCTGAACTTCCTTCAGAGTTAATGATTCAAAAGGCATGGTGAGCTTCTCATTAAGATTCTGTATCACACTGGAGGGAGGAGGCATAAAACAAAAATTTTCTAAATTCTTTGAAATTTCAGGATTTCTGTCAATTAGAGGTTGTGACATTTTAGAGAGAAAGTGACCATGTGAGACTTTAAACCTCTGGAACACTACACATTTCACCCAAAATAATTATGTAGGTAAAAAATTTTTTAGAAGCCATCTGAGTGTTAGGGTAAGCTGTTCCCCTGATTCACAAAATTCTATTTGTTCCAGAATGAATATAGTTTGCACGTAAGATGTGAATAGGTCAAATTCCTCCCCAGTGTTAAAACTAGGGCATAGTATCTGGCTCCATGAAGTAGATAATAGGAGAAGCAAAGATTTATGACCCAGATCCTCCAGAAAGGATTGTAGATTTTTACTTATTCTTACAAAGTTAAATCCAGATCTCTTACCTAAATTAACCAGAATTAGAAACCTCTTTCCAAACAGTTCTTCTCTTTTCTAAACAAAATACTATTCACTAAATACATACTGTAAGGAAGGGCTCAATGCTTCAACTGACTATGCTCTGAGAATTAGAATTAATACCATTGGGCTAGCCTTATTATGTCTTCTGGAAAAGGGAGATACAAGGTAGAAAAACACATGGGGGAGAAAGGAATACATCCTGTATTCGAAACCACATAATTTTTTAACATTCAAAATTTTAAACTTTATACAAGCACAAATTAAGACACAAACAACAAGATCTCTAAGAACCCATTTGTATATACTTCATAAAAGTTAGTGGGAATTATTGTCACAATAGGCGGAAGAAGTATATTCAAGGTATGTTTGAAATTAGACAATAAGCTTCCATTCTTCTTTTTTTTTAAATTTTATTGTTTATTTATTTGACAGACAGAGATCACAAGCAGGCAGAGAGAGAGAGGGAAGCAGGCTCCCTGAAGAGCAAAGAGCACGATGCGGGCTTGATCCCAGGACCCTGGGACCATGACCCTAGCCGAAGGCAGAGGTTTTAACCGACTGAACCACCCAGGTACCCCTAAGCTTCCATTATTCTTAACAGAAGTTGTACGCCTAATTTCCTATGCACTGCAGCTGTTTTAACCCATGATAACTGATTGTAAATACAATATGACACTAGCTAGAACCTTATTTACACCTGCCAATTTGCTATCCTTCGGCAGTAAAAACAAAAACAAAATTGTAGTGAAAGAACTAAGCAAGCAAAAAACACCCTGCCCCTCATGTACAGACTCCTTTCTATTTCCACAAACAGAATCTTTTGCTTTGTGTAATGGATTCTATCAACAAATTCAACTTCAGAATTTAAAATAAATGAAGGAAAAAGATATCTGTGTGACATGACAAAATGAAAATAATTGTTAAGGTGGCCATCTCCTACAAATATGTGTCTCCCTAACACAGTGGAATTACTATAGTGGCTAATGGCACGTTTAATGGAAAATGTATGATGTATAAAGCATCTACTTAAACTTAAAATTTTATGCTCTTTCCACATCATGATTACAAACAATATAATGTTGAAATTAACAAAATTTAAATTTAATTAACAAAAATTAACATCCTTCCTGAGCCTTTTAAGAGGTTTCCAACCTTGAGGGCGTTTTCTTAGACATTGAGTTCTATAAATTACAAAGAGGTTGGCAATGGCAACACACCAATTGCAAACGCAGTAGAGAACTCTTTTTCAATGGCCTTTCCAGGTCCCTCTTGAATCCTGCAGCTCAGCTTTGGGGCAGAGGGAGTAGGTAAAACTCAACCCTGGAGTAGAAATCCAGCAATTAATTGCTTTGAGGAAGGAAAGCAAGGCCTAGGGGAAATTAGCAAACATAAGTCTGATGATCAGGTAAGTTTTATCTACCAAGGACAACAAGAGAAAAGGAAACAAAGCAAAAACAAAATAACAACAATAAAATGACAACAACCAAACTCCTTTTCTATAGCACCTATCCTGTCAAACTTGTTTTGCAACTGCTACTGACTCTACATAGCCAATCTTAACTCAATCAAAAACACACCCTGGGTTTGGCAAAGAAAACTGATCAGCTGATTCTTATAGAAGAGAAAATTGCTAACATTTAGAAGTTCATCTATCTAGTGCCCACTATGGGCATCATTTTAAACCAGTAAGTGAAGGAATATAAAAGAAATGAAAAGGCAAGAAGATGGTTTTCTTGTCATTCAAACCCTAAAACAGATGGAAGGAATACAAGCAAAAAGGGACATCAGTCTTGTGTAGGCTAATGGAGGTTGAAGGCAGAGGTTTGGGAGAGAAAATAAGAGAATGAGGAATATTTTAGGATAAATCATTTGACCTACATGAATGGAAGGATCAAAAATAAGTGGACTTACGGTCAATAAATTTGAATTATATTCTCTGGCCCACCAGTTACTACCCTGGTGACCTTACATAAGTTACTTACTTCTCTTTCCTAAGCCTCAGTTTCCTCATTTAACAATACTCTTTTTTTAAAATTTCCTTTTCTTTTTCTTTTTCTGTTTTTTAAAGATTTGATTTATTTATTTGACAGAGAGATCACAAGTAGGCAGAGAGGCAGGCAGTTCGGGGGTGGGGAGAGCAGGCTCCCTGCTGAGCAGAGAGCCCGATGGGGGGCTCTACCCCAGGACCCTGGGATCATGACCTGAGCCGAAAACAGAGGCTTAATCCACTGAGCCACCAGGCACCCCTATTTTTTTTGGCACCCCTATTTTTAAATTTTTATTATTTTTTAAAGCTTTTACTTATTTATTTGGCAGAGAGAGAGAGAAAGAGCACAAGCAGGGAGAATGGCAGGCAGAGAGAGAAGCAGGGCTCCCAGCTGAGCAAGAAGCCCTATGCAGGACTCAATCCCCAGACCCTGGGATCATGACCTGAGCCGAAGACAGGTGCTTAACTGACCTAGCCACTCAGGCATCCCAACCATACTCTTTTATAAAAATGATTGATTGATTGATTGATTGATTTGAGAAAGAGAGAGAGGGAGAGGGAGAGAATCCTCAGACTCCCCACTGAGCATGGGGTGCTGCACAGGCTCGATCCCATGTCCCTAAGATCATGACCTGAGCTGAAATCAAGAGCAGACACACAACCAACTGAGCTACCCAGGCTCCCCTCATTTAACAACACTCTTAACATATGTCTTATAAATTCAAGATATGCAATTGAAATGAGCTCAGTCTACAGATTAAATGGTAGAAACCACCAAATGAACAATTTTTAAAGAAACTAATTTAGTGGTTAAGATGTTAATCTAAAACATTTATTCAATTTTAAAGCAGTATGTTGAAATATAATTTAATAATTAACACAAATTAAGTAAGGCCTTATTTGTACAGAGTGATCTACAATGGAAAAAAAAAGCTGTTCACATATATCATTTCATGTGAGTTTTCACACTCCTCTTTTAAACTGTACAGAGAACTGATTTATAAGCCATGTAAGAAAGTTAGCCTTACTAATTTACAGTCACAATTCATTTTCTGACCAAAAACGGTGTTACCCAGCTTGATCACTGACGTTTACTGTCACTTGGCTCTGAATAAGTTTCTTCTGAAAATAGAAAGCTAGCTGTTGCCAAAAATAAATACAACTCTAAAGGACAAGGATTTACCAATAGTTCACATATGTGGAGGAATAAAACACAAATGACACAGAAAATTCCCTAAGAGAAGATCCATAATAAATGTTTTTAACGATAAGCAGAGTGTGATAATAAGGATATAGTTTGGGAAGCATACTTGATGGACAACAGATAAGAAATAACATAAGAAATCCATCTATACTAGAAACTACTACCTACCATGCTGAGGTGTGGGTTCCCTTGAAACCAAGTACAATTACCTCCTTGCTTCACAGTCATCAGGCATGTCCCTCTACCCTTTGGGTCCCTGCCCAGGTTTCTTTGTTAAGGCTCCTGTGTCTAGAAATGGCAGCATGTCCTCTGGGAAGTCCATCTTTTCACTCCATTACACATCCTACCATGGCCCCCATAGGGTTGAATTTGGGTTAGATGCTGTGCCTCACTGTAGCTACATTGCTGTCAGGGCCCATTCTCTGGCCAGCACTACCATATTTCACTGTGGGGGGCAGGGTGGTAGCATCTGTTTAGATTAGCAAGTCCCCTGGGAAAGAACTGCATTTTTAAAACAGAATTCTTGGTAATTAGTACAGGCACATACAAAATATGTTTTGTGAATAAATGTATGATTGGGTGAAGTTTTTCTCTTTTCTGCTCACATTTTTCTTGGTGGTCCTGACAACGTTACCCAACCAGAGGAAGAGAGTTTTTGTTTGTTTGTCCCCCCCCCCCCCCCCCCGCATAACATCCACGGCTTAAGAGAGTAGGAGCTCTTTCTTAATAAAGTAAAAAGGGTGGGTCTACCTGGAGCGGATAGAATGGGATGACTGACAGATACAGAGGTGGCCTAGGATATGAAGCAGTATTTTAGAGAGAAGGGAGGAGTAATGGCATTAAAGATGGTGTGATGAACGGTAAGGAGAGCAAGTGATGTACTGAGCACTGGGTATTATAGAAGACTTATGAATCACTGACCTCTACCCCTGAAACTAGCAGTAACCATGTATGTTAATTACTTGAATTTAAGTTAAAAAATTTTTAAAAAAGCATTAAAGAAACCCATGGACTAAAGATACAAAGGGATCACAGGGAAAAGAAATGAATCAGACAGAATCCTAAGATATTATTTTCCCTCCGCCTATACCCTCACTGTAAGAGAGGAAGCTCGAAGATGTGGACCAGTTGTCTGGCTATGGTGGGCCACTCTTGAATCCTTTTTCTGGCAGATGGGAAACTATAACAAAGAAAAAGACTAAAATGGTTTTGCTGATTTGTATGCTTGGCTAGTCAATCTCTGTTAAGAAAGATTTTGATATCCTTTTCTGATGTAAAGGGTCTAGTAACAGGATCACAAATGAATTAGATGTTAAGATCACTCCAACTTAGAGAATGCTAAGCCTTTCTCGTCTTATTTATATAAAAAAAGTTGCTCATCTTCCAAACTGAAATGAAGAAACTGGTACAGGTTTTCAAATATCTGTAGGTTATTTATAAGTTATACACAAGATCACAGGATACAGGCATTCTAAATAGTATAAATGATATTAAAATAATATGTAGATGGTGGTTCAAAGGGAAAGTGGTATTTGACTCCCCCCCCCCGCCCCCAAAAAAAGTCATTAGAGCATTTGCTTTGTAGTTCTTATATATACCCAGTGACGATTTGGAAAGATTTGTCTTTTAAAATGTGTATGCAAGGGTGCCTGGGTGGCTCAGTGGGTTAAGCCTCTGCCTTCATCTTGCGTCATGATCTCAGGGTGCTGGGATTCAGCCCCAAATTGGGCTCTCTGCTCAACAGGGAGCCTGCTTCCCCTCTCTGTCTCTTCATGCCTCTCTGCCTACTTGTGATCTGTCAAATAAATAAATAAAATCTCTAAAAAACAATAAAAAATAAAATAAAAGGGGTTCACAGCAGAACACAGCAAGTTGCTTCAGTATCAACTGTAAATTACAGTTTTCTTAAAACCCAGAAAGAAACCTCCATTTAATTGTAGACTTAGTGCTTTAGCAATGAAGTAAATGTCTTTCCTAAAATGACCGTTAAAGCCATTTCATATTAGTAGCTGTAAACTAACAACCATTGTAAGAGAGACGATAGAAATCATACTGCCGTCTAAGTAAGCAGACAGCTGGTGTCTGTGTGGCAATTAAGAGGCTGCAAAGTTCTTTTCTCAGCCCTGTCTTAGTTTACATCTTTTTGTGAGGTTGTGTGTCCCCTTCTGCAGATAAGTAAAAGAAAGTCTCACGGAGGTGAAATGACATGCCTGAGTTTACATAATCCCTGCGTATATATTTGTATAATACGTTTATGTGTATACTAAATAGCAAATCTACATGTGAACCTAGGTCTCCAGGCCATCAATATTATGATCTTTCTACTACATGAGTTTGACACACAAGCTAAGGATCAGAGCAGAGAAAATAAACATGCAGCTTTGAAAGAATGACTGTAACCACAGAAACAGAGCAGAGATTTTTTTTTTTTTTAGATAAGGCATAGATTACATATGCTTTTTAAATACCTTACAAAAATAGGTATGCTTTCATTATGATATGCGTTCTGAAGGCACAGCTTCAGGATAGCGCCCACACGTAAAGAAAATTCAACGTTGGTACGATGCACTGAGCTACATTCCTCAAAATCAAAAGATTGGAGCGATCACCTTCATCATCTCAGACTGTGAGTTATTTGAAGACAGGGCCTTCAAAGTGGTGATTAAATGAAAATGTAGGTCCTAATCCAATTTAACCGATGTCCTTTTAAGGAGGAGAAATTTGGACACACACAGAAGAAATGTGTGAACGAAGGCACAGGAAGAAGGCAGCTCTTTGCAAGCCAAGGAGAGAGGCCTCAGCGTAAACAGAAACCTGCCAACAGCCACCCTGATCCTGGACTTTTATTCTCTGTAATGGAGACAATAAACTTCTGTTGTGTAAGCTACCCAGTATGTAGCACCTTGTTCAAAAAACCTCTGATATAGGTGCTTATTCTTTTAAGATGATAACAATGGCAGCAATGGTTAACATTTATGGACTGCTTAGTCTGTGCTGGGAAATATTCTAAGAGTTTAACATGTACCAACCCCTTTAGTTATGATCATAATTCTATGATGTAGGTACTTTTATTATTCCTCACTTACAAATGAAGAAACTTAGTCATATAGACTAAGTAACTCCTACAAAATGCTCAGCCAACATTTGACTCTATGTATCTGACCATGAGAATGATCATTAATAAATATTCACTGAGGGCCACCTGGATGGCTCAGTGGGTTATTAAAGCCTCTGCCAGGGTCCTGGGATCGAGCCCCGCATCAGGCTCTCTGCTCGGCAGGGAGCCTGCTTCCTCCTCTCTGTCTGCCTGCCTCTCTGCCTACTTGTGATCTCTGTCTGTCAAATAAATAAATAAAATCTTTAAAAATAATAAATAAATAAATAAAGGTCCACTGAGTTTAAGAAAAATATTATTGAGTCTTAGAAAGTGAACGCATCTTTAGTACAAACCAGATACAATTACATACTAAGGATCTTCTATTGCAACGCTAGCAGATGCTTTCATATGTTACACCATATTCTAAAAGGCAAATTATATATGACTCCCTTTTCAACAGATGAGGACACTAACTCTCAGATAAAGCCAGTTGCCCAACATCACTCAGCAAAAGCAGAAACGCATATTAAGCCCAGGTGTGTCTGAATCCCAATGCCATACATTTTCTTTTTTAGTAATAAGCCACAATCGTTGAAGTGATACAACTGAAGAATAAGTATAAAGCATTTAGGAAGAGACATCATTTTTGTATGTGTGTGGTTTTGTGTTTAAACATACTCTGAAATGTGAAAATAGGTCAGAGGATGAAAACCTGGAATCTGACTTTCCCCTGTTTTGAAAAATACTGTGTACTGAGGCTGGAAGTGGCTTTATACAATCCATTTCCCTGTACATCATGCCTCAAGTTTGTGATTTTTGGTGAAGGGCATTTTTAAGTAAAGTCTTTTACATATTCCCCATAGATTCTGAAAAGAATGCTTGGGACCAATGTTTAAATGGAACATCTTGAACAAATTACAGCAAAGGAAAATTTGAGTCTTTGATAATTTAAGTGTTATTTTTACTACTAATGTGAATTCAACCCTAGCAAATTAAAATAGGAAGAATTAATTGGATATGCAAATGAGATTATTCAGTATATAAATCTAATTACATACCAATTTACTTTAACAGCATGAAAAAAGAATAAATTGTTCTATGTAAATTGATTGTCTTAAATAACCACCTGTAGCCCAACAAAAATTGTCTTGAAAAAGCTATGTTGGTAAGTGCAGACGTCTAAGTTAATAACATAATGTTCTTCACAGATCTTGTCATAAGAACCTCTTTACAATGAAATCTGCTTATACTCCTGATGTACAATAAGGTATTATCAGGTTTCTAGAACATAAGGAAATAATGTCACAAGTTGTTTTTTTTCCCCCCTGAGCACAATAGATTGATAAGAACATGTTGATTTCTGAAACACTTAATGCTTTCACACAGACTAGACTTGAAGTCTGAGCAATTTTCATGTCTGAAAAATAAGAAAGAAAGGTAGATGAAGTGTGCCAGTTTTTTATTAATTTAGCTGTGGCTCTTAAATCTGTTTAATCAAATGCTTTCAATGTAACTCAGCAACCCCATTCCACCACCCATCTTTAAAATTATTTTCTTTGCCACTTAGTTTAAACAAATAAGTTTTGGATATTTAACTGTCAAAGGTGGCATTAATTCATGAAACTTGTGCCTAGGGAACAAGCAGAGTAATACTAGATGTTTGCAAAATACAAGATGAGGGATTAGTTGGTTTTTTCAATATGGAAGAGTGACTGTGTTCACCTCCTTAGACAGCACTGACATATGGCCCAAACAGAAATATCAAGCCAGTGTTCTCAGAGGTAGCCACACTAAGAGTGGATCTACTTTCAATGATTTTTGTTCAGGCAGCCCAAATGTTTCTGTGACTTTCCTATACACAGACCACAGAGGCATGGATTCATCCAGTGGATTCATCCAAGGAATCCAATTCCATCTTAGCCTTCTTCATCTTCTTAGGTTTAGACATGGGTATTTTCCAGAAAAGGGGCACATAAAAAACACATCTTGAGAGACAGAGAGAGATAGACAGACAGACAGATGGACAGATGAATGGACAAGTGACAGGTAGACAGATAGAATAAGCATGTAAATAACATCTATAATCTCCCTCTGTCATCAGCATTCACCCTCGGTTCTGAGTCTCAGGAGTGATTCTCAAAAGAGCTCTTGATATAAGAGTACTAGAAACCAAACTCCATGCAGCTTGTGAGAAAGAAGGCTGTGGAATGATTTATCCAAAGGAAGGTCTCTTCTACTTTATTTTAAGGACAAGTGTTGTGAATCCCTTTTCAATCTCTAAAGTAAAAATCAGCAATGACAGCTGGTACTGTTGTTGAGTCTCTCTGCCCAAGTTCTTTTCTTCAGGGAGATAATTAGAACTTACCCTTAGGGGATTCCTTATCTGCTTTTCTGTCCCTGGCAAGGAGGAGCACCAAGTGTAGAGACAGGGCATAGAACAGATGTCCTGGCTCTGGGCTCCTGCTGTCCAGCTATGTAGTACACGGCATCATAAAGAGGGATCTAAGCTAGTGATATAGTCTTGGGATGATGCGGAAATCAATGCCAGGCAGACAATAGCTGCAATCTGAGTAGAATGGAAGAGACAATGAGTGAGCAGATAAAAGGAGAAGATGGGTTTAAATCTGATAAGAGCAAATTAATTTGAATGAGAGGGAGGAAGCAGCTCCCCTAGAAGTTCCCTAAGCTAGAAAGTAGAGTCACAGCAGCTTTTTATAGGCAGCCTGTGACTTTAGACAGGGACAGTTAGGGAGCATCAAGAGACACTCAAGCAAGAGTTTGGTCTCACTCTACTCTTAGTAATGTAGCTCTACACATACAAACAGAAACAGTAACTCTCATATCACCTCTTTTATTTCTATCCTAGCCCTTACCACCATCTCAAATTATGCCACATCTATTAACTCTTTCATTATCTGTATTCTCCAGGTGGAAGATAAGCAGGAATACCATGCCTATATTTTTACTACTTCATCCTGAGCATCTAACACAGTGTCTGTGTTGTAGGAGCTCCGCAATTGCTCAGTGACACAGAAGCGAGGTGTGTGTGTGCAAGTCACTGCACTAGAGAACACAATTCAATAAGAGCTTTCTAATAGCAAGGCACTATGAGGTCACTTGAGGGGAAGAAATTAACATGTGAAGATAAAAAGTGCTCCATGGAGAGGATACAGCTCAGCTCCCATTGTTTAAGCACTTCCCATGTGATAGGTTATTGTGTGTCCTGCTCTAAAGGGATTATTTCAATAAAATCACATCTACTCTAGGAGGTATGTACTATTGCCCTCACTCTCTTCCAGAAGAGGACACAGGTTTAGACTGGCTAGGTCACTTGCCCCAAATCACAAAGCAGTCTGTTAGTGGATTTTGAATAGGGATCCAAGCAATCAGAACATAGAGTGCCTCTTGGGCAGAGTTTTAATAAACAGGTGAGGAAAAAAGAGCAGAAACAAAGACAGGAAGATAGAAAAATGCAAAGTTTTTATCTTTAATTGCAAAATGAATACATGTGTGCTCACTGAACAAGAGGAGAGAAGCTGGGGAGAAAGCAAGTGAGAGGCAGGAAATTAAGTATTTTCGATTTGGTCATAATATAAATATGCACAGAAAATGCAGGAGCATACCTGTTTCTAAGTATACATATCCATATAAAATATGGTCAGGATAGAAGCTATTGACACTGAAGAGAGGCAGTATACTTTATATAATTTATGTAGTTTGTTTGAGGAATGAGTGTCTTTTCCCTAAGTTTTCATGAAATATTTTGGGATCTACTGAAGTTAAGGTGTGAAAGAAGTACTGATATAATTAAATATATTATTTAACATAATACAAATATGGCTTGCAATCTGACTGGCTTTTAAAGTCCCATCTGTTGATACAGGCTATGATACAATCTTAGCTTCTAAACAATTTTCTTTGCTGGCATCAAATAAACTCTGGCAAACCAACAAAGAAAAAATATTTCAAAATTCACCTCCAGGGCATCAAACTGCATTGTAACTCATTGTGCTATGAACTTTGCCACATTCTGAGGGACTATGCAGAGTAACAGTATATCACCAGGAATGTGAACTAGGGGCATCCTGAAGAGAAGTGTAAAAATAATTGGAAGGACAATGTGGACCAATGTTAACATTAAGACTGAAATGTTGGAGATGCATGAGGTGGGTGGGGCTAAAGTTGATGAATTTAACATTCTCCATAGGAGAATTTATTAATGTGACCTACGTCAAGATTATTTTAATCAGGTATTTCCTGAAGTCATGGGGAATAAAATAATCTAGATTTTTATTTATGCTTTATTTTTAAAAAATTTTAATTATTTATTTGACAAAGAGAGAAAGAGAGAGAACGAGAGAGCGCGCGCACTAGCAGGGGGAGCAGCAGGCAGAGGGAGAAAAAGGCTCCCGCTGAGCAGGGAGCCCAACCTGGGGCTCGATCCCAGGACCCCAGGATCATGAACTGAGTCACAGGCAGATACTTAACTAACTGAGCCACCAAGGCTCCCCAATAACCTAGTTTTTTTTTTAAGTGAAAGCTTAAAATCTGGACAATCTACATGTTTCCTCCTTTCCTCTCTGTGAAATATGTGAATAATATGTACCCCTTGGGAAATACCAACAATATACAAATCATTTCCAAACTATAGATAAATGCAATAGGGATTTTAATACTCACATGCTACAGAGGAACTGCCTATCAAGAGTAATGGAATGATTTGTCAGTGGCCAAGCACATAGCATTTAAAATTGGTTGCATTTGTTGCATTTTCTTTTAAATATATACTTGGAGTAGTGTATCATATTTATTTGGGGTAACAGTGAGTACACTAAGTTGTAATGAACAATCTGGCAGAACTCATCTTAGTGCTATGACAATGCAGAGTTGAGAAAAGAAAAGTCTGCATGACCACCTTCTAGTGTTTCTTTCTTCCTGTTAATCACTCTTATTCTCTTCCTGTCTTACCCCCTACCCAGTATTCTAATGCAGCCTGCAGTTAGTGATAAAAGTGACCTAACAAATGTGACACATTTAAAATCAGGTCTTGATAGGACACAGAATCCTAAGAATAGTTCTCTCACTAGAAGGGCCTCTCTGCTTCCAAAATTTGGCAATAAAGGAATTACCTGTTAGTAATGGAAAATCCGAGATCAAGAGCTGAATAGTGATGCTCATATTTTTGATTTTTGATCAAGGACATTCCTAGTGTTTCTCATATACACACACACTGTGTGTGTTATAAGCTTATGTGTGTATGTGTATCTAACACACACACACACACACACACACACACACACATTTATACTTACATATAAGCTGCCCTTGGGCATTCAAGAGCTGTCCTTGAATCTAGATTTTATATGGCAGTCCCTGATTAGCTTTGCAAGTGTTTTCAAATAATATTTGCCATCACCTGATCTGCCTTCCCCTAAGAACTGTATAAGGTAACTCAGATTCTTTACATTTTTTTCCCTCGTTCACATCCTATTCTTTCCACAAACCCACCACTTCCTGATTATATAATCCATGCTAGACATAGTTCTGTAGAACAACTGCTTATCATCTCCTTTAGGTGGAAGATCTTATTCTTTCCAGGCTAACCTGTAAATGACCTTACAAAATATTTGAAAACAGAGAATGCAGTTTCCTAAAAGCTACAGCATTTTTACAGAGTTCAGCTTTTGCTCTGTTGTTTCTATAGTAGTTCTCATGTATGACATGTTAGTATTTGCTTCTGTTACTCAACTTAAACTCTTCAACTTTGCACACTTTGCCATCAGGTAATGAATTTCCAAATACTGTATTTCAGAGTTTAGGAAGTGTGCATGAAAAAAACAAAACAAAATTAAACAAAACAAAACAAAAAACACAAAAAACCCCACCAAAAACCTATGTCAGATTATTCTCTTGTTTGTAATCCTTTAGCCCCCAGCTATATCCTCTTTTAAGTCAGACAAAAACAGATTTTGTTTTACATATAAATGTTGATAATTTTCACTGTGAGCATTTTTGGTTCAATGAATTCAATTAACTAAGTTCTTTAAAAACCAAGTGTGTATTATGTGCCATTTTGACGATTCTAGCTCTAGTAAGGGGAGAGGGGGTGGAAGTCAAATAGTTTAGTTTTTCCTTAAGCTATTATATTAAAAAAAAAAAAGTCTAAACAACCAGTCAACTCAGTCAAGCATTCAGTCATTTGGTTTTATCTGTACGAAGGCAGATAACTGGTGAGATTTTATTTCCTCTTCTGTATTTCAAATTTACACACACATGGCAATAGTAACAAACCACCCACCCAACAAAACCCTAATGTATTAGACTTTTAAAAATGAATTTATTTGACATAAAATCTCATTTATTCATTCATGTTTTCATTCAGTAAGTATTTATTGAGTGCCTGCTCTGTGCTAGGCATTATTTTCATTGCTTCAGATACATCAGTGAATAAAACAAAAAGGTTTGCTTTTAAAGAGTTTGTATTCCAGGGGGAAAAGGAGATACAAGAAACAAATATGATATGTAAAATGGATAGCATGTGATAACTTTATGAGTGTTATAGAAAAAAGAGAACATGGAACAGGATAAAAGGACCCATCAGTGTAGAGGGAACTGGGTAGGAAACAATATGATATGCAGTGTTTAGGATAGGTTGCATAGAGAAGGTGGGATCTGAACTAAGCTTGAAGCAAGGGACAAGTCAGCCAATAATTTATCTAAGGGAAGAGTAGATCATGCAGAACATAGGAAGAGCCAAGGTCTGAAGGCAGATACAAGCCTAGCATGTTTCCAGGTGGGACAGAATAGAATCAGGAGCTAGTTATGGGAGGGAAGGTGGTACAGGCACAGGTGCAGATCACACAGTGCAGGCTATTGGGCAGACTATAATATTGCTTGGAGTAAAACGGGGAGTTAATGCAAGTTTTCGAATAGAGGAATGATATGTTCTGTTGTGTGTGCTTTTTATTTTATTTTATTTTATTTTTTGAGAGAGAGAGGGAGAATGAGAGAGCATCAGCCAGGTGAGGGGCTGAGGGAGAAACAAACTCCCTGCTGAGCAAGGAGCCTGATGCAGGGCTTGATCCCAGGACTCTAGAATCAAGACCCAAGTGAAAGGCAGATGCTGAACTGACTGAGTCACCCAGGTGCCCCTGGTGTGCATTTTAAAATAATTACTCAGATAGCTGTGTTGAGAACGGACTGAATAGAGTAGACAGTAGAAGCATGAAAACCAGACTGTAGAAGAGAATATAGAAAGAAAAAGGGAGACCAGTCAGGACAGTATTTTAGTATTGGAGGAGAGACATACATACTGGCTGGTATCTCAGATCAGGTTGGAAGCATGGAAGGTGGGAAGAAGCAGCTGGATTCAAATATATTTTAAAGATAAAGCCACAGACTGACCAAAAATGTGACAGAAAGCAAGGAACAAAAAAGGGATCTCAGTTTTTTGGTCTGCCCAGTGGAAAGGATAAAGTTACCATCATGTGAGAAGGGGAAGGCTATGAGTAAAACAGCTTTAGGGGAGAAAATGAGGGGATCAGGTCAACATGCTGGGTGTGAAATGCCTATTAAGACATCAAACTGCTCATCTAGCTAAATGGCTTCATCAATTACATTTGTTTCCATACACAGAAATTCGCTCTGCTATGGTTTTGGAGTTGTATATACAGTTAAAAATAATGAATAAGTATCAAAGTTTATTGATTTCACAGGTTTTTTTTTTTAATATAATGACATGTGTGAATGCATGTCCTAAAGTGAAAAAAGAAACAAATATTTATTCCCTCCAGAAATCTTCAATTTGTACACCTTGCTCTTATTTGATACACATAAAATTCCATTATAAATTTGAAAGGCTTAAAAATGTTTAAGGCATATCTAGATTTTACAGTGATGAAAACTTTTTCTTACTATAGCTTTGTTGGGGGACAGAGGCACAACACTGAACCACGTGAAACCAAAAGTATGAAGGTGAGCTTAGGAACAAAGAGAAAGAAAGGCCTTTACTGATTGTGTACTCAGTTCCAATGTGTGGGGGCTTCTCTTGTACTACCTAGCAATTAACTCAGTTCTCCATGGACACTGACCACGGGTCTACAATTCAATTCAATTCTGATATTATCTATTTGGAGATAGTTTCAGATTCTACAGGTTAAGGGTTCAGTCCCAGAGGAGTGTCCCACTTTGGTGGCCAAAGCAAGTTCAGGTGGTCATTTGTGTTTCTGAGGGCCCAGTTATAGATCATAGGTTCCAATGACCCCCTCCTTTCAGATTTGTTAGAGTCGCCCACAAAACTCAGAAAAACATTTTACTTACTAGATTTTTCACTTCAGTGTAAAAGGATATAACCCAAGAACAGCTAGATGAAAGAGATGCATAGGGATGGGACAGGACACGGAGTTCACCACTCTTCACCTGTTAATCATCCATAGGCAACCAATTCAATCTCCAGCTCCTCTCAGCTCCCTAGAGGTCAGGAGGTGGGACTCAAACTTCCACTCGTCCAATCACATGGTCAGTTTCCCTGGCAATCAATCCTAACATTAGGTACTTTTCAAAAGTCACCTCATTAATGTAAACTTAGGTGTAGTTGAAAGGGGTTTGTTATGAATATTAAAATACCATTGTCACTCTTACCACTTAGACAATTCCTAGAGTTTTGGAGCTTTGTGCCACAAACAAGGATGAAGATCTTCTGTAAGACCATCTAGTTCTAATTATAGATTGCTGCATCCATACTATGATCAAGGGACCCAAAGACAGCTAAATGATTTCAAGAATCTACATAGAGCCATGAACTGGAAGCCAAATGAGATGGACACCATATAGCAGAAGCAAATGGAGAAAATTTTCTTTTTAAAGATTTTGTTTATTTATTTGACAGAGAAAGAGAGATCACAAGTAGCCAGAAAGGCAGACACAGAGAGCTGGGAAGCAGGCTCCCTGCTGAGCAGAGAGCCCGATGCTGGGCTCAATCCCAGGACCCTGAGACCATGACCTGAACCGAAGGCAGATGCTTAACCTGCTGAGCCACCCAGGTGCCCCATAAATGGAGAAACTTATCCAGTGAACTGAAATTTAAAGTCAAACAAGAAGAAAACAACAGTTACCATTTGTTAAATTCCTACAATGTGTGTTGAACTGTGCTTGACAGTTCACACATATAACTCATTAAAGACCTATCATTTATCTACCTCTATTGAAGAAGAAATCATAGCTGGAGGGATTAGCAATCTGTTAAGCTCATACAGCTGAAAAGTACAATGGGTATTGATTCCAAGTATGCCTTCCAAATTCTGGCTTTTCCTATTCCAACATGTAGGTTAGTGATCAAATTCAGATCTTGTGTTATATAAAGAGTCATTAAGGACAACTTCTGTAACTGGGGACTAAAAGTTTAGGAAATATTTCTAGGCATGGCATGGTCTAGAAGGACATCAGAGGTCAGGCAGAGAGCCCTTTTATCACATGCCTAGGGACAACTGTAGTTAAGATTCCAAGAGAATGGCCAAGAACCAGGAATTTATAGGAGTTGAAGGAGCAGGATGGCAACAGACAGGAGGCAGAATGCAAATCCCAAGAGAGTTTGGTAGCTGAGGCAGCTTCAAAGGTTCTTGATGTCTCCCACTGAGGTAGGGACCAAACCTGAAATACAGTCTAGGACCTCAGGGCTCTTGTGTTGTACAATTTGAATAATAAACAATAACCACAATGTGTATATTCTACTTGTCGTAGAAGCAGAGTTAATGTGGATGCTAGTGTATGAACTGTTTTTATTTAAATCCTATGTATGTAAAGAAAATGGAAATTGTCCTACATTTAAATAATTAAAATAATTAAAAACAAATATAGAGATACATATGGGCAAGCATTATTAATTCTAAATCAAATGCCCTTGGGAGAGTAAATACTGCTTTGTCCTTCAGCAGCAAATGCATCTGAATGAAACAGAAAATGGTCTTCATAAAATTTGATGCTTAAAAACCTAGTACTTGTGATTCTGTTAGGATTTTATAAGCTTCTTTGGATTTCATTGTTGATATGAGGAGCATGGGGCAGCTATAAAATAATAAACAGGTATGAGTTTAGGTTTGGGAGTTTGGAAATTGTCCAATAACAAAATGCTTTACAAAAGACTTTTCTTCATTTTGTGAAACATTTCATTTCAGATAATTTAAGGCATAGAGATAAGCAATTCCTGGTTTTTCTTCTCTTTTGAGGTTAATAGATCTCTATCAGGTTGTGGGTCTCAGACTTCTGGAAAATGATTGTGCAATCCCTAACAGGCTATCAATATCTTATTTTCCATGTCTAATTTAGATAGATATATTCAATGTTCTTCAGCTGGAACAAAAGAGACAGAGGAGAGGGAATTTGCAAGCTCTAAATATGGCCAGAAGCCAGAGAAGGAAGAGACTAGGGCAGGTGCTGGGTGGTCCTCCAGCTAGCAATCCTTTGTGGGTACCTTCCGGCCACAAAAGGAGAACAAAAGGACAGAGAATTGGGATCCAGTTATTTCTTGGTGGAAGGTAATATTAGACACATGGAATGAAAGTTATGTGTGGATGCATAAATGTGTATGTAAATATACATAGCACCCCTTTTTTTGCTCTTAAAATCTTCATTTCCAAGCTATAGTTTATTGGGAGGTAAGTCATGACTAAATTTTTTATAGAGAACAATAAAAGTGTGAGAATAAGAAAAACTGAAAGAACATATGTTGTTTTCAAATTACACTTTGGTACCTTCCACTCTCTTTGTAACTTTACTTATATGTTTCACTGGAGATTATCAGATCAATCCACCAAATATAACAGGCTATTTTTCAAGGAGATGTGGAGGGGAAGGTATTTTTATTGTGGAGGACACGTATTGCATGGAACACTGGGTGTGGTGCATAAACAATGAATTTTGGAATGCTGAAAAAAAATAAAATTAAATAAAAAAAAAAAGCAGCTATCCATAGTGCTGGTACTGAATAGTTAGGTAGGAAATGTTCCATTTAAACTAAGCACAGCAACATGGTTTAAGAAGATAAAACTCATGAAAATTAAAAAAAAATTGTCCAGATAATGCACAGTGATATATCTCGCTGATGTATATATTTAGTTACTACTAAAGTGAATCCCTCCAATTAACTGAGTGGCTCATGCCATGTCTTTCCACTAAATAGAATATCTTGATCTCTCAATTCCAGATTTAAAAAAAAATCCAAATGATTAAAGTATGTAATCATTTATAGCTTTTTAAAAATAATATCCTTCTTTTGCATCTTACACAAAACAAGAAGTGAATATGTTCTGAAACAGCATTTTTCTAGGAAGGAATGCTTATTTTCCATAATAAACAAATACCACTGTAGACACAAATATTTTTTGCTACTTAAGATATATTTTTTTAAGTGCAATTCCCCAGCATTGAGACTTTAAGCAGTGTTTCTGTTAAAGACTAGTTCAAGTGCAGTAAAGTCTGAGAGAAAAATGCCACAGAATGAATGTTAATATATTTATATGTAGAGCTAATACATTTTTCATTTAACTACAGAGTAGAAGCTAATACATTTGTTAGTGAAACTAATACATTTTTCATTACTTAAATGCATAGTAGATGATTCCAGAGTCACCAATGAATTTACATGAGATCTTCCAAAGAACCTGAAAACAATTTAAGTCATTTTCCAACAACTATGTTTACCTCCTCATGATGGGAAATGATTGTAAGGGACAGGATATCATTTGAGAGTAGGTAAGCATTTCTTTATCTATATTATCAACAGTGTCTAAAGGTAAAGGCCCTTTATGGAAAAAAGTTTGTGTTTTCACCTTATTACCTTACTGTGAGTATATCCCATTTCTTTCTTTCATTTCCTGACAAGTGACAAAGCAGATGCTTTTTTCCTTTTACTCCTTCCTTACAGGGAGATAGATTTGAGGTCAAGAGCTAAAGATCAAATGACTCTCTGAATTAACCTCAGGCCAGCAAGTTTAAAACACAGTGCTTCTGTTTTCACGAAGACTTTTATAGGCAGCAGACTACTGTGATGGACAACATTTGGAGTTAGCCACTTTTATGACTGTATTATTAACACTACACAATAGAATCTTTGGAAAAATCCCCACCTAATTAAAAAAGATACACTAAATTTTCACAACAGGTTTGATGCTGAACTCAAGTTTGGCTTTCTGTATAAGCATGAGAAACAAACATATTTACGGGCACAAAGTTCACCAAGCTGAAATCCTTACGCTGGCTGTAACAAATGTGTCAACACATTTATTGACATCTCTGTGTATTAAATTTGTACGTGCAGCAGAATTTGGAGGTCGAACACTGAATGTAACCAGTGTGTTAAAGACACCTTGTTTGATAAAGGCAACATTTCTGATAAATCCAATGACTAGCAAGCAGGCTAGGGCACCTGACCACTCTGCAGAGTTCTGGAATGGAAGCACCAGTCTCATGCTGTTCTGTGTGACTAGCATTCCTGGATTAGTGTAATACAGCAGTTGGTACAGCTAAGGTTTGTATGACCAGACTCCTTTGTACAAACGGCTGACAGTTTCACTTTCTTAACTTGTTCTCTGGACTATGGAAAGAAAAAAACGTAGAAATGAATAATTTTGAAAAAGCAAGCGGATCATGATCTCAGGGTCCTGGGATCAAGCCCCGCATAGGGCTCTCTGCTCAGCAGGGAGCCTGCTTCTTCTTTCTCTTTCTTCCTCTTTCTCTCTCTGCCTGCCTTTCTGCCTACTTGTGATCTCTGTCTGTCAAATAAATAAATAAAATCTTAAAAAAAAAAAAGCAACCAGAAACAAAAGCCAGATACTGTACAGTGTTAAAGTCAACATAGTTCTTACTACTTGTAAGCTTCGGGTCATCAACACACACTGACTGTAAGGCAGGGTGGGTTGGTGGCTAAGAGCTTTTGTGATGTTTAAATCCCGATTTTTGACACTCCCTGGCAAAGTGACCTCTGGCAATTTCCTCAACTGTTTTGCTCCTCAGCTTTCTCATCTTTAAAATAAAGAGGATGATAACATATTTTGCTCAGTGTCATGAGAATTGTTACTCATAAGTGCATGCTGCCTAGTTGGTCCAGAGTAAGTGCTAAAAAAAAAAACCTTGAGAAGTTACTCTTATCACCACCTGGTATAAAGGTTTGAGATCACAGGTGAATTTAATTTACAGGAATTAAATTCCACCCCAACAGCGCACAGGGTGATCTTGCTCAGAAGGTTCTCAATGACTTTGTACACTGTGGTGAGTTTAAGAGTGGCATAAAACTGAAGTTCTTTGAGTAACCCTTGAGTTCTTTAGGCCATTCGACGCCATGCTGAGTCTGGTGTGTGAAAGGGCATTTAAAAAAAAAAAAAGATTTTATTTATTTATGAGAAAGAGAGAGAGAGAGAGAGAGAGGGCGCAAGCGCATGAGCAGGGGGGAGGGGCAGAGGGAGAAGCAGATTCCCCTCTGAGCTGGGAGCCCAGCTCCATCCCAGTACCCCAGGATCATGACCTGAGCTGAAGACTGACACTTAACCAAACTGAGACACTCAGACACCCCCTAAAGGGATATATTTTACATATAGCATGGCCCCTGAGCATAAGAAAAATACTTCATTTAATGTTCAATAGCAATTATTTCCCAGGGTTATGGGGAAATCCAGAAATGCTGGATTTAGTTAGAGGTAATACATCAGCCTCCAACACGGCCCTTTCCTAAGGTTGTGAAAAGTAATTTTGTCTCTGTATTGTTTTAAGATTTTATTTATTTATTAGAGAGGGAGAGGCAGAGGGAGAAGCAGGGTCCCTACTGAGTCTGATGTGGAGCTTGAGCTCAGGACCCTGGGATCATGACCTGAACCAAAGACAGACGCTTAAGGACTGGCCACCCTGGGTACCCCCTGTTTTCAAAAATGAAACTGAATGAGATCATAACTGCACTGTGTAGGAAATGTACCTGATAACTACTAGGGGAATTAAAAAGTAATGAAACATAGTCTCTTTTATGAGATTACAGGTTAGGAGAGAAGGTAAACATAATGCAGGTGAACAAGAATGAAATGATTTTTCAATACAGCACAAAGTTTCGATTCTTGCACATTTGGTTTGAATTGTATTTTCTCTAGTGCATCTTAGTTAAGTTTCCTCAGATTAAAAAAAGTATAAAAATTGGAGTACTTATTTGTGAATCCCTTAATATAGTGCCTGCAACATTATGAAAACTATGGTTAAGTCACCAAAACCAGTATAAGAATCAGATAGTAAAGATGAGTGACCAACCTCAGGCTCTGGAAGACTGACAGGTCTTCTATTGTACAAGGTAACTGTTAGGGTATTTTGTATATACTTGATTATATATTGTTTTCAGTGTCAAATTTGCTTCCTTCTTACAGTGCATACAAACATCTAAGTAACCTCTGGAGGCTACTACATTTGTAAGGTTCACTGACAGAAGCATTCTGCTAACTGCATTTTGCTATTACATAATAAATGAAGTTTTTCAAAACTAAGTAATCATCGCAATAACCCATCATACTGTATGGATTTTAAACTTAGAGTAACTGTTTGTCTTTTTTTTTCTTTCCCCTAAGCTAATTTCCTGACCTAGTAACATTACCTTTCTAACAGTCAGTAGTAACAGATGTAGAAATAAAGCCTCAAACTCTGCACATGAGCCATTACTCTCAGAAAATAATGTCAATACTTAATTAATTTCTGGAGAAGAAATTAAAACCATTACCTGATAATACTACTACACCCACATCAGCCAATATGAATGAAATCTGATGGGAATGAGGAAAAAAAAAAAAAGCAACAACAAAAAACCACCTTTTATAACTTGATTAATCCATAATAAGCACACACATATACACACACACAAACATGTGTACACACATTCCTCAATAAATACAGATAAACTCATTTAACAAAGAAAAGATTTCACAATATAAAGTATACTTTCTCTGCATTACTTATGATTTATATAGTAGTAAGGTATAGGGATGTGTTGGGTCTATCAGGCAAAGAGCTCAGTATATAGCATAGGTCAGCAAACACTTTTCTCACAGTAAGTATTTTATAGATAATAAATGTTTTAGTAACATACAAATATATTAAGAACACATATTTTAGGTCATATGGTCATTTTTCTTCTGTAATGTCTCAATTCTGTCACTGTATAGTATAATAGCAGCCATAGAAAACATAAACTGATGTGTATAGTGTTGTTCCAATAAAACTTTATCGATAAAATCTGGTGGTGGGCCACATTTGGCCCAAGGCTCTAGTTTGTCCATCCCGGGTAAACATAAAAGATAAATTACCAAAAGGCAAAAGTTATCTTAAAGAGAAACACAGGGGAAAATCTCATATTGAATATTTTAGGGGAATGGAGGTTTCCATAAATAACTATGAGTTTATAGCATAAGCTAATGCCAGTGTATCATAGGTCTGTGTAAAAATCCATAAGTTCATCCTTTAGGAACAGAACAAAGAAGCAAAGAAAAATCATAGCATCAGCTCAAGCAGGCATCAAATACTATAGAGTTCATTGGTTTGCAGAATGACAAAAACCAAGAGGCATATTTCAGGCATAAAGGAAGTATGAATGGTATCAGACCAAGGAGGCTGACATAATAATCTGGACCTTCTGCTTTCTTTTTTAAACTTACAAAGTTTTATGACCAGCCTTCCAGGCTGGAGTGCCTACAGTGAGGCCCAGAAGACAATTTGTGAACCTAGAATGGAAAGAACTACGGTTAAAGGTTTTTATTAGAAGAAAGAAAATATAATCCAGAGGTTAAGCAGTGATACCCTGTCCTGAGAAAATGGAGTACTTAAAAACTATTTGTTTTCAAATTAGATATTATACTAGTCTGTTAGAACCACCATTACAAAAATATCACAGACTGTGTGACTTAAACAACAGAAATGTATTTTCTCATAGTTCAGGAGGCTGGAAATTCATGAACTTCAACCACCTTTCTAAAGACCCTATCTCCAAACACGGTCATATTAAGAGTTGAGACTCCAATGTGAAGGGTGGGAGGGGGTGCACAATTCAGTCTATAAAAGACTCCTATTTCAGTTACATTTCTTTCTTTCTTGTTTTTTTTTTAAACCTTGTTAAGTAATCTCTACACCCAATGTGGGGCTCGAACTCACAATCCTAAGATCAGAAGTCACATACTCCACTGACTGAGCCAGCCAGGTGCCCCCAATTACATTTTGTAAACACATAATTTCATTATTGCCAATGATAATTGATTGAATTAAATTGTGCTGAAGGCCTACCACATCAGTAGTTGGATTCTTAGACTAATGGATACACAATTGGGGAATATTTTCTCAGAAAAATTATATTTTGAGTTTAAAAAAATATTTTTTTATTTCATCTAGTTCCAAATGATCACAACCTAGATAAAATATTTTGTGATTTTTTTTTTTAAATAAAACTTTTTGGTATGACCAACTGTGAATTACCACAAGATTAGCTTCCCTTTAATAAGACAGTTACCACTCTCTACAAATCAGACATGGAACTACAGGTTAAAGATGTTCAACTGATTTTTCAAGACTCAGAACTGATTTCTTTCCAGTTTGGAAGAATAGAGAGCCTTGTTCTCATTTCACTTACACTGATAAAGGCAACTAGGGGGGAAAAAATCCCACTTCATCGTTGCCTACTGATGGCAATCAGAGAAATTTGGAAATCTCTCGATAGTCACTTAGATTGGCACAAAACCACATCAGATAACCACTGCATTCTATCTGGAGTGGAAAATATTCTCATAAATCAAACCTTTTAAAGACTTTCTTCTTCTTCTTTTTTTTTTTTTTGCCTAAGATCACAGCATTGCAAAACAGCAAAGTTAGTCTGTGGAGCCATTTCTCTTAAGGTGTCCTACTCCCACTCCCAAATGTGCAGTGGTGGCCTGTCCTCTCTGCTTCTCTGTGAGAATGACTGCTTCCTACCTGCTGCTCACAATCTCATTCTTCTTTTCCAAATTCCCCTTCATCTAGGCTATTTTTTTTAAATATTTTATTTATTTATTTGACAGGGAGAGATCATAAGCAGATAGAGAGGCAGGCAGAGAGAGAGAGAGGGAAGCAGGCTCCCTGCTGAGCAGAGAGCCCGACGCGGGACTCGATCCCAGGACCCTGAGATCATGACCTGAGCCGAAGGCAGCTGCTTAACCCACTGAGCCACCCAGGCGCCCCTAGGCTATTACTTTAGAAAGCAGCTGATAAACTAATTCTTGCTAAAAGGAGTACTGCTGATCTAAACCTTCTTAACATGCCGAGTTTCCTCAAGGCACATGTGCACGCACCCCACCCCCCACACACACATTTTAACAGGGGTGCTGGGTAGAACAAGGGTGAACAAAAAAGTATGCACTAGGTCAAAGGAAGAGAGACTTCTAGCTACAAAAGCCATTTCAGCCAACTCTCAAATTACACCACAAAGCAAATCCCTAATAAATGCAAATGTAAAAGTGTCACATCCAGGATAATTCAACGATGACAGAAAACTTGACAACTACAACTTTTATGATTTGAAGGAGAGATACTTGGTGATATAATAAAAACTAAATATCTTCAATTAAAGTCTGCAAGATGTTCATTAAGCTCTTAATCTTATGATTCATAATAAATTCATTTTAATTAGTAAACTGTGATTATTTCTGAAAATGAAAAAAAAAAAATACATGACGGCTACAGGCAACATCACTCATATGGATGACAGACCCTGTTGGCAAACAAAACCTATGGCTACCCTAATGTCAACAGATTAAAGAAAAAAGATTGAACATACTTTTTTTTTTTTAAAGATTTTATTTATTTATTTGACAGAGAGAAATCACAACTAGGCAGAGAGGCAGGCAGAGAGAGAGGAGGAAGCAGGCTCCCTGCGGAGCAGAGAGCCCGATGCGGGGCTCGATCCCAGGACCCTGAGATCATGACCTGAGCCGAAGGCAGCGGCTTAATCCACTGAGCCACCCAGGAGCCCCAAGATTGAACATACTTAAGCAAAATGACAGCTTAATGAAATCATAAGCTAGGAAAGACGCATAAGTTGTTAGACTTAGTAGAATCCAAGTCAGAACCGAATACCTCCTAATTTCATGCAAAACACATTTTTAAACTACTGACTACGCACAAACTCTGTAAGAAGAGTTGCAACAACATACAAAGATGCCATATACATAGTTCTTGCCCTTAAAGTAGGGTGTTCTAGCTGCCTTGTGTTTAGTATGGCAAGTCCTGCAAACTCAGAAGCTCCCCAACCTCAGGCAAACCAGGATCGTGGATCCCACTTCAACAGTATGTTCAGACTAGTGGGAAGGTGGGGCACAAACCCCATTATATAAGTAGATAAGCAGAGTGGGGGAGCGGGGACCAAGTATAGACTGATTAGGAATGTATCAAATACTTGGGGCACCTGGGTGGCTCAGTGTATTAAGCCGCTGCCTTCGGCTCAGGTCATGATCTCAGGGTCCTGGGATCGAGCCCGGCATCCAGCTCTCTGCTCCGCAGGGGGCCTGCTTCCTCCTCTCTCTCTGCCTGCCTCTCTGCCTACTTGTGATCTCTCTCTCTGTCAAATAAATAAATAAAAAATCTTTAAAAAAAAAAAAGGAATGTATCAAATACTAAGATGATAAACTGAAACACAGATACAGTTTAAGTATTATCTTTGAATTACTTCCTAGAGATGAGATAAATGTGAGAAGTGCATAGTAAATGTGAAAAGTAGAATGCCAGACACCTTGCTTACTTCTTGTAACAATATTTATATCTCTATTATCTAGGACACTTGAATGAAAAGGTTAGATTGAAGTTGAACACCAAAGGAATATGAAAATTTTATTTACTAAAGACTGTCTTAATAATCTGGGTAATCACACACAATTTCCCAGTGTAGCCATACACGGAAAATGTAAAAAGAACCATTTCCAAGCCAAGCCAACTCTTCCCTCTTCTTTTGGGTTATTATTTGCCCTCTTCAGTGATGCAATGGTTTTTGTTTCATCCATTTTATTGTCAGGGAGAGTGGACTACAATTTTCTATATAAGACAGAAAGCATAATCATAAGGGAAAAGCTTAAGAGGTGCCAACATACTAAAATTAAGTACGTCTGCTACTCAAAAGATTCCAAATAAGTAAAAAGACAAGCAACCAACTGGGAGAAAAAAGAAAAGAAAAAAAATATATATGAAGGATAGTATACAGAATATACTGAATTTCTTCAAACTAAGAAGAGTACAAACAATCCTGATGAAAACTGTCAAATGATGTGAACAAGCAATTCACAGAAGAGAAATGGATGGTCAATAAAGCCTTGAAAATAAAAACTGCAAAATAAAATCACATTGAGATAGCATTTCAAATTCGACAGATTGTCAACATGCAGAAGTCTGACAATATCAAATGTTGGCATGAATGTGAAGGAACTGATACAATTAGACACTGCTGGTAGGAATGTAAATTGGAATAGTTCTTTGAAAAACAACTTTGAATTATCTGGTGAAGCTGAGGATACTCACAACATAATGATTCTTTTTTTAGAGTCAGGGAACATGTTTAACAACAGTCATGACAGTATTACTGATAGTAGAAAAACGGGGAATCAATAGTAAACAAATAATAAATTGTGGTAGTTACATTTAGTGAAAAATGAAAGAAAGGGGAAGAAAATAAAATGAATGATAGCCAGTTGTAATGACATGGATGAATCTCAGGAACTTAAATTGGGTGAAAAAAGCAAGGCATACGTTTCAATAGGACATCATATAAAGTTTATATTTATTAGGAGATATATGGGATAAAACTAGAAAAATAAGCAATGAATAGTGAACAAAATTCAGGATAATGGTTACATCTGAGGGGAGGAGACCCTGGGGTCATAGAGCATTCTGAGAAATTCAAAGTTAATGGTAATGATGTCATTAGCATATGTTACATTGTTATTCTCTCTACCTTACACATACCTTATAAGTATTCCTGTATATTGACCCAGTTTTACTGAAACTAATTCTAAAATAGAATGTAGTCTCATTATATGGTAAGCCATGACACGCTACTATGCCATACCCTAGTACTCTGAATGCTAGAAGTTTTGTTCTTAAGGCATCCATCTATCCAGTTGAAGTGCATGGGTTTTTAGGGGCTTGTTACATCTTTGGAGACTGAAGATGGTGGTGGGCCATAATTCTTACTAAACACAGAATTATAGTACTGAAAATAATACTGATGATTGTGTTTTAAATACTTAAACTGTATTTATAACTATTTATTTATTTAATTTAAATTCAATTAGCCAAAGTATACTACATTATTAGTTTTTGATATAATATTCAATGATTCATTAGTTGAATATAACACCCAGTGTTTTAATGTTCTATGTGCATTCTTTAATTTAGCCCTCTCTGGATCTCTGTAAGGTAGGTATTGCTATTCCCATTTTTATAGATGAAAACACTGAGGATCAGAAAGGTAAAATGGCATCACATATCTAATGAATCGTGTAGCTAAACTTGATCCAAGGATTCCAGTTCGAGAGACAGGACTCTTAATCACAGTGTAAGCCATATCTATACAATAAAGGTAAAGGTCAGTAGGGGAATGGGTTAGTATGGTTAGTCTGAAAATCATGCCATGTTCCTGGGTTGGCACGGGAGTGCAAAGTTTGGCATGTCAATGGAAGGCACTACCCCACAAATTAATCTTTATTCATGGTAGATCCTGACTTGTGGCAACATATACATAATGAATATATCAAAGTACAACTTTTGTTGTTTGCTTCCTCAAATAATTTTTAAGAGTTAAATCCTCAAGAATCCAGACCTTATCTACCATTAACAACATCTCCTTCAAGAGTTCATAGCTTTTTTGTGCCATGGATCTTTTTGATACCCTGGTGAAACCTATATATGCTTTCTCAGAATAATACATTTTAGGCATAAAATAACACGCACAGAACTATAAATATTAAAATATGATTACAAAAACATTTTAGGGACATCTGTGTGGCTCAGTTGATTAAATGTCTGACTCTTGATCTCAGGGTCATGAGATACAGCCCTATGTACTAGGCTCTGTGCTCAGCAGGGTATCTGCTTGAGATTCTCTTCCTCTCCCTCTGCCCCTCCCCCCTGCACACACATGCACTCTCTCTCTTTCTAAAATAAAGTAAATGAATAAAATATCTTAAAATTTTTTTAAACTTTCATGGTGAAATAATATATCTATTTCTAGTAGCAAGCATAATAACTAGTGAAATTTCAAAGTAATGAATGCATAATCAATGTTTTGAGATATTTGTAATTACTCTCAATACAATATAAATAAATCACTGATTTCTACTAGTTGTAAAACCACAGTAAGAGATCATAATTCCATTATCATCATCTACCCTGCATAATGAAAGGAACTGCTAAATTTCAGTTAAAGGTTAATGAACATGGACTTGAATGTTTATATTATTTTTTTATTTTTAAACTTGTGTGTACTGGGTTAGAATCCTGGATATCCTATATGTGAGTGTGCTTCTCCATGCTCATGTCCCTTTGACTGATCCAGTTTTCCCAGGGAGGGACACTCCTCTCCTCTCTTTGCCGTTTCATTCAGGCTGAAACAGATACCACTGTTTTTCACTCTGTATTCCCAAGCCCTATGATGTATCCAAGCTACCGTGTTACTGCAGTAGTTCCTAGACTTGCTCTTTCACCAGGGAGCAGTTTTATGATTCATCATTCACGCCACACAGCTCTCTCTCCTAATATATGTTTGACAAAAGGCAGAGCACTTTGGGAACTAGCATTCATCATGCTTGTTTGCACAAACCTGATTTATGTTTACCTATCCCCTGACCTCTCCCGCCCCCCTTCTGTCTAGATTCCAGTCAGAAGCTCCACAGTAACAGCTAAATATCATCCCAAAGCCTTGGTAAAACGGCCGTATGGTCAGAGAAGGATTAATAGCACACCATAAGAATATCTGTGCAGTGATCCATAAAACTCAGAAATGACTACAGAGTTTCAGGACGAAGAGTTAAAATGACAAACATACATGGACCATGAACGGGCAAAACAAGGGGGTAGAAAATCAGAAAGGAAAACATGAGAATAAAAATGAAAATAAAAGAGACTTCATCACCAAAAATAATCCTTCATGAAGCTAACATTCAGTATTTACAAACCCACCAGAATATCAACCTTGACTAAGGTGAAGATGAAGGGATGTTGTCATATTTGGGTAAGCAGAGAAGTAGCTTTTTATAATGTTCTGCACTGTTTTTTCAAGGTGAAAGAAAATCTGCCCTCCAAAACACAGCATGGATCTTTAATTTCACTCATTCCTTTGCAGGTAACTCTCTGATGGCTACATAACAATTACTTTACTATGTGTAAGTGTAGACATGATACGGGGGAATTCAAGGAAAAACAGTTACAACAACATCGATGGAGTAGGCGGTATTATGCTAAGTGAAATAAGTTAGACTGAGGAAGACAAATATCATATGACTTCATTCACACATGGAATCTAAAAAAAACAAATCAACTAACAAACAAAAAGCAGAATCAGACCTATAAATACAGAGAACAAACTGTCGGTTGCCAGAGGTGAGGGGTTTAGGACATGGGCAAAATAGGTGAAGGGAAATGGGAGGTATAGGCTTCCAGTCAGGGAATGAGTACGTCACCAGAATAAAAGATGCAGCATAGGGAATACAGTAATGATAACTGTGACTGCATTGTATGGTGACAGATGGTAGCTACACTTGTGGTGAGTATAGTGAAATATAGAGAAGTTGAATTATTATGTTGCTGATATTAATTTAACATTGTACATCAACTATATTCAAATAAAAATAAAAAACAACAAAAAACAGCCAAATACACATCCCACTTATCCTCAGATGACCTACTTTTCCCACTAGGATATCCAATCCTTAAGAGCCCTGGTTTTGGAGTCAGAGTGCACTGGGTTCAAAATTTTAGCTTTTCCATTGTACCTCTGTGATCTTGGCTGAGATATTGAGCTTCTAAAAGTTCATCCATAAATAGATATATCGAATTTCCTCCTTCATGTTTGGTTTGGAATGGACTATCTTAAGATAATGTATAAAAGGGATTTCACATAGGGTCTGGCATATATGAAAACATTCAATAAACAGTAATAATTATATTAATATTATTTGTCCATAATTGCTTACATGTTCTGGGTTTTACAGCCATCTCCTTTACTTCAAAATTTATTTGTCCTACATCTATAACTATGTCTATACTCTCAAAATCAGAACTAACAGGGGTGCCTGGGTGGCTCAGTTTGCTAAGCGTCTGACTCTTGGTTCTGGCTCAGATTGTGATCTCAGCTTTGTGGGACCGACCCCACATCAAAACCCCCATCAGGCACCCGGTTCAGTGTAAAGTCTGCTTGAGAGTCTCTCTTTCCCTCTCCCTCTCCTTTCACTTGTGCACCCTCTCTCTAATACATAAAATCTTAAAAAAATTAGAATAAATAACTTTCCTAATATAGTAAGTCACACTAACAGAATGTCTTTCAAAAGATACGTTTTTGAGATTATCACCTTTCTGTGACACCCAGGACAGCTCACTGAATATCTGCATAAAGACTGTTAGTTACATGAAACTAATATCACAGATCTTTAGTGATCAGCAACTTTATTCACCGTCAGTCCCGTAACTGCTGTGGTATTGCTACAATAGGAATATTATGTTTATTGCAGCTAAGTGTCTCACTGTGCCACCCTGGCTGAATGAAGTCCTTATCTTCTGTCCAATGAGGTCTACTTTTTCCAGACTCCCATCTGTAAGTTATTCTTTTCTACCAAAAAGATGATAAGCATACAATCCCCTCCTACAGCGACAGTGAGTAGACAACAGAGAGTAAAAAGCAGAACCTTGAATCAGTAAAGTAAAAGGCAAACAGGCAGAGCAAGAGCAGATTTAGGGAAGGGGTATTTTCTAGTAATTAGGGCTCAGATGAAACCCAAAGTGTCTCATTACTGTCTCTCACATAGGATCCCTAAATGGGGTCTTCGTGCATTTAAACACACAGCAAGTTTGCAATTTCGCAGAGCACGATATGGGTATCTAGAAGCAACAAGGCAGCCCATAATGGTCTAGATCAAATCTCATGCAGGGCACATAAAGGGTGCCTGGGAAGACACTGACCTTCTGAGAAGTCATGTCTGAACAAGAATCATTCCCTTGGCCATACCAGCTTCAGGTTCTCGAAAACTCTTCCATGAAGGGAGAGTTTGTCACAAGTTAGTTGCCTATAATGTTGACTCAAGTTAAGAGGATATAAACTGTATTTGGTTCTGCTCCATCAGGTTCCTTAAGTTGGTCTCCACTTAAAATTTGTGTGTTTTTAATAAAATGTAAGTTAAGAACTCCCCAGGTGTTTTTACAGTTACTGGAATAGAGTGAAACACATCTGAGAATGGCAGTAAGAATTCTGGTGAGGAGGATAGGCAGGACAGAATGTTCTCTTCCAGAATGTTCTTAGGCAGACTCAGTCTAGTTCCCATTCCTTATGTTATACTTTAATATGCGTTGGTGATGATGATGAGGAGGAGGAGCAGAAGAGAATAGGGAATTGCTGACATTTACTCAAAACATTCAGTGTGTCCAACAACACGTCAAAATTTTCCACTTTTCTTATTTAATTTTCCAAACAACCTTATATTCCAGATACCATCTTTATTATTTCATTTCATGAATGTTAAACTTATGATTCAGTAGGTTCCAGGAGGGACCCAAGTTCAAATATATACTTTTAGGATGCCAAGTCATTCCTACTTCATGTTTAGATTTGTTTTCTTAAAACATAAGTCTCTTTTTGTTGAACATCCAGGAAAGGACAGACATGAGCAAGGAAAGGGGCCCCAAAAGATAAAAACATGTCTAACCACTCTTAATTTTTAAGAGAGGTGTTTTGGAGTTGAAGTGCATTCTTTCAAAGAAGGGATGATGATGTAGACCAATTACAGAAGCTAGTGATATGCATATTTCTTTGTCAGTGAGGCTGTTAGATTTCCTAAATCCTATTTATCCTATGCACAAGGGCATCCTCGAGTAAACAGATTTTTCATTTAGATCCAAGCAATTATAAGTGATTATATTTAATCTGTAGCAATATTTATTTTATATAGGTAAATTTTTTATCAGTGGCATAAAAGGATAAGCTTATTGTTTTAGCTCATGTGTTTGTAGCTTAGATTTCTAGGGATCCTCAATAAATCAATAACTATCTTACATTCAAAACTACTTTCTGCATCACCAGAGCAGTTCAGCTAAAGTTGTATTAAGTGAAAAGTAAAATTTGATTTCATATAGTAGAGTGTTGCCCTGCTTTCAATTATTCAATGTTAATACACCCAAATGAGTGACTGGCTTATTTCTAATTTTCAAAGCTCTCCAGGGACTGGGATAGACAACATACTACTATTTGAGTACACATTTGGAAGAATACTCATGCTAAGGACAAAAAAGCAACGGGTACAGAAACGGGGGCATAGTCTCTATCACAGGAAAAACAGATTCCAAAACTGAAAGGGTTAAAGTCATAAGCTCTGAGTGCCACCAAGAAAATGAATGTCTTTTGGACAGAGAAGATCTAAGCAGTTGCATCCGTGGTAAACTGTCTATGTCTCATCAATACAAAAAACATTTCAAGGAAAAAGCATGTGCTATCTCATATTCTTCATGAGGAAAATAAAAGAGTTCTCTGTAAGGATGTAAAAAAAAAAAGAAAGAAAGAAAACTGAAATGTGCTGCCTGAGACCCTAAAAATAGATTCAACAGGTCTTGCCCCTTCTTTTATTCCTTAACTAAGTAGTCAAACTGACATCAATCATTTTACAGCTGTGACCTGATGACCATCCTTTGTTTCTCATACACAATTCTGAAAGATTTTAAGAGATAATAGAAACAGAAATAAAGGTATACAGGGGATGATGCAAATGTTTTCCCATAAGTGAATGATGAAATGTTCTCTATCAATTCCTCAAGCTATTCATTTGAAAATATTTATTCCCAATGTTGTTTCTATGTTTCATCTGTGCATATGAATCAATATATATATTGCTAGCAGGGGAAACCCCACACTGGTGTTTTTATTCACCTACGGCTGATAGCAAGAGCCCAACGGAAGGTTACGCATCATATTTGATCTTGATGACAACTTTTTACTCTTTACTTTCTCACATATTTAATGTAACCTTTTGAGTTGACAGAAAGTATATTAAATGATACTGAAGATACAAAACAAAAAGATGTGGTCCCTGTCATTAAGGAGCTTACAATTTATGAGGGAGAGTCAGATGATAGGAACCCCCGGGGCTACCATCTTGTTACTGTGAAGACATGAAAGAGATGCCAGGTCAGCCAAGAAAGGCCTTCCCTGTTTTATAGATAACAGGTTCACTAAGCCTAAATAATTTGCCAAGTGACTATAATTACGTGAGAAGAGTTATTTCTACCCTAAATCTTCAGATTCCAAATACATTATTCTTCACATAACACTACACTGTCAATGTGTCTGAAAATATCTCCTAGTTTTGTTTTTTTTTAAAGATTTTATTTATTTGAGATACAGAGGGAGAGAAAGAGAGAGCAAGAGCAGAGAGGGGGGCAAAGGGAGAGGGAGAAGCAGACTTCCAGCCAAGCAGGGAGCCAGACATGGGGCTTGATCCCAGGAGCCTGGGATCGTGATGTGAGTTGAAGGCAGACGCTTAACCGACTGAGCCACCAAGGTGACTCTATCTCCTACTATTTTTTAATTTTTAAAAAAGATTTTATTTATTTATTTGACAGAGAGAGAGATATCACAAGTAGGCAGAGAGGCAGGCAAAGAGAGAGGGGGAAGCAGGCTCCCTGCTGAGCAGAGAGCCTTATTCGGGGCTCTACCCCAGGACCCTGAGATCATGACCTGAGCCTAAGGCAGAGGCTTAACCCATTGAGCCCTGACCTATCTCCTAATTTTAAAAGAAGTATTTCAGAACATATTCTGATCTTTTTTTAATTATTAGGTTGGGACTACCGCATGAAACTTTGTTGGGTCTTACGGGTGTCAAACAATTGAAGCTATATGATATAAGCAATGTTAATAATCAAAATTTCTAGTAGGAGATACTAAGTAAGAGCAAGAATTCCAATCTCACTGTCTACGTTCATCATTCTAGCTCTGCGGCTTACTATCTTGAGCACCTTGAGAAAATTACTTAATTCCACTGTGCCTTAGTTTCAAGTTTGTGGAATGGGAGCAGTATAAATGCCTATATTCCATAAGCTGTTGTAAAAATTAAAGAAAAAGACATATAGCTTTGAAAAGTTTCTGGAACAGAGAAAGTGATGAGTGAGGGTATTATGATTATCACTTGATACTTTGAGGTAGAAAACTACTACCTATTTTTTTACAATAAAAAAAATTCATATTATGTGTTCAATATGACACATATTTTTGATAGGCAAACTTACCTAAATCTCAAATATAAGTATTTGCCCACTTCTTAAGCAACTCTTTGAAAATGATGTTATCTCAACAAAGAGATTACAACTGAGAAGAAATGAGAACATTATCATTATGAAAAAATACTTATATTTCTTGTAATAACCATGCAAGTATGATCTGTAGAAAGAAAAAAAAAGTACCCTAAAGAACTAGGATTCCTAATTTTTGCCAAATACTGTAATACAGGAAAACTTGTACTTAAATATTATATAAAAATAATTAATCCCAATGTTTGAGTCATCCTGCCTACATTCCTGTTTTTGATGTTGCCTTTAGCTGACTCATGGAAATATTTCAGAACAAGAAGCAAAGCCATACCTATTCTTTTATAGGCCATTCCTAAAGGTTAAATTTATCTCAGCTTCCCTGCAAGCTAAGTTTGAGACCATCATAGATAAATCTGCCAAACTTTAAAATTTCATTGATTCTAGTTATATTTTGGTGATGATTATACAACTCTATACATTTACTAAAAGATTTTTAAATTTCACATTCAAAAAAAGCGAATTTTACAGTATGTAAATTATGCTTTAATAAAAGTGCTTTAAAATTCACTTGTTCTTTCAGCAGGTTTAAAAAATTTTGTAGATGGGGCGCTTGGGTGGCTCAGTGGGTTAAAGCCTCTGCCTTCGGCTCAGGTCATGATCCCAGGGTCCTGGGATGGAGCCCCGCATCAGGCTCTCTGCTCCGTAGGGAGCCTGCTTCCTCCTCTCTCTCTGCCTGCCTCTCTGCCTAGTTGTGATTTCTCTCTGTCAAATAAATTTAAAAAAATAAAATAAAATAAAGAATTGTTAAAATTTTTGTAGATGGAATTAAGCCAGCCCTCTAAGTTTATTATTTTGGGGGTAAAATGGTTCATGAACTTCATTCTACTATCTTTATCTAAGAGAAATCTCAACAATTTAGATAACAGAGTTTTAAAAATGCCAAGTGCTTTTAAGACACTGAAATCCCTCGGGGAGCCTGGGTGGCTCAGTCAGTTAAGCCCCTGCCTGCAATTCAGGTTAAGCTCAGCAGGGAGTCAGCTTCTTTCTCTACCTCTGCCCTTCCCCTGCTCATGACCTCACTCACTCTCTCAAAGAAATAAAATCTTTAAAAAAATATACTGAAATCCCTCTACCTACCTTAAAATAGATAGGGGCTTTAAACATGTGCAGACCTGAAAATGATCTGGGGGAATTTAGGCACAAACAGATTAAAGATTCTTTCATATGATCACTGACACCTGCAAGGTTTAATTAAGCTGAAAGTCACCAACTTCTGCTCAAAATGCTGACTAGTGGCTTGTTAATTAGTTGCTTTTTTCATTGATTAGCAAGTTATACAATACTCTGTTATAAATGGCTGTAATGCTTGCCTTGTTTCAGAGCTTAATTAATATGATATAGACTATTTAACAACTGTGTCCTTGTTTGATTTATGAAGCAAAAGCAGATAGTTTTATTGCTAACCCAAAACAGGGATGTACAAAAACACATTTTCAAAGCAAGCTAAAGCTGATCATATAAAACTTTCTTTGTCTTTCAGGGAAACTTTGATGAAATGAGCCATCACTGCTTGTCATGAGCAATCAATTAATTTCTCAGAAATCATGTTGTCAACAAATTTTCAAGACAAATGTTTCAATATGTAAGCACCCATCAATTTTCAGTTATCCAAATTATACTTTAGAACATTCTGTGGAAGTAATTAAAATAATTGTGTGGGCACTTCTCTGCTTTCTTACTTGCAGAAGCCTCCTAAATCTATTATCTCCAGACCCTGTCTCTTCTTGGAACTTGAGGCTGATATATTCTACTGCTTACCTGACATTTCCATTAGGATGCCCAACACCCATCTCTAACTTAACAGGGCTAAAACAGAACTCATGCTTCTGCCTGCCTCCTTTCCTCAACAGTCCTGCTTCCTACCCATCCTGGAATAATTCTTCTACCTATTCTGTAGCCTAGGCCAAACATCTAGAAGTAATCCTTTTGCTCTCATTTTTCCATTTCTCACATTTCTCCAAACATGTTGAATCTGTACATATTTTGTACATTTCACCACTACTACCTTGTTTTTCCCACCATTTGTCACCTCAGCAACAGTCTCCTAATTGTACTTCAATTGCTTTCCTACAATGCTGTCCCCATACCACATCCAGTATGTTATGTTGTCACTACTCCTAGGGTTCCATTGGCTTCCAGTTATGTTTGAAATGAATACTAATCTTTCTGCATTTGACTGCACAATTCCACATGATCTGGTCCCTGTAGACCTCTGATCTCACCCCCTCTCTCCCCTTTGCTTGCTTGTGTCTTAAGCTCATTCTCACCTGAAGGTCTTTGTACCAGTTATTTCCAAAGCTTAGCCTAGACTTCCCTGGAGTTCCATATGCTGGCTCCTTGTTTTCATTTTCCGTTCATTTAGATTCCAGCTTAAATGCCGCTTCTTCAGAGAGGACTTCCTTGACCCCTGAAGATAGGCACCTGCTTGCCTGCTATCACAGTGCTTTTCACTATATCACTTTATAGTTTTTTTTTTTTTGGTTTTGTTTTGTTTTTGTTAACATACCTGGTTATTTTTTCTGTCCATAGTAGAATGTAAACTCTTTAAGAACAGGTGCCTTAGGGCACCTGGCTGGCTCAGTGGGTTAAAGCCTCCGACTTCAGCTCAGGCCATGATCTCAGGGTCCTGAGATCAAGCCCTGCATCCGGCTTTCTGCTCAGTGGGGAGCCTGCTTCTCCCTCTCCCTCTCTGCCTGCCTCTCTGCCTACTTGTGATCTGTCAAATAAATAAATAAAATCTTAAAAAAAAAAAAGAAAAAGAACAGGTACCTTATTGGGGAGCCTAGGTGGTTAATTCAGTTAAGTATCCAACTCTTGGTTTCCACTCAGGCCATGATCTCAAGGTAGTGGGATAGAGCCTCACGTGCGCTTTGCTTTCAGTGCGGAGTCTACTTCAGATTCTTTCTCCTCTTCCCTCTGCTCCTGCCCACTTGTACTCTCTGTCTCACTCTTTCAAATAAATAAATAAAATGTGTAGAAGAAAAAAAAAAGAACATGTAGCTTACCTATCCCATTCTTTGATCTACCCAAATTGGTTAAAACAGGGGCAAGCACATAGGAGGTACTCAGTATTTTTTTGTCGAATGTCTAAGTGTCTGCATAGATTTGGAGAGGTTTCTTCAGTGGAGAGTTACCCTATATTCGTTTTCTTCTTAAAAATAAATAAATAAATAAATAAACAAAACTCCAAAACATGTAAGTTGTTGATTAAATTTATATAACAGCAAACCAGATTCTCCATTTACCTTTAAGAAAACTAAGGGGAATATTGGTGTTTTGGTTGAGTCTCAACTTACATGCTAAGATTGTATTCTAGCATGAATCCTACTGCCAAAGCATGAGTTTAAAATTACCCCTACAAAAAGTTTTTCTATTGCCCATTAAGTATAAAGCACATGTTCTTTTGTACATAAAGTAATATAAATGTGAAATAGAAATAGTGTTTTCCACTATATTAATGAAATACTACAGACCCTATTTGCCTACCTGATCATTATTCACTCCATTTCCTTTTTTCTAACAGAAACCAGTATTTTCCTGCGGTTGGCCCTATGCATCAGAGAATATGGGCCCATTGCCAAGTCAATGGTTATTGTGGCTGATCTAACCAAATCATTTTCCTTGCCAGGGCCTGCTTTGGTATGTGATACAATTATGGCCAAAAAGAAGTGAATAGAAGTAGGCTAGGGAAAGACATCATCACTAATAAAAATAGGAATCCAGTTCCAATAGGAATTGGAACTTTTTCCACTGGGCCTGAAATCTCCACGTGAGCTTAAAACTTTGGCAGTCCTTTTTCTTTCTTTTCATCATCATTATTGTTTTTTTGAGTATAGGTGACACACAGTATTCCATTAATTTTAGGTATATAACATAGTGATTCAACATCTCTCTATGTTCTTCTGGGCTCACACAAGTGTAGGGACCATCTGTTACCATACAACACTATTATAATATCATTGGCTATACTTCCGATGCTGAGCCTTTTGTTCCCATGACTTACATGTTCACTAAATGGCAACTGTACCTCCCATTCCCCTTTACCCATTTTGCCCATTCCCCTCACCTCTCCCCTCTGGAAACCATGAGTTTGTTCTCTGTATTTATATATCTGATTCTATGGCAGCTATCTTAAGGGAAAATAAGTTGACACTCCCAGAATGACAAATCAAATTAATGGAGGAAAAGAAAACACTTAGGTCACTGATGACACCATTGCACTACTGATCTGAGCCACAGTGTCCAGTTACAATATGCAAAATACACTTTTATAATATTTTATCTTTAAACAACAATGCTCACGTGGAGTACCCTAAGATTTTTCCTCTAGTCAGGCATGAAATGAAATGAGATTTACTGAGTGACCAAGTGATTCACTTATATCTCAAGGTCACTCAGGTTAGCACTCTTTGGGTGAAATGGTGTGAGAAATTGCTCATGGTATTTAAGTTGATATTTCTCTCATCTTTTCCTTTTAAGTTTTCATAGGTGAATGTGACTAAATTAAATGCTTGTATGTTCGCATACTACTCTATTTTCATCTTTAATAAAGACATCATAAAGTACATGCTGATTAAAGAATAAAGAAATATACCTTATCACATGAAATCTCTAATTCAAATAATCTAGAATACATCACTCTATCTGGCTTAAATGCACTATCTTCCTGACTGAATTCCCTTACCACTAATAATGTTCCCTACTTTGTGAAACTAATATTAGTGTGTATCATATCTCTACTTCAACACGGTTGCAAAAGCAACTATGAGTGCTCTAATTCTTAAAAAAAAGGGGGGAATAACAAAGTTCGGGTTACATTATGTTGAACAGTAAATTCCAATTAAAAACATTATAGTATTAAAATATCATCTGAGTATATTTAATAAGAATCTTCATGGATGTAACTTTATAATTCTATCTGCTATGTAGCCTTAGTAAGACCAGGCCACCTCCTAGTTCATCATACCATAGGTTTACTCAAAAGGAAAACTTTCCTGACACTAAAAAATGTGATTAAAAATTTCATAGCCATCTGTAAAAATGAAATAGTCTGTCTACTACACAAAAGACAGTCAAAACATCTTAGTCTCTGTACCAACCTGTATTTCCTAAATGTTCAAGATAGCTTGTTAAAAAGTTGTTGTTCTTTTCCTGTTCTGTTCTTTGCTTTCACCCCAATTCAGCCTCCCCGTCTCCCTCTAGATTCCATCTTTCATGAGTACCTTCCTTCCTTTTAAAAATATAAATCCATTTGACTTTTCTAGGATCCTTCTCATGCTGTATTGTAGCCATTAGTTGGGTATAAACAACAAAGTCTGCACTAGGTGGGCACTAAGGAGCCCAAGAAAGAAGAAACAGAAAAGGAATGAAAGTATCCAATTCACATTTCTCTTTAGCGTTCACAAAGTAGATTCATGCAACAGTTGTCCCAAGTAGAACTACTACCCATTCTAGAGACGAGAAAATTAAACTCAGAGAAATACATCGACTTTTCCAAGAACACATACCACTAGTGACATTCATAGTTTGCATTCATTTCATTACACGTAATTGCATGCATTTACGTTTGCATTCATTTCATTACGTTCCATTCAACAGATACTGAAAATTATGAACCAAGGACTGTGATAGCCTACACGACGCAGAGAATAGTTGAATGTAATCTGGTTCTCCCTATTGTGGTTGTAGGATCTTCTCACTATTAAAGATGGACCAGGTCAGGTCCATCCTTGCCTCTAAGACTACCACCACAGTTTCTTGCAAAGCTAACAACCAAGGTACAGAGGCCACCCGTCTCTTCCCTACTCTCCTAATACTCAAATTGTGGCACTTCTGTCAGTCTCACTGGCTGATTTCCTTTACCTTTTTTCACCTCTGTCCCATGGCTATCAGCGTTCTTGAAAGAGTAGAGGAATTTTTAACAGGTCCCACTCTTTGTCCCAAGTGTCACACAGACTTTTGTTTCAAACCCTTCTCTTCTGCAAGAGTTGAAATGCATATGATTATTTAATAAATATTGCACCTGACAGATGTTAAGCATGTAAGCTATACCACCTTCTATCATTACCTGTCTACACACTGCTAAGTTTTACTTGCAATATCTGTAAAATGGGAGATAATAACAATATCTACCTGAAGAGCTTATGATATAGAATAAATGAGATAACACATATAGTATAGAGGATATTATAATTATTATAAGATTTAGATGAAAACAACTATTAGAGAAAACACAAAAGAATTATTGATTTCATTATCCTTACACTATCAATGCATATTTAAGCACCCAATTCAGGTCAAGTAACTTCTTATATCATATACTTGAAAATGTATTTTCCTCAAGTTCATGGAGGGCTGTGTCAATTACTTTTTGGCAATGGGAAATAACTGCTATATTCTCAAATAAAGTGTTCACTAAACACTCAAGTGTTCATAGTGGCTGTTCTCCTACTTGGCTGCATATTTAGAATTTTTAAACATTCTGGTATTAGTCTTCCAAGATACTAAGTTTCTCAGAAAAGCAAACTAATAAAAAAGCAAAACAAAACACTTTCATGTTTTCCTCTCCACCTAAGATTTGCTGTTACATCAGTGAGTTATACACTTACAGTACTTCAGTGTACCCCCATAATGGCAAAATGCACAAAACATAAGGTTTTACTAGACGACAAGTTGTCATGAGTTTCCACAAGTGCTGAAACATGACTCAGTGAAAATAGTTGCCAAGAAGGTGAGAATAGCAAACACACACATGAAAAGCAGTACCACCACAGATAGATGTTAGGACAGATTAACCAAATCATCTCAAAGGGCCAGAAACTTAGTCTTTATCATGTACAGCAAGAGCAATTTAAAAATAGTCATAGGCTTCTAAAGACTTAGAAAAAGTGCTTGCAGGATGGCAACCCAAGAAAGAAAATTCTCATTATGCAAATAAGAACCAACCTTTAACATTTTGTTTTTTTTTTCTTTCTCTTTAGTAAGAGAAGATTATAAGCACAAGAGTGGAAGTAAGAAAACTTCCATAGACCACAGACCACTATGCAATTTCTTCAAGGTCTAAGTAATCTAACGTAACACTTCTTCATTTGGAAACAACACCCTTGACTGGATCAGAGGCAGTGAATCCAAAATACTTTTATAGCAAATACTCAAAATACTCAATTCCATAGTAAATTTTGGGAGAAGAAAATTAAAGGATCCCCATTCCTTGCATTTGACAATCTGCTTTGGATCAATGGACATCAATATTTGTTCATTCATTCAAGAATTGTAATATGCATATTACATAACAGACAATGTTCTAAGTGGGTAAAGCAGTAGAGACAATGAAATCCGTCTTCTTGGAATTTATATATATATATATATTTTTTTCCCTTTTTATTAATTTTTTCAGCGTAACAGTATTCATTCTTTTTGCACAACACCCAGTGCTCCATGCAAAACGTGCCCTCCCCATCACCCACCACCTGTTCCCCCAACCTCCCACCCCTGACCCTTCAAAACCCTCAGGTTGTTTTTCAGAGTCCATAGTCTCTTATGGTTCGCCTCCCCTCCCCAATGTCCATAGCCCCCTCCCCCTCTCCCAATCCCACCTCCCCCCAGAGAAGAAGAATAGAAACAAACTTGGAATTTATATTTAATGAAGGAGAAAGATGGGTAAGGGTAGAGTATAAACATACTAGTACCAATGGAGAAAAACAAAGTAGGATGGGCATGGCAGACAATACTGTGCAAAGCTGGATATTCAATATTTATTTATAATACAGATGCTTTTTCAGCCAGTCAATAGACACTAAGGTACCTATTATGTGCCAGGCACTGTACTAGGTTGAGGGGTTGAGAAATCAGTAAGACATTGTTTCTAACCACAAAAGCACAAAGATAAGCAGATTTTTTGTTTGGGTGAACATTTTCAAAATTAAGGTGAATAAAATAGAGTTCTATGAGTATAAAATCAGTGATGGCATTTATCTAGTGAAATAGAATAAATGCCATATGTAAGGCTATACAAATCTAAAAATGCCATTTCATTGATAGCAAGAGGGAAAATGTATTTGAAAACTGAAAAACAGATTTTTAGAAGGGAAAATACACGATTATTTATATGTATTTATATAGTATAGAAATATACATATATATATCTGAAATTATATATATATATATATATATATATATCCTAAAGATCAAAGAGTACAAACAAAAACTCATTTGTAATCCTTAATTTTAAATTATTTAGAGACGAACTGGAGAGCTGTCCTAGTGAAAATACTACTTTTGAAAACTACCTATATTTTCTAAATGCCAGTAGCTGTTTCACTGTTTGGAATCCAGTATTGTGTCCATCAATACATGATGCACACATGTTACTTGACCTTTCTTATTTTTTAAGAAAGCCTACTAGAAAAAACATTGTTTCCATGCACTGGCTTCAGTAACATGGCTGACACACTAGAAGGTTTCTTAAAATTCCATCACTGATTGGGGTGCCTGGGTGGCTCAGTGGGTTAAAGCCTCTGCCTTCGGCTCAGGTCATGATTCCAGGGTCCTGGGATCGAGTCCCGCATCGGGCTCTCTGCTCGGCAGGGAGCCTGCTTCTCTCTCTCTCTCTCTGCCTGCCTCTCTACCTACTTGTGATCTTTCTATGTCAAATTAAAAAAAAAAAAAAAAAAAAAAATTCCATCACTGATTATTTTACCCAGGACATGTTGAAAGGCGAGCAAGAGCAGATGGCATCACCAGGCATCCCCATATCTAGAGAGATTATCTGCCTGCGAAGTTCTCTCAAAGGAGGAACGATAGGGAAATTGGACAGTTCATGGCACAACTTCCTTTTCTATGCATTGTACTCAAACTAATTGGTATATTTAAGAGTCTAACACTAACATGCTCAAATCAAATGGTTTACATTAGGAGGCTAGGTCAACCTGTTTAACTTTTCTCTATCTTGAATTCCTCCAGCTCACTCAGAACAAAAATATCCATCTGATGCTGACTTCAAAAATGTATCATTATCTTACGTGATCATTACAATGGCTGAAACAACACCTCAAATTTCACTATCACCAGGTTATTTTAATCCCTTGGTTAGATCTTAAAATAAAACTGATTTTACTGAAGACTCTACTTAAACATTAAAAGTTGCGCATCATGTCTAAAAATTCAGTCACTCAGAAGAAGATTCTATTATGTTCTTAGATGGTATAAAGCACAGGAAAAAAAAAACCCACAGGAATTATCAAGATATGAGTTGTGGGGAAAATAACTGAAAAAAGACTTAATATATTTTTATTATTTAATATCTTTAATTATTAAATACTTCTATCACAGAAACGTTCATAAATTATTATTACATCTATGTACTCAAAAGCTATATTTAACAGATGATCATATTTTACAGATTGGTTACGATATATTTCTTTTTTAACATAGCATTTTAAAAATGACAGTTGATCTAAGGCCTTCTCTAACTCTCTTACCTGCTTTTATTTCCAGAAGTTTTCTGAAATTTGTATAATTATCATGCGTGTTCTTAAAATTTTATTAACCATGTATTCATGTGTGTGTGCACACAGTTTTGTATTTTTACATAGTTTTGTATGTACCTTCGTATTTATTCAGTTTTTGTATTGCTAAAACATATATTATCAGCACTACATTTCTCTGTTACTTTGAAATTCTCTATTTTCACTCAATATTATATTTTTGCAGGTATTTTCAGTGATACATGTAGCTCTAATTTACTTTATTATGCAGTATTCCATGATATGCATAAAAATTGTCTATTCATTTCCCTTCTAATGGACAGTTGGGCTGCTTCTGTCTCTTTGCTATTACCAATAGTGCTTTGGAGAACATCAATGCACAGGTGTTCTTGCATATATACACATGTTTCTCTAGGGCATACATCTAGAATAATCATTGCTGGGTTGTAGATATGCACATATTCCACTCCATGGAATATTCAAATTGCTCTACAGAATGACTAACAATTTGTACTCTACTCCTCACTCATAATTAGTTTTTGGAAAAAAGTTAAGTTTGAACCAGATGCCAAGGGAAAAAGGCCTTGGAAGAACAGGACAGTCTCAAAGTCCATATAATTTACTCAGAAAGAGAGGCAGCAGTGCAATAGGAAAGGAGCTTTTAAAATTATCTAGAAAAGTTTGTGATGGGAGCTTGTTGGAGGGCTGATGGGAGTCCAGCACAGACGTCATCGCCAGGAGCCAAAGGAAAAAGCAGAGACAGCATCTGTAAGACTCACAGGTCTGGAGCTGTGAAGTCTCTCAGATCATCACTTTTAATCAACACTAGCAACAGGAATGAGGCAGAGGAAAGGATTCAGCACATTCACTATCCTTCATTTAAATTGTTTAATACTTAGAAAACTTCCGCTTAAATGGAACACCTTTTTTTTTTTTTTTTTTTTAAAGATACAGAGTTTAAAAGGGTAACCCATAGCTATTTAAGGTTTCTGTGAATCACTGCATTCACTAAGAAAGTTGAGTGACAGGGGCATAAAGGGTCAAATATTTTACTTCAGAAACTAAGCAACTGGCTGCATAAAGATAAGAAAAGAATGTGGAATGAGCCAGTAAACAATAGCCTCCAAAATGGTTTCACTGACAAAGTCCTTTTTTTTTTTACAAAGTCCCTTTAAAGTCCATTCTCTAGCAGCAAGGATCATCTTTCTAAAAAAAGTAAATCATTCCATGTTCCTTCTTTGTTTGAAACCTTACTATGACTTCTTATTGCTACAGAATCATGTCATCTAGAATTTTTTTTAATTAACATATAATGTATTATTTGCCCAAGGGGTATAGGTCTTTGATTCATCGATCTTACACAATTCACAGTACTCACCATAGCACATACCCTCCCCAATGTCCATCATCCAACCACCCTATCCCTCCCACACTCCACCACTCCAGCAACCCTCAGTTTGTTTCCCGAGAGATGAAGAGTCACTTATGATTTGTCTCTGTCTCTGGGTTCATCTTGTTTTATTTTTCCCTACGTTGCCCTATGGTCCTCTGTCTTATTTCTCAAATTCCTCACATCAGTGGGATCATATGATAATTGTCTTTCTCTGACTTCTTTCTTTCGCTTAGCATAATACTCTCTAGTTCTATCCACATCATTGCAAATAGCAAGATTTAGTTTTGGTTTTTTTTTTAATTATTTTTATTAACATATAATGTAGTATTTGCCCCAGGGGTACAGGTCTGAGAATCGTCAGGCTTATACACTTCACAGCACTCACCATATCACATACCCTCCCCAATTCCATAACTCAACCACCCTCTCCATACTCCCCTCCCCACAGCAACCTTCAGTGTGTTTTGTGAGATTAAGAATCTCTTATGTTTGTCTCCCTCCCTATCCCATCTTGTTTCATTTTTTTCCTTCCCTATTCACCAAATCCCCTACTCTGCCTCTCAAATTCCTCATATCAGGGAGATCATATGATAATTGCCTTTCTCTGGTTGACTTATTTCACTCAGCATAATACCCTCTAGTTCCATCCACGTCATTGCAAATGGCAAGATTTCATTTCTTTTGATGCCTGCGTAGTATTCCAGTGTGTGTGTGTGCGTGTGTGTGTGTGTGTGTGTGTGTATACCACCTCTTCTTTATTCATTCATCTGTTGACGGACATCTAGGTTCTTTCCATAGTTTGGCTATTGGGGACATTGCTGCTATAAACATTCAGGTGCATGTGCCCCTTCAGATCACTACATTTGTGTCTTTGGGGTAAATACCCAGTAGTGCGATTGCTGGGTCGTAGGGTAGCTCTATTTTCAACTTGTTGAGGAACCTCCATGCTGTTTTCCAGAGTGGCTATACCAGCTTGCATCCCCACCAACAGTGTATGAGGGTTCCCCTTTCTCCGCATCCTCACCAACACCTGTCGTTTCCTGATCATCTAAAATTCTTCTCCTGGCCTACAAACTCCAGTGTGACCTGGCCATGCCTACTTCCCTATCGATGCTGAGCCACTTTCCCCCTTCCTGCTATGCTTAAAGTACAGTGGCCATAATGTCATTACTGACTAAGCCTACAGATACTTGCGCTATCCTATGTCTGCTTGAGTACAACACTTCCAACACACCAGTCTCTTCAGGTCTGACTCCTCTTTGCTTTGGCCTCAGCTCCCCAGGCCTTGCCTCATTACCTTGCCCAACATTGCCACGTAAGTCCCTCATACCCCCATGTTTAAATTTTCTTTCTAGCATTAGTTAATGTCTATTTTCTTATTTATCTTTTTTTTTCCAAATTATTTACTATTTGCCTCCCTTGATTAAAATGAAACCCCATGAAAATTTAACTGCTGTAACCCCAGTTCTGGAACAGCACCAGACTTGACAGATAACTGGGTTTTTGTGTGGAATAGATGAGAGGCATCTATATAGTCATAATTACAATGGTGAGCTCTTATCTCCCACCCAGTCTACTAGCAAATCTGATGGCTGCTTGTTCAAAATGCACCCAGAATCCAACTCTTTCTCACCTTTTGCCACTACTGCTCTGATTCAAGCCAACATTATCTTCTGTGCATGAGTTAATGTCATAGCTGCCCAGCTGTGCTCCTTACTTCCATTATCACTGCCCTATAAATTATTCCCTGCAGGGAAGCCAGAGATAATTCAAATCATATGGCACCTTTTTGCTCAAAGCCCTGTAATCCTTCCATCTCATTCAGAATAAAGCACAAATTCCTTACTGTGCCTACAAGGCCCTTCATGATCTGACACTTTGCGTCTCTGATCCTGTCTTCTACATCCTATCACAGTTCTTCTTACTCATTGCACTCCAGATATCCTGGGTTTCCTCTGTTCCTCAAATATGCCTAGAAGCGTCCTGCCTTAGGGCACTGAATTTGCTCTTCCATTTTTCAGAAGGCTTCATCTATAGATAATCACATATTTCACTCTCCCTTTTCTTTCAGGTGTCCAAACAATTAATTCTTCTTAGAGAAGTTTTCCTTGAAAAATCCACTCTACTTTATTCTTCTTAGAACATTTTACCACCTCAAATATTACATAGATTTTGTCTATTTGTTTATTGTCAGTGCTGTTAGCATGTAAGACCCATACAATCAGGGATTTTACCTGGTTTTGCTTTCTGCAGGGTTTCCAAAGTGCATCTGGTATCTGACACATAGAAGCTCAAAAAATATTTGTTGAATGAATGGAAAAAATGACTTTACTCTGGCACACAGGATACACAAGGTCAGAGAAGGGCCATGAAAAAAGGGGTCAAGTCAGGGAAATCCTCTAAATTTCTTTAAGAGATTAGAAAAATAAAGCTCAGATACAGTAAAAGAGTTACAGTATGGTAGTCATTAGTAACATTCTGCTGGGTACATGATAGGATCCTACTTTCGTTCCTTTTAACCACATGATATGCTTTGGCAGAAATTACGTCACTTCTGGGCAGAAATGTAAAGAACCTTCATGGTTTGCCACCTTCCCGGTCTTGATGCATTTAAAGGAAGCCTCTACCTGATCGCCTGAAAGACCCACCAGCAGAGACCCTGTGTCAAACTACCTTGGAAGATGTCATGTGAGTGAGATGGACACTTTTGCAGGGTTGTGATACTGAAATCTTGAGGTTTTTTTCCTTGCTTTATTTCTTTCTTTTTTTAAATTTTATCATAGTTAGACTATGTCATGTATCCCAAGTGATTTACTGATAGCTATTAAGTGGAAGTCCTGGGACACAAATTTACATCTCCTTCCTGTCATTCTAAGCTGCTCTGTGGCAGTAGACAGAGCTTTGTTACAGAAGGAAAATACAAGCCCATAATGGGCTGTTTTTATTTAATTGGAAGTCTCATATGCACCTCATTTCATTTTCAAGAATAAGAAATAAAGAAAGAAATCTTTAAGCCATATGACATGAAATATAAGTCATTAATCAAAAGTTTCTGAATTCGATATTTAGAAACTACTATCTCTACTACTTATATGTTCATTCTTTCTATGTACCTAATCCATTTTATTTAGACACTTAAATCAGCAGAGCAAAATTATTTTCCGTAGGATTTTGTTTCTGTAAAGATTTGATTATCTTCTCCTCTCACCACAGAAAAATCTCTATAAAGCAGCACTTACATAATATTATAAGAGACTGACAATTTCTGGGGTGCCTGGGTGGCTCAGTGGGTTAAAGCCTCTGCCTTTAGCTCGGGTCATGATCCCAGGGTCCTGGGATCAAGCCCCACATCGGGCTCTCCGCTCAGCAGGGAGCCTGCTTCCTCCTCTCTCTCTCCCTGCCTGCCTCTCTGACTAGTTGCAATCTCTGTCTATCAAATAAATAAATAAAATCTTAAAAAAAATAAAAAAAGAGACAGACAATTTCTAATGAGTTTTCCACACTAGGAGATCCTAAAGTACCTTCTGAATCAAACACAGAATTTCATGTTGTGAATTTTCAATATTAGGAAATACACTGTTTTTCAAATTTTATTAGTCTTCTATGTTTGGCATTTGGAGAAAAATCAGGTACTGTTTAATTAACCTACAATATCATTCCCTAATAAAATAGAATACCAACAAGTTTGTTCTATCCTAAATGAAAAAAAAAAAATCCTGACAATTATAATTTGGCAGAGAAATGAGAAGCACAGAAAAATGGGAAGGGACTCAAAAATTTGAGAATACATCCTATTAGCAAATTATAGTCAATTGAGTGAAGAGAAAATTCCCCCACCCCCATATTTATATTCATTAAGCTGCCTAAATCATCCTGCAATGTTAACTGTCAAACAGTTCACTAAGTTGCCTTAACATTATAGTATGCATTTATATGCTCACTGAAACTCCATTTACTAAAACCTTCCTTTTTCCCTCACCCAAAATGTAGGTTAGCATGTTCAGTGGGCAAATGTGGTGCTTTAGGAAGAAAGTAACTGGTGCATTATTTTTCTCTGTTGCTTCTGTTATATTATCACCAATACAATACTTGCAATCTGTGGGTTTTCTATGTTATCTATTAATAAGAATCCCATAAACTAAAATAGAGATGGGGTAGAATTCCAAAATCAAGGTTCTGAATTTTTGTCACTTGAGGAACAGATAGCCCAAATCTCAATAAAAAAGTATCTTAGACTCTTGCTAATAACGAACTTAGGCCTCAGGCAATGCAGAACCTCACTCAGTTCCTACCCAGTGCTTCTTTCTCCATTTAATTCCCTCAGGACTTAGATCTCTGCCAGAGAATTGACAAAAATACACTCTGTAATGCAATAATGAATAATGCTGATGTAATTTCCTCTAAGGAATGATTTTCTTTGACTTACCAGCTGAACATTCTCTAGCATAACAAACTTTTAACCAAGAGAAGTTTGATAAATCCTACAAACCATTCTATAAAAGAGATTCATAACACAGAAACTGCTATAAGCAAGGCTCTGAATGGTTAGCAGGCTTTCTAAGTGTCTTCTGACTCTTGCAATAAGAGGATACATGGAACTAGTAACTGACCACCATCTTTGTAGTTCAAGAAAGGATTTAGTGTAAACTGACCAATATGATGAAGAAAATGGCATCAGGATAAAGTTGGCCCCAAAGGAAAATAGATTGCCAAAGGATTGAAGATGGCAGTGCTGCCTGTAGTTAACAGCTCACAGATTGTGTGTTCGGACAGACTAGCCTTGAATTCTTTCTCCACCATATGGCAGCTGTATGACCTTGAAACATCGTTTAAACTCCAAAAAGCCTTAATTTCATCATTTGTAAAAAAGGGATAAAATGGAACCTACAATTAGTGACAGTGCCAATGTAGTGGCATAGAAAAGCTGTAGTCAAACCCCAACCACAAGTTCATTGACAGCCACATATAGATACCCTCCCTAATCCCTGAAACAGACACATTCCAAGTCTGATGCACAGTGCGAACCAGAACGCGGTATTTTTAGGAAACGTTGCTATTTATATTTATCTGCAACATATATACCAAGTAACAATAGCGTGCTTAAAATGAATATTCGGCTTCAAGACAAGCTCCTTAATCTACTTTAAAACCAGATTTAGAGTATGCAGAGTATCTGGAACTGCCGCTGACTAACTCATTTGGAAAATTAAAATAGGATACTGCATGCAAAACACTTTGCACAAAACACTTGACTGGGTACGTAGTAAATACTCAGTAGATACTAATTGTTATTATTAATAATGTATTCTATATTATAGATTTAAGTGCATTTTCCTTAGATTAGAAATTACTTTTAAAGTGAGGAAAGAAAAAAACAACTCCAATGTCCCATTTGAAAATGCTCTTTGCACAGGAAAAGTTGTTACCATTAAAAACAGCTTAAGGAAATTTGATCAGCTACAAAACCAAGAAAGTAGACCTGGATTTCCCCAACCATGTATGTACTTTGGAAAAAACTTATACATATATTGTGGCTCTACACACACAATAAACACATCAACTAACTGAAGGGGGTTGTAGGGCCTTAGTTGCTGGAAGTTTTTATATCTATTTTATTTATAATCCTTTACCACCTAACTTCACTGAACTTTTATTAAAGCTACATATGATTCTTGATATTTTTGAATTATGCTATAAAAGTGACACACACATAAAATCAAGGAAGGAATGCTGCCCTCGCTGCAACTCAAATACCATATTTTAAACTATATGTGAATGTGTACACACATGTATGTGTGCATGCACGCATGTGTGCATGTGCACACACACACACACACACACACACTTCAATTTAAACTGGAAGCAGGGAACTGCAATTGGTTCCTGAAGATTCCGATCTTTGATGATTAGAATGTTGAGAGGGAAACAGAGTTTGCTTTGATACTTTTTTTTCCTTTTCTCTCCAAAGCATTTCCTCCCTTAAAATAAGCCAGAACACTTCCTGTATAATAAGGGTAAGATGATTCAGAGTGTGCAATTGTACTTGCTAATATCACTGCAGTTTCCAGAGTGGATAACTACTCAGAGCTCCTAACGTTGCCGACTGGGCTCAGTGATAGGACTAAAAAGGTTGTTCGGTGACACAGCAAGTAAAAATTAAAATCGGAGGAGCAATCATGTTTGATACTGGGAGTCACTAAAGGGAGCCGGAAGAGAAGCAATAAGAAGCTGCCAGGCTTGAAGCACCTGCTGAATTCAGAGTATGTTGCAACCTCAAAATAGCCTGGTAAGGGAAGGCTGTAAAAGAGAGTTACAAAAATCAATTCTTGAGGCAACCAAAGCATGAATAAAAATTTCAGCAGCTGCCTGATTAGAACGGATAGATGAAAAAAAAGTTCATTAGGTAGGGGAAGGGGACAAAAAAGTGACAGACTGTATGTAATGCTTTCCTCCCTCCTGTATGTAGGTAGTTCAAGTGTGTTTACTTTCCACAGTACTTTTCAAGTCATAGGATTAGATAAGGACAGATATTGGCTGTTTTAAGGGACTGGTGAACACTGCCAACTCATTCTCTGACCCCTCAGGCTTTATAAAGTCCGATTTTCTCATTTGTGATCCCTTGATATACGTGCGTCTTTACACTGGAGATTCGTTCAGAGTAAGTCCGTACTCTGTGCTGACACCTTCCTAGGTACTCAGTGCCACTTCTCAGATGTTGTCTTTCATGTCTTCAGGCTGCTGATTCTTTCTTTTACACCTTTCCAGGGAAACAGCTGGGGTGCAGTCATCAGATGCACACGCTGTTATAGCTCTATGCTAAAGTTATGCAAAATTATGACTCATGAGTCCTGTGTCAGGACAGAAATGCCTTGGTATTTTTATGACCTTTTGCTATGGCTCTCTCACTCAAACAGAAGGTGCTCCCTGCCAAAGACTCTTTAAAGCTCCTAAGACTCCATTCAAAGTGTTAATGCTGAACCTAGAAGGCACATCACAGATTGAGAAGAGGCCCTGTCCCTCCTTTTGCAACACAGTACTGTGTTCTGTTCTAAATTTATAACAAAGCACTGATTCACTGTAATTTTTATGACCATCTCTGAAATGTTGGCTATGGAACTGGTAAGAAAGCAGATTAGTAGTGTACTATTAGCTGCAAAAAAATGCAGATTGCCTTGTAAATGCCTTGGAAATGACAGTAGCTGCCATAAACAGTTGCCAAAGCATTTACAAACTAAGCTTGGGGGTAACCTGGTCTTTTATCTCTTTAACACTACAGAGTTCAAGATATTTTGTTCAGTGAGTTCCCTAAGTAAACAATTTTTGAGTTCCTATTTGTTATGTGTGTAAGTCAGATAACCGCCAATAAGAAGATATTATCAGAAATGTTTTCACTTAACATTTAACGGTGTCCTGTACAGAGAACCAAGAAAGGTATGACTGGAATTCAGATACAGAGACAAGCCACTGTAGATTCACCACCCAATCTTTTAAAAAACCTCAGCACATAACATTTATGAATTAAAATTATATCTACAAGATATACAAAATGGTCTTTCAATTTTTGGAGGAGGAAGTATTGAAATAGTGATAAAGGCATGGGTTTTAGAGTTAAAATGGCTCCATTCAAATCCTGCTTCCACTAGCTCAATGATGTAGGGTAAACTTCTGAACATTCTTAAGTTTCCATGCTTGGACACAATAAAATAATTTAACTCCCTAGGTCGGCGTGCAGACTGAACGAATATATATACACATACGTGTATGAATATATAGATATATTATATATATGTGGGGGGTGTGGGTGCATGCACACGTATGTATACATACATATATATGTATATACATGTATATGTATATATTTTTGAATGTATATGTGTGTGTGTTTGTGTGTGTATGTGTGTATATATATCTGGCTTGAACATAGTGTAAATGATTGCTGTTGCTATAATATATAATTATAATAATTAGGATTTTTATTATCATCTTTATCTTCATGAAAACAAAAGAATTTGAAGGACAACGAATGTCCATTTTATGAGTCTAGTAAAATTAAACATATAAGCTCAACATATAAACTGTAATTTTTTAGTAAATTAATTTATATGTAAATCAATGTAGAATTATATATAGTTTAATATGCTTCTCTCCAAGGAAATATGTAAATCAGGATATATGGTCTATTTTATTTTTTAAAATATTTTATTTATTTATTTGACAGAGAGAGATTACAAGTAGGCAGAGAGACAGGAAGAGGAAGAGGGGGAAGCAGACTCTCCACTGAGCAGAGAGCCCAACGCAGGGCTTGATCCCAGGACCCTGAGACCATGACCTGAGGCGAAGGTAGACGCTTAATCCACTGAGCCACCCAGGAGCCCCATATAAGGTATTTTTTAAACATTTAATCCTATCTATAGCCAAACTGCAGAATCCTTAAAATATTAGCACCAAGTTTAAGGTGTCTGCATATGTGTTTATTTATTGCCTTTAATTATACCTTCACATGAAGGTATATACCATAGTGCTATTTTTTTTAAGATTTTATTTATTTTTTTGACAGAGAAAGAGAGATTCCAAGTAGGCAGAGACACAGGCAGAGGGAGAGGGAAGCAGGCTCCCACTGAGCAGAGAGCCCGTTGCAGTGCTCAACCTCAGGACCTTGAGACCATGACCTGAACCGAAGCCAGAGGCTTAACCCACTGAGCCATCCAGGCACCGTCATAGTGCTATTTTTTATTTAAAAAAAAAATGCAGACTCTGAGAATGATGTCATCTCATAAACTAGAAAACCATGACAGCTTCATTTTTTTTAAAATCCAGTGTTATTGCAATGGCACCCACCTAGAACAGATAATGATAAATAATTCTTATGGTTTTTACAGTTAGCCTTCCACTAAATCATGAGACTCTGTGTAAAAGGGTATCAGCTTTGAGAAAATGCTGTATCTGACTGCTTAAAGACCATGTAAATGTATTGTGGTAATTTGAAAGAGTGGAACTACCTGAAAATAGTCATGGAAGCTCACTTTGTGTCCATGGACCACATGCTAATTAGGATAAAGCTACCCTACTTTTTCCCAGTAGGAGAGGCTGTAGCTAAGGTCATCTTATTATACAACTATGGGCTTCATACTCCATGCAAAGGATAGTATCACATATCATGGGGACTGAAGGACTCTACATGCTGGAGCCAGTATTCTAGAACTCCTACAAATAGCCTGCCTAAGCAGTTAGCTTATCCTTTCCTGACAAAGATCATTAGAGAGAAGGAACACTTGACAGGAACACAGAACCACATTGTAGGCTCAGTACAGTCAGGATATGACATATCTTTTAGAGGAATGTAGAGGATTAAGGAAATTTGTCTTCTCTTTACTTTGTTGCTCTTGACCTATATAAGTTTTCCAATAAATCCTGTTCTGCAGTCCGGGATGTGTGACATTGTGTAATTTATCCTGAAGTCTATAGAATAGATGTAGTTGAGATGGAACCTACTATAGGAACTATGAATAATACAATCTTTAAGATGCCAAAATCAAATTATTATAATGTAATAAATATTATTTCTTTAAAAAAATTCTGTAATTTTGGTGTTCCTGGATGGCTCAGTCAGTTTAGTGTCCAACTCTTGGTTTCTGCTCAGGTTCTGATCTCCTGGTTCTTGGGATCAAGCCCTGCAGCAGGCTATGTGCTCACTGGGAGTCTGCTCTCTCCTTCGCTCTCTCCTACTTGCTCTCTCCCTCAAATAAATAAATCATAAAAAAAAAAGAACCCTATAATTTCTACAAATTTAACCACATTTCAATTGTTTACACTAATAGACTGAGATGAGAGGCAAAATAGGCAAAATTTATCACACATCTTTATTTTTTTTACCACTAAATACCTTAGTATGCATTTCTTTATTTTGTTTTATTATGTTCAGTTAGCCCCTGTATAGTACATAATTAGTTCTTGATGTTGTGTTCAATGATTCTTTAGTTAAGTATATACCCCCAGTGCCCATCATAGCACGTGTCCTCCTCAATACCCATCACCCTGTTACCCCTTTCCCTCACCCCCTCCCCTCTAAATCCCCCTGATTGTTTCTTGTGGTCCATAGTCTCTCATGGCTCATCACATTCATTTTTAAAAATGAGGAAGAAAAACTATTCTAAATACACAAGTATACATTTATATGATTACATAGAAACACAAACACATAGAGACATTCTTCGTCCAATTTCATAATGAAGAATTCTGAAAGCTGCATCCCATTATATTCTGATCCAGCAGATACTTCAAGGCAAATAATCCTCAACCAGATGAGGGCAAAAATTTACATGTTTTCATGGCATCAGTGAGTATGCATGCACCTTGTGTACAGTACTGGGCTAAGGGATCTTGATCAGTAATGCTTCCAATTTAAAAAACAAAACAAAAAAAAAACCAAAAACCAGTTTCTCAGAAACTGTTTAAAATTACTCCAGTGGGTGCACCTGGGTGGCTCAGTAGATTAAAGCCTCTGCCTTCGGCTCATGTCATGATCTCAGGGTCCTGGGATCACACTGAGCTCTCTACTTAGCGGAGAGCCTGCTTCCTCCTCTCTCTCTCTCTGCCTGCCTCTCTGCCTACTTCTGATCTCTGTCTGTCAAATAAATAAATAAAATCTTTTAAAAAAATGAAATAAAATTACTCCAATGAAGTATAGCTCTCCAATAAAATGCCAGATTAAGAACTATTAACTATGAAAGCAACATGATGTATTATGCTCCCCAAATAATCTCTCACTTATGAAAATTTATCTTGAATATTTGCCAATAGATTTTCAGGCAGCCCAATTTGCATGCTCTTCCCAAGTAAGTCAAGGTCTTTAGGGTACTACAGTCTTGAAATTCACAAACAACAAGACTATCTGAAAACATCTATTTATGTAAATATAATGTACTTCTTTCCAGGTTGCAATATTTATTGAAATATGAGATTTTATTTAAATACAACTATAATTATTTGAATTGACTAGGGCATCAGAGGAAATCAAAATATGGGATTACTTCAGATGATGATAATAATGACAGTTTTTACTTTTCTTCCTTATACCAAATGGTTAAGCTTTATCAGATGCTCTAAGCTATAAATCAAAACTGGCTCTTATTACTCAATCCAGAAGCAGTTGAAAAAATTACAAAAGCTCACATATTCTTCTCCCTAAAATATTTTCAGCAAAAGCAGGTCTGCAGTGAAGTAGAACATTCTTATGAGATCTTCACCTGTTCATCTAAAATAGTACAACTTCCTTTCTATCAAAAATACCTAATCCAGACTAAGATCAAATAAAAATTTGTCACCATGTGAACTTAGAAGTCAATAACCATTGCCTGATCATTTCATGGCCCACAAACTCAAATTTCAATTCAATTCTACAACTTATAACTTAGGATGAATTCTACCTAAGCCTCAGTATTCTCATCTGTTAAACAGGGATGATCTCAATATACCTACCCATCAGAATAATTGTGCAGATTAAGAGAAGCAGATTCATTAGGTTGAGGTTGTGACATATAGTAGGTACTGAATGAACAAATGATAGAGATTATTGAGAGTTTCATTGTCAAGAAACACTTGAATCATATGGCATTCCACTATCATGCCATTTATTTATTAGCCACCATTCTTATGCTATTAGTCAGTCAATAATCACCAAAACATAAAGTTAAATCAAACAAAGTTGTGAATTGTACTGTGCTTGGTACACTTGGTACATCAAATGGACGCTTCCATACATCTAGAAAGTGTATAGACCAAACATTTACTCTTTTTCTTATTGTATATAGTGTAATTGCACAGGTATGTCCAACATGTGACCTCAGGGAGTACTGAATGGGTACCACATCTGCTCAAATTTGGACCCGTAAAGGAAAGAAATCTGCTTGAAGATATCCAAATTCAAATTCAGAATTCCCATTCTGACACCAATGATCTCTTCAATACACAGTTCCCCTAACTGCAACTACGCAAATCAATTTAATAAATACTAAAACAAGTGCGGACAAAGCATCTATTTTGGTGTGCTCCAAATATATTTCCTAACATCTGTGCAAACATTTCTAAGGCTATGAAAATCTTAAAAACAAATAACTGATTGTTACCAATTCCTGAATGGACTACCCCAGAGAATGATTAAACCAATTCTTTCCTTAGTCCCTTTCAGAGAAGTTCAACCCATATTTGGAATGATACTTGTATGCTCTCAACTCTTCTTCCTTATTAGGAATGACAAAAATCATAAAGACAGGTAAACAAAGATTTGGAAGATAATCACCTATGTTTTTTCATCTGCTAGTACCATATTAATTGTTCTGAGGTAAAGCCAGGATGACTAAACATCAAGGCCAAGCTTAAAACATTCAGTCGCTGATGTAAAGAACTGGACTACTACACCAGGCATTCAGTGCTTACCTTTCTTCACCTACCCTACATGACAGTCCAAATAAGATCTTTTTTTAACTTTGTTTACTCTTTAGAAATAGGCACTTCATTCTCTTGGCTCAGTCTCAGGAGGCTTTTACTTGTTTTGTTAAAATACACAAAACTATTCATATTCAAAGGACAGCTACAAAGCAATCAGCTCCACAAACTCCTAAGTGAATCCTCATCTCCCTAAAACTTCTGAATGCCTCTCTACACTGCAGCATTTGACCTATAGTTCTTTAAGGGCCCTCATCAGCTAATAATGTACTTAGTTGTTCACTTACTCAAAATTTTTTTTTCAAACATCTTCAAAGTTCCAGGCAATATAATCATGGAAAACAGCCATGAACTCTACAGGAATATTTTCTTTTTATGTGGCACTACAATTTAATTGGGGAGACACACAAGTGAATTATTATAAAGTAAAATAAGAGCATTGTAACTGTAATTGTCAATTGTGTTAAGCAGCGTAATGATTAAAGAGCATTAGAAAACAACAGAACATGCTCTTTACAAAGAGCCATGAGGCAACTTTTGATGCGATACATTCATTATTTTCTTGCAGTGATGGCTTCACAATTATATACATATGTCAAATGTACCATATTATATATTTTTAAAATGCGGAATTTGATTTTTCGGAAGGTGGTATTTGTTACATGTCAATTATACTTTGATGAACTTTTTTTTTAATTAAAAGAGAAGATTGTGACATGTTTTGCATGGAGCACTGGGTGTTGTGCAAAAACAATGAATACTGTTAACGCTGAAAAAATAAATAAATTAAAAAAAAAAAGAGAGAGAGAGAAGATTGTGGGAAGGTACTACTGTAGTTTCATTAGGAAAGTTTCTCTGATCCGGAGGTATTTAAATGGAAATCTGAAGGATATGCCAGTCACAGAAAAACAAGGGAAAAGACCAGTCAGAACAGAGTGACCATAGGGTGGGTGTTGGGGGTGGTGAAGGCCCTGAGGCAGTAAGAAATTGAAATGTATTAGCAATGAAGAGAAGATTAGAACTTCTTCTTCTTTTTTTTTTTTTTTTTAAGATTTTATTTATTTATTTGACACAGAGAGAGATCACAAGTAGGCAGAGAGGCAGGCAGAGAGAAAAGGGGAAGCAGGCTCCCCACCCCACAGAGAGCCTAATGCGGAGCTAGATCCCAAGACCCTGAGACCATGACCTGAGCTGAAGGCAGAGGCTTAACCCTCTGAGCCACCCAGGCGCCCCAAGATTAGAACTTCTAATGAGTTAGGGAGGGAGTTGCAGGAGATAGGGTTGGAGAAGAAGACAGGGACATTTATGTAGGACATTATGGGTTGTGCAAAGTCCTTTGATTTTATTCCATATGCAGAAGTAAGCCGCTCAAATTTAAGAAGTATGATACAATAGATTTGTGTTTTTAAATGATTACTTTGGGGGCACCTGGGTGGCTCAGTGGGTTAAGGCCTCTGCCTTCGGCTCGGTTCATGATCCCAGGGTCCTGGGATCGAGCCCCACGTTGGGCTCTCTGCCCAGCAGGGAGCCTGCTTCCTTTCCTCTCTCTCTGCCTGCCTCTCTGCCTACTTATGATCTCTGTCAAATAAATACATAAAATCTTTAAAAAAAAATAAAAATAAATAATTACTTTGGCTGGTATATCAAGAATGGAATTGGAAAAGGAGAAGAGGGAAAGAAGAGTGAGGACAAGGAGAAGGCCTGATAGAACTGTAAGAACAGTAAGAAATGATGACAGTTCCTCCTATAATGGAAGAATAAGAAATGAAGAAAAGTAGATTGTGGTGGTTTAAATTATGTCCACAAATTCTTTGATATTTCTCCTTCCACAATGTGGAGCTTACACCCCTTCCCTCAAGAGGGGTCAGGTTATAGTGGCTCACTCTAACAAACAGAATATGGTAGAAATGACCACACTGGCCTGCAACAAGGCACTGTGGCTTCCTTTTGCTTCCTCTCTGAGCCAGTTGCTCTTGAAGGAAGCCAGGGCCAAGAGGATACACAAGCAGCCCTATGGGAGCTCCATGTGGTGAGGAACAGAGGCCTCCCACCATCTGCTAGCATGAACCTGCCAGCCATATATGTGACTGAGCCAACGTGAAAGTACATTTCCAGCCCCAGTCAAACCTCCAGACACTGCAGCCCCAGGTAACATGTGACTGCAACTTCCTGAGAAATGCTGAGTCTGAAGCACCCAGATAAGCTAACAACAAATTCCTGACAACAAAAACAACACCGCCAAACAAAACCCACAACTTACATGAGACAATAAATGCTTACTACTGCTTTATGGAGGGGGAAAATGTTAAGCATGACCCTAGTATTCTTCTAAAGATCCATAATCCAGATATTATCTTTGTGGAGGGAAGGGATGGCTTACTTAGTTCTGCCCAAGGAGAAACTATACTCAACACACACACACACACACACACACACACACACACACACTTAAAACACTGGGCTTATTATGATAATAGCAGTGAAAGACTAAAAACAGAAACAAGACTGCATTTTAACAGATAAGTGAACAGGGGCGCCTGGGTGGCTCAGTGGATTAAGCCGCTGCCTTCAGCTCAGGTCATGATCTCAGGGTCCTGGGATCGAGCCCCGCATCGGGCTCTCTGCTCCACAGGGAGCCTGCTTCCTCCTCTCTCTCTGCCTGCCTCTCTGCCTACTTGTGATCTCTCTCTGTCAAATAAATAAATAAAATCTTTAAAAAAAAAAAAAACAGATAAGTGAACAAAAAGGCACTGCAAAAAATGTTAAAGATAAGGCAACAAAACCAAGGAAACTCATGAATCATGTTTGTTATACCCAACTGGGCTAAGACTTTGAGAATGGTCTCTATGTTAAAATTCACACAACTAATGCTACAACTACTCAGGAGTCTGTCGAAATACGATGTGCTCAGAGGACCCCAAGTCTGACAACATTCTATACCAGGCTGTGTCTGTTCCAGGCCTCCAATGAAAGGTTAGTCTGGCTCCTTCATGTCACTTATGTGTGATAGTCTGCATAGGGACACACAGGTAAGTAAGAAGACAGGTGATCTTACAAAGCCTTTGAACATCATTAAATTGAATCATAAAGGTAGTAGTAATATTACATGCCTTAGCGCACATATGATTCATATAAACTTTTATATAGTATGTGAGGTGAAAAATTCCAATAAACATTTCCATAGATGAAAAACAATGCACGAAAAAAACATGATCATACAATAAATATGATTTATCTGAATCAATATGGCCAGGATATATCAAATACACCATGTTGGGGCATTCCAACATCCATTTTGGGGGAGCTGGAAGATTTCATCCCTATACATTAGCATTTCCTAAAATGTGGGATGCATAACACTGGTATGAGAGGTAATTTTTAGATCATACAGAGACAAGGCATTAAATAATATTGACTCACTTAGGAATAAATTCACTCCTCTTTCAATTAATTCTCTTTTAATTTTTCGGATTAAAAAAGAAAGTCTCAGTTGATGTCGGCATACCTTAAAAACCTATCTAATACTTGACAACTGTATTTCTGTGGGAAAATATTAGGACTCAAGAGTATTCTGAAGACAATTCAGGCTTTAGTACATTTGTTTCCACAGTATTTATTTTTATGTTTTTTTTTTCATTTATAACAAGTAATATTGCTGTGATAAAGTTATTTTAGATTTAACAAATTGAGTTAATAAAAATTGAAGTAAATAATAACACAGTAAGTACACAGATTGGACAAAAATTGATGATCAAATTTTGGATAGCACTGGCTTAGAAAGCACATTTGTGCTTCACTCATATTTTACTCATGTAGAATCTTGGATCCAAGGTGAGACAGACTTACTTAAAGTTATAAAACCATAATGGGCAAATATGATTCTAAAATCCTGAGTCTCTATTACATGAACTTGAAAAAAGTAAAGACCAAAATTTCAGGGCAATTTCTTTTTTTTGTGTGAGGGTTTTTTTTGGTGATATTTGTAAGAGTGTTTTGTTCTTTTTTTTTGTAATAATGAGATATAATTGACATATAGCACTGTACTCATTTAAGGGGTTCAACATAGATTTGGTACATGTATATACTACAAAATGGTTATCACAGTAAATGGTAATTACCTACCATTCATTACCATACAGTGACTTTTCTTTTCAAAAGTGATTTCAAGTTACTGAACAAAACATATATTTACTTTTTAAAAATTATTTTTACTGAACTGAGGATCAATTTAGATAATATGAAATCATAAACAATTATGAAGTGCAATTGTCTGACAATTGCCTTTCCTCTTTTCTTATCTTTAATGGAACGGAATAGAGCAAGTAGATGAAATCATTAAGGAAATGCAAGAAATCTAGAGTATCCACTTCAAATTTGGCTATGTTTCTAATTAGATAAACATTACATTAAAACCAAGAATTTGTACAGATATCACACCATTAGGGAAAAAAGCATTCCTAAACAGGATATCCTAGAATTCTTCTGAAGAGTAAAAAGAGGAGAGGAGAGAATTCATTTTCACTTGACAAATTTTATATTGCGTAGATCACTTGTGTGCAACTCATATGTGGCAGTCTTATCAGTAGTTCATAACTTCTCAGTAAGATTCTACAGAGGATATCCCATCAAATTCTGGCAAAAACTGTTGACCCAGACAAATACTGTTGCATTTTTATTACTTACTCTTTGCTCTGAGAATTGGATTTATTTTGGTTCGGTTTGGTTCTTTGAATTATTATAATTCCCAGGAGGAAAGTGGTATTTTATTCTAAAAATAAGATTGTGAGTGAATTTCACTCTCTCTTTTAAAAGAAGCACAGAGGCACCTGGGTGACTAGGTGGGCTGAGCTCTGGCTTAGGTTCAGGTCATGATCCTAGGGTCTTGGGATCAAGCCCCCATATGAGCCTCCCTGCTTGGTGAGGAGCCTGCTTCTACCTCTCCCTGTCCCACCTCCCTGCTCCTCCCTGCTCCCTGCTCGCCCTCTCTCTCTCTCTCTCTCTCCCTCCCTCTCAATCACAAATAAATAAAATCTGAAAAAAAAAAAAAAAAAAAAAAAAAAAGCACAGAAGATACCACATACAAAGTACGCACTGTATTTGAATATAGGAATACATTAGCTTAGTTTTAAACAAATAAATTAGAACTTTACTCATTTCAAATCAGAGGGAGGTGAACAGTTGGGAGTTTGGGAAAGAGTGCTTAAAGATAATAAAGACAATTTCATTCCTTTTACATCTGTATGCTAAGCTAAGATATAATTAGAATGAGAAAGCAAAGGAAGATAGGAGGAAGAAAGCACTGACCCAGAGTAGGTCGGTGGGAGAGATAATGAATAGTACCATAAGGACTGGAGGGAAAGAAAACAAGGTGACAACTCAAAAGGAGAGGAAATATACCACTTTGGAAAGAAAACAGAGATCATGATACTGTGGCTACATACCAGAAATAAAGCAACTTTAGGAAGTAACATCTGCAAGTTTAATTCGGTGTTCTCCATCATAATGTAGTGTGTCAGTAACTAAGGAGGAGGCTGATAAAGGGTTAAGTCACACAGGTGCTGGGGGACAGACAGGTGTTTACACACTATAAAACCAAGAGTGTTGCTCCAGATGGAACCTGGAAAAGACTGAGGCTGATGTGGACCAGAACAGAGTGGGAGGAAAATATCTGGCATTAGTGAAGCCATACCTTGTGACCTTCCATCACTTCCTTAATCTGATTTAGTTGTCCCTTCTTCTTTTCTCTTTTTAAAAAACATCTTTCTTTCTTTGACATTGAGAGAGAGAGAGAGAGAGCAATCACAAGCAAGGGGAGCAACAGAGGGAGAGGGAGAAGCAGACTCTGCTGAGCACGGAGCCCAGTCATGGGGCTCAATTCTAGGTCTCTGGGATCATGACCTGAGCTGAAAGCAGATGCTTAACTGACAAAGCCACCCAAATGCCCCATGATTTAGTTATCCTTCTATAATGCAGAGGTGATATTAGCCACATTAGGGCTACTCTGAGCTCAATATTGTTTATATAATATGCAAAGCTTTGAGATGAGAGGGAAGAAGATAGTAATTATTCCTGTTATTATTACTACTATCATCATCATCATCATCATCAATAATGAAAAACCATCCTAGGACTCTAAGTCATGTTTCAATGGTAAGAAATTTGAAAAATCAGGTAAAGTAACGATGATTAACAGTTTAATGATAAAGTATTACATGCATGATACAGCATGCTCTTCCATTTCTAAAATTTTCTCATTCAAATATTAGTAGATAGACAAATAGGGTAAAGATAGAGTTAAAAAAGTTCTTATATACATTTAAGTCTATATGGCTATATAAAGAATAGGATACAGGTTTATCCTTAAAGTAATATAATCGCGTAAGAGAAATAGTTATCAATCCTGTTTTCTTCTTCCTTCCTTACCTATGAATGAGGCTATGACCTGCCCCCTTTTTAGTCAACTTTAGAACAAAACTAAACACCATCACTTTTGACCTCCCTTACTTAGTTTTAATCATTATAGGCCAGAAGGTAAGCCTGACCTCAGCATTCTCTCTTTCCCTTTCATGCCAGAATTTTCTTTCTTCTTTATTCATTTATTTAATTCAGAATCCACCAAAGTAAAGGAAATTCAAGTGTTTTGTGTGCAGTAGGGCTCAGTGGGAAAAAGGAAGAAGGTCATACCCCTTTATTATTAATAAATGAATGCAACAGACATTTTTATCATATCCTGATTATAGGCCAGACACTGTGTTAAATATTTTAAGTCTCCTTTGTCAAAGAATTAAAAAATTTCCTCAAGTACCTTGGTTGCCACACTTAGGAAAAGATTTTCGAAACCAGATTTATCTCAGGTCCAAGACCATGATCTTATCTACTATAGGTTATATCAAGGAAGTGTCCTTTTGTTTTAAATATTTTATTTACTTATTTAAGAGAGAGAGAGAGAGCATGAGTGGGGGAGAGAGGCAGATGGAGAGGAAGGTGCAGACTTTCCCACAGAGCAGGGAGCCTGATGTGGGGCTTGATCCCAGCACCCAGGATCATGACCTGAGCTGAAAGCAGACACTTAACCATCTGAGCCACCCAGGCGCCCCCCAAGGGAGTGTCTTATGGAATTTAAACAATATGGTTCTTTGAGAACACTGTATTTTACTTGGAATTCTCACTTAAGTCTGTCAGAACATATTCATTTAAAACAAATTGCTTCAGCACACAAGATTATAAACTCTTTAAATGCAACGTAGATGGATACACATGTAGATGTATGCCCAACACCTATCAGTACATGGAAGATAGTAGATGTTTCGTAAATTGTTTTTACATAGATGAATAGATTAATAAATAAAATGTGTAAGTATTTTCAAAAGAACCAGAAGTTCTAACATTAAGAACCTAATCTCTTCTCCAAATTTATTTGCTACTATATCAAAAGATGACAGGGTTTTGTTAGCCAAGTTATCTAAAGCCATTCTCAGGCGGGAAAACAGCTGAGGAAGCCAGTCACAAACTTTTATCCAAAATACCCTCAATAATAAAATTCCATGTCCATTTACATAAAATTTAGACGTGTTATGAATGCGACAGAAATACAGCAATCAAGTCCAAGTCCAATCAGGAAAAGTTTTGATAAAAGCCAATCAAATATTCCTAAAATGTGATCCTTGCTCTGAAAGCAGGGCACCATGTGAACGTGAGCAGATGAATTAACCTTTTCACTCTTTTGTTTTCTCATCTTCCCTAAGAGAGAGGGACTGGACAACAGCACAACTTTGGCAAATAGTTCTGGCACAACTTATGAATCTCTGATTGCTAAGGTAATATATTTGCTGCAAGGGATTGTTAGGTCAACTACCAGACTCATCTTCAAAGCTTCTTAGAAAAGAGTTATGCTTTCTTCTGTATCTCAAGTTTATCCTGACTTATTTTGAAATTTGTTTCCACATCAATAAGCAGGATGCACTTCTACGTGTGTTAATTCCTTTCTGGTATAGATATCACTTAAGTGGAAGCAATATAGTTGACACCAGGAAGTTAACATCGAATTTTGTTTCCTTTTACTTAAATAGTTCAAATAACATGGACGTTGCTCCTCTCTTGTTTCCATGGTGGAATCCAGTGTAACACCTAAGGTGAATTAACGTCAGAGAGTTCACTCCCACAAGGATGTGTATGCTTTTTTCCCCTCTTATTCCAGGATTTGTGTTTTGGGTGTGGGCTAGAGAGAGATGAAACCCCTCATGTCCATAAAACACACACCAGAAGGTACCTTAAGGGAGCAGTGGAGGACAGATTGAGATTAGAGTTTGGAAACTTGGATTCTGAACATGCTACTAATTATCTGTGTCTTTGGCCAAGCCTGTTAACTTGCCGAAAATATGGGAGTTGGGATAGGCTTATCGTCCTGTAATCCTGTTAATTATGTATAACGGAAGTTGGCACTGAATAATGCTGATTTCCTGACAAGATAGGCTCTATCAATAAAATGTAATATTTAATAAGATTTCAAAAATGTGTGGTTTTTTTCCTCAGGAGTTTTTTTTTTGTTGTTGTTGTTGTTTTATTTATCAGAGAGAGAGAGAGAGAGTGAGAGTGAGCACAGGCAGAGAGAGTGGCAGGCAGAGACAGAGAGAGAAGCAGGCTCCCCGCCGAGCATGGAGCCCGATGTGGGACTCGATCCCAGGACGATGGGATCATGACCTGAGCTGAAGGCAGCTGCTCAACCAACTGAGCCACCCAGGCGTCCCTCCTCAGGAGTTTTAAAAAATTTTATTAAGATGCAATTCACATGCAATATAATCCACTTTTATAATGTACAATAAAATCGTACTATGGTATGTATATTTGTTTTTCCTTCAAATTCCTATGTCTAAATCCTAGCCGTGTGATGATGGGTATATAGACAGAATTTGGCTATGTGCCATTTGGAAGAAGCCCCTTTTCACCAGAACCTAACAAGCTGGCAAATTGATTTTGGACTTCCAGACCATGGAAACTATGAGCAACAAATTTCTGTTGTTTATAAGCCACCAAGTTTGTGGTTATTGTAGCCTTACTTGGGTTATTCCCACTTCTTGACTATTATGAATAATACTGCTATGAACATTTTTGTACAAATTACTTCCATTCTGGTCAATGTGATTTGTAGGGTCTCTGTAAAAATAACTTTTCAAAAAATCTTCTAATCTTCAATATTTCACTGTTTTTGCTGGGTACAAGAAGACTTTGACATTCTTTCTTCTATAAAAGCACCTTGGAGGGACTGTGATAAAGAACATTTACCCTATTCTTTGAGTCAAAAGTTTAAAAAATTTACATTTTGAACTTCTCCCTCTATACCTGTCCCTTAATCAACTTCCCTTCAGGCTCAGGGCTACCAGCTTGAGTTTCTACGTCTACAAAGACAAGAAAAAGAAGGGAATTATTCTCAGCTATAGTTATAAACGAAGGAATAATGGGTTAGTTCCTGCATCCTCTATGGTATTGCTATTCAATAGACCCATAATGTGAGGCACATACATAATTAACATTTTTCTATACCTACATTAAAAGAAAAAATAAACTGGCAAAATTAATGTTTTGTTTAGCCCAGTGTATTCATTTCAACATGCAATTGGTATAAAAATTACTAGAGGTATTTTAAGTGTTTCTTTGTACTAGGTTTCCAACATCCCATGGCAGACACAAAAAGAAGGGGATGTGAAGGTAGAGGCAGAGATTGAAGTCATTCATCCACAAGGCAAGGAATGCCAAGGATTGCTACCATAACCAGAAGCTAGGAAGACGCAAGGAGGGCTTCTTCCCTAGAACCTTCAGAATGAGTATGGCCCTGCCAACATCTTGATTTCAGACTTCCAGCTTCGAGACCTCTGAGAGAGTAAATTTCTGTTGTTTTGGGCCACTTATTTTGCAGTAATTTGTTACAGCTGCCCTAGGAAACTACTACAGATTTTGGGAGGTGTTTTGACTAGCCACATGTCAAGTGCTCATAGCTAACTGTGGCTACTTCCAGCACAAATTAAACCTTTGTGGGGTATTCTGTGGCCTTTTGCCAAACATTACTATAGAAAAAGAGAACCTTGGACCAAAATTTCAGTTCAGATCTGAAAGTGTGAGCCATCTCCCCTGGAATTATTCCTTTCCAAAACAAAACAATCTGTTATCTACCTTAAGGGAAAGGATTCTTGAGTACTCTGAGAAGACAAAACAATCTGACAATTCACTAGGCAATGGGCAAAATATTCCAGCTTTTTTTTTCTTTTATTTCTCTAAGCACAGAATTCACATCTAATGATAATATGTACATTATTGTTTACCAAAAAGATTAGTCATTATACTGTATTTGTAGGCTCCAGGGACATTTTTCTTCTATTTTCCACTTTCCCAAGATTCGACCGCATAGTTCTAGTTCCCTTTAAAATTAAAGAAAAACATCTTTTCTGCATTCATTACATCACAAAACAGATCAAGAGCACAGGCCAATATCATACCTAGTAGTGGCTCACAGGCAGTGAATCAAGGCTTAGCAGAAAAATTAAATTATTTCATTACTCAGGACACCTCTTCAACATAAGAAGCCCTTACTTTATATTATCAGGTATTCAGTAAGGTGCTCTGAAAGTTGCATCTGTAAAAGCACACCATATATACGAGGGGGAAAAGTAAAGCACTAGATTATGAATCGCAAAACTTAGATTCCAGCTATGACATTGATGCCAGACATAGGACCTTGAGCAGGTCACTTACCACTAAGAATCCCATATGTAAAATTGGAATAATGACAATTCCTGCCTTACCTGCCTCCCACGAGCATTTAATACGGTTCTCAAGCATCGAAAAGCATCAGAATCTTATAGATGGGTTATTAAAACACACACTGAGGGACTCATTTCCACAAATTCTAATTCTGTAGGTTTGGGCTGAGGTCCGAGAATCTGCATTTCCGATCACGTTACCAGGTGATGCTGATGCTGCTGGTCCATGAACTACATTTGAGAACTACTGCTTCATAGTATATTGCAAGATGGCAAGCTCTATGAGGACAGGTACTAGGTGTCATTAAGCATGATACCATCACAGTTAAAAGCTCAGGCTTTGGAGATATATAGACTCAAATTCAATACTGCTTTGATTCCTTAGTCAGGTCATAACCCCTCATCTAGGAAATGGGTTCTTGTCAGGTTAAATGGGATAACTGCACTCACGAATGTGATGTATCTGGAACAGATATGCTCAATAAATTTTCACTCATTATTATTGTGGTTGCCTCTAGCCCCTAACAACCTTGCTAAACAGACTGTTCAGCTAATCTTTCATAGTTAACAAGTGCTAAACAAATTAAGGGTGTTATTACAGTAGTGTAAGGCAACATCTCATCAAACTCTGTTTATCATATAGATGAAGTATCTGGTTGACATCACCAATGAGAGTTAGGGGGAGAGAAGAATAGAAGGATGTGGCTTATCAAATTTCCACCACAGTTTATTAGGGGCTGTCACGTGCACCTTTCTTTATCTGAGTTGGTTTTTGTTGTTGTTGTTGTTATTGTTTGAAAAATGTATTTTGGAACTCTTTCATCAATTTGAGCCAGCAGATCCTTCTATCTTTAGAAACTTTATCTCTTGGCAACTTGATAAATTTCTGGAAGCCCCATCACAGAAACCTTCCCAACTCTTTCCCAGTGCCAGTTCCCCAGACAGATGCCTCCAGCTGGCAACAGTCTTTGGTGTCTTCCTTCTAGGAAGTAGACCCTAAATGTTGTGGCTGGTACACAAGTAAATGGACACCCACTTGTTTGTTGCTTCTGGTGATGATGATAATATCAGCACTAACTGCAACTAACACTTAGTCCATGTGACAAAGCCAGGCACCTTCCTGAGTGCTCTACACATAGAAGTTTAATCAATTTGGGTACTTATTTTTCATCGATATTCTTCATTATTATTATATCCCTATTTTAAAGATGAGGTCATATTGCAAAAAGGTGAGGTCAGGGGAAGAAATGTGCTATAAAGTCTGCTATCCAATCTTCAACCACTGAAGAAGGGCAGGCACCAGGGTGCTAAGAAGTGGATACTGGCGACATCATCATCACCATTATCACCACCACCACCACCACCAGCGCCAAGAGAACAGGGTCTATGTTTCACTTAGAACTAAACTACATTCTTAGAATGAGAGCAATGCAATGTTTAGCACTGGCAGATCCTCAAATATATGTCGAATGACTTGGCGAACAATACCTTACATGAAATGGTGCTGGCTAAGTATCAGAAACCGTACTGAGCATGAAGAACACATACATGACTTCAAGCCTAATAAACACCCAAATGAAGTAAATATACTTATTCTGTCCATTTTATAGATGGTGGGAAAAGCCACCTAAGAGAGGGAGATAAAATAGCTCGATCACACAGCCTTTAAGTGGCTGACCTATCTATTTCATTTCAAAGTCCCTGCTCTTAACTACCTGTGCTGCTGGGTCTCCAGGTCCCATTTTTGGCAATGTCGGAGATGCCACAGGCTACCCTTCCACCTATTATCCTCAAGCTCTGGGGTTAATCCCGTATTCAACAAACAACTACTACACAAGTTGATATGAAATGCATAGTAACGTATAGATTTTCATCTGTTTTTCTCCCTTCCTCCTAATGTTTTATTCAAAAGAATACTTTTTTTTTTTCAGTAGATACAGGTCCTAGACTCTATCAGTAAGGGAATTTTATTTATAGTTAAGACATCCAGCTTGGCTGAGCATATCTAATGAAGCCATTAATGATGTTGCTTCAGGAGAGGTCTTAAATTGAATATTTCTCATAACTTTTGGGTTGTATGACTGCTACTATTTGTCCATGCCTATGGGGATATAAAGCTGCTGCCAGTTTCTCTATTTACCTCAACATCTTCATTACTGATTATTATTTCCCCACCATGAAATGTACTTAAGTACTTAAATTGATATTCAAAAGGAGTTTTCCACTTGCTGTTTATTATTTTCTGGGCATACTTCTTCCCATTCTTTTCTTGAATTTTCATCACTGGAGTCACTGCTTTTTAATCTAGTTATTAGCTCTCTTCTTGCTAAATCTTTCTACTGCTTTGGCTTCATTTCATGGCCATGGTTAGAAGAGAGCACAGAGGAAATAGGAAATCCATTCGTTGGGTTCAGTCAGCATGACTATAATGCATTAGCAAGCCAGTTTCTTACAAAGAGAAACAATAAAATAAGAGGTCACTAAAGGACTATGCTTTGCAGTAACTATATGAAAACTGACATTTATCCAAACCTTTTTGATCTTAATTTTATTTTTGTAACTTTTGCAAGAGCAGAGTCAGTACTAGGTTTAATATCTGTCTAGTACTGTTAATTATTTGAATGTTGCCCATTCTTCTGTTTATTCTGGAAAAAAAATATGAGAATGTTGAGAAATGAAATACTGTACAGGCTGTCCTATGAGGACAAGCTGTGAAACTAACTTTGGTGTGCTCTCCATCCTGGTGGAGCTACATGGGCATTATGAAGAAGGGAAGATGTTTTCAGGATGATCCTCAACTTTGCTGAAATATTCTGATTAAGTGGACCACAGATGATGCTCATTGAGTTCTATTATCACAATCAATAAATACTGGAAGTTCCTAATGTGTATTTGTGTCCTCCTACCCTGGAAGAACCTAAAACCATAGACAGCCTACTTAATCTTAGTGATAAGAGATTGCCTGAGCATAAAAATCCCTTCTGAAGACCACTGAATATTCTCTCCAAGTAGTCTGAGTGCAGGTATTGGTCTTTGGCTTGAATTTTTTTACTGTCATAGATTCAAGCTATAACCCTATGACCAACTATTCAACTCAGGGCTCCTCCTTGCTCCATATTTTGTGCACACTCACCAATGCTAGAATATGTCTCTCTTGAATTATACAGGACCATTACTCCGTTTACCCCCAGATGCAGCTGTAACAACGGCATGGGATTTTGTGAACAAGTCAACAAATGCTTGCATTTGGAAAGGATGCACTTTCTCAAAAAGAGATAATTGCTGAAGTTGGTAAACTGCACCACAGAGATGGGAATAAATTTAGCCTCCCCGAAACCAAAATCAACTGAGAATACATCAAATATACATTTTTTTTTCACTCATTCACAGAGGGTATTCACATAGCTTGCTACCTCTTTCCATACATGAACATATGGACCAGCCATTTTACTCTTTCTTTCCAATTCTGCCAATGTGAACAGAATCAGTAACACATGGTTTCACATAGGAACTAGGTAAAACTTCGTAGTAAGTTAAACACAATTTTAAGCTTAGCTCTAACATTCCCAGAATTAACTAACTGATTGATTAATATCTCAGACCATGCATATAGCTAAAGCAAAAAATTTCTGAGTTGAAAAAGGACTTTGGGAACAATCTGTTTAATAGCCTCATTGTACAGAGGTGTAAAGTGAATCCCAGAGGAGCAATTATGACTTGCTATGCATTTGGCTAATACTGCCACCAGTAAACTGCAAAAACAATAAGAGAGTTGCTTAATAGTAAAATATTATCTGGTTGCAAGATCTAGACAATACTCAAGTTGTACCTATATAAAGGCATGTGTACATGCCCTTGCATAAGTAACTACATACATATACTACATGGATATACATCATAGTCAAGCACATCAGTAATCTCTGTCAAAACTATGTTTCCTGTCTGGTTTCTTCTTAATTACTGACATGACTAATACTGGGCCACTGCTCTGCTATTAATCGGCATGTATGTATTTTTGGTTTGCATTCCTCCAAAATCAGTGTGAAGGAAGGATTTGGAAACAGCTAGTTTATTTGGGAGATGATCCTGGGAAGCAGGGGTGAAGCAGGGAAAAGTAGAAGAAACTACTGTAGGCAACTGGGATTCCATCTTTCCTAGGGATCTTTAAGGAACTATGTAGAATGTGCCTAATAACTGTCCTCCTAAATGACAGGAGGCTGTGGTATTTATTACTGTTCTTCATACCGCACTGGTTGAGGAATGTAGCAGAGGAGAGTGAGCTTCTCATAGTTCCTCTTGCTTATAACTATAGACAAAGACTGGAGGCAGAAAAACATACAAGGGCACAGTGCACCCAGCAGTAGCTGAGGTAAGAAATGGGCAAGGTGGGGACGCCTGGGTGGCTCAGTTGGTTAAGCAGCTGCCTTCGGCTCAGGTCATGATCCCAGCGTCCTGGGATCGAGTCCCACATTGGGCTCTTTGCTCAGCGGGGAGCCTGCTTCTCCCTCTGACTCTGCCTGCCACTCTGTCTGCCTGTGATCCCTCTCCCCCACCCCGACAAATAAAAAATAAAATCTTTAAAAAAAAAAAAAAGAAATGGGCAAGGTGGTGTTATACCAAGAACATCTCATATAAAGTTTAAGGCACATAAACCAATTCTAATACTTTATATATTTAAACCTAATACACACACACACATATGTAAAATAAACATTTGTATGGATTAGCTTCAGAGGTGACTAGTCCCCTTCTTTAACATAAAAGTGACTACAGTCTGCCTTGGGTTCATAGTTGACCTTAAAATTGGAGACTGCTTTCGCTCTCGCTCTCTCTCTCTCTCTCTCTCATGTCTGGCCAGTATGCAGCATTCATTCATTTGAAATATGTTTATTTAATTATTGAATGGCACTGTTCACTAGGCATTTTGAAGATGCTAGGGATATAGCATGATCTAAAAAAAAAAAAAGTCATCTATATATGTTAGTATTACCACTGCTAGCTTTAATTTTGTGATCTGAAAAAAACCAAAAAAACCCAGAAATATCTGCCTAAATAAAGCTTCAATCAAGCGGGGAAAGACATTTAGTATAAAAACAAATAAAATACACAGTTATTCATATAATGATAAGAAACCTAGAGAAAAATAAAATAATAAGAGTGGTAGAGAATGTTTCTGAAAGAAAATATTGCTATTTTCACAAGTATTAATTTGTTTATTGTTGTCAAGAAAAGCCTCACCAACTAAGTGGCATTTAAGCAACAATTCAAATAAGGTTAGAGGGCAAGTGACAGGGACATTTAGTGGAAGGAAATTCTTGGCAAAAGGAAGACTTTGTACAGACACCCCAACATCCAGTGTACTTGGAAAAGTGTATAGTAACAAAAAAAAACCCAGTGCTGGAAATAAACTTTGCAAACTGGTAGACCAGGAGCTGTATCTCTAGCCTGAAGGCCATTTTGGTCTGTTTTATGCAGGCTTTTTGTTTTCATTTTTAAAATAAATTTGAATTGGTTGGCAATGTTTAAAAAAAAAAACAAACCAGAACGTTTATGCATAAAAATGTTGAAGAACTAGAAGACCTAGCACAGAGGACTAGAGTTGGGCACTAATTAGCTAGTCGCTATTTTAGCAGGATATATTCTCTCTGGTTTTCCACAATTACCAGCATCCTATATTGTATGAAGGAGTCACTATTCCTTGAAGAATTAGCTTCCTTACTTATTCAGGTAGTGGAGTTTTGTGATCCCTGGTTTAAATTTACTAAGAGGCAGGATAATAAAACCAATTTTGTAGAGACTGGATTTTCAGACTACTACTTCTTCTTCTTCTTGTTCTTCTTCTACAATTATTGTCAGAGACTAAGTCTAGTATTTGGCAAAAGAGAAGAACATTTCTGTTGTACCATAAATTACTAATCAATACCTTTAAATAATTAGCAGACCTCAAGATCTATCTCTTGCAGGAGCAATATACTTATACATTTGGAACTTCTATCTTATTTAGGAAAAGACCCATTTGAGATCCACTAATTATAGTAAACATAACAGACACAAATATTTTCCTTGCCAAAAACTTACCATGAAATCTATGACTAAGAAAGTATAGGAAAGGAAAAAAATGAGAAGCTAAAGCAGTTAAAGAAATCTATTCAAAATTCAGAGTACTGAGTGCTATATAAATTAATGAAATCAAGACAAATAGCAAGAAAACAAAAACATTAATTAAAGCTCGACTTTACCTACACTGAAGGAGGCATATGGTAAGGGAATATTAATGCCATGTAAAACAGCTCACAAAAAAGGCTCACAGAAACAATCAATATACCGACTGATTCCCTACAAAAAGCTAACTGAACAAAAAGATACAGGTACTCATCTTCAATGAGAATTCCAAGTTTTTCAAAACACAACTGAGAAGATTAATGTCTTCCTTGATTTTCAACTCTTTAATTTCTTGACATCTACTCAGCACACTGGGTTAAATAAGCACATTGCTGTAGTCAAATACTGAGAAATCCATTCACTGCTTTAAACTTTAAAAAATATGTTCATCCCAGAGTAGGAGAAGTTAGAACCACACTGACTCAGTTAAGGCCTTTTCTGGAGGCTCCATGTACAAGGAAAGACTGGAGAAAAGCAAGGGAGGCATAAAGCCTGATAAACATTGGTGGAGAATGACAAGATTTACTCTCTGACCAGATGAGGGAGAAGTGCTAAAGCTAAAATAGGTGTCTAGATGCCAACATGTCCATAATCAGGGAATGGTGAGGATATTTGTGAAGACAAAAGGTTCAGGATTTAAAGGTAGAGCACTATAATGCTTATGAGTGAATGTGGGTCTACATTTAGAAAAACAGTGAGAATGAAAGCCAAAATTTCAAGAATAAATTTGTAAGCATCAACTGGACAAATCAACAATATACTAAAGGACTATATTCTAATGATCAAAATTATGGATTCTGGAGTCAGTCTGCTTGAGTCTGAAACTTAACAGTTTCCCTACTTACTGGTTTGGGTAAGTTTCTTAACTTCTTTTTGATGTTTCAGTAATGATATTAATAGTAATGGTGTTGCCAATAAAAATAAATAGTTAACACTGACTTCTTAGTGGTCATGATATAATTAAATGAGCTAAAGTACAACAGGTGAGTATAGTACCTGGCATGGAAAAGTCATCTATATATGTTAGTATTACCACTGCTAGCTTTAATTTTGTAACAATTACAAATAATCTGTTCTATCAAGCTTTCAATCTATATAGCTATAGAACTCAGTTAATAGAGTTTTAAGGGAGCAGTAATGTGTGTGTCTTTCTCAGGATTATGTTCCCAGATACTAGCACAAAGCTGGTCTTTGCAAGGTAGTCAGTAACATCATTTGAATGAAGTCATGAATCAAAGTAATGGTGACCCAAAAGCCATTTTTGTTGTATTTTATAAAAATGCAAATATATTTCAGGCGTCCCTCTTGGACTCAAACTCTCAATAACAAAGCAGGTCAACCACACATTTCAAAAAGGCCTGGAAATATGCCCACCATCCCAGCCTTAAAACCAACTCTCAGCACATGTTGGACTTAAGGTGCATCAATATTTGAATTAGGTATGCTACCCGGTAGGCTCATATCTTCCAGAAAATTGAGAAAGTAATAAACAGCATATCTGAACTTTTTAAAGCCCTTGTCTACTAGCTGACCATTGGTATACGGTAAAAATCTCCTATCTTTTTGCTTTCTGTCTTCTGCTAACTATAGGTGTATTGAAATGAAAAAGAAAGAGTCTTAGTATCAAAAGATGGAGCAATATTAACAAAGACATTGAAAGAGCTGCCCAAATAAACTTCCATCCACTGACATCAAAGTAGGCAATACTCTAGACTATATTATCGGTTTTATTGCCCAATATCTCTGTGCAATTGACCAGTGGGATGAACAAAAATAACAACTTTCAAACTAAATAATGGCTCAAAGGGCTCTAAAAGGACCGGGTAGGCAGGTGAAACATCAATGTCTAGCTTTGGATAGACCATGAAAAGAGCTACTAAAAGACCATCAGGAAAGTATATTCAACAGTGTCAGAAAATGCTAGTCTAGTAGTAACATGCACTCTTACGATTTTATCATTGCCATCTAAAGTGAAGACCCACTTTTGAATTAGTGTGAAATACAGTGGCATTTTTAAATCAAGAAGTTTTTAAATGACACTCTACCTGCAAGGCACAACATGAATGATTGCAGTACCAGCAGTTCCCATGGCAACCTCATCTTCAGTTTCTGAGGTCAAAGGAGTTTCGAGTCCAATAACAAGTGAATAGAATCGTTGCTTCTTTTAAGTTTTGTTCAACCTTTAATCTGTGGGAAAGAAGAGACATTGCAATGAGATTCACAGATACTTCTCCTTGTGGTCTCTGCAAATTTGTTTTTACCTGACTACAAATAAAACTCACTTGTGAAAAAGTCCTACTAAAGAATAGTATGTTAAATTATGAATATGAAGCAAATAAGCTCCCTCTCCTTTCCTTCCAAATAATACCTGGGCAGGGAATGGAGCTGGTGTCTCCCTGTGGCTACTGAGTGTCAGCAAGAACAGCTCCACTGAGATATAAACCAACTGAAAGGCAGAGGAATGGACTATTGGAATGGACTATGTTTTGTTTTGTTTTGTTTAAATAAGGTCCTACTCAACCCCTTCATCTCCAGTCCCTGTTCTTATTTATTTTCCAATTAATAATACAAAAATGCCAACTTGGGAAAGCTGCTACTGTACAAGATAGAGTTAACATTGCTGGACCACAAGGAAAAAATTCCAAGGTTTAGAATGGAGTTATAGGTGGGAAGATTATAACTACTCTATCAATTTAAGTATTCTTCCTTACTCTATGTTTCATCTCCTGAATCCAGTAAAAGAGCTCAGCTCCAGTACCTACTGGGAGAAACCCTACCATCTACGAGTAGCTGACTACTCGGTTCTTTTGGACAAATAGAGAACATGATTTTAAAAAGCAACTCTTCCGTTATCCAGAAATCTCAGAATAGGAGAACTTTGTGGTATAGAAAGGGTCTGTATTCCAGAGGCTACAAAGCAAGTAAGTGAATGAGTGAAGCAGGCAGACAAATAGGGCACTCTGGAAAACACAACAGTCTGAAGGGGGTAGGTGCTCCTTAGCTCAAGCTGATGGCTAACATATGGGGCACAGACCCAGGACCACAAGACCACTTATAACTTTTCAAAGAAAAAAATTTAAATATGATTGTATTTTGAAAATCTCCCATTTTTAAATATTGAAAATCAGTTCAAAATATTTTCTTAAACAATGTGTGAGCCAAACAATGTCAAATTATTGTCAGGTGCCTTAGAAAACAGAACTCTGACTGCACTTGCTTTCATCTACCCATCCCTTCTCCCTCCGTACTGGCAGCAAGTCATGTATTTACACATATATGGGGCACCTTTTGCTTTCCAGACACTGGATGAGGCACTGGACCTCCCAAAATGCAGACAACCAGACCTAGTCTCAAGGATCTCCGACTCCTACTAACTGGGGGCAGTTACCCACATTTCATAAAACTGCAATACAATATGCCATTGTGAAGGAAGGGAGAGACTTTCTGGCCTAGGAAATATCATAAAGGAGAAGAGCTCCCACTGGGGTCTAAAAGATGAGAAGGATACTACCTATTTATCCTATTTATAGGAAAGCTAGGAAACTAGGAGTCTCAAATTCTCTTTACAATTCTGGCTATAACTAGTTGCATGATTTTGGGTATACACCTCATCCTCTCTTCTTCTTCTTCTTCTTCTTCTTTTTTAAATTAACGTATAATGTATTATTTGCCCCCAGGGTACAGGTCTGTGAATCATCAGACTTAAACACAGTTCACAGCACTCCCCATAGCACATACCCTTCCCAGTGTACATAACACAGCCACCCTATCTGCACCCCCCCACCTCCCAGCAACCCTCAGTTTGTTTCGTGAGATTAAGAGTTTCTTATGGTTTGTCTCCCTCCCGATCCCATCTTGTCTCAAGGATACCTTCTTGCCAAGTAAATGAAACTTTTTTTTGAAAACTATACAGTGCCACACAAATGCTAGATAGTATTATTACTATACATCCAATATTTTTATCCTAATAATAACCTGTGGCTTCTCATCTCACCCCCACTTATAAGGAAAACACCGTGATGGAACACAGGCTCACATAAAAACATGGAACATCACAAGCTCATTAATCAAGGGCTCTTAGCATTAATTAATACTGCGTGGTTACTGAGAAGCCTTTATGTTTACCAGAAAGCTAATAGAAAGTGGAGAACCATCATTAGAAAACTTGTCTTTCTTTTGTGCCCTTAAATAGCTCAGTTTCTGATAAAGCTAGACTAATATATTGTGAAGACAAAAGGGACTCTTAACTTCTGATCTGCTGATGTGGCTGAAAGCAGGCAGCATCTCTAATTGGATATGTTCAGATACTTTTCTGACATGCATGGTGATTAGGCCATTTTAGATAAACAGGATGTGCTGATCAATGAAAACTATTAATGTCTTAAGCAAATGATCAGGGTATTAATAATTAATTTTGAGAGGGAAATGTCATCTCAGACCTGGGGATTGATCTACAATGTTAAGCAGTTTCTTGAAGCAATTAAAATTAGCTTAGGAAATGTATCCTATTTCATGATAAAGATTTAATTCATGATATGATGCTATATACAGTGTGTGTTAAGAGCTGTAGATTTTTAAGGATGAAGGAATTCAAGAACCCTATTGGCTTTTATTTACATTCAGGTAAGGTAAGGTCATTGACAGTAATTTGTCTAGTGGGCAGTTGTGTCAGAGAACCAGGTTTTCTATACGGAGCTGAAGATTCATGAATCTCATGTGGGACTATGGTACAGGATACAAAGTTTCATAATTTCAGTTTTTCTGCTAAAGCCAGAAAGAAAGCTGCAGGATGAGCCAAGAGTTATGGTGGTAATAGATCTCCCCTGCAGCTCAGAGCTCTCCCTGGTTTATCCTAAGGTGGCTATAGCAAAAGAGAGTGTACTCAGCACTAACTTTGAGACCTTGCCCAAGAATTAGACTCATAAATTCTAGAGAGGAGGCCACACAATGAAAGAGGACTTGGTTGCTTCTCTGGCTGAGCCAGAAGGAGATTAACTGAGAACTCTCAGGATATTTTAACAAAATGCTAAACAGAACAAAACTCCTCTAGCCTTCAATCCTTTGAACAGTTTTGATATTCTGATAGTAATACCAAAGATCTCCCTATAAAGTACTTAAGAAAAAGCAGGATTCATGGGACACGTGGGTGGCTCAGTCAGTTAAGCTTCTGCCTTTGGCTCTGGTCATGAATACCAGGGTCCTGGAATACAGACCCACATCAGGCTCCTTGCTTTTGGGGGAGCCTACTTCTCCCTTTGCCTGCTGGTATCGCTCCTTGTGCTGTCTCTCTGGCAAATAAATAAATAAAATTTAAAAAAAAATTAAGCAGGATTCAATTCCCCTTTAAGAGTCCTGGTTTCTAAGACCCTCCATGCAGGATCTGATCATAGCATTATTTGATTTAGGACTCTGCTAATTTACAATGCTATTGTTATCTAAGTAGCTCTAATTCAGCCTAACAAGTCAGTACATTTGTTTATTGTGCAACAGAAACAGTAAAAGGTGCCGGGTGTGCAGAGGTAGTAGGGTTAAAGGGCCCTGTCCTCAAGAAGCTCACTGTTGGCTTGACACTGAGGGGACTAAAGCAGTCATTAAAATTCAGTGCAAGGCATATAAAAAAGTCTATTAAGTACAAGGTGTTAAGGATGCGAAAGAACATCATCTATTTGAATTGGGGGTAGTTGCGGTTTCAAGAAGGCTCTCCAATGGTCCTAAACAGTTCATCTGAGATTAAAGGATAAATAAGAGGGAGGAAGGAAATTCTAAGCCAACTGGATGAGGACAACACAGACCAGAAAGCTGAGAACTTAGTGTATTCTTTACGGCAATACAAGATAATGACAGCAGCAAAGCCTGAAGAGTCAGACTTGTGCTCTAATCCTGGACCTCGCACTCCCTGGCTACATGGCTCATTTGTAAAATAATGGCAATCATACCTGTCTCCCAGGCTTCCTGAAAGAATTAGTGACAATTTATGGAAGGCACTGAGGACAGGTCTTTGATACTTTGTTGCCATCCTTGTTAAAAATAGCACAGCACAATTAAGTTAGTGGCCTGATAGCCAAACTGCCTTGAATGTATATTAAAGAATTTGGACTTGAATCTGAAAGCGAAGATGACTAGGGGAATGACTTTAAACAGGGAAAGGACGTAAAAAATCATAAAAAAAAAAAAAAGTTGATTTATGTGTATGGAGATCTACTTTAAATGCTATCCCAGAAGTATAGGATATCTGTTTTCCTTCTTTGCTTTTTTCCTCTGGTCAACAAATTTAACTACATTTCTAATTACTAAGTATTCTTCCAATATACAACAAAGTTTTCAGGGCCTCAAGGCAGGAAGGCAGAGTGGAATAACACTGGAATTGGAATCAAGCACAGTGAGTTCTTTCTTCCTGGTTTTGCCCATGACTTGGGAAAACCACATAGTCTTTGTAAACATATTCATCTATAGATTGGGGACATAAGTGTACTGGAAGGTCAATTGACTTTTTTTTTTTTTTTTTGGAAAATAAGTATTAGTCATTATTATTGTTTAGATGGAAATTAAAATCTTCTCCCCAAATGGAATTTAAATCTAATGAAGGTAAATAATCATTGCTTTATTCCCTTTTATTTAAGAGGCACATGGACAGTGTATGGCACAGACTAGGCAGTCAATGGTTGGTATGTAAATGAAAGAACAAATGTAACTAACATCCTTGTGCACATGCCACATGCTTTTAAATTCCTTTCTTATTTAGCCTTCATAAGGACCCTGAAGGTCAGGCATCAACACTATCCTCTATAAAATTATAGCTTTGGCAATTAGATTGTGCGAGGCTGTGGAAGTTGTCCAAGAGCAAATGTCTTTTCATCAATAGAGCCAGTACTCAAATCTATGTCTTCATACTTGAAGTTCTGTGCTCTTTTCTACCACAGTGACAGAAATGTAAATAAACCTGTGTCTTTTAAAACATGACATAAAGTTCTGATGGTGATTCTTTTCCAAATCTGCTTTTCACATTGTCCTTTTCAGAAATGAAACCAGATGCCAGCATGTAATAGTGCAGAATCTGTGTCATATTTATAATGCAGTTTCTGAGCTGAGACCTAGTCAGAAAGCTACCTACTGCTAGTGTTAATTCACAATCTTCTTGTGCCAGTGCAAATGTAAGTTCCTTTCTCTCCCACTGTAAGAGCAACATGAACATTTGTTTTCTTACTAATTATTATTTAGAGTGCGTCCATTCTTAAGGCAGGAATTTTAAAAAGGATCATCCACATTTCCCAGTTGTATAGTTGAGCATTTTTTAACTCCACAATTAGCTAATGAGGTGTGCAGTCAATCACAATGGTGGGGAAGCAGTGAACAAAACTGAAAGCAATAGAGAAATCTGGCTTCCTTAGAAAGCAATCTGCCAATCATTTCAAGGGAAAATGGCATACAGTCAAATCTTAAATTTCAATCAGTCAACAGATATTTACTGAGTGCTCATTATTCAAATGGTAATATGCAGAATGAAAAGAGTCAAGGTCAAGGTCTCTGCCCACAAGGGCACAGCAACTCATCAGGTAGAAAAGACTGCAGACGATACAAGTTAGTTTATATGTAAAATGAGTTGTATATATAATCTATAATTTCTATGGTTATGGTAGCTAGCCTACAGGTTCTTTCTGACAAGTGAAAATTTTTATCATATCAATCTAATTAGCTTACTAGATTTTCTTCTGCACCAGCCTTTTACTCTATGTACTAGAAGAGACACATTTCCATTTCTATTTCCCTGATGTCTTCGCTGGTTCTGTGGAGACTGCAACGAGTCTTCTTTAGGAATGGTGAGAAAACATGTTTTGCTTACTTTTTTTCATTGGACTTCTTGTCCCAAGCATCTCAAAGAACAGAGAGAACAGTGTAAAGAAGAAAAGAGGGGCACCAGGGTGGCTCAGTCAGTTAAAAGTCTGCAGTCAGCTCAGGTCATGATCCCAGGGTCCTGGGATGGAACCCTACATAAAGCACCGCCCCACAGTCACATCGGGCTCCTTGTTCAGTGGGGAGCCTGCTTCTCTCTCTCCCACTCCCTCTGCTTGTGCTCTCTGTCAAATAAATAAATAAAATCTTTAAAAAAGAAGAAGAAAAGTTATAAAGAGCCTGGATAATACATTTGGAAAATGCCACCTATTTACCAAGAGGTGGATAGCATAAGATGCAATCCCTTATTTAGACTGTACTTGCCTACCAGATAGCTGATTTGGACTCTATTTCCATCATAAGACCTCATTAGAGAAGACACTGAAGAGTTATAGAGGGTAGCTTAAAGTGGACAACTTTCCCCATTTTTAAAGACTTTTTTGGACAAAACAGTGTCTACAACTTGTGGTAATTCTAACCAGAAATATGATAATTTCATTAGGCAGACATCCTGAGCGATAAAACCAAGGAAGCCAATATCTCATCATTTCAGTCACTGAAAGATGTATCTCTGCATTCTGAGAGCAAAGAAAGTTCTATAATTTTCAAATATTTTTTATTAAAGTTTCTTAGAATATATACCCACTATCACTTTCTCAGTATACTTTTTCCCTATAAAACTTTAATCTGCTTTGATGTTGGACCTGTACACTTTGCTACTGGGGAGACATTTTTCAAAAAACCAAAGCAGTCCCAAGAATTACAGTGCAGTATTTCAAAGGATCCCTGGATTGAGACTCAGCATAACTGGGTTACTGACTCAGTGTTGTTATTTAATTGCTGGCCAAGTTTCTCGACCAATAAAAGAGGGTGAACTAGATTGCTTCTAAGGAAGCATGAAAGCCTGACTTGTATCATCATATCAGAGAACAGTTGTGCATTTGGAAGATAATTAGTCAAATGAATGGCACTCACCATGGTTTGTCATCACCAGACACCTCACCGTTTCTCAGATTACACCATGTTTCCATCCAGCAAAGTTGTAGGAGATGTGCTGCTTTTAAATGTTATGTATGCCGCTCAAAAATATTACGATACTGGGGTACCTGGGTGGCTCAGTGGGTTAAAGCCTCTGCCTTTGGCTCAGATCACGATCCCAGAACCCTGGGTTCGAGCCCTGCATCTGGCTCTCTGCTCAGCGGGGAGCCTGCTTCCTCCACTCTCTCTCTCTGCCTACTTGTGATCTCTGTCTATCAAATAAATAAATAAAATCTTTAAAAAATATTATGATACTAAGGAATAAACCTCACCAAATAGGTAAAAGACCTGCACTCTGAAAACTACAAAATGATGAAAGAAATTTAACATAACACAAAGAAATGGAAAGATATTCCATGCTTTTGGATTTAAAGAACAAATATTATTAAAATATCTATACCATCCATAGCAGTCTACATGTTTAATGCAATCCTTATCAAAATACCAACAGCATTTTTCACAGAGCTAGAACAAACAATTCTAAAATGTGTATAGTACCACGAAAGACCCACATAGCCAAGGCAATCTTGAAAAAGAAAAGAAAAGCTGGAGGCATCAAAATTCTAGACTTAAAGTTATATTTCCAAGCTGTAATAATCAATATAGTATGGTACTGGCACAAAAATAAACATGAAGATCAACAGAATAGAATAGAATAGAAAACCCAGAAGTAAACCCACCATTATGTGGTCAGTTAATCTTCAACAAAGCAGGAAAGAATAACCAATGGAATAAGAATAGTCTCTTCAACAAATGGTGTTGGGAAAACTGGACACGCAGAAGAATGAAACTAGACCACTCTCTAATGCCATACACAAAAATAAATTCAAAATACATTAAAGACATAAATGTGAGGCTTGAACCATAAAAATTTTGGAAAGGAGCACAGTCAGTACTCTTTAACAACAGCCATAGCAACTTTTTTTCTAGATCTGTCTCCTGAGGCAAGGGAAACAAAAGTAAAAAACAAACAAGAAGCAAAAAAACAAAAAACTACTGGGATTTCTTCAAAATAAAAAGCTTCTGCATGCAAAGGAAACAACCAACAAATGCAAAAGGCAATCTACAGAATGGGAGAATATATTTCCAAATGACTTACCTGATAAAGGGTTAATATCCAAAATACATAAAACAATATATACAAATAAACACCCAAAGAACAATGGGCTGAAGACCAGAACAGACATTTCTCCAAAGAATACATCCAGATGGCCAACAGACACAAGAGAAGATGTTCAACATCATTTACAATCACGGAAGTACACATTAAAACTGTAATGAGTTATCACTTCACACCTCTCAGAATGGCCAAAATCAACAACACAAGAAACAAGTATTAGCAAGAATTTGGAGAAAAAGGAACACTTCCGCAGTGTTGGTGGGAATGCAAGCTGATACAGGAACTGTATTAAACAGTGTAGAGATGCCTCAAAAGTTAAAAACAGAACAACCCTATAATCCAGCAAAGAATACGAAAACACTAATTCAATGGGATACATGCAGCCCTATGTTTATAGGGGCAATTTTTTATAATAGCCAAGATAAGGAAGCAGCCCAAGTGTCCACCAATAGTTTACTTCTGGGCTTATTTCTGGACTTTCTTTTGTATCAATCTAAGTGCTTATTGTCTGTTTTTGTATCAATAGGATACTCTATTGACTACTGTAGCTTTGTAATATAACTTGAAGTCCAGAAAAGATAAATAGATAAAGACGGTGTGATAAACACACACACACGCATGCATACACACACACACACACACATACACACACACACAGAGGAATATTATTCAGTCATAGTAACTGAAATCTTGCCATTTGCAACAGCACGGATGGAACAAGAGAGTATTACGCTGAGCAAAATAAGTCAGTCAGAGAAAGATTAATATTGTATGATTTCACCCATACATAGAATTTAAGAAACAAAACTAATGGACAAAGAGGAAAAAAAGAGAGAGACAAATCAAGAAGCATACTCTTAATGATAAAGAACAAACTGATGGGGGCACCTGGGTGGCTCAGTGGGTTAAAGCCTCTGCTTTCGGCTCAGGTCATGATCTCAGGGTCCTGGGGATAGAGCCCCGCATGGGCTTTCTACTCAGCAGGGAGCCTGCTTCCTTCTCTCTCTCTGCCTACTTGTGATCTCTCTCTCTGTCAAATAAATAAATAAAATCTTAAAAAAAAGAAAAAAGAACAAACTGATGATTACCAGGAGGGGGAAGATGAGGGTTTGGGTTCAATAGATGTTAGGGATTAAGGAGGGCGCTTGTGATGAGCACCAGGCGATGTATGGAAATGCTGAATCACTATATTATACACCTGAGACTAATATTACACTGCAAAAAAAATAAAAGTTACATGTGTACCAAAAAAACACAAAAATTAAATTCTATGTATGATGCTATTACTGGAAATTAAATCCTGCGCCACAAATGTATATTCACTGTTCATAGCCTCCACTAAATAATCACTTATTGTACTACTGTTCAAGCTTTACTTATTCTTTACTTTTATTAAAGTAATACATAAACATAGCTTAAATACTTACTCCTGCTCCCTGGAGGGAACTACTTCTCAGAGAAAACAAGTTAGCTTAAACTACTATTTCTTGATATGGGGGTTTAATGTATTATTAGCTTATTTTATAGATCATGATAATTCAGCTCTCTTATACAATCAGTCCTAATGATAGACACACATGCACACATGCCTTTTCAACTAAGTCCCAGAGTATACTGTTTTTATTTCCTTTTTGTGTTAGTTGGGATTTTTTTAGAGTTAATAATTTCCTCTTTATTTGCTTAGGTTTCCAAGTATCTATCACAAATTCATCCTAAACATTCTACTATATCTAACACTTTTAATATGTTTAAATACATCTTACAGTCCACCAATTTTAATAAGTTTTTATTTACATTTAGATACTGATCACTTTTATGATTCAGTTGAAAAACAAATGGAAATGGGGCCTATCTTCTATCATGAAAGCCATGTATTCAAAACTGTAATTATATATATTATGTATATTATGTAATTATCTATCTATATACAGTTTATATATTTGTGGGTTTTCAGTACAACTTGTGTAGTTAAAGCAACATGTCTGTTCCTTAACATAAAAGTATATATGATTAGGGGCACCTGAATGGCTTGATCTGTTAAGCTCTGGGCTCTTGATTTCAGTTCAGCTCACGATCTCAGGGTCGTAAGATCGAGCCTACACTCCATGCTGGGTGTGGGGGCTTGTTTAAGATTGTCTCTCCCTCTCCCTCGGCCCCTCCTCCAACCCTTCTGTGCCTGTGTGCTCATGCATACACACATGCCTTCTCTCACAAAAAAAAAAAAAAAAAAAAAAAAAAAAAGCCTATGTGATTAAGCTATTAATGTTGGTGGCAGTGTAATGGTAGAATAAAATACAAAATAACAAAGGAAATGATAAACAACATTATCATCTACAGAGTACTTACTACCTAGTAGTCTCTTATAAACTAACTCATCTCATTTTTAAAACAAATCCCCCTTATTTTTTTTTTTTTTTTTTTTTTTTTAAATCCCCCTTATTTTTAAAAAAGATCTTGTTTATTTATTTGACAGACAGAGATCACAAGTAGGCAGAGAAGCAGGCAGAGAGAGAGAGTGAGAGGAGGAAGCGGGCTCCCTGCTGAGCAGAGAGCCTGATGCGGGGCTCAATCCCAGTACCCTGGGATCATGACCTGAGCCAAAGGCAGAGGCTTTAACCCACTGAGGCACCCAGACACCTCTTAAAACAACCCTTTAAGTGGCACCGGGGTGGCTCAGAAAGTTGAGTGGCCAAATCTTGATTTCGGCTCAGGTCATGATCTCAGGGTTGTGAGATCGATTCCTGAGTTGGGCTCTGCAGTGGGCATGGAGCCTGCTTAAGATCTCCCTCTCTCTCCCTCTGCTCCCTAACCCACTTCGCTTGTGCACATGGCATGCACATTTTCTCTCTCTCTCTCTCATAAATAAATAAGTAAAAACACAAATACATAAATAAACTTTTTTTTTTAAAGAGGAACCCATTAAGGTGAACAATATTATTTTCATTTTAAGGGTTAAATAAACTGTCCCTTGTTAGAACTGTTATAATAGGGACAGGGCATGAACTCTAAATGCCACCCCCTGCAAGTTTATTGAAGTATATTTTGCATATGCTCATTTACAGTATTTTCAGTGTAAAGTTTGATGAGGTTTCAAAAACTTATGCAGTCATACAATTGCCACTACCAACAAGATAGAGAATATTTACATCACCCTTGAAACGAACCCTGAAAGTTCGACTTCAGAGTGTAGATATTTAAGTCCTATGTGGAAATTCTCCCAAATAGTTACAATGCAGGCTTATTAGAAGAACAGGAAATTGTAGCATGTAAAAAATATACAGTGGTGTTTTCCCCTTATTTAGACTGCTTCTCAGATATTTCATCCTTCCCTTACAATGGCATTCCCATATTAGTACACTCTCATTACAATAAAAACAAAAACAAAAGTAGCTCATAGCTGAAGATAGGAAAATACATGGCACCTCCATTCTTCCTTCCCATTCCTATGGAAAGCAAGCTAATTTAGTATGGCACTCTTCCTTGCTTAGCCCAAGGGCAGTCCCTGAATCTTTTCAACATAACATTTCAAGTAGACACAACAAAATCAATATAGCTTGCAAGTAAAATTAAAAATGTCTTTCCCTTTCTCATGGTGGTTCAAACAGTGGCTTTAGAATTACAAAAGCTAGATTCAAATCCCAGTTCTACCATTTACCTGTTGACCTTGGGCAAGTCATTCAACCTCCGTTGGCCTCCCTTTTCTTTTTGGTAAAGTGACAGGGATGATACAGGGTTATTGAAAAGAATATAAGAGAAAACATTTATAAGTGGATTTTGCTAGAAAAAGGTGAGCATGGCTTTTGAGTAAGTGAACTTGCTGGGAAAAGAAGATGAGCAAGCAGTGAAACATTTGGCTTCCCGAGACTATGGATGTAGAAAAGTACACTGTACCGATGGGGAAAACCCATGATTACACTGGATTGTCTCCTGAGCATTAAAGAAGGGTGTATGGAAGTAGTTTGGGGGAAATGAATCTTCTCACAGACTCCAGTCTCAGTCTTGCTTTCTGGGTAATGGGAAGTCAACTTTGCAAACTTTTTAAAGGCTCCGACCATCCCAGCAGGCTGGGTTTCTTAGCAACCATCTCACGTTTGTTTTCCTTCTGCCCACTGGTGTGCTGCAGAGTGCCAATTCTGCTAAACTCCCAAATAAATCACTGTTAATGAAGCATGCTGCACATACAGACAGCAACAGGCATTTTTTAATCACCTAGACTAAAGAAGAGCTAAAGGTAAGCACAAAACACTCTAATACCTAATACATTAGGTGTCAGATTTAAAGTGGCAAGAACCGTATGACTTTGAGAGCTTTTACTTGGATGCACTTAGTGGGAAAGTAAAGCTTACCAGTATATTCATCACTATGCACAGCTTGCTGATTGCTTGGACAACCGAATCAGATATCCGATAGCTTAAAAGTTAGTCTGCATCTACTTAATTAGAAGTAGAAATAAGATTGCAAACATAAATGTACAAATAATGATAGGCTATAAAAATAAAGGGACTAAGATCTTTTACACTCTCTCCTTTATTCAAATTATTAATTATGCTTCAAGTAACTGGCATGCCATATGATATAGCCATGAGTAAGACAAACAGAATCTGCCCTCGTAAAGTTTATTTTATTCTTTGGGGAAGTAAGTAACACAGTACTTTAAGGGTGTTCGAAGAGTAGACAAACAAGAAAGTGTAGTATTCTAAGTCAGGAGTATGCATGGTTTTGGAAACAGACCTAAGTTCTCAACAACGGACCTAAGATCTCAGTTGTTGTTTTGTTTTTTTTTTAAGACTTTTTTTTTTTTTTTAATTTATTTCACAGACAGAAATCACAAGTAGGCAGAGAGGAAGGCGGGGGGGGGGGGGGAAGCAGGCTCCCCGCGAGGTAGAGAGCCCCAAGCGGGGCTGGATCCCAGGACCTGGAATCATGACCAGAGCCGGAGGCAGAGGCTCTAACCCACTGAGCCACCCAGGCGCCCCCAAATCTCAGTTTTTATATCAAATATCTGAACTGTTTTATAAAAGTTATTTTTGACCCTTCAGTTTTTCATCTCTATAATGAAGACACTGCCACCTACTTCAGAAGTTCACAGAAGGGTGCCTAGGTAGCTCAGTTAAGCATCTGCCTTATGCTCAAGTCATGATTTCTGGGTCCTGGGATCCACGCTGAAGTCTGGCTCCCTGTTCAGTGAGGACCCTGCTTCTGCCTCTCCCTCAGCCCCTACAGTCACTTGTGTACTCTCTCTCTCAAGTAAATAAATAAAATCTTAAAAAAAAAAAAAAGAAGAAGAAGAAGTTCACTGAGAACTATATGAGCTAATATGTTTAAAATTGTTATCAACATAATAACAACCTTAGTAAAGGTTTTGTGTTACCTAGGGGAAACTTAGAAACCTCTCTATAGGGGCAACTGGGTGGCTCAGTGGGTTAAGCCTCTGCCTTCATCTCAGGGTCCTGGGATTGAGCCCCACACCAGGCTCTCTCTGCTTGGCAGGGAGCCTCCTTCCCTCTCCCCCTCTACCAGCCTCTCTGCCTACTTGTGATCTCTCTCTCTGTGTCAAATAAATAAATAAAATCTTTAAAAAAAAAAGAGAAAAAAAAAAGAAATCTCTCTATAATACATAGAGTCCCGGGACATGAAACTACCCACCATCCTCCTCTTCGGTGTAGTGATGATATTCATAGTTTTCCATCCCCTGCAAAGATAAGTTGTACATTCTAGATCCTGTGCTAGCCTTTTAGGGAAATAAATACTACATTAGAAAAAATACTATATTAGAACATTCATCTGAAAAAAATATTTGTGGAACACCTGCAGTATGTCTGGCATGGTGCTAGGCACTGGACATCATAATAAAGTTGAAGAAATCTTATCATAGAACTTGTATTCTAGTGCATTTTCCTGTTTATTTTCCCATGGACTTATTTTCTTGAAGAACAGATTAATTTCCCGCAACGCACACTTCACTGACATTGTCCTTCATTCTGGGACTGCATGTAGAGATAGGATGTCTCTATATCATTTGACAAACTCTTCTGAATTCTTGTTTGGTAAAGAATGTTTACCAGAAGTTCCTGCTTATTAAACAGAACAATTTAAGTAAGCAATCACCTGCATTCTCTTCTCTTTTGCACTGAAATCTGTACCTCAGGCACGAAAAATGGTCGAGTGATAAAATGACAAGCTGTTTTTTCTCTTGAGTACTTACTATGTGTCAGTTACTATCCAAAATTTTATATAGATGATCTAATCCTCACAATAACTTGAGGAGGTAGGTATATAATAATTGCCATTTGTCAAAGAGGAAATTGAAGCTTGGAGAGGAATGTGAGAGACTTATTTCTCTGGTATTCCTTCTCCTGCTTTCTCTGGACCTCTAAGTGGCCAATTTCCTCTCAGCATATTATGTCAGGGAGGATAGCACTGACATTCAAAGGAAAACTAAAGTATGATGTTGGTAAACCTCTTTGCAAAGGTTGTCTTTCTCTGCACTGGTGGGGATACCTAAGCATCAGATGCACACTAATGATAATTATAGCATGTGGATGCAGAATCATTAGCATGCTAGGGGATTTTTTTCCCCCTCTTGTATCAGCAGCAGAAACTGTGAATGTGACTGTTTTAAAATTTTTTTTTATTCTCCTTATCAAAGGGTAGTTATCCAATCAGTTAGTTTCATAGCCAAAATAGGTAGCACGTGATTGATGTGTTCTTTGCTTAATTAGGCTGACTTAGGTCAAACTGGGCAAACACTATTTGGTTCTGGGAAAACCAGATTTCAGGTCTGGCCTGTCACATATATAACAGATGTCCTGTAGTTCTGGGTGTGAAATGAGCACATGCTGCCAATTTACTTTTAGCCATTCTATTTATGTTCTTATTTAAAATGCAATAGAGTGATCATTTCCAGCTATAAAGTGGCTTTTATCTGAGAATCTCCCAAGGACAGTGCATTAATTCTTAGTACACCAGTTGCGATGAAAGTTAGGTTCCTGCATAATGGTTTTTAGGAAGGGATATTGGGGCATAAAAGAGTATGGTGACTATATAATATTTAATACATTAAAAATATATGTCTGTGTCTAAAGTTAATACTGGGGAAAATATTAATTTACAGCAGAGAAACTCAGCTGACTTACTCTTAACCAATGATCAAGGCTAATGTCACCAATGAGAAGTCATACTGACCTCGTGCAGCCTCTGAAAGTGGTATACTAAAAGGGCCACAGTATGCTTCTGTGGTTTGCTTTGCCAACAATGCCTAACCTCACTGTAATCACGAGAAAACACAAGACAACTGTGTTGGATTCTGTCGTATAACTGAGCAGTTGTCTTCAAAAGTGTCAAAATCACAAAAGGCAACCAAAGAGTAAGGAACTGTCATGGAACTGAAGGATGCTAAAGGGAAGTGAATACTATAAACCATATGGGATTCTGGGTCAGATCCTGTAATAGAAACAGGATATTAGTAGAGAAACAAGTGCACATCAAACGAGGCCTGTCGTTTACCTACCTGATTGGTACCCATGTCAATTTCTTGGTCTTTGTTGCTCTATTATGGTATGTAAGGTAATTAGAAGAACCAGAGGGAAAGGCACACAAGAACTTTGTACCACTTCTGGTAACTTCTCCCTAAGTTTATAATTATTTCAAAATAAAGCCCACACTCAGAATCAGACTTCAGAAAAAAATCTTTTTCTTTTTTTTCTCTTTACAACAGTGGATCTATCTTCCTAGAAAGAAATGTGCATGTACCATACCAGTGTATATGTTATATTTATGGTCTGCAACATCATTTCTAGATGAAGTTCAAAGATCATAAAAGTTTGCTCATAAAAGACACAATGGTCAGAGAAAAATTGCGTGAAAAAAAATTATGTCTGTATGCCCAGGCTGCAAGCTATATTGTCAGTGTTGTTACTTTGTGACAATTTAATTGGTATGAGACTGCTGAATAGTCAAATTAAGGTGTAGAGAGAACCAGGCTTTTCTTCTATTTCTTAATGATAAATAAATAAATAAATAAATAGAGCCACAATTCCATACTTCTTATATGCTAAAAAATAGCATGCAGGTTTTTGCTTTATTTCCCATTTACTATCATTGTGAGCTTTTTGCAAAAAAAAAAATAAGATCTATATAAAGAGAGGAGAAAAATATGAAAAGGGGAATAGCTGTAGTACTATATACATTTTTTCATGATATAAAACTCGCTCCTTAAATTGGCAGTCTAGGCATGTTGTTGGTACAAGGAAATGTGATTCAGTTACCTACGGAAACTAAGAGGTAGCTGTTACCTACAAAAAGATTTTAGAGAAGAATTCTGATTAGAGACAACTTAAATTCTGAGACTGAGCTGTTTCAGAGAAGAGGCAAAGGACCAAAGACAGATTTAAATAGTTGAAGTTACTTCAGGAAAACTCAGTTCCAAGTGTTTTATTTAAGTCCATGCCCACACAGTTCAAGTTTTTATTTTATTGCCTCTCAACCCTTCACTTACTACATCTCAGCTATGAGTTTCAGGACAATATTTTCAAGTAGGGGGAAAAAAAAAGATGAAATGTGTCCCCTCGATGCTTATGTTTATGTAACTGTGAATATGCATAAGCTTTTATCTGACTTTTCCACACATCACATTTCAGGCTCAGTTTGTACCTCAGGTTGCCTTATGGAACTTCCACTAGAGGAATATGGAAAAACTCCTTGGAAAACAGTATCCTTGATGGATGGAAAAGAACAGCTTGCATAAATACAATGACAGAGTCATCCAAATATCTGATGAGTGCAAGGAAGACAAAGGTTTACCAACCAGAAATAAATATTTTTATGTACTTTAACACTGTTCTGAACTCAAGTGGGGCTAATGGCAACGGCAAGGGATCAGACTGTAACGGCAGACTTCCATCACTTCTAAGTTCTGGTTTCCATTTCTCCTAAGAGATCCTGCACCCTGCTTTCTCCTGAATTCATACAAGGGAGGAATGTGTCTGGTAGCCATGATAAACAACGTAATAAAAGCTAAGAAAAAAAAAAAACGGAGGTAAAATATATCGTGTTTTTTCTTGTTGATATTATCATGGACTCTATGGAAACTGTTTGATTCAAAGCCCCAAACTTTAAATGATGTCTTTGTCCCATGGCTTTTAACACCTGATCCTCCAACATATCTGCAGTATCCCCTAATTAAAAACTCCACAGCCTTCAGCTTAGACATCAGAAGTTGCATCTCTACACAATGTTAAATAGCCAGAATAAAATATATATGTACTATATAATTCATATATATTATATACACGTGTATACATGTATAACACCCCAGAGCCCAGCTGTCCACACGAAATAATTTTTTTAAAATTTATTTGTCAGAGAGACAGAGAGCACAAGTGGGGGAGAAACAGGTAGAGGGAGAAGGAGGCAGAGGGAGAAGAAGACTCCCCACTGAACAAGGAGCCCTACATGGGACTCGATCCTAGGACCCCAGGATCATGACTTGAGCCCAAGGCAGACACTTAACTGCCTGATCCACCCAGGTGTCCCCCAAATAATTTTTTCTATAAAAGAAAAGGATTAAAAGAAACCCTCACATCTTTTTAAGCACTTCCCTGTGCCAAGCTGGATAAAGCAGACATACTTCATATATTGTTATTTACTGAACACAAGATTAAGCTACATTCTAATTGAGAACTTCCAGAAATACCTCATGCTTTGCAAGTAAGCAGTACAGGTGCACAAGGACAGGCAGGGTGTGTAATTATATTTGTATATATTTATATGCCCACCAGTTCTGTTGTCTTAAAACAGACCAAAGGAAAGGCTCTTCTAGGTTAATTGCTGTTGCTAAGGAAAAGGGCCAGGTTTGTCTTTAGAGTCAATCATCTCTTTAAGGTGTAACAACCAGGTTGGTCTCTTGGTGCCAATTTTTGTCTAACTACAAATAGGTAACAAAGTCTAATTTGAATTTTCTAAAAACACTTATTATTCACTTCTTATAATTTTTCTAATACCCCAAACGAAAAGACAGTTTAGTGTTTCCAATAGCAAGCAGATGGTTTCAGGGGAAAATATCACCCAGTTCTTGGTTTCTTAATATAACATAGGAGGCTTGGCTGCATGGTATGGACTTGAAGGAAGAATCTAGAGCAATAGGTCATGATGGTAGATTCCATGGGAAAGCTATAAACAGCTGAAGGGAAAGTCCCACATCTGAGCAGACCAGCTCCCTCCAGTTCATTCTCTGCATTCCAGTACCACTGTATTACCAGAGTGGAATATGATTGAGCCACTCTCTGCAACTTTCCACCTACATTCAGTAGTTTTACAGAACGAGGAAAGACCTGTTTAATTCAACTCCCACTTATCTCTGCAGTATATAGCCACATTGGAGCCAACCTGTGCATTAGCTGGTTAAGCCTGATAATCTTGCCCTGTATCTTTGTATCGGCTCCTTCCCAATTTCTCTGTAACTAGCCTGAAATATGTGCTTAGACAGACATCCTGTGGAAGCTTTCTCTGACATTGTAATTATGGCTTAGTACTTCTCATATGTACTTTGACAGGATTAAAAATTCCTCTTTTTAGAGAAGTTATCATATAATATTCTCACTTTTCTCTTTATCCCTCTTTGCTCTTATGAATTCCCCAAAAAGAAAGAGTCTTTACATCGCTGTGTCTGGAATGTATGCACACAGTAAATATATGCTCAATTAATTTAAACTATAAAGCATGTGGGGCACCTGGGTGGCTCACTCAGTTGCAAGTCTGCCTTTGGCTTGGGTCATGACTCCGGAGATCTGGGATGGAGCCCCACATTGGGCTTCTGGGTCAGAGGACAGTTTGCTTCTTCCTCTGCCTCTCCTTGCTACTTTTTTCTCTCTCTCAAATAAATTAATTAGAAAAAACAATAATGCATTTAACCAGAAGAAAAAGTCAAAGAGCTCAAATTGCCAGCAGGAAGTAATATGATCAGAGCCTAAGAAAGGACTAATCAGAAAATTACTCATAACTAGTTCAGATAGTTAAGACTTCACCCTGGCTAGTTTTTTGGACAAGAGTTGGTGAGTGGGCTTTGGATTTTAAAAGATTTCAGTAAAGGTTTGTATATGATGACCTATATGGTAGTCAAATTTTCAGATTGATAACTTGCTTCTAAATCATGGATTTTCTCATACATTTAAGACTTAATATAACAACAACAACAACAAAATTCCAGGGTCACATCTGTTTGGTAAAACTGAGTAAGCCAAAGTAGACAGATCACTTTATTGCAAGACTTCTCATAGCCTTCAAGATAACATGGTGGGGGAAGGAATCAAGATGGAGAAGTAGCAGCCTGAAACTACATCAGGTAGCAGGAGATCAGCTAGATAGCTTATCTAAACATTGCAAACACCTACAAATCCAACGGGAGATCGAAGAGAAGAAGAACAGCAATTCTACAAACAGAAAATCAACCACTTTCTGAAAGGTAGGACTGGCGGAGAAGTGAATCCAAAACGACGAGAAGATAGACCACGGAGGAAGGGGCCAGCTCCCGGCAAATGGCAGAGCAACGGAGCACAAAATCAAGACTTTTAAAAGTCTGTTCCACTGAGGGACATTGCTCCAGAGGCTAAACTGGGGTGAAGCCCACAAGGTCAGCATAGACCCAGGTCCCGCAGGGTCCAAGAAGGATTGGGGGTGTCCGAGTGTTAGAGAACTTGCAGGTATTACAACGGGGAAGCCGGCTACAGAGATAGAGCCGAGGAGTGAGCTCTCAGCTTGGGGTTACCTTGAACCGTTCACAGTCTGGGTGAGCTCGGAGCGTGGCTGGAATCCGGGGATATGGGAGTGATTGGGCGCTGCTCTCTGGGGCCGCACTAAGGAGGGGGCCCCAGGCTCTGGGCTCCTCCTGGCCGGAGACCAGGAGGCCACCATTTTCATTCCTGTTCTCCAGAACTCTACGGAAAGCGTTCAGGGAACAAAAGCTCCCGAAAGCGAACCCGAGCGGATAACCCAGCCCCTGGTAAGGGCGGTGTAATTCCACCTCGGGCAAAGACACTTGAGAGTCACTACAACAGGCATCTCCCACAGAAGATCAACAAGAAAACCAGCCAGGACCAAGTTCACCTACCAAGGAGAACATGTTCAATACCAAGGACAGCAGCAGAATTCCAGAAGAGGAGAAAGCAAAGCACGAAACTCATGGCTTTCTCCCCATGATTCTTTAGTATTGTGGTTAATTTAAAATTTTTTCAATTTTTTTTCTTCTTCTGCTAATTTTTTTAACTTTTACCCTTTTCTTTTTTAACGTTTTTAAGTTGATTATCTAATATATAAATATATATATTTATTTTTTATATTTTTATTTGTTTTCTTTTTTAATTTTTTCTTTTTTTTTCTGAACCTCTTTTTATCCCCTTTCTTCCCCCATGCCCACGATTTGGGTCTCTTTTGATTTGGTTAAAGCTCATTTTCCTGGGGTCTTTGCCACCCTTTTAGTATTTTACTTGCTCCTTCATATACTTTTATCTGGATAAAATGAAAAGGTGAAAAAATTCACCACAAAAATAAGAACAAGAGGCAGTACCGAAGGCTAGGGACCTAATCAATACAGACATTGGTAATACGTCAGATCTAGAGTTCAGAATGACAATTCTCAATGTTCTAGCCGGGCTCAAAAAAGGCATGGAAGATATTAGAGAAACCCTCTCTGGAGATATAAAAACCCACTTTGGAGAAACAAAAGAACTAAAATCTAATGAAGTTGAAATCAAAAAAGCTATTAATGAGGTGCAATCAAAAATGGAGGCTCTCACTGCTAGGATAAATGAGGGAGAAGAAAGAATTAGTGATATAGAAGACCAAATGACAGAGAATAAAGAATCTGAGTAAAAGAGGGACAAATAGCTACTGGACCACGAGGGGAGAATTCAAGAGATAAATGACACCATAAGATGAAACAACATTAGAATAATTGGGATTCCAGAAGAAGAAGAGAGAGAGAGGGGAGCAGAAGGTATATTGGAGAGACTTATGGGAGAGACTTTCCCTAATATGGCAAAGGGAACAAGCATCAAAATCCAGGAGGTGGAGAGAACCCCCCTCAAAATCAATAAGAAAAGTTCCACACCCCATCACCAAATAGTAAAATTTACAAGTCTCAGTGACAAAGAGAAAATCCTGAAAGCAGCCTGGGAAAAGAAGTCTGTAACATACAATGGTAAAAATATTAGATTGGCAGCAGACTTATCCACAGATACCTGGCAGGCCAGAAAGAGCTGGCATGATATATTCAGAGCACTAAACAAGAAAAGCATGCAGCCAAGAATACTATATCCAGCTAAGCTATCATTGAAAATAGAAGGAGAGATAAAAAGCTTCCAGGACAAACAAAAAACTGAAAGAATTTGCAAACACCAAACCAGCTCTACAGGAAATACTGATAGGGGACCTCTAAGCAAAGAGAGAGCCTAAAAGTAGTAGATCAGTATACAGTATACTCACAATATACAGTAACAGTCACCTTACAGGCAATAGAATGGCACTAAATTCCTATCTCTCAATAGTTACCCTGAATGTTAAAGAGCTAAATGCCCCATCAAAAGACACAGGATATCAGAATGGATTTAAAAACAAAACCCATCTGTATGTTACCTACAAGAAACTCATTTTAGACCCGAAGACACCTCCAGATTTAAAGTGAGGGGGTGGAAAACAATTTACCATGCTAATGGGCATCAGAAGAAAGCTGGGGTGGCAATCCTTATATCAGATCAGTTAGATTTTAAGCCAAAGACTATAATAAGAGATGAGGAAGGACACTATATCATACTCAAAGGTCTGTCCAACAAGAATATCTAACAATTTTAAATATCTATGCCCCTAACGTGGGAGCAGCAAACTATATAAACCAATTAATAACAAAATCAAACACATCAATAATAATACAATAATAGTAGGGGATTTTAACAACACCCACACTGAAATGGACAGATCATCCAAGCAAAAGAACAACAAGGAAATAAAGGCCGTAAATGACACACTGGACCAGATGGACATCACAGATATATTCAGAACATTTCATCCCAAAGCAGCAGAATACACATTCTTCTCTAGTGCACATGGAACATTCTCCAGAATAGATCACATCCTAGGTCCTAAATCAGGTCTCAACCGGTATCAAAAGATTGGGATCATTCCTTGCATATTTTTAGACCACAATGCTCTGAAGCTAGAACTCAATTACAAGAGGAAATTTGGTAAGAACCCAAATACATGGAGACTAAACAGCATCCTTCTAAAGAATGAATGGGTCAACCAGGAAATTAAAGAAGAATTGAGAAAATTCATGGAAATAAATGATAATGAAAACACAACAGTTCAAAATCTGTGGGACACAAAAAAGGCAGTTCTGGGAGGAAAATATATAGCAGTACAAGCCTTTCTCAAGAAACAAGAAAGGTCTCAAGTACACAACCTAACCCTACACCTAAAGGAGTTGGAGAAAGAACAAGAAAGAAACCCTAAATCCAGCAGGAGAAGAGAAATCATAAAGATCAGAGCAGAAATCAATGAAATAGAAACCAAAAAAACAATAGAACAAATCAACGAAACTAGGAGCTGGTTCTTTGAAGGAATTAATAAGATTGATAAACCCCTGGCCAGACTTATCAAAAAGAAAAGAGAAGGACCCAAATAAATAAAATCATGAATGAAAGAGGAGAGATCACAACTAACACCAAAGAAATACAGACAATTATAAGAACATACGATGAGCAACTCTACACCAACAAATTTGACAATCTGGAAGAAATGGATGCATTCCTAGAGACATATAAACTACCACAACTGAACCAGGAAGAAATAGAAAACCTGAACAGACCCATAACCAGTAAGGACATTGAAACAGTCATCAAAAATCTCCAAACAAACAAAAGCCCAGGGCCAGACGGCTTCCCAGGGGAATTCTACCAAAAACTTAAAGAAGAACTAATTCCTATTCTCCTGAAACTGTTCCAAAATATAGAAATGGAAGGAAAATTTCCAAACTCATTTTATGAAGCAAGCATCACCTTGATCCCAAAATCAGACAAGGATCCCATCAAAAAAGAGAACTTGTACAGACCAATATTCTTGATGAACACAGATGCAAAAATTCTCACCAAAATACTAGCCAATAGGATTCAACAGTACATTAAAAGGATTATTCACCACGATCAAGTGGGATTTATTCCAGGGCTACAAGGTTGGTTCAACATCCGCAAATCAATCAATGTGATACAACACACTAATAAAAGAAAGAACAAGAACCATATGATACTCTCAATAGATGCTGAAAAAGCATTTGACAAAGTGCAGCATCCCTTTCTGATCAAAACTCTTCAAAGTGTAGGGATAGAGGGCACATACCTCAATATTACCAAAGCCATCTATGAAAACCCACCGCAAATATCATTCTCAATGGAGAAACTCTGAGAGCTTTTCCGCTAAGGTCAAGAACACGGTAGGGATGTCCATTATCACCACGCTATTCAACATAGTACTAGAAGTCCTAGCCTCAGCAATCAGACAACAAAAGGAAATTAAAGGCATCCAAATCGGCAAAGAAGAACTCAAACTATCACTCTTCACAGATGATATGACACTATATGTGGAAAACCCAAAAGACTCCACTCCAAAACTGCTAGAACTTGTACAGGAATTCAGTAAAGTGTCAGGATATAAAATCAATGCACAGAAATCAGTTGCATTTCTCTACACCAACAACAAGACAGAAGAAAGAGAAATTAAGGAGTCAATCCCATTTACATTCATGCAACACTAAAAGATACCTAGGAATAAACCTAACCAAAGAGGCTAAGAATCTGTACACAGAAAACTATAAAGTACTCATGAAAGAAATTGAGGAAGACACAAAGAAATGGAAAAATGTTCCATGCTCCTGGATTGGAAGAATAAATATTGTGAAAATGTCTATGCTACCTAAAGCAATCTACACATTTAATGCAATCCCTATCAAAATACCATCCATTTTTTTCAAAGAAATGGAACAAATAATCCTAAAATTTATATGGAACCAAAAAAGACCTTGAATAGCCAAAGGAATATTGAAAAAGAAAGCCAAAGTGGGTGGCATCACAATTCTGGACTTCAAGCTCTATTACAAAGCTGTCATCATCATGACAGCATGGTACTGGCACAAAAACAGACACATAGATCAATGGAACAGAATAGAGAGCCCAGAAATCGACCCTCAACTCTATGGTCAACTAATCTTCGACAAAGCAGGAAAGAATGTCCAATGGAAAAAAGACAGCCTCTTCAATAAATGGTGCTGGGAAAATTGGACAGCCACATGCAGATCAATGAAATTGGACCATTTCCTTACACCACACATGAAATTAGACTCCAAATGGATGAAGGACCTCAATGTGAGAAAGGAATCCATCAAAATCCTTGAGGAGAACGCAGGCAGCAACCTCTTCGACCTCAGCCATAGCAACATCTTCCTAGGAACAACGGCAAAGGCAAGGGAAGCAAGGGCAAAAATGAACTACTGGGATTTCATCAAGATCAAAAGCTTTTGCACAGCAAAGGAAACGTTAACAAAACCAAAAGACAACTGACAGAATGGGAGAAGAAGGTATTTGCAAACGACGTATCAGATAAAGGGGTAGTGTCCAAAATCTATAAGGAACTTAGCAAACTCAACACCCAAATAACAAATAATGCAATCAAGAAATGGGCAGAAGAAATGAACAGACATTTCTGCAAAGAAGACATCCAGATGGCCAACAGACACATGAAAAAGTGCTCCACGTCACTCGGCATCAGGGAAACACAAATCAAAACCACAATGAGATATCACCTCACACCAGTCAGAATGGCTAAAATTAACAAGTCAGGAAATGACAGATGCTGGCAAGGATATGGAGAAAAGGGAACCCTCCTACACTGTTGGTGGGAATGCAAGCTGGTGCATCCACTCTGGAAAACAGCATGGAGGTTCCTCAAAATGTTGAAAATAGAACTACCCTATGACCCAGCAATTGCACTACTGGGTATTTACCCTAAAGATACAAACATAGTGATCGAAGGGGCACGTGCACCCGAATGTTTATAGCAGCAATGTCTACAATAGCCAAACTATGGAAAGAACCTAGATGTCCATAAAGATGTGGTGTATATACATAATGGAATACTATCAGCCATCAAAAGAAATGAAATCCTGCCATTTGCGATGATGTGGATGGAACTAGAGGGTATCATGCTTAGTGAAATAAGTGGATCAGAGAAAGACAACTATTATATGATCTCCCTGATATGAGGAAGTGGAGATGCAACATGGGGGGTTAGGGGGGTAGGATAATAAATGAAACGAGATGGGATTGGGAGGGAGACAAACCATAAGTGATTCTTAATCTCACAAAATAAACTGAGGGTTGCTGGGGGGAGGTGGGGCTGGGAGAGGGGGAGTGGGGTTATGGACATTGCGGAGGGTATGTGCTATGGTGAGTGCTGTGAAGTGTGTAAACCTGGCAATTCACAGAACTGTACCCCTGGGGATAAAAATACATTACATGTTTATTTAAAAATTGAAATAAATTAATTAATTAAAAAAAGAAAACATGGTATTTGTCTAAGAGAAGAGGTATTCTGTTTCCCAGAATTGCTTGACCTGAAGTTCCTCTTCATTCATGGATACCTCATCTCATCCTCAGAACTCACTTTGGGACAAGTCACTCATCTACAGAAATGACTGGATATTTAAGGGCCACATTCAGACCAACACCTGTTTTTATTAAAAAATGTTCTGTGGAAGACAGCCATGCCTGCTCATTAAGGTCTGTCTGTGACTGCTATTGCAATATAATGCCAGGGTTGAGTAGTTTGCAACAAAGATCATATGGCCAGGAAAGGAAAAAATACTTTTTTTTTTTTTTACAGTATATGTTTGCTGATCCCTAATTCACAGTAATATTTTTTTTGTAAGCATCAATGTAATTGTCAGCTGGACCCACTGTTGATGTGTTCTACAAACTTGTTCTACAAATGCAACATGAAATGACCCACAAAACTGGAAAGCATCACATTTTCCCTACACGCTGAACTGACCAGCAGCATGTTTTAATTTGAAGCCTAAACTGAGCCAAACAGATTTGGATTGTGTGCCTTAAACCCTAATTAGAAAATAACACATATCCTTAAACTAGTAAATTAAAGCTTAAAAACATAGACACATTTAGGGTCATTTGGGTGGCTCAGGTGGGTTACGTCTGACTTTTGATTTCAGCTCAGATCATGATCTCAAGTTCCAGGGTGGTGGGATTGAGTCCTCTGTAAGGTTATAGGCACTGTGCCTGGAGCCCCCTTATGAGTCTCTCTGTGCCCCTTCCTCACTTCATTTGTGTGTGTTCTTTTTGTCTCTATAATTAAAATTTAAAACAAAACAAAACAAAAATAAATATAGACACATTTACCACAAAAACGTCTGAAACTAATAACAAAATATTTCATGGATAATTTATTAAAACACTAATATACTGGAAATCTGACTAAAGACAACTGAACTTTTGATAGCTTGAAGAAATCATACTGATACCCTAAGGTACCTAAAGTACTGCATTACAAAGATTAATTTTGATCACATAGACCTAGAGCAGAACATGGTATGTGATACAGATTTGATCTAAATGAAGTATCAATTCACGCACAGTACATAGACTAATCAGATGACATGATTTTTATTCCAGTTTGATAGTTAAATATATCGATTTAATTCCTAGTATAAAGAAGATTTTTTTGTTTCCTCATTTGTTAATGTACACAATTAAACTAATTCAAATACTGGTTTGGTTGGGGCATATTCAACACCATTTTATCAATCGCTAGAATCAACCTGTTTGTGGTTGTTGCTTACTAGATAACAGTGAAATGAAAAGAAGCTATTAGCTAGCAGTAATTTCTGGTGATATTTACTTGCAGAAATAAGTTTTGTTTCTGTAATTCAGCAGAATTCATTTGAAATCGTATTTCACATACCCATTTTTTCTCCTCGTCTTTCCACCTTCCACATCCCCAAAACATTGGACAGACACTGCTACCGGTTTTTGGCTCTGGTCTCTTTTTCTCTGTGGGCTAAAACCCATCATATTTCTTAACATGTGATGCCCTGGGAGGCTCCTTTTAGCAGCAAAAATTGATACCTTGTTTTTACTTGTGGTAAGAACACTTAACATATAGGAGTTTTGATATTTGTTTCAAGGCTGCCCTTTAACTAGAAATAAAGAACTCTGCTTTCTATTTTCTTGTTCTTTTTGCGATGAATGACCAAACTGATCATACACAAATGAATTCAACTACACAGGCTGTGAAAAAGAAGAAAAGTAATATATCATACATACAGAGATATAATATTATAAACAGGATATGGCCCAGAATGAGTGTGAGTTGGGATATACAAATACAATTCACCATATTCCCATGGGAGATTTCAGTTCTTGATTCTCTCTCATTCCCCCAGCATGAGTGTGATTCCTCTACTTAAAGATACACATGATGTATAAAACTTGGCTCCTAAATACAAGTCAGGTGCTTCATCTGGTAACTTGGTCACCTACCTGAAACCTAGAAGAAAAGCTCTCTGTCTAGAATCTTTGTGAGAGGACATGTTGGTTTACAAATGGAGACCATAATTTACAGGCTGGAGCATATATCCCAAGGAAATTAGATTCATAAGAAAATACCTTGAGTGAGTAGTTAAGACAAGACTGGAACTTCAGGCTCCAGACTCCTACTTATCGTTCCCCATCACACCATCGCAACTCCACCTTCCTTACAAAGACCTCTGAAGTCAAACTCCAATGGACTTTTCCAGCACATCTCCCAATTTCCCTGACATTCAACTGTCCTTCAGTTGAATGAAATCAAACTGGATTTTCCATGCATAAGTCTGCTGCAAGTTTTACTGTCTAAGCCTTCACATAGCTAAGTCTTGACAGTTTCCTCCATTCCTCCACTGTTTAAAATGAAATGTTCTCACTTGGTACCTTCTGAACAGTTAACTTTTCAAGATGCACAAAGATCAAAGTTACCTTTTCTGCACTGAATAATAAGGCACTTCTTCTATAACTTCCCAATGTTACTTATTCAATCCAAATTGTATTATAATTCCATGTTAACTCCTTGATTTGGAGTGAGCTGACTGAGGTGAGATAGAATCTATAATTTAAATATCTGCATTCTTTTTTAAAAAATTTTTTTTAATTTTATTTATTTGACAGACAGAGATCTCAAGTAGTTGGAGAGGCAGGCAGAGAGAGAGAGAGGAGGAAGCAGGCTTCCCGCTGAGCAGAGAGCCCGATGTGGGGCTTGATCCCAGGACCCTGGGACCATGACCTGAGCCGAAGGCAGAGGCTTAACCCACTGAGCCCCCAGGTGCTCCAAATATCTGCATTCTTTATAACATGCTCAGAACCCTATCTTGCACACAGTAGGTACCGAACCTATGATCACTAACTCCCAAGGGCAGACAGATGTGTCTCAACACTAGTAAAAACTGACAACTGTATTTTCCAGTATTTTTTCTTTAACTTATCTTAAAAATCAGAAAAATGTGAATTATTGTTCTGTCGGCCCTCTGGGATTCTCCCTGATCTCTAGCATTCCTAAAATACTATCCTAAATGGACTCTATCAAAATACCTGACTGTTCTTACTTTTTGTTTTGATATGTTTGTATAAGTACCATGAGTTTTATTTTTTTTAATATTTTATTTATTTATTTGACAGACAGAGATCACAAGTAGGCAGAGAGTCTGGCAGAGAGAGAGGAAGAAACAGGCTCCCCACTGAGCAGAGAGCCCGATGCGGGGCTCGATCCCAGGACCCTGAGATCATGACCTGAGCCGAAGGCAGAGGCTTAAACCGCTGAGCCACCCAGGCACCCCAGTACCATGAGTTTTAATCCACTGTGGCCTACATACATGAATCCATTTAAAAAGGACTTGGTGCTCTTTACTCTGGCCTCATTTATCTTAGGATTCAGTTCACCTTACATATGTTTTCCCCCTAACTGTATATGTTGAGAAAATCACCTCCTTGAATGAAGAGATAGTGAAGACAGATAATTTTGTCTTCTTGGTCAGAAGGCAAGGGTATCTTGTGTTCAATACTGAATTAGATAGCAAGAAATTCTGAGTATCCATTTTAGTCCATTTTTATTTCTTCTCTGATGCTTTACTGTTTCCCTAAATAAAATGAAGACAATATGCAGATTATAAATGAAGGGTTCTATTAATAACTACAAAAAAAAAACACTAAAAAAAAAAAAAAAGCAGTTGTAAGCCAGTAAATCCAGCTAAAGTTGGGTTATTCACAATGCTTGTGAATAAATCCTGTAATAGAAACTGGCGTGGGAATAAATATTTATAAAAGAGTTGATAATCAACACCTATCTGTACATCTCCATTAGGGAAGATATTTATTTCCTTTCCTGCATTATTCAAAACCCTCACATGCGTGACAAACTGATGTTCCATGGTATGCCTTCTGCTATTATTATTAAAGAAAGTTAGTGCCTTTTTCTTCAAAAATGTTCCTCTATTTCAAAATAATACTGGTGTAAGTAATTTCTTCCATTTCATCCTAATGTAAGTTCAGGAATCAATTTAAGTTTGTGTATTTTTGACCACTACAGAATGGATCATTCTGATCCATTATCATTGTGGAATAATAATAAAGATGGTGTGTATGTGTGTGTGTAGGCCTACACACACTCGAGCACATAAACTCTTATACATACACATATGTATACACACACACAATGATGAACATTTTGCTTCTCCTATCATCCATACACATTTTGCATTTTCCAGCTAAAGTCCTAATTTCCTCAAAATATTCCATTAGATATAAAAAAAAAAACAACAACCCTACACACAATTTCTTGATTGATCTGGATCTCTAGTAAGTGATACATTTCCTGTATTCTTAAGGAATCAATACAAAACCTTATAACATGCTCTACTGATCTCTGGAATAAAAAGGGATCTTATGGATTCAGACAATTTTCTTTTTTTCCTTCTCTAAATTGACCCAATCTGTGTGTACCTGTGAAAAGAAGGAATTGTTTGTCGTTGATTTGTGGGCCTTCAAACAGTATCTTGAGAAACCTGATTATTAATAAATTATCTTTCCAAATGAGAAGAGTGAAAGCCCACTTTTGTTTCACTAACGCTTTGGATGTAAAATGTCTCTAAGCACAGTACCCGATCCCTGCTCTGACATATACTTTGGTGACTTGAGCTATCTCCTCTAAGTATAACTTTGTTTTTCTAATTGCACATCTCCCTGGAATTCTAGGTCACAAATATCTAACAACTTACTGAATATTTCCCCTTCAATCATCTCATGCAATTCACTAAAAATCATCTCATAAACAATTTGTGCATACATCCCCCCAAAAGCAGCTCTTTAAAGAAACCCCCTATTTCAGTAAAATCTATACTTTGTTCTTCCAGTCAATCAAGTTTAAAGACCTAGGGTTATCAGTGATTTCTCCCCGTGCTTATCTTCCCCATTCCCTATTGCTCTATCACCTGCAACCAATTAGGGACTAAGTCTTTGTATTGGACTGTCTTAAATTTATCTTATGTGTTGTGGTGAAGATTAATCAATATTACATGGAACCTATTAAGTATTAAATAAAAAGTTAACTTCTATTATCATTACCATACTTAAACTCAAATTTCCCTGCTTTCATGTTTGTGCACATTAGGGCTCTCTTCTCCGCTCTGGCCTAAATGCATAAATTCTAAAAATCTAAAAATTTAGAATCCTGCTCAAATTCACTTTTTCCCATTCACCTTGGAAGTCAGGACAGTCCACGAACATTTCCTCTTCTCCTCTCTTAGAGCATTTATTATTTCTACTATTCATTCAATCAAGACTTACTTCCTGACATCCTCTGCATTTAATTTAGCAGTTACTTATCTCTTACACTGGCACTTTGTCCCTACTGTATTTATTCTCTTTTCCTAATTATATTGTGAATTTTGTGGGGACAGGAAATAGTCTGTATCCTCCTATTTTCTATATCCCACCGTAATGCCTAATAAAGTATATTTTATTTTTTATTATTATATTCAGTTACCAAACATACTGTACATCATTAATTTTTGATGTAGTATTCCACGATAATACCCAGTGCTCATTACAAAACGTGTCCTCCTTAATGCCCATCACCTGGTTACCCCATCCTCCCACCCCCCTCTCCTTATCTAAACCTCAGTTGGTTTCCCAGAGTCCAGAGTCTCTCATGGTTTGTAAAGTATACTTTAAAAGATCCTTAAAATCCATTCCTCATTATTTGAAGACTGATAATATTCTATTCAACTTATAAAACGTAAGCTTGAGGGCACCTGTTGGCTCAGTCATTAAGCATCTGCCTTCGGCTCAGGTCATGATCCCAGGGTCCGGGGATCAAGTCCCACATCGGGTTTCCTGCTCCACAGGAAGCCTGCTTCTCCTTCTCCTACTCCCCCCACTTGTGTTCCCTCTCTTGCTGTCAAAAAAAATAAATAAAGTAAAAAAACAAAAAACAAAAAACAAACAAAAACAACAAAAGCTCGAATGGCCACAGACTAGTTAAAATCGCCTAAGGATAATCCTTCTTCCCATCTTTTCCAGGGAGAAGGCACTGAAAATTATGTTACCATCACTTACTAAAATACTTAAAGCCCAATCCATGAATAATTCTAAACAAGGGACTGCTAATGGCTTCCATTGGGACAACCGTAAGTATTGGAAAATGAAGTCTACAAGTAAGATTTAATCTGGTTTACTAGGATTATAATGCCAGGTTCATGATTTGTGTAACTAAGTTTGTTTTTTAAAAAAAAAAAAAAAAAGCGTAACTGCTATGTCAAGAAAAATTTTTGCATTTATAATTTAATAAATTAGTTATAAGGATTCTTTTGTGCATCCTCAGAGGAAAAAATATGTCAGATAAATCTAAAATACACAATGCTGAGTACTTAGCAGGGAGAGGCCTGTCTTTTCCTCTCCTCCCTATCCAGCTGGCTCTTGACTGAAACAGGAACACAAGAAGTCTCCTGTGCCAGAACCAATAAGATATTTCTTTCTCACATATGTAGTTAAAACAACAGGTAAGGTAAAAACAACTTGTTAAATACTCAACACACACAGGAAAAGGAAAACTCACTCCCCAGGACACCTAACAAGACAACATTTTGACTTCTTCCCTTTGACTCAAGAGGCAATTTTGCCACTAATGCAGAAAGCACCATTCTCATTCTTAAAGCACCATTATACCATTTGTGAATACAACAAAGAATTTCTCCTGGTGACTCCTGAAGTCTCTGCATACCTAAACTCATATGGAGGGGGGTGTAATTGAGGCAATAGAATGGTCTTGTTTGGGGACCCTATTTTTCCTTCTATCGCCAAACAGATTAATCTGCGAAGTCAATGAACTCCAGTTGTTCTATGGTGTCGACACCTAATAAAGTCCAAAACTAAGCCCTTATTCACCATTATCCAATCTTAGGGTCCAAATCCCAGGGCTCCTGCAGCGTGGAACCCAACACTAAGATGGAAACACTTGATTATACTTGGATTGCTTCTCTAGCAAGGCTTATTATTCATTTATTAAATGGGTTTCCACTGGGTTTTATTCTAAAAGGTTGCTTCAGAATCTGAGTGCTTCAAGTGAACAGCTCTGTCTTTACTTGACAACTATTTGAAACAGCAGTTTAGATGCTTAGCTCTTTATTAAAGATGCAATAGGCTTGGAGTTCTACTTTCAGGTCAGAATATATCCTCCGTTATTTTTCAAACTAATGATAGCCAATGAGCCATATATTTTCTGTAACTGACAAAAAAAACCAACAACAAACTGGGGGTTGCTGGGGGGAGGTGGGATTGGGAGAGGGGGAGGGGGCTATGGACATTGGGGAGGGTAAGTGCTATGGTGAGTGCTGTGAAGTGTGTAAACCTGGCGATTCACAGACCTGTACCCTGGGGATAAAAATACATTATATGTTTATTAAAAAAAAAAAATTTGGAAGGGGAGGCGAACCATAAGAGACTATGGACTCTGAAAAACAACCTGAGGGTTTTGAAGGGTCAGGGGTGGGAGGTTGGGGGAACAGGTGGTGGGTAATGGAGAGGGCATGTTTTGCATGAAGCACTGGGTGTTGTGCAAAAAGAATGAATACTGTTACGCTGAAAAAATAAATAAAATGGAAAAAAAAAAACCAACAACAACAACAACAAAAAACCATTACCTAGAGCAAATGGGGATAAAAATAAATAGTAAGGGTTTATTCTGGTACATCTTATGACATGTCCATGTACACAATCTGGCTGACCCACTGTAAAATTAACCTTTGTTAATGCTGACGATTTTTTTTAAGATTTTTATTTATTTATTTGACAGAGAGAGAGAGAGAGAGAGAGATCACAAGTAGGCAGAGAGGCAGGCAGAGAGAGAGGGGGAAGCATGCTCCCCACTGAGCAGAGAGTCTGAGGCGGGGTTCGATCCCAGGACCCCGAGATCATGACCTGAGCCGAAGGCAGAGGTTTAACCCACTGAGCCACCCAGATGCCCCAATACTTATGATTTTTATCCCAGCTCTCCTAATATCCTTCAGCAGTGATAATAGAATGGGTGGAAACTTTTTTTTTTTTAAGGCTGTTATTGCTACAACACAGGTGTGGTCAGGTGTTTTTCTGACCTTCCAGTTCCACAGAGAACACTGAGTCCCCTTCCTGAATCCTGACCTGCTATCCAACCCAGGAAACACGCCATTCACTCCCCAGGACACCTAACAAGACAACATTTTGACTTCTTCCCTCTGACTCAAGAGGCAATTTTGCCACTTCATTTATGAGAGAATAAAAAGTGCCACAGAGCATCTCTATGATGGCAGAGGCCTCATGGTGTGAGTTGATCTTGCCACCCTGAAACTAATCTGGAAATATTTGTACCTTAATCTCCTGCAGAAATAAACCTTCTGGAGCTCTCAATCTGACATTCAGCGAAATCTGTACTATTATCAGCTGTTGCTAGGCAGACTGTTAGGAATAAAAAGAAAATGTTGAGGTTTAAGTCCTGTGTTTGGGAGATTATTTCTTGTTTATATTCTTCCTCTGCAGAAGATTTTCTGGTGCTAGTTCATTACAGAGATTCTGTTTCCCTTCCTCTACTATTCTCTCTTTGCTATATCACTTTGGCCTTAAATCGTATCTCATCATCAAACCTTTTAACCTGGGTCGGCAGAAAGCCTTTTTTGCTTACCTGGCTATTAGAGATTTTCAAATGTAACTGCAAGCTTCACACATCTCTGGGAGATAAGGCTGGTGGCTGAGAGGCCAACTATTTCCCACCCAGTCTTCTGTCTAGTTTCCTTGCTGATTTACCAGATAGAACTACTCCTCACATAATTTAACCTGCCAGGATGTTCAGGTTTAAAAAAAAATGTTGCCAAAAGTGGTATTACATGGCAAGTGGTATGGTGCTACTGACCCAAAGAGAGGCTATGCCTGCAGGAAGTGTGTCCTGCACTGACCACTGTATGCACTGATAGTTTTAATGACCTATGTGTAGTCTCCACATTCCTATTTTAAAATAGTTGGAAACACCTGTGCAATGCCCTTTAGTTTCACAACTCAATTTTACAGACATAAATATTAGAGTTGCCAAGGTCACTGGCCCGGCCTAATGGTATCTCTCACAGCCAGTCAAGATGGCGTCTCCACTCACTGCCAGCTAATTAAGCGTTGAAGGAGGCCTGCAACATAGTGGCATCCGCACAGCCTTCCTCAGCATATATTTTTGCCGTTGGCATTCTGAGAACAATGTGACATGTACTCTGGTGGATGCCATTGTGCTTGCTTTAGCAAATTTAAGTGACTCTACCCTCTCCCATTGAGTGCCAATTAATTTTAAGTCTAATGTCTGGGAGAGGTTGTATCAAGTATCCTGAGAAAATTATATGTGACAAATGTAGGGTAAATAGTGTCCTGAAGAGTGAATAGTCTCAAAATTCCAAAGTTCACCTTTTATTGTACTTTTTTCTCAGGACGAAGGGAATAATGCTACATGTTTGGGAATTCTAGATGAACCCTGCTTATCTCACCTGATTCTTTCATATGGAAAAAAAGTATTTTTCCTTTGATTTATTTGAAAATAAGGTTAATAATAGTTCAGCAAGAAGTTTTGTTGGCACAGGAAAATGATGACCACACAAATGACCATATGGCTTAATATTATTCACTTACCATACTCTCACTTCATTCCAGCAAAAAAATAAAAAAAATAATAATAATAATAATAAGGGAAGAGGCTTAGAACTCCTCAACTCCATATTTGCATATTGCCATTTGCCAAAGTTGTCATGTATAATAGCTTCTAGAAAGCTATTCTATTTGAACATTTTCTATTTTTTTAATTGAAATGAATTTAAATGTACAAAAAAATAATTCTCCAAACACCCTAAATATGATGTAGAACCCCAGATGATAGCTGTAGACGGCTAGGAGATGGTACCACTAAACAAAGGCATTGGTTCAAATTCTAGCTATGTAACAACTCAAGAAATCACAAAAGTTCAGTTGCAAAACATTTTTAAAATTTTTTATAAGATATTATTTTTTTTTAAATAATTTCTACACCCAACATGGATCTCAAATGTACAACCCTGAGATCAGAAGTCACATGTTTCACTGACCCAGCCAGCCAGGCTGCTCTAGAATATCTGTAATCTTAAATTATTGTTTCAATATTTCTGTGATGTCTATGACCATTAATTGATATGCTGAGTCATATGTCTATGACCATTAATTGATAATGCTGAGTATTTCCTTTCTTCCCATTTTCTTGTTTTATCTATTTCTACTCTGTTATTGGGCAAATAAACAGAAAGCTATGTAATTGTCTTTCTCTGATTGACTTACTTCGCTCAGCATAATACAATTACCATATGATCTCTCTGATATGAGGAATTTGAGAGTCAGGGTGGGGATTGTGGGGGTTAGGGAAGGAAAAAAATGAAAGAAGATGGAATTGGGAGGGAGACAAACCATAAGAGACTCTTAATCTTACAAAACAAACTGAGGGTTGCTGGAGGGGAGGGTGGTGAGAAGGATGGGGTGGCTGTGTGAGGGAGGGTATGTGCTATGGTGAGTGCTGTGAATTGTGTAAGCCTGATGATTCACAGACCTGTACCCCTGGGGCAAATAATACATTATATACTAATAAAAATAATTTTTAAAAAAGGCAAAAGAAAAAAAAGATGGCTAGATAGAGGGATGTATAGATATGTGAAAAAACAAGCAGAGTTAAATGTTAATGGTAAAATTTAAATAATAGGACACATGTGTATGTGTCCACTATAAATAAAAGGTTAATAAAGGAATATTACAAAAAAAGAAAGCTATATAAACACAACCTTTAAAAAACTCAAATAAAGAAGAATAAAATACATAAAATGATGTTACAAAAAATTTTACTTTTCCTTTTAATTGGTCCTGAATATTTTTTGAACTGCTGTTAGTGATCAAACTATATGTTCATGGAATTCGCTATTTTATTAACTGTATTAAATTTGAAAATCTTTCATATTTAGCACTGGGTAATGTATGAAGTTGTTGAATCACTGTATTATACACCTGGAACTAATATGACACTATATGTCAACCATACTGGAATTAAAGCAAAATAAAATAGATTTTAAAAAGAAATTTATTCATATTTAGAATTTCTATAGACAATGAACACATCATACTAAAACATCTGCTATATTTATAAGACCGCTGAACCCACCTACAGCATTAACTTATGAAGCTCAGTACCTGGAACAGAGGCAGAACAAATATAATTGTATTCTTACCCCCTTTTCTCCTCTGCTCTACAACCACATGCCTAGACTCTCTCATTTGACTGCTTTCTGTTGCTGCAAGAGAAATTAAAACTCACTGCCCATGAGACACGTGTTTCCAAACTAACTGTTAACCCAGATGAGTGATGCCAAGCAACATGATGCAACTCCACCTAATCAAACAACGATTGGGGGCATTTGAAAATACAACCACATCCACCATCAAGGTGAATACTAATCATAAAAGAAAATAAACTTCCTCAAGAGAGGCCAAGAAATTTCATGGCTAGTATTTTATGTTGGCTTCTGTGGTTTGTTCTTGCAGGTCAAAAAAATTTTTTTTTGAGATTTTATTTATTTATTTAACAGAGAGAGAGAGAGAGAGAGTACAAGTAGACAGAGCAGCAGGCAGAGGGAGAGGGAGAAGCAGCCCCCAGCTGAGCAGAGCCGATGTGGGATTCCATCAAAGAACCCGGAGATCATGACCTAAGCCAAAGGCAAACTCTTAACTGACTGAGCCACTCTGAGCCCAGAGCTCTCAATTTTTTGAATCATCTTAGTTAGCTCATACCCTATCTGCAGAAACACACACCGATGATGCAGAGTATGGCATATTATCTCTTCCTCTGCCACTTTTATTTTTGATAGAAGATCTGCATTTGCTTAAAGACATTCTCTTAATATAGTTATTGGATCTACAAGGAAAAATATGAGGAAAAACTCTAAATACCCTCCCAGCTCTGAAGTGTTAAAGCTGAGTGAGCAGGTGGCAATCTATACTGTGCAAAACAGCATGTCTTGATGCAAAATTTTCCCCATGCAGTCATACCACCTATCAGAAGAATAAAAAAATACTTTTTTTTATCTCAAAGAATCTACACAGTTTTTGAAGTATATAGATGTTCAGCGTCCAGGAATAAAGCCTAGGAATCTGTTTACTTGTAACGTTAATTTCATGTTTTCCTTTTAATGTGAGGAAGATAAAAAAAAATCACATTTGTGAAGCTAGAATACCTCACTGATTTTTGAATCAGGACTACGTGGTAAAGGACAAAAAGTCAAAGTTTATTTTATAGGTGTAAATAACAGACTTCTTACATTGACTCTCTTTGGGGATTTATACCTACGGTATTTCCAAATATTTCTGGTCTCAAGATTATTATCTTGGGTGGAGAGTCAATGAAAAACAATAAAGTTGGTGAATTAAGAAAATTTCCTCCCCCCGCCCCCACCCAGGACACATATGTAAAAAGAAGTTAGTGCCAATTGACAAGGATTCTAAAGACAAGTTTTATGTTGCAGATATGGGACAAGCAGAGGTTTTCATGAACAGCTAAATCATTCACCTGATAAGTTACACAATATATTCAGAAAATTAGGATTCTGATGATGAAAATTTAGCATTCGATTAGGAATTGAATCTTATCCCTCTGTTACTGTTTTCTATCCTCTTGGCTTTGTTTAATTTTAAGGAAATAAACTGCCATCCTAAATTAGTCATTTTCACTGTTAATTTCCTTATGGAAATAATTACTGGGTATCAACAAAATGTCTTAATGTTTGACTTACGCCTCAAATAGATAAATATTCTTATTTATTTAGGATAGTCATAGGTACTGCACCATTAATTCTAAAAACTTAATAAAGTGGGGCGCCTGGGTGGCTCAGTGGTTTAAGCCGCTGCCTTCGGCTCAGGTCATGATCTCAGGGTCCTGGGATCGAGTCCCGCATCGGGCTCTCTGCTCAGCAGGGAGCCTGCTTCCCTTCCTCTCACTCTCTCTGCCTGCCTCTCTGCCTACTTGTATCTCCCTCTGTCAAATAAATAAATAAAATCTTTAAAAAAAAAAAAAAAAAAAAACTTAATAAAGCAACAAGAAACCAAATATTCAATAATGGAGCACAGTTATATCAGTAATATTTGGGGTATATAAATTTAATAGGATATTGTATGGTGATTCAAAATATTTCATAAAAGTAATATGAAAATGAATATGTTTTAATATATAAAAATAAATTTCATACATGTATATATGCAATATTCTGTAAATCAGGATTAGAAATATATAAAATGCATATGTATATGGGAAAAAAAACTAGATAAACACAACAAAAGAAAAGTAACTGCCACTAAGGATTACATTCAATTTGTTAAATTATTCAGTCCTCTTTTTAAAAATTACCCAATTTTAGAACTTAACTATACATAAAATATACAAAACACAAAATAGCAGTTAAGAAAATTAACAAAGAAAAAAATTAACAAGAAAAAAATTAACAAGTGATAGTTACCTATGAATCTAAAATAGATTATAAAACCAGTTTGTATAATTTTAAACTTTAATGTAAGTTACAGACAAGTTATTATACTAAATCTATATTTCTGTGAACAGATTAATAATTTTTTTTAAGTCTGGGGAATAACTATATTCTAAAACTATTGGAAGAAATATAAAAATATATTTATTGATATAGAAAAACTACCCAAAAGGTATTGCTACATCAATCAAAAAGAGTTTACACAAGGTTGGGGAGAGAGATTAATTTCACGGTTTACTCTATTAGTTTACCAGGGACGCTATAACAAAGAATCACAAATTGAACTGCTTCAACAAGAGAAATGTATTCTGACAGTTCTGAAACTGAGATCAAGGTGTCTGAAGAGTCATGCTCTCTATAAACATCCTAGGGAAGGATGTGTTTCAGTCCTCTTCCCCTTGATTCTGGTAGTTTCCTGGCTTGTGGAAGCAATATTCATATGTCATCCTCCTGTATATCTATTTGTGTCCAACTTTGCCCCTTTTATAGGGATACCTGTTATCGTGGATTAGGAGCACACTTTATTCCACTATGATATCATCTTAACTTAAGTAATTATATCTGCAACCCTCTTTTCCCAATAAGGTCACATTCTGAAGTACTGGGTGTTAGACTTTAACAGATGAATTTGCAGGAGATATGGTTCAGCCCCTAACATTTACTTATGGAGAGAGCATGGATGGAAGCAAGGGACTTTCATTCTAATACCAGGACTGCTATTGTAGATGCACATCCAATTCCTTTCTGCTCAGCTTTCCCACTTCTACAAGAGAAGAGGTACTTCAGCTGAATACTGAGCTCAGGAAGAGAACACTAAGCATGCCATGTTGGACTTCTTTGACTGACCTATTCTCATGTCCTCTGGATTTTTTCCCCTGAGCTAAAAATACAACATGAATAAAGGACTGAATGAGTAAGAAAAAAATAGAAAAACCCTAACTGGTAAAATACATACCAAAATATTACCTCTACTTAATCTGGGTGTTGGCAATACATGATTATTATTTTAATATTTATTTGTATCATTTATAATATATCTCTTAAAATTGTATAATTTTACATTAGAAAACAAGATGCAGCTTCTTGCTCCACACATATATGCATACTGTATATATTTAATAGGCAATAAGTATAACTAACATTTCTTAGTATTTAATTGTGCCACACACTATTAAAGTGATTTCTATGAAGTAATATTTATGACAGGTGGATGTCTGGATTGATGGGTAAATGGATCAATTGATGGCAATTATAATTCATCTTTCTACACATTCTGATGATCTCCGTTTGTGCAGCTACTGCTATCAATGAATCTGGTAACTTGGGTCATGAGGTATCATATTCCCTAGAAGAGTCTTAGTTTGCTTCAAGCAAACACCCATACCAAATTATATGAAGAGTAAACACTTTTCACCTGCTATACGCTAGCTTTTTATGTCCAGATAGAAATGGGAGGCAAGAAAGAGATGAACAAGTGCATCTGAATAGCTACAAAAATAAAGAAAAAAACGAAAGGGGTTGGGGTTTGGGTTACATAGGGGATGACGATTAAGGAGCGCACGTGTCCTGATGAGCACAGGAAGGCTGAGTTACTGTATTATACACCTAAAATTAAAATAACATTGTAGGTGAACTAACTGGAATTCAAATAAAGACTTAAAAAAGGAGAAGCAAACGAAACAATAGAAAACCCGTAGTGGTCAACGGGGAAATGACAGACGTGGGTGTCTCATAAGTGTAAGGATTCTAGGTACTCTGTATCCTCAAATCTTAAGATCTATATCCCAATATTATCCTTTAGATTTCCCAGGCACTAGCTCAGATCTCCTAATTCTAGTCTGTATCTTCTGCTCTAATGGATTCACATAGACCTCTGTGACTCAAGCAATTATCTGTCTTTGAGACTGTATTCTGCTGGTCTGTGTGGCCTTGATACCCACACCGGGTACAGAAATTCACAGTATACGGATTTCTAAGTTTCCTCTATAGAATGTACATATGTAATATATAATTCTATCTCCAAATTCAGAAGTCGATCACATCTTTCCATATACTATAGTAGAATACAGTACAGGCTTCATTTGTGTCTAATTCTCTTATACTCACTTAATATGCAGATTAACTCCACATGGTCAATATTGTGTTTTACTTCTTTTTACACCTTAGGAAACTGAGGTGCAGAGAGGTTAAGTAACTCTCCCAAGTCACACTGTCCAAACACTGAAGCCAAGATCTGAACTACATAGTAGGATTCTAGAGACAGACTCTTCAACATTATGTTCTAAAACACCTACTTGCATGACATCAAATATGGCACTTCTGAGACAGAGAAAGAAGAAAGCTATTTTCACTGACCTAGAAAAACTGCTAGGCTTTGATATCTTAAAAACATATTCATTTAAAAATTTTCTGGGCTAAAACTCAGTGTAATACACTTTGATATGACCTCACCTCAATGGGGTCAATCATTTTCATGATAGGTATTTGAGAAAGCTAATTTAATATTTCAGCATTGGACATTGATTTTCAAGCTCTTTAAAAACAGTGAATTAAATAAAAATTGGTCTCAGCTTATGAAATCAAATATCACTAACAGTCATTGGGGAAGTACAATAATGATTTTAGCTCCGTGAATCTGAGTCAGCCTAAAAGCAATAGGATTAGGCTTAAAAACAGGGATGAAGGAATGCATTTGAGTAAATGTTCTATCCAGTTGAACTTTGTAGATTTGAAATTTACCCAGATAGTTTTTAAAAGGTTTCCTGATATATAAATGTCACCTTTGAGTTTCATGGTAGTAGAGGTAGGTCTGAGCTGCTTCACTCTTAAATCCCTGTCTATCTGAGCATACTCTGGACAGTTTGCTGAAAAGTATAAGGTTTCAAGTTCAGGCTGCTGGCACTCAGCTCTTTTGTCTACTACTTATCCTTGTGACACAAAAAATTTTATTCCTTCTTCTTTGGCATTGACAGCACAAACTGTGTGGTCTTGCTCAGTGAAGAAGTACTCAAAAACACAGCCTCAAGTAAACTGCAGGATTTCTGTCCAATAGCTTCCAGGCTGTCTAACAGCTTTAGATTAGCCCTTTCTTATGTAGGGGTCCCAGTATGGGCCACTTTGGCATAGTCATCATTTCCAGTTAAAAGCAATCAGAACTCAGAAGGTTTAGGAAAAGCTCTTTACCTGGGCCCTCACCCCTAACTGCCTGCTAGTACCAGGAAGAGAGTTATTTACAGACATTCGTCCTTACCAAAAAAAAAAAAGTATGTGTAAAATAGAACAAACCTCTGTTTTCCAAACATCTCTTCTCACCTGCTGCTAATAGTCTTTCTCCCTTTGGGATCCTCAGACTCCTACTCTTCTCCTTAGCACTTATGAGCTTCTTCTTGTGTGAATGTCACTGGAATTTCCATATCTGTGTAGATTCCCCATAGGTACCCTATTAAATTTTATTTCTCCTGTTAATCTGACTCATATCAGTTTGATTCTTGGTCCACCTAGAAGGAACTCAAAGGGTGAAGAAATTCTTCCTCCCCAACAAAAGTCTGAATACCTTACTAGTACTGGGTGAAAAAAAGAATGAAAATATGAAAATCAAGTGATTATTTGAAAAAGAGAAAAAAAAAAACCACAAAACAAAACCTGGGTGGCTCAGTGCTTTACAGCCTCTGCCTTCAGCTCAGGTCATTATCCTAGGGTCCTGGGTTCAAGCCCCGCATCAGGCTCTGCTCAGGAGGGAGCCTGCTTCCCCCTCTCTGTCTCTGTGCCTCTCTGCCTACTTGTGATCTCTGTCTGTCAAATAAATAAATAAATAAATAAATCTTTAAAAAAAAAAAAAGCCTATGATCAAATAACAGAGAATTCAAAACTAGAACTTAGAAGTGAGGGGAGTTCCAGGAAGAGACCTATAATGAGAAATGGGAAAGGTAGAAATTATTGAATGAGAAAGGAGGATCTTCAGAAGGAACTTAGGTTAGAATAAAAAGGGGAGGACTACATATTCAACTGTGAGGGAAGATATGCCATCAGGAATACTAATAAAGTTGTTCTTGTTTTTGAAGCTTGAGATGGAAAGGCATCTTTGGGCAACCAGCTCTTAAGAAGGAACACTAAAGGGGCGCCTGGGTGGTTCAGTGGGTTACAGCCTCTGCCTTCGGCACAGGTCATGATCCCAGGGTCGTGGGATTGAGCCCCACATCAGACTCTCGAACCTAGGGTCCTGGGATCGAGCCCCGCATCAGGCTCTCTGATTTGGCGGTGAGCCTGCTTCCCTCTCTCTCTCTTTCTCTGCTGCCTCTCTGCCGACTTCTGATCTCTCTCTGTTAAATAAAAAAAAAAATCTTAAAAAAAAAGAACACTAAAAAAAAATCTATAAATTTGATAGCCACTCCTATTTTGAACAATTCACAAGAGGAGAGGGGGAGCGGGCTATGGACATTGGGGAGGGGAGGCGAACCATAAGAGACTATGGACTCTGAAAAACAACCTGAGGGTTTTGAAGGATCAGGGGTGGGAGGTTGGGGGAACAGGTGGTGGGTAATGGGGAGGGCACGTTTTGCATGGAGCACTGGGTGTTGTGCAAAAAGAATGAATACTGTTACGCTGAAAAAATAAATAAAATGGAAAAAAAAAAAAAAGAAGAAGAGAACCAGAAAGGACCTAATAAAGTTCCAATACTGATTATCATATAAATACTTAGCAAATGAAGCAAAGTTTGGAGCGTTTTCTTTGCTTATTGAGACAGAATAAGCTGAAATATGAAGATCTCCATCTCTCCAACACTGTTTTTCATTTAAGAAATCTAAATCTTGGGGTGCCTGGGTGGGTCAGTGGGTTGAAGTCTCTGCATTCGGCTCAGGTCATGATCTCAGTGTCCTGGGATCGATCCCCACATCAGGATCTCTGCTCCGCAGGGAGCCTGCTTCCTTCTCTCTCTCTGTCTACTTGTGATCTCTGCCTGTCAAATAAATAAATAAAATCTTAAAAAAAAAAGAAAGAAAAGGAAATCTAAATCTTTATACACATGTCCACACAATGACTTAATCCTACCCCCCATCAAATTCCGAATATGCTTCCACAAGGAGATGACAATAAAAGAAAAGAAAAAAAAATTTTTTTTTCTCATTTAGTGCCAAAGTAAAATGACAGCTTTTAACAGACATTTCTAAGGTGACAGGATAGGAAGTAAAAAGGTGGACAGGGTAACCAATTAAAATTTTAGAGGATATTTAGATAAAAAAGTTTAACTTAGGCCAAGGCTCTTAGATCATGGCCTTCAGCTGTACAACTGCATCAAGGGACCTGTGATGACCAAAAAGGAAGCCAGAGTCCACATCAGCAATGCATGGCTGAGGTTCAACCTCAGTTCAACCAATGAACTGAGTTCAACAGTTTCTTCAAGAAAGCTTCAATTCCTACTGCACTCACACTGCTGCTAGAAGCAGACTCATTCTAAAAGAATGCCCGAACTGGAACAAATCTTAAGATGAAGCAGTCCTAACTTCTCCATTTTCTAAGGAAGAAACCAAAGTCCAGAACAGTTAATGTCACATGGCCAAGGTCAACAAAGAAAGTCAACAGTGGAAACAGGTCTCAAAACCTGGAGTTTTGTACAAAGGTTATACAAACCAATGTCTAGGGCTGTTCTGATTTGTAGTATTCTGCCCCATTAGTACCTTCAGAACACTTTAAAGACTATGAGTGCCATCTTTATTTCACCTCCTTTCCCATAGTCCTCTCCCATCCTCTGTGCACATATCCATATTTATGGGGATATTAAGGAAAACAAACTTCAAGAGGATACATATCTTTTTCCTATCAAAATAGAGGCAGCTTGGGGCACCTGGATAGCTCAGTGGGGTAAGCCTCTGCCTTCGGCTGAGGTCATGATCTCAGGGTCCTGGGATGGAGCAACACATCATGCTCTCTGTTCAGCAGGGAGCCTGCTTCCCTTCCTCTCTCTCTCTGCCTACTTGTGATCTCTGTCAAATAAATAAATAAAATAAAATAAATAACAGAGGCAGCTGATGAATGTAATAGAGAAAGAGTATACAGATTATTGTAGTTACTCTTTTAAGAAGGTGTACAAGTTTTGTGATGAATAATTACTCTGATCCCCACTTATGTTTTCATAAACCAAGTAATTTGTAAATGGAATACATTTATGCTTGGACTGTTTTTCTCCCAGTTACCTATGTATAATGTGAGAAGTTTTAAAATTAATTGATTTCATGAAACTGTATTTTCTCCATTAATCTACTTTTACTTTGACAACTGTTGAAGCAGGAAAGACATTAGAGTTTGAAGCCAAAGGCCAAGAAAGAATTCTTGAGGTGTCTTCAGTACAAGAAGGTGATTTTATTAAAGCATAGGGACAGGACCTGTGGGCAGAAAGAGCTGCACTAGGATCATAAGGAATGGCACATTATATACTTTCAAACTGCTAACGTGGCTGTAGATAGGGGCGTGCTCTAAGGAAATTTAGAAGCAAGGTTTCCAGGATCTTGAGGGGGCTAGCTACTGTTGGGAAAAGGTCATTTATTACTGTCTAATAAAACCCTAGTCATGAAACCTTTACGATGTATATCAGTGGGACCTGTGCTTGAGGGGTAATTGCCAATATGTATCTGGCAGGGGAAGAGATAAAGGAAGTTTCCAAAGGAATTTGTATATGTTAAAGTAGACTTAAAGGATCCTAAGGCTTGGGGTAAGATTGCCCTTTGGCTTCAGCAAAGTATCAAGGCAGCTGAGTTTTTAGAGAAATGTCACTCTGAGATTTTTTTTTTTTTTTCCTCAGTATGAACACCTTAGCCAAATGAAAGAACTTATCCCTTTAACTTCTCATAAGACCTAGGAGAAACTAATGGACAAAAATCGAGAAATACCAGCGTCTTTAAATTTTTCACTCTAAATGTATTATCTCTCAATAGGCAGGAGATTTATGAGTATGTGTAAGTAAACTGGCTATAAGAATACAGATTATTGAAATGAAAGATGTAAAGAAGCCCATGTAAGTTAAGAAATCAGTATCACTCAACACATGGTTATGGCTCACTTAGAAACAGAACAACACAAAATCTCCGACTCCCTAGCATTCTCATGCTGGCTCAATTTTAATTCTTCAGTTTGCATAAAGCTGAGTTTGTCCCTTACAAGATCAAGTGTTAGAGCAAACACTACCACAGGTTATTTCTGGTGGTAGTCACGACCATCACATGAATTCTCATTATGAATATCAAGACAGATTTTTACTTGAGTCTGAATGTGTAAAAATGCATGTATTAGCTTCTCTACAGCATTCATGACCATTAATAAAGGAGAGATAATACCACTCAGATTGAATCTTCACTTGTAAAGACAACACAAAAGAGATCAGAAAAGGTCAGAAAATTCACCAGCAGAGTCAAGAATGAGTCAATATTTTCTTTTCATCTGAATAAGAGAGCTAATGGCTTAAAGAATAAGTGGACATCCAACAATGAATAATTATACTACCCCCACATTTGGGACTGGGTACAAATGTGGAAGGGTACATTATTTAGTTAGTGTAGCAATTAATTGAAAACAAGCGAGGAGTAACAGTTTGGATTCCTAAGGATTCACTGCTTGCCAGGTTGGAGGATGGAGGGACAATAGAGATGAAGATCGTACCCCTGTTATTCCCCCACCCTTCCCTTTGACTAGACTGCTACTTCTGGATTCCTATCTATCCGTGAGCAAAAGTTGAGCAAAACATGTCTCTCCCTGCTCAGCCTTACCTACCTGAGCTCCTCTTACTTTCTCTGCTCCAGGAAGGGTCAAGGTGAAGAGGAACACCTGAGAGCAACAACTTGTCTTCTTTACTGGTCAACATAGAAAGAGGTAGAATCTCAAGACCCACCACTGTTTTCACATGGCAAGTGACAATACTAACACATGATAAGGTGTCAGTTTGATGTCATCAACTGTATTTGTTACTCCTTAGAAGATTCATTTTTCTTAACTCAGTAGCCATTCTTACATCTTTGGATCACTTTTGCTAAGTAAAAATAAGTCATTTCCATATGAATCATCTATGAAGGGGCATTTTTTTTTAAACTGCTACATTAACATAACTTAAAAAAATAACTCTTTGTAAACAGTGAATTTTTAACACCTGTTTAAAAAACAACTGAAAATACCAATATGTTTTATTTCTCTTTATTCTTAAATTTTAAAGAGGATTATTCTGAAATTACTTTGGAAGGCAAAATTTGGGGTAACTCCTTGACTAAACCACACTTCTTGGATCACAACATACACACTTTTAAGAATATTGCCTCAAGGCACAAAAACGTCTGTCTAAGTAATAGTCTCTAACTAATGTAAAATGCAAGTAGCATCTAAAGGATAATGTTAACATATAAGACCTAACTTAGGAGAAAATCTGAAGCCAAGTCCAGTCAGTGTGGCTTTAAGAAGGAAAAGGGATACAGCAGTGAGTTAATGAAGCACAGCTGACCCTTGAACAACACGGGGGGGGGGGGGTAGGGGCACTACACTCACACCGTTATAAATCCGAGTATAACTTCAGACTCAAACTTAATTACTAATAAGCTTACTGTTGACTGGAAAGCTTACCAATAATATAAACAGTAAATTAATGCATATTTTGAATGTTATATGTGTTTTATACAATTTTCTTAGAATAAAGTAAGCTAGAGAAAAGAAAATGTTAAGGAAATCATAAAGAAAATACATTGACATTGGTGTACAATATTTATCTAAAGCAAATCGGTGTATGGAAGGACCCACACAGTTCAAACCCATGTTTTCAAGGGTTCAACTGTACATTGACAATGTATTGCATTTGACAAGCAATGATGACACTGGATTTCATTTACTTATTTTGGATTGGATGACTCCTAAGCCAATGCATTTCTAGATGAAAATGATGATATGGCAAAAAAAAAAAAAATTGGAAGAGAAGCCCTTGATATTCTCAAATGAGTGAATTCAGTACAAGTTTTCTGAGAATCGGCATTCGGGACAACAGCAGGTAATGATTTCACAGGCAGGGAAGAACCATGATGATACAGACCAGAGAAGTCCTTGAAGGAACTCTAAGGCATAGCATCTCCACTTTTCACTGTTGACTGATGAAAATATATCAACTGCAAGTAAAGTCTTCTACCACATTAAGACCCACAAAGGGGCCCCTAAACTGGAACCAAATCAACAGCTGTTAAGAACTAGGATATCAAAATATTCTGGTATTGCATGTTGCCAAAGAGGCCATCATGGTGACCAACATCATGATCTTCATGTAGTGGTCACCATGACCAAGTCATTCAAATAACAGCCACGACAAGAGATCCAGGTAAGCAGGGTATGACCAATTTAGCTCAGACAATGATCAGTCTAGCTGTGCAAGAAGGCAAGTTTTTTAAAACTTCTTATGACCCCTGAGAGGTGAATGTCTGAGAAAAATGTAACCTCAAGGGAAGGGTCGGCAGCCCCCTGTACAGGAGTCCATGCATGTAGCTTCTGGTTTGTTTTGTTTTCTTTCTTGATTTTGTATATGCCTGTGATGTTTTATCACAGTGTACACAGCATATCCCAGGAAGAAGTTTTTTAATATATTCAAATACCTCTTAATTTTAATAAGATCTACATACATATTTATTTGGTAATGAAAATTAAACTGCACAAAGAATTTTAGAGCAGTTCAGATTTGTGAAAAGCAGAAAACATAGTAAACATTCCCTGCCTTAATTTAGGTATATGCTCTAGCCAAACCATCCAATGTTCTAACGTATCTCCTTTCATGCAGACTTCTTAAAGATGGGTTATATTATTTTATTATATTTTTGGATTATATAGAATAGGCAATATATGATCACATTATAGGTTATTATAGGTTAACTACAGACTTAAGAGGTTTTTCTAAGATTAATATAGAAAAAAAAAATCTCGATTTAAATTCTACCAGTTGAAAATACATGCCCAAGTAACATAGTTACTTTATGGCAAGGATTTAACCACCACTGAGATCTTATAATACTATACCATAGAATTTATTTTCTTCATAAAAGTACTTTGGGGGGCGCCTGGGTGGCTCAGTGGGTTAAGCCTCTGCCTTCAGCTCAGGTCATGATCTCAGGGTCCTAGGATCGAGCCCCGTATCGGGCTCTCTGCTTGGCAGGGAGCCTGCTTCCTCCCCTCTCTGGCTGCTGCTCTGCCTACTTGTAATCTCTCTCTCTCTCTCTCTCATTCTGTTAAATAAATACATTAAATCTTAAAAAAAAAAAAAGTACTTTGGGAAAATTATGCTTGAAATAGTCAATAAGGTATCACAATCTCAGACATATCAGTTTTGGTTTCACTCAGGTTGAATTATATTTCATAACATGGTTATACTAGTATTGGTGCCATTTAAAAAAATATCAGTGTTATTTGGTGTTTGTTCATTTTTTTTAAGACTTTATTTATTTGTTTGACAGAAAGAGATCACAAGCAGGCAGAGAGGCAGGCAGAAAAAGAGGGGGAAACAGGCTCCCTGCTCAACAGAGAGCCCAGTGCGGGGGCTTGATCCCAGGACCCCAAGATCATGACCCCAGCTGAAGAAAGAGGCTTAACCCACTGAGCAACCCAGGTGCACCTGTTCATTTGTTTTAATGATTTCATCTTTGTGTATATTAGGTTCTTTTTTACAAGTCAATGGAGGAATTGGCCATCAATGTAGCATTTTATGAATGATAGCTCTGTTTCTGTAGGTAGGGTTATGCCAACATACTGCATGTTCGATAATACACAATCAAAATCTAATTCCAAAATAACAGAAGAAATGACTTCAAAATGTCTATCAATCATAGTTCCCTTTTGATATCCAACACAAAGACACAGGTATCCTCTTTACACAGGTATCCTTAATTTACAAATTAAGGGGTAGATAAGAACAGATTATATTTTGTAATGGAAGGATTTCATCAATGGATGAAACTGGATGTGAAAGAATCACTAAATGCTGAGATCAAGAAATAAACAACTATCTGGAGAGACAAGGGTATGTCCATGCCTTTACAAGAAAGTCAGAACACCTTCCTAGAAATGGCTGAAAAGAAGAATGAATACAAGAAAGTCTACTGATTATTTGAGAAAAAGCAAAGAAAAAGTCTATGATCAGATAAAAGGAAATTCAAAACTGGAGTCTTAAAGTGAGAAAGAGACACATCTTTGGAAAAAGAAAAACAGCAGGATTTCTTCATCAGAGACCAAAAATTTTAGAAAGAACTGAGGTTGGAATTAAAAGGGGAGGACAATGTATGTAACTGTGAATAAAGATATGCCATCAGGAATACTATATTAAGTTGTTTTTATTTTTGAAGTTCAAGATGGAAAGGCATCTTTGGGGAACTAGCTCTTAGGAAGGAACACTAAAAAAATTATCTACAAATTTGATAGCTAATCCTATTTCAAACAATTTCACAAGAAGAGAATCAAAAAGGGCATAAGAAATATCCATCAGGGGTGCCTGGGTGGCTCTGGTCATGGTCCCAGGGAATTGGGATCCAGCCCCACATTTGGCTCCCTGCTAGGTAGGAAGCCAGCTTCTCCCTCTCCTACTTCCCCTGCTTGTGTTCCCTCTCTTGCTGTGTCTCTGTCTGTCAACTAAATAAATAAAATCTTAAAAAAAATCTAACACTTGTTTTCATATAGATACCTAACAAATGAAGCAAGGCTTAGAGAGTTCTCATTGCTTACTAGGACAGAATAAGCGGAGGTATGAAGATCTTCATCTCCCCAACACTGTTTTTCATTAAAGAAATCTAAATCTTTGTACACATGTCCACACAATGACTTAATCCTACCTCCAAATTCCAAGGATGTTTCTACAAGGAGAAACATATGTTTGTTATCTAATTTAGTACCAGTCCTAAAGAGTAAAATGGTATCTTTTAACAGATATTTCTAAGGTGACAGAAAGGAAGCAAAAAGGAGGACAGGGTAACCAATTAAAGGACCTTTAGATAAAAAGTTTAACTTAGGCCAAGGCTCTTAGATCATGGCCTTCAGCTGTACAACTGCATCAAGGGACCTATGAGGACCAAAAAGGAAATCAGCAATGCATGGCTAAGGTCTCCTGTTCAACAGTTTCTTCAAGAAAGCTTCAATTCCTAATGCACTCACACTGCTGCTAGAAGCAGACGCATTCTAAAAGAATGCCAGAACTGGAACAAATCTTAAGATAAAGCAGTCCTAACTTCTCCATTTTCTTTCTTTCTTTTTTTTTTTCTTAATACAGATTTCTTCCTTAACTCATATTATTATCTTTAATTATTTTTTCAGCGTAACAATATTCATTCTTTTTGCACAACACCCAGTGCTCCATGCAACACGTGCCCTCCCTATTACCCATCACCTGGTTCCCCCAACCTCCCACCCCCGCCCCTTCAAAACCCCCAGGTTGTTTCTCAGAGTCCATAGTCTCTCATGGTTTGCCTCCCCTTCCAATTTCCCTCAACTTCCTTCTCCTCTCCATCTCCCAATGTCCTCCATGTCATTTGTTATGCTCCACAAATAAGTGAAACGATATGATACTTGACTCTCTCTGCTTGACTTATTACACTCAGCACAATCACCTCCAGTCCCGACCATGTTGCTACAAAAGTTGGGTATTCATCTTTTTTTTTTTTTTATAAACATATAATGCATTTTTATCCCCAGGGGTACAGGTCTGTGAATCACCAGGTTTACACACTTCACAGCACCCACGATAGCACATACCCTCCCCAATGTTCATAACCCCCTCCCCCTCTCCCAACCCCACCTCCCCCCAGCAACCCCCAGTTTGTTTTGTGAGATTAAGAGTCATTTATGGTTTGTCTCCCTCCCAATCCCATCTTGTTTCATTTATTCTTCTCCTATCCCCCTAACCTCCCATGTTGCATCTCCACGTCCTCATATCAGGGAGATCATATGATAGTTGTCTTTCTCCGATTGACTTATTTCACTAAGCATGATACCCTCTAGTTCCATCCACGTTGTCGCAAATGGCAAGATTTCATTTCATATGATGTCTGCATAGTATTCCATTGTGTATATATACCACTTCTTCTTTATCCATTCATCTGTTGATGGACATCTAGGTTCTTTCCATAGCTTGGCTATTGTGGACATTGCTGCTATAAACATTCGGGTACACGTGCCCCTTCGGATCACTACGTCTGTATCTTTAGGGTAAATACCCAGTAGTGCAATTGCTGGGTCATAGGGTAGTTCTATTTTCAACATTTTGAGGAACCTCCATGCTGTTTTCCAGAGTGGTTGCACCAGCTTGCATTCCCACCAACAGTGGAGGAGGGTTCCCCTTTCTCCGCATCCTCGCCAGCATCTGTCATTTCCTGACTTGTTAATTTTAGCCATTCTGACTGGTGTGAGGTGATATCTCATTGTGGTTTTGATTTGTATTTCCCTGATGCCGAGTGATGTGGAGCACTTTTTCATGTGTCTGTTGGCCATCTGGATGTCTTCTTTGCAGAAATGTCTGTTCATGTCCTCTGCCCATTTCTTGATTGGATTGTTTGTTCTTTGGGTGTTGAGTTTGCTAAGTTCCTTATAGATTTTGGATACTAGCCCTTTATCTGAGATGTCGTTTGCAAATATCTTCTCCCATTCTGTCAGTTGTCTTTTGGTTTTGTTAACTGTTTCCTTTGCTGTGCAAAAGCTTTTGATCTTGATGAAATCCCGATAGTTCATTTTTGCCCTTGCTTCCCTTGCCTTTGCCGATGTTCCTAGGAAGATGTTGCTGCGGCTGAGGTCGAAGAGGTTGCTCCCTGCGTTCTCCTCAAGGATTTTGATGGATTCCTTTCTCACATTGAGGTCCTTCATCCATTTGGAGTCTATTTTCGTGTGTGGTGTAAGGAAGTGGTCCAATTTCATTTTTCTGCATGTGGCTGTCCAATTTTCCCAGAACCATTTATTGAAGAGGCTGTCTTTTTTCCATTGGACATTCTTTCCTGCTTTGTCGAAGATTAGTTGACCATAGAGTTGAGGGTCTATTTCCGGGCTCTCTATTCTGTTCCATTGATCTATGTGTCTGTTTTTGTGCCAGTACCATGCTGTCTTGATGATGACAGCTTTGTAATAGAGCTTGAAGTCTGGAATTGTGATGCCACCAACTTTGGCCTATCAAAATACCATCCCTTTTTTTCAAAGAAATGGAACAAATAATCCTAAAATTTATATGGAACCAGAAAAGACCTCGAATATCCAAAGGAATACTAACTTCTCCATTTTCTAAGGAAGAAACCAAAGTCCAGAACAGTTAATGTCACATGGCCAAGGTCAACAAAGAAAGTCAATAGTGGAAACAGGTCTCAAAACCTGGAGTTTTGTACAAAGATTATACAAACCAATGTCTAGGGCTGTTCTGATTTGTAGTATTTTGCCCCATTAGTACCTTCAGAACACTTTTAAGACTATGAGTGCCACCTTTATTTCAGAATAATATGACCTCCTTTCCCATAGTCCTCTCCCATCCTCTGTGCACATATCCATATTTATGGGGATATTAAAGAAAACAAACTTCAGGAGGATACATATCTTTTTCCTCTCAAAGCAGAAGCAGCTGATGAAAGTAATAGAGAAAGAGTATGCAGATTATTGTAGTTACACTTTTAAGGTGAACAAGTTTTGTTTTGTGATGAATATTCTGATCTCCACTTATGTTTTTGTAAATCAAGTTCATTAGAACATGATACATATCTATACTTAGATTCTTTATCTCCTAGTTACCTAGTTATATGAGAAGATTTAAAATTAGTTGACTTTATATTTCCCTTATTTGTCAATTTCTACTTTGAAAACTGTGATTTTTGAAAATACAGTTGCTAGGAATGACTTCTACTTTGATATTTTTTTCCAAGTATGAAAATTTTAGCCATTTAAGGGATTTGTCCTTTATACTTGCCATAAGACCTAGGAGAAACTATCTGACATTCTGCAGAAATACCAGCTTCTTTTAACTCTCTTAACACTAGAAATTTTAAGAACTACTGGTACAGCGTATTCTCAGTGTCTCTGAGAATAAATTTTGAGAAAGAACTGAGAAGGCTGACAGAAAGGAGTGTGGGGAGAGGAGATGGGTATGGAAGGGAGGTGGGTAATTGGAGAAAAACAGCCATAGCTCCAGACATGGGTAAAATTTGTAGAACATGTAGGTGAGAGTGCAAATGAAAAGTTTACTAAAATACAAAAAGTTGGGGCGCCTGGGTGGCTCAGTGGGTTAAGCCTCTGCCTTCGGCTCAGGTCATGATCTCAGGGTCCTGGGATCGAGCCCCACATGGGGCTCTCTGCTCAGCAGGGAGACTGCTTCCCCCTCTCTCTCTACTTGCCTCTCTATCTACTTGTGATCTCTCTATATATACCAAATAATAAAATCTTTAAAAAAATAAATAAAATACAAAAAATTACTAAAATAATTTAATTTCTAATTCTACCTGATATTCTGTATATATAATCCATCACTACAAAAACATAGAACCAAATGATATTACTCAAACATCGCCTTCATTACTCGGGTTATCTGCCATAGTCAGCTCTGAATATACATGTTTAATCATTTCAGAAAACTGAGAGCCAATACCAATTGTGTTACAGATCACATGTTTATTAGTAAAAATATTTATTAAATGGAAGACATTTGAGTATCCAAAATGAAAAGGAAACAAAACAACAAAATACTAGTGACAGATTTTGCAAAACATAAACTAATACATCTTTCTACTTCTTGTTCAACAACTTTAAAATAACACATAATTACTGGAATAAAAATAGACACACAGACCAGTGGAACAGAGTAGAGAGCCCAGATATGGACCCTCAACTCTATGGTCAACTAATCGTCAACAAAGCACGAAAAAATATACGGTGAAAAAAAGACAGTCTCTTCAATAAATGGTGCTGGGAAAATTGGACAGCTATGTGTAGAAGAATGAAACTCAACCATTCTCTTACACTATACACAAAGATAAACTTGAAATGGATAAAAGACCTCAATGTGAGGCAGGAATCTATCAAAATCCAGAGGAGAACATAGGCAGTAACCTCTTCACCATCGGGCATAGCAACTTCTTTCAAGACATGTCTCCAAAGGCAAAGGAAACAAAAGTGAAAATGAACTTTGGGAACTTCATCAAGATCAAAAGCTTCTGCACAGCAAAGGAGACAGTCAACAAAACAAAGAGGCAACCCACAGAATGGGAGAAGATATTCGCAAATGAAACTACCGATATATGGCCTGATATGCAAGATCTACAAAGAACTCCTCAAACTCAACACACACAAAACAGATAAACACGTCAAAAAAATGGGCCGAAGACATGAACAAACACTTCTCCAATGAAGACATACAAATGGCTAAAAGACACATGAAAAAAATGTTCATCATCATTAGCCATCAGGAGATTCAAATCAAAACCACATTGAGATACCATGTTACACCAGTTAGAATGGCTAAAATTAACAAGACAGTAAACAACACATGTTGGAGAGGATGTGGAAAAAGGGGAACCCTCTTCCACTGTTGGTGGGAATGCAAGTTGGTGCAGCCACTTTGGAAAACAGTGTGGAGATTCCTTAAGAAATTAAAAACAGAGCTTCCCCATGACCCTGCAATTGCACTACTGGGTATTTACCCCAAAGATACTGATGTAGTGAAAAGAAGGGCCATCTGTACCCCAATGTTCATAGCAGCAATGGCCACAGTCCCCAAACTGTGGGAAGAACCAAGATGCCCTTCATTGGACAAATGGATAAAGAAGATATGGTCCATATATACTATGGAGTATTATGCCTCCATCAGAAAGGATGAATACCCAACTTTTGTATCAACATGGACAGGACTGGAGGAGATTATGCTGAGTGAAATAAGTCAAGCAGAGAGAGTCAATTATCATATGGTTTTACTTACTTGTGGAGCATAAAGAATAACATGGAGGCCATTGGGAGATGGAGAGGAGAAGGGAGTTGGGGGAAATTGGAGAAGGAGATGAACCATGAGAGACTGTGGACTCTAAGAAACAAACTGAGGGTTATGGAGGGGAGAAGGGTGGGAATTTGGGTGAGCCTGGTGGTGCGTATTATGGAGGGCATGTATTACATGGGGCACTGGGTGTGGTACATAAACAATGAATGCTGGAACATTGAAAAGAAATAAAATAAAATAAAATAAAATGGAAAAAAAAGACACAATTTACAACAAAGACATGGCAGGGGTGCCCAGTTGGCTTAGGTAAAGGGACATGAAACTCTTGGTCTTGAGACAGTGTTTGAGCCCTACATGGGGTTTAGAGATTACTAAAAAAATTATAATAAAAACTTAAAAATTAATAAAGACATGGCAATAATCTGTATTTTAAGTCAAATACCTCGTCGTTTGATTTTAGAGCATATTAAATAAAATGTATACCCATGATGCATTATATGTCATATAATGATTTTTTTCCATGGATTTTTCATATGATTTTTTTGCACTGTCTTTCAACATTCAGGTCAAGGATGATAATGATAATTTTTGTCAAAGTAGCTGTCTTTATTTCAGATCACTAACATGTTTATATTCTTCCTCTCACCTATTTTCAATTGGAAAATGAAAAAGCAGTCCCCATTGAATACTGGCAAAACAGCAAATACACAGGTGTGGTAATCAAATGCAATCCAAACAGTTTTCCAAGGTGCATGCTGCATTAATAACATCACTATCCCCAGTGCATTCATTCAGCTTCCTCTCTAATAGGTGTTCTGTTCTGGGTTCTTATATTCAGTGATAAACAGTAAAGATCTAATTCCAAGATGGGCATGTCCTATGTTTTCTGACTTCAGCTGGCACTTTCAGGGATGAGAAAATTCAAACTTGATACATTTTTATGTCTTCGGATTTTAAACAATGTTTGACAGAGTTCACAACAGGTGCCTATCCTACAATGCAAATATTTTAAGCCAATGAAGGTTGATCTGAGATTCAATTAGTTTCTTTCTTTCTTTTCTTCGTACCTTCTTCTCCTTCTCCTTCTTTTTTTTTTTCCCCTGAGTGTTTACTAATGATTTTGGAGATATTCTTTTTTGTTTAAGATTTTATTTTATTTTTTAAATTAATCTCTACACCCAACATGGAGCTTGAATTTACAACCCTGAGATCAAGAGTTGTATGCTCTACCAAGTGGGCCAGCCAGGCATACTACTATAAATTTCTTTATTCAAGTTTCATGTATCTTGCTCCTAGTCAGTAGTTTTTACTTTTAGTTTTTACTTTTTATAGGCAATTTAACTTCCTGTCTTGTATTCAAATCTTTAATCCTCGTGTGGTAGGCCACTACTGAGTATGGAAGGAAGGGACTAAACTTTCAGGAAATATTTATTTTCTAGAGACCAAAAAATAATTTAAAAAAAGATTATTTAGGGCGCCTGGGTGGCTCAGTTGGTTAAGCGACTGCCTTCAGCTCGGGTCATGATCCCAGAGTCCTGGGATCGAGTCCTGCATTGGGGTCCTTGCTCCTTGGAGAGTCTGCTTCTCCCTCTGACTTTCTCCCCACTCATGCTCTCTCTCACTGTCTCTCTCTCAAATAAATAAAATCTTTAAAAAAAAAAAAAGATTATTTAGATCAGTAGAATTATTCACTGAAAAGCATTTTGTTTTATAATTTTTACAGATTGCCTTTTTAAAAAAAATCCACTATTTCTTCAGTGTTAGTGAAATGTACACACATATTGGTAAAAAATCTTCAGTTAATGATACTCTTTGATATACAATCACACAAAAACTGTACATGAAGGCTCATATGGGCATTATTTATAACAGCCAAAGAAAGCTAAAACAACTCAAATGTCAATTATCAGAGGAATGGATAGATAAATGTGGTATGCTAACACAATGGAATATTATTTGGCAATTAAAAAATAATGAAGTACTGATAAATACTGCAACATGGATAAACCTTGAAAACATGATGCTAAGAAGTCAGTTCACATACGAGCTTCTATATAAAATAATCCCTTTTATATGAAATATCCAGGAGAATTAAATCCATAGAGACAAAAAATAGATGAGTGCTTTTCTAGGGTTAAGGAGGGTTTAGAAGAAAGTAGAAGGGACTGCTAATAGGTACTAGGTTTCTTTTGGAGATGATAAATATATTCTAAAATTGATTGTGGTAATGGTTGTACAACTCAATATACCGACACACTCATCTACTTCTTAAATGTGTTAATTATATTGACTATGAATGAATAACTCAGTAAGGCAATTTAATAAATATTTACTTGAGAAATTTTCTTTTCTTAATTTTCACAATCTCTTCAACAATGCCACATATTCACAGTGGGTTTTGTGATAGAAATATCCTTTCAAAATGAGGAAATACATGTATATATTTATAAAATAAGGATTACTTTGATGAAAATTAAAGAAGGTAGGCATTAATCTCGATTTCTAAGTATCGATGAAAATCTAAATATCCACCTATTTTCTGAGGATTCTGGGTAAAATAAAGTGGAGGAGACATACCCTGTTCATGATAAATGCACCTCTTGGAAAGAAGCTCTGGGCTGTTGTTTATCCTTTACCTTCCTGACTCTTCATACTGACTCTGGATTTTATTACAGGGGTAGCCTTCTGTAAGTTCAAAGCCAAGGTCGCGTCCTTTCAGCTCAAATCCAGACTTGAGGCATAAATCTTTCAGAAAAGATCCTTCCACACTTGCATCACAAAGACTCTGACACATGTCACAGTGAAGCAACTTTCATTAAGTTACAGCAATAAATGTACTTTCATTTGACGGACTCTGAAAAATTGCTCTATCTTTCCCCATTCCCATGACAGCTGTCATCATGTCACAAATGGAGGAAAGTTTAAAAAAGAAAGGACTCTCACGTCCCCAACAGTTGTCATGACTAGCAGCAACATGATATGCAATGTTACCAAGGGGAAATAAACACTGTATAGGAAACTAGAGCATGCATATATTAGAAAAGCCTGTACTTCACTTTCATAAACTGAAGGATAAAAGAAAAAGAAACAAACAATAGTATCATTCATAAAACTTCAGAATACTTCCTATGGAGCTAACCTGTCCTATCTCTAGTATACATCACAATTCCTAAGATTCTGGAGAAGCATCTCTCCTAGTTACAACATTAAAAATTTTTTACTTTACATGTCCTGAAATAACTAACCACAAGACTTGGGTGCCAGGCAAAGATCTACCAGATCAGCTTAGGATAGAAAGCAAAAGATTGAAGGCATAAAGCAGTGAAATATAAAATGAGACACCAACTTTTAACTTGACAGTCTGATAGAATTGTTGACCTAATATATATTTCAGATTTCAAATACCAATACAGTGAGAAAAAGTTGAGGCAAAAAAAAAAAAAAAATGCCAGAAAGAATTCCTTAGTTATAAAAATCAATGTGTGCTGAAGAGGGAATTCAAATTGGTCTTTACTCATATTTCTCTCATGTGACACAAACCCTCAACCTGAACGTCATCTTAGAGCTAATTATAAATTCAGAATCTCAAGCCTCATTGCAGTCCCACTAAGTCAGAATCTGTATTTTCACGTATTAGTGCTTGAGAAGCACTATTGACCATTTTCCTACCAGGGACATTTTCTACTATTTGAACTGTTGTACCACTGAAATAACATATTTCTTATTATAAATGGCTATTAAGTAATATTAACATGAGAAAAGAAATGTAATATAACACAATACATAACGTATTGCTAAATTAATTAAAAGTTCAACACATCCGATCTCTCATGTGAGAGCTTTGCTAAAGCCTCAATATTGATGTCAGGTTAAGAGATATTCTAAATCAATTGATATTTAAGACTACATCATCTGTGAGAGTCTCTGTGGAAAATGCAACGACCTTGTTAATACTGAGTATAGATCTTTAATGTTAAAATAGTATATCAATTTAATGCCAAGGCACGCTGTAACTCTGTATAGGAAGGCAGTGTTTGTACAAACATGATTACTAAAGGTGTAGAGGAGGAAGGGTGGAATAGGTAAAGGGGATTAACAGCACACTTATCATGATGAGCGCTGAGTAATATATAGAATTATTGAATCACTATATTGCAAAGCTGAAAACTAACTTAACACTATGTGTCAACTATACTAGAACTTTAAAAAAAAAAGAAAAAAATTAAATATGTAAAAATGTAATAAAATAAAGAAGGTGGTACTTCTAAACCATTAAAGGCAAAGAACTTGTATTGTGATGGTGGGTAAGGTCATATACTTTGAACTGGCCAGTATATATAATAGCTGTTTAGGGAAACCACATGCTTACCAAATCCAGTTATGTCAATAGATGAGATGCCTGCCTATTAACAGTGAAATAAATCCTTGACTGTTCTGTGTTTAACTGAGGGAGTAGAGTTAGAAAGTCACTGAGCCTGAAGGCTCTGAACATTAACAACCATCCCACTCAGTTTCCTAGGATGGGGTCTGGACCACTTCACTAAAGCTCAGAGAGCTGGTAAAAGACACTACCACTTTTCTACCTCTGAAAAATAGGACATCAGACACCCCCGCAATTAGTCACTCCAGAGTTCTCAGCCCTCAAAATCAGGAAAAAAAAGACCAAACTGTCATCTACTCCATAAGTGTCTCTAATTGGCTACTTCAAAGCTTAGGCAAGCTCCCGTGTTGCCTAAAGGGAAGTTAGAAGGGGAAGAAAAGTCAATAGCCTTTGGGAAAGAAATTACAAGGCAGACAGATACTACATATTTTAGTACCAATTTTCTTTTTACACATTAAAATGTAAGAGTCTACTAAGAGTCCCTTTGCACCTAGTTGCTATAATATTTACTTACAAATTATTATCTTTAATACTAACAGCACTTTGCAGTTATAAAACATCTTATTCCAAAAAGCTCAAAATGTTTCTCCACATATTAATTCAACTCTACTTAAGAACATATCCTAGGGAGGGAGGGATGGCTATACCCATATTGAGGGTATAAATAGGGTTATAAATAGATTTCAAATTAGTCTGCTTGCTCAACTCACTCTTTTTTTTTTTTTTTTTAAAGATTTTATTTATTCGTTTGACAGAGAGAGATCACAAGCAGGCAGAGAGGCAGGCAGAGAGAGTGAGAGGAAAGCAGGCTCCCCGCTAAGCAGAGAGCCCGATGCGGGACTCGATCCCAGGACCCCAAGATCATGACCTGAGCCGAAGGCAGCGGCTCAAACCACTGAGCCACCCAGGCGCCCCTCAACTCACTCTTTTAAAGCAGGTAGAAAGGAAAGCATCTGTGAGGAACCTGTTGGGGAGGGAGAGGTCAGCTTTTCTCTTAGAAGCAAACAGTGGGGGAGAGCTGCCTTGCTAACTTGGTGGCTTAATCACAAATACCTAGTCATAAACAAAGAGTTTGCCCCAATTACTCAGCTATTATAGGCCAACCAAATTCTGGGTCCACAAAAATATCTGGAAGATTGTTTTGTTCATCCACTTCATATGGGCCGTATAGGATCAACTTTAAGAACACAGGACTTTTAACGGGAGCAAAGAGACAAAGGAGCTAAAGTGGAGACTGTGAAAATAGCTGCCACAGATCCCAGGGGTGGCCTACAGAACAGGCCCTTCCCTCTTCTTCACACATACACGCCCAATTAGAATGCATTTAGTTGGATAAGGGAAACAATTTTTTAGTTGTTTTGTTCAGTGCTGTATCCCTACACCATAAAAGAGGGTGAGGTAAATAGTCGACGTTTAATTAATAATTTTAAAGAATGAATGGATGTAGGTCAGCCGTCCTGAAGGTGGACCCAACCTGCTAATTCTGTCAGACACACAGGTCTGAAAGGAAAACGTCTATGCCTAAACATCAAAGCATGTGCTCTTTGTTCCTTTACCAGATATAACTTCTGAAATATCTTATGTAAAACTGAATAGCATATAGGCTGGGTCCTGAAGTCAAAACAAGCAGAAATGAGATCATCATTTTGTCTCTCAAATGTGATCAAAACGTCTGCAGATTTCCTCTACTTGCTTGATTAGATACATACTCAGTGAGAGTCTACAGAAAGTTAAATTGAAAGATAGAAAGAAAGAAAGAAAGAGAAAGAAAGAAAGAAAAAAAGAAACAGAAGGGAAGGGAATGAAAAGAAAAAAAAAAGAAATGAATAATCTACTTATCCCTTTTAAAGCAGTATAAATTCCATTTGGCAACTTTAGTGCCAAATAAAAATCAAAGAAAAACACTACATGTTAATAAAACCAATAACTACAATTGTAGTGTATTAAAATAATTACTGAGGTATAGAAAAATATGTTTATTTATTGAAATCTGTGTGATCTACTTCACCTTTTAATCAGTAAAATATGAGTTCTTAAATTTGACCCCTACAAATGGACAGTTCATGAGATCTGATAGAGTTTAAAACAAGCTTTACAGGGGCGCCTGGGTGGCTCAGTGGTTTAAGCTGCTGCCTTCGGCTCAGGTCATGATCTCAGGGTCCTGGGATCGAGTCCCATATCGGGTTCTCTGCTCAGCAGGGAGCCTGCTTCCCTCTCACTCTCTGCCTTCCTCTCTGCCTACTTATGATCTCTCTCTGTCAAATAAATTAAAAAAAAAAAAAAAAAACAAGCTTTACAGGAATCCCAGTATGCTTTGTTCTGTTCTTTTAAATTCCTCCTTGAAAGTACATAGAATGCATTGTTAATGTACTTTTCATCTTGTAGGTAGGCTACATGCTACCTCATGCTGTAAAAGCCCATGGTTTCTCCCCCATCACTGAGTAGTCTTTCAAATACCTTTTAAAATAGGATGCAAACTGGATGGGTATGGATCAGATGGCTGTGTTTTGGCTTCCAACATTTAAAAAATAAATAACAACATTTAAAATTTTTGACATGTGGCAACACTAGGCTCACAATCCTATGTAACAATAGCACGTAGGAGGAACACTTACATGCTATTTTGACATGACCTTGTGGATTCCTTATTTTCTGACCCCTGGTCGTCTTCATTCATTCATGTTTTCAGTCTGGCTTCTACAGGCCTTTGTTTTTGGATTCTCTGGCTCTCAGAATTCCTACATCATGAAATGCGCATAAAGTCTGAAGAGAAACTCAAGAGCCAGTCTCTTGTCAGGGATAAAGCACCATATGGGGCTCTGGAAACACTAGGCTCCATTCCTAGTCATATTACCAGACCGCCATTTTATCTTGGGTAAGCATCCAAGCCCATTAGAAGAGAGTGAGACGAGATAATCTGTAGATAACTTCAGACTGGAAATCTCATGATTTCCAGTCCCTGTCTCCTAGTTTGCTAGGTTGGCCATCCTTGAACACACAGGAAATAACCTATTGCAGTGTCACTTGCATGAGACAGGGTCTGCTATATTCAAGAATGAGTTCTAGAACTGCTTATCAAAAAAAAAAATAAAAAATAAAAAAATCTCAGCCTTGTCCTAAGCAATTATATCTATAAAATGTATTTTATTTATGTTACATATTTTTCCATTAACATGTTCATTAAAAAATCTACCTAGATATTGCCTAAAGTTATCACATATTCTACCAAAGGTATCTGCTTCACAATTTTGGAAAAACTCCCACATGAAGTCCAAATTTTATTAAAACAGCTACTTTTGTGGAATTATCAGAACCTTCGCCAGACGTCCAAACACGTTCCTAGCTCTACCTTCCAGAATACTTTGAGATTGAAAAGTGTCATATACTTGAAAATGTTTCTCAGGTGAAATATTTTACTCTATCACTTTACATAAATATCTTGACTATCATTTATAGAATATGAAAATGATCTGGAAAAAAAACACCACTAAAACCAATGTTAATCATTCAACCAGCTCTTGATGAACAAAAATTTTCACCAAGATTTTAGCTTAGATGTATACACATACACAAATATCAGTTAGCCTGAGAAACTGTTTTTCTCCTCATAATTTAAGTAAGAAGGTTTAAATGTAAAGTCATTTTTCAAGTTTTACATCTCTTAAATGTACTCACATGCCACAAAAGGTACTTTCAACAAGAAATATAATACTACAAGAGAGGTTAACAACAACAATCAACTAATACCCTTGTGGATTCCTGCTGGGAGAGGTGGAGGGGGACTCCAGGGAAGGGCCCTGTCAGTCTAAATCTGCTGCTATTCTTCTCCCTAAGCAACAGACAGACAGCTGGATGGGAGGAAGAGTCACACACCTTAAATTACCAGATTCACACTTAGCACACACATCATAAAGATGCCAGAGACCATGTTTGAATACATAATTTGTTCTCTTCTGGGAGATGGTGGTTGTTTCCCCCTCTGGTGTCAGGCATGATGCCTGTGTGTGAGCAACTCTACCAGTCTGGAAGATATTACAAATGCATTGAATTCTCAGTTGTGTGTTCTTGCACATGACTGTGTGTATTTAGTGACATGACTCATTTAGAGGATCATGTGTAGTGGATCAAGGAATTTATCTGAACGTTTGGGAAACCTAAATATATTAATCTCAACACCATACTCAGTTGAAGAGAATTGAAAGGAAACAATTTTAAGAAGTCATTCAGTATTGTGTAGTATTACACCCAATAAAAAGAATTTTAAATTGACCTCTTGAGCTGTCAAAGGATTTAATAAAACGACCTCCTGGGACTCAGGCATCTACCCCATGTCCTGAGACAATTTAGGATAACACATATAAATGGTGTGTGGGTATGTCTTGGGAGGGGGAGATCATAAACAGAGGCATTGGGAGAAGGATCCAGATAATTCACTCCCAAGTACATATACAGCTACATAATTTGCATATACACTTGTGTACCAACATCTACCATAGTAAACATAATATCTAAAATAACTACTGCAAAAACCTTCATTGAAATAAGACAGTCTACCTCTGGTACCATAACACACACTACATTTAAGATAATTATATTTTTAAAGCTTGTCAGGGCAATACAGTTAAGTGCCAAGAGTATTCCTTTCTCTCTGTATCTCATCATTGATGTAAATTTCTTAAAAATCTGCACAGTAACAACAATACCTATGCCAACTATTTTGGAATTAGTCCCGGTGTCCTTAAACTCAGTATGTTTCCTCCCTCACACCACTTTCCTGTGTAGGAAAGCCACATCTCTTTCAACTACAATAGACTCATTCCTCTACTTCCTTATTTACATTTCTTTCCCCCCAGGGCACTCACATTTCTAACCCTTGATATAGGGTTTCCTTCTGGTGAGACTTAAATCTGTCTCCTTTAGTCCCCTTTGCCAACTGCCTGGCACAGGCAGCGTCTCTAAATTCTGTCATATCCTCAGAATCTGTAGCCCTGCATTTTATATCTAACCATAGAAATAGTTTATTCCTTTGCAGTTCTTTCTGAATAGCTCCTCTCAGTATTAAATCATCCTCTTCCTTCCTTGAAACAACAGAGAGATTTCATGCTAATATGCAGAAGGACTCTCGTTCCTACTTTGGAATATAGGTGAAGACATGTGAAACCATGTACAAAACCCAGAGCCATGTCTAAATCCGATTTACAACTCTACCTTTTTAACTACACAATAAAACAGTCTGATAAACCATTGGAGCTATTAACTAAGTGATATTGAATTGAACATCTCAAGTCATCAGAAGCACTGGTTTAAAACCAAAAGCAGAACCCCTGGAGCTGCCTGGTAACTTCATAATCAAGGATTTGAAAGCCACAAATTATCAAACCTATCTGTCACCATTATATTTTTTACATAGAAATAGTCCATAAGTACAAATCATTTTGGTCATGGGAGGATGCACGACTATAAAATAGAGGAATTGTTTCATGTTACTGATTCTACTTACAACACGGCCTGCTGCCTGAAAAGCCAGGCTATCTACCCAATATTATGAGATTTGGAAAATTAATTTTATACTCTGCATGGATCACATCAAATATAGTCTACAAGCTCAATAAGGAATAACATTAATATTCAAACTTGAGAGTAGGAAGCCACATATACAGGGATTTCCTAATGGTAAAATTTGAGGGAAAAATTAATATTCCAACTTCCATTTAAAAGCTGCCTTAACACTACTCTGTTCTGGAATAAGAAGTGGAGCCAATCCAAGCTATTACTGTCATCAAATGGGCACTTACCATCCATCTTCAAGTACACTAGTTGTTAAAAATATATATAAATTTGTCCACTGTTAAGAAGGATATTAGTCTGGGGGCGCCTGGGTGGCTCAGTGGGTTAACTCTGCCTTTCGCTCAGGTCATGATCCCAGGGTCCTGGGATCGAGCCCCGCATCGCGCTCTCTGCTTGGCAGGGAGCCTGCTTCCTCCTCTCTCTCTCTCTCTGCCTGCCTTGCTCCCTACTTGTGATCTCTATCTGTCAAATAAATTTAAAAAATCTTTAAAAAAAAAAAAAGGATATTAGTCTGTAATTATTCTGTGCCATTCCAGTTATCTGGCAAATGTATATTTTTATTTCATTTAACAATGAAATAAGCAAAAAATACTGCCATCCTTGTACTAACAAATACCAATTCTGAAAATAATTTAGCTGTTTCTAGTATTTGTAGTAAAGACACGCAAAGGAAGTTTACTCACAATTTGGTTTGAGCACATCAAGAAGCCCAAGCCTCATCAGGGGTGAGATTAGTAAATTCGTAGTTTGTAGTTTTTAACTGAGTCTTCACTAGCAATAAACAGTCCGAGATCACAGAAAGAGTGCCACAAAGAACATTCTCCATATTTTTTTTTTTTTTATCTGACTTAAATTCCACAAGGTTGGTCACTGGTTTATGGTGTCTAGTATATACAGCTGATCCTTGAACAAGATTCATCTGCATAGGTCCTTATTGGTGTTTTTATTTTATTTTTTTTTATAAATATAGTCTGTAAATGTACTTCTCTTCCTCTTGATTTTCTTAAAAATGTGTTCTTTTCTCTAGCTAACTTTATTTTAAGAATACAGTATATAGGGGCACCTGGGTGGCTCAGCTGGTTAAAGCCTCTGCCTTCAGCTCAGGTCATGATCCCAGGGTCCTGGGATCAAGCCCTGTATCTGGCTCTCTGCTTATTGGGAGGGCCTGCCTCTCCCCCTCCCCCTGCTTCTCCCTCATTCCCTGCCTCTCTCTACCCACTGCCTGCTGTTTCGCCTGCTTGTGCTCACTCTCTTGTTCTGTAAAATAAGTCAATAAAATCTTAAAACAAACAAATAAAAAAGAATACAGTATATAATACATATAATATATATGTTAACTATGTTATCAATAAGGCTTCTGGTCAACAGTAGGCTATTGGAAGTTCAGTTTGGGGGGAGTCCAAAGTTTATGTAATTTTCAACTGTGCAGGGACATATAACATGCAAAATATGTGTCAATCAACTGTTCACGTTATCTTGTAAGGCTTCTGGCCAACATTAGGCTATTGGTAATTAAGTTTTTGGAGCGTCAAAAGTTATACAAAGGGGCGCCTGAGTGGCTCAGTGGGTTAAGCCGCTGCCTTCGGCTCAGGTCATGATCTCAGGGTCCTGGGATCAAGCCCCGCATCGGGCTCTCTGCTCAGCAGGGAGCCTGCTTCCCTCTCTCTCTCTCTCTGCCTGCCTCTCTATCTACTTGTGATCTCTCTCTGTCAAATAAATAAATAAAATATTAAAAAAAAAAAAGTTATACAAAGATTTTTGACTATGCAGGGGATCAGAGCCCCTAACACCTTAGTTGTTCAAAGGTCAATTCTATTTCTTAATGAAATCATTTATGGCTTTTCTTTTCTATACTATTAAATAAGACTGTCATTTCTCGGGGAAAAATAAAAATTCTTTGGTACATCTTTTTTTTTTTTTAAACCAAACTCATTAGTTCTTTAGCACCTAGCTACATTGAAGCGTACACTCAGTTGTGAAATTGCTTTTGTTTGAATTTTAAAGTAAATATTGTTAGCTTAACACACTTGGATAAATCCTGTTTAATCACCTTAAATCTATAAGATAAGTTATTCTCTTACTTTAGAAATTAATATGAACAATCTAGACACACATATATTCATATCTATAACTTTCAGGTCCCTTCTGCAAAATCATGTCTAGATTAAGTAAATTTAATACACAACAGAGCAGGACATCATTATATACCTTATTCACACCTTGATGATCTCTCAAAAGAGAAGGAGGCATACAAACAGATCAAAAGAACAGGCATTCCCAACTTTGTTTCTTCTTGATTTTATAACAACTCACTAATAAAAATGGGGGAGAAGGAACAGGGGACAAGGGTAAAAAGGGAGGGAATGGGGATAAAGAAGAAGAAAGGAAGGGAATAGGGAAAGGAGGGAGAAAGCAAAAAGAAAGGAAGAAAAGAAAGAATCCTAGTAATATTTTGCATCAGATGACATTTAAATCGCATTTCACTCAGTCCCTGGGCAATTTGTAGGGCTTTCCAGGAGTGAGTGAGAGGTTAAACTGAAGTGTCATGGGATCATAGATGTCCCTAACCTAGAAAGTATCTTAGAAATCATATCTAGTTTTACAGGGAAATGCTGAGGCACAGAGAGGTAAAGTGGCTTGTTAGAACTTGCACAGCAATTTGACAGAGCTTAACTCAAGCTTCTACAGTTATTATTGATAATCCATTGAGTAGATTCTTTGACAATGCGTGATAGACAAGGCTTGCTAACATTTGAAATCTGCCCAAATTTTCAGGGCTATTAAATTCATTTTTTGTTCCATCATACTCACTCGGAAGTTATTTTAGAGGTAGTTCACAGAGCTTCAATCTGCACCTCACATTTGCTGACCCAACCTGTCACAGAGGGCTGGAGTGCAGTTTGTGAGCAAGGGGGACCTGCTTACAACTGCTTCTGAGGATGCTGTGAAGTCCTCTTTGCGCTTAGCTGTGTCCCCTCTGGGGACAGACAAAACATTTGCCAAGTGCTCACAGCACACACTGCCAGGGGCTTTACTTTCTACTCATGTGCCCCTTGTCAGGATTCCTTCCACTTTGTTCAACCTCAGCACCTTCTAGATCCTGAGGGGGTACTGTAGTCAGAGTAACACAGAAACTGACTACCAGGCTGTTGGGTAGATTTCTATGCACGCACACACAGAGACACACGATCTTTACATATTAAATGTAATACTTTTCCTTTATTATTTCTTTTAACATTTTACATTTATTTTGAAGACCAATTAAATCACCCGAGCTTTAAAAGCACCTCTTACAAGGCATATTTAACACCCATCTGACTTCCCCATCTGTCACATGACCAGACCCTAAAGTAACCCATGGAACATCCAATCCCCTTTTCTACAGATGAAGCACAATTAGGGAGAGAGTGTCCCAATTTTTAGAAAATAATCAAAACATTTCTAAAGTAACAGAAGCACACTATAAATCTTGCTAAATCTCCTACAGCTCTGTGGTGAACAGCCACAAAAAATGTTTAATACCATAGGCTGTGAAATTTCTAAATGCTTGAATGGAAAATAAAAATCAAACTTAATTACTCTAGGAAAATACTTCTCTACAAACAGCAAAAATTCCCACCATACACACACAAATCAGGACTACCTTCTCTCTTATAATTTTAAATAAGACAACATCTTTGCAAGATAATTTCCTTGCACTAGTTAGAAAAACACCAACAATTTTTGTTTTTCTAAAATATAGCCGAGGCTTCCTCAGTAACTATCGCCTACAAAAGTCAGCTCAGTTTCAGAAGGCATGATGCCATTCTTTTGTTTAGAGGAACTGTAACCATCAAAACCACTTGCGTGTATTTCAGATTTCAGTGATTCATATTCTTTTTTTTTTTTTTTAAAGATTTTATTTATTTATTTGACAGAGAGAGATCACAAGTAGGCAGAGAGGCAGGCAGAGAGAGAGGAGGAAGCAGGCTCCCTGCGGAGCAGAGAGCCCGATGTGGGACTCGATCCCAGGACCCTGAGATCATGACCTGAGCCGAAGGTAGAGGCTTTAACCCACTGAGCCACCCAGGTGCCCCAGTGATTCATATTCTTAAACACACTTCTTTTGGTTTTTGTTTCTTTTTTTTCCCCAGAAAACAGACTTCTCTGCAAGGACAGCCTTGGGACCGTTCGCTACCCAGAGGTTAACACAGCCATTCTCCTTTTGCTCCATCTGGCCAGATGTCAAGCGTTCTTTATTGGCTTGTTACCTTTTCCCTCCAAACCTCAAGCCCTGAAAATTCCTGTGCTCATGTAGACAACCATCTATTTTGAGTCCTTTCTCCCTTGTATCATTCCTTCCAACCAAATCTAACGAGAACAAACTCTGTCCCCACCAGTGAGACACTTTCATACTTCACAGCCTGTGGTTTTTCTCTGCTCTGAGAACTTACTATCTACTCAGGAAAATTGTATTTCCACTCTGGAAATTACAGGATCCTCTGGCTCCATGGTCTCAAGCTCATTGAGGGCACTTTGATTCCCCTTTTCAGGTATGAATGATCTCAAGTTCAATTTAGCTCATATCAGCTCTGCCCATTGGTTCAAGCTCAAGCCTCTTATATTCAAATTCTATTCTTACAACAGCTCAATTGTTCTATGTTCCATCCAGGAAGAAAAGTGTGATTTATATTTAGGTTAGGGAAACCCAGACAAAAAATCCACATATCCCTTTCCTTAGTGATAACAATCTTTAATTTCACTAAGCCATTGATCATTTGAGAGACACCATGCAAACATTATCAACAATATTAATTTCTAATATCATTTTCATGACCAATTCATCTTGCATGGATAACAAATATTAATTTGATAGACTGCATTTGGAGACGCATGAAAGATAAATGAATTCAGATTTGAAAATCTTTTTTTTTTGGTTTTTAATTAACATTACTTCATAAACAGTGGCACATTCAAAAGCAAAACTGAGCTAAAGAATAGACTCTTATTTTGAAACACTGAACCTCAGCATGAAAAAGGAGATATGCAATTTATATGTACAAATATTCCTAATATATTACTCCCACTCCCCACCCCTGGCAAAGTTTCTAAACAGCATGCAACTGAAAAACAGGAGAAACTTTCCTGTTTCTGCCTTTCTTAGTGGCAGCAGAGAGCCGCAAAATAAACTATCTTAAACAAATTCTGGAAATAATGACACACTCTTCTTTTATACTGAAGTGCGTGTAAGATGAGCTCTTTACGTATACATTACTTTTACTTACATTTTTCTTGCAATGGCCAAAGATACAGAAGATAAACATACGTTCTAACCATCCTGAGCACCACAGACAATACACCCATGCTTCCAAATTAAAAATAAAACCAAATACTTTTAACTTCTATAAAAGCATTCTGAAAGGTCTCTTATTTTCCTGTATGAATAAATTATAAAAGAGATCTGACAGAAACAGCAAGCTCTAAACAGATTACACTCTGTCTCACCAGCTTGATTCAACAAAGAGCGATGGAATAGCAAATCAAATGCAGCTTGCAAAGTCACATTCACATGGAGCTGTAGGGAGAAAGAGGGGGAAAAAAAACCTGATACTTACAGACTGTAAAGTAAAATGTCCCAGTTTCGCTTTACATGTTACAGCAAATCAAACAGAGATTTCAGCTCTCAGCAAGTCCCTGCTCCCACTACACTGATCATCCACGCAGAACAGGCCCTTATGGATTGCTTAGGCAGCTGGGAGATAATGGGACCATATTCTCAGCTGGGACTAGAGATGCTGAACTGCTCTCCGCTGCGTGCTGCATGGCTCTCAGCCAGCATTAATCAAGGAGGACCCAGCTTCGTGGCTGTGTTCCCCAAAGGATCGACATAATTAGCGCATGAATCAAAGACGCACACTGGGAGAATCACACACATCTCTAACTGGCTCTGCTCACATTGAACCTGATTAGGAAATCAAGTTGGTTCCCCGATCAAATGTGTTCAACCTTTCAAAAATAGAGAGACTCACACAGCTGTTTATAGATTTCAAAGGAGGGGTAGAGATTAAGGATTCTTTCCCAATGGGCAATTTATGTAATTCCTCAACTATAGAACATAATTACACTGATTGTTTGGTACATATGGTGGATTTATCCTGTGATTTGGTTTGTCTGTTAGGGTTTTTTTGTTTTGTTTTGTTTTGTTGTTGGTTTTTTGTTTTGTTTTGTTTTTTGGTGGTGTTTTTTTTTTTTTTTTTTTTTTTTTTTTTGCTGCTCCCAGGAAGGTTACAGGCTGCAGCTTCATTTCCCCTGTGGAGTTCCTGAGACATGCAATTGTAGATCCTTTGCAGGTCTAGACTTTGGGAGACTAGATGGACTAAAGATGGTTTCTATGGGCGCATTTTATGTCCCCAAAGATATGCATCTTCTTGAGTACTGGCCGTCCAGCTTATTCAGAACAGGGCCTGGCATGGTACTTGGGACACCAAGTATTCTAAAAGGAACTGCGATGCTTACTGTGCTTCCACACCTGAGTGCTCATCACCTGCCCACATGGTGATGCACTCAAGAGCTGCCGAGCAGTTGCCTGTGGACAGGCTGGGTTTGGCAAAGCAGAGATTTTAGTATTTGAATGTGCACTTTTTTTTCTTTTTTTTTTATTTATTCGACAGAAAGAAATCACAACTAGGCAGAGAGGCAGGCAGAGAGAGAGGAGGAAGCAGGCTCTCCACGGAGCAGAGAGCCCGATGTGGGGCTCGATCCCAGGACCCTGGGATCATGACCTGAGCCGAAAGCAGAGTCTTTAACCCACTGAGCCACCCAGGTGCCCCTGAATGTGCACTTTAAAAAAAAAAAAAAAAATTATTTGACAGAGAGCGAGCGAACGAGCGCACAAGCAGGGGGAGCTGCGGAGGGAAAAGGAGAAGCAGGCTCCCCGCTGAGCAGTGACCCTATATGGGACTCAGTCCCAGGACCCCTGGATCATGACTGGAGCTGAACACAGATGCTCAAATGACTGAGCCACCCAGGTGCCCTGAACACGAACACGTTCAAACAACACCAGAAATGGTGCTGCTACACTTTTCCCCATACATGCTACCTGCTAGACCCTGCAGACTCTTCTTTAATGTAAATTTGACCTCAGTTAAGCAAATCTGAGTTAGGGATGTAAAACATTCCATGTGAGAGAAGGGAGCCTCATCTCTTGTGTCACTCATTAAAAGGCTGTAATCAAGGCACCTATGTGGTAATTTAAAGTGCGACACACACACCGCGGCTAGAAGCTAATGAGCCTGTGTGATAAAGGGGCTAGGGGCATTCAGGGAGCCAGAAAACCTACGCTGTAATTCTCACCTTAGGACACTTTGCCTTTCTGAGCCTCAGTTTTCTTATCTGAATAATAGGGCTTGGTTCAGACCTTTGAGGGCTCTCACAGGTATAACATTCTGTTTGTTCTAAGAATTAGAAAGTAGATCTCCACGAGCTTACACTTCTAATAGTAACCAGAATAATGGGAATAAAATAAAGGTATACTTAAACAAACAAAACAACAAAAACAAAAAACCTGTCCCAAAGGCAGGAGCTTCCATTACCTTTCTGGGTCCCATGATAAGTTGGCTAATAAGCAGCAATTTTAGAGAACGGAAGGCATCCTGATTATGAAGTGTACGTAAATTATAAATGTGTGAAAGAAAAAAAAAAGGCTGTTCAGAAAATTATTTTATCGAATTCTATGCTAATTATGTCTATCTGTCAGTAAAACTGGATGTAAAGCTGAAAGTCCAGGTAGATGTTTATCTTCATGAGGCAACTGCCAGAGTACAACACTTTGTGGGGGAAAGAGTCTTTTTATATTTAATTGAATTACTCCCTCTTTCTTATGTTCCTACTATTTGAAAGTAAAGAAGGTATGACTTCTCTTCACATTGTCAGTTACCTCACTTTTGTGAAAAAGGTGTATCAACAAGGTCAAAATAACCCAAACTATCCTAGGGTTTTGGTACTGGCCTTAGGGAATAAACAGGAAATTGACACTTTTATAATCCCTTACTCAAGAACCAGAAAAGTAAATCACTCCAGTGACAGAGAATCTCCTGGAAAATGCATCCTGCCAGACCTTTTCATGTCCATTACCAACTCAGTTATTCCAAATCAGATCCAAGGCCTCAAAGAGATTCACTGTCAATAGTTAATAGCAATAAAACAAAGTGGAGGATGATGAAACAGTATAATTACACTTTACAAAAATTTTACTTAACTTTTGAGTAACTTTTTGTTGGTTCAACATGATTCGTAAGTATTTTCAATCCAATTTCTCTAAGATAATCTGTTTCCTTATTTCCTTGGGTATTGCTGCAATTCGGCATAAGTTGTAAAATGACTGGCATAAATTTCATGTTTGTTATTTTTATCTGGCTCATTATTATTGAGACTTTAGCACATCTACTTCACGCAGCTCATGTGAGGTGCTGACAAAAATAGGTTAATTAAATAGCAATTGTGCATCTCAGTCATATTAGCAAACATATTGCTGAAGTAAATGAAAAAAAAGAGCAAATTAAAACACTAACATGTTTATTCAGTGGTACAGTCGAAATAAATAGTTTAATTGGTTTTAAGTTCTATTCAATCCCTGTTTGGCTGGTAATTACTTTGATTCATTTTTGATTATGATATGTAATAGATTCACTTTGACATCATGTGATTTGCACTTGTTTCTAATGGTAGGTGATAATTACTAACTAAAAATTTCTGACTTCCATCAATTCCTCATACATTTCTCTCCTGAGACATACCATTTAAAATATGAAGTGGTTTATAATAAAAGCCTAAATCTGGAAAATGTCTGGTATTTTTTTTCCTTTAAGGTCAAAGCCAACATTAATGTCAAAATAAATATAGCAAAGAGGAAGAGAAAAAGAAAAATGATTAGCAACTATAAACAAAAGAAACTCTCTTCATAGAGATAGTATAACCTGATATATTACCTCAGAATGTATTTCAGAAGCCAAAATATATACAGAGATTGTTTTAGACTTTGCATAGAAATTGCAAGAAACTGCATCTCTTTGGGACTCTGAGGAGTCTGCAATTTTAACAACACTCTTGTCAAGGCTAATAAGAACCTGGGGAATGGGGCTCCTGAGGTCTCTTTCTGGCCATAATACAAGATTCAGCAAGTTAAACACAGCTCTGAGCCTCAGCAAATCTAGGGGCAAAATGAAAGTTATGGCAATAATTTCCCGACAGGTTGAAACTTAATCAATATTTTTTAATGTTTTGGAATCTTCAGCAGTAAGTCACCTGATGGGCATACAACTGCTTATTGTTTCTTCTAAAAAGTGATCTTATTTCCTATTCCTTGCCTCACTCACTAAAAGCCAGAGTCAAAAGTTAAGACAACTGTGACATTTCTCCAGCTGAGAACAAAATTTCAAAGGAATGAATGGTTCAGAAATCACTGCCCAGGGCACCCACTGGAATGACAATCTAAGCAGCTTGACTGGACTTTCTTTTCCAATCAAAAGCAATGGGGTCAGTAATAAAGTAATCAAGGAGCAAGACAAAAGTATGGATCCACATGAGAAAGTCTGTGGCCTTATTTGTTTTCCAAGAAGTAATCCGATTCCTGTAACAGTGACTCAGAGAGACCAGGATCACAAAATTAAAACAGTCTATGGGGGAAAAAAAATTCCATTTTATCTATTTATCTTCTATTTATTTATTTATAAGGTTTTATATATTTATTTGACAAAGAGAGACACAGTAAGAAAGGGAGCACAAGGAGGGGGAGTGAGAGAGGGAAAAAAAGCAGGCTTCCCGCCGAGCAGAGAGCCTGATGTGGGGCTCCATTCCAAGACCCTGGGATCATGACCTGAGCGGAGGACAGAAACTTAAGTACTGAGCAACCCAGGCGCCCCCCCAAATAGCCCATTTTAAATATTATGTAACAATGTCATAAAATTGGTCCATGAGCTAGATAAGAATATAACATGCCTCAATATTTATCTGCTACAAATTGCTCAGACATGTGGAGTAACCATTAGCAAAAAATGTCTATTAATTGAAGGTGTGCACACACGTGCATGTGTGTGGATGTGCGCGCATGTGTGTGTGTAGAGAGGGAGAGAGGGAGAGCAGGGAGAGAGAAATTATAGAAAAACTGTTTTGTAAATGGTATTTCTCATTGACTTTCTGGGGTATCTGATTTATCCTTATTATATTGGCTAGAGAACACATACAGATTTTCTTATCATCTAAAGAGAAAAAAATCCTTTTACCAGAAGACTCTGGTTTTCCTATTAACAAAGAGAGAGGCTTTGAAAGACTGTTTTTTAATTGTCACAACGGAGGGTGTGGGTGGATGCTACCGGCATCTAGTGGGTGGAGGCCAGGGATACTGATAACCATCCTATAATGCATAACCAACTCTGAATAAAATCATCTGGCCCGAAATGTGAATAACGTCATATCTAAGAAACTCTGACCCAAGGGAACCGTGTGGGATCCTCATAGTTAGAATTCCTAGGAATTCAGAGCTGAGATAAAAAACCCACCAAGTTTAAATGGCGTTGTTCTAAGTGTAACTGTAGTAGCAATACTAAACACTGTTTTGACTTGGAAGTAACTTCAGACTTTTCAGTATGCTTTCACAAAAGTTACTCAGTATAATAAGCTAGTTCTAAAACCTATAAAGTACTGTAATTCCAAGTCTATCAGTGCAAACAAATAGGGCCTTAGAACAACTAACCAGAGGCAAGGTCACTGAAAAAGTCAAATCCTAACAAGTATCCAATATGGCCCTAACCTTCCTGTCCTGCTTCTCACAAAACAAAATAGAACAGATAAAAATGAATCTCAATCCACTGTATGTTACCCTCTACCACCAGAACCTGCCATGGGAACCAAAGAAGACAACTCTTTAGCTAGTTAACTCCATCTAATTCTGTATATGTGTTTTCTTTCTATCTCTTTGTCCCTAAACAGATGGACATCCTTTTCTACGTTCCCATGTCAGGAATCTGGTCTTACTCTTGAAACGGAATTTAAGTAGAGACTTGGGATTAAATGCAAATATGCTTCAATTTATGGACTTCCATTAAGAACTCAGTTTTTTAAAACTCTTATTTACTTACTCATTCAACAAAAATTTACTGAGCACCCACTAAATTCATTGTCCATTTCAATTACTGGGAAGAGAAATAAAATCTCTCAGCATCTGCTTTCCTTACAAACTTCATGCATTTATACTGCATCCCCTACATCATCTTGCCTGGCTCAGAAAAAGTTTACTGCATTTCTCATCATCCACTAAGGTCATTATTATTTATAATCAGCTTTATCACTAATGTAGTGCCCTATAGACTCTTCAGCTCTGGTGCTGAGCTCTTTTGTTGGCTCCAGGGAGTGTAGGCGCTAGGTAGATAGCAGGAGCTTTTCATTTTACTTGTTGGCATCCCTTCCATCAACTGCAAAAAGCCCTGTGCAGGCTTTCACAGGAGGAGACTCGGATCACCTCTTTTTCTTAAAGAGAAACTATCTCCCCTTAGAACAACATGAGGAAAAGTTGTTCAAGAAGTAAGACTGGCAGAAAGAGAACTAAATCCAAGAAAGGTCTCTATTTCTTAAGATTATTACAGTGTTACATTAGAAGAAAAGTGAATAACTGATTACACTAAGCAAAGTCTGTTCTTATCATTTCATGGAGTGTGAAAGAGGAATAAGATGCCTTCTTTCTTTCGTACATGCTTTAAGAAGATAAGTTACTGCCCTCCCCCCCCCCAATGCATCCCAGATACAGAGGAACAGGCTTAATTTTAGAACAACATGAATCAGAGATTAAGAATTCAAGACACTCTTTAAGTAGATATTTTAAAAGTTCTTTTTAGGGAAACCACTGTCTAAATTCATATCCTTATACCTTTTTTGTCAATATGGTGTAGAAATATTGAAAACAAATGACAAATATAGCAAACTCAACCTTTAATTCTAGGAATCCAGAATCTAGGTAGTCTACATGATATAGCCACATAATCACATGTAATGCTACAATATAAATCCACCCTCGTGCTAAGTGTTATATTTAGTTGGGTCTCTGCAATTTCAAAATAAATTTTCTTACTGCTTTGGTGGGTGGGTGGGGGAAGATATTACAGATTTAATTCTGAGCAGTGCAGAATATAGAAGGATGGCTTCTGTCCAGATATATATATTTTTTCTGCCATGTACTATCATTATTTCTGCCGTGCTTATTACGTGTCAGAAACAGTTACACATTTTCTAATGATTATCTACTTTAATCTTCACTACAACCTTGTGAAGTAGGTATCTTACTACTCTCATTTCAGAGATAAAGACACTGAGAACTGAGGATGTTGAATAAGTTGTCCAAGGCCTCATAGCTAATATGTAGCAGATTTGTGTTTTCTAAAACTTTATCATGCGGAACATTTATTTTTCTTTGTTCACAATATTTTCCTTTCCAATCATGTTCACATCCGAAAATGATCCTCAGTGTGTTTGCCCAGAGTAAACCAGTGGTTCTAAGTTTGTAACTTTGAAACAAGCTGGTATAAAGTAAAACAAGTATATTAAACCTTTAAACTACTGGGTAAGGTTGACCTAGAATTACATATAAAATGTAATAACTTTGGACAAGATTATATAGAACACTCAGTTTAAAACTGATTATCTGGATTCCCCGTTGGTCAAAAAATTTTTTTGAAAAACTCCGAACTTAGAGCAAAGTTGAAAAAATAGTGTAATGAATACCCATATGATTATGACTCAGAACTAATGGAAATATTTTGATACTTGCTTTCTCTTTTTATTTCCTCTCCTCTCCTTTCCCTCTTTCCTTCTCACTGTTATACTTATTTTTTTTCTGAATCATTTAAAAGTAGCAGATATCTTGGCACTTTATCCTTAAATAATTCTCTACAGAATTAAACAAATAATTTTTTTTAGCTTTACTGATGTATAATGGACAAATAAAATGGTAAGATACTTTAAGTGTACAATGCGATGATTCACCAAATACTGTTTTCCCAAAGAAAAAAGATTCTCATCTACATAACTACAAAGCAATTACCCAATCCAAGAAATCTAACCTTGACAAAAAACTACCATCATTTATTATATTTTTATGTGTAAGTGACATTGTGTTCTCAGTGCACTGCATTGGGGGATAGGTATTGCCAGTTTGTCCTGTTAGTAGTATTAAATTTAATCACCAGACTCCTCTCTTATAAATATAAAGATATAATTTTACTTTATTAACTAGTAAGTAGCAAGTGGAGAATACTTTGAGAATATACGGGCATCATCGTCTCCAATAGCCTTCCATCTGGTGATTTTAGCTTACATTGATGAAACCTGACTGATCAGTTTTTGCAATGATGGTTACAAAATATCTGGATTTGAAAACCTCAATAATCAGCCAATTTCTTTTTTTAAAGGATCCCAAACCACTCACTTACCCCTCTCATGTAACATCAGAGTGGTGGTAATGGTTGCCATTCAAAAAATACTTTTTCTCAAGTTTTCTTAGAAATCAAAGCTAATGACAACTCATCAAGCTAGTTATGAAAATTTCCAGAGAACATGAAGATAGGCAGGAAAATATGAAAATAATCACTCTTTTTAAGGGAAAGAGGGAATCTTTCAGGATAAAACCAGTTATCACTCTTCATAGTAATGTCTTAAGTTGATTAATTGAGACATCCTTCTCCATATCTACTAATGCTACAATTATCAGAGTAGAATCACTTTCAACTCTTGCAGAATATACTCTATATTAAGGAGCTAAAGGGTTCCTTTCAGACATTTTAAATTGTGTCATTTATTGATCTCCAAATCATTCTATTTTGTTGTAGCATTTTTCACCTGGAAATGAATAAAAAATGAAAAGCGCTGGTTAAAACCATTCTCCACACTGATGTCAAAGTGTTCTTTCCAAAACAGAAATCTAAACACATTATCCTCCTGTTTAAAATTTTTCAATGGATCCCTATCAATTACCTGGTAAAACTCAAATAGTACCAATTCATACAAAGTTCCCTTTCTAATATCCTCCTTTGCCTGATGATTGTACTTTATATTACATTCATCAATCAGGATTTTTCCCTTTCTTAAAAATTTCATGGTATTTTTTTTCTCTCCATGCAAATATATTATTTACTTTGCATAAATGCTTCCCTACTCCTACAAGCTTCATCAAGAAATATTTTCAATGTTTTAGAGAACTTAAATACAAGATATAAAACCATAAATCTTTTAGAAAAAGTCTAAGAGAAAATCTTCAGGACCTAGGGCTGGGCAAAGAGTTCTCAGACTTGATATGAAAAGCACAGTCAATAAAAGGAGAAATTGATAAACTGGACCTTATCAAATTAAAAAAATTTACTCTGAGATATGCTCTGTTAAGATGAAAACACAAACTATATACTGAGATAAGATATTTGCAAACCACATATTCATTAAAGGGTTAGAATCTGTAATATATGAAGAACTATAGGACTAAACATATGAAAAAATACAGTTAGAAAATGGACAAGAACCACCCTCCCCCACCACAAACAGACATTTCACTGAGAGGGACAAATAGATAAGAATACAAATGGATGTTCATTAGCTATTAGGAAAATTCAAACTAAAATCATAATGAGTTATAATACAGACCTGTCAGAAAACCTAAATTAGAAAAAAGGAAACATTAAATGTTGGGGAGAATGTAGAGAAAATAAATAACTAACATATAGCTGACAGGGATATAAAATGATACAGACATTCTGGAAAACATTTTGGTAATCTCTGAAACAACAAAACTACAATTACTATAAACCCCCAAACTGCTCTCCTGTTACTAATATGTTGCCACAAATGCAATCATTATTTCCTAAGCATCTATCAAGTTTCATGTAGTAAACATATATATATTTGTAATAAGTAAAATATAAAAATAAAATAGGAATATTTAATGACTTGTCTTAATCATTTCATTATATAAACAACTTTTTATTAATATTGACTTAGTATATTCCAACAGAGAATTTGAAATTATTTCATCTGTTTCTACTTTATTTATTTTTTTTTTAAGATTTTTTTATTCATTTATTTGACAGAGAGAGAGAGATCACAAGTAGGCAGAGAGGCAGGCAGAGAGAGAGGAGGAAGCAGGCTCCCTGCGGAGCAGAGAGCCCGATGCGGGGCTCGATCCCAGGACCCTGAGATCATGACCTGAGCCGAAGGCAGTGGCTTAATCCACTGAGCCACCCAGGTGCCCCCTGTTTCTACTTTAAAGAACAACTGATTATTGGTAGCATGGAAATACAGACAGAGGGAGAGAGAACAGTGGGAAAGTAAGTAAATGAAAAGACTGAGTGTTGGTGAGCCAGACAAACAGATGACAACAATTATAGCATTTATATCCTGGGGAGGGAGAAAGACAATAGATAAGTAATCAACAGGTAAATTCAATAATTGTAGATTCTGTAAGTGCTCTCTAAGAAATAAGAGTCATAAGACAGAGAATAACAGAATTTGGCACATCAGTATTCAACATGGTTGGTGAGATCAGAAAAAGGTATTAAATAAGTTACCATTAAAAGCAACTTTAATAGAAAACATGTGAAATTTTTATATGACATAGTGGTGGGTTATAATATTCACCAGCACCTTATCAGAATAAACTCACTCCAACTCCCAAATCCCTTCAATGTGGCTTCTGTTTCTATATGTGTACACTCATGAACAAAAGGCACTAAATTGTTCATTCAATGTGTCAATGTGAGAACCACTGACAGTGTTTATGAAAATGTACCAAACTGGATTTTCCAGACATAATGATGAACTAAATCATTTGAAGGTGCAAATGCTATGGGAATACAACCAATGGAGTGTAGATTTTAGATACTCTGGAACTAGATCAGAGGAATCTGAGATGTCAAGTTAAGAATTTTACATGTGAAATCAAAACCACAATGAGATATCACCTCACACCAGTCAGAATGGCTAAAATTAACAAGTCAGGAAATGAGAGATGCTGGTGAGGATGCGGAGAAAGGGGAACCCTCCTCCACTGTTGGTGGGAATGCAAGCTGGTGCAACCACTCTGGAAAACAGCATGGAGGTTCCTCAAAATGTTGAAAATAGAACTACCCTATGACACAGCAATTGCACTACTGGGTATTTACCCTAAAGATACAAACATAGTGATCCGAAGGGGCACGTGTACCCGAATGTTTATAGCAGCAATGTCTACAATAGCCAAGCTATGGAAAGAACCTAGATGTCCATCAACAGATGAATGGATAAAGAAGATGTGATATATATACACAATGGAATACTATGCAGCCATCAAAAGAAATGAAATCTTGCCATTTGCGACGACGTGGATGGAACTAGAGGGTATCATGCTTAGTGAAATAAGTCAATCGGAGAAAGACAATTATCATATGATCTCCCTGATTTGAGGACATGGAGAAGCAACATGGGGGGTTAGGGGGATAGGAGAAGAATAAATGAAACAAGATGGGATTGGGAGGGAGACAAACCATAAATGACTCTTAATCTCACAAAACAAACTGGGGGTTGCTGGGGGGAGGTGGGGTTGGGAAAGGGGGAGGGGGTTATGGACATTGGGAGGGTATGTGCTATCGTGGGTGCTGTGAAGTGTGTAAACCTGGCGATTCGCAGACCTGTACCCCTGGGGATAAAAATACATTATATGTTTATAAAAAAAAAAAATTGGAAGGGGAGGCGAACCATAAGAGACTATGGACTCTGAAAAACAACCTGAGGGTTTTGAAGGGTCAGGGGTGGGAGGTTGGGGGAACAGGTGGTGGGTAATAGGGAGGGCACGCTTTGCATGGAGCACTGGGTGTTGTGCAAAAACAATGAATACTGTTACGTTGAAAAAATAAATAAATTTAAAAAAAAAGAATTTTACATGCAATTTATTAAGGGAAGATGACTTTCCATTAAAGTTATTGGATTATTGGTGATACAAAAATGATGACATCAAATAGTAGTAAAGAAATACAATGAAATACATGTGTAAAAAAAGGAAGCAATTATTAACCATGCCACAAGTTCCCCTTTGGAGGGATAATGGTAAAATAATACTCTTGGACTTTTCCCCATGAGTACAGAAGAAGAAATGGGACATAAGCACCTCTTTCCTTCTACTCTCTCTTCAGAAACCTATACTTCTGAAAGGGTGCCTTCTGTTCTGCTTTCTGACCATATAGCAAAGAGCCAGCCCTTTGGAAACAATAACAGTTGTCCAGGTGTACACGTAACTGGATGGATAAATCTGTTCAATTCAGCAGTGAATTACTGCCACTATTTCAACAAATCTATGCTATATTTTCCCTTTATCAGTAATAACTGCTGTATTTTTATCTCTATTAGTGTGATTGCTAAGTATGTCTCCTAATTGTTTCTAAATTTTGCAGGGAAATAGGGCATTGTTCCAAAGCCTCCTAAAATCTCCAGATAGGTTTTTGGTGGAATATCTAAGAATTCACAATATCTCAGTGAAAATGAAACAAACTGATTAAAAGCAAACAAGTTTAATTAAACTAAAATTTTATATAAGCATATACGATGTAATCAAGAATAAACAGCTTTCTTACTGGTAGAATTTTGCACTGCCAGTATATTTTTTGGATGACATGACAAAGTAGAGTTTGTATCTAAAGGAAATATTCAATTAACTTTTCTTTCTTTTATAATCACTACACAGAATGTAGAGTGTGGTAACAATGGATATTTCTTAAATAGAAATTGCTTATACCTTTTAAAATCTAAATTTTCTGAGCAAGCCCACACACAAATCTAACTCCCATCATCATCTGGATGGTTAGGGACAGAAGACAAGTGACAAGATTTGCATTTCAACCATGTATTGTGGATTACCATCTACTTTGTCTCTGTGCCATGTTCTAATGGATGAACTCAGGATCAGGTTGGAAGCCCTTCCTATATTCTAAATTTATGTTCTAAAATTACTTTTAGAGACCAAAGTTTGCTATTTTTTAGACCAGGGTTCTGTAAAAAATATACTGTATGCAATACTAAAATAAGCAAATGTTTTTCATGGATTAATTCATTTATTAAGTATTTATTGAATAACTCATATGTCTAAGTGGCTGGGGATTTAATGCAGGTCTGGGCTTGACACTTGCTTTCTAGGAATTTGAGGACCCATAGAGAAGCATAATCATATAGATAAGTATTTTAAGAGAGTATTTATTAAAGTCCTTTGGGAATTTAGAAAAGGAAAAGATTATTTCCTACTTGACACTTTAAAAAATGCTTTGGGGAAGAAGTGGTGTTGAAAAAAAAGAACTTGAAATATCTGTCAATTTTAGACATACAGAGATTGCTATTAAATGTTGATTATGATATTGAAGAGAGGACTTAAGACAATCTTCTATTTTAGCTGCTCCACAATAAAAGAGGTCCCCTTCTAAATAAGTATCACTTTCCCATTCAGGGCATGGTCTCTGGTATCTTGATTTTTTTAGGATTTAAAGGACTATCTCTCTGAAAAATATTTGAATGCACAATTACATTTTTTTAAATAAAATATCAAGGAATTCACAGACTTTCAGTTAAGAAATGCTGCTTTAGATCAAGAGAATATTTTAATAAATAATATACTGCAAATAAATAGTATCTTACTTTTTTTTAAGACCTTTTACATTACTACAATATGAAGAAGTAGTAAGGGCTTTATCATTGCCGCTATTTTTCAAATTAGATGAGATATAGAGAAATCAAGTAACTCTTCCAAGATTAAAAATTTCCTTGTGATTTTCTGGGATCATACCAATACTGATTATAATGCCTCCTTAAGCTGCTAAAATTTGTCATTTTTATCATTCTTTTGAAACTTTCCTTATTCAAACTGGTTCGATTACACTGGGAAAGAAAAATCAAAATGATAACTCAAAATAAAAAGTTCTTTTTTTTTAAAATTCATTTATTTATTTGAGAGAGAGAACAAGAGAGAGAGCATGAGAGGAGAAAGGTCAGCGGGAGAAGCAGACTCCCTGCTGAGCAGGGAGCCGGATGTGGGACTGGATACCCGGACTCCAGGATCACGACCTGCGCTGAAGGCAGTCACTTAACCGACTGAGCCACCCAGGGGCCCAAGAAGTTCATTTCTTACTCACAAGGGGGAAAAAAATCCTAATAAGCAACGTAGGGCTGGTATAGCAGTTCCACAGTCATCAATTAAGAACCTAGGTTTTTTTTTTTTTTTTCATTTCACCCCCATCCCTGCCCCACTGTTCTAGCATTACATTAATCAAGATAACCTCGGGAGGAGTCAAGATGGCGGAGAAGTAGCAGGCTGAGTCTACATCAGGTAGCAAGAGATCAGCTCGATAGCTTATCTAAACATTGCAAACACCTACAAATCCAACGGGAGATCGAAGGGAAGAAGAACAGCAACTCAAGAAACAGAAAATCAAACACTTTCTGAAAGGTAAGACTGGCGGAGAAGTGAATCTAAAACGACGGGAAGATAGACCGCGGGGGAGGGGCCGGCTCCCGGCAAGCGGCAGAGGAACGGAGCACAAAATCAGGACTTTTAAAAGTCTGTTCCACTGAGGGACATTGCTCCAGAGGCTAAACCAGGGTGAAGCCCTCGCGGGGTCAGCGTGGCCCCAGGTCCCGCAGGGTCACAGAAGGATATGGGGGTGTCGGAGTGTCACAGAGCTCGCAGGTATTAGAACGGAGAAGCCGGCTGCAGAGACAGAGCCAAGGACTGAACTCTCAGCTCGGGGTTACCTTGAACTGGTCGCGGGCTGGGTGAGCTCGGAGCGCGGCTAGAGGCTGGGGATACGGGAGTGATTGGGTGCTGTCCTCTGGGGGCACACTGAGGAGTGGGGCCCCAGGCTCACGGCTCCTCCGGGCCGGAGACTAGGAGGCCGCCATTTTCATTCCCGTCCTCCGGAACTCTACGGAAAGCGTTCAGGGAACAGAAGTTCCCAAAAGTGAACCCGAGCCGATTACTTAGTCCGGCCTCCGGTAAGGGTGGTGCAATCCCGCCTCGGGCAAAACACTTGAGAGTCACTACAACAGGCCCCTCCCCCAGAAGATCAACAAAATATCCAGCCAGGACGAAGTTCATCTATCAAGGAAAGTAGGTTCAACTCCTAAGAAAGCAGCGCAATTCCAGAGGAGGAGAAAGCAAAGCACGGAACTCATGGCTTTCTCCCCATGATTCTTTAGTCTTGTGGCTACTTCAATTTTTTTTTTCTTTTTTCTTTTTTCAATTTTTTTTCTTTTTTCTTTTTTCTTCTTCTGCTAAATTTTTTAAAACATTTACCCTTTTCTTTTTTAACGTTTTTTGACTAGTTCATCTAAATATATATATATATTTTTCTTTCTTTTTTATATTTTTTCTTTGTTTTAGTTTTTAAATTTTTTTCTTTTTTTTTTTTTCAGAACTTGTTTTTATTCCCTTTCTCCCCCCCACAATTAGGGGTCTCTTCTGATTTGGTTACAGCGCATTTTTCTGGGGTCTTTGCCACCCTTTTAGTATTTTATTTGCTCCTTCATATCCTCTTATCTGGACAAAATGACAAGGCGGAAAAAATCACCACAAACAAAAGAACAAGAGACAGTACCAAAGGCTAGGGACCTAATCAACACAGACATTGGTAATATGTCAGATCAAGAGTTCAGAATGACGATTCTGAACATTCTAGCCGGGCTCGAAAAAGGCATGGAAGATATTAGAGAAACCCTCTCTGGAGATATAAAAGCCCTTTCTGGAGAAATTAAAGAACTAAAATCTAACCAAGTTGAAATCAAAAAAGCTATTAATGAGGTGCAATCAAAAATGGAGGCTCTCACTGCTAGGATAAATGAGGCAGAAGAAAGAATTAGTGATATAGAAGAACAAATGACAGAGAATAAAGAAGCCAAACAAAAGAGGGACAAACACCTACTGGACCATGAGGGGAGAATTCGAGAGATAAGTGACACCATAAGACAAAACAACATTAGAATAATTGGGATTCCAGAAGAAGAAGAAACAGAGAGGGGAGCAGAAGGTCTATTGGAGAGAATCATTGGAGAGAATTTCCCTAATATGGCAAAGGAAACAAGCATCAAAATCCAGGAGATGCAGAGAACCCCCCTCAAAGTCAACAAGAATAGGTCCACACCCCGTCACCTATTAGTAAAATTGACAAGTCTTAGTGACAAAGAGAAAATCCTGAAAGCAGCCCGAGAAAAGAAGTCTGTAACATACCATGGTAAAAATATTAGATTGGCAGCAGACTTATCCACAGAGACCTGGCAGGCCAGAAAGAGCTGGCATGATATATTCAGAGCACTAAACGAGAAAAACATGCAGCCAAGAATACTCTATCCAGCTAGGCTATCATTGAAAATAGAAGGAGAGATAAAAAGCTTCCAGGACAAACAAAAACTGAAAGAATTTGCAAACACCAAACCAGCTCTACAGGAAATATTGAAAGGGGTCCTCTAAGCAAAGAGAGAGCCTAAAAGTAGTAGATCAGAAAGGTACAGAGACAATATACAGTAACAGTCACCTTACAGACTAATAATGGCACTAAATTCATATCTCTCAATAGTTACCCTGAATGTTAATGGGCTAAATGCCCCAATCAAAAGACACAGGGTATCAGAATGGATAAAAAAACAAAACCCATCAGTATGTTGCCTACAAGAAACTCATTTTAGACGCGAAAACACCTCCAGATTTAAAGTGAGGGGGTGGAAAACAATTTACCATGCTAATGGGCATCAGAAGAAAGCTGGGGTGGCAATCCTTATATCAGATCAATTAGATTTTAAGCCAAAGACTATAATAAGAGATGAGGAAGGACACTATATCCTACTCAAAGGGTCTGTCCAACAAGAAGATCTAACAATTTTAAATATCTATGCCCCTAACGTGGGAGCAGCCAACTATATCAACCAATTAATAACAAAATCAAGGAAACACATCAATAATAATACAATAATAGTAGGGGACTTGAACACTCCCCTCACTGAAATGGACAGATAATCCAAGCAAAAGATCAATAAGGAAATAAAGGCCTTAAATGACACACTGGACCAGATGGACATCACAGATGTATTCAGAACATTTCATCCCAAAGCAACAGAAGACACATTCTTCTCTAGTGCACATGGAACCTTCTCCAGAATAGATCACATCCTGGGTCACAAATCATGTCTCAACCGGTATCAAAAGATTGGGATCATTCCCTGCATATTTTCAGACCACAATGCTCTGAAGCTAGAACTCAATCACAAGAGGAAAGCTGGAAAGAACCCAAATACATGGAGACTAAACAGCATCCTTCTAAAGAATGAATGGGTCAACCAGGAAATTAAAGAAGAACTGAAAAAATTCATGGAAACAAATGATAATGAAAACACAACAGTTCAAAATCTATGGGACACAGCAAAGGCAGTCCTGAGAGGAAAATATATAGCGGTACAAGCCTTTCTCAAGAAACAAGAAAGGTCTCAAGTACACAACCTAACCCTACACGTAAAGGAGCTGGAGAAAGAACAAGAAAGAAACCCTAAACCCAGCAGGAGAAGAGAAATCATAAAGATCAGAGCAGAAATCAATGAAATAGAAACCAAAAAAACAATAGAAAAAATCAATGAAACTAGGAGCTGGTTCTTTCAAAGAATCAATAAGATTGATAAACCCCTGGCCAGACTCATCAAAAAGAAAAGAGAAAGGACCCAAATAAATAAAATCATGAATGAAAGAGGAGAGATCACAACTAACACCAAAGAAATACAGACAATTATAAGAACATACTATGAGCAACTCTACGCCAACAAATTTGACAATCTAGAAGAAATGGATGCATTCCTAGAGACATATAAACTACCACAACTGAACCAGGATGAAATAGAAAACCTGAACAGGCCCATAACCAGTAAGGAGAGTGAAACAGTCATCAAAAATCTCCAAACAAACAAAAGCCCAGGGCCAGACGGCTTCCCAGGGGAATTCTACCAAACATTTCACAAAGAATTAATTCCTATTCTCCTGAAACTGTTCCAAAAAATAGAAATGGAAGGAAAACTTCCAAACTCATTCTATGAGGCCAGCATCACCTTGATCCCAAAACCAGACAAGGATCCCACCAAAAAAGAGAACTACAGACCAATATCCTTGATAAACACAGACGCAAAAATTCTCGCCAAAATACTAGCCAATAGGATTCAACAGTACATTAAAAGGATTATTCACCACGATCAAGTGGGATTTATTCCAGGGCTGCAGGGTTGGTTCAACATCCGCAAATCAATCAATGTGATACAACACATTAATAAAAGAAAGACAAGAACCATATGATACTCTCAATAGATGCTGAAAAAGCATTTGACAAAGTACAGCATCCCTTCCTGATCAAAACTCTTCAAAGTGTAGGGATAGAGGGCACATACCTCAATATTATCAAAGCCATGTATGAAAAACCCACTGCAAATATCATTCTCAATGGAGAAAAACTGAAAGCTTTTCCGCTAAGGTCCGGAACACGGCAGGGATGTCCATTATCACCACTGCTATTCAACATAGTACTAGAAGTCCTAGCCTCAGCAATCAGACAACAAAAAGAAATTAAAGGCATCCAAATTGGTAAAGAAGAAGTCAAACTATCACTCTTCGCAGATGATATGATACTATATGTGGAAAACCCAAAAGACTCCACTCCAAAACTGCTAGAACTTGTACAGGAATTCAGTAAAGTGTCAGGATATAAAATCAATGCACAGAAATCAGTTGCATTTCTGTACACCAACAACAAGACAGAAGAAAGAGAAATTAAGGAGTCAATCCCATTTACAATTGCACCCAAAACTATAAGATACCTAGGAATAAACCTAACCAAAGAGGCTAAGAATCTATACACAGAAAATTATAAAGTACTCATGAAAGAAATTGAGCAAGACACAAAGAAATGGAAAAATGTTCCATGCTCCTGGATTGGAAGAATAAATATTGTGAAAATGTCCATGCTACCTAAAGCAATCTACACATTTAATGCAATCCCTATCAAAATACCATCCATTTTTTTCAAAGAAATGGAACACATAATCCTAAAATTTATATGGAACCAGAAAAGACCTCGAATAGCCAAAGGAATATTGAAAAAGAAAGCCAAAGTTGGTGGCATCACAATTCCGGACTACCAAAGCTGTCATCATCAAGACAACATGGTACTGGCACAAAAACAGACACATAGATCAGTGGAACAGAATAGAGAGCCCAGAAATCGACCCTCAACTCTATGGTCAACTAATCTTCGACAAAGCAGGAAAGAATGTCCAATGGAAAAAAGACAGCCTCTTCAATAAATGGTGCTAGGAAAATTGGACAGCCACATGCAGAAAAATGAAATTGGACCACTTCCTTACACCACACACGAAAATAGACTCCAAATGGATGAAGGACCTCAATGTGAGAAAGGAATCCATCAAAATCCTCGAGGAGAACGCAGGCAGCAACCTCTTCGACCTCAGCCATAGCAACATCTTCCTAGGAACAATGGCAAAGGCAAGGGACGCAAGGGCAAAAATGAACTATTGGGATTTCATCAAGATCAAAAGCTTTTGCACAGCAAAGGAAACAGTTAACAAAACCAAAAGACAGCTGACAGAATGGGAGAAGATATTTGCAAACGACATATCAGATAAAGGGCTAGTATCCAAAATCTATAAGGAACTTAGCAAACTCAACACCCAAAGAACAAACAATCCAATCAAGAAATGGGCAGAGGACATGAACAGACATTTCTGCAAAGAAGACATCCAGATGGCCAACAGACACATGAAAAAGTGCTCCACGTCACTCGGCATCAGGGAAATACAAATCAAAACCACAATGAGATATCACCTCACACCAGTCAGAATGGCTAAAATGAACAAGTCAGGAAATGACAGATGCTGGAGAGGATGTGGAGAAAGGGGAACCCTCCTCCACTGTTGGTGGGAATGCAAGCTGGTGCAACCACTCTGGAAAACAGCATGGAGGTTCCTCAAAATGTTGAAAATAGAACTACCCTATGACCCAGCAATTGCACTACTGGGTATTTACCCTAAAGATACAGACGTAGTGATCCGAAGGGGCACGTGTACCCGAATGTTTATAGCAGCAATGTCTACAATAGCCAAAGTATGGAAAGAACCTAGATGTCCATCAACAGATGAATGGATAAAGAAGAAGTGGTATATATACACGATGGAATACTATGCAGCCATCAAAAGAAATGAAATCTTGCCATTTGCGACGACGTGGATGGAACTAGAGCGTATCATGCTTAGTGAAATAAGTCAATCAGAGAAAGACAACTATCATATGATCTCCCTGATATGAGGACATGGAGAAGCAACATGGGGGGTTAGGGGGATAGGAGAAGAATAAATGAAGCAAGACGGGATTGGGAGGGAGACAAACCATAAATGACTCTTAATCTCACAAAACAAACTGGGGGTTGCTGGGGGGAGGTGGGATTGGGAGAGGGGGAGGGGCTATGGACATTGGGGAGGGGAGGCGAACCATAAGAGACTATGGACTCTGAAAAACAACCTGAGGGTTTTGAAGGGTCAGGGGTGGGAGGTTGGGGGAACAGGTGGTGGGTAATAGGGAAGGCACGTTTTGCATGGAGCACTGGGTGTTGTGAAAAAACAATGAATACTGTTATGCTGAAAAAAATAAATAAAATGGGAAAAAAAAAATAACCTCTCAGTCCATGATAGTGTCTAGAGCTCCAGCCATCACATCTATGTTCCCAGCAGTGGAAAGAAGGAAGTAGAGCAGAGGACTGGAAAGCAAAATTTCTAACTACATCAACTCTCATGGAAGAGACTTCTCAGAAGTCCATCCAAATTTTTCTGCTTATATTACATTGGATAAAGCTTAGTTGCATGGACATATTAGTTGCAAACATACTAGCAATTACAATATTTTATCTAGGTACACTGATGCCCTAAATAAGACTGGGGTTCTGTTATTAAAGAACAAAGTAAGAATGGATATGATGGGCAAATAGCAGTCCCTCCCATAACCACTACCCAACACTAAATACTAAAGACAACAATAAAACTGTGATGGTAGAAATCACTGAATGAGAATTCTGAAGATGTGATATCTGGTTGATGAGAAAATACCAACTAGATCTGTGTGTGGTTTGCGTTTCCTGATTTGTAAAATAACAGAAATTAGAGACTAGAGGGCCCCTCAGGTAGTCTCCAGCCATTGAGATTTTAAAAGAGCTAAAATAAATGTTACCTCATTACCTTATGTCATTTTCTGCTATGTTAACTACCCCCACATCTGAAAATAGTGTAATTTAGACTCTGTAAGGATAGTAGAGTAGCTTCATTGACTGGATTACATTAGAACAGATATTCACTGAAAGAAAAAAACAGAGTAAGTAAGAATTTTTCTTGGGAGTTGAGCATAGATGTTAACTTTTTTTATCATCTTGGTACCAAGAGAAAGATACTATATATTATCTTCTTGCTATTTGGGGTGGGGAAGGGAAATTCACAATCAAAATGAAACGTTTATGCTTATAATTTAAGAACTTTAAGATTCTAACACTAAAATGTGCAGCTGTTTATAAAAACTATCATTTAGGGGCGCCTGGGTGGCTCAGTGGTTTAGGCCTCTGCCTTCGGCTCAGGTCGTGATATCAGGGTCCTGGGATCGAGCCCCGCATCGGGCTCTCTGCTCAGAGGGGAGCCTGTTTCTCCCTCTCTCTCTGCCTGCCTCTCTGCCTGCTTGTGACCTCTCTGTCAAATAATAAATAAAATATTTTTTAAAAAAACAAAAAAACTATCATTTATGCAAGTAAAATATTCAATCAGTAAAAAACAGCCCTTAATGCCCCCAGGATAATCAATTTTTTTTTATATTTATAGAATTATATCTGTGTGACATTTTAACAATCAAGTCTTTGTGTCATCTTCCTATAAAACCTGATAGAATGAAAAGACTACAGAATACTGTTTGAACTATGAACTGCCACCATACTTCAGATTTGTTAATTAGGATACAAGCATGTGGTTCTTTCTGAGTATTACCGAAGAAGGCAGCTAATCCACATTTATCTGCTTCATTGTCCTTCTCTTTCATTTATTGCTGTTTCTTAAATGGAAGGACCCAGAGTGTTGTAAAAAGGAATTAAATAGAAAACTAAGTAGAAAATTTAATAATGAACCAAATGGCTGACTTTTTTTTTTTTAAATTATTTCACCAAGAAGAAAAAAAATATCCATTAACAACAATATGGTCACCTATCTATCTGTAAAATACAGGAAAGTGGAAGGGAAAACAATGGCTGATCCCACTTCTGAGATGTCTAAAGCATCATACCTAGAAGAGAACCTGCTCTCTTGTTCCCCCAACTTGGAGCACTGAATAAGATCTCCCCCCACACTATTCTCAACAGGTTATGATATCTCTGTTCCAGTGTCTTCAAAACTGCCTCTGTTAGATTTGAGATAAGCCTCCAGGACAAGGCCCAGGCACCTGACTCAGTACATTGACCTATAATTTTCCTGAAATCTGGGACATAGTTAGAAGGTAGGATTCACAAATACCATAAAAAAGGTGTTATAGTAAAAGAGTATATAAAACACATGCAAAGCATATGACCACCTCTTCCATTAAATTCCATTAAATTATTAAGCACCCATATAGGTGAGGCACTGTGCTAAGAACCCAGAGGGCAACATTTCTTTCTTTCCGGGAATTTTCAAGCCAGTGATTGTTGAATACATTTAGAAGGGTACCTAGAGATTTTCTTAAAAAACAATGAAAACCAGAACAATATAATACAGCCTAAACTGCCACATTTTCTACTTCACAGGTAGGAAATGAGGTATGGAAGATTTGAATCCTTGTTTGAGAAGTCTACAGTATAGATTTGTGAGATAAACAAAAACCTGTGAAATGCTTCAAAAATAATCACAGAGAGGACACCAGTATAAAGCACCAGAGTGCAATAAAACCATGATAGCAGTCTTCTCCATGATGAAAGGTTCTTTAAGACAGAGTGAAGGTCTATTCCCATCAAAAGGATATGGATTATGGGAATGTAGATACCTTTTGAGGCATTTCCATTGTGTTGAATATCAGAGATTATATATACTAAAACTACAGTTAGAGAGATTTTAAGCACACATGAAAAGATGCATTAGATGACATAGTTCAAACTAAATGAAACATAGTGTAAAAATGAAGTTTTAAAGTCTATGAGTCTATAAATATTAGATAATGATATCACTTTTATTAGACAAAAGCAACATCATCTGTTTTCTCCTAGTATTTTACCATGGTAGTGCTTACACATTCACAAAGTTTAATTTTAGAAAAGGGATCATAATTACCAATATATGCACCATCTACATTCAACAATGTTTGACATTTCACTATACATGTATGCATTTGTATTTTTTTCTTTCCATTTCTTTTTTTTTTTTTTTTTTTTGGACAGAGAGAAATCACAACTAGGCAGAGAGGCAGGCAGAGAGAGAGGAGGAAGCAGGCTCCCCGCAGAGCAGAGAGCCCTATGAGGGACTCAATCCTAGGACCCTGGGATCATGACCTGAGCCGAAGGCAGAGGCTTTAACCCATTGAGCCAACCAGGTGCCCCTCCATTTCATTTTTTGACCCACTGGTGAGTAAAGCATCTGGTAAGGAGGACATGATAATATAGAGATTTCTTAATCTATTACCCTTTACTAACTTGGTTCTTTAATTTTTAAAACTAACTTCATTTTTTTTTTTAAAGATTTTATTTACTTATTTGACAGAGAGAGACAGCAAGAGAGGGAATACAAGCAGGAGGAGTAGGAGAGGGAGAAGCAGACTCCCTGCTGAGCAGGGCCTGATGCAGGGCTTGATCCTAGGACGCTGGGATCATGATCTGAGCCAAAGGCAGATGCTTAACCACTTGTGAGACAACCAGGTGCCCCATTCATTTTTCTTTTCTTTTTTTTTTTTTGAGATTTTATTTATTTGACAGAGATCACATGTAGGCAGAGAGGCAGGCAGAGAGAGAGGGAAGCAAGCTCCCTGCTGAGCAGAGAGCCCAATGTGGGGCTCGATCCCAGGACCCTGGGACCATGACCTGAGCCAAAAGCAGAGGCTTTAACCCACAGGCACCCCTCATTTTTATTTCTAATGATACATGAGTGTATACGTGGGGGGTGGATTGTTCATACCACAAAAAGTTGTTTTCTTTGCATGTTTTCTCAGCACCTGGCATGTACTACATGGTATAGAGGGTAAAACAGTTAATGTTAAACACTCTTTACCCTTAAATGTCTTTTTTTTTTTTTTTATTTGACAGACAGAGATCACAAGTAGGCAGAGAGGCAGGCAGAGAGAGAGAGGAGGAAGCAGGCTCCCCGCGGAGCAGAGAGCCCGATGCGGGGCTCGATCCCAGGACCCTGAGATCATGACCCGAGCCGAAGGCAGCGGCTTAATCCACTGAGCCACCCAGGCGCCCCCCTTAAATGTCTTTTTAAATTGATTCACTAAAGATATGGCTTAAGGGAAAACAAATTTGATGTAGATCACAATTAAAAACCCATGGGACTTTATAACTAGCACATTGACAAAAACAGTTATTGGTGCCTTGCTCAGAAACTGTGTTGGATAACCTGTGCAGGCAGCTGAGCATAGCTGGAAACTGCCTAGACTAATTAAGAATAGACAAAAACATGAGAGAGGACATGAAGGTTTCTTGCACTGAGATAATGCAGAAGGCAGCAGGCTTTGGGTGTGTAGGATAGCTACTAAGGTAAGCCCAGGAGGAAGACCTGCATCCTGATACAAGAAGAAAGTTCCTTTCAGATGGGAGTATGTCTTTTAGGGAAAAAGTCCCTGGTGCAGACATTTAGGCTTTTGTTTTTCTTTTTTTGTCTTTCCTGTAAATAGAGTTGACAATACTCTTGTCTATGCAGCTGTTAGCTGAGAGCTTTTTCCCTTCCTGGTGAAGATCGTAATTTAATCCTACTATTTCAGCAACCTTTGCTTAGGAAAATATCATATGATCAATTATGACTCCCACATTTCCCTACATATGATTTCCCTATGTGGTTATTGCTGTTTATAGACACATGTAACAACAGAACAAACTGTATATCTTATACATGCACGCGCACACACACACGCACACACACACTCTTTCTACAATAAAGGTCAAATAAGCAAGATGGATGGAACCAATATTCCTCACAGTATTCCTTTTTCCTTAGAGAGTATTTCCCAGCTTTCCTTCGAGAAAATGAAGAAAACAAATATGGAATACTGGAAGAGGGGAAAAAATTAAATTCCATAATTTTCTTAAACAGCTGAACAAATGATTATTTAGGCACAAAACATTATGTCCTATGTCACGATCTTTAAAACTTAGCAACATGTAGGAAAGGCACTTTTTTTTTTTAAAGATTTAATTTATTTATTTGACAGACAGAGATCACAAGTAGGCAAAGAGGCAGGCAGAGAGAGAAAGGGAAGCAGGCTCCCTGCTGAGCAAATATCCCGACGTGGGGCTCAATCTCAGGACCCTGAGATCATGACCTGAGCCGAAGGTAGAGGCTTAACCCACTGAGCCACTCAGGTGCCCCTAGGAAAGACACTCTTAAGAGTGACTCATATGACTGGCATTGTTCTGGAGTGTCGAGGTTCTAAAATTAGTGCATAATGCTCCCTACACTGGACATAAGATGTTTGTCTTTACATTTGCTACATTCCTCGGAACATGGTATGTTGGAGATGAAGAAATGACTTCCGTATTTCTCTGCATTTCAGCTGTAGCAAATGGGAACATTCAGCCAGCAGGGAACACAAGGTCTAGCATAAGGGGATGGGAAAACAAACAGTGGCTGTGAGAGTGTGGGCTTCCTTTCTTTAACACCACCCCCTCAATTTCACTCAAGTAAGGAAAATTAGGAGAATAATGGAAATTCTCTGTTTTATTCGGAACTCAAATCTTGGTGGGCTATGAGAAGAGCCTTAATCACTATGGTGACTTTTATTAGATTCAATATGATAATTCTAGAATGCTTAAACATCTAATGTCTTTTGTTGAGAGGGCAAAAATAATTTCAACAAGTTTCTTATCCTCTCAAGATTGGCAAAAGCTCCCAAATGATCCGTTAAACTGAGCTATTTCAATATTTCGCCAGAAATAAAATGAGTCAATACATGCTAATGTGGAAAATATTTCAACATAAAAACTCAGAGAAAAAAAAATTGCAAAAACAAAGCAAGGCTTGATGCCAGGAAAATATCTGATGGAAATCAACATGTCTCTGTAGAACGATGCAAAGATGAATGATTTGGGTTCTATTGTATTATTTATCATTCCTTTTTATCTAAGATTCCAGACTATCTATTATTAAAAATGGAGTCTACATTCAATTTAAATAACATTATGCTAGTTGCTCTTCTCACTTGTAAGCATTCATTTCCATTGCAGGGACTGGTAATGCACTAATACAAAGAGAAAGGAAGGCACTGCCATTGAATACCACTACCCCAGCTCTGAATGTTCAGAGTTGTTTTATACATTTTCCTTGCAAACATGAACTTAGATTGTTAACTGTTAAGCCTCTGTACCTAAACATCTTAGATAACTACCAATAGTTGTGCCTGAAGGGTAAGTAATTGTAAAACATGCAGTGTGGCTAATGCCCAAGGAAATAAATCTGTATTAGGGATAATTACAGATAGTTTAACTGCTATGGGGATGTTAACTGGCAAGGTACACACAAAGAAGAGGAGAAAATAGAAGTGCTTTTCAGCTGGGCCTGAATCACAGGTTTGCTAAACCTACCTTCTATGTGTGTGCAGTCTTAAAATTCACTGAGTCATAATTTAACTCTAAATCTATTTTTGTGAACAAATAAAACCTACTGCTACATGTCACCTGTTTTGGCAAAAATTAATTTGCTGCCAAATACTGATACTATTTCTTTCCAACTTCGTATGTGGCAAATCTCATAGTAGATTAGAAACTGAAAGGGGAGCATAAAAGAGAGTTTCTCATATAGTTCTAAAATTATGAAGATACAGGAGAAGAGAGATCACAATCAATGCAACATCCCGCCAAAGGTTTTTAGACTTTCTTGGAGGCACACAGTCTACCGTATGGGGTAAAAAGGTAAATGTTCACCAAATGCTAACACATTTTTAAGTGTTTATATGTATTTGCATTATGAATATACACAGATACACATTTCACTTTAGTATGAAGGAAATCATCTAAGGTAAAGAATAACCAAATATGCTATTATCCTAGGACAATAAAGTTGAGTGTGAGCTTCTTCAACATGATGATTATATTTTCATCTCTATATCGCCTGGCACAAATAACTTTTGCAGAGTAGATGGGTAGATGGATAGATGGGTAGATGGTTGGTAGGAAGGGAGAGAAGAAGACATAAACTGCTATATAAATATGTAACTTTCTTGTTAATTTTTTAGGATAAGTTTATTTTTAAAGACTTTATTTATTAGAGAGAGAGAGAGAGAGGGAAAGAGAACACTAGTACAAGCAGGAGGAGCAGCAGGCAGAGGGAGAAGCAGACTCTTCCCTGAGCAGGGAGCCTAATGTTGGACTTGATTCCAGGATCCTGGGATCATGACCTGAGTCAATAGCAGATGAGATGACTGAGCCACCCAGGTGTCCCTAGGTTAAGTTTATACAATATCCCCCTCTCCCAACAAGAAGTGGCAATACCTATAAAAGCCAGTGTACTGGGTTAAAAAATAAGCTGACTCGGGGCGCCTGGGTGGCTCAGTGGGTTAAAGCCTCTGCCTTCGGCTCAGGTCATGGTCCCAGGGTTCTGGGATCGAGCCCCACATCGGGCTCTCTGCTCCGCGGGGAGCCTGCTTCCTCCTCTCTCTCTGCCTGCCTCTCTGCCTACTTGTGATCTCTGTCTGTCAAATAAATAAATAAAATCTTGGAAAAAAAAAAAAAAAAAAAAAAAAAAAAAAAAAAAAAAAATAAGCTGACTCACAAATAATCTAAGAAAGGAACCAGGTTCACAAATGATATGTTTATATAAACTAAAACTATTATTTGTTAGACATTTTACCAACAAAAATACTCCATTTGGAACTCCAATAATTATAAAATTGCAGAAAGCAGTGTTTTTACAAACTGTGTTCTGTAGATCCTCAGCATTACAAAGCTGCCAGAGAAGAAAATGGGAAGAAAACAGGCATTTGGTGTCCATGGTTTCAACGAGGCTACACATTTGTAACTGATTTATATGAAGAAAGTATCTCACACCTTAATTTTTAAGATAAAAACAAAACAATCTAAAAATGTCATTTTATATAATCTTGGGATTTCACGAAAAACCACTTGGAGAAAACAAAAGGCCCCTAGCTTTAACTTCTGCAAAACCCTCCAAATGATTAATTTTTACCCACTACAGTAAGATGGTTCATCTGTCAAAGTCTTACACCAGTGACCAAAAATCAAGGCTAATCCATTCCTTTACAACTGCACCCAAATGAAAATGTTATCTTGACAAAATAATATGGAAACAGTGACAAGACAGTAAGCCAAATGTGTACTCAGACAAAGCACGTGATTATCAGGGATACATTTTTAGTTTTCAGGTTGCATTTTTGGTGCTTCATAAATTAATGCATCCAACACTGATACGGAGTATAAAACCACAAAAATTGAGTTAGATTCTGCGCTCATTATACTAGTAATTCTAGTTAGTGAGGTGCACAATTGCCTTTTACCACCACATCAAATCATCCCCAAATCCAAACTTTTCCCTCATTTGATCTTAATATTCTATTCAGATGTTTAATACTTAGCAGAGGTTTCTCTTAGATTTGAATGGACATTAGACTTAGAAGACTCCAGTATTATAGGCCACATGTGATATCAGGTTATACAGAAGAATACAGTTCAGAAATACAGCTAGCCAGCAGGGCAGTAGCAGTTCCTTTTTGAGATGTACTTTTTTTTTTTTTTTTTAAGATCTTATTTATTTATTTGAGAAAGAGAGATTGAGAGAACAAATGGGAGGAGGGGAAAAGGGAGAAGAAGACTCCCTACTGAGTAAGGAGCCTGATGCAGGGCTCAATCCCAGGACCCTGAGATCATGACCCAAGCCGAAGGCAAATGCTCACCTAACTGAGCCACCCAGGAGCCCTGTTTTGTGAATGTCCTTGCAGCAGTTCACAAAGAGCCTTCCAGGTCCCCTTCTCGCCAGGAGGTGTAAGGAGGCATGAGGACTGGTGATGTGAGAGTCACATTGGACAAGCACTGGAGTCTAAAAGCTTCATGTCCCAAAAGAGCCAGCATCTCTTTTAACAACTCCATAGAAATAGCTTCCAGGGTCTCCACAACGGACACACAGTTGTAAGAGTCACTGCATTCCAGGGAAGCCCAAACCATTACATCCCCACCTAATACTCACTGGCCATTTATACTTCCTTTTAATGCAGATACAATTTACAAACCATAAGATATTTTCACCAAAACAATATTGTCTAGCAATAGAATTATACTTACTTTCTTAGCAGTTTAGTAGGTTAACAGAATTAGAGTAATGAAAGGTAGAATTCAAAAGTCAAAGGAAAAAGGATTTTGTTAAATTTTTACCCTCAGATCTCTATCTCAATAGCAGTCACTCCAAATACGTTATTCTTCTATAGCATGCGAATTTAGAGGCAATAATCTGAGCACTGATAACTACCATCATCAATTGTTAAGCAACTGATGGCAGACATTTAGAAATTCCATTTCCCCATTCTACTAACATCCATTAGACATTAAGAAAACTTTGATCCAAACACAAATTATCCAAAACCATTATGTGACAGATTGTTCAGGAAAAGCTACTAGTTCCTTATTATTTAATAAGAACTGAAAGCACTGCTCAGGTGCTAAAGGATTTCTGCAAACACATGATGAAAGTTAAAATCTTGTGCACAAGCATACACTGGATTTTACCTACAATTAGTAGCTGCTAATAGAAACTAGCCAACTTAATTTTTTAAATGTCTACTTGTAGAATTTATTGGAAAAGGTTTTAAAGGAACTTGTTTTCTGGGTCAGAAAGATACAAAAGTAAAGGAAATGACTACAGGATGTTAAGTTATTGGCATATAATAGTCCACCCCCCAACCCTACCGTGATCTACAGGGAATACGTCCCAAGACCTCTAGCACATACCTGAAACCATAGATAGTACCGAACTCTATGTATATTATGATATTTCCTATAGATACACACCTATGATAAAGTTTAATTTGTATGTTAGGCACAGTAAGAGATTAATAGCAGTAACTCATAGTAAACTGGAACAATTACAACAATATACTGTAATAAAAGTTATGTGAATGTGGTCTCTCTCTCTCTCAAATTATCTCATTGTACTGAACTCACCCTTCTTTCTTTGATGTGAGATGATAAAATGTCTACGTGATGAGATTAAGTGTCGTGCATGATGCAGGTGACATGGCATCAAGCCAGTATTGACCTTTTCATGATAGTCAAGCAAGGATCACCAGCTAAGTGATGGGCGTAATTGCATCCACATGAAGGGCAACTGTTGAGCAGGGGGGACTACTATATTAGTTTTAATCTTTTCCAGAAGGAAAAGCAAGTCTTTGTTAATGTGGAATATTTAAAAGAAGAGACAAAGTAATTCCAGAGGAACAGCTTCTAAAACGGTTGGGGCTTTCTAGCCAGAGACCATTGTCACACTATCAGGAAGATGAAAAGGATAAACAAAAACTTAAGTCCTTTGGGAGGGGATACATCTTGAAGGAGGGAATGTACAATAAACATAAGCTTCCCTTATGAGTATGGATGAAAAAAATAATAAAGTCTATTGATAAAGCTGTAACAAGGATTCTGTTTAGTAACAATTAATGTTTAAATAGCATTAAGAACTGACAAAACTAAGATCTAAGAAAAGATACCTATCTATCAGGGAACTTACATTTTCATTCACCATTTTTAAAAATTAATTTGAGAGCTACTTTTATGTCATGCATACACTGTGCAAAAGAGCCAGCAGGTGGACTTCTAACCCCAATCCTCAGATCTACATGGCACCTCAGAGTAACTTAGATCTTAGGTCTCCTGTGTGTGACCCTCTAAAATAAGAAAACATCAATTACATACTTTGATTTTGTGCCAATGCATCTTCCTTCTTTAAAATGAAAGGGTTTCGAATTTTTGAATCACTAAACTATTCAACTGAAACTAATAAATACTGTATGCTAATTATACTAGAATTAAAATTTTAAAATTATGGGTATGTACATTTTATGTTTCAATAGCTACCGACTTACTGTTCTCCAAAAAGGATTGAATAAATGAATCTTTAAATACAAAAAAAAATAAAAATAAAAAATAAAATGAAAGCATTTCAAGTCAATGCATTATCTATTATACTTTTCATAAACACATGGTACTTCCTTTTTTCCCCTCTTCAGATTACTGAACATAATAAAGTAAACAATATCCAAAAGTAGACTTCAAGGTAGAATATTTTCTATAAAACATCTGACTGTTGATAATTCTCTTCCATATCAATGCCCAAGTGATTATTTCCAAGTAATTTAAAAATAGATTATATGTTTCAGCAAAATCTCCTGTTTGTTTTCTGGCCTACTAATAGCCTTTTATTAAGCAGCTGTTCGTACTGAGTTTACTGCCTTCTTGCTCAAATGGCCAGAGCCCCTGATACCTCAGCATTTTCACACAGCTCATTAGATGCAGCACGGTTTAGAACACAGTGATAGAAATTAGTAACTCCCAAAAGGATTAGAACTAAAATAAACCAATCCTGATATTGGTTAAACCATCAATGATTCCTCGCCCAAAAGATATGTGCTGTGCATCTCTTTGCTTTTGTATTTTTACTTTACTAGAGGTTCAAGAACTGTATTTTATTTATAAGGAATTCTAAAGGTAGATCACAGAGCTTAAGTGTTGAACATATGAGTCCTGAGTTCTGACTGCTTCCTAACAGGATCTGCCACTCATTATCTATTTAAACAAGGCTAAGACTCAGGTCTGTGTGTCTAAAAATAGGATAAAAAATACTCTTTTGTTTGTAGGGTTGTTATAAGTATTAAATGGGATAATGTATATAAGGTACTTATCACAGATCTTATAATAAGTGCTGAATTTTGTCATTGCATATAATATCATTATAAATAATAATTATTATTATCATCATTATGTGAACATGAAGCATGGAATATCCAGATGGGTATCTCCAGCATCTATTAAAACATAATGTATTATTTATATCTGAAATCTCCATTATGACCTGAATCACCTGTGCAATTTTCTGGGAATTCCTTACTTACAGGCAAACACATTTTTTTATAAGAATAACAACCATTTCAGAAGCCAGCTACTTATATCTCTTTGCCTGCCTAAGAAAGCCAACTTGTGCTAGACTTTACAACTTTTTTGTTGTTGTTAAATTTCATCTTATTGGTATAGCTCAGCTTTTCAGGCTGTCAAAACAATTCCAAATCTTGGTTCTGGGTTCTATCCTATTAGTTATCCTTCCCAGCTGTGTCATTCACAAATCTGAAAGTGTGTCTTCATCCAAAAAGTTGACAAAATATTGATGAAGCCTAGCCAAGCACAGGGACCTATGATGTATCCCTGAAACTTCTCATCTTAACTAATATGGATAATAGTCAGTGATGGGTACTACAGACTAACAAAAATAATAAAAGACCTTAATAATGACTATGCTAAGTATTATTTTAGGTTTCGTTTTTAAAAAGTTTACTGATGTATAATTTACACAGCATAAAATTTACCTATTTTAACTATACAATTCAATATTTTTCAATATACTTAAAGAATACACAATCATCTCCACGATCTAACTTAAGATTATTTCTATTACCCCAAAGAGATCATTTGTGCCCATTTTTAATCAGTCTCATGCCCATCTCCAGTCCCAGGCAACCACTCATCTAATTTATGTGTCTCTCTATTGGCCTTGTCTCTATTGGCCACATATTAAATGTAAGCATACAATACATTTGAGTCCTTTCATTTAGCATAATCTTTTTGAGGTGCATCTCAATGCTTAGGTGTAACCCAATAAGGCACATCTATGTTACAGGATATATTAATAGTCTCTTAATTTTTATTGCTGAATTTAATACCACAAACTGTATGCCACTGTATGGATACACTTTGTATACAATGTACATACATTAGCCTCTTTGAATACTTCACAGGAATTGTAGTAGGTGGATACCATACATCAGCATCTCTATAGCAGAGATGAAGAATCCCAGGCTTGGAGAAACAAAGAAATTTACTCAAAGACTAAATTTGCTGTGGGAAAACTGAAATCTGAATCCAGATGGGCTAACTCCACTCTCATATACGTAACCTACTGTGCCTCCAATTTCAGGAGAATGATCAAGCACTTGAGAGAGCGAGCCCATGCCTACAATTTCACAGAAACCACTCATTATTATCCCTATTTTCAACAAGAATGTCATTAAAATTTCTGCTCTGCCTCTTGCTGAATAACAGCTGTCCTTTCCTAAAGAAATACTCTGGGGACCCTTGGGTGGCTCAGTTGGTTTTGTATCCACCTCCAGGTTTCCACTTGGGTCGTGAACTTCTGGGTTCTGAGAGAGCCCTGAGTAGGGCTCTACACTCAGCAGGGAGCCTGCTTGAAGATTCTCTCCCTCTGCCTTTCCTCCCACTCTCTCTTTTTCCCTAAAATTAAAAAAATAAATAAATAAATTTACAAATAAATAAGTAAATAAATAAAGCGACCCTTCAGTGTACCAGTCACAAACATAAAAGGAGAATGATTTCGTGTGATTTATTTGGAGTAAATCCACACAGATTCTCAAGCCATTTCATATTTGTGCCTTCCAAACTTAGATTTTGAGGGATTTGGAAAAGATTCTCAAAGTACAATTATAAATAAGTATTTAAGAATATCTTTCATACATTTTGTAGTCAAAAAATGAATTTCAGGGATGCCTGGGTGGCTCAGTGGGTTAGGCCTCTGCCTTTGGCTCAGGTCATGATCTCAGGGTCCTGGGATTGAGCCTCGCATCGGGCTTTCTGCTCAGAGGGGAGCCTGCTTCCGCCTCTCTCTCTGCCTGCCTCTCTGCCTACTTGTGATCTCTTTCTGTCAAATAAATAAATAAAATCTTTTAAAAAATTAATTTCACCTGTAACTACTTGAAATACTAAAACAACAACAACAACAACAACACTTGATTCATTTTGCATAGCCCACAAGTTTAGGGAAAGAGAGTCAGATAACCAAATTGCCCAGATTTAAACACTAGTACAATTTTGGACAAGTTACTTTAACCAACCTATGACTCAGATTTCCATTCTTTGAAATGGAGATAGAAATAGTACCTATATGATAGTGTTGTTTGGAGAAGTAAATGAGCTAACATCAGCAAAGCTCTTAAAATTAAGTATCAGGGCTGCCCAGGTGGCTCAGCTGTTTAAGCCTCTGCCTTCAACTCAGGTCATAATCCCAGGGTCCTGGGATCAAGTCCTGCATTGGCCTCCCTGCTCAGGGGGAGTCTGCTTCTCCCTTTGCCTCTCCCCTCAATCATGCTCTCTCTCTCTCAAATAAATAAATAAAACCTTTAAATTTTTTTTTAATTATGGAACATTATTGCTATTTTTACATTATCATTGTTGCTATAAGCAGAGAACTAACATCCTGAAGCACAAAGAGGTTAATCAAGGCAATTAATCAACCAAACAAAAATAGGTAACAATAAAAAAGAACCAATATGGGAAAGAGGTGGAAGGGAATGTATGTGGGAGGATTTCAATATCTGTGCATTATGATTTGCTGTATTTTAAAATAAAACAAAACACACAACACCCCTAGAGAGAAAAATAAAATCTACTGCTACCATCAAAGCTACACTGTGAATACATGCTTCATTTGTGTTCTTGAGCTCACCAGGTCCTCTTCCACATAGTGATGTGACACTGAAGTCACACCTTTACCCTCTTGAGTTGGAACACCTAAGAACTCCAGTTTATAAAAGGGATATTAACTTCAGTGCATGAGAGGTTTTTGATTTTGTTTAAAGAACTGAGTAAAATAAATGGCACCCTTTTCTTCTTTGAACTAACTTCTTTTTCAAAATGTTAGTAGTTATCTAAAAGAACATCACAGTTTTCCAATAAAAAATTATATTTCCCACTATATTTCACCTTTAAAACCTTTTCTGTCCATTCTGTATCATTAAATTAACAAAAGAATTTAAAATTATGACACGACCCCAGCTCATGGGGAAATAGTTGGTAAATATTTCAAATATCATAAATGCCACAGGTTTTAAACTTAAGCAACTTAGTTTAAGGCAAAATATTTCTCTCTCAGTAAGAAAAACTACTTAACATGAAATTATTAAATGCACTGCTATTAAAAATAGAAAACACTGAAAATAGTCTAAATGTCCAAAAAGTAATAAAGGAATTTCAAAGTAAATTATATTGTCATTACTGGATAGAATACTGTGCAGCCATTAAAAGTTATTATACTGTTCATGTTGTAAACCTATGTTGAAATATTAATGTTAAACCTAAAACCAGAAACTATCCTAGCTATGGAGGCAACTGTAAAATTATGTATTCATGTGGTCAAGGGTTTGAAGGCAACATACAAAAATGAGCCAGAGCCCTACACGGGGCTGGATTCCATGATCCAGAGATCACAACCCAGAGATTAGCACCTGAGCCAAAATCAAGAGTCAGAAGCTTAACCGACTGGGCCACGTAGGCATCCGAGGGTTGAGTATGTTTAATATAACTAACAGATCTTTATGAGTAATTTTCCTGTAGCCAATTTCTAAGAAGATTAATTTCTAATTTTATAAGGTAAGTCGATTCATGGAAAATTATAAATACATTTGTTCTATTGTGGATGCCTATTTCAAATAAAATAAACATTTTAATCAATCAAATAATTAATCCAAAATTTGTGGAATTCTTGCAAAGTCCCAGGCCCTAAGCTATATGCCCCAAACAGGAGACTGAGCAAGAAACACAGGTATAGAATCTGCAAGACTGAGATAAAAAGACACACCTTAGAACACATGTGATAAAAAAGAAAAGTCCTACATTTAAAGAGTGGCACAGAAAATGAACCAAATCAAGGCAGGTAAGTTGAGAAGGGAGAGGAGAAGATACCGTGGCATATAGCCCCGAGGAAGGAACCCCAGCATATGAAACTAGAATGAGAATTTGGAATTAAGTAAGTAAGCATTACTTATTAAAATAAGAGTACTCAGTTACCTAGTAACTTTCTGGCTTTTGAGAAGGACCAAAGACAAGGGAGGGCATTAATCTTCATAGCATTGCTGCCTAGCTTAACTTTATAAGGTCATGGAAGTGTTCTAAAATCTGTGCTGTCCAATAGGGTAGCCACCAGCTTCTACTGAGAATTAGCTATCTGACATAAGACTAGGGTGATTCAGGAACTGAAATTTTAATTCCATTTGATTCTACTCAATTTAAATGGTTACAAGTGACTAGTGACGACATTATTAAAGAGCACAGCTTACTGTAGCTCAAGTAAGTTCGCTATGGTAAGAGCAAAGGGTGTGGGGCAGTAGAGAGGGAGCAAAGTGGCAAGAGGCAAGACAGGTAAGAAGATGCAGGAATGTATGTACTGTGTTATGTGGTACATGTCACCACAGCTGTGGTGTAACTTAACTGTATACACAGGAGTGTGAGTAGTCATCTACAGGGGCCAGTCAGCAAGGCACTTACAAACCAAGATAACTGCCATCCTTCCCCTCTTCAAATGATATATTGGATTTTGCAGACTGAAACAAGTAAAGCTTACTTAATTAATACACTGATGTGTAGGGAGTCATGTGGAATGTGGAGGGGAGGACAGGAAAGGTATTTTGTGTTTCTTTGTCTATACATTTCCTAGATTTCCATGTAGTTAGAATTTTTCATTTCTCTGATAATGATGTTCAAAACAAAAAAAGAATGCACTGATTTTGAGCTTCTGGTCTCCTGTTTCATTCCCATTATGTAACGGCAACATACAACCAAGAATAATGTAGTGATTTCATGATCAAGCCGCACTGTAGAAAAATTTCTGTTGAATGGAATTCGGGAAGCCAGGCCAGAGGCAAGAAAACTAATTAGGATGCTCTCATAGTAATAGTAATGTATTAGGGATAAACCAAGCACCTACACTCAAGTATTTAGTAGATGTAATAGATGGGATTGGGGAATGGACTGAATGTGAACAGAAAGGTAGTGGAGTACTCAAGAGTGGTACTCTTGTTTCAATTTGGCTAGAGTGGATGGTGGGACCACTGGTAGAGATGGAGAAATGAGACAACACAGTAGATTAAAAGAAGAGATAATTTTACCATCATTGGGTCCTGACTCTGCTACTTTTAGGTGGGTGACTCTAGTCAACTCAGTCTCTTAGGGTTACATCTCTCTTTGGTCAAACAAGAAGGCTGGAGGAGATGACTGGTGAGATTTGTCCCACCTGATTTTAGGACTACCTTTCCTAACTCACTTATTTTTATTATCAAACCCATATATCAAAGAGGACTTCTTTTTCAAGAATATTTATCATCGAAAAATAATATTATGTGCCATATCTCTTTACTTAATCTTAAACTTGGCTGTGGATGGGACTCTATGATTTCATTTTTTGGTAATTTGATATGTTGAATTATATAGCTAAGCTATAGAGATACACAGTCCTGGAGGGCATTCTTATATGTGACAATACATAACATTATGCTCTATAATAAATCACAGACATGTTAGAAACAAGAAATTACAAACCCCATTTATTGTCAACATCCTCCCTCGGGAGCAATGTTTTTGTACAAATGTTTTGCATTTATTCTTTCTTGTTTTTACTTAAGTAGGGATAACAGTGTCTACTTTGATTAAAATATATTTCAAATCAGATAGAACTGTCCCAAATCAATTTTCACAGATACTTGCTTGTCCAAAGTTTTCAGGAGATTGCTACTTTTAGATCTAATCTGAACCATATCCTTTGTCACTTGAGAGAATAAGTCTGAGGAATGAAACTGTAGAAGTAGGAAATACACACATGTACACACATAAACATGTGTGAATCTGCTCACAAAGCTGAATAGACAGACATGACTATTGGGCGACTGCTATTTTTTTTTTTTTAACTTGGAAACTTTCAAGTTTGACTTAAATTCTTGACCAAAGATGCTCAGAATGAGCCTTCCAAACACAGAAAATGTAACAATGAAGAAATCTGAGGAATCTGTGATTTTTTTCCTACCAAAAGCAGGACAACAAGTCAGAAGACAAACTACTAAGCACAAGGTCTAGAATACAGCTGTCAATAATAGCCCTGTCAACACAAGCTCACTGGGTTTGAGTTTTCAACTCTACTACTGATTAAGAGTCAGTCTTGGGCCAATTGCCTAACCTTCTAGAGCCTCATCCAACTCATCTGTAGAAGGGAATAATAGGCAGAATCCATCTGATTACACTGTTGGCAACATTATCTATCACCCTCTATCATAGTATTTATGAACTAACGATTTTGTTACATATTTTTGTGAGATCAACCACTTGCTGCCATTATTCTTACTGATGCTCACATTGGTCCATTTTAGGTTAATGAAGAGCCCTGTAAATTGACTCTGTGTCCTGGCCTTATTCCATTAGTCTTTGAGAGTAGTTTCCTTGTGATCTGGTATGGCAAGGAACGTGGCTTATTTTGTACATTTCCTTTAGAAGTAAGGAATATCCATTTGCTTTGTTCACTTATATATCCTAGTGGCCTAAAAATGTACTCAATAAACACTCCTTAAATGAACCTATTAAATAGCACTTAACTATTCAATAAAAGTCTTTTATTATTATTATTGTACAGTAATCTATTATTGTATAAGAATTTCTCCCTCAAGAACCGGACTATGCAATTCTTTCACTACAATTAATCTAATCATTTCCTGAGGTCCTACAGCATGCATCCCACCCCTCGACCAATTCACAAACGTATTTAAGCACTATTAACAAATACAAAGTAATACCATATTATAAGGAACATGAGAGAAATGTCAAAGTATTAAAATACGCAATCTTAGGTTTCTATTTCACCTAAAATATTTTATCATTCTTTTTATATCATCTTCCTTATATTAGAATTAGGGGAGTCTAATGTCAAATGTGTTTCGGGAGAAATCTTGCATTCCTTCTGCAATGGAGCATGTGCAAATTCTCACTTCCCTTTAATTTATTGCTTTCATTGTGATAGCCCTACATTGCCTCTGACTTCCTTTCTTTTTCAACTTTATTCCAAATGGAAATTCAGCTTTAATAACACAACCACTTTTATTGCACTCTACCACTTCCAAAATAATCTCATTTATCATTTAAGTAAAACTTACTCCTAATTTATCTGTAGAAAGGCTAAGGAGAAATTTTTAAACATAAGATTCTTTCCGTTACTCAAATTTTAAGTAGCTAAATAAATTCTTCCTATCTCTAATACTCTTGGTATCAAAATTATGCAAAACACATTTTGTGCTACATCCGAGTTTTTTAACTAGGATGTGTATGACATCCAGCTTTGCCTAGAATGAGGCCTTTTATGAATGTTCTCAGAAGGTAAAATCCAAGACTTTAATGCAAGATGCAGGTTATGTTAATGAAAAGTTCATTGGCAAACGATTTTGACACCATGACCTACTAAGGCTTAGAACCTTAGATGAGAGATTTCTTAATCTGCCAGGTTGGCACATGGCACAATCCTCTCGTTTTGGAATATTGTGAACCATTACACCTCTGGAGGAGACAGATGGCCTCCAATTGAGCAAAGACTGATGATTTACAAGTTTAACATTTATGGAGTACAATCACAAGATTAAACAAGCATTATTCCTAGAATTAACTATTTCAGAAGGGAAATGCTAATTTTTCTTGATTAAAAAGAGAAAACACAGATGTCACTCACTTCTAAGAAAAAAAAAAAAACACTCCTCTGGCTCTAAAGCATGTATCATTTAGGGGAACATAAAGTCAGAGAATGGGAAGTAGAAAACTCATTCTCTACCAATCTTCCTTCTCTTCTCATAATGGAGAGATTTATGTTTCTTTATCTTTGAATATATGTAGTAAATTAACATATTCATCCTCCCCAACCACTTGCCCCAATTTTTCCACTTAGGATTTTTTTCCATGCCTTCCTGAATAAATCCAGTCTGCTGGTCTCTAAAAACAAATCCCACTTCTGTCAATAACAAATGTATAGTTCTCTGAGAGTCACAATTATTCCCTGGGACTTACTCTGAGACTTTTCTTTACTTATCTGTAAGAGGAGAAAACTATATGACCTCTTCAAGGTCAAACATTCTCTAACTTTTTAGTTTTTGGTTCCCTCTTATTAATTCCTAGAACACTTGTTACTGATGCCATATTCATTCAATAAAAGTGATATCAACCCATGATGTATAACGAATCTTATGTGCATGTTAGCTTTCACATACACATGCCATCCTTTCCCCTGCAAAAGTGGCAGTGCCTTGAGGGCAAAGCCTACATTACCTTCTTTGCACTTCCCAAAACATCCAGCTCAGAACCCTACACTTGTCAGGTGCCTCCGAAGTATCTGTCCACTAATTTGCTGATAAACTCTGTAAACTTTCCTCAGTTCTACTTGAGAGGCTTTGCAAATAGGAATGGCCCTGATGTTGTATATTTCTAAAAAGAGAGCCATATCAAGTCTGCTCATATCACAGGCTCAAGTGGCAAGAAGCAACATCTTTTCTTATGGGCAAAGCTGTTACAATAGAGTCCTTCAAAAGAATATACAGAAATAGAGATTGAGCTACAGTGTCTGCTGGCCTCTCAAAGTAGCAGAACAAGAGTGTTAAAAAAAGTCACAATATTAAGACAGGATCAGAAATAAGAGTAGATGTGAAGCTAAGAGGAGCATTTACAACCCACTCCAGAATCCTTCAGCAGGATTTTGGAGATGAAATATGGAATCAAAAAAGGAATAAGCAGTATAATTTTATCAATAAAGAAAAGACAGTGTTGAAAAGATAACTACCCAATAATCATGTTTTCTAAAAATAAGCAACATATCTAATCATTAAAAAAAATTTACAGTCCTTTGAAAAGGAATGCCATTCTCATGATACACATTTATACTAGTGAATAATTGTGTAAAAACATTTCTTTCAAAGACTTTATAAACACAAATACACTCTTGTACTTCCTCCCACTAGGTGAATAAGCACACTTTAGATGAGTAAACTCCGACAGTGAAAACTTAATTTATTTTTTCACTAAGACATTAGGAAGTAGATTCTCACAAGAGTCAGGAATTCAAACATTGATTTTTCTATTAAGCCCATCAGCCAACAGATATGAAATAATGGATCAAGAGAACAGAAAGTCCATTTTTCTATTCACTCAAAAAGTATATACAGCTTCTATGAACTGAAAAACTGGTTTAAAAAAGGACATTACCTCCAAACAAAAGATTGTGTATTCTGATAAATCCCCAAATGAGACTCTAATCTGACCCAGTGTTACAATATTCCTATAACTATATAACAAATAAGAAAAGTAAAAGACTATTAAGAAGTACCTAGTGCATTTTTATTTTTATTCTAAAAATTCCATAAAGATGCAAAGTCCACAAAACTGGGAGATTAAGTAATAAATAAAGTATTGTGTTCAGCCATACCACTGTTAGAATTAGCACCTGCCAGAAAATCAAAGATCACTCAAAGGTTTTACCTCAATTTGTCACTTAATAAAATTACTCACTGTTTTCTTGGTCTGAATAGTTCCAACTTTAAAAGTAAAGTATTAAAAATAATTCCCATATTTAAGAGGCAAAGAACAAAGTAAGTGGTTATTACTTATCACATTGGAGTATCTTAGGAATGACAAGATAGTTCTCAATTTCACCAAAAAAAAAAGTAAAACTTGGTTAACCCCTCTCAGGATTTGTGGAAAATTATCATAGGAAAGAGACGCAGGGGTGGCTGGTTAACTAACTGTCAGCCTACCCTTTTCTGTGACAAAAGAACTCTGTTTCTCTTCAGAGCAGCAATGAACATAGTCACAATACTCAACTATGATTAGGCTAGGCCAATTACAGCAATCTTTAGCTCTCTTAGCCAAATATTAAAAAGCCACGTGAGCCAGTTTATCCAAGGAAATATAAGGAAGTTCTTATATGGAAGGGGGTTTTCTGGGAAGACATTCTTTTTTTATATAAATTGGCAGGACTATGAGTGAGCCTAATGCTGCAACTGCCACCCCATTGTTTTCCTATTTTTAACACTGATATAATTTCGTAAAGTAATGACAGCCATCTTGAGATGCACAACGACTAATGGCCATGACACAAAGGAGAGCCAAGAGGATAGGAAAAAACCAGCCTATGTGGTTGCTGACAGTAACGACCTTCTAAACTAAAATTACACCCACCTAACCTAAAATCTCCCAAACAAGTGAGAACAAAGTACTATTTAAGGCAAATATTCTGCAGCCTAACACATTTCTAAATGACAAATATAATGCTCTCTGCAGGATCCATTCACAAGAACCCATCATAAAAGTCTGAATTTCTATATATCCTATCCCTAAGACAACACCCTGGTAGCCTGCTCTAACGATCTGCTTATCTCACACGTGTGTGTTAGACTTTTCCTTTTCTATACATAGAAAAGTGTTCACAAACCCCAAATCTGATATGCCCTCTGCTCTGGAAATATATTGATAACATGCAACATGGAACAATTTCATGGAGGTTTGGGGAGCTTCCTGAAAACCATCCATGAATTCTTGGTATGATCTGCAGAGAAGTCCAACTATAAGAATTCTAGATTCAAATGATTTAGCATGTCTTTACTCTTAATATTTTTTTAAATTTCATTTTAAAATAAAAATAAAATATCAGCTTCAGCCTTATTCCCAGAATTCTTTGTGATTCGGTGTCATAAGAAGGAAGGGCTCATCTGATAAGGAGCAGCACTGAAGGAAGTATCTCTGGACTAAGACCTAGGACAGACTGGGTCTGAGCATGACTCTATCCCCATGTGCAGACTGATCAAGGTCATTTTGGGCTTCTGGTCCCTCATCTGTAAAATAGGAATAATGATACCCATTTCATGAAACCTTTTTGAAAACTATAAAGGGTATCATGTGGGTACTGTTTAAAAAGCAAATCATAGGTAGAGTTTTCACTAGCGGGCATAGTCTCTACATGCAGGAGGGACCAGGACACTGCAAGAGTAAATTCAGGTCTGTCTCTGTCATAGTTAGTTTTGGTTAAAAAAGATGATTCTGGGGGCACCTAGGTGGCTGAGTCAGCTAAGCATTCAACTCTTGATTTCAGCTCAGGTCATGATCTCTCAGGGTCGTGACATTGATTCCAGCACTGGGATCCATGCTGGGCGCTGGAGACTGCTTGGGATTCTCTTTCTCCCTCTCCCCGTACCTGCCCCACTGGCACAAGCTCTCTCACCCACTCAGTCTCTCTTAAAAAAAAAATAAAAATTAAAAAAAAAAAAAGAGAGAGAGAGAAAGAAAGGATTCTGTTCTACTTTAAAAGATGATTCTGTCTAAAAGATTTATATATTTATTAAGTAATTACTGATAATAATAAGAGCAGTTTTGATTTACTACAATACTTTCAATTACCAGGCATTCCACTTTACTTATTTATTTTATATTATCATCTCCAGCCAGATCCTATAATCCACACTGAAGGTGACAGCAGCTCAGAGACAATAATTAACTTTTCAAGAGTCACACAAACCTAAGTACAGAGGCTAGAACATGGTCACAAGTCTCTTCTATGATGAAATCTTTCTCTTGATATTACGTTAAAATGCATTTGACACAGAGAATTCAATTGCTCTATGACCTAGCTAAAAAAAGTATGTTGGAGATTGTGGGAGAGTAGAGTTGTAAATGTCCAAAGGCAAATATAATTAGCATTCACAGTTTTCCCAGGGTCTTGAACCTAGAGGCCAAACTACAGAAAGGGCTGACAGCGATGTTAGCTGGAAACTAAATTTAGGATTCAGTAAATAAATGTATTAGTAAAACGGTGCCAATTTGGGAATCTTATCAAAATTCACACACTTGATATTTTTGGTAGCCAGGGCCTGACCAGAATTTTTTTTTTCCCCTTGGAAAAAAACAGCTTAACTTTACCATCTTTCATCCAATGGAAAAAATACATATCAGTGATGCTGCAAGACTTTTTAAATGAGGCAAGATTGGCATCTACTCCATATGTGAATACTAAAATTAGATGAACAACAGAGAGATTTGGCAGCTGGAAATGAAAAAAAAAATTTAAGCAAAAAATAAAGATTTAGGGCTTTGTTAAAAGAACAAAGGGACCTACCTACACATCCTCCCATAATAAACAAAACAGCTGGAATGAAAATAGTTAACCTTTCCTGTAATTAAAACAGCTAACATAAAAATACTATTTAGTTCATTTAATATGTTCATTTTTGGTAGAGTCTTGCATTAAGTAAATAATTTAATTTTATAACACATGTCAAAACAAACCAGCTTTCACATGGAAACAATAGTCAAAATGCATGTATAATGCCCTTCTAAAATGACCAGTTATAGCTGTGAAAGGCAAGTCAAAAGCAATGTTCAGAGATACCATAGCAACAAGAGTCTGCTACAGCAGCAAACTCATATTCACAAGCTGAAAGAAGGAATCATTTCAAATCTGTAAAAAATTTACTGTAAAAATTAATGTGATCCCCTCTTCTCCAATGAAAATGTCTTCACCTGTTCTGAATGTCCAAATTTATGTTAGTGCTTTGAAGCACTCTTTCCATAACTCCTGTAGATCTTAGAAAAAGATAAAAATAAAAGTTGAGAATAGCACCAAACACTTAGGTTTTGTTTCACTCTAGTGAACTTTTGTTTCAAGAGAAGAGTCTCAGGTGTTCAAGGTTATTAGGATATATTTGTTTGACATTCATTTCCTCTTTTCTATCAAATACTCAGAATGAAATTCTCTTATAATTCTCTATAATGGCCTTAATATTTCAACAGAACAACGCATCCCACGATGAATGCCCATTTTAAGGGATCAGGATACCCCTGCAGTAATTACCACAGTAAGATTAGTGAGGCCATCCTATACTCTGATGGCTTCATGTAGTGTTGGTTTAGTGCACTGAAGGGCATGTAATAGATTGAATTCCCTGATAGATCTCACAGACCACCAATTATAAAGTACTTGCACACTTGATGCTTTTGACCTTGCTCATAATAATGTGAATACATGTGGCAAGTCACTTTCAAATAACAACAATGAAATCTTCCACCCAAAACTTAACAGTTATGAATTGCATACTTCGCTTTAGGTAAAATATTCCTGATCAAAATGTTAAATTACAACAGTAAGCTGAAGACCTACAGAACTTCATATCAGAAAAAAACCAAGACACTAATCTGACCAATCCCAGAAACACAGTTTCCAAAGTTCCAGTAATAATAAAGATGCTTCAAGCTTAACACCTCCACGGTTATCATATTAATTTTTTTAAGAAACCAAATTCAATAGGGGCGCCTGGGTGGCTCAGTGGGTTAAGCCGCTGGGTCATGATCCCAGGGTCCTGGGATCGAGTCCCGTGTCGGACTCTCTGCTCAGCGGGGAGCCTGCTTCTACCCTGCTCCCTCTCTCTCTCTGCCTGCCTCTCTGCCTACTTGTGATCTCTGTCTGTCAAATAAATAAATAAAATCTTAAAAAAAAAAGAAACCAAATTCAATATCATAGACATGTTTCAAATCTTTGTTGAAACTAAAATGAAAACAAACTGCAAAAGAAATTATTTTTTCCTAAATTAATGAAAAGTTAATCTTTGTGGATGCTTGGCTCTTGAAGTCCTCATTGAGAAATATGCCCACAAATAACTAAAATAATCTCAAAAGTAGCAGTTGGTAATTAAACAAAGACATCGTAGCAGTTAGTGCGGAAACAAAACTTTTGTTGTCGTTGTGATAAACGCAGTGACAAAATATATATACCAAAATTTACCTTTTAACCATTTTTAGTATAAAATTCAGTGGCATTAAGTCACATTTTTGTACAAACATCACAACTACTCCTGGCACCTTTTCATCGTTCCTAATAGAAACTCTATGCTCTATATACCTACTATTTTTTTAAGGAACACAAGTAAGAAAAAAGTTTTTTTTTTTTTTTTTCCCTCTTATCCTGATCTGTTCCAGAATCTAAATTGTGGGGTCCATAAAGTGATTAAAGCCTGAAGAGGCAAGTCATTTCTACATGATTTACATGCAAGGGAAAAATATTTAGTAAATGCAGTTGCCACAAAATAGCCATCAGTCCTAGGATTCTCTCATGTCTTTAGAAAGAACAAGGAAATAGAATATAGTATATTTCCTTTTCCCATAGGGCAGTTTTCCAAGTGTGATAAAGTATAGTTTTGCAATTCTAACCTGGTGCCTAGTAAATAAAAGCCTCTTTGGGAGGTGTGTAGAATCCTTAGATAGTGTCATTGAACTTGGTCTCCAAGGGATTGCATTACACATCAAAATTTGGTAAACATTGCTTGACTGCCAATAGCTGCACCCCTCCCCCCTCCTCTCGCTCTCTAATCTTCGCCACTCCCCTTGACCCTCCCACACACGCCCTACCCCTTCATCCAGGTACAGTAGTACCTCCTTATACCTTCCCTTTTCTCCTAAACATTCCTTTAAGACACGCTGTCTGAGGAGAGGCAATGGTTCAATTAAAGGGAATAATAAAAGTTTAAGTCTCCATACAAACCCAAATGACTAGTTTCTAATGCACCATTTCCCACAATAACATTTAGAAATAATTGGCCAAAGGAAGAAGTTAACTAGAATTCTCTTGCTTGTTATATTGACAATCCTGGCCAAAAAAGAGTAAGGCATGTATATTAATTAAAGGAGACAGACACTACAATAAAAACTCTGGTACCAAATCATTACTGGTAGCAGCCAAGCTTGATTCTAAACCCGCTTCTTTCCCCAAATGTGTATAAGATGCCGTGCTTACTCATTTTTTTTTTGTTTTTAATAAAAGCAGATATATATTTTACTTTTATTTCTGATAGCTTTTATTTCTAAGATGATTTCACTTAAGGTTGAAGGATATTCTTAAAAGGTATACTTTTGCCTTTTAGAGGAAGAATAACAAAAAAAATAGTGTGCAAAGCTAACCCATATACATATAGGTATGGGTTATATATACATATACATACACACATACATACAGTTATTTCAATACATTTTAAATAAAAGCTCCATTTGCAAAATACCTGTATGTACAAAAAATGTTTGAAATCACTAAAACAAAACAAAACATACAGCATAATGAATCCCTATAGTTTTGACCTTCACAGTAGATCTTTCATTTTCTTTCTCACATTAGACAAGTTACTTAATTATAGAAGCTATTTCAAGAATAATTAAAAACTCCCCTTTCAGAAGCAGCCAAGTAGTTTATATGGTTATCTGTAGAAGGTTATAACTTGAATGTATTATTTCTTGGATGGTTAACCTTTTGGGTAGCCACAAAAAAAAAAAAAAAAAAGATGGCATCTATTCCTTTTATGACTATCCAGTAGCACCTAGTATTTATTAAATGTCAATAATATGTGTGTCTTGTCCAATTATAGAACATAAGTTATCCAAGTCCTAAATCCAGTTTGCCATTTAGAAATTTACATTCAGTATACAAGCAGAAACTTAAATCCTGAATTGAATTTTGGGTTCTGACAGTATAACAGGGCATTTCTTTTAAAAACAGCTACATAGTGGGACAGTTAATTATAATGCTGAACTTATAATCTAAAAGACAAAATTAAACTGACATACCCAGAATGTTAGTTGCCTACCTAGAATGGTTAGGGCAGAGCAGTAATGAAGTTGTCCTAAGTGGTTCAGTGTAAGTTAGAGACAGTTAACTTCATGTAGCAATTAAACATAATGATCTGAGAAGAAACACACACACACACACACACACACACACACACACACACACACACACGACCCAACTAACCACAGTTAGGGTTGGAAACAAAAAGGAATAGTTCAAGGCCTACCATCATGAGGCTTGGGAGATAAAGACTAACACATGAGTTCTCGGGCTTCTATGTTGTAAAAATTGGCTTCACACATAAAAGCAACGTGCTCCTGAAGCACAGCACAGGATTTTAATACTGCAGTACTGAGCACTAAGAAGCAGAGCTAAACAAAAACCAATTCATTCCTATTTTTAAAATATCTTTCACAAAAACCAAACACTATTTTTTATATAAAGGAAAGCTGTTCATGTGCTAAAAGTTTATCGGTACCCTAAGGATGGCTTGCATTTATTTAACTTTTATAGTATAAATTACTAGATCCTCATAGAAGCTTTTATTTCAGTTGAGGCACAGAGGAGGTAAAAACCAGGTTTATTTTGTCTGATATGTTTTTATTTCACAAGCACACTCTCACTTTAAGGATTTATCAGTATCCTTAAAGCCAAGCATTTAAAAATAAATGTCAGCCTGTTTAATAGATATTGCCTTCTATTTCTCCAGCTGTATCTTTGTCTTCTCCCGTTTGACGTTTGTATTCAGACAAGACACTTTTTATTTGTCATCATCAATGACTACCAATAAAGTTACAAAGACAAGTGAGGCTAGCAATTCCATTTCTTAAGAGCAAAGGAGAATGTCCCCCAAAACAGTTGAGTCTTAGAAACAGTGATGCGACTAATACAAACTGAGATGTGCTTCAGTGTTAAATGCACATCAAATTTCAAAGATTCAGTATGAGAAAAATATCTGAAATATCTCAATAATTTTTACACTGATTCCATGTTAAAGTGATACTATTTTGGATTTATGGGTTAAGCAAATGATTATTAAAATCAACTTCAATTGCTTATTTTTCTTTTTTCAAAGGTGGTTACTGAAACATTTAAAATTGTTTATGTGCCTGGCATTGTGTTTCTGTTGGCTAGCACTGCTATATAGATCTTGCTATAAATAGTCTGGAAGACCTGTGAGAGGGAACAGGGTGTGGTTAGGTATAGATAACTATGCAGATTCAAGTGAGTAAACTTGTAAGTATACTGCACCAACCCTAAAGTGTGAGGAGTCAACAGCAGTAATACTAGCTGATATGTGAATCCCAAATGACTGACTTAAATATGCCTTTTTCATAATCCGGCCAATTCCATTATGTACGTTTCACAAATGAGAAAGCTGAGAACTGAAATAATATTCCTAAAGCAACAGAGCTTATGTGGTAGAATCAGGATTCAAATGAAGTTCTATCTGACTGTATGTAAACTCTGGACTTTTACCTGAAAAAGAAAATCTCACTCAATAAAACCTATTTCTTAAATTAATAAATAAAGCCTATTTCTAGTCAAATGTCATATAATGCCCATGTCCTATCACACTACTCTTTTCAATTATGGTCCAATTTCTTATGCCTATTTGCCTACACATACCCACCTTATCTTTCAAGATGTAGCTACAGTTCTTGACTATGCCGTTCTCTGAAATTGCTATACTGAGTACAAACAGCCTAAGGGTAAACCGATTTTCATGTGTCAGGTGTGTTAATTCTATCTGACTTATCAATTTCATGATAGCAAAGGCTGTATCTCATTTATTTGGGGTTTCCACCAAAGCTAGCACCTATCAAATAAACCTAAATAGTTACTAATGAAAACACAGTGAAGGAGAGTGGCTGGACAGGCAGGTAGTCTTATGTTTGATTATCAGGATGATAATAAACAACATAAATCCTTGGAAGTAGTAATAGGAAAACTTCCTTTTGCTAATAACTTATGACTCTGCCTCCCTAAGTAACATACACACTGGACTTATACACAATCCTGATTAGCCAGTAACCAAACCACAGATTCCCACAGTTCAAGATTTCTAAATGAAACTCATAAATAATTATACTCGGAAATTCTAGTGAGAAATACACAATGTAGGTATAAAAATATTTTTATTCCTCTTTTTAAGTTTGTCCAAACTTGCTGCCTCAACTGTAACTGAGCTGCACTATTAATAAAAGGCATACTAAATCTGAAAAATTGGTTTTAATGGAAAGAAAATGCCTAAAACACCAGCATTTCTTCCTTTCTAAAATAACATGGTTTTTTGAGTAGCAATGTGGCTATTTTGCTTTCCTGAAGCCAAACCTCACTACTACTCATTGGAGTGCTACTTTTATCATCTGCTCCAACTGGGTTTCCATTCTTTCATCCAAAATCCAAATGGGCCAATTTGTGCTTTCGTTGTAATCATTGATGAGACCCTATCGGTTCTCGCTGGGCACAATGCTAATTTTTATCTTCATGAGGTACCTGAAAAAAAATATAACATTCCAACCCAGAATTGCAGTCATGATAAAAGACACACTACATTGGGCCTGTACCCTGAAGGCTATTCTCCTTTTTCCTGATTTGGACAGGTGTATTCCACTGTTTGTCCCTTCCCAGACTACACTGATGGCAAAGAGAAGTTACACAGCATGGTGGCTAGAACAGTAGTTTTACCATTATTGACATTTTGGAGCAAATAATTTTTTGTTGTGAGAGGGTTGTCTTATGCAAAGTAGTATGTTTAGTGTCATCCCTGGCTTCTACCCACTGGATTCCAGTAGTACCCTTTCCAAGTTCAGACAACTGAAGTTGTCTCCAGGCATTGCAAACGTCTCTGAAGGAGGAGGCAAACCCTCTCCTCATTCCAAACCACTGGGTTAGAACACAAAGTCTGGCACCAGACTGCCTGGATTCAAATCCTAGATGCTTAACTTCGCAGGTGTGAGTCCTTAAGCAACTGAGTCAGTCTCAGAATGTGTAAGTTTCCTGATGAGTAAATGGGTAAATAACAGTATTTTCCATAAGGTCGCTGAGGTGATGGAGTAAATGAACCTAGATAAAGCATTATGAGGGTACCTGGCATGCAGCAAGTGCTGTAAAAGGTGCAGCTATTGTTACTGTTTGGATTATTATTTTTAAATAAAGACATATGATTGAGTCTTAAGTCTGTAGCTAAATAGTATGTCCACTGGGGAACTCACTCAAAGCTTTGGTCTGAGATTTCTCATAAGCAAAGTAGAGGTTGTACCAAACATTAACTAGTGAAACTGTGCAGTATTGTGGCTAAGAGTTCATGTTCTAGAATCTGACTGCTCTTGTGGGAGTCTTGGACCTATAACTCACTAGCTGTTTAAAACTTGGACAGATCGCTGAATGTGCCAGAAAGTTTATGTTCTGATTCAACAAAACCCAGATAATACAACACCAACCTCAGTGGGGTTATTGGGAGAACTAACTGAGATGACATAGATAAAATCTTAGAATATTCAATAATACTGCAAATCCTCAATATATGGTTGCTGTTATTACTATTAATTCTTTCTAGCTTTTAAAGTACATTTAACTTAAACACTGGAAAAAAAAAGGAGAAATAAGTCATTTAAGAGTAGCCCCAGTGGAATGTGTAGAAAAGGAAAAATGAGGGCAGTTCATATGTATTTACATAGCTTTAGTCCCTATTAGGTCTAGATTGCCCTAGGGTAAATAAGTAGCTTATTTACTACATAATTCAAATTCAAATTCAAATTCAAAAGGTCTTATCCAGACCATCTGGATAGGGCTTTGAGAGACCTCAGAATAGGAGTAAGGTGGGCTACTAACCATTTTGGACGATCACAAGACTGTGTAGATGGATTTCACTCATCATCCAAAAAGGAAGGGGCTCACTGGGTTTGCTCTGACAAGGATCTTTCTTGGTCAGGGACATAAGAAAGAGTTATGTGCTTGTCTCTCTATCCAAGTGGAAGCTACATGAAGAACTCTCTCCCTCTTGTCTATTGCCAAATACATGTAGTAGTCTAATCTATAGGGAAAACATTACCTGAAGTCCTCTTTCGAGAAACCATCCATAGCTATAATCCTTAGAGGTCAGTTAATTTCACTGATTAGAGACCAGAACTAACCATGGACCATTTCTCACTTAAGACAGAAAAACCATCATCTTCATCAATGACAACTCCAAGGAACACTGAGAAAGAAGAGATGATTCAGTGGCTACAGGCTGCAGGGATCTGTTCTTCCTTCTTTATTATCTAAGCCATAAAAGGGTCACATTCACAGCGAAGTTTTAGACTTCACTCTACTGATGATGGCACCAAGCATCTGTTGGAACCAGAACATAAATGTCAAGGAGGTCCAGAATACATATGTTCATCTCTATTGACTCTCCTAATCTTTGGCAGAAGATGCTCAAAGTGCAAATTGTCAAGGAATGATTTTTGGAATAGTGTCACTTAGAAGATAATTGTAAACTTGAAAAACAATGATAGGGTTGACCTGGAAATACTGGAAAAGATCATAGTTAATGACTATGGTGATAAACTATATATAGGCTAAGAAATCCAAGGTATGTCTATTGTCAGACTGACCAGAAAAAGTGAGAGATCTTTAACTCTGCACTTGACATATCAGAGACTGTTAGAGAAAAATGTGGCCAGCTGTAACTCAACATGGAGCTGGTTGCCCAGACCACCTGCAGACCACAGCTTTCATCCAGCAACAGTGGCTTTCTCAAGAGTTATGCTGAGAAATATTATGAAGCCATATCTGGGTTTAACAGAAAAAAATTAGCAACAAAGTAGTAGCAACAACAAATTGGTGATGACTGCCATAAATGAAAATAGAAATGATAACATAAAAGAAATGATAGCAACTGAACTATTTATTTGCTATATTTGATTCAGAAACTGAAGTTAAACTCATAAAAATCAAATCATGGCCTTATAGCTATTTCTTGCCCTGTGGACCCAGTGATTGGGGTTACTCAACCAGAAAGGACAGGAACCCAGCTAGCCTTTTGCAGCAGCCAAACATTTCTGATATAAGAAGGACTTTTAGAGCTCTGAGATGTTTTTAATACCATCTCTCAGAGGTGTCTCCTTTTCTCTCTGCTTCCCATCGTGTCACCACCATCAAAGTAATCCTAATGGACAACACCAAGGTGAAAAGCTTGATTTGCCATACGATGAGAGTAGCTCTGCATCTAGCAAATTTTATGATTTGAAATGCCACAGATAACTCGTTCAAAATATATTTAGCATTGGAGATACACTGCAGATGGAATAATGATGCGACTGCAAATGCAATGTGGTGGGTAAGGGCATCTCTAGCAATTCCCTTATCACCTGTGCATTTTCCAGTTCTCAAATTCTTTTGACTGTCTTCAGAAGCTTTATGGAATGTGTTTATAGCTGGATAATCCCAAAGGAATGTTTTCTTTTAAAGATGGGTAGGACTCATAAAATAGGTGGAAAAGAAATGTTAAAAGCATAGTAGTGCATTCAAATTTATAAAGGATCAATCCTCATCTTGATTGCTTCTAGGAAAGTGTTAATACCACTTTTGTAGTGCCAACGATGTAGATCATCATTTAGGCATTTGCTGAGACCGCAAGCCATTTGCCTAAGGTATTAAGGGTACATAATTTTCATAACCACAGGGTATCCATTAACTAGATTTGAAATGTATAAGGGAAATCTGACATCGACTCTTCTTAGCTTCAGCTAGGAAAGACTTTTGTGTAAGTGTGCATGTGTGTGTGAGAGAGAGAGAGGGAGGAGGGGTGGTGTACAAGACACAGTAGGTGGATAGTAAGAATTATACAGTCTAATGTACAGATGCAAAATCCAATATTACATAAGTCACTAATACAAAGAAAGTGTGCTTGGAAAGGTTTGATAGCAAAGCCAATAACCCTGCATTATAGTCATCAGGCTAGAAATTTATGAGCGCTCCTATTACTTCATTTGCATTTTCTTCCTATCACAGCATCCATTTAAAAAGGAAGCCAAGAAGAATCTCTGCCTATATAAAATAATCTTAATAAAAACAAGACCACCATCTGGCTTGCCTTTATCCCATGTAAAGAAACCACAGACATTTATGGGCACTGATGTGGTGAAAAGAAATCCACTCTTGAAAAGCTCATTAGTAAACTGCGTAATTTTAACAAGGATGCCCACCCCTAAATGATCAGTATCAACATTTTATGAGAGACAATACATACATAACACCTAAATAATTTCTTCAGACTCAGTGAAGACATCAACAAGTATATATACCTGATAATTAAGGATTTGTATTCTAATATAAACAGTTTATTGAAAAAGATATAAGAAAAAGCTTACCTTGGCTTATATTATAGGACTACTATATGCAAGAAAGATATGTATCTCAGGGTCAGGCAAAACACATTTCATTTTTTAAAAACACATTTCATTTTACTGGTTAACATTAACTTATATTGGTATGAAATGGAGTCATACATTATAACTTTACCATTTGGTTTAATTCATAGCAGCTTAGTGAGATTAAAATGTGGTCAAATGCTACTAATGTAGGCACATCTCTCAGATAATAAATTATACTGAGTAAAAGATTGTGCAATTCAATACTCAAACTGAGAATTGCATAGAACCTTTGGTTTCAAATGCTGTTAAACTTGATGATTATTTCCTCATTCCTCCACACCCAGTCCTTACAAATGACAGTCTGGTTCTACAGTTGGAATCTTGTTATTCTGCATAAATCCACGGCTAGTGGAGATGTTTGATCTGAGTAGGAATCTCTCAGGAATAAATGCAAAGCAGACGTGTTTCTAAGTGCAGCTTAAGGTGATCAAAATCTCCTCCCAGCTGATAGCGTTAAATATACTAACTAAAATAAATGAAAAATCCCCAGGATGGTCAAGTGCCAGTGTCCTTTGTACTTTCCTAACTGAGAGTGATCATCAATAAAATGGGCATCAGACTCGGGATATAAACTTACCTTAAGAAAATAGCATGAGGCCAAAATATGCCCAATGAATTACACAGGGACATGGAAAATTCTGCACTGAGATTAAGAGTATCAACTGCATAAGTCACTGTGGCAGAATGATGCTCATGGTGTGACAGCAGATCGTAAGGACAGTACCCGGGAGTTTTAATCCACCACCAGCTCACTATTAGCTCCTGGTTTGGCATATACTTATAGATGAGCTACAATAAATGCTTGAGAAATTAATAAGACTCTGAACATGACCAGTGTCAGAACACAGCTGGAAATATTTAGAAACATACATAATGTCTTTTTTCAGGCAAAAGTCATAATAAAAATTTTATACATGTCTTTACTGTTCGGAGCTCTAACTTTGTATATGTTCTGTGATTTTCTTTTACTTTTTCGTGATTTTCTTTTACTCTTAATGAAATATTCTAAGCTGTCAAATTTGGGGTTTTTAAAATCAGTTTTTTAAAAAAATGATTTTTACTATTTGAGGAAAAAAATAAATGGTTACTTACAAACACTAACACCTACGTACCTTTTAAACATAATCAAAATACCAATAATGCAATGATTATAATAGAAACAATAAATATTATATCCAATACCGGATTCTGAATTTTAAAAGGAAATGACAGATCAGAGTGTGCCTAGGGGAAATAGCAAGGTGCTATTGGAAATGATTCAGCTGAAGCAGCCGTAGGTGTTAAGTATGAAACTGGTAAGACACAAAACAGAAAGAATATAGTGTGCAGACTTGGAATGTGGCTGGTTGTCTTTGAGTCCCAGCAGCACCAGTGTGTGATCAAATATAATGTATGTTAACCTCTCTGTGACGTAGTTTCCTCATCTGTAAAACAGGGATGATAATAGTATTCACCTCATAGGTTTCTGACAATTCAGAGTTCCTATATGTAAAGCACTCAGTTCAGTGATTAGCACGAAGTAAATTTTCCAAAAGGCGTACCTCCCAGAGAATTGAAAGCAGTTTACTCAAACACGTGTACATGAATGGTCATAGTAGTACTATTCACAAAAGCCAAAAGACAGAAATAATTCTAATGTCCATCAACAGATAAAAATGGATGACTATAGAATGTTTTTCAATTATAATAAGGAACGAAGTGCTGATATATGCTACAATAGGGGTGAATCTTAAAAACAGGATGCTAAGTGAAAGAAGCTGGACACAAAAGGTATTGTAAAATATTTGTACAAAATATCTAGAATAAGTAAATCCAATGAGACAGAAAGCAGACTGGTAATTGCTAAGGGCTGGGGTGAGAAGGAATGGGGAGTAACCAACCACTTAATGGGTACTGGGTTTTATTTTAGGGTGATGAAAATATTTTGGAAAGGAACAGAAGTAGTCTTTGCATAATATTATGAATGTGGTAAACACCAGTGAAGTGTTCATGTAAAGATGTTTAATTCTACATTATGTGAATTTTACCTTATATAAATTACATTTTGTATAATTTACATTATGAGAATTTTACCTGATTATGAGAATTTTACCTTTATCTTATGTAAATAAAAAATATTTAGATAATATTCATAATAATGAAGGACAAAGGTAAGCTGTTGACATATTCCTCCTTCTCGTTCACCTTTGTGGATGGGGAACTCACTCCCTTACATAAGGCAACCCATTCTGTATTCAGGCAGGTTTGGTGCCATCAAAGACCAGAGTTAGTGAAAGGATTTATGAAGCCCATTTAATAGTTCTGTATGCTAACAGCTGTGCAGAGTTGGTAAGTTATGTAGTCTCTCTTCACCTCAATTACTGATATTTAAAATAGGAATGCAAATGCTTATGGAACCAGTCTGTACTGTGGATTAAATAAGATAACCTACACTCTGTCTAGTATAATATTCCCAACAGACAGTAGGTGCTTACCAGGAACAAATACAATCTGAACATATCATATATAATTGTTGACAAAGATTTTGGGGAAACTGGAGAGAGGACGAGGGGGATGTTTTGACTCCAAAGTTAATTCTGCTGACCTGCACCAATGGTATCCCTCTAAAACTCAACTCTATTTATCCCTCTGGAGCCAAAAAGTAATATAATTCTCACCCAAAAGGAAACTCTTCAACTGTGACTACCTGAAGAGGCAAGAAAGACAGACAAGCTAGGCTAAGTGCACAATTTATTAAAACACAGAATTTAGGGGCACCTGGGTGGCTCAGTCAGTTAAGCATCTGACTCTTGATCTCACCTCAGGTCTTTATCTCAGGGTTGTGAGTTCAAGCCCTGTACTGGGCTCTATGCTGGGCATGAATTTTACTTAAAAACAACAACAACAACAACAACAAAAAACACACAAAAAAAACTACACCAAAACAAAACACAGAACTTAATTTTTAAACTTTTTTGGAGGATCCCTCCTCCTTCAATGAGAAAACTGTAAAACTCTAATAGTAAAATGGCCTCTTCTCCTTACCTACTACCATAGTAGTTAAACTAAAGAGTACTTAACAGGGACGCATGGTTGGCTCAGTTAGTAGAGTGTGTGACTCTTGATCTCAGGGTCCTGAGTTGGAGCCCCACATTGGGTGTAGAGCTCACTTTAAAAAAAAAAAAAAAAGAAAGAAAGAAAAAAGAAAGAGAAAAGATTACCAAAGAGAATTCCAATTACAGAAAGCATACAAGCAATGGTGTCTCCCCTTAGAAAACTGACGAAGGAAGTAGGCAAGGACTTGTCATTCCCTATTCTGTGTCTCTTTTTCTCTTTTCTGTACCATAGTTTCAACACTGCAACTATTTATATAACCCACTCTGGAGAATGATCATCTTGGAGGGTCGACATTCACCCAGAGTGGCTGTAACAAGTCATTACACTTGTTGTCCTAGCCTTTAGAATGATCAATAATCCCAAATGAAGAGTAATAGTCATTATAAAGCCAAACACAGGTTGGTGATCCTTCCTTACTGATATTAAATTTGCCTACTGCTTCCTGCATATTGGTCTGCCACTACCCTCGTTGCACTCAGCTGACACCCTTTCCTGGAAGGACTCACAAGTCCACCCCTTTCTTTATGTGAGTCTCATACATATCCTCTCCTAAGCACTTCCATGATGATTAGTTGCTTCCACACATATTTAACATATTTTACTGTTGTCTTAAAGATGAAGTGTGCTTGATACTGAGTAAGTTACAGAATACTTTTTTTTTTTAATCACCAAATATACTCAAGGCTCTCTTTTTTCCCTCTACTTCTAAAAGGCTTATAGTATCCCCTAATTATTGCCCCATTGCTCATACTCCTGAGTATAATAGCTCTATTTTAGTCTCACTTCAGTATAAATATGATCCCAAAAGTTATTTTAAATGTTCACACATTCAGCCAATCACTCATGAAATATTTACTGAGGGGGCACCTGGGTGGCTCAGTGGGTTAAACCTCTGCCTTCGGTTCAGGTCATGATCTCAGGGTCCTGGGATCGAGCCCCGCATCGGGCTCTCTGCTCAGCAGGGAGCCTGCTTCCCCCTTTCTCTCTCTGTCTGCCTCTCTGCCTACTTATGATCTCTCTCTGTCAAATAAATAAATAAAATCTTTAAAAAAAAAGAAATATTTACTGAGTATCAAATTGATATGAGCTAATATGGTTTAGAGATAAGTCAAAAACAAGCATATAGGTTTTTAAATTAGAAAGATCTAGACTTAGGTTCTGGCACTGCCATTTTCTTGCCACCTGACAATGAAGAAATTGACTTCTTTGAATCTCAAGTTTCTTGCTTACAATTATATTTACTTGCTCAGAATGTTATATGATATAAAAACGCATGTGCATAAATTACTTAAATACTTTCATAATTTCCTTATACTCCATGAGAGTGTCATTTCTCTTTTCCAAATAACTTCTAAACTTCAATTAGGATTTATAAATATATTTTTATATAATTTGTTTCAAGTCAAATTATCCTGATTTTTGCATATTAATCAAACTGTAATTGACCCTATATACCTATTGTAATTTTGTCTATTTTATAATAGCGACCTGCAACTTAGACATACTTACCTATGTCTCCCATGCATTATGAGTAAAGTCTGAAATTCATAAGAAAATACGTGTACTAAAAAAACCTTTCAGAACTCACATTCCTTGGATTTTTCATTTTTTTTTTCTCAACAATAGAATGAAAAGATCATGAAGTGTACAAAAAATTTCTAAGCTCTACCTCTGAAAAGCTTTGTGATCATGGATGTGGTATTTAAACCTATTGAGCCTCAGTTTCGCATCCTTAAAATGTACCTGATACCTGATTACACTTTGCCACACTACTTCATTTATTTCTTGTAAGATGGGCGTTTATGTACACAGACATGCTTTATAAACATTAAAACTAACCAAAACATCTATCCTTACTTTTTTTGACATTTCTGCTCTCTCTTGATTATTCTTCTCAATTTTAGTAGCAAAGAGATGAACATCTTTCTCCTAAAAATATTTTTGAATAATATTTATGTTTGGAATTGACATGAAAGTCTACTGCCAGTAATAAATTAATTTGAAAAGTTCCAGACATTTTTTGATTCTATAACTTGATGATTCTGACTTGATTGGCTTTTTTTTTTCTTCTTGGTAAGTTAATCACATAATTACAAACTAGTAGATTATTTTATGCAAGAAGATTGTTCCACAAATTAGGTCACTGTCAGTTATCATTATCATTCTTTTCAAAACATATCAAATCTTACGATCTGTTAACACCCGTCTCAGTGTATATCATTTTATTTCCCTCAAATGAACATTATGAATAATTGCAAAGACCTAATCAGGAAAAAAATTAAAAATTCATTGTAAAGTACAACCATGAATATCTGCAATGATCAAGAGTAGTATAACATCAACACAGAAAGAGAATGTTTTTCTAGGTAGAAGGGAACAGGCATATTTGGGATTGCCTTTTTCACAAGCCGGGCCTTCATATAACCTTTTCCTGCCATTGTTTTATATTTGTTGTGATCTTATCTTCATAGTGGGATGAAGAAATAAGTTGTTTGATTAAAGATTATTTCTTATATACTCCATTATGTTCTAATCCCTTTCTCCTTCCAAGTCCATCAAGGGCATAAATAGCCATGACTGCTTCTGAAGTGACAGAAGCCTGACAATCATGAAAGATAAATACCAATTCAGTGAAAAGTATAAGACTAAAAATATAGATGTATTTAAGTTCTAGAAACCTCTGCCCGAGCCTCCCCATCCCCAATGTAACATACTAGGGGAAAAATGAGTAACAAGCTCATACTATAATTATAGATGAGGATCAATTGGTACTTTGTAATTACTAGGTTGCAATCATGCCAGACTGAGTCCCTTCCCAACAGAATCTTTCTCTAAAGCCACCAGAAGGCATATAAGGACAGGACTATTACAGCAGAAGATGGCTGCACAAAGCCTGGGGGAATATGCATGGTGCATACACAAAGGAAGTAACACTTGATGTTTCTACAGTAATTAACTTTGCATAGTGCTAGAGCTCAAAGGGATCCTGGGAACATCCTGCCCAACTACCTCATTTTACAGAGAACTCCACTTGGGCCAGGGCAAGTACTGACTTCCCTGGATCAAATAAATAGCAAGGCCCATATATACATTTCTGATTCCCATTCCCACTTCGTTGGCTCTCTATACAATGCTGCCTCTCTTTATCAATGCTGGATAGATTTTTTATCCCCCCAGTCTTTCGCAGAACTTCACCAAATAATGTACCTTTTTTAGCAGGCAACATAAAATTAGGAATTTGACTGACAATAACTAAGACAACTCTCTGCTAAAACCAACAGTTTCTCTCTCCCTCTATAAGCATATCTTATACAAAATAAGATTTAATTCTTGCCCCAAATTCCTGCATTTTTTTTGTTTTTTTGTTTTTGGGGGCTTCTAAGGGAAGGAGATAGAATGATTTAAAATTTACAAAAGTATCCAGCATATTGCTGTGGTGACTCTAAAAAATGTTGAACAGACTTTTCTATTAATTTAAAGGATTTGCTAGAACTGGGAAGGCATATTACATAAATAATAAGAGTACAGTAAAGGACAAAAATGAAACATTTCATCATGACAAAAAGCTCAGGGAAATACAGACATTAAGGAAAATAAGTTACACCAAAAATAGTTATTTTAAAATCATTGTGAGTATATATATATTTGTATTGTTGCAGTCTAATAATTATGAAAAAACAATATTGAGAGAAGTAAAAAAAGTAATATTAATGTATAGTAATAATACTAGTATGTAACAAATATTTTTAAGATAGACATAGAAATACATATAAATAGCATGTATTTCTTTTATACGGTACAAAAAGAATACTGATTTCAACCTTCTGGGGTTAATTTTAGGTAAAGATCTTAAATTCAAAACTGTTTTACTATGCAAAAACCTCATTCCTGAGTATTTCAAATCATAATGAAAATAAAATGTATGAAGCTTGCTGATGATGCCCCAGATTGTATAATCCTACAAAAGACATTAACAGAAGCTCTAAAAATCTAATTAAATTTTAGAGTGCTAGTAATGTCGCCATAAGGCCCATGTAAGCTATTATCTACATTAATAAAAATTAAATTCAGACTATATCCATATCTGGATAATAATATACCTAGTTTCAAGGTCATTCTTATTTCCTTACTTAAGGATATTTCTTCTCTATTCTCATAAATAAAAAATTGATTAATTCTGAATGGGAAAACCAAACATTCTCTCTTTATCTTACCATTCTTCTTTTAGGCCAAGTAAAAGGGATTAACAGCATTCTCACTTGGGGGAATAGAAGGAACACACTGGTGCCTTTCTACTCTTTATCCCAAAAGAAAGGAAGGTCTCTGTACCATCATACTTTGTTTTACTGTGCTTTGCAGATTTTTCCTTTTTCTCTTTTTTATTTTTACAGATTGAGGGTTTGTGACAACCCTGTATCAAGCAAGCCTATCGGTGCTGTTTTTCTAAAAGTCTTTGCTCACTTCAGGTCTCTGTCACATTTTGGTAACTCTTGTACTACAAATTTTTTTTTACTATTATTATAATTTTTATGGTGATCTGTGATCTTTGATGTTACTATGGTATTGTTATAGGGCACAAGGACCATGCCTACCTAAGAACAGCAAACTTAACTGATATTTTGTGTGTTCTGACTGTTCCATACCAGCCTTGTCCCCTATCTCTCTCTCCCCTCAGGTCTGCCTATTTGAAACACAATAATATTGAAATCAGGCCAATTAATAAAACACTGTAATAGCCTCTAAGTGGTCAACCCAGAGGAAGAGTCACACATGTCTCTCACTTTAAATCAAAAACTAGAAATGACCCAGCTTAATGAAGAAGGCAGGTCAGGAGCCTAGACAGGCTGAAAGCTAGGCCTCTTGTACCAAACAGTTAGCCAAGTTGTGGATGCAAAGAAGAAGTTCTTAAAGGAAATTAAAGGCAGAGGAAAAGTTAAATTTCCTCTGCCTGTGCTCTCTAAATGGAATGACAGAGCCTGAATGACATCACATCTGTTTAAAACGTGGTTTCCTAAGAATTTTAGGCCCACTGTTGAGAACTACTGTTCAGAAACAAAAATTCCTTTTAAAATATTACCAATCATTAACGATGCTGCTGGTCACCCAAGACTTGTGAGGAAGAGGCATAATGAGATCAATGTTGCTTTCATGCCTACTAACAGAACATCTATTCTCCAGCCCATGGATCAATGAATTATCTCAACTTTTAAATATTATCTAAGAAATGCATTTCATAAGGCTATACAACTGCCCGAGACATGGATGGATCTGAGCAAAGTAAATCAAAAACCTTCTGGAAAGGATTCACCATTTCAGATGTCATTAAAAACATGTGTGATTCATGGCAAGAGGTCAAAATATCAACACGAACAGGAGTCTGGAAGAAGCTGATTCCAACCCTCATGGATGACTTTGAGGGTTTCAGACTTCTGTGGAGGAAGGAACTGCAGGTGTGGTGGAAATAGCAAGAGAACTAGAACAGAAGTGGAGCCCAAGATGGGAAGGAATTGCTATAATCTCATGATCAAACTTGAATGGATGAAAAGTTACATTTTATGGATGGACCAAGGAATTGGGTTCATTGTTTTTTAAGATTTATTTTCGAAAGAGAGAACACGAGGAGGGGGAGGGGCAGCAAGCGAGGAAAAGCAGCAGACTCCCCACTGAATGTAAAGCCCTAGACAAAGCTCTATCCCATGACCTGAGTCCAAACTATATAAAATAGATAGATAGATAGATAGATAGAGAGAGAGAGAGAGAGAGAGATAGATAGATAGATAGATATGGGCCAGCTTGGTCTTTTCTCTCTTTGCACCAACATTAATGTCTGCAGCTATTTTAGTTAAGTCAGGCTAGACTCTTCCTGGGACAGGTTATATTTAATTCAAAGTTAAGGGTGCAGGGCTTTGATTCAACCCAAATTCAGTATTTATATTTTATCAGTACTTTCCTCCTGTACTTCAGGAGCTCCTCAGTCTTTATTAATAAAACCTTAAGTGGTATTTGACTGCTTAATTCCCTTTTTAAGTGGTTAAAAAAAAAACTCTGAGAGGAGGCAGGGTGTGACTGACAAGACCTTCATGCCTTCAAAGAATCACACTGCCGAATTATGGTATTAAATCTGTCAGCAAATTACCATTTTAATGTGCAATACCAAGAATTAGCATAGCCCCCCAAACTCTTGAAAAACAGACATTTCCTCTCTCCACCTCTCATACACACACCTGATTGATATCTTGACATATGAAGAAAATATACATTATTCAACATGAATTATAGTAGGAATGTCTGGAAACAAGTCAGTTCTTTTCTAACTCAAACTCTGAAAATTCGGGTATTTTCCTGGTTTTCTATGTTTAACAACATATCATGGTCTTACATTTTTATCATCTATCTTAGATCTTCTTAGCTCCTAGTTTTTCTCCATCCATCTTCTTGGTCTTTGACCTGTTGGTAGGGTCTCTGAACCCATCCCTGCAGGTTCATTCCCTACTAACTATTCTCTATAGAATGATATATCTATTCTCAATCAATGAAACTAACCTAAACACTAATCCTGAAAATGGATTTCTCTATTATTTTTTCCCTCTTTGAAATCTGACATGTCTGAGGGGCACCTGGGTGGCTTAGTCAGTTGAGCATCTGACTCTTGATTTAGGTCAGGTCATGACCTCAGAGTCCTGAGATCAAACCCTGCTCTGGATTCCATGCTGTGCACGGTGCCAACTTAGGATTCTCTCATCCTCTGCCCACCTCTCCTAGTGCACACTCTCTCTTAAGAAAAAGGAAAAAAAAAAGGAAATCTGACATGTCTGAAACATCATCCTGGCATGGGAAAATGTATAAAAGTTCCAGGCTTTCCTTAGCTCCCAGTACCAGAGAGAGTTATATATGTGCTGTCTTAAAACTGTGTTTTTTGTTTGAAAGTGAAAATTGTACTTACAAGTGGCAAAAAAAAAAGTAACAGGAGATAAATTGGAAATTCAAAGTAGAGACATCTGGAGATAGGAAGACAGTCTTGCATAGCTTGATATTGATGATAAAATAGCATCTCATATTTATATGATACTTCATCATTCATATAATGTTCTCATATACATTCACATCTAATCTACATACCAAACACAAATTAGATTTGATCATTCTCAGTTAACAGATGAGGACATCCGGGCTGCTGGACAACCAGAGTGGACTCAGCAGAGGAAGTAATATTTTCTAAATCGTGTCAGAGATTATTTTCAGTAATATTTGTTAGATGGGTAATTGTGATACAGCTGCCACAACTATAGAATCATTAGTGTTGTTTTCCCAATATCCATTCAGAGAACCATTTCTCCCATCTCTATGTGACTCTGAGGTTGTCAAATTAGAAATCCTGATACAGGGGTGCCTGGGTGGCTCAGTTAGTTAAGTATCTAAGTCTTGGTTTCAGTTGAGGTCATGATCTCAGGGTCATGAGACTGGCCCCATGTAGGGCTCCAAGCTCAGCACAGAGTCTACTTGAGAATCTCTCTCACCCTCTACCTTCCTTTGCTTGACTCACTTTTTTCTCTCTCACTCAAAAAATAAATGAATAAAATATTAAAAAAAAAAAAAAAGAAGAAGAAGAAGCCTTGATACATGACCCAGAGTAGTCAGTACCCATGCACTGGTCAAAACTTAGAGATCTTTTTGGTGTTTAATTGACATTCTGGAGAGAGAGAGGGTAATTCCAAAATTTATTTTGAGTCGTCTTTGTTTCTTTTACAACTGAGTAGTCCTATGCTTACATACATCTTCCTATCACTCTAACAGTAGAAAATAGTGTCTGAATGACATGGGTTATTTTCCCATCCACCTATATATTCATTTACTTTCCCCTTCCTGAGAGATAAGTATGTTAGTCCACTTTAACACAATACACTGGTTCATGGTTCTCTGGTTACTCAGATTCTGGTCAATGATACTTCCTGTTGACCACTACATTATCTGCTACATTCTTGGCACTATACCCTTTTACTTATCACTGAGCTTATAACTCACCACTAGGCTTCACTACCTGTGAACTTGCTATGCTTGCTTCATAGTAGGAAACCATCAGGCAACTTGATCTCACTCTGTTAATGCCCATGATCCAATGAGGCATAATTCTTCCTACATTTTCATGCAAAATTTTCTTTCAGGCAATTATTTTAGGGGAAGCATATAATAGTGGTTAAGGGCATTTGCTTCTCTTTCAAACTGGCTTAGATAGAAGTCTTGATACTACCTTCCATGAGCTGAGTATCCTTCAGAAAGTCATTTTAAGCCTACATCTCCTCATTCTTAAAATGTGGAAATAATAGTATCTACTCTTATTTTGGATTTTGAAGATAACTCAGTTGAAATACGTGTGAGAAAACTCAACACATGATAAAGTCTCAGTGAATTCATTCAAATATATTTACTGAGTGTGTGTGTAAATAACCATATATACGATTATCATGTATGTGTGTGTGTGTGTGTGTATCTCATTATGTATGTGTGTGTGTGTGTATACATATATATAATAGTCAAAGTATCCCTCCTATATTCTCCTAGGTCTCAAGATGCACATAAATAAAACAAAATCATAATGTTCTTGTGGGTATTGACTAAAATAGTAGAGACAGGAAATGAGCATATAAAATAATATATACTATAAACATATAAATGTAATATTTTTAAATATGAGAAGTTAATCATAAACACTAGTTTTGGGGGGTATTTGAGGAGTTACTACTTCTGTTACACTGATATGGACCTAATGAATTATAGAAAAATAATTATTATATCTTTATTACCAAACTAACTCTCAAAGAGACTAGATAATTAGAATATGCCAACATTTATGATTGGTGAGCAACATTTCAACCTCCTAGGCATGTACATAGAATCTAGTATTTTCATGCGATCTTACGCTTAAGTTCCTTGAATGGAGAGGTAGCTATATTAAAGCAAGTTACACCTCAGAACAACTGACAATGAAAGTACATGTTAATATGTTGAATGGGGGCTCACGTGGGAGAGGGTAGTAAGATTCATTATCACACCAGTAAAGAGAATAGAATCAAGCATATGAAACCTCAATAATATTTTTTTAAATGGCAAGGTTAAATTATGGTATGTCTTATACTGTTAAGCAAACGGGGAAATTTGTGCTCCATTCTGCACCCATGGGAAATATCATGAACAAAATTCAGCTTGGGGTTATGGAAAAGCCTTGATAAGGAAAATGAACTTCATGAGTGAGAAAATTAAGGGAGAGATGAATTAGGAGGTGATTGCAATAATCCAGGAGATAAATTGTGGGGTCTGAAATTCAGACAGTAGCAGTACTGATACAGAAAAATAAAGCCAAGGGACAGTGTTTTTGCAAATTTTTTCCCTAAAATTTAAAGGATTTTCAAGAGCGCCTGAGTGGCTCAGGCGTTAAGCCTCTGCCTTTGGCTCAGGTCATGATCTCAGGGTCCTGGGATCGAGGCCTGCATTGGGCTCTCTACTCAGTGGGTAGCCTGCTTCCCCCTCTCTCTCTGCGTGCCTCTCTGCCTACTTGTGATCTCTCTGTGTCAAATAAATAAATAAAATCTTCACAAAAATAAAATAAAAGGTTTTCAAGTTGTTGGAAAATAAAAATTTATAAGTACTTCTAAAACTGCTGTAATAATTTCGAAATACCAAAAAGCATGAAACAATTATTTTGAGAGACATAAGTGCATAACGTCCTTCATATATGTACACTTAAGCCTACACAGATAAAAGATATGCACACAACCCACAGATACACACAAATATTCCTACATACTGAACAAATCAACATTATAATCACCACTGCTTTGCAAACATTACTGCCCTGTCATATAACAACATAAAACTTTCCCAGCAATAATCTTCTCATGTTTCCTGATTAACAGACACATAATATAAACACAGAGACAGTAATATTCCTTTAGTGGCCGGACTCTCTATGGAGTGCTAGATTCTCACAAGTATTTTAATAAAGCTGTAATGTGTTCTTTAAGTGTTACTGGTCCCTCCAAGTAAAATATCATTTCTTATATAGTAGAAGGTGGGCAAGATTAACACATGCCATCATTTAATTACATCTGCCATTATTTTTAGTGTTTTATGCATCTCTTTATAAATGAAACACTAGCAGTGACTTGATCACACTATAATTATGTTTAAGTGCCCACGTAGTAAAAAGTACACTAGGTCCTTTTTAGTGGTTAAAGGCAGCCTCTGGAGCCAGACCATCTAATCTTGAATCCTGGTTCCATCTCCTATGGAGTTAAGTAATCTCAGGCAAGTTACTGAAATTCCCTGTCTAAAATCTCTTTTTTTGAAAGGAAATAAATATATACAATATACATATGATAATTTTATCCTATACATAAATAATGTTGTATATATATATATATATACATACAATTTTATTTATATATATATATACACACATAAATATGAACATCCCCCATTACTTTTTAAGCACTACATAATTGCTACTATTTTGTTGTCATTATTATTATTATTATCATTACTGCTACTAGTGTTATTACAGTTTGCTGTGTGATCTTGGGCAAGTCAAAGATAATGTGATAACCAGTCATTTTCCATGAGCAAGAAAAATATCAAGATTCTAGGTTTGGTGTCTCCTTTACTGAGGGTTTTTCTCCACATTATTTAACAAAGGCTTGGGTACATGAAATTCACAATAATTGGGGAAGCAAGAGTTAGAAATACAACCTTCTAGATGACAAAGCCTCTGCCTTAGAAGGGAAAAGACATGAGACAAATGCTCTCATAAAGAATAATATTTAAAAGAAAAAGAAAAGAACAATATTTAATAATCAGTGACATACGATATAGTAAAGGGGGCTTATAAGTACATGTACTCAGTGGTAAGAACAGGTTCAGGAATCATGTGAAAGTGGTCTAAACCTCAAGCCTCTTTCTTGCTAGATATATGGTCTTGGGCTAGCTACTTAACTCACTGGAACCTCAACATTGTGGTAGGATTACACTTCCCAGCAGAGGCCCTGAAGACAGACTGCAGGTGGATCTTTTACCCACTAGCTGTATGACCTTGGACAAGTTCTTTAACCTCTCAATGATTCCTCATTTGTAAAAGGATGCTATTATTGGCCACATGCATTGAGTTGTGATGATGCTTTGAATGAGCTAATATAGATAAAGACAAAGTTGTAATCAGTAAGTAGTAAGCACTCAAACACACGCTAATCATTGATATTGAGATGGGACTCATGATCTACAGTTTTGACAAGCACTCCCAAATTAAATCAAGAGGGAAAAAAAATCCTTAAGGTTCTAAATCTAGGTTCCAGATCTCTCCTGAATGACTCACAAATGGAAAGCACCAAAAAGCTTCTGCTACTATAAACCAAATTGCTAAAATGGATTTTTTGTTTATTTCCTATGAAGAACTATCAATTCACTCTGTATTCACAGTCCTACACACGCCCAAACCCTGGGTAAAGGGGAGCTTACCTTACCTTAGCCAAGTGATAGAAATTCAGAGCCTGAAAGCCTGAATTCAAATCCCTATTCTGTCACTTCTTTGTTTTGTATCAAGTCATTTACTTCTCTGAGGTTTAGGTGTTCATCTATAAAACAGGATGAAACTACTTTGTTGTTAGTATTGTTCTTCCTCACTTAACTACTACACACCAGTTTATTAACCTATGGCACTAAAAAATAAAGGGAATTAGAAGGAAAAAAAAGATTATACTTCTTTCATTAAACCACTAGGCTAGATTAAACTTGGCTCTCTCCAACTGCTGCAGAGAGGAGAATTTCTTGAAACTGCCCTAGCCCCTCAAAACGTATTTAGCACTGTCACTTTCAGGGTAAAAAAAATAAAAATAAAAATTATGAGAGCTCAACCCACAAGATGCTGATAGCATGAAGCAAAACATATGCTGATGTGACTCATCCAGTATCAAACCTAAATGAACTCCATGAGTTTATTTATAGCAGGAGGTGTTTCACACTCAGAGAAACAAGCTCCATATCAAATTCTTAATTCAATTCAAAGAACGAGACTGAAGGTATGAATGAGCTGCAGGATAATGTACTAGAATATGAGAATTTACTGAATTTGAGTGAAAGAAATCAAGAAGAGAATGAGAAAATAATTTGTATGAATAAAATCAGCCTTTTAAGAAAGATGCCAGTTAAATGGGACAGCAGCAAAATTCTCTAAAGCTCTGGAGGCTATGGAAGAGAAAAACAGATTCTACATTCAAATCACATTAACATCACATTTATTTATCTTCCTACCAGAGTGGCCTGGCTCACTGTAACATATACATAGCAAGCGAGTATGGTTCACTAAAAAAACACCAAAAACATAAAGCAAAAAAGCAAACAAAAGCTAGGACTGTGTCACAGCAGGAAAAAAGGGTATATTCTTAAATAAGAAAATGCACAGGTAAAAAGGTCATCTGCAAAACTACTGTCTTCTCCTTCCTGGGTAATCCCCCCCGCCCCCCCATCACAGGAAATTTTGAGATTCAGATCACCAAGCAGAGCTGACAAATCAGGGAATTACAGATTTAAGAACCAACCCAAGATCAAAATAGAAATAAAATTTTCATTATTTATCTATCTATCTGGTCACTGAACAGCTAAGTGTCTCCTACACAGCAAGGTCTCAGCTGGGAGCTCTAAAAGACAGCCAAAAGAGCAGGATAAACTCTCTGCCCTTAAGGATCACACAAGCCCATGAGGAAGAGACATGAAAACAATGCAGGTTACCTCAATTTCTGTGCAAAGCTTTAAACTGATGTTTGGATCATTCCTGATTATGAACAGAGGAGGAAGTGGTGGAGAGGGGTATATTCTGGAAATTCCACCTAAATATCAGCTTCGAAAATATGTAACAAGAAAAAGCTGCTAATTTTAGAATGAACATGATCAAGGAACAGAGGTTCAATGTCATTAAAGAAAAAAAAAGGGGGGGGAAACAAGAATTAGGCAATTATTTTAACCCTTGCAGAATCTAATAAGAACCTCCCAGTCTTTCTCTGAGTTTGCATCTGAAATCCTATGATTACGTTTCAGAGTTAATTCAAGTAAAGGAGAATTATAAGATCCTAAGAAAATGCTTTCTACTTCATCATTTATAAAGAATTCTAGGCATTAAAACATTGGTTTCATCTGACAAAATTAATCTATAGATTTAAAAATTATTTTTTAATGATTTTTATTTATTTATTTGTCAGAGAGAGAGAGAAACTGAGAGTAGGGGCAAGGGAAGAGGCAGGGAAAGGGAGAAGAAGACTCCCCTCTGAGCAAGAAGCCTGATGCGGGACTTGATCCCAGGACCCTGAGATCTTGACCTGAGCCATAGGCAGACGCTTAACTGACTGAGCCAGGTGTCCCTTAAATATTATTTTTAAAAAGAGAGTTATTCAGATAACATGTGTGTTGTTCCACAATCATATTATTTTATGTTTGAGCATATTCTATGGACCTGTCATAGAAAGTGGCTGCAATTGTATTATTTTTCAAATCTAAATTTAGTCTCTTTAAATAACATGAATTTTAACCAAACTTCAAAGGTACCAGTTAAACATTTCTTAGATATGAGAAGTTCCACTTTTCACCTTTTTTAAAGGTGAAATAGACAACAATGACAAAGATTTTTTTAAATGTTACTCTCGTAATGTCCTTGATTTCACATTTATTCTCCAGATCAAGAACTGCAAATGGCTGTCATTTTTAAACTTTCAGGTAGTAGCACCTGGATCTGATGTAACCCCTTGTTAGAGAGAGATGCCAAAGATGCTTAGGTCACCGCTGCCCAGTAAGGAGGCTGTCACCAAGCCCATAAACACATATATTGGTTCCACAGGCTCCCTGAAGGGGGATAACTAGGTTTTGATCATTCTGTCTATCCCATCTCATTGTTTTAGAGAGCTAATGTCTGATCCTCTGATCTCTGAGCTGGGAAATCTGGTTTAGCATTATCCTTTAGGATTAGTTATCACATGTTAATACGAGTCAGCTTAAGTGGACAGTCAGTCATGTTCAAGCTGTCAAGCCAATCAGATTTTTTTTTTTAAACCTAGAACAAGGAGGAAAAAGGACATAGCATTCAAGGTGTGGGACTTCAGAAATTCTGATTATCTAGATGTAAATGTTAAACTTATATTTGTTAGGGGATATAAATGAAACACCAAATAGTTACATCTGTAACTCTGATACTAAAAAAGTAAAGCAAAACAAAACAAACAAAAAGCTTTGCTTTCCTGAATCACTTAATGTAAAAGCAGTGGGTTGAGCCGCTGCCTTCGGCTCGGGTCGTGATCTCAGGGTCCTGGGATCGAGTCCCGCATCGGACTCTCTGCTCGGCAGGGAGCCTGCTTCCCCCACCTCTCTGCCTGCCTCTCTGCCTACTTGTGATCTCGCTCTCTCTGTCAAAAAATAAATAAATAAAAATCTTAAAAAAAAAAAAATAGGGTTGGAAGGCCATTAATTCATTTTTCTGACATCCACTCATTCATTCAATATTTATTAAGTGTTAGCTCTGGGGCTACAATGGGTAATGTAGACCCTATCTGCATATGCCAGGGATGATCTAACAGATGAAATATCAGTTAAAATCCTACCATGACTTTCCACTAAAGCTTAAAAAAGACAAGAACTTGCATCAGCCAGCAAGGCCTTGTGTGATCTGCTCCCTGTCAGCCTCTATAATGCCAACTTCTACCACTTTCTCCATTCAGCACACCCAGCACCACTGGTCTTACTCTATAACTGGGTCCCCCTCCCAGGGTTTCCCCCTCTGCCTAAAGAGCTATTTCCTCTGACTGTCACAGGATGGGCAATTGTTGCCATTCAGTTCTTGATTCTAATCACCTCCTCAGAGAGGTCTTTCCTCACTAGTATATTGAATCTTCTATGGCACCCTCTCCCTAGTCATTCTCCATTTGTATCCTGCTTAATTGAATCTGCAAAGCACTTCTTACCACCTAACGTTATAAATGCACATTGCCTGCTCTTTGCCTTGATTCCGTGGATATAAGCTTCACAAAGCAGTGGTTTTTAATCCACTTTATTCAGAGTATATTCACTGTGGTAAAAGTAACTGGTATAAAGTAGTTGTCTGAAAAATATTCCATTAACCAACAACAAAAAAGAAAGCACACAGGTATATATAAAATTACACTGCCCATGAAGGAAAGATAAATGTTTCTATAGGAGTATAAAATAAGGTGATTGGAGCTATCCTGGAGGAGGCTAGCAATTCCTAAGGAGCTAATATTCAAACTGAATCACACATTTGTTTATCACATAAACTATGTAAACCAATTTGGTCCTTCATTACTTAAAACCTAAAAAACAAACAAGCAAACAAAAAAAACCCAACAATATAAACTACAAATGAATCAACTTATACATAAATTAAACTGGTTGGTGAAATTAAAATGGAATGCTTATCTAAATGAAGAAAAAAGCAATCAAGCAGAACCATTCCCCTCTTTGAGTCATTAGCACCATAGAAAAACTGGTCTAGGATACTGGTCCTCCAGTAGATCAGAGACCCAGACTAAGTGAAATGATTAGGTAAACACTTAAATACATATTTAAAATTGAGCTAAATGATACATGTCTGAAAATAATTGGAATGGTATCAAAATGGCAGACATATTTTTTCTTACTGAACTCTTGTGATTCTTAAGAATTTGTCTTCTTTGGGGTGCCTGGGTGGTTCAGTGGGTTAAAGCCTCTGCCTTCGGCTCAGGTCATGATCTTAGGGTCCTGGGATCGAGCCCCGCATCGCATCGGGCTCTCTGCTCCGCAGGGAGTCTGCTTCCTCCTCTCTCTCTGCCTGCCTCTCTGCCTAGTTGTGATTTCTCTCTGTCAAATAAATAAAATATTTAAAAAAAAAGAATTTGTCTTCTTTGTAATACAAATGCAGATCCTTAAGAACTAATGCTAAGATGCTATCAAAAGGGCAGTCACTCTAGTGGTTTAATGGGAGAGAAAAGCACAGAAAGAGAAAAGGATGGATGGGTAAGCATGAGAAGAGATGGGAAGGAAAGTCCGTTGTCCTACAAGAAACTGGTGGCCCCACCTGACAAATGAGACCACAATATTCATTTCCTGCATCATTTCCTTCTCAGCGCTGGATGGGTCACCAGGAACTAGAATGGAACCAACTCATCAATTATACTGAAGACAGAGTTTTGTCAGGAAAAAACTCTTTCCTGAAATGCTGTCCTTTAAAATTATCCCTCTATGACAGAATTCTAAGTAAATAACTTTTCAAAAGTAAGCTCCTACTATTACATAAACTATTTACTAAGTAAAATATTAAAGAGTTAAAAATATTTTGTCCTCTCTAGGATATATTTTTTTAAAGTTGCAGATACTCGTTTGGGAATATGACTTGGAAAAAAGAAACAGGTGCACTCTCTTTAGCAATTTCAAAATGTTTTATAATTCAGGATTCACGTCCAGTCACACAGTGTGGGTTAATTTTATGCACCAGTTTGATTTGTATAAGGCCTGCCGCAATAGCTGGTAAAGTATTATTTCTGGGTGTGTCTGAAGGATGTTTCTGGAAGAGATGAACATATGAATCAGTAGACTGAGTAAAGGAGATGACCCTCACCAATGTAGGTGGACCTCATCCAATACATTGAGGACCCAAATAGAACAAAAAGATGGAGGAAGAGTAATTTAGTCCTCTTGGTTCCTCCCTGGTAGCTTGAGTGGGGACATTTCATTTCATATCATCTTTTTCAGCCCTGGGACTGTGATTTACACCCCTGACCCCACTTATCCTCAGGCTTTCAGGCTTGACCTGAATTAAACCACTGGTTTCCTTGGGTCGACAGTTTGCACATGACAGATAATGGAACTTCTCAGCCTTCGTAATCATGTATGTCAATTCCTCACAATAAATTCCTCTCTCCTTTCTCTCTCTTTCTCCCCTCCTGCTCCCCTTTAATACACAAACATAGAAGTAAGGTTTTGAATATTATATATCACACAGAGAGTAGTAATGGATATATCACTATCTAGATGACACTATTTAAACTACCCAAGTAGTTTAAAGTCAATGTAATAGAAAAAAACTAACCAAGCCGAATATTACCAAGGCCCTAAATTATAGTGCATTCCCTTTTTGGACTAAAAAAGCTCCTGAGAAAAGCTTTACATGTGTATGGGGTGGGGGGTTGGGGTGGGACACACAGGGGGAAGATAACTGGCAAGTTTATAGTCATTCAATATTTAAGAAATGTGACATAAAAGAATTAGGGGAAACAGGAGCACCTAGGTGGCTCAGTGGTTGAATGTCAGACTCCTGGTTTCCACTGGGTTCATGATCTCAGGGTCATAAAATTGAGCCCAGAATCTGGCTCCATGTTCAGCTGGGAATATGCTTGAGATTCCCTCTCTCCCTCTCCCTCTTGTGCTCTCTCTCTGAATAAGTCTTTAAAAAAACAAACAAACAAACAAAAACAACGAAATAATTTGGGTGCCTGGGTGGCTCAGTGGGTTAAGCATCTGCTCTCAGCTCAGGTCATGATTATGGGGTCCTGGGACCCAGTCCCACTCCTAGCTCCCTACTCAGCCAGGAGCCTGCTTCTCTCTCTCCTTCTGCCTCTACCTGTCACTCCCTCTGCTTGAGTGTTCTCTGTCAAATAAATAAAAATCTTAAAAAAAAAAAAAAGAAATAGAGAAAATAAATAAAAATGTTTTACAATTCTGTTTCCATTCAAAAAGTGTCCTGAAACTCAGTAGATAACAAAATAATTCTCGATATTAGTGAAGACCTGGATTTTCTTCATCTCATGCTTAGGAACAATCCACCTGATCTTAGGTTGTATCTGCTTAAATTGTTATGGTCCATAAACTATGTATTTTGTTGTTGTTAGGGTTTTTCAGTTCCAGACAATCATAAAAATGTTACTACTTGATAAATTCCCAGATCTTGAGTTATGTTTACAAAACATTATAATAGAGACAAGAGGCAAAAATGAAAATCATAATCATAAATGACACCGGAAGTGCATCCTTTCACCAGGTTGCAAAGATCTGACTTAAAGATATTGTTATAAAGAATAACAATATTCTAAAGAACTTGCTTCAATATGTATTTTCATTATAAATATATTATTTTTATAATCAGTAAATTCCCCCGTATTTTTTTTTAAATGGCATACTGAATACTAGTTTATAGAACTAGTTTATTGGAAAGAGGAAGAAAGCAAGAAATGAGATGGGAAATTACCATATTGGTTAGAGCCAATTATAAATGGAAGTTAAATCAGATATGAAAATAAAGCATTATTTAAACAATAAATAATAAAGCAATAAATAAATAAATAAATAAAAAATAAAGCAAATTTAAACAAGCATGTTTTCCAAGAGTTTCCTATTTATGTAAAAATTCACTTCACATAAGCCTGTTCTTTGAACTGAGATCCACCTGTTCTGTAATATTGCATACTTGCTAATGATTTCTCAATGGCTACACGGTTTCTAGCTGCCATTCCATGTTGCTAAGGACCCTGCACAAAACATGATGGAGAGTGTCTGGAGACAGGCCTTCCCAACCCCCTTCCTATAGGCAATTACTAGCAATTAGTCACACTGGAAGCCTAAATAACTCTCTCTGCACCTGCAAAAACTATGTTTGAATGCCACAGCTGAATCCACTGTAAGAATCAAAATTAAATTTGAACTGAAAATCTAGCCTAATACCTTATTTATTACCTGTTACTCTGCAGAATAAAATATGTGGAAGAAGAGGCCCCTAGAGGTTATACTTTATCTTCAGTTTGTTAGACTATTTCCTCATGAAGATGAGGCTCTTTTGGGGACAGATAATATTGGGAAATATATTTCCCTTGGACCCTATTGTAAGCAATGCCAATTCAATCGCCTCACATAGGCTTGGGAGGCTTAAATAAAACACCATTCCTGCCTTGAAAACATGACTTTTTGAATCATATGCATAAACAAGTTTATTAATTCAAATAATATTCCACTTATCTTAATAATGGGCTTCTTTCGGGGCTGCCTTTAATTTATCCCAATGTTTCACTGGTTTATTTAGTAATCACCAAATGTAAAAATACAGTAACTCATTTCAACTTCAATAGTAATATTTTATAAATGAAGATTATACAAGTGAACACCTCGCCTGTAATACATAGTAGGTACACTGTATCGTCAAGCACCAGTTGCAATCCTGAATCCACTCCTAATCAAGCAAAGGGCCTTGAACTAGTCACTCAACCTCCTTATTTACCTGCTGAATAGATGAACGAATAATAATAGAAAAAAGGGTTTCAGGACGTTTCCTTCGTAATGCAAAGACATCCAAATACTAAATGAGGAACAAACACACTGTTCTCAAACACACTCATATACGTGCATCATTTGGTTCCTTTCACATGACTTGCTCTCACTTACTTGGAGATATTAAAAGTGGACTGAGGAACTGCAGCTCCTGAGTGTTACAGGTAATTCACAATTTACCTTTTCACAGTATGTACTGAAGTTGTATCTAATTGAACAAGGACACCCAATGGCACAACATTTCATACTTTGTGATTTAAAGATCTGTATGAGTGATTTTCGAGCACCATCAGCTAACCCATCTGAGGACGAGGTGATTTAATTCTTCTGCGAGCACCTTTGCCGATAGACAAGTAAAAAATGAGCTGGAGAATAGACAAATATGACTGAATAGCAATTATATCTCTGCAAATATAATATTTACGGAGAGAAAAGAAAAGTGCTTTTCAGGTTTGTAAAACTTCTGTGGATTTCTCTTAGCTTTGGTTTGTTAATCTCACTTACTTATTTCCAGAAGCTTTTCTGGCACTAGTTTTGGCACTACTAAATGCTAAAACTAAACAATTTACTTCCGAAGATTTTTTTCAAAAGGAAAACTGCTTTTAAAATAGTCAGGCTGTTGTACGAAAGGGCAGGTGAACTTGGGGGTCTCTGTGCGCACCTCAGTGTTGAGTGCCTCAGGCACTGGAAATGGAGAATCATGATCAAGCCCTCTGAGAGAATAACTATGTCAGTGTTTGTCCCTGTTTCATTGTCTTTTCTCCACAACCCCAACCATTCCTTTTCATTAGTGATCCAATTCACACTGTTCATCTTCCTCCACTTGAGTATATCTCTCTCTCATATACACACATTCTCTCTCTCTCCAAAACTTATTATAAAGAAGAAAAGTAAGATGACTACAATCCAAGTTAAGCAAGACATTCATAACTATCTCCTCTATAGTTCTTTCAACAATGCCTATCATTGATATGAGGGAAGGTAAGTGGGAGGAGCACCTGGATTTTTTTTTTTTAAATTACATCATTATAATACTAAGTAATGAAAACAGTAAATCAGAAAGGTAATGGTTTGCTAGATTCAATAAGAGCAGTGTTTCTCACATTTCAGGGTGCATCAGAATTATCTGAAGAATCTATTAAAATAGACTGCCTAGTCCCATCTCCAGTTTCCTATTCAGTAGGTCCTGGGAGGGGTCTAGGAAGTTGCACTTCAAACAAGTTATCAGATGATGAGAATGTTGCTGGTCTCTGGTACAGGCTTGAAGAATCACTGCTCTGAGGTTCTAATGCTTTAATAAGCAGTAATTATCTTTCCTTTGTTTAAACTTCCCAGGAACAGTATATGCTGGAGATACCCACCCTATTCCCAGAAATGTTTAAGTAAGTCTTAAGGCTGTGGAACTTTAACAAACATCTCATGTAATTTTACGGACGGTGGTTTAGGAATAGACCACTGCCACAGTCTACCCTGAACTATCCTGGTTTGCACTTGCTGTCTCAGTGTCCACCTAGTTACTTTCTAAAAAACTGGAACTGAAGATTCACTATAAGCTAATCCCATCTGTGAACCATATCTTAAGAAACAATGATGCAGAGACACTTCAAATCAGTAAATTGCCAATGTCTTCAGACCCTCTTAAAATGCTTCATTCACCCAAAGGGAACCAGAACTACAGAGCCATTAGCCTTAGCCGGCCATTACTGCATTTTCTATTGCTATATTCATTAGCCTGCTGTCATCTGCCATTACTGGAAAAAAAAAAAAAATGTTCAGCCAGACAGTGGCCTACTACCATATTCTGAACTAAGCATCTTTGGAAATATACAGTATTAGTGCACTGACACTTTCCTTTTTGCCTTTTATTTCTTATTTTGGGAAACACTTTCAAATAAAAGTGTGAATAAGAGACATAGTTTGGACTTGCCACAAAATATAAATAAAATTTAAAAACTAGAAGATTAAGAACATCTTGAAAATTTTATAGCTCTGGACATCTTTAAAGAACTGGTGAAAGAAGTATAGGATGAAGGTAAGCAAGCAGTTAAGAAAAAGGTGAAAAAGTTTTTGAGCTAGTGAAAGTCAATAAAGAGATAACTGCAGAAGAGAATCAAAGGGAATGTAAGACATGCAAAACAAACCATGGCTGGAGGCATATCACCATCTCACAGACTTTAAATATAACCCAAAACCAGTTTTGATGTTGGGAGCGCATCTATTAATACTTACAGACCAAAAACTATAAAGATCCCATTGAATGCTGATTTGTTTCCAAAGTGCATGTCCCCCCTAGTAAATTAAGCAAGTCATTACCTCCAGACATTTACACTAACTCCACCCTAATTCCCTCTCCTTCTCCATTGCCAATACGAATTTCATGAATCTTCAAAGATACAGGTGATTAAGCTCCATGCTTCAAAGTTTCTCAAAGTGTGTCCTAGAAGCCACCTGCATCATAATCATTTAGGATTCCCATTTCAGAAAATGTTTCAGACCCTACAGCAGGATTCCACAATCAGAATGATAGAGTCTGGATATGTACATTTTAATCAATATAGAGGTGATAGTTATGCATGAATTTTAAAAATAAAATTTTCAGGTCTTAGGCTTTGTTTTTCTTTCTTTCTTTCTTCTTTATTCTATTGCTTTTAAGTAGGTGGCCCTCCAGAACAAAATATATAGACTCGGAAATTTTAGGTTTGATTTTTAGCAATAGTATCTTTTAAATTTCACAATAGAAAGGACTCTACATAAAATGCACATTTATGGTAGTTAAAAACTGTCATTCGTTATAATGTGAAAAAAAGAATTCAAATAATTGGGTCTTTTAAAAGACATTTTATTTTACAGTGTTTTATTTTAAGGAGCATTAATGGAACAAGTTTCTTAATGGAAATTTTTCTTCTAAAATGTATAGCAGTTACTTATTTATATCTAGTTTTTCTTATGCTAAAGCGATTTCCAAGGGGTTTGTGAATACCATGAATTCGTGAACTGAACAGATTTAATTATCAGAGCTTCCCTATTCCTCACTAGAATTAAGACTAAGGAATGCACAATTATTAATGTCTCTGAGCACTTTGGTAATTAACAAGTTCCATTTGTATGAAAAAAGGTAGAAAGTAAAGGTTAAAGATGAAGAATTATTTAACATAAGATCTACAAATGAAGTAAACACTTCTGTGTTTACTAACTCAATCTTGAAGGTTCATCCTCTAAGGTTTAAAGTAAGCAAAAATTAATCTTACCAACACTTTGTTCTACTACATGCTAAAAGTGGAATTTAACATCGGAACCTGTTAACTCCAAGTACACCATTTTGTATTTAAAAAAAAAAATCTTAAAAATTCTTTAACCAATTCCAAAGGGAAAGAAACTCTTAGTTTAATATATATGTTTTATTTACAAACTGTGAAATTATGGGCATATCTATTTACACAATTGGGAAAATACATGAGGCTGCCTAAAACAAAATTTGTATGAGACATTAAACTACAGATAATGAACACACACAGAGATTATACATACATATATATATGGATATATATATATACGTATGTATGTTTGTATGTGTGCGTGTATAATCTGCTACAACAGTTAAAGGCACTATATTTTGCAGTTAGCATCTTCACCAAGCTCTGAGGTCAGGAAGAATGCCTTTTCAATACTCTATGTCCAATTCACAATGCCAGAGACCAAGAGAAAATGAATCTAGAAAAATTCAAAGAGATAATGAAAAGCTCAGAAAACACTTCAGAGTAAACACTAAAATGACCTCTTGCAGGATAAATAGAACCGCTATTCACTGCCTCATCTGATTACCAAGGTCATACCTAAGTAATTTAATCCAGTGTCCCCTCCTCCAGGATTCTATCCTCCCACCCCACCCACCACCTTTCCCAACTTATTTACTGATCCCTGTGGGAACTCCCTGGAGCTCTCTACTCATACAACTACTGGCACTTTGCACATTATCTTCCTCTGTACACTGTGAGCAATTATAAATGAAGGTCTGTGTTTATTTAAACTATGAATCCACAGCCCTGAACTGAGTTTCTGTCCGGCTATTAATAGATATGCATTTGGGGCGCCTGGGTGGTTCAGTGGGTTAAAGCCTCTGCCTTCAGCTCAGGTCATGATCCCAGGGTCCAGGGATTGAGCCCCCACATCGGGCTCTCTGCTCAGCTGGAGCCTGCTTCCCCCTCTCTCTCTGCCTGCTGCTCTGCCTACTTGTGATCTCTCTGTCAAATAAATAAATAAAATCTTTATTAAAAAAATAGATACACATTCAATAAAATGTTGGTTGAATGAATAATTGTTGAAAAATTTAGCCGAAATCACTGAGCAAATGATGAATAATTGGTTCCAGCTACAGCTACCTCAAAGCAATTCAATTCAAACTAATTCAATTCAACCTCATTCAACAGACGTTTACTAAGGGTTTAGTCTTTGTGTATAATAGAGATAAAAGGGCTTTTTAAAAACTGCATTAGTTCTTCAATTGCCTTTACACTTTTAACTTTGCCAGTAAAGTCTCGGATTAGGTCAACGACCAGAAATTAATTACAAGGGGGTTGAAATCACAGTAGTGCTCAAGTTTTGTGGGAAGAAAAGAAGAGTTAACACATATAAAATGTTTTGCCTAAAAGTTTAGAGATTATACATAGGCAGATACTTATGTATAGATCTTTTTGAATAAACTACTAGGCTTTCTTAAGAGTGGGCTTTCTTGAAAGAGAACACCTATTATATGTAATCAATTATCTTTTCCCCTATGTGTCTAGAATAACACTAGAATAGCACTAGTACCCAAAAGGAAAACTGAAAAAACAGTCATCAAAATCATTTCCTACGATTCTTGGATCAGGTGAGGAAGCCCGGTTAAGACAGACTTCCAGTGTCTCCATTTCAGATATAAGTAGCTATATATTTATGTATAGGTTTTTCATAAGTGACCTCACTGAATATGTAATTACTTAATGAAATAAAGTATAGTTAGCAGTATATACATCCATGAGGATTATTTAGGAGTTTTACTTCACTATTAAGCTCTTTGATTTTGAGAGATAATTGGCTTAACTCTCCATACCACACATCTCAGACAATCACTATTAAAGATTTCAGAAGAAACTAACTGATGGAAAAGCCCCTTCCTTGAGATGGTTTAAGACGGGGTTACTCTCCTTTGTCTCAGGGCTTAAGAGGGCCACATAAAATAACAACTGCTGTAAATGTTTTCAACTATTAAAATACTCTGAGTGTAAAGAGGGCTTTCTATTAGTGCACTGTAGGCATAATCTAAAAGCACATAGGGGTTAACATGAATGGTGTTATAAATGTATTCAGGGCCACCTTTGTGAAGAGGAAAGAATATTAGGTCTTTGAGTTAATCAGAAAATTGGTTCCAAGGGAAAGAAAAAAAAACAAAACAAAACAAAACCTGAATGGTGATGGAGAACATCACCCTGAGTGCTCAGACCTCACCATAAAGTGTATTCAACAAGGAAATTATTTGATTAGATCACCTTTGGGTTTGTTCTACACTGAAGATTCAATGATTCCAAGATAAAGCGTGTGGTCTTTTCTTTACAGAAAAACAGATCATTCATGATTTCCATAAGGGCTGTGCTTTCAGAATGCCTAAGTAGTATTCTCCCCCAAGGTACTATGCCCCTCTGGGGCTGGGATCCTTCTTTAACTGAAACTGTGTTCCTCCATTCACTTCCACCTTGTTTCATTGCTCCTATACTCCCAAGTTCTTCCCTAGCTCCTGAGTTTGTTTTTCGTTATTGTTTAGACTGATTGATTGACTGATTGACTGATTTTCAGAGAGAGCATGAGTAGGGGGGGAGGAGACCAGTGGGAGTGGGGCAAGCAGATTCCACGCTAAGTGTGGAACCTAACACGGGACTCTCTCTCATGACCTTGAGATCATGTCCCAAACCAAAATCAAGAGTGGGATGCTTACCCCAGGCATCGTGCTAGCTTGTGAGTTTTACACATGGCTTCTCCTTTCCTCTATCCATACCTGGCTCTTTTAATGCAAGTCTCAGCTTAGTGCCATCTCCTCAGAAAGACCTTCCTTGACTATAACAATTGAAGTAGGCTTCTCTTCCCCAAGAACTTTATTAATAAAAATTAATCTCTGTGTATGACTTACTATTAATTCTTTGTTTTTTTCTTACAATATGAATGTATAGTGTAAGGACCATGTTTGCATTCTTAGTATCTGGCATATACAAGGTGTTCCATAAATACATTTTACTGGATGCAACAATGCAGGAACACATGGCTGGAAAAAGGGAATGAAAGGGAGAAAGATAGGAGAGTTAGTTTAGGTGATATTTTGGTATGTCTTGGCCAATGAGAGAGGTTCACTTATCCAAATAAGGCCAGTAACAGTAATTTGATGCTAAAATAGGCTAGATCTCATAGTGCATCAAAAATGAACAAATGAACATATACTAACTTCAATAATATTTGGGTCATTGCTAGTGCAGTGAGAGTTACACTGACTTTTCTGGATGGTTTGCTACTGGCAAGCATTACAGATTAACTGTGGTCAATTGGATACAGTGGATAATCTGGCCTATTTCTTAAGAAATACTCTATACTTGTCATTTTTTCTTACCTCTTTCTTTAGTGTTTCCATTATTTTAACTTCACAAACAGCCTTCTTGCTTAGTTAGGCCTGATTCAGTTTTCAGATATTCGTGCGAGAATTCCTTCCCCAGAAAAACTTCAGTGACCCGTGAAGTTTTTTCCTACATAACAACATATATGTTTATAACATTTTTATCTATATATCTTTGGGCTCAGAACCAGTATGTCCCTTTGCTCTCCACTGCATCACCAATAGCAACTATAGAGACTGACATACAGAATATGCACCATAAATATTTGTGGACCAGATTAATTATGACTCCTTACCTGTTTCACAAAATTTACTCTTTAAAAAAAAATCAATTATTATCAATTACACAAAATTCAGGTTCATGCATTATTTTGGTAGAGATATATAGACCAAAATCCTCATTTCACTGCTCTATATCCCATTCTCCTTCACAGAGGAAGAGAATTCTCTTTCAAAACTTATTTTGTGCATCTACATACATATATAGAGATATGTATATATTTCTTATTTTTACTTACTACATAAAATGCATCATAATATGCATAGTATTGTACATGTTGCTTTTCTCGTGGACATGCATATCTCTTCCTATCAGAACATATTGATCTGCCTTATAATTTTAATGGATTTATAATAATCCACTGCTGCTAAGGACCAGAACTGTTCCTCCATTTATACTTATTTACAATTTTCCTGCAGGATAAAGAAAGCTATAATGAATAATTCTTAATATATGTCATTATGCACATGTTTAATATTTTTAAATAGTTTTAGAGAAACAAAAAGAAATGCTAGATTTTTTTCCTTCTAAAGATGTACAACATTATAAATGGAATGCTCAATTTATTTCACAAGATTATCAACTTCGAAAAGTTGGATGTTCGGGTGCTTGGATGGCTCAGTGGGTTAAAGCCTCTGCCTTCAGCTCAGGTCATGATCCCAGGGTACTGGGATCCAGCCTCTCATCAGGCTCTCTACTCGCAGGGAGCCTGCTTCCCCCCTTCCCCCCTGCCTGCCTCTCTGCCTACTTGCGATCTCTGCCTGCCAAATAAATAAATAAAATCTTAAAAAAAAAAAAGTTGGATGTCTGTGACTCTTTGCATCACAATTTAGTTCTAATTTTCAACAGCAACATGGAAAATCACAAGTTGTTTAGATAAGTCTAGAGTATACTTTGAGCATATCTGTCTTCTTCAGCTGTACTGTCTTCTGGGGTAATGGAAAAAAAAACTTCAAACAAAGAAATACAAACACTGAAATAAAAACACAGGTAGAATAATGTAAGTGTACTTAGTCCTTTCCAAAACTGATTAGACTATTCTCCCAACATAACAGTTACGAGCAAATCATTTCTAAGTATAATGTATCTCTAAAGGGGGTACACTAATTGAACATGTTTTTTTTTTTAATTTTTTCCCAATAATAACTGAAAAGCAAACAAAAATATCATTCATAAAAAATGGTGTTTTCCAATTAAAAGATCCTGCATTATTCCTTTTATGAGATTTGTGACAGGATGCAAAAATCAAATGGTAAGAAAATAAAAAGTATTTTTCTCACTATAAAGTGGGGTAATAAATTTGGCACCAATTGATCAGTGTATTCAACACAATATATAACTGGTAAAATGAACCAGTAGGAAGTTTTATAATTGAAAGAATATTTTTAAAAAGAACAAAAAATGACTTTCAGAACAAAGCTGTAAAATGTGAAATATCCATATAGCCATCTAATGACTTCCAAAGTCATTCAAACTTTAAGTAGACAAAAAAAAAAGGTTCTATATTAGCAAAACCAGAATAAATTTTAAATTAACACTTTTTTTGTAGTGAAATTAAAGGTACATTTTAGTCATGTTTATTTTTTATTTATTTTCAGTAAAAAGTACTTCACAGAGGCAGTATGCAGAAAAGGAAAGTTTCTTCCACATCTTTCAGAAATGACTGACTTCTTGTTTGCAGCATGAAGAAATGTGTCTGAATGAGCATGATCAATGTTCATTAAATGCACTAAACTGACAGGTACACAAAATGGCACCACATGTTTGTGCATCTGAGCTTTCCATAATGAATAAATGGAGCATGTGATCCCAAAGGCAGCTACACCAGCCATAACTTTGTGTTTGACACTTGACTGCCCTTAGGAGTCTGTTTGTCAAAAATCATCCATTTGGAAAAAAAAAAAAAAAGAAAGAAAGGCAAAAATTTGAGAAGCTTTCTAGAGGGCAGTTAAACAGAAGCTTCTCGGGCATGCCACTTCTAGCAGTTAAATTGTTTTGAGATGAATCAATTATTTATTTTATTGGTTACCAGTTCATTACTGTTGGAGTTCATTCAAAGTTCATTTCACTATGAACAAGGGCATCACCTTACATGCTAAAATCCAAAGTCAAAGTGAAAAAGAGGGCAATGCTGCTTTTCCAGTTTGGCATGCAAATTCAGATTCGGCACTAGAAATCTAGGACAGGTGGCAAATAAGGATAAAAGAAATTTTGTTCCTGGACAACACAGCACTCACTAATTTTCAGGAACCTAGCTCATGACCTGATCATTCATCACTTCACCTGATAAAGCAACCCTTTGAAACCATGTCACTCACAGACAACAGGAACGACAGGATGTTAATGGCTCTTCCTTGATGTCAAAAAATCTCTACACTTTGTGACGATGAGCCAAAGTAAAATTCTTAATTATTTTAAGTATCTACAGAGGTTCGTGAAATGCTAAAATAAATTCCTGCATCCCATTTCAGACCAGAAATACCAACAAGCCACAGGGAAGGTGGGACTGGCAGTGGAAACCAGTTGGCTGAACAATGCCTTTAGATTATAAGAACTTGATCCAAATCTTTGTTTTCCTGATACAGGTTGGTAGGAATCCAAATACAGTTCATTCTTACAATGCATTTGGAATTTATAATTGAAAAGATGTCATTGTTTTCTAGGAACAGTAAAGAAGACAAGATCTTTTCTGGACTGGAAGGAAGGAACCTTCAACACCATCAAATTCCGACTTCCCCATTTAATGAAAACACACAACGTTAACAGAACTGAAACCAAAGGCCCTAGATTATGATTGAGCTACAATGGAGAAATTTTGAAAAAGGATGTGAATGAATGGAAATGGGGTTGGCACTCAGAGCAAAGGACAGAGGGGATTCATTAGGCAATACAAATTGATCTAAAAATTTCAGCACTGCTCTCCCTCTGGTTCCCAGGACTATGATCTTCGAGTACAATACCACAGTACCACTCCCCAAGTCTGTTTAACTTTATCTCTGGTGAGAACCACCTAGTGATGATTTTCTTCTTCCTTTCTTTTTTTTCTCCCTCCATTTTCAGAATACAGATAAAAAATGTTGTCCATATACATTAGCTGCATAAGCCTACAGAGGCAGGGTTAGTTAGTGGCTGGGATTCGATCAAGTATGGTTTTGTTGTTGTTGTTGTTTAAAGATTTATTTATTTATTTATTTGACAGGCAGAGATCAGAAGTAGGCAGAGAGGCAGGAGCGGGGGTGTTGGCGGGGAGCAGGCACCCCGCTGAGCAGAGAGCCCGATGCGGGGCTCTATCCATGACCTGAGCCGAAGGCAGAGACTTAACCCATTGAGCCACCCAGGTGCCCCTCAAAAAAGTATTGTTCAAAGGCCAAGTTTTATTTGTTTTACTTTTTAAAGATTTTATTTATTTATTTGAGAGAGAGAGCACAAGAAGGGGGAGCAGCAGCAAGAGAGGGAAAAACAGACTCCCCATTGAGCAGGGAGCCCTACATGGGCTCAATCCCAGGGCCTGGGCCAAGGCAGAAGCTTAACAGACTGAGCTACCCAGGTGCCCCAGAGGCCAAGTTGTATAAATGACCTCTATAAATCCAAATGCTTTTTCAGCTCTTAATTGCTAGTGTTTTAAGCAAATTACTTAATCTCTCCGTGACTATGGTTTCTCATCAGTAAAATAGGAGTAAGAGTATTACCTAAAAAGATGGCTAAGACTATAATCCAGATAAAGGTTATAAAGTGCTTAGCATTTTACCTAACAAAGCAAATGTTTAGTACTCAGTAGTTACATTGTAAATGAGCTTTGTGTTTGTTCTTTCTTTGATGTTAAGACTGGTGAGGGCACAAGTGTTACTCAATAGAATGCCCAGTAAAGATAGGAAAAGGGGTTTCAAGGGCTGTCTAGGACTGCGTATTATAGCAAGCAGAAAAGAAATATTAATATCTAAACCCTGTTAAGGATACCCTAAAGCTCACTCCTGGCTACCTCTTGATAACAAGGTGTTGATTATTATGGGATGTTGATTGTTAGAGTGACATGAGATGCCTGAACTAGGAATGGAATGGAATGTACCCGAAGTAAGTGCTGGTTCTACCCTTTCAGGAGGGCTTGCTCTTGCTAGCGGGTGTGAGGGTTGTTTCAGACTGGATTATTCCAGAAGCTGACTCTAAGACAAATATTAGAATAAACTAGTTTATTTAGGAAATACATACAATGCCAGAAAGGAAGTAAGGAAATGATATAGGGCAGTGAAAACATTCAATAAAGAATATTCTATTAAAACAGGGAATGCACTGGGACAATCTTACAGAGAAACTCTGGGAAGTCCTGTAAAATACACCTTGAAGAATTACCCCACATGAAGAGTAAGAGTCCTGGGGTACTAACACAGCACCACTTCAGAGTCACTGGTTGAGAGCTACTCCCAGAGGATGTTAATTCTCAGTATTTAGAGCTCAGTACATAGAAGCAGCAGAATTTTGCACTGTTCCAGGAGAAAATAGGCCTTAGGAACATGGCTGTAGATACTTGTGGCTGGAAGTCCTCAGGAACACAGTTAAGAGTCTGATGTATATGGGCAAGGTACCAACAGCACCAGCTATAGGAGGTCATGATGGCAGTGAATCAACCAATTCTCTAAAACTACATGCCAGATTGTCTTCCAGACACCATGTTGCCCAGAGACCATGACTTCTGAAAGAATCAACACCTAAGAATTATTCAACCTGCAACTCAGAATTATAGTCATCAAGTACAGTGATTATAAATATTCAGGGTCTTGAAACCATAAGGGAAAAAAAATATTTGAGCTGACGGTATGCTTTTGTTTGTGTACATGATGAGGGAGAAAGAGAAAGATCCTGGAAACCACTCAGATTTGGATACATATGACTACTCCTTTAAAGATTTGGTGAATTCATTTAATATAAGAAGGCATTTGGTTACCTGCAGGTTTCTCAACATATCCTTTGCTCCTCGTCTTCTTCTGCACGACACCATATTATGATTGTTGGTTTAAGTTTTAAAAATTGGTTCAAAACTACATTTTAGATTTATTCACACAATGCTATTTGACATATAAGTGCTTTATCTTTTAGTTGCAGACTTTTCTATTTCCTAGGTTATATTATGTCATCCATATTACATTTCACTAAAATGCCAGCATTTTTTGAATCACTGAGCTGGAAGGGACTTAAGGAGATCAGTTTATTCCATCCCAGGCCTAGGAACAAATAAATGCTGGTTATACCCTGAATACACGAGAATCTCCAGAAATAATCCTCCTGCCCACCTTGGAATATGTAGCATATTCCAAGATCTTTATTATTTATTTTAAAAATTATAAAATCTTAATGAAGTTGAATATTTTAAGACATAGAAATCTAACTTAGAGTGCAGATGATAACCATTCAAGTTTTTTATCCAATGGAATTTTTAGTACATAATTCGTGTCAGGAGGTTATCTGTTACATAACTGATTACTTGAAATAATGGAACATTCACTATTATTCAAAGCATCTTTTTTTTCCCTTTGTTGGGAATATCCAAAAAAAAAAACAAAACAAAACAAAAAAAAAAAACAATTTCTAATTATCCTTTCTAAAACTTGAACCATGTGGTCTTTTAACTCCTACCTATTAATCCTACTCCTGAATCCTAAAGCAAACTTAAAAAAAAAAAATCTACTTTACCAAAAGATCTAAAGGAAGTCCGTTTTGTCTTTGGGCCTCAGTGTCCTTGTCTTGCAAAAAGATTCATGGCTCCCTTCATCCTATGGGTCCAAGGATTCTTTCATCTCCTAGGATTCTCTAAACACTGATATAAACATCATGCAGTTTATTTTCTATTCCTTCATAATGCAAGCCAAGATGGATTAAAAATGATATTGATTACTTTCCTCAATTCAATGTCCCAGATATCATTTTATATGTTATTTCTTCTTAATACAGCATATCCTGTTTTCTATAAAGTAGATGTGTTGAATGATTTCCTTTTGCTTAAACTGTGGATGTGTTTTACAAAAGTGGAACCTCTTTACTGATTTCTTTATTTCAGCTTTATCAACAGTTATTAAATATACAAATTCAATTGACAAACTATAGCTTTATGCTGACACTCGACCATGGTAAGTAGCATATTATAGGGCAGGAAGTCAACATTTACTATTAGAAGAAATTCCTTTGTTGCTGATGGTTTAGTAGTAATTTCAGTACCTGAGCTGTAAGCATTTTTATGCTGTGAACCATGTGTCTTAGTTAGCATTTGTAAATACTCTCTAAATATTATTTTAAAGAGATTGCTCAAATCTCATTTTGTCAGGTTTTTGTTTGTTTGTTTTTATGGTCACTCTTCAAGGACTCTGGTCGCAGCTTATTCATATGAAGGGATGACAAGGCTCAAGAACCCACAGCAAAGCATGAAACAGCTTAGTGCAAACTCAGTATTTCTAAATTCAAAACTTGACTGAGATCATGTGATTGAGTTTGCAGTCTTTGAAACCCGCTCAAAATGTGGTTGTTAATGTTCTTGATTGGCTCATGTAGATAGTATACTGGATTGGAGAGACTGGATTCCACTTCTAACATGACAACAACTGTCTATCTGACAAATAAATGGTGGATAGGACACCCTATACTCTTTCTACTCCTGATGGACTTACTCTCATATATGTACAAACTTATATTTGTTTTAACACTGAGAAGAGGACGGAAGAATAATAATTGAGAGCATATTTTATGGAGACCAAATGTGCCTCTGTCTGGTCTGGACAGATAAATACCAAAAGGGAGTGGGCAATGTGTCACGTAGTAGGTGGCTGAAGCCATTATTTATAACATATCTGCCAGCTGAGAAAGTCAGTTATCCAACTGTGAGACTTCTAGTAAAAGAAGCAAACCCAGTGCAGGAGTAAGTGAGGACACCATTTTTACATCAGAAACTACACAGGCTTTCCAGAATCAATAGTGGCAAACTTGGAAACTCAGATGAGGAAGCTTGAAAGAGTAAACAGCTATCAAGTCCACTAAGGGAGCAAGCCAGTCCACTTGTGGTCAGCCTCCTAACTTTGGTGAGTCAAGATTCTCATCTGTAACACAGGTTGGTTGAATATCATTTATGTACATTTATGAACATTCAAGCGATATTTCACATATGTCTCATAAAGCAGATATTTCTATCACCCCCATTTTAAAGACACAAACTCTGAAGGCATAGCCAAATTAAGTAAACTTTCCTCAAGTCACAAGGTCAATATGTGGTAGAGTCAGAATGTAAAGTGACATAATCTATAAAGTCTCAAATTTAATGATCTTATTCCTTTTGGAGAGTTTAGGTGACTCAGGATAAAGAAGGCCCTTATGAGACAATCAGCTCGTTACTTATAAAAGAAGTTCTTTTTTATTATGTAAAATCATTATCTGTTTAATAAATTTTAATTTCTCCTCCACTAGCTTGTTCTCTGTGTGAAGATGGGATCCTGGTATCATATACATCTCTTAAAAATCCTAAAACCTGTAATCTAATGCTTACTAAATAGATGCTGAATGCCTAAATAATTCTTGGACGCAGTGCAACTTTTACTGAAATCCACATAATAGTTAAAAATATTAAGAATACAGTAATACCAACAAAGGTTATAACTTTGGTTATTAGGTTTCCAGAATTGGTACTGAAGAAGGAAAATGTGGTGAAATCCTAAACTCTAATTAGACAATCAAATGTAAGTTACAAACAAAATTTCAAAGAAGAGGTAAAATTAAGCAAGGCCGACAGCAACAACAACAAATAAATGGAGTTTCATAGTGCTTAGATGTTTATGAAACCCATAGAAATTATGTTATTAATAGATGAATAAAAGAAAAAAGGTAAAAGCAAAGTCAATTAGTCTAGCAGACTGTCAAAGCAGTTATACAGAAACGTATACCACATAAAACTACTTCTCTTCTTATACTGATTATTAGACTAAAAATAATGTGATGTTTTCAATCCATTTTCTTCTTTCTTGTAAAATGACCCATCACATTCCTTCATCAAAAATGTTATGACTTTATAAAAGCACCTGACAATTACCCACAGCTGGTTAAGCCCAATGAAACTCTGCACTATTACAAAGCTGATCCATAAACTCCAATTCTATAAAATTCATATAGATTATCAGGTAGCTTCAGCTATTATGATTCTCTCATTCATAAAGCACAGGTTTGATGTGGATATAACATTATGGGGCCTTTACAAGCCAACATAATCAATACTTTTACAAAATACAGTTTATCCTGGAATGGCCACTCACGCTGAGAAGGCTAAGGGTAGGAGCAGCATAACAGATAGTGGGCTCTCAGCATGAATGAAAGACAGAAGAGTACATTTAACACTCTAATGTTTGATTAGGTGGCAGTCTTTTAAGTCACCTGAGAAGTTGGAATATCTCATCCACAGGATAAAAACAGGGGTGCTCTTTAATGGAGTTACCAAAATAGAAAGTGATTAAACCTACACTGTGTTATACTTAACATGTTGGAAATAAAGCTTTAGATGAAGAGGAAACTGCTTCCCAGTTGTGAAATACTGTATGAGATTTCCAACAAAATTTACTCAACATTTATTATTTTTTATATGTGTTTCTTATAATGTAGAAATAAATTATTGCTGGTTCTAAATAAGATTCTTAAATCCATATTCTTAAATACCTGATCTGAAATGTTCTTTTTGTGCTGTTTTTAGTAGGTCTTTGTATTAATGCAATGATGACTTTATTAAAAATAATTTAAGGGGTATCTGGGTGGCTTAGTCAGTTAAGAATCTGCCTTTGGATACATTATATGTTTATAAAAAAAAAAAATTGGAAGGGGAGGCGAACCATAAGAGACTATGGACTCTGAAAAACAACCTGAGGGTTTTGAAGGGTCAGGGGTGGGAGGTTGGGGGAACAGGTGGTGGGTAATAGGGAGGGCATGTTTTATGGGTTTTTTTTTTTTTTCTTCCATTTTATTTATTTTTTCAGCGTAACAGTATTCATTCTTTTTGCACAACACCCAGTGCTCCATGCAAAACGTGCCCTCCCCATTACCCACCACCTGTTCCCCCAACCTCCCACCCCTGACCCTTCAAAACCCTCAGGTTCTTTTTCAGAGTCCATAGTCTCTTATGGTTCGCCTCCCCTCCCCGGGCTATGGACATTGGGGAGGGCATGTTTTGCATGGAGCACTGGGTGTGGTGCAAAAACAAGGAATACTGTTATGCTTGGAAAAAAAAAAAAAAAAAGAATCTGCCTTTGGCTGAATTCATGATTTCAGGGTCTTGGGGTCGAGCCCTGCACATGGGCACCCTGCTCAGTGGGGAGTCTACTTTGCCTTCTCCAACACTCCCACCTGCTCTTGTGCTTGATCACTCTGTGTCTCTCAAATGAATAAATTTAAAAAAAAAATCTTTAAAAATAGTTGAAGATTTCCTTCTTTTCTATACTCCAGCAAAAATTAAATATATATAAAAAAGTTGTTCTTTGAAGATGTAGGTGTGACAATTTTTTATATTAGTTTTTAATAACTTTATTGATTTCTTCTACAGTTGATGTTTCTCAGGTTTTCTTTTGAGTTTACTATGACCATATTATTTGTGAGTATGTAAATAATATATAATTATAATAAAAATGATACAAAGAAACATTTTAATCATTTAACTTCCCAGCTAAACATAACTGCCCATTAATATTTTAGTGAGAATCATTTTTCTTAATACTTTAATGCATATATGCCATTTTTGTTGTCATCTTCTTTTAAAGTAGACTTTTTTTTAATCTCATTGTACTTTTAAAATCCAATATGCTTATTCTATTTTTTGAGAAATATTTATGTGGGACATAAGAGCAATGCCCTATTCTAAGTGATAAAGAAGAAAAAATTAAGACCTAAAATGTGTTCCTTTCTAATAGATGAGATGAAACACCTAAATAAATAATTCAGGTGACTTCTCTGGTATGCCAAAGGCAACCACCAGCCATTCAACACTATTAGAAAAATCTGAAATTCCACAAGTTGGGAAAGTCTTGCATCTACCAACTGCCAGCCATGTCACTATACAATCTATTAATAGTATTCTGGAGGCACCATCCCTACTGATCATGTTAGGAGGGAGATTTAAGTCTCTGTCATCCTTGACACCCAGTTAACAACACCAATATAGATTCTGGATACCAGTGTAGGGATTAGGCTAAACACAGAATTGTTGGCACCAAAAATGTAAAATATTTAACTAAATCATCTCTGACTATACCCACCATTACTAAGTCCTCAAAAAAAGAAACTTTATTTAAAATTTTTTTTTTGCAGAGCTTTATGCAGAAATCATTACAGAATGAGAAACATATTAAGTAAAATTTATTTTTCAAAGCTAAAGAACTTAGGATGACATGCCTATATGTTTAACAACTTCTATGTTTATCTTTCCTTCACACCAAAAGCATTCTCCCAATATCAAAAGCCTTAGTGTTTCAAAAAGGAAGGTTTGAGTTTTCTTTTGTTATTCTTAGAAGTAATATCTGGATTCTGAAAGTAAGCAGTTGAGAAAGATTCAATCAAGACAATTGTTGAAGTAATTTAAACTGGAGTATCTCATTATTTGTAGTCAAGAAGCAATTTTTCTATGGCTGTTATTATCATTTCACTTTGGTTCAGCTAAAATACAGATACAAGAGCGAAAGTGAGTGAAAAGATTTAGCCCTTTGGCAATTTCAGTTACATAAAATAGTCAATAAGTTAATTTCATTCACATACTACATTTTTACTACATATATGTATAAAAGGTCATATGGAATCTCATACATATTTTGAATAAAAACAACTTGTGTGCTTGGATAATAATAATAGCTTAATATTTACTGAGTGCTTATTATCTCTCTAAGGATACAGTCTATTTTAAACATAACAACTTTATGAGGTTGGTTCAAAAATCATCATTTGTTACAAATAAAGTAAGATCCACTGAATTTAAGTAATTTGCCTTCAAGTCATATAGTAGCATGTACAGTATCTATGATTCAAATTCAGGCAGTCTGATTCTAGAGCTTTCCTTAACTCTTAAGCATTTCTGCCTTGTTTTAAATTACGAAAGTATATATGGATGATGCATAAATGCAGAAAAAAATCCATTACCAAAATACCATCAATTATTTAGTGACTCAGTTACACTGAATAAAATATTGCTGTAAGTCATGAGAAGTACAAGTTTCTCATTTTAACATAAAAGGCCTAGGACTCAGACAGTTGAAGAGTCTCTTTCTTGACATTAAAAAAGCAAATTGAAATAATACACACATACACATACACACACAGTCATATATATGTATGTGTATATATTTATATATACATATATAGAGAATTCTATAGTAAAATTATAAAAACTATAAAATAATAAAATAAAAATATAAAAAATATATATAGAGAGAATATTCTATAGTGAAATTTGAAAATGAATAAAATATATGATAATAAAAATATAAGGAGTGGGGGGTATGCCTGGTTAGCTCAGCCAGTAGGGCATGTTACTCTTGATCTCACGGTTGTAAGTTTGAGCCCTAATTGGGTACAGAGAGAGTACACAAAAATAAAATTTTTAAATATATAGATATAAAGAGAAAATAATGTGAAAAATTCAAAATAAGGGTAAATGTATTAAATAAAATAGAAAAGAGAAAAATAAGAACAGAAGGATCTATAGCTGAAACTGAATGTATGCTTATAATGAGAACATCAGGGTATGGAAAAGAGGGATTTCCAGAGGCAGAACACGGATGTTACATTAGCACTGAGTTTATGGAGGGTCTCTGATTAACTGCATTGAGTGAATATCTAAGTAAATGCTAATGCTCTTTCCAAACCTGAGTACATCAAAAACTGCAAGATGCCGTCCATACTGAGCAGGTTGATTATTCTGAGCTCAAAGTTCAAATTAAATGCTAGAGAAGTACTCCCTGCCAACATGTGACCTTAGTTCACTAAGAATGGTCTCTAAACACATCTTATATTCTCCATGAACTAAATCCCATGGACTTAATTTTTCACAGCCTACACAGTTAAATTTTTATGCCGATTCTAACATGGTTATTTGCTGGTGCTGCAAAACAAGATCAGAACCAGAAAATCCGGAGATTTGAGTGACAGCAGAGTATAAAGATTTAATATAATAAGTTATAATAGTAGTGAGATATAAAAGCATCAAAAAACTATAAAAATTAAAACAACACAATGCAATAATCAGTTTCCAATTTTGTCATAAAGGCGACCACATACTTGGGAAGATATCAAAGTGTATAGTTTATTTTAGATATTTTTCATTTTTTTAAGGATGTTTTACTTATCTGAGAGAGAAAGAATGAGTGTATGTGTACAGGGGGGCGAGGGGCAGAGGGAGGGACAGTTTCAAGCACTCTGCGCTGAGCACGAGGCCAGATGTATAGCTTGATCTTAAGGAACCTGAGATCACAACCTGAGCAGAAACCAAGAGTCCTATGCTTAACCAATTGTACCACCCAGGCACCTCCAATTTTAGGGTCTTTTCAATATAAAATATTTTTAAACAATCTGACAATTAAAAAAGGGATCCTTTATATTTAGCCTATTCCCCTTAGTACTATGTTAAAAAAGTCTAATTATATCAGCATTTCCATTTTAATGCTAAAACGGTAATAAAGTATTTGCTGTATATTTAATGAAAACAGATCTCTATGAAATACCCAAAATCTTTAGTGAAATGTTATCAATCCATCAAATATTACTTAGTACCTATTAGGTGCCAAAATATGCAAGATTCTCAGAAATTAGGAAAAATTCAGGCAAAGGGATTCTCTTTTGGAAAGTAGGCAGGATAGGGTATAAAAAGTAATATAAAAAGGAAGATGAATGGTCACCAGGGGAGGTGATTTTTGGCAGGTGTACAACTATGCCATGCAGATATAAACAAGATAATTAAATCATTTGTCTTAAGAACCTGAGCTTGCTAGATAATTTCTGAGATTTCAAAAACATTTAAACACAGTTTTGGGTTTTTTAAAAATAATTTTCACAGCATGAGAAAGAGAGAAGTAAACCACTACTGCATATGTGTATATACAATTGACAAGGTAATTGAGGAAAAATGCATGTGGAAATATGTTTCAGATATGTCTATCACCAGGCAAGGAAATAGTGGTATTTTCATACAAAGCAACCAACACGATGCAATGGAAAGAACACACACCTGGTACATTTAACAACATGGATGAATCTTTAAAAAACAAACAAACAAACAAACAAAAAAAACAACTACTTGAGCAAAACAAGCCAGATGAACAAAGTGCATAATTTTCTGACTCTATGTCCATGAATTTCAAGAACAGTCAAAACAACTCTAGAGTGATACAAGTCAGAAGAGCACATGCCTCAGAAGAGGTACTGCCTGGGAAGAGGTAAAGAGAACTTTCCTCAGTCAATGAAAAACTGGGATCTAGCTTGATTTGGGTGGTGGATAAATGAATACATAAATTGTGCTATCAAGTTCAGATTTACGTTTTAAAGTGTGTAATCGGTATTTCAATTGAAAAAGGGAAAATATGCTTCAAAATGCAACTACCACAAAATCAAAGGAAAAGAGGCACAAAATGATGAAATTTATATGACCTATACAAATAAAAGAATACGACTTACTTTTCCATTACAGAAGAAAGAGAGGGAGAAGATAGAATTTTTAAAAAAAGAAAAAGAAAAAAGAAAGCAATTAGTCTAGGACTGTAGATTGAATAGGACTGTGGAACTCCCAGTTTGTAAAATAAAATTCTCTTTTGAAAAGGCATTCCATAACACTAAACAGAGTCATCTTCTAAGGCTGGGACTTCCACATTTTTTATAACAGCCTATCTTCTCCAGAACAAATGTACTTAATCAGGACTTTATTAATTAGACTTCAGACACTTTTAGGAATTATATTAAATAAATAGATCAATACTTCAAAAGAAATAAATTTGTGTCCTATATGTCAGTTGGCAAGTGGACTAAATAATAACCAAGGTAGAGACTGATCATATTAACACCATCATTTTAAACTTAAAGTCCAGTTGAAAGGCAGCCATTGCACCTGAAGCTTATTCTGAACACCCAAGATTCCAAAAGCACAGCTAAACTAATAAGGCACTTAAGGAATAGTTCTGACACTTTATTAATATCACACATTAGTAAAAATAACATTTAATTTTGCTTGACCAAGATGTCACTGACTGTACTGTTGCTTTTTAAATATAAAAGCAGAGAGAGTTAATTTATCCCTAAGCTTATCCACATGAATGAGCTCATCTAGTCTTTGATTTTTGATATCTCAGTAAGGGACATGTATTCTAAAGCAATGACATTGAAAATACATCTGAAATTGATTTCCAGTGATGCTGCATTCTTCAGAACCCTAGTAACCTAGCCTGTAGTTTTATTTTGGCCACCAGCAATGAAACTGGCTATATAATACAAGAGGTTATGAGACAGAATACAAAAAGAGGAGAATAAAAAAGGGATCTTCAAATACCCTCTGAGAGGATAAAAAATCACCATTTCACAACTGTCAAGAGAAAGGATTAATTTTAAATCATTTTCTATTTCCACTGCCTGATGTGGTAAATTTAGATGAATAGAAGGCCATTGTCTTTATTCATTAATTTCAAGAGATTGTTAGAAGATGGAAATCTTTTGGAATTATTATGCCTCTGTAACAATCTTTATCTAAAAACTGACTCTTAGAGAATACTCTTCTAACTGTAAATGTTGTCAGAAGGATGAATCAGAGACATGCTGTCAACACAGATTTTCTTTCTTTTTTTTTTTTTTAATTTTATTCATTTATTTGACAGAGAGAGAGAGAGCATAAGTAGAAAGAGCGGCAGGCAGAGGGAGAGGCAGAAACAGGCTCTCTCCTGAGCAGGAAGTCTGACGGAGGGTTTCATCCCAGGAATCTGGGGTCACGAACTGAGCCGAAGGCAGACACTTAACCAACTGAGCCGCCCAGGTGCCCCTGTCAACAGATTTGCAATGTTTGTCCCACAAAGTTCATTTGAGGGTCTTTTGTCTTCTTCCATTTGCCAAGATAGCATTTTATAAAAAATAACTTGATTTAAATCAGATAAAGATAAATGCTTAAATGTACTGTTTTCTGATGTTTCTCCTCATAAACCAACAGTAGATGAACGTCTGTTAGTGAAACTAGTAAATGACAAAACTATGATCTCACTTAGTTTAACCGTCTCCAATACTCAAATTTTTATCAGAGATCCAACAGAATCCTATCATTATGTGGTGACAAATGGATACTGATAAAGCCATACCAGTGATCTATCCTCTACAGAAACTATCAGCTCCAAGGTCAAACTATCAGCTCAGAGGACAAAAAGACAATACCCTATAGGAGTGTATGTGTATAATTATTTTTAAATTAGATAAAAATACATATTCTTATAAATAGGTAAAAATACAAAAGATACCAAATAGGTATTTTAAATATATATGTATTTTTCATAATTATATAATGTATAAATAGATAACATATGTACATGCCTTTCAAATGATACAGACTTATGTCTTTGAAATTCATATTGAAATGCAGCCCAAGTATTCTTACAGAAATGAAATAAAAGAGATTGAAATGGGATCCAAAAATAGATGTTGACCACAAAGTTATGAGCCTATAGTTATGAATTCATTCCTTATATATTTAAAATTACTATATGCAACCTTTATAGCAGTCATGGAAAGATACCTAGAAATTTTCAGAGCTTTAAAAAAAGGGAACAAATGTTTTTATTAAATAAAATCTACAAGCTGAGTATGCCTTAATTCCCTGGAATTCATAACATTTTAGAAGATGATCCCAAAGCTATAATTTTGTTCCCCTTAAATTCTGGTTGTATAAACACAGCTACGGTTCATTTGCTTTTAATGATACAGACATGAAAGATATTCTCATAATGCAAAGACCTAATCTGACTGATGAGCTGAAGAGCAGATTTCTATCATACAAAATATACCATGTATGTACAAAAAGAAATTACAAAGTAAGCCTTGAAAATAACCTTCAAAGCTTAATATATTAAGTTATGAGATCTTCAGTAAGTCTTAAGTAAGTAAACAGGCACGATTTCAGTTTCCCCATCTGTACAATGTAAGGGCTATCCTAAAATAGCCTCTAAAATCTCTTCTAACCCAAATCAAGAGAACAGTGACATCAACTATTATCACATTATATACCAAGAGGAAACTGTTTTCACTTACTAATGATCAACACAGTATTTTTGTCATATGGAGATGATATGAGATAACACATAAAATGATAGGACAGTTTTGTTCTTTACAATTTGTCACTCTTCTAATGGGTCATTCTGAGGGAAAACCACATACCCAAATATACACACTAAAAACTCCCTTCATCTACTATCTCTATTTATTATATAAACCATGGCAGTGCTTCCAAGAGTGACTCTTAGTGTCCTTCCATTAGCAAATCACTGGCATGACTTTCCCTAAATGCGAATCATAAATTACACCTCTTATTACTTTTTTTCCTAAAGTACATTTTCCTAATATTTAATTTATAAATCATTTCCCAGATGTATTAGTAATAAATGGTTGCAGGCGGCAGACAGGTCTCCAACAAGAAAGTATCATGCTTGCTGTTTACTGGGAATCCTCATTAAAAAGGCATCAAGAGAAAGCAAAATAAAAACAACCTTGTGAACCCCTGTAATTGGTCTCAAGAGATATGTAACTCTAAGGATATCAGTATAGCAATGGCCTAGTCCAAACTCCTTCTTAGGTTGTACAGAAAATATTTATTTGGTGATATACTATTTGAATAATTGAGTTGCTTATTATCAGAATGAAAACAGACAAAAAATAAATGCTACTTGATTTCAGATATTTTACTCCTAAAACAGTACTTTTTATAGAATGCCCATCCTAATCATTTTGAACTACCATGCCGCCAAGAAATTAATTTTAAATAAATGTCAGGAATGTTTCTTATGTATGTAAAAGAATATAGATACACATATACATTTTATATACATAATATGCACATATATTATTAGTAGAATGGTAGTCAATAATTTAAATATATCACATATGGATTATTTCATGAAAAGTTATCACATGCAGTAATTAACCTTTTAATTTCCTGTTTTTAATTTTTTTTAAGGATTTTATTTATGTCACAGAGAAAGATCACAAGTAGGCAGAGAGGCAGGCAGAGAGAGAGAGAGAGAGAGAGAGAGGGAGGGAAGCAGGCTCCCTGCTGAGCAGAAAGCCCCATGAGGGGCTGAGATCATAACCTGGGCCGAAGGCAGAGGCTTAACCCACTGAGACACCCAGATGCACTAATTTACTGTTTAAAACAAAACAAAACAAAACAAAACCTTGTTTCTTTTAGAACAAGACAACCCCTTGTAGTAATAAGAAAACTTTTGATGACGGCATTTGTTACCCAACAAACAAAATTTGACATATTGACTGATTTGGATCATAAATTTTAACATATACACTATTTTACTGTCTCATGATCCAAAGGGGGATATCATTCCATATGACAGATGAAGACACAAGTCCTACAAATGTGGCCAAATGAGTCATGAAGCTCAGATTACTAAAATAAAGACAGACCACCAAAATCTCACTCCAAAGTTCTGTGTATTTATGTTATTTCTATGTTTTTAGACATTCTTCCATACAGGGAGACAGATTTAGAGCAATTATGCTCTAAGAGTTAGCAGATCTTGGTTTATCCATAGATCAAGTGGGTATAAAATGGATTTGCAAAGGAAAAAAAAAAGAGAACACCAAAAGTATGTCAAATATCAGCATGATTCTATAAATATATGCATTTCTCCCCTAGGATGCTGACGGATTCCTGCCTAATGTTGAGGTCTTTTACCCATTTCGAGTTTATCTTTGTGTATGGTGTAAGAGAATGGTCAAGTTTCATTCCTCTTCGACACTGGCCACAGCAACTTCTTTCAAGATATGTCTCCAAAGGCAAAGGAAACAAAAGCAAAAATGAATTTTTGGGACTTCACCAAGATCAAAAGCTTCTGCACAACAAAGGAAACAGTCAACAAAACAAAGAGGTAGCCCACAGAATGGGAGAAGATATTCGCAAATGACACTACAGAAAAAAGGCTGATATGCAGGATCTATAAAGAACTCCTCAAACTCAACACACACAAAACAGATAACCACGTCAAAAAATGGGCAGAAGACATGAACAGATACTTCTTCAATGAAGACATACAAATGGCTAACAGAAACATGAAAAAAGGTTCATCATTACTAGCCATCAGGGAGATTCAAATCAAAACCACATTGAGATACCACCTTACACCAGCGAGAGTGACCAAAATTAACAAGACAGTAAACAACATGTGTTGAAGAGGATGTGGAGAAAGGGGAACCCTCTCACACTGTTGGTGGGAATGCAAGTTGGTGCAGTCACTTTGGAGAACAGTGTGGAGATTCCGTAAGAAATTAAAAATAGAGCTTCCCTATGACCCTGCAATTGCACTGCTGGGTATTTACCCCAAAGATACAGATGTAGTGAAAAGAAGGGCCATCTGTACCCCAATGTTCATAGCAGCAATGGCCACGGTCGCAAAACTGTGGAAAGAACCAAGATGCCCTTCAATGGATGAATGGATAAGGAAGATGTGGTACATATACATGATGGAGTATTATGCCTCCATCAGAAAGGATGAATACCCAACTTTTGTATCAACATGGATGGGACTGGAAGAGATTATGCTGAGTGAAATAAGTCAAGCAGAGAGAGTCAGTTATCATATGGTTTTGCTTATTTGTGGAGCATAAGGAATAACACGGAGGACATGGGGAGATGGAGAAGAGAAGGGAGCTGGGGGAAATTGGAGGGGGAAATGAACCATGAGGGACTGTGGACTCTGAAAAACAATCTGAGGGTTTTGGAAGGGCGGGGGTGAGAGGTTGGGTGAGCCTGGTGGTGGGTATTATAGAGGGTATGTATTACATGGGGCACTGGGTGTGGTGCATACACAAAGAATTCTGGAACAGTGAAAAGAAATTTAAAAAAAAATAAAATTTTAAAAAGATACATATGCATTTTTCAGAATTACTTAACAAGTGATTAATCTCAACATTTACTCTTCTTTGTTTTGAGCCAAACATGTTGTAAGTAAAAACAACTTCTGTTTTTATGGTCCTTCTTTTCAGATGTAAATGTACTTTTATGTGATTAATCAAGCCTATCTATAATTGCCAGGTTCAAATATTAATACATGAACTATATGCATGAACTAAATACCTCAGATGCTTAATTTTTAGTATCTGCTTTACGAAGAAAAAAAAAAAGGAAGAAAGCAAGCAAATCCAAAACAAAATTCAGAAAACTTAATGTGAGGTCCTGAAGCTGGAGTACTAGATTCAAATTTGTTTTTCTTCAATCTTGGTTCGCCTTCTGGTATAAGCATATACACATTTATTTGCAGATGTACAAATAATTTATGAACTAATAATATAGTAGGTAGTAGCTTGAACATTATTGCTCAGATACTGGCTATAAAAATAGCATATATAAAAAGTTCTGATCAGTTGACTAACTATAAATCTGTTCTCATATTTAGATATATCTTTTAGGAAAATAATACATATTTTAAAAATATGTAAAACAGAAAAATAAAATTTACCTGTTAGGTTACTATCAAGAAATCATTAGGCAGTATTTTCTTGCAATCCCTTTTATTTTGAAATTGGACACTTAGGTGATCATTTTGCTACTTTTAGTAATATTACGATGAACCTTTTCACCTATAATTTCTTGGCAGAATCATTCTTTATTAAATTAGATTTAAAAAACAAATGAACAAAAATTTGCCAAGTAACATATTAACAAAACATTTTCCTGATTATCCAAATCATTCACGTATAGAAAATACTGTTTATAAAGCAATAGATACTGAAATGAGTTTCAAGCAAAAGGCTACACTGAACAGAAACAAAAGGACAAATATTATATGACTCTAATTATATGAAATACACAGAATAGGCTGATTCAATGAGACAGAAAACAGATTAAACATTACCAGAAGCTGGGGGTGGAAAGGAACGGGAAGTCGTTGCTTTATGATTATCCCTATGGAGATGAGGGAAAACTTTTGGAAATAGTTGTGATAGTGATATAACACTGGGAACATAATTAATGTCACCCAATTGCACACTCAAAAATTATTAAAGGGCAAATTATATGTTATATATATTTTACCATTTTGCCACTTTTTTTAAAAGTTGCATGTGTCAACACGTAATAATTAAAACCTACTAATTCAATGAGAATTTTAAATGTAAATATGTAATAAAAGCAGTATTATTGGGGAGCCTGGGTGGCTCAGTTAAGGGACTGTCTTGATTTTTAGCTCAGGTCATGATCTCAGGGTCTTGAGATTGAGCCCCATGTCTGGCTCTTCATTCAACATGGAATCTACTTGAGATTCTCTCTCTCCCTCTGCCTCTACCGCTACTCATATTCTTTCTCTCTCTCTCCCTCTCTAAAATAAATAAATGAATAAATAAAATCTTTTTTAAAAATCGATATCATTATTGTATAATAGACAAGCAACTAATTATTATATTTTTACTATATCAATTAATCTTAATTAGTTAATAGTATATTAATTAAAACAAAATAAGATATAATAATAGCAAAATGTCAAATGCTCTGATTAAGTACTTACCTGCTCTATCATATTTAAAACCCACAGCAAGCTTGTAAGTACTAAACATAAGGAAACAGAGGGTTAAAGAAACAGGTAAGTGTTATGTGGTCACACAGTATTAAATGGCAGAACAAATACTCATACCACATTTGTATGACTCTGAAGGCATTGCTTTTAATTATGCAATATAGATTATATTTAATATGCTGTGCCTGTAAACAGGCTCTGTGTTGTTAGACCTACTTTAAATACACGTAAATTGAAGCCTGAAAGGGGCTACGTGAATTCTCCACTGTTATTACAAAGCTAGTTAACAGAAGAATCAGACTTTACAAAAAATTATTTTAGACGAAAAAATGGCAAAAATGAACAGAGAATTCCCATGTATTCTTCAGCCAGCCTTTTCCATGGTAACTACATGAACATAGTGTCATGATCAAAACAAAAAACTACAAGCTTTATACAGATTTTTAACCAGTGTTATTCTTACTATCTTTTTTCTGTTCCATGATAAAATATAATGAAGAGTTCTAGTAAATAATTCTGTACTCTGTCCCTTGAATAATTTTGAACAGTGTCTGATACTTTCTTATGATTAGACTGTGGTTATATATTTTTCTCAAAAATAAAATAAAAGTGATGTGCCCTTCAGGGTATCATGTCAGGGATATACAACATCCCATGTTATCTCATCACTAGTGATGTTAACCATGATCATCTTCTTCAGATAGTATCTCCAAGGTTTTTCCACTGTAAAGTCATAAATTGTCCCCTTTGTAATTAATAAAGACTGGGGGAGGGGAATGATTTGAGAGTAAGAAAAGTTTGTTCTTTCTCAAACTTTTATCCACTAGTTTCAGAATCCATCAGTTGGTCTTCCCTACAATTATGACCATGGTTTCTTAATGATGATGTTATATTCTATTATACTGGAATTCCTCCGTAAGAAAGAGCTGTGTATTCTCTCCTATCTCTATCTCAGCATTGGCTCATGGATATTTATTTCATTCTATGGGTTAAAATTCACAATTACACGAATTTATTGGGTTGCTCTAGTTTTCTAGCTTTGGCCACTTGGAGATCTCCATGTTTGTGCCTGTGTCCTTTGACATGACCCCACCCTTTGAAGCACTCCCTTACTTCTTTGGTGCCAAGATTACTCCAAGCTCATCTTGTACTTTTCCTTCCGCAGCCCTGGAATCAATCACTTATGCAAGGATTCCTTGGACAATGGTATTTTAAACACCAAGATCTAGGATAGGCATGCTCATTGTTAGTAGAGTGTTACTGCCTCAAAATCCTCTCAGTAAACAAAACTTGGAAATATATGCATTATATTGCCAGAGAGGCAGCCATTTTTTTATTCTTCCAATAGTCTCCTCACCTAACCTGAATCTGGTTTGTAATCTGTGAGGATTCACAAGTCAGGAAAGAATAAAGAAATAATAAGTCAATTATGTAAATAATTAAAACAGGAAGAGTAAAATAAAGGCCTGGTTCTCTTTTATTAGGTTAAGGACCAACAGATATTCTTTATACTGACAGGAACTCAATATGCTTTAAATTATAAATCTAGTACATCTGAGAAAAACGTTCAAACTCAGTGCTTTTTTTTTTCCCTACTTATGAAATGGGGATGATTACCTCTATCCCCTAAAGATATCATGAAAACAATGGAAGGTAATAAAAGCAAAGGAACTTTGTAAACTGAAATATATGATTTTATGGCAAATTGCTGTCCAATATGAAAAATGCTTAATATGAAAAACATTTACCATGATATGACAGGCAGAATTCTAAATATGTCCCTCCAAGATTACCATTCCCTGATTATCCCATCGCACAAGTATATAGGTACAGTTATAAGGTACTTTGCAGATGGAATTAAGATAATTTATCAGTTGACTTTAAAATAGGGAGATTAGGGGCATCTGGGTGGCTCAGTGGGTTAAAGCCTCTGCCTTTGGCTCAGGCAGTGATCCCAGGGTCTTGGGACCGAGCCCCACTTTGGGCTCTCTGCTGAGCAGGGAGCCTGCTTCCCTTCCTCTCTCTTTGCCTGCCTCTCTGCCTACTTGTGATCTCTGTCTGTCAAATAAATAAATAAAATCTGAAAAAAAAATAGGGAAAAAAAAATAGGGAGATTATTGTGGCTAATCACTGGGCCCAATGTAATCACATGAGTCCTTAAAAGCAAAGAGAAAAAGTGGAAGAATCCATCAGATGCATGTGAATAAAAAGATGAGGCCATAGAAATGAGGCACACCGGGAGGGCAGAGAGAGGTGTGAGAAAAACTCCACCTACCATTTCTGGCTTTGAAGAGGATCATGAGCCATGGTATATAAGTGGACTCTAGGAGCTGAGAACAGCCAGCAAGGAAACAGAGATCCCAGTCCTACAATCACATGAAACTGAATTCTGCCAACAGCTTAGATCATCCCGGAGAGATTTTCCCCTATAGCTGCACAAAGGAAGGAAAAAAGGAAGCAAGGAGGGAGGGAAAGAGGGGAGGGAGGAAAGTAGGAAGGAGGGAAGGAGGGAGGGAGGAAGGCAGTTTTCTGATCCCTTGCTTTCAGCCTTGTGAGAATGTTGGCAGAGATCCATGCTATGCTCATCATACTCCTGATCAATAAAAATTGTGAGCTAATACATGGGTACTGTTTTAAGTTTGTGATAATTTATTACAGCATCAACAAAACAAAATACATGAGGTTTCTGCAGAAGAAAAATGATTCAGAAAAATGAAATAATTCTCTTCACAATCATTGTGAACCATAGCACCTCAGACATAATGACAACTAGTGATAGATAACATGAATCAGAAACATTTGATGTGAGAAAGTCAGGAAATCAAGAAAGTATTATGCAAACAATCTACACATACAGGGTCCACTGTATAATTTCATTGGTCTTTATTTGAGACCTATGTGAGTCACAAACCTACTTATATCCATTTTCTAAAGAAAACATGTAAGAGAGTACAAAGAGCTCAAGATTTGGATTTGTATTCAATCAAAAAATGTAATCCAGGTTGTATATAACCGAGGCACTAAACATGTGACCTCTGGCATCATATCACCTCTGAACTTCAATTTCCACATCTTTAATATGGGTGTAAATAAGAGCTATGTTGGTTTAAGTGAGACAATGTAAATGAAAGTTCTCAAAAATGAAAAATACAAAGACTGTCATCGGGTTTTGGTACATTACTTAGTGATTTTCAGAAACTGACCCAAATAGTTTCTGGCAGTCAGATTAGTGTAAACTGTTCATATTCTAAGACTGATTTACAATCACCCATTATAATGCTGATCTCTTTGCATATTCTCCTACTTTGAGGTTATAAATTCAATGTATTAGGAGGTAGTTTGTGGTTTATACAGAGAGCTAGAATGAAGGAATGGAAGGAAGCAGAATAACATTAGGGCAATCCCAAATTTTCCAATCAGTGAAAGGACATTAAGTAAGGAAAGTTTAAAAAAAGTCCCATGATCCTTGTAGGTTGAAATGTTTCTCCCCCTCTGACAAATTCATACTTCAAGATATGACCTAATGAGTTTAGATGAGTTCATACTGGAGTAGCATGGGCTCCTGATTCAATATGACTCATGTCTTTTTAAAAAGGGTGGTTTAGGGTCGCCTGGGTGGCTCAGTGGGTTAAAGCCTCTGCCTTCGGCTCAGGTCATGATCCCAGGATCCTGGGATCCAGCCCCACATCAGGCTCTCTGCTCAGCAGGGATCGTGCTTCCTCCTCTCTCTCTCTGCCTGCCTTTCTGCCTACTTGTGATCTCTCTCTCTGTCAAATAAATAAATAAAATCTTAAAAAAAAAAATAAAAAGGGCACAGGAAATACACATGTGGAGATGAAGGCAAAGATGAGGTGATGCTTCTGTACATCAAAGAACACAACACAATGATAGCAAACCACCAGAAGCCAGAAGGACGAGCTGGAGCAGACTGTTCTTCTCATCTCCTAGAAGGAACTAACTCTGTACCTTGAGGTCCGATGTCTAGCATTCAGATCGAGAGTTAATAAATTACTGTTGTTTAAACCATCCAGTATGTGTGATTTTTGTTACGGTAGACCAGAAACTAATGCCCTCCTCCATTTGAAAAAGAAGATACACAAGGAACTGTTGCAATTACCATTATCCTTCATACTGTATGGCTTTCAAACACCCTGGTTACATTTAATTCCCCCCAAAAATATTTTAAATCATAAAGAAAGTGGGGACTATAATTGCTATATGTTGCAAGAAAATAGTGGACATAAGGTAGTTTAAAAGGCTTGCTTAAAATCAAAGAGATGGGGGTGCTTGGATGGCTCTGCTAGTTATGCATCTGCCTTGGGCTTGAGACATGATCCTGGGGTCCTGGGATCAGGCAGCACTGGGCTCTCTTCTCAGTAGAGTCTCCCTCTCCCTCTGCCCCTTTCTCTCCCCCTCTGCTCATGCTCACTCTCTCCCACACACAGGCTCTCTCTCTCTCTCAAAAATAAAACAAAACAAATAAAAATTCAAAGAGATGAAGGAGGAAAAGCTTGAATCTGAAACTTTTAAGTTTGAATCCACATTTCCTTTTGCTATGCCATTCAGTCCATTTCCATTTAATTCAATTCCTCATATTTATCCCTAAACTCAGATAGGAGAATTTATCAAACAGAAATGGTAAAGGAGATCAGCTCTAAGATTGTATATTTGAGACATGATAAAATCCGATTAAATTCAGACTGTGGGGGTTAGGGAGCAGAACCCGGAAGACAGGGTCCAGCTGTCCTAGCAAGGCAGTTTCCACAAGCCCGTGGTCTTGCTCAGTCTGTCAAAGCAAAACTGCTTGAGTTGTTCAGGTATAATTCCAGCACCAGCATATGTCAGAGACCTCATCTTTGTCCAATTCTGTTTTATTAGATTACAGTCCAGCAGATGTTCTTTGCCCCTAGAGGAGATCTAACATATTTTAAATTCTCAGCCTTACTCCTTTGAGAAATACTCAAAATCTAGGTACTATTTTGCCAGTGAACAAAACTGCTTCCATAGGATTAAAATGTTCAATCTCTTGGGCTTCCCGTTGAAGTTTACCTGGCAACATACTGTGGTGAACAAATAGCCACACTTGTATGCTGAAAGTTTTAACCTCTGCAAAGTTTGCAGCTTATCTGAAGAGCGAAATATTATTAACTATAGAAGCAATGGATTTATAATCCCTGAAGAAAACATCTAAGTTCGTAGGTGAGTAAGAAGGAAACAATGCCTTCTTTTCCTTATTTGCTTCCCTCCCTTTAAACTACTTGGATGTTTCCATCCCTCATCCCACTCGAGAAAACTGGAAAAACCAAAATAATAACAGAAATCTATTATTATTTTAGAGGGGAAAAAAGTTTACAGTGTGAAATAATTTACGCACAAAAGCATATACAAATGAGAACTATCTGTGTTACCTTAACTCTTAGTGTGATAACTCAAAATAGCCGCTATGCTACATTATCCACAAATATGTGAGAAATTTCTGAATGTCAACAAGGAACCGTTATAGATCCAACTCAGAGTAAATATGGTGCACTATAAAGGACATTAAACAAGAAGTCAGGAGACCTGATTTCTGCATCTGGCTCTACCACTAACACCTTCAAAATGCCTTTTGGTAACTGCCTCTACATTTGTGTAATGAACTACATGATCCCCAGGTCTATTTCTAAGCTAAAATCCTTAAGATATAAATAATGTAAGAGACTCTCCAAAGTCTAACAAGAAGTAATTCATGACTGTGATTTTGTAAAATCTGGAGAATAAACTAACTCCAAATATAGGCTGATCGAAGTGATAATAGCCAGATCATTTTCATCTCAATATTTGGTATACAAACCTTAAAGGTGGAATGTGGAACAAAAATTAAAAATTAAATAATTAGGGGCGCCTGGGTGGCTCAGTGGATTAAGCCGCTGCCTTCGGCTCAGGTCATGATCTCAGGGTCCTGGGATCGAGCCCTGCACCAGGCTCTCTGCTCTGCAGGGAGACTGCTTCCTCCTCTCTCTCTGCCTGCCTCTCTGCCTACTTGTGATCTCTCTCTCTGTCAAAATAAATAAATAAAATCTTTAAAAAAAAAAAAAAAGATTTAAAAATTAAATAATTAAAATTACTTATCCTGTGCTCTGTTCTGTGCTAGTCTCTTGATACAATTATCAGGTAATCATCCTACAAGAGAACTTTAATAATGCTCCCCCAAAGGGGTTAATTTTAAGCTGGAGGAGTAAAAAAAAGAGAGGGAAGTATATCTTCACATAGAAATGCAAAGTTGGAGAGTAGCAGTGTTTCTCCTATTATATACATCTTAATTCAAATGGTTCCAAAGTAGTCATTGGCAAACTTGGAATAAAAGCCATTATGAATTAAGTTTCTTTGTGTCCAGGAAAAAATGTCATCAAATATTTAATTTTTGATATTATAATAGGCATGACTTTTGCACCATCACACAGATATAGTCATGTAGAAGATATTAATCTTTTTGTAAAGATTTTACTTATTTGAGAGAGAATGAGAGAGAGAGAGCATGAGAAGAGGAAGGGTTAGAGGGAGAAGCAGACTCCCTGCTGAGCAGGGAGCCAAATGCCAGACTTGATCCTGGGTCTCCAGGATCATGACCTGAGCCCAAGGCAGTCATTTAACCAACTGAGCCACCCAGGTGCCCCAAGATATTAATCTTTTTTTTTTTTTTTTTTTTAAAGAAATGGCCCTTGGACTTGGAAAAAAATTTTTTTTAAAGACTTTATTTATTTATTTGACAGACAGAAATCACAAATAGGCAGAGAGGCAGGCAGAGAGAGAGAGAGAGGAGGAAGCAGGCTCCCCGCAGAGCAGAGAGCCCAATGTGGGGCTCGATCCCAGGACCCTGGGATCATGACCTGAGCTGAAGGCAGAGGCTTTAACCCACTGAGCCACCCAGGCGCCCCAAGATATTAATCTTTTATTATAGGGGCGCCTGGGTGGCTCAGTGGTTTAAGCCGCTGCCTTCGGCTCAGGTCATGATCTCGGGGTCCTGGGATCGAGTCCCGCATCGGGCTCTCTGCTCGGCAGGGAGCCTGCTTCCCTCTCACTCTCTCTGCCTGCCTCTCTGCCTACTTGTATCTCTCTCTGTCAAATAAATAAATAAAATCTTAAAAAAAAAAAAAAAAAATCTTTTATTATAATTTTGGAAACATTGGTTTCTTACTAAATGTATATATTCTATCTATATGACTTATTGAACTTTAGAAGTTGAGCTGTATTACTTACTTATCTACAAAAACACCAATATGCATCAAGTGGCAGGGAAGGTTCAGTAGTAAACATGGGATTCTAAAACCTTGTAATGAAATTCAAGGGAAAACAAGGATATAATGAAAAAATAGAGAAAAATTCAAAATAATACGAAACAAGTTTCTGGTTTTCTTACAGTAGAAATGTGAAAAGTAAGAAAAATACTTCATGGTGGTGTTAGCAGTAAAATTCCATAAAAAAGTTGGGTCTTGGAAGAGAGAAGATTCGGCTTTACTGAAGGCAGAGAATCTGGAAATCCTTGCAGGACTGTTTTTTCAAAGTGTAGAATTAATTATATAAATATTTCTTGGGAAAACCTAACCCCATAATTAGTCTCAGTTTGTCTGCCTACATTAAATTATATTACGTGATGTATGCTGTTACATTTCTCCTTGATATATTTCATAACTAATGAAATCACTCACATTTATTGATTGTATTTGAAGAAAAATGAGAAGCTACTCTTTGTAAGGGGATTTCCACCACAGCATGATTATGTGGTGAGCTGGTAATGACAGAAACCATTTGATTTTTACTCTTCATTAAAAATAAATATACATTTAAATAAGATTCATGGTTGCCCTACTTAGAATCCATATAACAGACCAGATCCATTATTACCCCAAACTACAATTAATTGCAGCGATTTTTAGAAAAGCATTAACCATGTTGATAGAATAGGTGAAGGCAGTAATAAATTTATTGAGCATTTACTACATGCAAGGCAAATACTAAGTATTTTACATGCATTGTTTCATTCAATTTTCTCAATAATCAAATTAGGTAAGTAGTACTAATATCTTCATTTACAAACAGGGAATGACAAAGTCTTAGAGAACTTAGGGAACTAGTAACTGCTAGAAAGTAGCATAGCTTATTTTCAAAATCAGCTCTATCTCACACCAGGCTAAAATTATAATTGGATCCTACAATATCTCTTCTCAAAAAAAAAAAAAAAATCATCTATACTACATAGGAACTGTCTTGAACTGTGGCCACAAAAGTTACAATGGCAAGCCTTACAGAAGTAAAGTAAGACTTAAAGACTTAAAGAATGTAACAAACAGGGTACAGCAAGTAAGCTAGCTTAAAATGCTTATCATGGCTTAATAGGGCCAGAGATAGGAAATCTAGACCAACCCTACAGACTAACCTAGGGCAAGGGCAAATCAGAACAGAAAATGATCCCTAGAAAAACTGACACAGATAAGCAGCAGGAACAGCAGGGGTTCCAACCAAAGGGATACTTTTTTCTTCCTCCAGTTCAATAGCTCTTTAACAGAATAATACCTGGGTTGGGCCAAAGGAATCTCTCTGCATACTGCTTTCCTCCAAAAGGCTGTCCCATTCCTAAATTGTTAGATTTTAAACTTACCCCATCTTTCACTGGGTAACTGAACACTTAAGAGTCATCTAAAAAATTGACCCAAGAAAAAGCCTGACCCCTGTATTCTATAGTTTCATTGAAAATCCAAATATATAATCCGAAGCCCTAGTAAAACTAGGTAGGGGGTCAGATTTGGTTAGCAAAGCTGAAAGGAGAATGAGCCCATTATTTGCAATCAAGTCCAGACCCAGTTTTATTTCTAAGGGTTTCAGGGAACTCTTGAGTTCTGACAATAGGCTGCCCCAAAGAGATGGGACAGAAACTGTATCTTCAAAATAAGCTAGTTATAAAGAAAGTTTTGTATTAATATTGAACCAAAGCATACTTTGTACACCATAATTTTAGATATTATAGCACATGTATTACAATAAAACCACTTCTATACAGTTTTCTCCCCTTCCTGACAATATATAGGGTCAACTTCTCATACAGAAAACAGGGTCAGAAAAATATCAATTTTTTAGTGATTGTTGATGGCCTATACTATAAATGGGTCTAAAATGGTAGCCTATTAACAATGAAACAGTTCATGTAATTGTCATTCTGATGCATTTTTGCCCCTAATTTTATATACATAAAACAGTTAATTTAAAATAGAAAATGAATTATTTCACCCTAAAGGAGAAACATCATTTTATTTCTGTTGTTTTAATGCACCATACAAATGTAAGGTATAATCTCTGTCTTTCAAGAAACTCATTAGATACATATGCTATCATTCAAGCATACTTAAAATTATAGGAGTTTTCATCATTTCTGATGCACTGTCATTTATCTTTGAAGCGCTATGGGTGACAGCTTGGCCTGTCTGGCCTAAAAAGAAAACCATCTCTATTTTTAATACTTGAACGTCAAAATAGGATTCAAGCAAAATTTTAACTTGTCAATTTGTTAAAACTGGTACAGAAAAGCAACAGAGCATATTCAAGGTATTTTTATCTCCCAGGTCATTTTCTCATTTAGTCATTTTTATAGAATGAATTTACTATCTATTTTCCTGTACCAAATGCAACCCCACAGAATAGAATTATTTTTTTTAAATGTAGTCTGTTTCAATTTAAGTCAAACAGATCACTGAAGAGAAGTCAAAGTAATAAAGCTACTGAAATTTCTATTAATAATATGAAAATTTGCAGAGATTTAGCAAAATTATTATTTCTAAAATAATCTCTTAGAATGGCTAAGCTGGTGAAGCATAACACATTTATTTTAGCATAGCTAACCACAACATATATTTCTACTGTAGTAGGATTTATATTGATTAAAAACCCACCAATTCAAAATCATTAGATAGATCAGAGTCTCAGTGAAATTTCCTTCTTTAAATCACAATGAGGAGCAGTGTGGAATTTGTAATATTAGTTAAGCGTTGTTGTTGGAATTTGATAGAGGCCAATGGGTGTATATGTATAACATGCTTCTAAAATATTTAGAAATTGCTAAAAAAAAAAAAAAAAAGTCCTGCACATAAATGAGACTAATCTTATGTTTACAAAAAAAGAACAGAATGTAAGCTCTTATGTTTTTCTGCAGAATGTTTCAAAATAAAACGGCATTATATATTAAAGAGGGAACCAATGAAGACTGGAAGGTTTCAACAAGTATTAAAACTAAATATCTCAGCAAAACAAAACAAAAAGAACCATATATTCTTAGTTCTTTGTTTATTTGAAGAGCTATAATTCACATATGAAAAATAACATACTTACTCTATCAGATGTCTGCTTTCAACAAACACTGAACTTATCTTTAGCATAACTTCAATCCTTGGTGCATTATTTATTTCCTCCTTAACAGCAACAAAGATGCAAGATGTTCCAAAGCTTTACTTTTAGACCCTTTTCTTCAACTACAGTCTTTTTTTACATGTCCTGTTATTTGCTTCAGCATCTATGAAACAACTCCATCCTTCACAACAATCAAAACCCTTGAAGCAATCCACATCTGCTTCCTTATACTGAATTTCAAATCTACTGACCAAAAAAAAAAAAAAAAGAAACAAACAAACAAAAAGAAACCTTATTTACTTCGTATTTTATTTCAGAAAGTTTCGTGAGTTGAATATCCCAAATCCCTTTAACATAACACAAAGCACTAAATGGTAAGAATTGCATTACTTCAGCTTCTTAGATTCTGACTGATAAGGTGTGCCTTTTACATTTATATTGAATTCTGAGGAGCTGATGCCATACCAGTCTAATAATTAATAATTCATGGAGCCAAATTACAGCCTTAGAAGGAAACAGCCACTTTGACTAGTTCTTTCATAATTCTCTGATTTATGTATGACAGCACAGCAGAGTTCTAGGAGAGGTTAATAAAAATAAAAAAAAAAAAAAAACCCAGACATAACACTTGAGTTTTAAAATTAGTACTGCCTTAGCACAAGCTGGGTTTGTCATGGCATCATGGGAGTTCTATCTCTTTGAGCAGAGTTCAAAGGGATAACATCACCATTTTGAATGAGCATCTGATTAGGGAGGATGTCCGGGGAAAAAGTACAGGATGTAAGAGGTTGGGGAAGCAGGCAGTAAAGTCAGTTTGAGGGGCACTTTGGACCAAAAAGTGGGGGGATTTTACCTCACTGTTTTCAAAAGTGGCTTTTAACAGAATTTCTGAGAAGATATTTCAGGTTCAGATCTGCCCTATATTTCACTGTCCTTCATACATGGTAACAGCTCGTCTGGGCCAGTTGCCATACATGTGCTGTGTGTGCCTGTATGTTGATGTGCTCATTTGCACATGAGTACTTGGACACACACAATAATTCACACAGAGCAGTTTCTTCTCTGAGTTAGCTACCCATGATCTGGAAGGTCTAATCATTTTAAAGGCCATCTTTACTGAGAAAGAATTTACTTATAAACTGCACAGATCTGAAATCTCTATTTCAATCCACTGTCCTATCAAGAGATAGAATATGTTCACTACGCCCCGAATTCCCTTGTATCCTTTCTTAGTCAAAATCCTTCCCTCAAAGCAAGTGATTTCTCACGTTGTAGACTATGTTGCTTATTCTAGTGGAATCACACACAATTTTTTGTGTTTTCACTTAACCTGTTTTGAGATTCATTCCCGTTGCTGCTTTTTTTGTGTTTTTGAAGGGTTATTTCACTCTGTCAGCATGCCATCGTTTACTTACCTTTTCTCTTACTGAACAGACCCCTAAGTTATTGCCAATTTTTTGTGATTATAAATCAAGTTGCTATAAACCAAGTAACACAAAGCCCTTTGTGGACATGTTTTCATTCTTCTTTGATGAAGTTCCTTGTATATAAATATAACTGTTAGGCCACAGGGTAGGTTCATTTTAACTTTTTATGAAATTATTGAACTGTTTTCCAATGTAATAGCAACATTACAGATTCCCACCCATAATACAAAAGAGTTCAAGTTGCTCCACATCCTCACTGACATTGGTTGCTGTCACTCTCCTTCATTTTAGCTATTTAATGGGTATTTGGTGGTATGTCATAATTTTAATTTTCATTTCTCTTATAACTTCTGATATTGAGCATCTGTTTCATGTGCTTATTGGTTGAAAGTTCAATATTCATTAATAATTAATAAAGTAGCCTTTGACTTGGTGATAGAAGTAAAGAAAAAGACTTTTCACATAAAGTAAAGCCTTGGTGGTCTTTGAAATAGTACACCTATAAATTACTATCTTTCCACTCAGACAGGTCTAGCTACTACTTCTATGATCAATTATTGCTCCTGAACATAAAAACCCTAAGTCCTGCCAACTCAGCCTCTAGAGGTCCCCTTTATTTGGGTTTGATGATGCTCTGCCTTTTGGTTTGGGTTTTTTTTTTTTTCCATTCTCAATATTAAAATATTACTTCTTCTGTATATGAAGTGATACTTTCTTTGCAAACTCATGTTCATTAGCACACCTAAGAATTTAGCTTTCACTGATGGGTGTTGGATTATGACAGACCTGTGTATGAACATTCATAAATAACCCTGGAAATTCAAGTCTTGAGCCTTGCTTTTCTTATTTGTAAAATTAGAAGAGGAGGGCTCTTTTAGGGTTGTTGTAAGGATTCAAATACACAACTGATAAGTGACATATCTGAACCCATCAAAAGTCATGATGATGAGGGGGTGGTAACACTTGTGACTCATACCACTCAATCGAAATACGACATCGGTTCACAATGACAATTATTTTCTTTGAAAGACTTACATGATTTATGGTGATTCTCTCCTATCTTTCACCTGCTCTCTTCGGGTATATCGTTTATCATCTGTGAGCCTCAATAATGATGAAGATAATACTTAATAAGTATCTATAGTTTATATAAATGAAGATCTATATAAAGATGGTAATAGATAAGAAGGTAATGTGATTTGAAATATTCTATATTACTGCCTTTTATATAATCTCAGAGTAAGGCAGACACATAAACCTATACAATGTAGTATGGATTATTTTATTAATTATTTATCTGCTAATAAAGATATTTCTATATCTCTACCTATCTAGTATGGAAGAACAGACATAAAAATAAATATAACCCATATAAGTCTATGAAAAAGCAAAAATGTATCCAAAAAAATGACTGATTAGTATCTGTCATACATTATTACCAGGTTGAAAGAGAAGCTCAAGAGTTTGTGTAAAGTTAATAGATGCTATAGATGAATTATGTCACCCAAAAAATCCATATGTTTAAGTCCTAACTCTCAGTATCTCAGAATGTGACCTTATTTAAAAACAGCCTTGTTGCAGATATAATTAGTTAAATTAAGGTAATGTTATTACGGTGGGATGTAATCCGATAGGACTACTATCCTCATATAGGGGTAAATTTGGAGACAGACATGGGTACCAAGGGGAAATATCAACATGAAAATAAAGACAGAGATCTACAAGCTCAGAAATTCTAAAGATTACAAGCTGTCTACCAGAAGGTAGCAGAATGAAATAAAGATTCATTCACAGCTCTCAGAAGGAACCAATCTGCTGACACCTTAATCTAGGTTTTGTAGATTGCAGAACTGTGAGAAAGCAAGTTTCTGTGTTTTAAACCACCCAGTTTATACTATTTTGTCATAGCAGCCCAAGCAAACTTAAACAATGGATAGGTCAAGAGGTCCAGAAGGAGAGGCTACCGAGAATCAACTTCATGCCTCCTAGGTGATGAAGACTGGGCATATATTTATAATCACATACTAAAAGTCTAATAAGTAGTAAACCAGCAAGTGACATTTAATGATCGGAACTTGATGAATATGAAGGTGCTAGGAAAAGTTTCCAAAGGAGGGCAGAAGGTCATAAAGGGGAAAGAGAAGAAGCTATGCATGTATCAAACTGTCAAATCTCTACCAGGGGAAACCTGATTACAGACTTCCTGAAGAGAAATCCCCATATGGGAATAAAGTGATATTTCCTTGACTTTCTTCTTCCTTGACATCGACCTGTCCTTAGGTAAAATACTTCCTTGACATCGACCTGTCCTTAGGTAAAATAGCCAAATAGACCTGGGAAGCCTGAAAAACAGTCTGGTAGAATTTGATTAATGAAGTGACATTTTTCTTAGCTGGGTTTTACTAGCAGGGTACAATTTGGAGAAGACTCAGTTCTATTCTGAGCTCCATAAAAGCCGCCATAATGACATCCATATGTTGATTAAAACAAGTCAAATAAAAACTTACTACAACTACTTAATGTTATTGGCTATAACCTGACCCACCAAATGAGCAGACTGAAAACCTCTACCTAAGGAGCTTTACTCCCACTTTTCCAAAACTGGTGGATCAGAATGCTTATATTAAGCTCTCATGGGTCACAAGATCAATGAAAACACTAGCCACTAAAGGTTTTATGATCAGATATGATCCTTCATTCTTAATAATTCATTCATGGGAGAAGTAGTCCCAAGGTCAAAATCCTTATGGGGGTCATGCGAAAGTCCCATGAGATGGTTAAGAAACCAGTATCTTTCACAATCTACCAAGGCATCATATGTAAACATCCCTTGTGTGTTATCCCTCACTCACTAGACCATCCACCAAAATGAGGCTCAATTGGCTTTAACAGATATTTTATTTGGGGACCAAGTTGGTAGAGTTTAGATGTGGAACAGCAACAGGAGTTAGGAAGCTTGAGTTTATAATTCATTTGACCCTCTTCTAGCTCTATGACCTTGTACAGTTACTTTGTTGTATTCTTCATATAACACCAAAGTTTTTACATTTTTTCCTAGATTTGCCATGGCTTTGTATATTGCACTTGATGATGACTTTCAGCCATGTGAGGTTGAGATAATGCAATGGTAAAAATGGTCATAAAAGGGGATAGCATGGATTTAATCAGGAAACAAGGAGTTAAATGAGCTTAAAATAAGCACACATTAAATGATTCTAACATACTCTGCACTAACATATTATGCACTCTGTTTCACTTTCATGCTTCAGTAATTTTAGATGGGATGTTGGTTATTATATCTGAAGATATGGCAGGTATCCAACCCCATAAACAAAGGTATTCCTCGATGCTAGCCATTTTATCATGTTAGCATGATGCCCACAGGTAGTGTGGCAGGGAAGGTCAATATTGAGCCTATTATACACTAAATCTGGCTCCTATATTACAGTCTGGTTATTCAAAATCTGTAAGAAATGCCTGTTACTAGAATTTTAAGCCAGATAATAACCATTATGAATTCTGTTTAGCATCTTTTATTTTATAACCTAAGAAATGTACTTAAGGAATAATGTATTTTCTGAAAGAAAGAAATGCCTTTTTGGAGTTCATGCTATTTAGAAGGTATTTATTCAATTGAAAGCTTGGGTTTAGCAACTCATTGAGCAAAATATGCCAGTCCAAGAAATACATAAAACATCATATTTAGAAATTAAAGCAGGTTGATGAAGTCTCAGTTATATGTCCAGCATTCTTTCTTTTTCCTTTCTTTCTTTTCTTTCTTTTCTTTTTTTTTCTTCCTTCCTTCCTTCATTCCTTCCTTCCTTCTGTAAAACTATTCTAATTCTACAAATGTTATTTTACATCAAGGGAAGTCGGGTGAAAAAAAAAGACAAAAACAATCCTGAATCCTGTTTAGGTTATTTATTAATCACTAACTACATGGAAAATATTTAATGTGTATGTTACTCTCAAAGTAGAATCCGTAAGCCCTATAGGTAACCTACAATAATTTTAACAGGAAAAACATAAGTCTTTGGTTATCACATCAACTTAGTTTATAAATAAATAGAACATTAATGTTATATCATGTGTTTTCACAAGCATACTTAAAGATTTTATTTAGGCTGCATCACTACTGGAAATTCCTTCCTTGTGGCTGTTTTGTTCTCTGATTATATGGATAGATGCATTTTTCTGTACTTTAAATTTTCATAATTACACACACGAAAATGATGCAATAACAGTATAAAGAAGCACTGGGTGCTCTGAGTCTGAGACTGCACAAATCTGAACATTTTCCTATATTTTTCTGCAACTTCTGCCCTCTTGGTCTCTGTGTAAACACACATACACACTTTTATGAACTCACAGATGATAAGCTCTAGACATAACATTTATTTAACTCTAATTTTGTATATATTTCTTAAAAATAAAGACATTCTCTTACATAACCACAATGACACTTCAAAATAGGGAAATAAACATTTATTTAGTACTGCTATCTAACCTAAAGACCGTAATCAGATTTCTCTAAATGTACCGCTAAGGTCCTTGAGAGCAAAAGCAAATCTCAGATCATATATTCCGTATATCTGACAGGTCTCTTTAGTCTCACTTAATCTGGAACAATTTCTAAATCTTTTTTGTCTATTGTTTCGAAGTCTTTGAGTATTATGGACACTTGTTTTGTAGGATTTGGGCTTGTCTGATGGTTCCTCATGATTAGATTCTTTGATGAATCTAATTTTTGTCTCCTCAGTGTAACCTCTCAAAGCTACATAAGGTTGATTTGTCCCATTAGTGATCAAGATAACTTTGATCCCTCAACTAAGGTGGTAACCATCATATTTCTTCACTATAACGTTTCTATTTTTCCCTTTCCAGGCAATGGAGATATGTCAATGGAGACAGATAAGGCCCATTCTCTCTTGGAATGTACATTTAATAAAAGAAGGTAGACCACAATGAAAAAGGGAAAAAGGGGGAGAGGGAGAGAGAAAAGAGAAATGTAGTGAAGGAGGGAAAAGAAGAATGAACAAGCCAAAAATAAATAGATAAATTTTAGTAGCGTTATCAGAAAAATGAAACTTTGGGGTTTATAAGGACAGGTAGGTAGAGGAGATTAATGTTTACTCTTGAGGACAAAACAGTAAGAGTCTCCAGTCAATCCAGTCAAGTGAATATATATTAAGAGGAAGAGTATTTTTCATTGAGAACAGAAAGCTCAACAGGCAGAAATGAGGGGCCAGAGTTAAAATCAGATTGATTAGGCAGGTTTTCAATAATGTTAAGACTTCTGCGGCCACATTGTGGAGTTTGGAATTTATTTTGAAAGCAAGCCAAGAAGTGAAATAATGTAGTTTTTCCTTGGATAGTGAATTGTTGAGTGTAGCAACAGTAGAGGAAGAGATGACAGCATGGGTTCATCTATTCGCAACACCAGGATCCAAATCTCAACTTTTCATCCACTGAGAATATCAATGCAATGGTTGCAGTAAAAAAAGGCAGTTATGGTACCCCAATTTTAAAGTATTTTTTGTATCTAGAACATTCAATTATGAGAGACAGATTAACCAAATGTATGTAGTATATTACGGTATTAATAATACCTAGAAATTTTTAACCCAACATACCTAAGTCATCAAAAATATTTCCAGCATTTAACTCTCCATTTTAAGTACCTTTTGCAGAGAAAATTTAAATAATTAATTTCTAAAAGATCATTTGTTTTTCATTTGTTTTAAATTAGCTCTACTGACTAAATTTACAATAAAAGCTTTTTCTAAAATCTTACTACTACTCTCAATGATACCATATTTGTGTTACATGGAAACCAAAAATGATGGGTCCTAAATATTATTTTAACCATGTTTTCAGAGAAGCTGACTGTACTCTTCTAGAACTTCACAGCTTGCATGGCACAGCACAATTTTAAAATCAATTTGGTTCACACTTTGTTCTTGGGAAGACCAGCTCTTTGCTTTCTGCCTTCTGATGATATACATAGTTCAGGTATAATGGGTGGAACGTAAGAAATAATGAAGAATAATGGAAGTATATCCCCTAAAACTAGTATCACAACTCTTTCAGGAAAAATAGAAAAACAAAACAAGAGAAAGTTTTTTGAAAGCTGGCTTTTGGATAAGAGCTTAAAAACAGAAATAAAAGTAAAATTTATCCAGCTGTTTACCTTTATCTTTATGATAAATTCTTTCTAACTAAGATTTATAATGTTTTGTTTATTTTCCATCATTACATATGCCTTCTATCAATCAAATGATAATTTAGCCAAGTTTCTTACTCAGCAAAAAAAGCTACTTAAAATGGAAAAAGATACCATTATTATTATTTTTTGACATCCTAGTCAAAGTCAAAGCATTTTTTTATAAAAAACAAATTCCCAATAGCAGCAGCCCTCTATGCCAACTTTATTATTATTTTATTTATTTTTAATAAAGATTTTAATTCATTTATTTGAGAGAAAAACCTGAGGCATAAGCAGGGGAAGGGGCAGAGGGACAGTGAGAAGACCACTCCCTGCTAAGCAGGGATTCCCAGGACCCAGAGATCATGACCTAAACTGAAGTCAGATACTTAACCAACTGAACCACCCAGGCACCCAATATGCCAACTTTATTTTTAAATGTTTTTCTTTTTACTTTTAATAAAGATTTGCCTTGAGAAGGATGGAAATAACTTGTCAGGTTAACATTTTGAAAGTGATTTACAAAGTCTTTGTCAAGACATCACTGCCACAGACTAGCAGACCACAGTCCTTGGATTACCAAAAGCATTTTTAAGAGACATATAACAAAAATGGACTGTGTCATAACTGAAATAAAGATTAAATAAAGATACAGATGGAGAGAAAGACAAAGGGAGCTATTTGCGCATTTGCTACTTAAATGACTCCTACAAATGTTATCTTTCTCCTTTACCAACCACCAGTAAAGAGGTAATCTTTAAGGTAAATGCTCAGTTGTGGTTATTTCTTATCTCAAACATTTGTGGTAATTATATCATATACTCAATATAATTTTTACATTATCCGTTTATCTTTTACTATCTTATTTATGGGTTTTAGTTATAACCCACTCCCAAATAATTTTTGAAAGAGATACATATTATTAAATGAATTATTTGTTTGAGATAAATTTCCTTTCTGGTTCTAAAAAGGAAAATATGTCCTTAGCCATCAGCGTTTTTTGGCTTAAAGAAACAAACAAAAACAGCTTTGCAATTTCCATACATCTTCTTAGAAATTTTCTAGCTTCAAGCACGTGAAATGTTTACTGCTATCCCTTTATATAATTTTTTCCAAAACTCATTGCTAAAAATGCAAACATATTTTCAAAAAAATTTACATATAACATAAACATAATTTGCAAACAATGGTTTAAACTAATTTTTTAAAAAGCCAAACTATTAGAGTGTGATGAGATATGGGTAGTTAGATGAACTGGCCCCAGACGGTAAAAGCATTCTTTATTGTCTGAGGTGGTTACAGTACAATAGGCCCACAGAGAGAGACTATGTATTCTAGATGTATTCTACATCTCAATATTACAACCTTATCACCTGGCCAGTCCCATGCCACCACAAAAGGCTAAGCATACAGCAATGCAAATTTCAAGGAGAAAAAGGAAAATAGTCCAGTCAGAATAAAAGCAGAGATTTAGTTAAATAAGTGTTTGTTTTTCCCTTCCAGGGCCCACGCTAGCCAGTGACATATGAAGATGAGTAGTACACAGCACTTTCTTGAGGAACTCCTAATCTCAATACTGACACAACTATAGGAACAAATCTATAGTGAAAGGACAATTTATCAATAGTATGTTCAAGGTACAGTAATATGCTAGTAAGGTTAAATGGAGGTGGGATGATCACCTCTGTTTTGGACATAGAGGAGAAGACAATGTCTCAGGAGTAGCTAAGCACACATACATTTATTCAGCATTGTGATGGTTTGAACTGTGTCCCCCAAAAAAGAGATACCGAAGTCCAAAACCCTAGGAACTGTAATTATGATCTCTTTGGAAATAGGGTCTTTGTAGATGTAATCAAGTTAAAATGAGGCTATTAGGGTGAGCCATAATCCAATATGAGCAGTGTCTTTATAAAAAGAGGAAAATCACAAACACAGATGGAATATGGCTAAGAAAAGATGGAGACAGAGGCTGACATTCTGCTCCCAAAAGCCACAGTGTGTCTGAAGTTAACAGAAGCTGGAAGAGGTAAGGAAGGATCCTTGCACAGAGGCTTCAAAGGAACATGGCCCTGTCAACTCTTTGATTTGGGATTTCTAGCCTCCAGAACTGTCAGAATAGATCTCTGTTGTGTAAGCCACCCAGTGTTTGCTACTTCATTCGAGCAGCCCTAGAACACTAATAAAGCATCTATCATGGGCAACAGACCATGAAAATCGTTCAGGAAATATTGCTGAAAAGCACAAAGACTCCACCCTAAAGACACTAGGCAATAAGACCGATATAAACAAAACACAGAATTATGAGTTGGTATTGTTTGTTGTGAGAGTTGTACATGATTTGATATTACTATAAAAAAAAAAAAGGTGGGATAGGATAATGAGGTTAGGTAGGAGTAAGACAGGCACCAAATCATAAAAGTTCTAGGGGCGCCTGGGTGGCTCAGTGGATTGAGCTGCTGCCTTCGGCTCGGGTTGTGATCTCAGGGTCCTGGGATCGAGTCCCGCATCGGGCTCTCTGCTCCGCAGGGAGCCTGCTTCCTCCTCTCTCTCTGCCTGCCTCTCTGCCTACTTGTGATCTCTCTCTCTGTCAAATAAATAAATAAAATCTTTAAAAAAAAAAAAAAGTTCTAAGTCACGGTAAAGAGTGTGGGATTAATCCTGTAGACAATGGCATTGTTTATGGCTTAAGGAAAATGATATCCTTATACTTTCCATAGGTCACTCTGACAGCAAGCAAGATAATCAATGCGTTCTAGGCAATAGCAGAAGGAAAGAGACCAGTTTCGTAATAAGCCAAACGAGATGAAAATGCGATCTGCATGGAGGTGGAAAGAGCAACAATGACTCTCAAACCAAATGATCTCAAACTCAGAGCAATGTAGGAGGGGTTATGTGGAACTAATATTTTTAAAAGGAGTATGATTTAAGGCAATATGCTACTAAAAAAATAAAAATCAAGAAAGCAAGCAAGCAAGACAAACCCTCGAAAACAGGTGAAAAGTAAAATTTAGTCCTTCCATTTAGAAACCAAGCATATCACATAGAATGGCTTGCACGCACACATACAAAAATAAGTTGAGTGGTTCCTGATGTGGGAGTCAGAGAGAGATCTGTATGTGAGAACTGCTTGAAAAGGCTAGGTGAACAGCAAGGCAGATTTCAGTTTTATTTGACTCTCAAAGCATCAAGAGACTTCCACCAGGGGACTGCATTTGATTCAGTCTTGATTTAACTGGGCATTTGCAGTTTACTCGGACTTTAGACCTGTTATTAAATAATCCCTGATTTCCCGGGGCGCCTGGGTGGCTCAGTGGGTTAAGGCCTCTGCCTTCAGCTCAGGTCATGGTCCCAGGGTCCTGGGATCGAGCCCCGCATCGGGCTCTCTGCTTGGCAGGGAGCCTGCTTCCTCCTCTCTCTCTGCGTGCCTCTCTGCCTAGTTGTGATTTCTCTCTGTCAAAGAAATAAAAAATTAAAAAAAAAAAAAGAGTCTCTTTCTTGTTTTGACTCTCTTCCTTTAAATAATCCCTGATTTCCCAACCTGTTGTATTAAAAAAAAATAAAATAAAATAAACATAATAAATATGTCTGTGCTTCGCATTCTCTGACATTAAATCTAAACAGTAAGAAAATCCCACTTGCTTTCCCTCCCTCCCTATTTACCCGATTTAATCTAATGAAAAAAATGTATGTGCTCCGAGTAATTATGTGACTTTGGAAGAGGCAAGAGGAGAACCTGAATGGAAGCATGCCACTACTGGACTACAGAATCTTAATTCAGGGATCTCAGTCCTCACCCTCCAGGTACTACCAATCTTGATATTACCAAACTTGTGCAAGTCACTCAGTACACTGGGGCCTTTGCTTAGGATTGTTTTATTCAATATTCTATTACCAACAATGCTAAGAATAATGATTTTGGCTAATGTTTACTGAGCCCTTATCTGTGACAAGCTCTGATCTATAATCTCAATGCATTATCTTGCTGGATCTGCCCTCAAGCCTTGATTTTACTCTTATTCTCAAACCAGTCTTCAGGAACCATCAATAATTTTCCCAATTGGGGAACTAAGGATCTGTATATAATTTTAATTATTAAGCTACCCAGTCAATCATAGGTACCAATTGGCTGTAATGCATGCATCGATACAGAAAGAAAGTATAGTGTTGTGATGAAATTCATGAACTTGGGACAAGATATTGTAGAATCAAAATACAGATCTGGCTCCATCTCTGTTATGTTGGGACAGTGTACCTACACCCTCTAAGACTCAGTTCCCTCAAACATGAAATACGAAAAATAAATCATATCTATGGAAAGAGTTGTGGGAGGTTTAAAACAGCTAATAAATGAAACTATGTGTACAAAGCATGTAGACAGCACTATTTAGCTAGTGTCGTTAACATGTTCATCATCATCATCATAATACTTAAGTGGTTACTCATTACTGCAGACATTTAAACAGAGGTTGGACAAGTACACAGCATGGATATTATAAAGAGGATTCAAATGCTGGATAATTTGATAAGATTATCATTATCTTGTGAGTTCTGATCTGTGATCATATAAGTCTGGGAAATACTATGTAATATATCCCATTCTTGGACTTCAAAATTAATGTCAGGTCTATTAAGAGTTTCAACAGTAGTGAAGTGGTTTATCTTGTTTACAACCCAGAACTTTTTAGCTCTGTCAGATGACAACATTAGTGTTATTTTAACACATTTCAGAAAATGCCTACTCTGGAAGCAAAAAGAAGCATTCCTTACTGTTGGTTCTAATCCACCAGTAATTCAAATTCAAATAACAGTCACTTAAATGCACAGAACAGAGGTTCAATATAAGACTTTCAGATACTAGGAAGCATTTCTTCCTAGGTCTTTTTCACTGATTACAGTTAGGACTGAAAAGTGCCTGTAGTAAGAAATCTAAACTCAGATCAACAAATCAACTTAACACAAAAAGTATACGAAAAGAAAGTTAAGCCATTGACAATGACGATATATTGTTGTTGTTTTTTTTTAGAGAGAGCTATGGAATGGCCCAGGTTTAACATACCTTTAGTCTAAATCACAGGGTCACATATATATTACCTCCACAGGCAAACCAAAACTATTTTTTGTGTGTAAGAGAAACTGGCTTTGTGCCCTGGCTTGCATCATCTTTGCTATAAGATGTACAAAGAACAATGAACTTTCTTGCCCGTTTGAAATTATATATATTCTTAAATTTTACACAACTGTAAGGAGACTATTTGATCTCAGAATAACCTCCTTCGCTAGGATTATTTCAAAGTACTGGTAAAAAAATACCATATTATATGTTTTCTATATATTTCCAACAAGCTAAGTATCTTTTTTGAAATGCACAATATTTTATAAGGAATACAAATGAAAATGGTACTATAGTTAAGCCTCTGTTAAAGAATGGAGATGATCTTCAAATAATTTTAAAATATTTATCTTAACTGGAATAAAACAAATCACAAAGTCTTCAAATGTCCATCGTAATCTACAGACTAAGAAAGAAGTGACTGTTATATATTATGTGCAACACACTCTTCTAAGCATTTTTACATATTTTTGACATGTAATTCTCACAATAACCACATAGTTCAGATTTACTAATCCCTTATTACAGAAAAGTAAAGTTCTTTAAATTATATCCCCAAGACCTTCTCTCAACTAGTAAGATCTAAGAGACCTAAATAAGAAAGGTCACTTCTTTTTCTGCTTCCCATGTCTAGCCAGGAAACACAGTATGGAAGGAAAAAATATTGGGTCCTCTCTCTAGAAAAGAAAATTAAGGCAAGGTTAAAAAAATTCTAAAATAGTCTATAAGTGGTACACTCAGGACTTCAGAATACAACAGCAATGAATTCAAAGGAGAGGAAAGACATATGATACTTATTGCAACTGGCCAATTATAAATCAGAAATCCAGAAATCACAAAATTGCTAGAAGTCTTTGAAGTTAAAGGCAATGTCTAGTCTGCCCTACTCTCTTTCAGATCTCCCATTCTGCAGATGGGATTACTAAAATCTACGAGGAAGTTACTCAGTCTAAAGTCAAATAGGATAAGAATAGAAAAATAAATAAATAAAACCACAAAGCATGCATGATCAGCAAGTCAAATCTGGATGCCCTTAGTTTAACAGTCAATGTATTAAATGACGCAGGTAAATTGGCTATTTTGATAGATGCCCACAGATATAAAGTGTGAATGTTTGCCTAGCCCACCAAAGTGACGTTCAGATAAACTAATTAAAGTTTGAAAACTCTTCTGCAAATATAGGGTGCTGGAAGGGTGGTAAGCATCGTTACAATTCAAATTAATACCGAATCTCACCTGTTCCACAGAGCTATATAAATGTAAAATAGATTCATTTCATTTTCTTCAGCTATTTCCTGCCTCCAATCTTCAACATCTGATCTTAGGACTCTTTAATATTTTATCCAAATGACTTAAAGAATCAAAAGAGAAAAACAGATCCCTGGAACTTGGAAATAGTGAAGGAAGCACTAATGTTGTCACCAGGGCTGTGATACACTGACAATATCCAAATTTCACATAAAAACATGGAGGGTTACTTTGGAAAAACCACATCTTATTTCCCCTAACCTCAGGAAAAACACAAAGAACTGAGGAAAGAGAGTGACATTTTTATTTTAATGACGAACTTTTTCTTGACAGCTTATGCCGTGTGACAGATAGTATCTAATTAAATTCTCACTAAGACCCTATGATGCTGATAATCTTATAACCTGCAACTTTTTAAGCTAATGAGGAAACTGCGCCTCAGAGAGGCTATGTATTTTTCCCAAGATCACGTAGCTCAATGTAGTGGTGATGAGAGATGCAAGTCAGATTTCAAAGATAAGATTTTAACAATAAATAATACCCCCCTCACCCAGTATTTTATTCTATAATCATCTATCTCATGCCCTTAACGAATAATTAACATTAAGTGGCAATTAGGTAATTTGGGGAGTAAGACCTGTCCCCTCAAAGGTCCTCCTAGTTGGACTAAGAATCAAATTGACAAGAGACAGATTTACAGGAGAAAAATCAAAGTTAATAGGCCTACATACAGGGAATTGACATGGACATGGAAATTCAAAGATAGTCAGGGAAAATGAGGTATATATGTCATTCTGAACCAAGGAGAAGAGGGCAGGGACCTGGAACTTCAAAGGAAAGGAATGTACTTCACAGGGTGATAAGAAGAGAAGAGGTTTGGTGATTAGATGTTAGCCCTACCATACAGATGGGTCCCCCAGATAAAATTCACCTCTGCTAATAACCCTTATTCTGGGAAAGACCTACAATTTAGATTTTTCTGTGTGGTTACAGGAAGACAAAATTTCTCTTGAGACCACAGAGTCTCAGGGCCTTTGGCTCAAAATAATCCATGTGCCATAGTGGCACATAAGGTGGGGGGTTCTGTCCTGAACTCCTTCTGTAACAAGGCTCAAAGAGACCTGTGAAATTCTGGATATAGCACCCTAACATTTTAGATTAGGATACTGAGGTCAACAACATTAATAAAATTAACTGTCCAAGGTACAATCAGAACTTAGGCTCCAGAGTGAAAAGAGAACACACAACTAGTAGCCTTGTGACTTTTTTCTTCAAAAGAAAGAGCTGCAGGCTTCTTAAAGAATTTTACCCATAGTGATAACCATTTGGTAGGTAGATAGGTAGATAGGAAGGAAGGAAGGAAAGAAGGGGAGGGGAGGAAGGAAAGAGGGAGGGAAGGAACGAAGGAAGGAAGGAAGAAAGGAGAAGAGAAGAGAAAGAAAGAAGAAAAGAGAAATTGGGGATAGGGAGATGGGAGAGAGGAGGAAGGGGAATGGAAAGGAGGAGTAGAAGAAAGGGGGAGGTTAAAAAAAAAAAGGTGAGGGGAAGAAAGAGATGTAAAGTAAAGGAAAGAAAGTGGGTTATATTATCTAATTACTAGAAAAGCTGTCCCAATCTTTAATGCTGCTTTGGTTGTTATTCTATAATTCCATTTAAAGGCTCAAATATCATACCTCTATTGTATAAGAAAATGTGCTAGACAATTACTAGAAAGTACAAGAAGCACAAGCAACTCATCTGCCCTCATTTAACCTACGTAATAATGAAAAGACAATTTTTTAACATATGGTCAGTGACTGAATAAAGCACCTTACATTTTGAAGTTTATGGGAACTGTAGGATAAATTTTCCATTCCTCTAAAACCAAAAGTAAAGGGATGCACTCTTATAAAACACTAAAGCAACAATGCAAATTCTCCTCTTACTAAGATTCAAAGAGTAGAAAAATAAAAGATAATGCTACTACCAGAATTATTTTTGGCTCTTCTTTTCTAAAAATAGAAAAAAAGAAAGGGGAAAAAAAAGGCGCTAAACTCTAAGTTTCCATATGCTTTGTCTGAATTGCTACACTAATTTCTCTCACGTAAGACATAAATTAACCAGCTATTTTTCTAATGTACCAGGAAAAGGCCAATGAAATTATAAATATAGCACTTAGCACAATGCCTAACAATGGGTTGTCCCAAAATGCATTACATGAAAAAATAAATGAGCGTGTGTAGCAAAGATTTCTACCTGATCCATTTTCCCCTTTTTCCAGGGTCCTATGCTAAATGTTTCCCAGCTTGTCATGCATAACCAGAAAAGGCCATGTGCCTGAAGTCCAACAAATGTGAATGGAAGTAAAGCCTTGCTATAAAATCTCTCACAATGGGGCACCTGGGTGGTTCAGTCAGTTAAGTTTCTGCCTTCTGCTCAGGTCATGATCCCAGAGTCCTGGGATTGAGCCCCAAATAGGGCTCCCTGCTCAGTGGGAATCCTGCTTCTCCCTCTCCCACTCCCCCTGCTTGTGTGCCCTTTCCCACTGTCTCTCTCCCTGCCAAATAAATAAATAGAATCCTAACAAACAAACAAACAAAAACACTCTCACAAGCTACCTCAAGTTACTTCCAGCACCCTGACTGGAATGGTGGTGCTCAGAATCATTTCAGAACACACATGTTGAAGAGGCAAAACTCTTATCTGCCTTGATCACTGGGGAACTATGTAGATCACATGACCAAATTCCTCCCACACTCCTGGACATGGAACCACTCTGGATTTTTATGAACTTGAGAAATAAAATTCTATTTTATTGAGTCAATGCATGTTGGGCCTATTTAATTATATCTGTTTATCTTACCCCAAATTAATGCAGTGGGTAATCCTACAATTCAAGTCCCAAACCACATTGTGGCATGTAGGTTTTACACCATATATATTTTCCAAATAATGAAAGAGCAAGCAATTGTTCCATTTCATACCGACAATGTAAGAAACTATGACATGACCACAACAGTGAGAACACAGTAGCGGGAACTCATCCTTCTAAGAATCTGTTTTTTTGGAAAAAGAAACCTTTATGTTGGCAATGTATCTGGCTTTTTATGCAAATTTATTATATCTTAAATATAATAAATAAAATTGTAAACAATTTACAGTAGTTTGGGGGGGTTGTTTTTTGTTTTTTTAGACACTCAAATCTAAAATTAGCATGTTAGTGTGCAAAGACAATGAAAACTGCCTGACCTTTCCTGTGAAGATATCAGATCTTCAGAGAGGAAAGCTTTAACAGTATACAGCAACAACACATCCCTTGGTGAGTTAACAACCTCTGTGTGGATGAAGGAGAGAGAGAAAAAGACGGTGCCTTGCAGGTATGACCAATCATTCTATTAATACTCTGTATAATGAAGCATAGTCCAAGATGGCATTTATATTAAAGGCTGTGTGACATGCAAGCTATCTGGCTGGGCTTCCGATCAGAGAGAGGTGCCATCAGCAATGCTACCTTCTGTTTAAAAAGAAAAATCACCGGATATAGCCTCTAGAAGCTGGCTAAGAGCTCTCAAGTCATTTTTTTCAATATGTTAATACAGCTGATGCTTTCACTGTCTCAGAACTGTATACCAATGAATAATGAAGCAATCCATGGTCAGCACACAATCAAGGTGAAAGGACACAGCAAACATTAATAAAAGTGGAAATATTACCTCATATTAAATGTTAATCATACATTTTTTTTTTACTTACAAATAGCCCCTTCCACAAAATATACAGAAACTAAGAAACTGCAAAAATCGAGAGATAGGAATTCTCAAGGTAAAAAAAAAAAAACTTTAAAAAAAAAAACAAAGACAATTGTGGACAGTGCTTATTCCATCCAAAATATTTTATTTCGAAGACTGCCTTGTGATATACAAAATACGTTTACTTCAAAGGCCAACTTCAAATATCTCTCCTTTAAAGGCTTTCCTGACTTGCTCATAGCTAAAGGTAGCAATCTTTTGTGGGCTCCCATAGCTCTTGGTTCTTACGATTAAATATCTCCTCCTCCTCCTCCTCATCATCATCACCATCCTTAGTATTTATCTGGCACTTTCTAGGAATCTCACATAGGCCAACATTCTGATTTGGATTAGGGAACAAATAATTAAAAATATCTATTGTAATTACACAGTTCAACAAAAACAGAACCACACCATACACTGTTTTTTACATGGCTCATGGATTACTGATGTCTTTAAATTTGTAGTGGAAACCCACAACACAGCTCTGGGACTACAATATCTTATCCAAAAATTAGCACTCTATTGTCCTTTAGTAACAGAATAGCAGATGTTTATCTCGTGCTTTTTATTTTTCCTGAGTAGTAGAAAATAGCTTTCCTATAAGGTAAGACATCCCTCTATGCTTCAATAAATAGCCAAATAAGAAAGGAAAATAAACTGAATATTACACTGGAAGTGAACAGCAGAGGGTTTGTAAAACTAGCTGTTCTTTTTCTTTCCCTTTCTTTTTTCTATTCTTTCTTTCTTTTTTTTTTCCCCAATTGATGTATGGCACGCTGGCATAAAAGGGGCAAGTTGAACATCTGGCCCCCCAAAAAAGGCATTTAACATTTCCAAGCAATTCAGAGGCACGGATGATTTACGATGCTATTCTTAGATTTTTATCATGTGTCCTCTCACTTTATGAAATGTGGGCAGGCACATAAACCTGGTGACACTTCATGACATAAAAACAGTGATTGAAGGTGGATAAAGAAGAAAGAAGAGAAGAATCATTTTAGTTTGGAGATGTTCAGAACAGGGCAGGCCCCTGGGAAGATGAGTTGAATTTTGCTCCCGTGGCAGTGCCTTTCAGCAATTGAAGGAACTCTGTGCTTAGGCAATCCCCAGCCTCCTCTATCTCTAGAAAAGGCAGAATAGGATCTGTAACTTAACTGATGTACCTGGGTGGCTTTTTTCGCTAGAGAAGCTGAGGCAGTCATATTATTGAGTCTTGAAAGGCCCCAAGGAGAATAAGGCCACCGTAATATACTTTCTATCTCCAAAATGACCCTTCTCCTTCTGCATCAGGGAGGGGGGCAGTGGGGATGGGCAGAAAAAGAAGGCTGCAAAAGAAAAGAAGTGAAAAGGGTAAGATGACTGTGACATACCAGGGAAAACAGAAATAGCATGGCATTTTGGCAAAGCTGAAGTTTGTTCATAAATCACTTCTCTAAAAGATTTCTTCTGAAACACAAAACACTGCCCCAGAAAAATATCTGTGGGTAGCAATTTCTATTCAGTGGCAAAGACACGGCATGTATTTAGGAAAATTGGAAACCATCTATTGTCACCAACTTGTTGATTAATTTCAAACTCACTATTCAATTTCATAAAACCTCTTTGGACTAGATTTGCACTAGATTAGAGTAGATTTGCACAATGAGGTTTTTTTTTTTTAAGGTTTTATTTATTTGATACTACTTGAGAGATCACAAGTAGGCAGAGAGAGAGGGAGAAGCAGGCTCCTTGCTAGGCAGAAAGCCCAACACAGGGCTTGATCCCAGGACCCTGAGACCATGACCAGAGCTGAAGGCGGAGGCTTAACACTTTGAGCCACCCAGGTGCCACCGCACAATGAGTTTTTAAGACATCACATTATATGTATATCATCAGATGAGCTTTTCATTTTTAAAGTATATCACTCAATGTAACAATCAAATTAGTGAATTTGCTGAAGTAAGTAACAGATTACGGTATAAAATGCTAAATTATATCTAAATAAAGACAGTATTTTGGAAAAGTCATTAATCTTTTTCTCATTTATTTTATCGATATTTCAACCAGTGACACTGGATTAGTATCTCAGGGCATGAAAAATGTGATCTTTCTTTCATTTAATCATTAAATAAAAATTTAAACATTCATTTATATTTTCTGGTATTATTTATGATAGTTTTGGCATTTAAGACTATTTAATTTCCTCATGGTCAATCGTGTGTAATGACTAACATAAATATTTCATTGCTTCTAATAATTATTTCTCATTAGAATCATAGCCTTGTTTTTTCAAATAAGTTTCCCCGCTTAGTATGGTCCATCAGGAATATATGATGTTCTTTACACACAGATATGAGACAAGCGAGCAACAGTTCTGAAGATTCCTAGTTATAGGATAATACAACAGATGCACAAGTACCTACTTGGAAGAATATTGCATAGTTACAGATCATTTACTAACAATGTTATGAAACAGGCAACATTTTAAAGCCAATCTTTTTATATACGCAGCTGATGGGATATCACAGGAAAAGAACAACCCTTCTTTACAGGTATGGCAGTTGAAATGCACGGCCTTCCTGCATTAACTGAAGCCCTGTCCTGGGGCCAGGGCTGGGTTATCTTGGACTTTCCTCACAGGCCAATTTATTCCATGACCTATGGACAGGAGGTTGCAAATAAACGTCTATGTCCACCTTCTGTCTAAGGAGCACATTTTCCTTTGCTGAATTAAATAGGCACAAATTTACAAAAACAAAACAACAAAAAAAAACCTTTCCTTTAAGGGTTCCATAAAAGAGCTGCTAAATTTTTCATGCCACACATTCTAGAGAATAAAGTCCTCCTAATCAGAGTGGAGAAATCATTATTATTGATTAAAATGTCATTTCAGTCAGAGATCAGGAACCCCAAAAAAGATCATTTTTGCTTTCCAAATTAACCATAAAAAGTTTAAACTGTAAGTGAAATGCCATTCTATGCTGTTGCAATGAATTTCCAATAATAGTATCTACTTTATATTGGTTCAAAAACATTGCCTTAATTAGGCTGACCTTTAAAGAGCTTTTCTAGAACTGAAATTCTTTAAAATGCTTCCGCATACTATATTCACATGCAATCTATCTGTCCAAATATAATTATAAAAGCTTTAAAATCACAACTTAGTATTTGTTTAAGACACCAAATATTATTTTTGTCACTTCTTCTGCCAAATATCAAAGTCCCACTTAGAAGCTATTAACAGATTTAAAATTTTTAATACATGCTTACACCAGTTGAGACTTTGCCAAATATTAAAAATTGTTTTCCTGGCTGGGGGTTGGGGGTTCGGGATGTGGACAAAACCCAAAACGAAATCTTGTTTCAAGAAATCAAGCAATATCTAAGCAATGTATCCATTCTGAAGAGTGTTTAGCTTATAATCATGATACTGTATTTATCTAATTTTTACCTTGGCTTTCAGGGTTTACAAAACACTTCTATATATTTTATTCCATTGGAAAACCACAGTATTCCTGGGCAGTACAGAAGAACAGTCTTCTATCTTATAGATGAAGAAATATTTTCAGGCGAAGTAATCATGTTATTCATCTCTAGGTTTTTAACCAGATGCTACCCTATGAGAGTAAGATCCTTCTCAAACCGTGGTGGATCTAAGTCAACAGTTTTTCTGACATTCAATAGGAACAATATTGCTTCCTACATCTGTCATCACTGGATGAACCTTTGAGATTAATTCCTCTAACCTCAATGTTCCTCCTCACCTTAAAAATTTAGGGAAATGGGAGAAGACTAAAACTAAAGTGATTTTCCCAAGGTCAAACAATTTATCACAGTCCACCTGACATTAGACCCCAGATCTTCTGACTCTTGTTCAGGTGTCCTGCCTGTTTTCTCCTTTTCCAGAACTAGAGTTTGGGAGAATGGGTACACTCCCTCAATGGACCTTTCCATGGACCTGCATTTGTCACATCCTCTGCTGACCAAGGAAGAATGTACAAATTAGCCATATATTTTATTGCCCTTTATATCTTTTACTCTATGACATATTTCCAGCCACAATGGTCATTAGACTTTTAGTTGATCAATCACATAAAACACTATTTTCAAAACACTTCACAAAATTATTAAATCTCTGTGCATTCAACAGACACTGAAAACCATTTACGTCTTCTTTATGTTACTGCTTTAGTTGTTTAAATGTTAAAGCTCTAAAGCATGTGTCCTTCACAAAATAAAAAAATAGATAAGGCTACTGCAAGTGCTTGTCATCTCCCCCACCCCAACCAGGGTTTCCCAAAAGATTATTTTGGGAATGATCACATCTATGCACTTTTACTAACTCTAAGTGGGAAACACAAACCCTTATTACCAGAGTCTGAATCATCACTTATACAAAAAAACATTGTGATTGTTTATTTAAATGAGATGAAATTCTTATCTATCTAAACCAAATAGCACAAAGTATTCAGATGTGAGTTTTAATCCCCCCATTGAAAATACAGGTATTTGTATGCTTCCAGGACTTGGCCAACTGCTATATTATCAATGTTACAACTGCATGCAGTTGATTATTTAGCATATCTCCTAATCACCACCTGCTAAAGAAAATTATTTAAAGGAAATCAGCATCACATTAGCTTTGAGCTTTTATGAGGACTAACCAGAAATTTTTAACAGCCATGCAAACATTAAAATTCTTTCAAGTTTTTTCTTGGTTAATTCATTCATTCAAAAATATGTATTACATTACTATCACATGCAATGCACTGGGGATACAATCTGAATACAAGAAAGCAAACAGCAGACCATGTTCCCTACCTTCGTGCATTTTAATCTAGTGGAAGAGGAAATACTAAACAGTAATGAAACAAACACAAACATATTCATGCACTCAATTTCTATTCTTTTAACAAATATTTACTATATTTATTGAGAGCCTACTATGTGCAAGGCACTATTCTAGACATCTGAGTTATATCAATCATCAGGCAAAATCATTGTCTTCTTTGTATTTATATTCTAGGATGCAGAGACCCACCTAGTGTTAAGTACTGGAGGAAAAAAAAAAAAGAAAAAATGGAGAAAGACAGAGGATAAAGTGCACTGGAGTTGGGAGTTAAAATTTTTTAAAGGATGTCAAGGATAAGCTTTATTAAAAGGTGACATGTGAGTTGACTTAAAAAGTAATAAATGCCTTGGGTAAATACTACAAAACAAAGGCTGTAAAGACATGCAGGGGTGCGTGAGACATGGAGAGGATGCTGGTCTTTACACCAAGGGCAATGGCAGATTTGATAAGATTAATGGCAACATTATTTTGCTACATTAGGCAAGAGTGGAAAGGACTAGAAGGAATGAACTTAGGTATTTCCACAAATGCAGTATTCCAGATATAGAAGAGCACTCCGCACATTCTCCCATTTCTGCCTCTAAACTATAGGCAAGCACAACTAGGCAAGTTGGATTTGAAATCTTACTTGATACAAATATGATATCATGAAATCCCCAAGTAATGCAATAACTTTGCCTATTCTTTAGCTTGTTGCTTTTAAATAAGACTGTTCAGGCACAGACTGACTTGTCACTCTGGTGACGAAGCTGTGTCTTCACAAATGCCTGCCTGCTCTTCTTTCACAGAAAGAGGCATATATGGTACCCAGCATATAATTTGAAAAACTAGTCCATAGCCACCTCCTGATTGAAAAACCTGGGAAAAATCTCCAGAATTCTATGACTCTTTGAATCTGTGATAAAAATGCATTGACAGTGGTAACCAATTAATCAGACAATCCATTCATTTACAAAAAAATGACAAAGGACTGCTGTCTTTGAGATCACCACCATATTCAGATTAAGAGAATCCATAATCTACAGAACCAATTTCTCTGATGAAAAATATGCAAATCGTTCTGAGTCAAATAGTCTCATTAAGCAGTTATCCTTCCAATGTTGTCAGATCAAACAGGATCAGCAGCAGCAGGGGGCAATTCATTGCTCTGTCACCTCACCCTCCTCTATTCTGTGCTCATTTCATTCTTTTGAAATGTCATTAAACTTGATTCTGGTACATTCTAATCTTAGTTTTTTTTCTCAGTCATTTTCATGACCATTTTATGATTTCAAACAAACCAAAGCATCACAGTTACAAGATAGTTCTCTCCAACATAATATTCTTAGTGAGGTTTTTTAAAATTATTTTAATGGGGGCACCTGGGTGGCTCAGTGGGTTAAAGCCTCTGCCTTCGGCTCGGGGCATGATCCCAGGGTCTTGGGATCGAGCCCCGCATCGGGCTCTCTGCTCAGTAGGGAGCCTGCTTCCTCCTCTCTCTCTCTGCCTGCCTCTCCGCCCACTTGTAATTTCTGCCTTTCAAATAAATAAATTAAAAAAAATCTTTAAAAAAAATAAAATAAAATAAAATTATTTTAATGGATTTAAGCATACCAAGAATGACGAACATTGGTCCTGTATTAAGTGCTTTCAAAGATACTAAATACCAGAAATGTATTTAATGACATAGCTCATTTGATGTAGGTAATTAACTTTGGTACTGCCCTCAGGATGGGAACCCAGTGTGTATTAAAGAGAGCAGAGAAGATGTAGAGACCCCCCCCCCCGAAAATAGGAAGAAGAAGAAACAAAAAATAACGACGACTCTCATGTTCTAGAACTAAAGGTGGTATTGGCAGTCAATTAATCAGGGCTGGACACTTGGTCAGTAAGACTCTAGACTAGTACTGTATTCTGATATTATAGTATCAGTGAGATAACGGATACCGTCTCTATGGAAAATTAATGTGAAAAGAGACTGCCAATATGGACAACTCTACCCTGTATCAAAACAGTGGTAACACTCTATACATAGACTCAAACACTCTCAAGAGGGAAACATCACTTTACTTAGGAGAAATGATTATACCACCATTTTATTAGTTTGGATAAAAGAAAGGAAGCTGGTTTCAAATCAGTGCAATACTTTTTTTTTTTTTAATTTGTGACAGGTATTGTAACTTCTAACATTAGAGGTTAGACAGGACTCTCAGAGAAAGACCTTGTGCTTTCTTGAAAATGTAAATATATATTTTAGTTTCCAAGTAAGAGGAAGGAAGCATCAGGTTTTTAATATAACCTGGACATTCTGCTACCTGGGCTCACATTTAGAGGATAAAGCCAAAATGTACAATGGAGGCCATCACAGTCTGCTCAAAATTAGGAACGTTTCCGATTTCTGTTAACTTTTCTGATTTCTGCAACCTCTTGCTAATCTTGCACAGCTGAGGTTTCCTTGGAGAACCTCTTGCTCTTCATTTCAGTATTTGTCATCTCATACTTACAAGGAATAATATAGGTTGCTAAATAATAATGGCTCTGATTTTTCTTTAATTAACACAAGAACAATAGTAACAGTATAATTAGAATACTTACAGGGGCAATCAAATTATTCTTATCTCCTTTCTGAATAAGAGTTTAAAATGCTGGCTTTCTAAAACTCTAAAGAAATGGGAACAATGCCTTTGTTTTAAAAATCAGCAAATCACTATTTCTATTGGCCTGTTTCCCTACTTTGGCCTTAAGATTAGCTTAACATAGAGAGAAAATTTTAATTCACCATCCAACTTTACATTAGCATTTTCCTCTTCACTTCTTTATAATGCTTGACGTGTGACTTTAAGTTATGAGAGATTTTGTTTTTTTTGTTTTGTAGTCCTAAACTTACACTTCAATATTGCAAAAATGACTTCCTAATACAAATATTTTACTGTCTTGCACTAAAGAATTAATTTTTTCTGTTATTATTGAAGAAAATGTGACAAACCCAGTCCATTTATATTTTATATCTTAAGTAACCATTCATAACACATAGAATTCATAGTTATTAGAGAATAGGCTTCATAATGTACAGGTTTAGAGAGGCTTTGGCAATAATGGCCACTCATCCATTAGCTCTTATTAATTGGTTTGGTGTCAAAATAAATGGCAAAAAAATTAGAGATCAAGTAGGTTGCAAAAGGGTGGTTCAAGTAAAGGAATGGTTTTGAGTCCACTTAGGTACATGTGCATGTACATCCATATATAAATTCAGACTATCTAGGGATGCCTGGGTGGCTCAATCAGTTAAGCATCTGCCTCAGGCTCAGGTCACAATTCCAAGATGCTGGGATCTAGCCCTGAATCAGGCTCCTTGCTTAGCAGGGAGCCTGCTTCTCCCTCTAATTCTGCCTGCTGCTCCCCCTGCTTATGCTCTAACAAGTAAATAAAATATTTTGAAAAAATCATAAAAGAAATTTCCGACTATCTGAAAACATAGATGAAAAAGAAGTCTCAATATAGTAAGTAGGAAAAAGAGATAAAATGGCTATATTAGCATATTTTAAATGCTAAATTATAAAACTACAGTAAGTCATTAAGTTGGTTCTTGCTTAAATATATCTGCAAATTCTATAGAAAAATAATAGTACTGTGGATCCTGAGTGAGTTTAATGATTTCATGATATTCAGTAGGGCCAAGTGGGTTAAAGGTTCAAATATTCATTTTTAGGAGCTATAGATAAAAAAGTTTCAAAGAGTTCTCTATGCTAAAAAAAGGAACAACTCAGCCCACAGCCAAGTGAGATTTTTACACCAGTAGAACGCTATTCTACCTTAGTTATCCACTCTACATTATAAGTATATTAAAACTTGTTATATTTTCAAGGGTAGTTTGTGTTTTTATATTCTTAAAAGTAATCTAAAATATGTTGGGGGGTAATTTAAGCTTTCATATATGGCTTTGTAATTTGTCTTTGTATATTTTAAATGAGAAATCTGGAAACACAACTTAAGTATTTTGCGTGTCACACCCAGGAGGTTTTCCCAAAAATAATTTAGTGTGGCATGGAGAAATCCAGTATTTTTTCTTCTGTAAATGTGTGTATTTTCTATGATATTTTTAGTTTCTGTTTAATTTTTAAGCTAGAAAGTACTCTTTTGTTATATGGCATTTAGTATCCTATCAGGACATCCCTAAAAACACAAATGCTTAATAAATATAAGAAAATCAGAATCAAACATAGCTAGATGACCACATATACTAAATTTGAAGGAACATCAAGCAAAGTATTTACATCCTTATTATTTGGGGTTTCTACAAACTATAGCCAAGCGTGAACATTTTCAACTTAAAATCTTTGGCTACAATTTATTAAATATGACATTCTTTAGCTATTTAAGTTAGGTGAGACTAATCAACAAGATAATGCTGATAATAAAGCCTCAGAAAAATATGACTTTGAATCCAAATTTCAAGAAGAGACATGGAATGTGTCAGGTTAGATTTTGTCCCTCACCTTTTATTTTTATTTTTTTAAAGATTTTATTTATTTATTTGACAGAGAGAAATCACAAGAGAGGCAGGCACAGAGAGAGGAAGGGAAGCAGGCTCTCCGCTGAGCAGAGAGCCCGATGTGGGACTCGATCCCAGGACCCTAAGATCATGACCTGAGCCGAAGGCAGCGGCTTAACCCATTGAGCCACCCAGGCGCCCTCACCTTTTATTTTTTAAAAAAGATGACCATTATAACTGAAGAAAATGTGTTATCAATGAAAAGAAAAGCACAGATTTTAGGTCAAAATCCTATTATAATGTTATAATTATATGTTATAATTAAATGTTATAATTATAATGTTTAATCTCTTATGGATCACTTATCAAAAGACTTTAGATGCAAATTTAGAAATTTATTGAATTAATTTTCTGAGCTCTTCCTTAATTACATGATATAATGTTTTTTTTTACCTGTTCAAATTCACTTCTCCTGAAAGGTAAAGCCAACAAAGGAAAAGGCTTTCCAAACATCGCTAGACTTCCAGGAAAGGAAGTAGAGATAGAGTTGACTTGAGGGTTAAAGCTCAAAGAATAAGTTAAAAATATCATTCAATCAAAACTACTTTAATTCATGATGAAGTTGCTATGTTAGGGATAGACATACATTAATATCTATCAAAAGGCCCAATGCAGATTTCTCATTTTATTTTCCTTAGCATTGGAATAGATTACTTTCCTTCACGGAGCACTATACCTAAGTGACTTCTGATGTGTGTTTAAGGGACACAGTTTATATAATTATTTATATTTAAAGTTTAAATCATACTGGGCATGACAAGCTGTTCACTTGATAGAAGCACAGGAGAACAGAATCTCACTCCTCATCTCAGCCTCATTTTGGCAAACAGGATCACTAAGGGATTGGAAGGCATAAATGACTGCACTCTGTTCTCCCTTACTTTTTCTCTCCATCCCTTCTTTTTCTTTACTTGTTCTTATTATTAAGTGGGTAGAGCAAATTTGAAGAGATAAATTTGAATTTAATGTCATTCCACATCATTAAGATTACTTTTACTGTGATTAAGAAGTATGAGAAAGGGGCGCCTGGGTGGCTCAGTGGTTTAGGCCGCTGCCTTCGGCTCAGGTCATGATCTCAGGGTCCTGGGATCGAGTCCCGCATCGGGCTCTCTGCTCGGCGGGGAGCCTGCTTCCCTCTCACTCTCTCTGCCTGCCTCTCTGCCTACTTGTGATCTCTCTCTGTCAAATAAATAAATAAAATCTTTAAAAAAAAAAAAAAAAAAAAAAAGAAGTATGAGAAAGATAAATTGAGGACAAATCATGGACACTGAACATGAAGACTGGACTCTATTTTACAGATAATTGGTGGATATTTTTATTCACTTGAGAGACTAAGAAGAGTTGTGTTTCAGGAAGGTGAATCTTTAGAACCAGATGAGGAAGTACAGATGAAAGAAAATGCCAGACTGAACCAAGCAATTAACTTGACATTGAGGAGGAGAAAAGACATAGTAGATATACTGTTACCTATATTTAGAACAACTGTTTTAAGTCCCCTTGCAGTCCTTTCTTCATCATAAAATAATAATATTACGCTAAATAACTACTGTAGGTAGCATCTCTCCAAACTGAATATTTAGAAATCTGCTTAAGTCACAAAGTGAAATACACACTATATACTAAACATTGTATTTTAACTTCCTTATCCCCAAAGGATAAATAAATGGTTTGAAAAATATCTACAATACCAAGTTAAATTGTATCATTATTCATAGTATTTCGTGGGCTATGAAAATAGTATACTTGAGGCAGTCCAACACACACACACACACACACACACACACACACACACAGAGAAGAAGAAATTATAAGACGGTATTGTCATGGCAATGGCCTAGATTCACCATGGAGTTATCTCTCTTAAAAATAGTAACAATAGAATTTTGTTCTTTCACTTTGTTGGAATAGCTAATAGGTACTTGCAATTAGCAGGAAACCAAAATTCATATGATCGGATTTCGCATAATTTTTCCTTTCATTCGCAACTTCCAAAACAAAATGCAATACACTATCCATTGACTTGGTTTAGTTCTTAAGCAAGGCCTGAATTATAACTATTCAACAATCCTTCGGGGATTCGGTCAGATTAAAAGAGATCTAGAGTGGCTATGTTGTCAAAAAATGCTAGAAGTTTCTTTGGAAATGATCTAACTCAGGCTAACATTTGAGAGTTCTGAAAATGGAAATTCCATCATCATCACTCAAAGATTCCAGTAACAGCCCCTCCCCCCCGACATGACAGCACTTAGTGGTCCCTGGAAATAGAAAGAAGAGGAACAAAATAGAATAAAGAGAACAAGGGCAGCAACTATGATGATATTATCATGGCACTTTCCAATTTGTTGGCTTGGTATTGGACACTCTACTCGGCACCCTAAAAATATCCTAACAGCCCCCTGAGAGAAATATTTTCCTTTTACAGAAGATGGCTCCGTGGATCAAAGAGCTCAAGTTCAGTGCCAGGTGGGGTTACAGCATGGGATTCCAGCCGAGGACTGTCTGATTTCCAAACTTAATTTAGTTGAATTCTGCCATGTTATCCACACAACACAAGGTTAAGGAGTAACACTGAAATATTATAGCATCACATCTAAGCAAAGCTCTGGCTCTTAGATGGCTGGAATGTAAACTGCCTAGTCTGTTATAAATACTCCATTCTTCAGTGATCATTAAGAAGCGATCATATAACTGGAAATATGCAATACGCATTATTTATTTTCTATTTGTAGGAAATCACCTACATTAAGGCTATAGATTATGTGTTGCCTTACTATTTATTATTCCAGTGGTTGGCAGAATTACTACATTCTGTGCTTTATGAAGCTTGCTATCAATACTACCTTGAAGATGACTTTAAATTATAACAAAGCCTTTCTGAAGAGGATGCTGACCAGTTATTCTCCAGCTCTACAGAGTCTATAAAAAGAGGAAAGATGTTAGACTTTGATGATTTTTGGAGACAGCATTAGGGTTCAGCAAAAAGAGAATACAGTTTTGGAGTCAGACAAATCTTGCTAAAAACAGAACATACAAATTATTTATTTCCTATACGTTGTAAGGAAAAAAGTGTTGATTTGGGAAACAGAGAAATTAGTTTTTATCATGTTTACCTGTTGGGTCTTAAACTAGCCACGTCCATTGGCATTTCTGAGATGTGGTTGTCTTTTCATTTTATTAATATGACTTTAATTTTTTAGGTAATCTCTATACCCAGTGTGGGCCTCAAACTTACAACCCTGAGGTCAACAGTTGCATCTCTCCTAACTGAGCCAGCCAAGTGTCCCAAGATAAGGTTTTCTGATGAGGAAATAGATAGTACTTGCCTTAGAGTAAGGAGAGAAGATGTGACAAGCTTAGCCTAGTACCAGCACATGGTAAATAACCCATAAATGTCAGCACCGCACCCCCTACCCCTTTTGAAATTTGACATTTGAAATACGTTGGCTTGCTTCCTTATGAAGCAAGTAACATGTAATATTACTTGAAAGTGATTTCTTACCACAAGTTGGTAAAAAACCTGGTTTTTGACGGGAGGGGTATAGATTGGGGATACTTGGGCATTTTATATTCTGAGATACTCAGCCAGGCCTTGGTCAGTTCAGAGACAGACACCCAGAACACTTCCATCATTAAAGTATTACAGATATGCTCCTGAACAAACCTGGAACATAATATCTCTGGCTGTCTTACTAGGCTTTAAGTATGAATCATACCGTAGTCACTCCCCTGCCTAAAGTTCCTAAGGTCTAATCTTACTTTTAGAATAAAGGTATAAATTCTTTACATGGCTTATAGGCCCTAAGTAGATCTGTGCCTTGCCTAATTCCCCAAGTCATTCTCCTTAATTGCCACACATAGACATATCGGATACCCTACTGTTTTTTTGTTATTTTTTTTTTAAGATTTTATTTATTTATTTGACAGAGAGAGAGATCACAAGTAGGCAGAGAGGCAGGCAGAGAGAGAGGAGGAAGCAGGCTCCCTGCAGAGCAGAGAGCCTGATGCGGGGCTCGATCCCAGGACCCTGAGATCATGACCTGAGCCGAAGGCAGCGGCTTAATCCACTGAGCCACTCAGGCGCCCCTACCCTACTGTTTTTTGAATGCACTTTCTTCCCTACCTCCACACATTGGCCTATGCTTTTCACTTGGCCTAGAATTTGTCCTACACCAGGTCAACTCTTACCCCTTCTCCTTTTATCTACTTAAAATGGGAACTTTTATTAGACTTTTCCCAGTTGTTCCTATAGTTCTCAGACCACCCCGTGTGTCTGCTTATCTTAAAACACTTATCTAAATTATAAATTTAACATGTATTTATGTCATTATTTTTCCACATCTCTCTTAGATCCTATAAGATTATAGGCATAATGACAGCATTATCTGTGTCTATATGGCTCCCTAACAGATCTCCAGTTCCTATCAATAAGGTCAGTGCTTAATATATACTTAATGAATGAAGTCATTAATGCTACAGTCACACAATACTAAGAAGTTATCACTTCAGCTATTTTATGTGAAAATATTTTATTGTGTAAAGATTTAGTTTTGTTGTGCTCGCTTCGGCAGCACATATACTAAGATTTAGTTTTGTTTCATAGCAGAGCATGTCATTTCCAGCGTAACTACTTAGCTCTTACACCAATATGATTGCATAAATATTATAGTTAATTAATTTCTCTTTTATAATGAGGCAAAAATGTATGAGCTAACAACATCAAAGTTACAGAATGACTTAAGAAACTGATGTAAAGCAAAGTTTCCCTATCTTGACAAAACTGACATTTGGGGCAGATCGTTATATGTGGTAGAGGCTATCCTGTGCAATGTAGGCCATTATCCCCAGCCTCCAGTCATTAGATACTAACAGCACCCACTCCCCACCTGTGACAACTAAAAATATGTCCGAACATTGCCAAATATTTCCTTGGTGACAAAACTATCCCTGGTTGAATACCACAGATAGAGTGTATCTATAATAAAACAGTCTTTGCTCTCCTTGAGCTACAAGCCTAGGTGGGTGGGATTAATATAGGTATACAATAATAAAGAGACACAAACAAAATGCTATTGAGGTCAAAGAAGAATCTCTCCTTTTTCAAGGATTTAACATTTCATCATGCATTGTGTCTCACACTAATTATATCATGGCCATGGTAAAGCCAATTCTTTAACAACATTATGAACTGGTTAATAAAAGCAACAAAACCTCATTCAGCCCCCTACCATAGAGCCCCAGAAACATGCATAACTATCAGCACTGTAATTGATCACTCAAGAAGAAAAAGTTGAACCCCATACCAGGCTTTCAGGAAAAGTAAATGTCAAGCATTTAGAATTTTTTTTTTCCCATTTTATTTATTTTTTCAGCGTAACAGTATTCATTCTTTTTGCACAACACCCAGTGCTCCATGCAAAACGTGCCCTCCCCATTACCCACCACCTGTTCCCCCAACCTCCCACCCCTGACCCTTCAAAACCCTCAGGTTGTTTTTCAGAGTCCATAGTCTCTTATGGTTCGCCTCCCCTCCCCAATGTCCATAGCCCGCTCCCCCTCTCCCAATCCCACCTCCCCCCAGCAACCCCCAGTTTGTTTTGTGAGATTAAGAGTCCTTTATGGTTTGTCTCCCTCCCAATCCCATCTTGTTTCATTTATTCTTCTCCTATCCCCCTACCCCCCCCATGTTGCTTCTCCATGTCCTCATATCAGGGAGATCATATGATAGTTGTCTTTCTCCGATTGACTTATTTCACTAAGCATGATACGCTCTAGTTCCATCCACGTCGTCGCAAATGGCAAGATTTCATTTCTTTTGATGGCTGCATAGTATTCCATTGTGTATATATACCACATCTTCTTTATCCATTCATCTGTTGATGGACATCTAGGTTCTTTCCATAGTCTGGCTATTGTAGACATTGCTGCTATAAACATTTGGGTACACGTGCCCCTTCGGATCACTATGTTTGTATCTTTAGGGTAAATACCCGGTAGTGCAATTGCTGGGTCATAGGATAGTTCTATTTTCAACATTTTGAGGAACCTCCATGCTGTTTTCCAGAGTGGTTGCACCAGCTTGCATTCCCACCAACAGTGGAGGAGGGTTCCCCTTTCTCCACATCCTCTCCAGCATCTGTCATTTCCTGACTTGTTCATTTTAGCCATTCTGACTGGTGTGAGGTGATATCTCATTGTGGTTTTGATTTGTATTTCCCTGATGCCGAGTGACGTGGAGCACTTTTTCATGTGTCTGTTGGCCATCTGGATGTCTTCTTTGCAGAAATGTCTGTTCATGTCCTCTGCCCATTTCTTGATTGGATTGTTTGTTCTTTGGGTGTTGAGTTTGCTAAGTTCCTTATAGATTTTGGATACTAGCCCTTTATCTGATATGTCGTTTGCAAATATCTTCTCCCATTCTGTCAGCTGTCTTTTGGTTTTGTTAACTGTTTCCTTTGCTGTGCAAAAGCTTTTGATCTTGATGAAATCCCAATAGTTCATTTTTGCCCTTGCTTCCCTTGCCTTTGCCGTTGTTCCTAGGAAGATGTTGCTGCGGCTGAGGTCGAAGAGGTTGCTGCCTGCATTCTCCTCAAGGATTTTCAGCATTATGCAAGACTGTGTTCACAATTCATTGGGCAAATACAGAAGACTAAAAGACTGGGAGATTATGCATTTTTTTCCAGTATTTTCAGTTCAGTGAAAGATGAAATAGAATTGTTTAGGAGGAGAAGAAAGGAAAAAAGAAAACTCTAAAGATTCCAAAAACATTATTTAACTGAAGAGTAAAATACATTTTATTGCTAAAAAAGAGATTATACAAATTAATCATTAATTCTTGCTCAGACGTACCTTCTGTTTGAAGTGCCCTATATCTTACAATCTCCTACTTGCTCTTCACCATCCTGTTCCAACGTCACCTATCCTGTGAAGGTTTCCATAAACTCTGTGCTATCAAACACAGAGGAAAAGTCTAAGTCACAATATATGGAGATTATCCATTCACTTGTTTTTACTCTGTTCTATTAATTTCCTTAAGGTTTAACAGTATATTATAGATTAGTTATAATTTAGGAGGAACTCCAAAGTATCTGTTTAGCAAGACAATGAATGAGTAAATGAACAATCAAATATACATGATTTAAGTTAAGCTAGTTAACATGCTAGTTTGGATTCACTTTAGCCTTAAGGTAGAAAATTATGATTGCTATATACAATTTGTCGTAGTAATAAAACTCCTTGGAAGTTTGTATAAATTTCCCCAGAAACTGTAGCACCTAAGCTACTAGACATACCTGCAATTCCCCAGAGAGGGCTTCTGAGTAAACACGAAGGTGTCATACATTATAATGCATTTCAATGTATACTGTACATATGAGCAATATTGTACAGTATACACTGTAATAGTTACACAATTATATTCAGTTCTCTCCAACCAGATAATAAGCCTGATATAACAACTGAGTTGACCCTATCTGTAAAATAAGTCCAGCTGATTAAATGGTGCAAACCTGACTGATATTTGTATGTGGCCGAACCTTATAAAGTGACAGTTTCATTATATTTGAGGGCTGCCATTGTTTGATTAAAACTTTGCAAATAAATGTTTATCATAATTTACTATGAGAAGATGATTACTTGACTTGAATGGGGTTAAAAAAGCCCAGAATGTTTAAATGATTTGATGCAAACATGACATATTCATAAACCCACCAGTGATGTCTAACTGTAACTGAAAGAGAGAAGTACCTCTCCTTAGATCTCGAGGAACTGTGAAAGAGACAAATGCACTGTTTTGCACATACGACCTATGCTTAGACCAGCCATATATTTCATTCTGCATGTGCGCTGGTATTTTATAAATGGAACTTACTCTCAAATAACTATATTGGGATAAAAAATGATTTCTATAAAACACAAACAAAACTCTAATACATTAGTTCATTACATATAACTCATAAATTGATACTAATCATAGCATTATAGCTGCTTGATGAAAAATGACTATGCACTTTAGTTCTGATTCTGTTCCCATAATTTACTATTAGTTCTCACTTACACTAATAGAAGAAGCAATGATGTGCGGAATCTGAAATAGTAAATCATTGAAAATCATTTTTAACTGGTTCTGGAAAGCATGTTTCCTTTCTTTTTCCCACAGCAAGTTTACACTATTAATTGTTCAGTTTGGTTACAATTAAAACTGATTTCAGTTACCCAAGAGCATTCTAGGTACCAGAAGTAAATAGAGAAAATTATCATTTTGCTATAGCTTGTTCCTAGAGATAGTAAATGCTTGGGGGAATGAGAAGAAAAGAGTATTTGCTGAGTGCTTAATATGCTAAGCACTGGTTAAGAACTTTCAAATATGCTGTGATTTCAACCACATTATCCTATAAGCTAGATGTTACCATCTTCATGTCTTAAGCACAAAGACTGAGATTCAAATGGTAAGCTTGCCCAAGGTCAAACAACTACCAAGACACAATGTTCCTCAGACATTGAGTGAGCTGTGATATCCATCTTGAAGAGATAAAAATATTGTATCCTTTTTGACAAGTATCCTAAAGTTGAAAGTATTGGAAATCCAAAGAAATGATTTTGCCACTGCAGACTTTCCTTTGTCCAAATAAATAAGACTGTTGCATGGGGTATCAACAGACATTCCCAAACACTGATCGTGTTACACAGTGGGTTTATAGATCAAATGGCAAGTACAGAAATCATGCATTTTATTACATAAGAGAAAATAACTGGGTGTATTTTAAAACCCCTAAGTAAAACATGAAAAAATCTGGTCTTTTTCAGTATCACAGTATTTTAAATTTACAGATCTGAAGCATGATACTGGATACATAAAAGGTTAAGAAGAGGGGTGCCTGGGCAGCTCAGTGGGTTAAAGCCTCTGCCTTTGGCTCCCATCATGATCTCAGGGTCCTGGGATGGAGCCCCGCATGGGGCTCTCTGCTCAGCAGGGAGCCTGCTTCCCCCTTTCTCTCTCTGCCTACCTGTGATCTCTGTCTGTCAAATAAATAAATAAAATCTTAAAAAAAAAAAAGATTAAAAAAAAAATGGTTAAGAGGATGGTGGCTGTTTAAAGTAGATGACCAAAGCTAAACTTCTTGTGGCAGGATCATATAACTGAAATTATACACTACTCATTTCTGCATGGAGAAAGGACACACAGCCCACTCACTGGAAAGGTCCTTAATAAACCTGAGTTTTATTCTCATGGGTTCCCTTTAGCGATTTAGTTACTCATCTGGCTTCTGAAAATAAACTCCCAGGTGTCAAAATCTTAGTATCAATCAACAATGTATGTACATCCTGGGCTTTGCTTCGAATGTGGCTAATAGATAAACCTACCTTTTTGTGTGTATGTTTATGTTTAAAGTTCCTGTTCAAGCTGAAAATAAAACAGTGATACTGAATTAAGGCTAGTATATAGTCATTTTTACTAAAGGGAACAAAAGAGTAAGAAATCAAAATAATAAATATGTAAGGCCCTGAAGTTGGGAGAATCAACAGAATTTAGTTTTCAATTCTAGCAGTGCTACAAACCAAACTGTCCTCAAGCAAGTTATCCTACTACACTTAAGTTCATTTCGTGCAGGTCTATAATAGAAGTTAGCATATTTTCTTTTGTTCTGAAAAACCAGTAATTCTGCCTGTAAAAACAGTATCTTTTTTTTTTTTTTTAAAGATTTCATCTATCTATTTAACAGACAGAGATCACAAGCAGGCAGAGAGGCAGGCAGAGAGAGAGGGGGAAGCAGGCTCTCCACTGAGCACAGAGCCCCATGCGGGGCTCGATCCCAGGACCCTGGGAACCATGACCTGAGCCAAAGGCAGAGGCTTTAACCCACTGAGCCACCCAGGCACCCCTAAAAACAGTATCGTAATGTCATTGCTATTTAAACTGAGGTCTGTGGACCAGTAGCACCTGGACCATGTGAAACATTGTTAGAAAAGCAAACTCTCATAAAAAAAAAAAAAAAAAAAAAAAAAGCAAACTCTCAGGCCCCACCCAGGCTTACTGGAGCATAATCTGCATTTTTAATTTGATTCCTAAGTGATCTGTAGGCACATTCAAGTTCGAGAAATACTGGTCTAGCTACCAAGTTGTAATAATAAATAGGCACTATGCATAAATCTGATTGTGTTGACAGTCTTGGAATTTCCAGTAAAAATATGCAAGTCTGCAACTGTATTCAAATGTCTCTTGTTAAAATTCATTCTGCTGACTTAGTTAAGAGCTAAAAACCAGGGGCGCCTGGGTGGCTCAGTGGGTTAAAGCCTCTGCCTTCGGCTCAGGTCATGATCCCAGGGTCCTGGGATCGAGCCCCGCATCGGGCTCTCTGCTCCGCGGGGAGCCTGCTTCCTCCTCTCTCTCTGCCTGCCTCTCTGCCTAGTTGTGATTTCTCTCTGTCAAACAAATAAAATATTAAAAAAAAAAAAGAGCTAAAAACCACAAAAAAAAAAAACGCCACAAAACCACAGCCAAAAAACAGTATCTACATCCTCCCCCATTTTTTGTTAACTGTGAAGCACTTTGCCTGTAGTAACTTTTTGACCAGAGCGGGTACCACCTTTTCTCTCCTCTCTCCAATAGCTGGAAATGGTATAAATAATGGGAATTGGAATCCCTGAGCCTTGTATTAAATTTCCTTTGATTCAGGATGCGCAGTGAAGAAATAATTAATGAAACAGGGCAAAAAGTACCCAAGCAATCACAGAAGGCAGTTCTAGAAGGCAAGAAGGACGTATCTCCTTTGGTGATAAGTGTTCATATTACACATTAACCAGGGATAAGCCCTGCTCTTCTGATACTTTAAGCTGGATCAGAATGGAACATTCCCAACAATTTGCTGAATAAAAGAAAGTTTTGGGTAGACTCTACGAAGCCTAGAGACCTTTCTCTCAGGAGTACCCAATTCCCAAAGACAAGCCTAAAAGGAAGCTTTGATGTTTCCTTGCACCACAAAGTGACTGAACAGGGAGAGGTCTTTCTGTGAAATTTCTGTTTGAAGCAGTGATTAAACTAGACCTAAACAAGGGAGCCTGAGGGTTATGTTAATTGAGAGCTAGGATGACCAAGTGTACCTGACTACAAACTGACACAGAAAGAAGTATCTGCAAAAAGAAAAGAAAACAGCATTACAGAGAGAGAAAGAGAGAACAGTGGGGAATGAAAGAAAGAACACACGCAACGAGAGAACTCCTGGTCCTAAAATGACAGAAAGGGAACACCTTTGCACCTTGACTTGTCAGTTCTGGTATCAGCACAGCTGTACCTCCTAGTTGGAGGTATTGTGAGATTCCTTGCATTCTTCCAGTAAACTTTTTTGCTTGGTTTAGTTTCTGCATCTCACAACTGAGATTTCTTGGCCAAGACACAAATCAAATGTACCCCACGACACGATATTGGTGCTATTTTTAAAGACTAAAACTCTTTGACATCAACATTTTACTTTTAGCTCATTGACTGAATTGCTGGGTGGATATTAAGGCAAAACATTTGTAATTCTACATTTCTGTATTCCTACCCTTAAACGTGGATAAAATTCCATCACAATGCTTTGACTCACAGGTCAGAAGTTAGGACAAATGCTAAAGCTATTGAAAAACAGGCAAACTGTGCATAATTCAATGATATTACTAAGCAGATGCTAGCTTGGGGGCATTTCAAGCAGAGCTGGCACCTTTAAATAGCAAATACAGCTTCTGAGGCTGCCCAACTACTGACACAGCAGGGTTTATCTACTGGGAGGCTGTGACTCACTTATTCTCCCAACTCCCCTATGTAATCTGACATAATGTATCCCCAAGATACTTCCTGCTGCTAATGCTTCTATTTCTATCTTGGAGCCTTTTAATTTGTATTTTCCCCAAATGGCTTATGTCTGCTTGTGAAGTGGGATTCTCACCTCACTTGGAACTACTGGCTCTTTGATAAGGAAGAGCAGGCTGGCAAGAAGAGCTGGCATGCCACAGAAACCTGTGTAAGCAATCAACAGCTTCTTTACAGCCAAGTGTGATTTTTCTGCAGCGCCAGCCGAAAGCAGCTCAGCACAACTGTCTCTTGCTAATATCAGATTTTCATACACAAAGTCCCCATTAGTACTTTACCACCTTGTGAAAGGTAAAAGAGTTTGGATGCAACTAGCTGCTCCTACATCACACTTGTGAGTGCATTTCGAGAACCCTGGGTGCATAATCCCTTAACTGGCACTTAAGGTTTAACATTCCATTTCTGCCCACCTGTAAGAATATGAACAGCGATTATGAATCCTGGTCCCAGAATCAAGATGGAACTCTGCCACAGATTTACTATGAGATCTTGGGAAACTTATTTAACCACTCTGAACTTCAGGTTTTTTTTAATCAAATAAATAAATAAAATATTAAAACCTCCCTGTAGATAAGATTCTGAGTATCAAAAAAGAACATGTGTTTATAAGAAACAGAAAAGTGCCTGGCTCATCTTAAGTACTCAAAATATGTAAGCTGTTATGCATGTAAGCTCTTCCGTTTCTATTGAGTAAAACTCAATGTCATTCAGTTAAGGGAAAACCATTGTCTGTCCTTGTGGAGAAGTAAATTCTCACCGTCCACATGAGGAAGATTTCCCCATTGTGGGAAAAAAACACAACTCTGAACTCAAGAATTCTGCTTTGTGTGAGCATGTAATTCTGGACAAGTCATTAAATACTTCTGAGCCTAAATTTTCTTAACCACAAAATGAGAGATCTGGCCTGGATGTTACCTGGCGCTCTTTTTACTTACTGCCTTCTATGAGCTTACTCTTTCCAGTTTGGTCACTAAATGTTCTCACATTTATGGCAAGAGTTACACTATATGGATCTGTATGTAATAAAGACAACCTGAACTTTGGCTGTCAACATGTTTGAGGTAAGCTCAATAGAGGAAGTTTTAGGGGCGCCTGGGTGGCTCAGTGGGTTAAAGCCTCTGCCTTCGGCTCAGGTCATGATCCCAGAGTCCTGGGATCAAGCCCCACATCAGGCTCTCTGCTGAGCAGGGAGCCTGCTTTCTCCTCCCTCTCTGCCTGCCTCTCTGCCTACTTGTGATCTCTGTCTGTCAAATAAATAAACAAAATTAAAAAAAAAATAGAGGAAGTTTTAAAAACAAAGCATTACTAAGACATGGGACCATTATATTGCACAGAAATGCAAGTGTGTTAGGCCATTTCTTTTCAGACTGTATCATGATTTGGGGGAAAGGAGATACTAATCAGGACTAATTAAGCTTTGCTACAATATTCTAGGAATACACAATACTCTAGGAATACCAGTGGCTTGGTGTATTCAAGTTTTCTCTCTTCTATAAAGTCTGGTGTCATTTGCCTGCTTTGCTTCCCATTTTTCTCTGTTACATCTGTCTTGCTTAAATTTTTGTTGGATGGTAAGACATAGGTTTATTGTTGTTGTTGTTGTTGTTTTTGAAGAGACATAGATAGTTCCTGATTAAATTTATAAGTATCAATTAAACACTAAGAGCTGTTCATATCTAGTTATTTCATGAACAAAAAAATTAATGACAAAATATTGAGGGGTTTATGCCCTCCGTGAATAACAGCTTTAGAAGTGCCTTGAAGAAATCACCACCCACAGCATCCTATTCCATTTTATGCTTTATTTAGGCATACTTATTATGACTTTATTTTACTACAGTACATACATCTCTACAGCAACCACTTCTTTTGGTTAGGATTATCAGCACTAGGACAAATTTGCCCTTGTATACCTAAGATGCTCCTTTTATTTCATTGCTATCAACCACTTGGTGGAGATTTTTATTTTCCTGCTATTTTTCACCCTGTGAAGTACAGATGAGGTTAAGAGGATTATTCAGCAGCTGTGTCCAACCACCTGCTCTCCAAATCCTTGGTTTTTCAAGCCCTTAAGAACACTGCTGTGGATACCTTGGATTCTGTCATTATCAACAAGGTTAATCCCACACTTCCCTAAGACTCGGCATCACCCTACTTTGAAGATAGCTGTAATTACGGTTCTCTTTTAAAGGCTTCATTCTTCCTGCAAGGTAAAAATCTTACCTCTGATCTTTTATTTCAAAGGTGGATTAAAAGGTAAAATAACCACAGCCACTTCTCTAAGGCACATTCAGTCCTTGACCTTTGAGACAAATGTCTGTCTCACTTCAAAACAGATTTTAATGGGAAGCCTGGCTTTCTGTAATTTGTCCATGTCCTGTTCCCCAACAGGCTCACCAGAGATATGTTAACATCCTCCTATTGTGTGATATTTCATCCTGTGCAGATAAAGTTGACTGTGTTTCTTTCCAGTTTCTCTGCACAGTTCCCCAAGTTTAAGCTTCTCCAATTTCTCTAGCTTGTTTCTGGTTGTTTGTTTCAGTGTATTTGGTGCATTATATTGGGCCATCAGCACTACATCTGAAATCTTATGCCACTTTGTGTTTTGATAACTCCCCTAGGTAGTATTATCCCAGTCCAAGGGTTTGTGAAATTAGAGCAACGCTAACAGTTTGCAGACAGTCTATCAGTCTTTGCAAGCCTGTATTTTTAATAAATTTTCCTGCATAATCTTCAGATGAATAGATCTTTATTTTTTCCTTACAATATTTGTGGCTAAAAGGAAACTGACAGCAACTCATTGGCTTTTGGCTAATATCTTTTAGAGTATCTTTGTGATGCTCAAATCCTCAAGTCTATGGTTTTGGGACCACTTTTAAAGAGGAGACTCCAATGGGTATTTTCCATGATCTCTGAAGTTTACATTCCTTCATTACATGTGTAATTAGAAGGGTGATTCTGTACTAAACAGACAAAAGACTTTGTTTTGCAATTTTGACAAGCTACCATATGTCTTAATTTAAACATGGCAAGATAAAAATGTACTCCATTTTCTTTTTTTTTAATATGATGAAAGAAATAACCCAGGCTTACTCTGGAAGCTCTCTTAAAAAAGTATATTATAGTGATCAACAAATGCTTAATTTAGTGTTACCTTTTGAGACCCCTGTAAAACTAAATTAATTTCATTCAATCCATAGATTTAACCTACAGATTGATGGTTCTTTAAACAGTTACTTATAAAACACCACAAACTAAATTTGGTTAAGACATAGTTTTTCAGTAACTTATGCTAAAAATAATTCAGCTAGAGATAATCACACAACTAAATATCAGATTAGTGGGAATGAAGTAGGGTCTTTCCTAAAAACAAGTCCCTTCTAAACTTGCTTAGCTGAGAAGAGAATCCATTTACCCAAGTCCCTGGATCCCAGCCTTTTACCTTATAGATGGGAAAACAACAAAGTTTAATGGTTTCTGTAATATCACATATTTGGTTAATATCAAAATAGAAAACAAGACAGGAGACCTGATACTCAATCTGATTTGTCTTCCCATTAGTTCATGTAGTGAGGTATTTCACAGAGTCATAGGATCATTGTTGAAAATGTAATTTAGCATCTTTTCTTACAGAGTAGAAAGCTGATTTTAGAAACTGCCAGTTTTGGGGCACCTGGGTGGCTCAGTGGGTTAAAGCCTCTGCCTTCGGCTCAGGTCATGATCCCAGGGTCCTGGGATCGAGCCCCGCATCAGGCTGTCTGCTCGGTGGGGAGTCTGCTTCCCCTTCTGTCTGCCTCTCTGCCTACTTGTGATCTCTGTCTGTCAAATAAATATATAAATATTAAAAAAAAAAAGAAACTGACAGTTTTAAAAACATGGTAGACTTGGCTAATGCAGACCAATGCCCACCTATAAACACAGATATTCCAGTACCATACTGTTTTGATTACTAAACGTTTCTAATATAACTTGAAGTTCAGAAGGGATCCCTCCAGGTTTGCTTTTCTTCTTCAAGATTGCTTTGGCTATTTGGGGTCTTTTGTGGCTTCACAGAAATTTTAGAACTGTTTGTTCTAGCTCTGTGAAAAATGCTATCGGTATTTTGATAGGGATTGCATTAAATCTGCAGATTGCTTTTGATAATGTAGGCATTTTAACAATTCTTCCAACTACGAGCATAGAATATCTTTCCATTTGTGTAAGTGTCTTCAAGTTCTTTCATGAATATCCTTTCACTCATTTAATAACCTTTTCCTCTATCATTGCATTTTCTTCATAGCACCTAAACACAATCAGGAGGTTTTTTTTTTTTTAACTTGTTTATCATCTGTCATCTCTATGATATATCAGCTCAAAAGCTGAGGGTACATACATATTTTATTTGCCACCGTATCACCAGAACTTAATATAGATTCTGACATATAGTTAGATCCCTATGTACATAGTTGTTAAAAGAACAAATGACCCCAACTGTTATTCCAACTATTCTCCATAGCAAAATCCTTCCTGTTAGCCTTAAAGGATACAACACCAGTTTTATCAAATAGAGCAATTCATACAACCATCTTTTCATATTTAAGATTAAAAGTTTCTGGGGCGCCTGGGTGGCTCAATCGGTTAAGCATCTGCCTTCAGTTCAGGTCATGATTCCAGCTTCCTCCTGATCAGGGAGTCTGCTTCTCCCTGTGCTCCTCCCCCTGCTCTTGTTCTCTCTCTTACTCTCTCCCTCTCTATCAAATAAATAAAATCTTAAAAAAAAAAAAAAGATTAAAAGTTTCTGCTTAATGTTATAATCTATAATATACTACACTGAATAACTCAACATCTTCTATATTCCGAGATTATGATTTTAATTTCAATTTCCAAAGACAAAATCAAAGTTAAAAAAAGAACACTCTATGTTCTAAAGGGAAAAAAATCATAAATAATAAAAACTGATGGACGATTGAATTGTCCATTTTCAGGCAGTGGTTTATTTTCCTGGCACCAATTTAAATTGCATTCAGAACCACACGTGCACAGAAACATTTTAATGTAAGGCCACAGGGATGTGTTCTTTTCATTTTAACATTACCCTCATGGTATGTTAATACTCTTCTCAGCACAGGTAATGTTACCTCTGCTAGGGAAGGCTCTGTCGACTATCAAGAGAAACAAAGGAAGAATAAAAATCATGTTTCTCTGTTAAGTATTTCCCTGCTATATCAAAAGTCCCTCAGGGGCTGATTAAATTCATTAAGTGATAGTGAAAATTCTAACCATTATTTTCTTTCTGGCCAAGATGCTAGCATAGGAAAAACCAATCGTGGGGCAGTCGGGCTGCCCATAATATAATGTTACAGCCTAAAATTTACTGCCAAGTAACATTCATTTAAAAAGTATGAATTATAGAGGGCCTGTCTTAAAACTGACACTAGGATCAGTACTTGACATACTCTTTGTAACTCTTGCAAGTACAATAAAATGACTATTAGGACCCTTACTTTATAGTCTGAGGAATCTGAGGCTTATAGAGATAAAAACTGAAAAAAATTCAAATGTTTACCCATCTCTCTCTGCCTCCATCACTTATAACTTTTGTATTAAATCATCAATCCTTAAAATTAGAAACCTGACTTGGTCTTTGGCCTGGGAGGAACGTCAGGATTTTAGGAAGACAGTATGTATTGATTTGAATGACAACCTAAGGAGTCTCTTTATTTTGTTACATCCCCTAGTCACCTATCTGAAGGAGAAATTTTGTCTTCTTAAAACATGCATTTCATAATCTATTACTATATTGAGATATACTTCACATTTAAATTCACCATTCACTATACAATTCAGTGATTTTTAGTATATTCACAAGGTCATACAATTATCACCACTATCTAATTTGAGAACATAGTTATCATTCCAGAAAAGAAACCCTGTGCTTGGGGCTCTTGGGTGGCTCAGTGGGTTAAAGCTGCCTTCGACTCAGGTCATGATCTCAGGGTCCTGGTATCCAGCCCTGCATTGGGCTCTCTGCTCAGCAGGGAGCCTACTTCCCCACCTCTCTCTGCCTGCCTCTCTGCCTACTTGTGATCTCTCTCTGTCAAATAAATAAATGAAAATCTTAAAAAAAAAAAAAGAAAGAAAGAAAGAAAGAGAGAAAGAAACCCTGTGCTTATTAGCAGTCCCTTCTGCCCTTGGTTCCTGGAAACAACTATTACACTTTTTATCTCGATAGTTTTGCCTATTCTGGACATTTCATATAAATGCAATCATATATGTGGTCTTTTATGTCTGGCTTCTTATACTATTTTCACATTTCCTCCATGTTGCTGCATGTACCACTACTTAATTTTCCCAGTTTTAATTGACTAATATCTAACAAAAGAAGAAAATTACTTCTACCAACCCAGAGAAAAATAATGTACTTATTTTCTTCCATTTTTCTCTCTGTGTGTACATTAGACTGAATATTGTAGTGTTAACAAAATGAATTTACATGATGTAAGCCCTTGAATATTACAGTCTCCATTTTGCTGATGGAAAAAATGAGTCTAAGAGAAGTTACTTTACCAGCTCCAACATCAGAGCAGGAACTTAAAGCACAGGACTCTGAACATAGAGCCAAAATTATTTTCACTTAGTTGATAGATATATGACAGGAACAACTAAATGGCCCATTCAGCCACTGAACCTATGATCTTTGGTTCACCAGAGACAACCTCTCAGAAGCTAAGCAAAGCTTCCACATTTCATCAATCCAGAAGTCTTTGTGCAGCTGAGGATACTGAACTCAAGGGTCTGTCAGGGCCAAATAGGTAGCAAATGAAGTGGCGTGATAAACTGGAGAGGGAAGAAGGAGGCAGCGGCAGCCCAGGAAACCCCTCCTGTCATCTAGGAGTGTAAGACTGAGATAGGAAGGTGTTCTGATTTCTTCTGAGAGAATCTGGAAATCATCATTATATCTGAAACTGAATTTTCAAGGGCTGGAAACAATTAAAACTTTACCTTTTTGCAATCAAAAGGTAAAAAACAACAAACAAATGTGTGAACCAACATAACTCTGTTTTGAAGCTGTTCTTATCCGTAGACGACCACTTTTACAACCTGTGCTGGATGACAAAAGGCTAGGGCACCTGGAGGTAGTGCCAGGGCCTTCCTTAAAGACAACCTAAAAGGGATCGTTACAGTTTGAAACGACCTGACCTCCTCCTGCCTTTCAGTCTTAATTTTGGAAAGGTCCAACAACACTTTTTTTTGTTTATTGATGTACAATTGAGATACATTTTATTAGTTTCAGGTGTACAATGTAATGATTCAACATTTGTGTACATTGCAAAATGTTCACCACATTGAGTCTATTTACCATCTCTCATCAAAGTTACATTTTGTTTGTGATGAGAACTTCTAGGATTTACTTTCCTATTCAAATTTGCAATTCAGTATTATTGATGATAGTCCCCATGCTGCATATTAAATCCCCATGATTAAGTTATTTTATAACTGGAAGCTTGGTGTATACACACACACACACACACACACACACACACACACACACACACATATGTTTTTGTTTTTTTTTTTAAATTTCTCCACTCGTTTTTAGAGAAAGAGAGAGAAAGCATGTACATGAATGAGCATGGGGAGGGGTAGAAGAAGAGGGTGAGAATCTCTAGCAGACTCCCCACTGAGTATGGAGCCAGAGGTTGGGAGGGGTGGGGGGTTGCCGCAGGGCTTAATCTCAAGACCCTGAGATTATGACCTGAGCCAAAACCAAGAGTCAGACGTTCAACCAACTGAGCCACCCAGATGCCCCTATAACTGGAAACTTGTAATGCTTATCTTCTTTACCTAGTTGGCCTTCCTTCGGCAACCAACTTATTATCTGTATATAGTTTGGTTTGGGTTTTTTCGTTTTTTTGTTTGTTTGTTTGTTTTTTATTCCAGCTATAAGCGAAATCATGCAGTATTTGTCTTTCTTTTTCTGACTTACTTCACTTAGAATAATACCCTCTAGATCCATACATGATGCCACAAATGGCAAAATTTCATTCTTTTTTATACCTGAGTAGAATTACAATTGTTTGTATCTGTGTGTATACATATATACATATATAAACATATATGCCACATCTTTTTTTATAGATATTTTTAATTTATTTCTTTGACAGAGAAGATCATGAGCAGGGGGAGCAGCAGAAGGAGAGGGAGAAGCAGGTTCCCCGCTGAGCAGGGAGCCTGATGCAGGACTTGATCTTAGGACTCCGGGATCATGACTGGAGCCGAAGGCAGGTGCTTAACTGACTGAGCCACCCAGGTGTCTCTCACCTTGAATTTTTAAAAAAAGTTGTTTAAATATGCTATTATTTTCCTCTTGCTTTTCTTCATTCTATTCCTTCTTTCAGAAATATATTGTTTTCCTCAACCTGTACCCTTCTCACATCTTTCTTCAACTCTATGCAGCTAACTAAAAATTTAATGTTTGAGGAAGGCTTCTGTGGTTTTTCTTCTCTGGATTAAGTTTTCCTCCAGGGCCGGTATCAAAGTGGACAACATGAAAATCACATGGTACAGTAACTGCTTGTTTGATTAGCGTACTTTCTTATTATAGACCCTACTAAGCCAGTGATGATACTTCTTTTCTACATCATCGTATTCAGTCATCAGTAATTATCCATGAAAAGAAATGGAGTATATAATGATATCTTTTGTGTTCCAATTTCACTGTTTTTAAAAGTTTAAGGTGTTGAAGTCATACTCCATGACAAAAAGCTGAGAGCTTTGCCCTTAAGAGTAGAATCAAGACATGAATGCAAACTCTTAGTACTGAACTCCAGCATAGTATTGGAAGTCCTAGCCAGAACAATTAGACAAGAAAAAGAAATGAAAGACATTTAATTGGAAAGGAAGACATGAAATTATCACTATTTACAGATGACATGATTTTATATGTAGAAAACCATAGGTCCACCAAAAAACTGTGAGAACTAATAAATGAATTTATCAAGGTTGCAAGATACAAAATCAGTATTAAAAGGGTTTATTGCATTTTTATGCACTAACAATGAACTATCAAAGAGAAGTTAATAGTCCCCTTTGCAAGTGCATCAAAAAGAATAAAATGTCAAAAAAAATAATAAAATGCCTAGAAATAAGTTTAATCACAGAGAAGAAGGACTTATATACTGAAAACAAGAAGAATTAATATTCTTAAAATGTCTATCCCTCCTGGAGAAATCTACATATTCAGTGCAATTCTTATCAAAATTCCAATGGCATTTTTCTCAGAAATAGAACAAAAATGATTAAAATTTGTATGGAATCACAGAAGGTCCTAAATAGCCAAAGCTCTCCAGAGGAAAAAAAAGAACAAAGCTGGAGGCATCACATTCCCTCATTTCTTACAGTACTCCAAAGCTGTAGTAATCAAAACACATTGGCATTGGCATAAAAACAGACAGATCAGTGAAACAGAAAAGGGGGCCCAGAAATAAGCCCCCGTGCATATATGGTCAATTTATGACAAAGAAGGTAAGGAAGGAGAGTCTTTTTAATAAATAGTGTTGTGAAGACTGAGCAACCACATACAAAAGAGTGAAACTAAAGTACTATCCTCCATCAAATACAAAAATTAACTCAAAATGGATTAGAGACTTGAATTTAAGACCAGAAACCACAGAACTCCTAGAATAAAACACAGGTAGTAATCTCCTTAACGTTGTTCTTAGCAACATCGTTTTGGATCTTACTCCAGACACAACAGTAACACAATCAAAAATAAACAACTGGGACTACATCAAACTAAAAACTTCAGTCGGTGAAAGAAACAACCACGAAAATAAGAAAGTAACTTACATTTTTATATCATACATCTGACAAGAACTCATTTCTAAAACATAAAAATCTTATATAATATCATGTATAAAAAATAACTCAGTTAAAATACAGGCAGAGGATCTGAATAGACATTTTTTTTTTCCAAAGAGGACATTCAGACGGCCAACAAGCACACGAAAAGGTGCTTCAGCATCACTTGGCATCAGGGAAATGCACATCAAAACCACAATGAGACACCATCACACTTCTCAGAAGGGTTAAAATCAAAAAGACAAAAAATAGAAAGCATTGACAAGGATGTAGAGAAAAGGAAAGTCTCATGCACTGGTGATGGGAGTCTAAATTGGTGTAGTCACTGTGAAAAACAGTGTAGAAGTTTCTCAAAAAATTAAAAAACTACGAGAAGATCCAATAATTTCACTTCTGGGTATTTACTTAAAAAAAAAGATACTGGGGCACCTGGGAGGCTCAGTGGTTTAAGCCTCTGCCTTTGGCTCAGGTCATGGTCTCGGAGTCCTGGGATCGAGCCCCGCATCGGGCTCTCTGCTCAGTGAGGAGCCTGTTTCTCCCTCTCTCTCTGCCTGCCTCTCTGACTACTTGTGACCTCTCTCTCTGTTAAGTAAATAAAATATTAAAAAAAAAAAAAAAAGATACTAATTTGGGAAAATATATGCACCCTTATGTTGACTGCGGCATTATTTACATTAGTCAAGATAGGCAAATAACCTAAGTAGCCACTGATGGATGAACGGATAAAAAAATGTGGTGTGAGCTGTCTGGGTGTCCCCATATACATTAACACACCCAGTCAAGAATGGGTTCCACATTGGATGACCCAAACAGCTTATGTAATAGATTCATGAGAAATAATTAATAGGTACTATTTTTAGGCAATGAATCTGAGAGTAGCTTGTTATAGAGCAATACTTAATTGGTAAAAAATACATTACTCGATCTTGGCTTATGCAAAACAACTACGGAATCAAGTGAAATAAATTTTTTTCCTAATTTTTTTTTTATAATTAAGGGTGTTAAAAATAATCTTCCCCTGAGAGCCAAAATCGCGTGCTGATACTTACCCAATGGCATCAATCCTGTACTGAATAACAGAGCTTTAAATTTTATCTTGCTTGGGAGATACGCTGTCCATCAAGACATAATCATTACAACTTTTAAAATGAGTTGGCACTTTATTTTATGTGTATCAATGGAATGAGATCTCCTCCACCACCATCCCAAGATTGCATTGGATTAGATTGGGCCCTGAATTCAATGTCTGTTGTCCTTATTACAAACACAAGTTTGGACACAGGCACACGGGGAAGAAATCTATGTGAAGACAGAGGGATCTAAATGAAGCCATTACATGCCAACAAAGACCACATACTATTGCCAACTACCAGAAACTAGAAGACTCAAGGATGGATTCCTCTCTTAGGGCCTTCAGAGAGTATGACTGACTTCACTTTCATTTCAGACCTCTAAACTACAGAAATATGACAAAAATAAATTGCTGTTGTTTTCAGTCACCCAGTTCATGGTACTGTGTGAGAGCAGCCTTAGCAAATAAAAACAGATATTTCACTTTATTGGATCTGAATATTTTATGAAGGAAAAAATTTGCATATATCATAGATCATGAGTAATACTACTTGTGTTTTCACCCTAAAAGGCTTCAATTTTAAGACCTGAATATACGTAGGATCTAGTAACTTAATATTTGTGTTGATTTGACTGATAAAATGTCTTTTCCTACAAAATCACCTGGTAAAAGTGCAACAACTTTTATTTCATTCCCAAACTCTTTCCATGACGCCAAATTCAAAAGTTTTTCAATTTTCAAATTAATCTCAGCCACAGAACAGCTACCACAAGTATCTTCTCCAGAGAGACTTGGGAAAGGCCTCAATTTCCTATTGTCAAGTCCTAATTTACATGACTTTGCTATCTTCATTAACATTTAACACTAAAAATGATCTCATAGCATCAGTCTGTAAGGAACAGATCTCACTGTTTCCATAAAAACTAAGGATGCTAACCAAAGGTAAAGTGAAATAAAGACAATCTTCCCTTGTGGGAAGCTTACCTTTTAGGGCAGTTCTTCAGACCACATACTGTTGGAGGTATTTTATATCAAAGATCCCTAGAATAAAATGAAAAATATACAAATAAATACAATTTTCAAGTATAAATAAGCTATGGGTAGCTGATAATTAACTATTGCCATTCTAAAATTAAATTAGGAGGAAAAGAAAATTAAATATGGTTAGTATGAATTTCCAGCTTGATAGAATTGCCCAGATTAGGGGCCAGGATGCCAGGTTCCTTTCTCTGCTTTGTCTCCCACTAGCTGTGTGACTTTTGACAAGTCAATTCACCACTCAAGCCTTTCTTTGTTAGTATAATGGCTCTAGAAGCCTGTGATATTTTGTGATATTCAGATTCAATAAAAAAAGACAATTTCTAAAGAAATTATATTATAAAAGCTTATAAAATAATGAAAAGGTGAACAATGAACTAGAAAATATCCAGTGGTTTTTGCCAGACATACGAATATGGAAAATGAGACTAACAATAACAAAAACAAAACACTCTTTCCATAAATATGGTATTATATCTTCTCTTAAAGTCACCAAGTTAAACTTTAATTGCAAAATAATTCTGTGCCTCAGACTAATTTCCCCTGAAGCAATACAGTTTCCCTCTAAGGGGGGTGGGGTGGGGAATATATATATATATATATATATTTATATATATATATATAAAATACTACTGAGAATAAATGCATATATTCATACATTCATGTTTATGTATATGTCTATACCTTGTAACCAAGTTTCTATTGTAGATAACTTTACTTCTGAGCAAGATAACTGTCTTATAATTTTTTTTTTATAGTTTCTGGTGCATTTCCTTCTAATTTTTTATAATTAAAAATATTTTATATAAATCAATATAGATTGGTCACTCAGAAATATCTTTATACAAGTCTAATCTAATTTACATCTAAATATAGTATAATTTATTAGGATAGAAATATTGTATTTTCCTGATTAGCCATAAATACATTATCACTTATAAAGATTACGGTAGCCCCTGCTGGGTATCATAATAATTCATCAATTTTTAAGCACCTAACTACCTTTACTTTCAAGTTAATATCAATAATGTCCAGAAGGTAAGGACCAAATAGGTCTTCTTTATATTGTTAATATATCCAGAAACGTAATTTATCTTTTTTTAATGTCTTTCCTTATATATTCCCCCCAAATAAATGATGATTATGACGAATGAAACATTTCTTATGGAATAGACAAAAATCCCATATTAAAGTTAATAATGAATCATAAATAAATCACCATTTGTTTTATGTTACTGTGGTCAGTCACCAGCTCTATGTATGTGAGTTGGCTACAAAAGTTCAGTATGTACCTCAAAGTCTAACTTTTTGTTACATTAGGGATAGCCATGGATAAGAATGCAAAGTTCTATGTATAACTATAGGCATCTCTTGCAACTCTAGCTTACACATCAGTAACAATTGCTAAAAAATGATAATAAACCAGAGAAAACAAAAACCACAACTATGATCAAGGGTTCATTCTTTCTTCTCAAGTACTACTAAAACTTGACACACACACATATATGTACATATGTACATAAAATTTTCTTCACAGAATGCAAGTAGATATCATACTAGTGCAGTGAAGGATATAGATTTGAAATGAAAACTTAGGTTTCAATTTTATTAGATAATAATCATGTTCCTCTTTTTTAAAAGCACAAGTTATGGAACAGAGAGCTGCCGAGATTGGATAATGGCTCAATTATTTACTTGCCATGTAATTTTGAGCAATTCATTAACTAACATAAGCCTCCATTCCCCCTGTAAAGTGGGGACAACAGCATTACTCAGCCTCAAAGAACAACCAATAATTATATGACATAATGCAATTTAGGTATTCAATCTTCTACCTGGCATATGGCACACCAGTAGTAACATTATAATAACAGTGGTAAAAGATTCTCATCTATCATAAATAGTTTCAGGAAGAAGGATTATACATAAAAAAAGTAAAGTCAGCACTGAAAAGCAATACATCCTACCAAATATTTTCCCACTGTCTAAAATATTTAGCATTAGGGGCGCCTGGGTGGTTCAGTCAGTTAAGAATCTGCCTGAGGTTCAGGTCATGATCCTGGGGCACTGGGATGGAGCCCCAGTTAGCTCTCCTTGCTCTGCGGGAAGTCAGCTTCTCCTTCTCCTCTGCGCCTCCCTGTTCCTGCTCTCTTGTGGGGGCACACGCTCTCTCTCTCTCAAATAAATAATCTTTTTAAAAAATTTTTAAAAAGCAAAATATTTAGCATTAAATTCATCCCTTTGATTTTTGGAATTGCTCCCAGAGGGAACACTAGCCAAAAGAAATTACCTGATAGATGGGTTAACATCAAGAATACATTTATCTGATTTGTTAGCTGCCACAGAGCAAAGAACAACATCCAAAAGAATGGAAGGCAGGTTGGAAGGGTTGGAAAAGTAAGGAGGAATATCTGGGACTGATCCCAAGAAGGTCTCTGAATCAACATTTGCACCTTAAAAAATTTACCCCATCCATAGCTCCTGGAAAGGACTGCCCTATGTACTGTGTAATTAAATCTAAGTGGCAACAGTGATTGAACAAGGAGGAATGCTTGACCCACATTAAGCCTAATAGCATTCTCTCTCAGAGATTCTAAATGCACCACTGAGAATTCAAGGCAAGTACAGGAAGAATTACTGTAAGAGAAAAATTGTGTGTTGAGAATGAAAAAGACATTCTGGAAAAACCAGGGTTGGGATAACATACATCCTAAATCCTAATCCCCATAAGAAATGAAGTATTAAAAATAAAAGGGGTGACAAGTAGCCACATCTCCTGCCTTTTCAAGTCCCTCTGGGGTCAGGTTTTACCCAGTTTTCTGTTCTTAGACTGCAATCACTGCCTGACATATGGTTTCAACAGCCCTTCTCTTTATGTGAACTAGGGTACATTTCTAGAACTTGCAACTAAATGATTGTTGGTTAAGAAATGAGCCCACTGAAAACAAGATTTCTGTGGGTAATATGAAGTCCCAGCTATGTGCCTAAAGGAACTGAGGGAGACATATAGATGAGCAATATAAAGAAACAACAAAAATCACCCCACAACATTATTTGCAAGAAAATCTACATATACAAATTTTCTTGGCTCATAAATAGGATTCAGACTCAGCTATTCTTACTATTATAGACCAAAAGATTTTATATTTACATTCTTTTATTTATTCCAAAAATAGTTACTGGGAAAATAACAGAAAAATATTCCGAACTTAACAGTATTTGCTGACAAATCAAGCTACTACTCTACTCAGCCACCACCAGCCAAACAAACAAACATCATCAAAATAAATGTAAAAACATAATAGACTCTTCTCTATATATTTCAGTCTGTTTCTCTTTTTGCTGCCTTTTTTGTTTTTTAGATTCTACATATAAATGAAGTCATATAGTATTTGTCTTTCTTCTGTCTGACATATTTCACTAAGTATAATACATTTTAGGTCTATTCATGTTGTCACGAATGGCTAGATTTCATTCTTTATGGCTGAGTAATATTCCATTGCATATATATACACATCTTATCCAAACATCTATTGATGGGCACTTAGATTGGTTCAGAATCTTGGTTACTGTAAATAATGCTGCGATAAACATAGGGGCACATTAGTCTTTTCAAATCAGGGTTTTCTTTTTCCTCACGGAAATATTCAGAAGTAGAAATACTGGATAATACAGCACTTTTCTTTTTTGTTTTTTATTTTTTTGAGGAAACTCTATACTGTTTTCCACAGTGGCTGCACCAATTGACATTCCCACTAACAGGGCACAAAGGTTTCCTGTTCTCCACACACTCACCAAAATTTCTCATTTTCTTTAACATTTGTTATTTATTGTTATTTATTGTCTTTTTTGATAATAACTAGTCTGACTGGTATAAGGTAATATTGGGGTTTTGCTGTTTGCCAAAAGGGGGGTAGGGGATAAGTGAAATAGGTTAAAGGGATTAAAAGGTATAAACTTCCAATTATAAAGTAAATAAATCATGGGGATGAAAAATACACCTTAGTGAATATAGTCAATAATACTGAAATAACTTTTTGTGATAACAGGATTTATGGTGATTAGTTTGTAATGTATATAATTGTGAAATCATTATGTTATACACCTGAAACTAATACATTACACATAAACTGTATTTCAATTTTTTTTTAAATCAGAGTATTATTTTTGAAATAATCCTCTTTACACAATCATAGCATTTCAGGATTGTAATGAATCTTGTTGTCCTGTTACATTCAACAGGTTTCTAGTACAACAATAATCACAGTGTGTTTACCACCCACCTCACACACAAACACATATCTTTTATTGTAGGACTATATGTATCTGTTTTGTCTTATTCTTCAATTTAAAGTTGTAGAGCTTAGTACACCCTAGTCTAAAACAAGTATTCCTTAAATATGTACTGAGTGAATGAAAGGATCCAAATTAAAACTAAGTAAGGGACATGTAACTTAAAAATTAATTCTGTATCTGGGATGCTTGGGTGGCTTAGTCAGTTAAGTGTCTGCCTTTGCCTCAGGTCATTGGAAGTCCCACATCAGACTCCTTGCTCAATGGGAAGCCTCCTTCTCCCTCTGCTTCTCCCTGCTGTTCCCCTTGCTTGTGCTCTCTTTCTCTCTCTCTGACAAATAAATAAAATCTTTAAAAAAAATTAATTCCATTTCTACCATATGTTTTCTTGACTGCTCTTAAAAGGAAATCTAATGATGCTTAGATGGGTATTGAGAAGTTCTTGATTTTATAAATAGGAATTACTTACTTTCTACTGGAAAAAAAATGTTGAACAGCCATATTCTTACCAGGGGGAAAGTGATTTAGTAAAACTTTTCATCTCAAATGTAGCCAGCACAGTCAAGAGATGAATAAGGTAGGTAGATACACAATACCATTCCTTATAAAGGGGTAAAGATATATGCATTGTTCTTGGCTACTTTTGCCCTGCTTTATGCAGGGAAAGAAACTATGCATCCATTAGAGGCAATAGAGTAACAGCTTCCTCTGAACAAGAACATGAGGAAAGGCTTTCATTTTATTCACTTTCTTTAAGTTCTGTTTCCTTATGCATAAAAAGAGCCTAATAATTATATATCTACCTTACCTTGTTTTTGTGAGGGCAGAATGAGATAATCCATGCAAAGAACAGTGCCCAGTTTATAATATGCACAAAATATTTAATTATCTTTTAAAATTACTGAAAATTTATTAAATGTTCCCATGTTAAATCTATACCATTTATCTGCTATTATAACACCTTTAAAGTATGGTTAATGTTTAGTTGTGGCTTTTATTATAAACTCCAAAAATCACATGTAGGAATAGACAGAAAATTAATGCATGAACAAATGGATGAATCTCCCTCTGTTCAGAATGATTGGGTCTCTGAGTTTTGAACATATCAGCTGGTGTCAACAGACATGCATTGGCTTTACTACAATACGAAGAAATCAGAAATCCACTAATGACTGCAGAGCTTCTTGGTTAAATGCAAATAGAAAGAGACAGCAGCTGGCAAATCCTGGGTCAAAAAGGATTTTTACTCTGGAGAACAAAAGTCCTGATCTAGACCCTTGCCAAACACCTCAGAAGTAAAAAATGTGTTAAATACTTATTCAGAACAAAACAATCTTTTCCAAGTGACAATTAAGGGTATGAAAATTGTCCTAATTAAAATGCTAAACACACACACACACACACAGATGAGGCATTCCTAATTCTTTCAGTTGTCACAGACATTGGAAGCAAGATAAGGAGAGAAGACAGTGGTCTCATCACGTTAGCAAATTTTTTCCCTTTCATTAGGGTCAGACCTGTGTCTACCTAATAATACACATGTACAAGATCACTGTCAGCTACAAGTGTCCTATAACTTTAATCATCCTTCATATCATGCCTTTAAATAGTCATCATAGCCTTTAAATACCAAATGGACTCTAAAATCAGATCTGAAGCTAACCTTTGCATCTACCTTCTACAAGAACTCAAGCAAGTTATTTAATCTCTTACAGTCTCAGTTTCCCAACCTAAAAATCAGAAACAGTATTGCAAGGTTCTAGTAAATAAAAAATGAGAGACTACATGACAACTATCTGGTCTTTAAAATGTATGCAATAAATGAAACCAAAATTATTGCATTCTTTGAACATGAAAAGAAGGCATAAGGTAAGAGGGGAAAAATTCATTTACTGTCCATATTCTAGAGGCATATTTAAGGGAATTTCCTTACATCCATCCAAATTTACTTAAATTATCAATGGCATTTTCCATCACTGAATGGGTGAGTACTTCTTTTTCAGGGGTGTTTACTTCTTTCACAGGTTTTTAAAACCCAACCTGAATTTTCTGTGGGAGGTAAAGGTCACAGAGTTATTAAATTATCCATGTTTATTTCCTAACTTTCCTTTAGCTTCCCTTGATATTAATTTAGTATTAACATCCAAGTTATTAAACTAATACTAAGCTAGAGATTACATTTAAATACACTTTTTAGTGGGAAGTGGGATGCACTTATCGAGCTGTCTAGCTACAAGCAAACAAATGGTCATTTGATTCTTTTATCATTATCCCAACAAATAATATCAACCACAGAGATCATTAATGGGTTCCCCCCACGCACTCAAAGTAAACAACAATACAACATGATACATAACAAGCTTTAGAGTTATTAAGAGATAATCATATCCTTGGGACTTTCGCTGGGCATAATAAGTGGCCCTGCTAGAATATGATTATCTCTCGATAACAAGGGGCCCTGCAGCTTTCACAAAGTGAGAAAAAAAAGTCATTACTGTAGGGAAAATGTGTATTTATTTTACTGAAACATAAAGCTGACAATTTAAACTAATGAATAGTGGCTCTCCCTGAGATGACAGTATTACACAGTGTAGGAGGTTTCATATCAAGGTTACAATAGGCACCGTCACCTTGAGGATTCTGGCTTGGAGAGCCATATTCTGGAAGACTAATTTCTGGGGTCTTGACTACAAAGTAAACAAGACTGGAAGATGCTTAAGAGCCTAGAGATCTACGCATCTATTTAAGACAGAAAGAGAACTGAGAATAGCAATGGGAATGGCTTATGCTGCTTTTCAGTTGTAAGGTTAGAAACGTGATATTCTGAGCTTCACAAGTTGTCCTGATGTAACATAATTAGGGCAACTCACTTGAGGGGCTATAGACAGATGGTCCAGTCGATATGAGGTCCCAAGACGAAAATCAGTTACATCAAAATAGGAAACGGTGGTACATAGATTTAGAAATAGAAGAGCAGAAGAAAGAAAGGGGCATGCATCTTTCACACCACTCTCTAGATATGAAAAAAGTTTATACATGAGAAGAGAGCTTTACTTAAGAGTTTAATCATCAAAGGGTGCCTGGGTGGCTCAGTCCATTAAGCGTTTAACTGTTGATTTCGACTCAGGTCATGATCTCAGGGTTGTGAGATTGAGGTCCATATCGGGCTCCACTCTACTCACCTAAAGTTACTCAGAATGTGGTAGTTTCTGATCTAACTCACAAGAAATAGACAAAAGCTACTCCTCAAGTCTCCGTTTATTAATCAATAAAATGGGTAAATTAAAACCTTCCTCAGAATTACTGGGAAAATTAAACATTGAGTTTAAAAGCACCATGTAGGGATACCTGGGTGGCTCAGTGGGTTGAGCGTCCACCTTCGGCTCAGGTCATGAACTCAGAGTCCTGGGATCGAGTCCTACATTGGGCTTCTCACTCAGTGGAAAGCCTGTTGCTCCCCCTGCTTGTGTTCTCTCTCTCTGAGAAAGAAATAAAAGAAATCTTTAAAAAAAAAAAAAAAAAGAATGATCATGTTTTAAAAAAATTAAAAAAAATAAAAGCACCATGTAATAATAAAATGTTCTATATTTATCTATATTTGTCTCTATCTTACTAATATTTGGAGAGATTACTTTCATTAACCTTAAAATGAGATAAGAATGCAGCATTTCTCAAAGGGTCTACAAGTGATACAACTTAATTTTATTTGTAAGAGATGATGCTAGTAGAAAATACATAATAGTTATTTTGTTGTAAGATGCTTGGAAATGCAAACTTGGTATTGTGACTCATAAGACATTATCCTAAAAAAAAAAAATCTGAAGTCTTAAAATATGCGTAAAGGTATGAATTTTAGGAGATTACAAAACAACCAGAGATTCCATTCTTAAAATCAGTGATTATCAACTGGAGGCAATTTTTTGGCAAAGTCTGGAAACATTTTTGGTTGTACAGATTGGGGGTGAGGGGTGAGGCTGGTTGGCTACTGACACCTAGTGAACAGATGACAGCGATGCTTGCTAAATATAGGGTCTATTTTGCACTTAACTCATAATTTGAATGATCTCCATCAGTAGATGTTCATACGTACAATTCAGGTCTGTGAAAAACTACTTCATCTGCCTCTACATCCTAGGGATAGAGATAGAAGATAATTCACTTCAAATTATTGAGCACATACACAAATGTGGGATTCTTAGCCCCTTAAATTTCCATTAAGGAAAATTATCAGGTTTGGCTAAATTCAATTCTGTCTTTCCCATTGGGAAAACATAGGGGAAATGTCAGTGTTGGCAATGTGCAAAGCCAGACAATGAAATTTTCCAGGGTTCACCATTATCACAAGAACTTGGAACAGCTATAATGACAACCTGTCACTCTGCATTTCCAAGACATATATTATGCCAGTGCTTGACATTCCACAACAGCCCAATATGTCACATTATGTGACATGATATAAAAATATATTGGACACTTAAAATTTGATATTTCCTATAAGTGCATGCTCTTTATCTGAGTTTCACCAATTCAGGGAAAGGAAATACCTACATTTCTGCACAGCAAATGGAATACAAATGAAATGATGCATAAATCACAGCAAGTAACTATAGAATGACAGAATTCAAATATTTTCACATGGGTAATTTCATATACTCTAACAAGAAATACAGCATAGAGTAGTGATTGAGAGTACACAATCTGGCTTTCAAAACTCAAATCTCCATATCCTACTTCAGTAACCTTCAGCAAATTACTCACTTCCCTCCCCGCCTTACTTTCTTCATGTACTAAATGAAAGTGCTAATCCTATTTTCTTCTTTGGGCTATTGTGAGAATTATATACATTAACATTGCCCAACTGCTCAATACACAGTTAAGGGTATTAAATGTACTTTTTAATAAAAAGAGACACCTCTAGTTCTATATATTTAAATAAGTTTTCCCAGATATCACTGGTTCCTTTTCTTGAGCCTATTATTCTGCACTGTCCTGTTCTTATAAGCCGCACTGGACTTCATTCCCGGAGACCACTGTGTAACTGTTCAAATTGTTGAGCAGGAATTAAATACACAGTGCATACCTGTATGCACTAAAGGACATAATGGAGTGCAGGGTAACGGAAACTATGTTGGAGGTCTAAGGTGCTTTCAGTCTGGTTCCTCAAAGGCAGAAAATATGTTCATGGCCATAAATGACTTCTACAAACAGAAATCCCTTGTTTCTTGAAAGTTCACATTATGCTAGTTCACTATTGGGAAAGACCTACATTAGCAGAGTACATGAATCTGAAGAGGATTTTCATTTTTATTTAAAAAAAAAAAACAGCAAAAAGCACAAATAGTGTTCAGTGTTTATTCTGTATTATGTAGTTATAAAGGCAGTGCACACACTGAACACACCACCAAGCTCCTTCCCAGGAACTACACTCCGCATCAAGCTCGATCCAAGGACCCCGAGATCATGACCTGAGCCAAAGGTAGACACTCAACTGACTGAGCCACCCAGGAATCCCTATTTTGGACATCTTAAAAAGATGTGTCCTAAGCTATTGGAAAATTCGGAGAGAGGTTACTTTTGGGGTCTGAGAATGTTCAAAAATTTTCTACATAAACTAATGGTAATTGTTTTTGCCTTATGCCATTAGGGCTATGAAAGCTTTCATAGAAACACTCTACTTTCAGAAAGCAGGGGAAACTCATAATGGAAACTGTGGTAAGGGCTCTGAAGTGCAATTTCAATTCAAAAAATAGGGATCAGAGGGGTCACAGTTTTCAGAAATGTGGTCCTAGAACTTCTGGTGGTACACATTATTATTTTTATTTTCTGAACATTTAAAATCTATGTGTACTTATATTTGTATAAATAAATATTTTTGCATTTATTTTCCACTTACAGCACATTTTCTTCTATTTCTATTATTGATATGAATGTTCTTCACACATACAATTACTTAAAAATTCACTAGATTTATAAAAAATGGTAAATAGAAAATATGTACCAATATTAAGAAATATGATCATAGTATATAAATGTCCAGAATTGGTAGAGAACTGATAAATAAAAAGTGAAATTCTGAATGAATAGTTAGGTCCAAGAGTCCAGAATTCAGGGGGAGGGCAGCTTACAAACATCACTCTTACTTTTTACTAGAAACATCTATTTATTCTGGTTCTCTGGAGGAGGATTACTAGTTCCCACCACCATAGATGAGAACATGCATCCTTTCCCAGATCCACTGCTATATCATTCTTTTCTTTAAAGAGAGAAGTCCTCATTACATAGTGACACATTTTGGAAGGGAAACACAACAATGTAAAATACAAAGCATGACTTGATTTTCTTCCCCAAAGAGGAAGAGACCAGCTGATGTAAAAAAGTCAAGTGCCTCCTGAACAAATGGCCACTGAACCTGAGAACAAATCTGAAAGGTCAGTATGTGTTTACAATATCATTGAATATTTTTCTATTACCATGAAGAATGAAATAGCAATGAAACAGCATAAAGGAGATGAAAGAAATAATATTTTACAACTTATGGAATTGAACTACACACACAATAATTTCCAGGATTGATTTCCTGTCTACTTTTGAAGCAAATAGCCATCAATTTGGAAATCCATGCACAAGTATGTGAAGAATGTAAACATTTCCTACTCAGCGGGAAATTTCTTTAGCTTACTTGAAAGAAATTTAATGCTACACACACACACACACTTAGACTGAGGATTGCATAATTCATATCAACTTGAAATTTCCCTAGTTCACTATAAATCAGTTATGGCTTAACTGAACTCCAGGGTAGGCACTGCGACATTTGAAACACTTCAAAAAATCATATTGGTGTCCTACACCTTCATAGGTAGAAAATTGTTCTGTGTATAGTCCAAATCCAAGAAAGTCTGGTGAATTGGTAAGAAATGGCCACTGAGTTAGAGAAATGTCAGTTCAAACCTAACTACCTCATTTATTCCTTTATGACCAGAAGCAAAGTGTTCTCTCTTAGCTTCAAACTCTACATTTATAAAATGGAGGTCAGGATACCTTTATTGCCCAGGGCCAAGCACTTAGTACTAGTTCAAAAACAGTGGCAGCCACTTCTATTCTTGCTTCAACTGAAACCTCACTGCCTCATTCTCTCCTCATAATGGAATAAGTCACCTGATGAAAGAGTTGTCAGACTAAGGTTATAGAAATTACTGCTCAATTTCTCCTCGTACTGGGTATATGCAAAAGTATATTTCCTTAATGATTTGCTTAATTCCCTAAAATAAATATTTCTTTTCATTCTGAACTGTTATACTTTTCACACACACACATGTACACACACACACGTACACACACACACACACACACACACAGAATTAGCTCAAACACCATAGGAAAAGTTCCACAAAAGTACACTTCTGTTAGGAAAAAAAAATAACATTTCTAACAATGCATTTTTAACTCTAAAATATACAAATGTATTGTCATGTTATCAAATTATACACATAATTAAATATAAGCAATTATGTAAGATAATATAAAATACTTAAGTTCTCATCTGTCCCCCAACCTTAAATGGACATACTTGGCTATGTCTCAGCATTCATCTCACCATCAGTAAGTCACTTTTTGTAAAGAAACACCTAAATACAGGAAAAATTGAAGACTTCCAATTTTGGTCTTTCTAGAGTAATGGGTATTATACTTATTTTAACCTTATAAACAACTGTAAAACTTTAAAAACATGAAGAAACTGATTTCAGGCATTGGTCAACAGATAGCACAAAGCTGTGATCATTTAGAAAAAGGACACACATGAGATGAGCTCCTAGTTTATCCCAACTTTATTTCTGTGGGCACTTTCCAGACCACAGGAAATGGAAATGAAGCCCAAACTGAGAGCAGTGGTCTCACTGGGTAAAACAAAGATTAGAGTTCAGGGCTATCTGCAGTTTGGACTTTACAGGGTGAGATAATGAAAAGGAGGGTGCTGTCCAAAGAATGATCTGTAGACCTCTGCATAGAGGTCCACTTGAGTCATTGGCTGAACACTAAATTGCAGGGCCCAGAGAGAGTTTCTCAAGGCCTGGCAGAGAACGGCCATTAATGGAATTGAGAACAGATTCCATGGCTTTCCCAGGGCTGGAGATGTTGGAGTTCCAAAAGCTATAATGGAAAATACTTTGTGAACACTCCACGTATTCAATGGAGACCATAAAAAGGTACACTCTTAAATATTTGAGACAGAATGGGGGTCTCCTGATATTTACAATTTTAAAATTTAAAAATGAAACTTTTAAAAATACTTATTCATTTAATAATGATAATAAATCCAATACACATTAAGATAAATAGCACATCTTATGGGAAAAAGTGCATTATCTGAAGCAAAAAAATAGAGATCAGCATACACGTTTTACACATTTGCAAATTGTTTAAAAATTTGGCTCAGGGGGTTCTGGATGGCTCAGTTGGTTAAGCATCTGCCTTGGGCTCAAGTCATGATCCCAGAGTCCTGAGAATCAAGCCCTCCATCGGCTTTCCTGCTCAGTGGGGAGTCTGCTTCTCATTCTCTCTCTACCTCTGTGCTCTCTCTTTCTTTCAAATAAATAAAGAAAATCTTAAAAAAAAAAAAAAGGTTTGGCTCAATAGAAGATAATTTGATCCCTCTATTTATCTCTACGTTTAGACTTACATGATATCACATGTCCTAAAGCCTCTGGAAAAGTCCACTGAACACTTGTAAGAAACTGAGACAAAGACAAATCTCAGTATTCTGAAAAAAGGCTTCAAAATGATGATCACCTGAAAATCTTGGTCACCTCCTCAGGGTTCCCTGAACCAGACTCTATGAATACTAACAGGATACCATGGAAGTAGAGAGGATACCTCTGAGAGATTAAAAGAGTTGGAAAATATATGTGAGCACAATTTGGGAAAAGATTTTCATAAAGAAAGCTCAGCACAATTTTATTTTCAAAGGATCTCTGATTTGTAAGAGAATCATTCCTTGTGATTCTGTTTTCAGACCTGCAGAATTGGTGGAAGAGGGAAGAGTGGAAAGGGATTCATTGATCTAGGCTGGTCAAACCCACTATAAAAGTGCCTGAATCAAGAGAACACGTAGCTGCAAGCAGAGCCAAAGGTGTATTTCCTGAGTTTTAATCTACGGACTCAGGAAAGGTGGGTCCTCTGCTTTTGGGGGTATCCTCAAGGTTCTCAGGAGCCACCTATCTCTGTCCCAGCAAAAGATCAAGAAAAGTCAAGGTTAAAGAGAAACAGCTCAATGAGAGTACAGTTGAAACCTCTGGACACAACTCTGCCTAAGGTAAATCCCTGGATTTGTCAAATATACAGTTAAAAGTAACAAAAAAGAGTCTTCATAGTACCCAGAAAAAAAGCCTCATTCCTGCTCCAAAGAAACCCATACCTTAAGTTACCTTCTTAGGCTTTTGACTAACCAGAAAGCAGTATAATTTTCATTAAGTTCATGCCTCACAGAACACAAACAGGTTGTTCAGTGTAAAATAGGAGTTTCTCTCTGCCTTAAAAGAGGCAATGTTGGGGCGCCTGGGTGGCTCAGTGGGTTAAAGCCTCTGCCTTCAGCTCAGGTCATGGTCCCAGGGTCCTGGGATCGAGCCCCGCATCGGGCTCTCTGCTTGGCAGGGAGCCTGCTTCCTCCTCTCTCTCTGCGTGCCTCTCTGCCTAGTTGTGATTTCTCTCTGTCAAAGAAATAAAAAATTTAAAAAAAAAAAAAAAAAAAAAAAAAGAGGCAATGTTGGGTGGCTCAGTAGTGGAGCACGTGGATCTTAATATCAGGGTTGTGAATTTGAGCTTCATGTTAGGCATAGAGCTTACTTAAGAAAAATAAAATCTTTAAAAAAAAAAAAAAAGGAAGCAATGTCATGGGAAAAATACCGCAGACACATTGTCTATTTTCTCCACCATTCCTCTCCTCTCACTCCACATTCTACTCTGAAATCCTAAGCTGTCTGAGCCAGACCAAAGCCATGACCCTGGAATTTCATACCATACTCTAGACAATGCTTCTCAGCTGGGAGTAGTTATGCCACTCCCATACCAGAGGACACTTCACTGTACCTGGAGACATTATTTGACTCACAGAGTGTGTGTTACTGGTATCTAAAGCCCAGGGATGTGGCTAAATGTCCTACATTGAACAGAATAAGTTCCATAACAAAGGATTATCCACTCCAAAATGTCCATAGTGCTGAGACTGAAAAGTACATTGCAAGAAAATAATCTTGGGTTAGGAATTATTTTCCACCATTATCACCCTCTGCCCATCAGCATGAACGCAAAGCCACCTGTAGGAAGCAGCACAGTGCCAACAGTGGCTGCCTAACTTGCTTACAACAAGACCAACACCATTGCGCTGTGGCAGGACTGCCCTTCTCAGTCAAGCAGGCTTTAGTCCCAGTGCAGTGGGACCATTCCCCAGAAGACCAGCACAAACCTCTACCACACTACATTTTCAACCAGAGAGTGATGCAAGGCCTCAGTTCTAGCAGAGTTGGTATCAAGTCTTATTTCACAAGCAGACCAGAGCACATCTATTTAAAATTTGTCACATTCACACCAGGACCAAACACTGCCCAGAGCAGGCAAGAAAAGCCTCTGCAAATGGCCTAAAGGAAAGAGAAGCCAAAACACAAGAGCAGATGCATGCAGCACACACGAGGGACACCCCCTGAAGCACATATAGGCCATAGGTACTGCATGACCTCTTCTTCGTAAGACCATTACGTTCAGAACCAGGATATATAACACACAGAAGAAAACAAAGACAACATGCTAAGACAGAGGAATTTATCCCAAATGAAAGAACTTTTCTCACATAAATTTATCCAAATGAAAGAACAAGATAAGGCCACAGGCAGAGATCTAAGCAAAACAGATAAAAATAGAATGACTGATGGAGAATATAATGCAACAAACCTAAGGATACTCACTGGGCTTGAGAAAAAAAAATAAAAATAAAAATGCATCAATGAGACTCTTACCACAGTGTTAAAGAGTTAAAATAGAATCAATCAAAGATGAAAAGTGCAATAACTAACACTGGAAACAGCTTCATGCAATGAAGAATTAGTAGACGTAGTAGAATGAATTAGTGACCTAGAAGACAAAATGATGGAAAATACTGAAGCTTAACAAAAGAGATAAAGAATTATGCAACACAAGTATAGACTTAGGGAACTCAGTGATTCCATCAAGCATAGTAACATTTGTATTACAGGAATCCCAGAAGAAGAAAAAAGGGGCAAGAAAAAATTTTTTTAATATTTTATTTATTTATTTGACAGAGAGAGATCACAAGCAGACAGAGAGGCAGGCAGAGAGAGAGGGAAGCAGGCTCCCTGCTGAGCAGAAAGCCCGATGCGGGACTCGATCCCAGGACCCCGAGATCATGACCTGAGCCGAAGACAGCGGCTTAACCCACTGAGCCACCCAGGCGCCCTGGGGCAAGAAAATTTTTTGGAAGAAATGACAGCTGAAAATTTCCCTTATCTGGGGAAGAAAATAGACATCTAGATTCAGGAGGCAAAAAGAACTCCTATAAAAATCAACAAAAGCAGGTCAACACCAAGACATATTGTAATTGTTTGGAAGATATAGTGATAAAGAAAAAATCTTAAAAGCAGGGAGACAAAAGAAGTCTGTAACTTACAAGGGAACACCCATAAGGCTAGCTGGAGATTTTGCAACAGAAAATTGGCAAGCCAGAATGAAGTGGCATGATATATTCAATGTGCTGATTGGGAAAAATCGGCAGCCAAGAATACTCTATCCAGCAAAATTATCATTTAGAATAGAAGGAGAGATAAAGAGTTTCCCAGACAAACAAAAACTAAAGGAGTTCATGACCACTAAACCAGCACAGCAAGAAATATTAAAGGGGACTCTTTGAGTGCAAAGGAGAGACCAAAAGTGACAAGGACAAGAAAGGATCAGAGAAAATCTCCAAAAACAATGAAAAACAAGTAATAAAATGACAATAAATACATATTTATCAATAATTACTTTGAATCTAAATGGGATAAATTCTCCAATCAAAAGATGTATGGTATTAGAATGGGTAACAAAACTAGGCTCATCTATATTTGACTATAAGAGATTCAGGTTAGACAGCAGCCAATTGAAAGTGAGGAGGTGGAAGACCATTTATCACACAAATGGATGTCAAAAGAAAGCTGGAGTAGCAATACTTACATCAGACAAACTATACCTTAAAATAAAAACCATAAAAAGAGACAAAGAAGAGCACTATATAATCATACAGAGGCCAATTCAGTAAGAAGATCTAACAATAGTAAATATTTATGCACCAAATATGGGACTATGCAAATACAGAAGACAATTAAAAACAAAAATATAATTAAACTAAACGATAATAACAGAATAATAGTAGGGAACTTTAACACACAACTCCAATCAATAGACAGATCATCTAAACATAAACATAAAAACATAAAAACATAAACATAACATAACATAACAAAACAGTAAACATAAAAACAATGGCTTTGAATATCACACTGGACCAGATGGACTTGACAGATATATTAAAAACATTCCATCCTAAAACTAAATACACATTCTTTACAAATGCACAAGGAACACTCCTCAGCATATATCACATATTTGTTCACAAAACATATCTCAACAAATACAAAAAGTTTGAAATCACACCCTATACTCTTTCTGACCAAAATGCTATGAAAACAGAGGTCAACCACAAGAAAAAAAAAAAACTGTAAAGACCACAAATACAGGGCAGTTAAACAACATGCTATTATATTATACATTGAATGGGTCAACCAGGAAATCAAGGAAGAAATAAAAATATACTTGGAAACAAATACAAATGAAAACACAATGGTCCAAAACCTTTGGGATGCAGCGAAAAGTTGTCCTAAGAGGGAATTATATAGGGCGCCTGGGTGGCTGTTTGTTAAATGTCTGCCTTTAGCTCAGGTCATGATACCTGGGGTCCTGCATTGGGGAGTCTGCTTCTCCCTCTCCTTCCAGCCCTTTCTCTCTCTCTCTCTTTCTCTCTCTCAAAACAAATAAATAAAATTTTTAAAGGGGAGGGGGGTGCCTGGGTGGCTCAGCTGGTTAAGCATCTGCCTTCAACTCAGATCATGATCCTGGGGTCCTGGGATTGAGTCCTGCATTGGGCTCCCTGCTCTGCAGAGAGTCTGTTTCTCCCTCTACCACTCCCCTCACTTGTTCTCTCAACCTCTCTCTCTCCTTCTCTCTCAAATAAATAAATAAAATCTTAAAAAAATAGAGAGAAAGAGAGAGAGAAGTATATAGCAATTCAGGCCTACCTAAGGAAGCAGGAAAAATCTCAAATAACTTAACCTTACACCTAAAGGAGCTAGAAAAAGAACAACAAAAGAAACCTAAAACCAGCAAAAGAAGGGGAATAAATAACAGAGATTAGAGCAAGAATAAGTAATATAAAAACTAGAAAAATAATAGAATAGATCAATGAAACTAGGAGATAGTTCTTCGAAAAGAATCAATAAAATTGATAAACCTGTAGCCAGACTCATCAAAAAACAAAAACCCCAAAACCTAAATAAATAAAATCAAAACTAAGAAAGGATAAATAACAAGCAATACACCAAAATACACAATTATAATAGAATGTTGTGAAAAACTATATGCCAATAAATTGGACAACCTGGAGGAATGTAAGGTAAGTTCTTAGAAACATACAAACTACCAAAACTGAAACAGGAATAGAAAACTTGAACAGACTGATAACCAACAAAAATTGAATCAGTAATCAAAAAACTCCCAGCAAACAAAAATCTTAAGCCAGATGGCCTCACAGGATAATTCTATCAGACATTTAAAGAAGAATACCTATTCTTTTTAAAACAATTCAAAAAGTAGAAAATGATGGAAAACTTTCAAATTACCCTGTTGTCCTAGCAACAGCAATAAGACAACAAAGAAATAAAAGGCATCCAAATCGGCAAGGAAGAAGTAAACTCTCATTATTTGATGACACTCTTTAGGAAACCCAGAAGACCCCACCAAAAAAAAAAAAAAAAAAAAAAAAAAAAGTCCAGAACTGATACACGAATACAGCAAAGTCTCAGAACTTTGTACAAAATCAATGTACAGAAAATCTGTTGCATTTCTATGCACCAATAATGAAGCACCAGAAAGAGAAATTAAGGAATCAATCACATTTATAATTCCACCAAATCAGTAAGATACCTAGGAATAAACTTAAGCAAAGAGGTGAAAGATTTGTACTCTGAACAAAATACAAAACCCTGATGAAAGAAATTAAAGATAACACAAAGAGATGGAAAGAGATCCATTCTCATGGACTGGAAGAACAAATATTTTTAAAATGTCTCTATTACCTAAAGCAATCTGCACATTTAATGCAATCTCTCTGAAAATACCACCAGCACTTTTCAGAGCCAGAATAAACTTAAAATTTGTATGAAACCACAAAGGACCCTGAATAGCTAAAGCAGTCCTGGGTGGGGGGTGAGGTGGGGGGAAGCAAAGCTGAAGGCATCACAGTTACAGACTTCAAGTTGTATTACAAACTGTAGTGATCAGAACAGTATAGTACTGACAAAAAATAGACACATAGACCAATGTAACAGAAAAGAAAACCTAGAAATAAACCCACAATTATATGGTCAATTAATCCCCCAAAAGCAGGAAAGACATTGTCTTTCAATGGGAAAAGACATTATCTTCAATAAATGGTGGGGGATAGCTGAACAATTACACGCAAAAGAAGAAACCCGATCTTTTCAACAACAAACACAAAAATAAATTCAAACTGGATTAAAGATCTAAAAGTGAGACCTGAAACCATAAAAATCCTAGAGAACATGGCAGCAATCTCTTCAAAATAGGCCATACACACCTCTTTCTAGATATGTCTCCTGAAACAAGGGAAACAAAAGCAAAAATAAAAAAATTGGTACTGCATAAAAATAGAAAGCTTCTACACAACGAAGGAAACAATCAGCAAAACTAAAAGGCAGCCTACACAATGGGAAAATATATTTGTTAATGACAAATCCAATAAAGATTTAGTACCCAAAATATATAAAGAAATGGTACAACTCAATACCCAAAAATGAAATAATTCAATTAAAAATAGGCAGAAGACATGAACAGGCATTTTTTCAAAGAAGACATACAGATGGCCAACAGAAACATGAAAAAATACTTAACATCAATGATCATCAGGGAAATACAAATTGAAACTACAGTTAGATATCATCTCACACCTATCAGGATGGCTAAAATTAACAAGAGAAGAAACAACAGGTATTAGCGAGGATATGGAGAAAGGGGAACCCTCTTAGAGCATTGGCGGGAAGGCAAAATGGTGCAGTCACTCTGGAAAACAGTGTGAAGATCCCTCAACAAGTTAAAAAACAGAACTATCCTATGGTCCAGCAATTCCACTACTAGGAATTTACTCAAAAAATACAGAAGTACTGTGATGCCAGAGTGGCTCAGCTGGTTAAGCATCTGCCTTGAGCTCAGGTCATGATCCCATTGTCCCGGGATCAAGTCCTACATCCAGCTCCTTGATCAGCAGGGAGCCTGCTTCTCCCTCTGCCTGCTGCTTCTCTTGCTTGTGCTCTCTCTCTCTCTCTGACAAAATACAAAAATAATAATTCAAAGAGTTACATGCATTGTGATATTTATAGCAGCATCATCTACAATAACCAAATTATGGAAATAGGCCAAGTGTTCAGTGAGTGTCTAATGACTGATGAATGGATAAAGAAGAGGTGATACATATACAAACACATAGACACACATACAATGGAATATTTCTTAGCCATAAAAATGAATGAATTCTAGCCATTTGCAAGGACATGGATGGAGCTATAGAGTATTATGCTAAGCAAAGTCAGTCAGTTAGAGAAAGACAAATACCATGTGATTTCACTCATATGTAGAACTTGAGGAACAAAACAAATGAGCAAAAGGGAAAAAAGAGAGAGAGAGAGAGACAAACCAAGAAACTACAAAGAACAAACTGATCATTACCATAAGGGAGAGTGGTGGGGATAGGTTAAACAGGTGATGAGGATCAAATAGTACACTTGTTGTGATAAGCACCAAGTGTTGTATGGAAGTGCTGAATCACTGTATTGTACACCTGAAACTAGTATTACACTGTATGTTAACTAACTGGAATTTAAATAAAAACTGAAAAATATCCATGTTCCATTTTCATAGGGTAGCACTCTCTGAATTGCCAATGCACTACTTAGGTTTCTGAAAACACTCAGGCAATATTACAAGCCCAACACAAAACTTTACTATTTCCCAAAGCTGCTTATATTAATATTGTATTATTCACACTTGAAAGTAATTTAATTTGAGTCAAAGCACTAAAGTAGCCCACATGAGAGTATACACAGATACATGAGCATGCACTTGCTTGCTTATTCAGATCAGAATTGTAATGCCACAGCTGTTTTGACCACAGTGTACCAGAGGAAAGAAACGGGGGTAAAAATAGCAAAGAAAGGAAAAGAAAGGGGGAAGGAGGGAAGGAAGGAAGGAAGGAGGGGAAAAGAGGGAGGGAAGGAGGGAAGAAGAAAATCAAAGAATCAAAGAAACTTAAGTTAATGGGTGGACTATTTGTTTAGCTCCAAAACATGTTCATTTGATTTGAGGCACGCCCTGACTGCAAAAAGAGTAAGTAATGATTTCAACTTAGGAGCTCTGAGAGATAGAAGAAAAAGAGACATCTAAATGTCTCTGTGCACAGAATTAATACAACTTGAAGCAGAATGCAAAATGGCACTTAATGGAATTGACCTGAGCTTTCACCGAGCAGGTTCCATGAATCTCCATGAGGCCATGGCACGCATGTAAAGACATTCTCCCATATTCAAGCTTTCATTCACTTCCCCTTTCCTGTCTGACTTTCTCTCCCCTTGCCATTTACAGTCTGTGCTCCAGAGACAACCTAATGGGGCTTGATTTTGTTACCTCGGCCAGCATTCCTATAGGAGACTTCATCCTGTAATCCTCATCTTTCCAGTGGTGCATGTCTATGAAATTAAAATGGAAGAGATTGATTCCTCAGGTATGAGCTTGCTGTTATTGACAGTCATTCCAGATCAGTCCCGTCGAGGCAAGACAGCTCTTGCACGAAAAATACTTTTGCTTATCATAAGCTGAGGCTCTGTGCCACTGAGATGGCAATTTTGGACCTATATGACAGCAGCCAGAGATGAACTAGGGTGCTCAGGAGAGTGAACTTCAGTAATCCTATGGTCTTCCATTAATCTGAAATCCACTAATCTGAAAGTTCCAATTTTTCTCCGTTTTAAAGCTCTGATCCCATTACAATACTTCATAATATGCAACTAGTTACTCATTAAAAGAAAGACATTGTCAGCATATTGCGGACAATTAGAGTTTTAGTATTTCAAATTCTAAATTTTAGTTCCATTTAAAAATTTTATAGTATATTTTCATTGTGGTGAAATATATTTAAAGTAAAATTTAACATTTCAACTGTTTTTAAATGTGCAATTCAGCAGCTTACGTACATTCACAATTTTGTGCAAACATTACCACCATCCATCTCCAGAACTTTTTTATCATTCCCAACACAAATGCTACACTCATTAAAAAATAACTCTCAACTCCTGGTAACCTTTATTCTGTTTTCTGTTGTTATGAATTTGATTATTCTAAGTACCTCTTAAAAGCGGAATTTTATATTAGTACTTGTTCTTATGTGTATGGCTTACTTCACTAGATTTTTAAGGTTCACCCATGTTTCAGCACATATCAGAATTTCACTCCTTTTTAAGGCTTAATAATATGTTATTATATGTATACATTGTATTTCATTTCTTCATTTATTGATAAGCAAATAGGTTGTTTGTACTGTTTGGCTATTGTGAGTAATGCTGCTATGAATACTAGTATACAAGTATTTGACTCCCTGCTTTCAATTTACAACTTGAGTCAATTTTTGCTCATTTAAAAACACTGCCTGGAAGCCATAACTTGTTATAAAATGAAGTAATATAATAGACATTTTCCATGTGATTTTATGTGACTTTGTGGCATAGGTAGAGAAAATTGTTACAAATACGAACACAGCTACTTAGGGCGCTCAAGTTACTTTTTGAAGCATACAAAACAAACCAGGACAAGTGTTGGTAATACTCTTTCTTTCCTCTATGTGGAACTCCCAAAATACGTTGTCCCTACTACAGATCATGAACATGGATTTTGTATAACCAAATATGACTCTATATTTGGCTTTACATGGAAAATCAATAGAGTCAAATATGACTCTATTTCAAAGTAGCTTCCTGTCTTGAAGTTAAAATCAAGGTCAGGAGTGCCTAGGTGGCTCAGTGGGTTAAAGCCTCTGCCTTTGGCTCAGGTCATGATCTCAGGGTCCTGGGATCCAGCCTCGCATCTGGCTCTCTGCTCAGTGGGGAGCCTGCTTCCCTTCCTCTCTCTCTGCCTGCCTCTCTGCCTACTTGTGATCTCTGTCAAATAAATAAAATCTTAAAAAAAAAAAAATCAAGGTCAGTTCATGTAATTATGCATCATAAGACCCTTCTCTCTATTACAACACAAACAGCCAGGTGATACACGAGAACAAGACATAAATAACTCTGAAGTTAATGTTACCAGGAACATCCTTCTTATCCAAGTCAATGCATTACTTCACTTGTTTCACAAATGGAAAACTGAGATATTACATTGAATAGAACCAATACTAGAGAAACTAGCTCTGACAACGCTATGTAAAGAAAAAGAAACTATTTAATGTTGATGTGAATAAAAAGTAACAAAATAGTGGTACTGCGAACACAGGTTGTTAAAAATTATAACTGCATGCCAAAAAGTAAAATTCTGTAAACCTTATTTTAATAGAGCACTTCTCATTTAAACAATTGAAGAACACCACATTTTTTAGATGTTCACGGAGTCTCAGTCACAGTGGGAAGATTATTAAACTCTTGTGGCAATTCTGTGAAAACATGTTGTTATTATTTCCATGTAAAGCTAAAGAAACTAAGAGTCTTAAATAACTCTCATGGGGGTACACTGCACATAAATGGTGGAGAAGAACTTTGAACCCCTATCTATATGACTCCTGAATTGAAGCTTTTTATGGCTATGCTATCTAGAATTGTTAAAAGCCACACTTCACAACTGGGACAATGCTTCAAACAAATACGTGTTTATGAGGGAGTTAAGAACTAATGTGCCTTGCGAATTAAAATGGGTCCCCTTAGAGCTATAAAGTGGAGCCTGCTCAGCCAGCTTTTGACAGTGCCCAAACTACGTGGTACTGCTCCATCCTGAGAATTTAGCAACCTAACATGGCTTCACATGGATTCATCTACAATTTCATTTAGACCTCTCCCCTGACATTCTAATGTTGGCTCTTTTGGCCAAAATAATGTATTTTAGGAATGAAGCCATATCTAGAATGTTATAAAGAAAGTTTCACTGTTACCACTGTAATTATTCTTAATTACAAATGCTGTTTCTTTTAGGACAAGTAAACTTAGCATTTATGCTATTCGCTTACAGAAAAAGAGTGATAATAATCCATAAAGAAATTATCAACCAAATGTAGACTCATGTGTTTCTTTTTACTCTGCACTGTCATTAATAATTTTAGAAGTCAGCAGTGTGGTTCTGAGTTCACATTGATATTTGCTTCAGGATAATTTATGACAGACCAAAGTGGCATAAGCAACTAGAACACTAGTCATTATTAACATGGTAAATTAAAATGGAATACTGACTGATGTCTTGTGTAAAATTAATGTGCCATTAACCTTAACTGTGCCAATAAAGTTACATTACGAAAGTCAACTACAAGAACAGCTATTCACCTGGGATACACAGCAAATGTACATTAAATCTATGTTAATATGGAAGGTACATGTGAAAAGGAAAAAGTAAATGAAATGAAACTATTAAAACCCAGGTTGAAATCCAAGTCACAAATTTGGGCACATAGGTATATTAGCTTAGCATTCTCTATGCAATTACACTTATTTTTTTAAAAATAATTTGTATTATTTTATCTAGCAGTTTTGATTAAAGTTTCTTTTTTATATACATCGTTAACACATCTTACAAACTTTGTCAGAGAGCAGAGTTTAGAGTTTGAAAAATAACAAGAAATAATTAAGTTCTACCTTTACATTCTATACATGAGGAAACAAAGATCTAGGGATGCTGAGCAAAGATTGAGGCACAGAGCCTCAGTCTAACTCTTACTCCCAAACTGTATTTCCTGTAATCTGCTGGATTTTTCATTCCAGCTCATTTCTTTTTCCAAGGAATCTTCTTCTATTCTTTGAGTCTGACAGACTGTAGAAGACCGACATGTTAAATAAGTAAAACACAGGTAATAATACTTAATATATGGATTTATTGTAATAGATGAACAAACTGCTCTTGAGATCTTACCTGAAATTGTTAAATGTTATAAAATTATTTTTATTATTAATATAAATGAAGGGCTTGAAAAAGCTGAACTTTAAGACATCACTTTTGCAAACTTTCTCTTAAGAAGGCTTTTCTCCGGGCGCCTGGGTGGCTCAGTGGGTTAAGGCCTCTGCCTTCAGCTCGGGTCATGATCCTGGGGTCCTGGAATCGAGCCCCACATCAGGCTCTCTGCTCGGCGGGGAGCCTGCTTCACCCTCTCTCTGTCTCTGCCTGCCTCTCTGCCTACTTGTGATCTGTCTGTCAAATAAATAAAAAAAAATTTTAAAAAGAAATCTTAAAAAAAAAAAAAAGAAGGCTCTTCTCTGAAGAAGCCAAAAACTATATAAGCTTTCAGTGAAGAGAAATGTATTTTCTAGGAACACCTCATCCAACTTATTAGCTTTCATTCTTCACTATACCGGGATATCTAAAATAATAATATTTCTCTTATATGATATGTGTTAATATTAAGTTATATTTAATATAATTACATAATTTATATATTATACATATTTGGACAAAGCTTAAAATATAGTATACATTAATAAATATTGAGAAATATTAATTTACTCTCTTCTTCCTTTTTCAATCTCCTCTGTTTAATAGGTATAATGAAATTAAAAATTTTAAGAAGTACTAACAGGCAGTGACATATTTGGATTGACAAAATTATTTTATTACAGTAGAAAACACTCGATAAGCCTCTCCGTAACATAAGTAAACAGTATAAAGATACAAAAGAAAATCTGTTCCTTGAGATGATACAACATACCCCTAAGCATTCTCAATTAAAATAGAGTACCTATGGTCAGGGCACCTGGATGGCTCCAGTTAAGCATCTGCCTTTGGCTCAGGTTATGATCCCAGGGTCCTGGCATGGAGGCCAGTATGAGGCTCCCTGCTCAGCAAGGAGTCTGCTTCTCTCCCTGCCTAACCCCCTTCAGCTCGTGCTCTCTCATGCTCACGCGCACTCTTGCACTGTCGCACTCTCTCTCAAATAAATAAAATCGAATACCTATGGCTCTCACACAGTAGGAAATGAACGTGAAAAATCTGGATTAATCTTAGAAATGTTTCAATGGGGAAGAAAATAGTCATCCGATCTAAGGGAGAAGAATTCTGATGTGTTAAATGACACTTGCTATATCCTGGCGTTTTTGACAATTGCTGATGGAGGCAGGGTTGAGCTCTTCCAGTGTAAGCCATCTTTCTGATTAAAATACTTCCAATACTATGTATTTCCAGCACATTCTAGAGCCTTCCCTTTATAAGTATATAGCAAAGGATCTATTCACATCTTGACACATCAATATCCTCAAGCACTCACTTTTAACATATCAGGTCACTTCATCTAAGACACATATTTAAAAAATTTTTGACTTAAATCTAAAAAATAAAAAATGAGGAAAATGAAGTCAAAAGACTAAGTTTTCTCCAATTAGTCTGAGAAAACATACCAAAGACATCTATCCTTGGGGCGCCTGGGTGGCTCAGTGGATTAAAGCCTCTGCCTTTGGCTCAGGTCATGGTCTCAGGGTCCTGGGATGGAGCCCCACATCGGGCTCTCTGCTCAGAAGGGAGACTCCTTCCCCCCTCTACCTCTGCCTGCCTCTCTGCCTACTTGTGATCTCTGTCAAATAAATAATAAAATAAAAAAAAAGACATCTATCCTGTTGATTCAAAAGTAAGGTAACACTTTGAAACAATGTTCGTCTTCTCAGAGAAAAAGTTATTCCAGCTTTCTGGGCCACATGTTCTGGGTGTCAGCATATCCGTCCTTTTAAAGAAATTACTACCATGCTGTGTTTGGTTTACTGTCTCTTATCTTGCATTTTACAAACTGTATCAAAGCACGGAGTATAACAGCTCCAATTTCTTTCACAGCAGTTACACCATAAGAGAAAAACTGACAGATTAAGTAGAAGAAAGCCTCTAAAGTTACTGAAAACTCGGACTGCCCAATAGTCGACAAAAGAATACTCGTAAAGAAACAGCCCGGTGATCCACCACACCACTAATGGGTGGGTACAATAATGTGCTTGAAGACTTGTATGTGAGAGGGAGAGGTACAATCCCGGGAATGACAAATAACGTCTACAACTGTGCTCAGAAACTCTTCTGGGTGAGAATAAAGATCTGGAGTTCAAATGCTGCTATTAATTTTTCTGGGTATTTTGGTTATTATTTTGACGAATCTCTGGTTGCCAGTTCTTCTAAAAAATAAACATATCTGGACTTTAATAAATTAATGAGTTTAAGCTAAACAAAACTCCAACCACTTCACAAACCAGTACCACTGTTAAAAGAGTTTAGAAATATAGTTTGTCATCTTTATGATAATCTGTCAGGTTTAGATTCAGTGGGCAGTGCTACTCCTCATGTTTATACAGAAACTTACAATGTGCTTGAGAATATTTGCCATGTGGTCCATATAACCACACCAGGAAATAGGTAGACATGATATTACAACACCTTTTTTAGAGATGAATGACCTAGAGTTCTCATAGTTTGAATATGGTACCTAAGGGCAGATGTAATTAGGAAAGCCATAGTGTGCCTATTTGTGGGATGAAAAGAAGGCATGCAAAAGAGGGAAAATATACTGAAAATTAGAGGAAGATAAGCACTGGATCAAACTCAATTTGGATGCTTTTTTTTCTTTCAGTTACTTATTTTAAAACTTTGCATCAATATGTGTTTAAAAGATAATCATGGATAAATTAAACCTTTGAAAAGGCAACTTCTGGGCACTTGGGTGGCTCAGCTGGTTAAGCAACTGCCTTCGGCTCAGGTCATGATTCCAGGGTCCTGGAATAGAGCCCCACATCAGGCTTCCCCTGCTCAGCCGGGAGCCTTTCCCTCTCCCTTCCACTCTCCCTGCTTGTGCTCTGTCAAATAAATAAATGAAATCTTTTAAAAATAAAAGACTGAATATTTTATTTGACAGAGAGAGAGAATCACAAGTAGGCAGAGAGGCAGAAAGAGAGCTAGACAGAGAGCTAGAGGGAAGCAGGCTCCCTGCTGAGCAGAGAGCCCAAGGCAGGCCTCGATCCCATGACCTGAGTTGAAGGCAGAGGCTTAACTCACTGAGCCACCCAGGCACCCTAAATGAATGAAATCTTAAAAAAAAAAAAAAAAAAAAAAAAAAAAGGCAACTTCTATGTACACATTATTAGGAAGACGTGACATGATGCATAGTGTTTTATGCCATATTTATAAATGAAGTGGTTAAACATGACCTCCCCACAGACCATAGCTTATGTCCCTGCTTCGTAGTATTCCCTGAGGAAAAGTGCTCTCAGGATATTATCAATCCAAGTTTTAAAGTGTTTATTAGAAAAATTTAAACTATTGCCAACCCTCATTTTAGAATTTTTCTTCCTGCAGTTATTTAGTCTAATTTGAAATCCAAGGACTTTTTTGTTGTTGTTTTTAAGATTTTATTTATTTTTGTGAGAGAGAGAGAGTGCACACTCACAAGCCAGGGGATTGGGTGGGGCAGAGAGCAAAGCAGACTCCCTACTGACCAGGGAGCCCAATGGGGCATTTGACACCGGGACCTTGGGATCATAACCTGAGCCCAAGGTAGATGCTTAACTGATTGAGCCACCGAGATGCCCTGAAATTCCACAGTTTATGTAAGACAGGTATGGAGGAAGAGAGGCCCCAAATACATGCTGAAAAGAGATGACCTTTTCCAATCCAAATTTGAATAAGATAAAATCAGAGAGGGAGATAAACCATAAGAGACTCTTAACTACTGGGGACAAACTGAGGATTGCTAGAAGGGAGGTGGGTGGGGGGAAGGGGTAACTGGGTGATGGGCATTAAGGAGGGCACATGATGTGAAGAGCACCAGGTGTTACATGCAACTGATGAATCACTGAACTATACCTCTGAAACTAATAACGCAGTATATGTTAATTAACTGAATTTAAATTAAAAAATTAAATCTCCAAAAAAAAACCCAACCAAATTTGATTGTTAAATAAATGAATACATAGAGCACACAGAGAATGAAAGATTTTAAACATTAGTGTTTGATATCTGTGTACATAATTGAAAAAGATATTCTGTTATTTTCATTTATTAAAACTTATTGATTTCACCATTAATATTATGAAACTATGACGTAAAAAGGATACTCTATGTCCTCTTAAAGATAATCCAGGGTGGCTCAGTCAGTAGAGCATGTGACTCTTGATTTTGGTGTTGTGAGCTTAAATCCCATTTGTGGTGGAAAGATCACTTAAAAATAAAATATTTTTTAAAAAGATAATCCACATATTCTAAATGATTTTATTAACAGAACTCATAGTTTCTAGATGCGTATTCTGAGAGTCACATAAGCTAAATGACTTATCATTACTCATCACTGGTAATTCCAGAACTGAAATCCAAGTTTTTTAGATTCATAAGACTTGTTTTTTGTTTTTTTTTAATCCAAAGGAGAACTAGTAACTAATTAAAAATAAACCACTTCAGGGTATCCCAATAAATCCTCTAGTTCAATATTTTAGTAATCTTTTCACTGTGTTCTCACATGAGAGATAAGTATTAATGTTCCCTGTGGAATGTTTTTTTTTTTTTTTTTTTTTTTTTTAAAGATTTTATTTATTCATTTGACAGAGAGAGATCACAAGCAGATAGAGAGGCAGGCAGAGAGAGAGAGAGGGAAGCAGGCTCGCTGCCGAGCAGAGAGCCCGATGCGGGACTCGATCCCAGGACCCTGAGATCATGACCTGAGCCGAAGGCAGCGGCTTAACCCACTGAGCCACCCAGGTGCCCCCCCTGTGGAATGTTTTTAATCGCACTAGTCCCATCTACAAGGGTTCTACCCTCAAATCCTAATCAACACCCAAATGGCCCACCTCCAAATACATCACCTTGGGGTTTCGTTTCAACATATGAACGTCAGGGGGACATAAACACACACATAGTAGCACTGTGCATGCGCCTCCCCTAATCAATACTATTAGAGACTTCAGAATTACTACTGCCATTACCACCAGCACTTAATATTTATTCAGTTGAGCCAGACTCTGCACCAGGTGCTTTCAAATTATACTGTTTCAAAAACACATTTGTCAGCTTTCCCTCTATTTCTGGGCTCTGAAAAAAATTGTTTTATAAAACAAAATTACACATTATTAATTGAAACTGGTGTATTGTTAAGATGGCAGCCCAGTGTCATCCTAATGGGGATAAATATGACAAGTTTAACATTTTCCCCTGGGTTATTTTATTTTTCCTTGAGATAGTTTGTTATTTCTCAAAAAAAAAAAAAAAAACCCCATTTCTGTAACATTTTAAATCTGCTCTGTATTGATAAATTCCCCCTTATAATTACTAATTCAATGAGTATGTTTTATTTTTTTCTGAAGGAATTTTTACAGGTCTTGTTTTTATTTTATTTTTTCAAGTATTTTATTTATTGAACAGAGAGAGAAAGTGTGTGCAGGTGCACAAGCAGTGGCGAGGGGTAGAGTGAGAGGGAGAATCAGACTCCCCACTGAGAACGGAGCCAGACCCAGGGCTGGATCCCAGGAATCTGGGATTATGACCTGAGCTGAAGGCAGACACTTCATCTACTGAGACACCCAAGTGCCCCTTGGTCTTGTTTTTAAATAACAGCTTATATGTATATAATTTACTTTCTGGTTTTGCATTGCTAAATTATTTTTTCATTTTTTTCCTTATTGCTGTAACTTTAATTTATCATATTTTCTAACTTTTCAGGTTGAACATTAGTTCACTTTATTTATGTTATGTGATAAAATTCTATTTAAAACTATATATTTGCCTGAAAGTACAATTTTGGTCCTACCTCACAAGCTTTGACATGTACTGCTTTTATTTTATTTTACTTTTTTATGTTCTTGTTAGTATGTGACTCTAAGTCTGTAATCTTATTTCTTATTACGTTAATGACCACAATCTCTCTCACACACTCATAGAAAGAAACACATACACAAATACAACCAACCAAGACTCCAGAAGAACCTAAAATATCTAGCTTAGGTCAACTTATCTGAAATGCAGTTTTCTGTACCATTTGGGAAAAAAAAATAATTGTTTTTCAAAAACTATGTTCTGTGTACTCACAATGTAATTTGTATTACAGATCATAAATATTCTAGCACACACTATTTTGGTTATTTAAAAGGACTGAACCATTTGGGTGACCAATTTTTACATGGAAAAGTGTGATTACTATATTACATAAGTTTGAGGATCACTCAGAATGGCCTACACTGGGATGCATAATTTCTGATAGATCTTTGTAACAAACTAGCCAGTGATTAAGACCCTTCTATCAGCCAGAATAGCGAGGTTATGGTCCAAGATTAACATCAAAATCATGCCTTAAGACATTTATTTTTCATACATGCTCTATGTCCAGTGTGGGATGGCAGTTTTTAACTACACCATGGGATAAAAAAAGATTTACCAATAAACATTTCCAAAATTTCCACAAAATGGAAAGGAAAAATGGCGATGTAGGCACTGTTTTTAAACCTTTCATCCAGTTGTGATTCATTTCACTTTACTCATAATCCACTGGCCATAGCAATTAGTTTGTCCCCACTTTTTAGGGAAATACAACTACCCCATATACCCAGAAAGAGATAAAAACTAGAATATTTAGAAACAACTGATAAGCAACCACATAATTCATTCTTCATTTTTACTTTAAGCTTAAAATCTAGTGTTTTCTCATGTCATGAAAACATACCCATTTTTAAAGTCAGTTTTCATATAGTTAGTTTTCATACATTCATTCAATGAGTATTTATTAAGTGCTTACAATATACCAGATATATATCCTTGATTAAGAATCCTTTGAATTCCAGAGGTACTTGGGTGGCTCAGTCAGTTAAGTGCCTGACTCTTGATTTCAGTTCAGGTTATGTTCTCAAGGTCATGAGATGTAGCCCCATCTCCCAACATACTGGGCTCCACACTGGGTATAGAGCATGCTTAAGATACTCCCTCTGCTCCTCCCCCACTGGTATGTGCTCATGCTCGTGCTCTCTCTCTCAAAAAAAAGAATCCTTGAATTCCAAACCCCAGATAAATATCTAAGGAGTATCTGAGAAATTCTGTTATCCTTAAATGAAGGGCAAAGAGTTATCAGAAGGAAATATAATTGCTTTAAAACATATTTCTATTCAACTACATGAGCAATTTTCCAAATAATTACCTAATCACACAGTTTTCCAAAGTGTTATAAATGTAGATAAGCCTCTTTTTGACAAACCAAGCCAGCTGTATAGGCAGCAGATTAAAAACACACTACTAACTCTCCTTTCCATGCTAGCGCACTAAAGAAAACCTACTGAAATGATATTCCTGCTGAGTGACCAAGAAGAGCATCAGTCATTTGTTCTCACAGGTGTACAGCTGCACTCTCTGTCAAAACTGTCTCAAGTAACACTCTGTGTACTACTTTTACCTCAGATGATAAAAAGTAGATTGACAAAGAGTACTTAAAAGCATCAATAGAAAGAAAACCCAACAGTTCTTGTGTCAGTGAAAGGCCTCTTCCTGCTTCTTGTCAAACATGTTTCTGTTTGATGTATTTCTTCAATGGTTCCAAGGAAATAATGAGGCAAATTAAAATCAATATAAAATCACAAATCAAAATACTATTCTAAGGTTGACAGAAAGACAGAGGCACGAGTATTATTTCAAATCAAGGGGAAAAAAATCCATCACCGGCTCAATCTGTAATGCCTTGCTTTCTGAAGAGACTATGACTCATTCCTGCTGCTATTGCTAGGAAAGACAGGTTCAATCAGGAATGGAAAAACAGCCTTCAATTAGAAATTCATTGAATTTTGTCAGATCCAATAAGACATTCATGTTATTTCAAGGCGGAATGGTAGGTGTGCTTTTTATTTAGTGTGCATCTCTGTTGCTGGTATTTTTATTCTAAGCTACCTTCCTTAGCTGTTATTTTTCATTCTTTAGGGAGAAAAAAAGTGTGAAAAACAGGAGGATAAAGTCAAGGGAGACTTTTTGTTTATAAATCAAAATGTGAAAATTTCAAAACACATTACCACTTTGAAAGACAGGTTGAATATCTATCATTTGAGAGTTAACCAGATTTGTGCACTTGAGCACTTACAGTAAGAACATTTTCTATATTTCAACTGCAACCCTTTTATTTCTATAGGATAAAAGAAAACAAATGAAAGCAAAGAAAGAATATGTCCTAGGTAGCAGAGGGTTGAAAGGCTTCATATCAAAGATAATCACGGTAATTTTACCTAAACTCTCAAGGAATACCTGAAATCTCATAGGTGCTCAATATGCCATTGGAGTAAAAAGAAGCCTTTACAAATGGCTTCTTTTTACCCAATAATGAAGTATTGGGTCAAATATTAGCTACAGCTAATGGTATAAAAGTCAAAATAAGGGCAATGTATGATGAGGCAGAATATGCTGGGATGAAAAAGTGGAAATGCAAATTCTTATGTTAAAAATGTCTCTCTAGCAGTTTCATAAATCAGATGATATTACAGTTGATCCTGAAACAATGTGGAGCACATATCCTTAGGCAGTTGAAAATCCATGTGTTATTCTGGCTCTCCTTAATTTCACAATTACTACTTAAAAATTATTAATACTCTAAGGCTGACTACAAGCCTTATTGATAAGATAAAGAGTCAACTAACACATAATTTTGTACATTAGATATATTATATACCATATTGTTTCAATAAAGTAAGCTACAGAAAAAATGTTGAGAAAATCCTAAGAGAAAATATAATTATAATCTACTGAACTTAAAAAAAAATCCACATATAAGTGGACACTTGCAGTCAAACCTGTTGGCGTTCAAACATGAAGTAGACTTTTAAGAACAGTGAATGACCAACACTTCACACTATGACAGAAACTAAAGTGCTTTTCCCTTGTACCTACTGTATGACTGAAAAATTTCTTACATAGATTCCATTGCTCCACAGAGTCAGCCATTGTCAAATGACGTTAATCTATAACATGGGAATTTTTGGATCATTAAGACTAATTTTTTTTTTCATTTTATGAAAGAGAAAACTGAAGTCTCTAAGAGTGGAAAACTTGAAAAGCACCCAGTAAGTAAGATGGAGACAGCACTAAAGCCAAGTCATTCGACTACTGCTCTAATGCCCTTCTCTGTTATCCAGTGTCAAGGAAGAGAACATACATTTGGTTCCAGAAATGGAACATTTCTAACATTTGGAAGCTCTTGGAGTAGTTAATTGGTATCTGATAAATTTTCATATATTCTACCTACAGTAAGTTAAGATAAAAAGAGTACATGACAGGGGTGCTTGAGTGGCTCAGTAGGTTAAAGCCTCTGCCTTCAGCTCACGTCACGATCCCAGGGTCCTGGGATTGAGCCCCGCATCGGGCTCTCTGCTCAGCAGGGACCCTGCTTCCCCCTCTCTCTCTCTGACTGCCTCTCTGCCTACTTGTGATCTCTGCCTGTCAAATAAATAAATAAAATCTTAAAAAAAAAGATACATAAGATACATAAATGTACCTGACATACTATAGAATGTTTAATACAACTAAGCATTTATTACTGTTAGTTCATACTACTTTAACAAGTAGGCAGGGTCTATGTAAGTGAGAAGATAACATTTTAAAACAAACATGCCAGACCTGGGGCCGTCCTAAGACCTTCTAAACATGGAAAACAGAGATGGCAAAAATTTTCCCTTTTACTCTATTTTCCCAAAAGATATAGCCTGTTGGGTCCACACTAATGTTTTCAAAATCTAAATTAGTTGTTAAAATTTAAAACTTGAAGAAATTAAAGAAATATAAAATTCTACTTTATTTTCATATATTGCAAGATGTAGCAACACTAGGACTCCATTTTGTAATGGCAATAATTACCTAACCAGGTTGGGTAGTCTATTGAGTCCCCAACAGAGGAAGGCCTGGACTACAGGAATGTCAATGGAAACGGAAAAATAAGAAGAGTCACAAACAAAAGAGATATAAGACTCATGAAAAAGAAATAGTAGGGGCACTGGGTTGCTCAGTTAGTCAAGTATCTGCCTTCAGCTCAGGTCATGATCCTGGGGTCTGGGATCAAGTCTCAAGGTGGGCTCCTTGCTCAGCATGGAACTTGCTTCTCCCTCTGCTTCTTCCCCCATGCTTACTCCCTCTTGCTCTCTTTCTCTCTCTCTCTCTCAAATTAATAAATAAAATCTTTAAAAAGAAAAGAAAAGAAACAGTACAAAGGCAAATATAAATTCTATGAACAATAACATTAAATATAAACAAAGTCCTGTGGTTAACAGGTGAAGATTTTCAGAATGGGTTTAAAAATACAAAAGCCGACTATAAGTTGTCTATAAGGAAAACCTCTGAGGTTCAAAGGCATAATAGATTGAAAGTCGAAGAATGGAAAAAGATATGTCATGTAAATGGTAAACAAAAGAGCTAGATTGGCATTACTAATATCAGACTTTAATACCTGAAGCCAAAAAACTTACTAGAAGTAAAGAAAAATATTTCATAATGAAAATAATGGCCAATCCACCAGGAAAATACAATTACAAACATATATGTGTTAACAATAAAGACTCAAAATACATCAAGGAAAAATGAAAGAACTGAAAGGAGAAATAGACAATTAAATAATACTATTTGGAGACAATATCCCTCTTTCCCAAGTGTAAAGAGAATTGGCAGAAGATCAACAAGATTTTTAACAAAACTATAAACAAACTAAACCAAGAAATATCTACAGAACATTCCATTTCAAAACAAAGAAATACAGTTTTCTCAATTACAAATGGAAACACTTTCAAAGTTCAACTATAAGGGGTCTACAGGTCATATACACTATAGCCTACAGACTAAAGACTATGAAAAGTAATAAAATATGTTTCAAAAATGTAAAGGGACTAAAATCACAAAAATTATGTTCTCTGACCACAAAGGAATATGATTAGAGATTAAAGAGTATGTGGAAAGTAAATAACATGACTATAAAAAAAAGGGGGGTTTAAAGAAGAAAGCAAAAAAGGCAATTACTTTGAGATGAACAAAAATGATGACACAATATGCCAAAACCTATAGTATGCAACTAAAGCACTAAATCTTGGACAAAAACTAACAGCTGTCAATACTTACAGTAAAAGAGAAGAAATATTTCAGATCAAACACCTAAACTTTCATCCTAAGATGCTGGAAAAAGATGATCAAACTAAAACTAAATCTAGCAGAAGGGAAGAAATAATAAAGATTAAAGAGAAAATAAATGACATACAAGAAGATAAAAACAACAGAAAAAAATCAATTAAGCCAAAAGTTGGTTCTTTGATAATAACATTCATAAAAGTCTATCTAGACTAACCAAGAAAAAAAAAATTTAAATCCTATAATTAAGAAAATCTTAAAATTAAGAAAAGAGGGGAGATTACCACCAAAGTTACAGAATTTAAAAAATGATTATAAAGGAATATTATGAATAACTTTATGCCAACAAATTAGATAACATATATGAAATGCACATACTTCTAGATACAAACTACTAAAACTGCTTTGAGAAGAAATAGAAAATCTGAAAAGATTTACAAGTAAAGCAAATTAGAAATAAAGAAACTTCACACAAAGAAGTCCATGAACAGAAGGCTACCCTGCTAAGTTTTACAAAATGTTTAATAAATTCTTTAGAAGAATGCAAGAAGAAAGAGCACTCCCCAACCCTTTCTATGAGGCAACTATTATCCTAATGCCAAAACTAATCAAAGACATTCTGAGAAATGAAAACTAAAGACTAAAAATCTTTATGAAGATGAACACAAAAAAACTTCAACAAAATACTAACAAAACCAACATATAAAAAGATAAAACCAAGATATAAAAAGAAACTTTGACCTAGTGGTTTCTCAAGGAATCCAAAGTTGGTTCCACATATGAAAAACAATTAATGTAACAGGCCATATTAATATGATAAAGGACAAAAGCAACATGATCATTTTATAGATGCATAGAAAGTATATGACCAAATGTAACACCATCCCGTGATAAAAACACTCAAGGAAGAAGGAAGACAATGGTATTTTCTTAACCCGATTAAACAAGGATGTCCACTCTTGGTCCTTCTGTTCATTATGGTAGTGGAGGTTCTAGCCAGGGCAATAAAGCAAAAATATGAAATAGAGTGCATCCAAACTGGAAAGGGAGAAGTCTCAATTTGCAGACTACATGACCTTCTACAAAGGAAACCCTATGGACTACTTCATTAAAAAAAACTAGTAGGTGTAAAAAAAAAATTAGCAAAGGTACAGGATCAATATATGAAAATCAGTTGTATCTGATACACTAACAACTAACAATCTGAAATGAAATAAACACTTCCATTTAAAAACTTATTAAAAATAAAATGCCTAGGAACAAACTCAATAAAAGAAGTACTAGATTTGTACACTAAAAATTTCAAAACACCACAGAAGAATGAAAAGACCAAAGAAAAGACATCCCATATTCATAGATTAGAAGACTTAATAGCATTAAGACAGTAATAGTTACAAATTTATCTGCAGATTCTGTGCAAAACCCCATCAAAATTTTCGTTGATTTTATTTCAAGAATTAATAAGATGGCTTAAAATGCATTTCCAAATGGAAATGCATTTTAAACAGCTAAAACAATATTAAAAAAGAACATCAGAGAATTCACACTTCCTGTAGGGAATATATCAAGAACTCTTATAACTTAACAAAAACATAACCCAATCTTTAAAAAAATCATAAAGGATTCAAAGAGACACTTCTCTAAAGAAGAAATAAATACAAATGGCCAACAAGCACTTGAACTGATTCTCAGATCACTAGTGATCAGGTAAATGCAAACGAAAACCACAATGACATACTACTCCATGTCCACTAGGATGGTTATAAATAGGTAATAACAAGTTGGCAAGAATCTGAAGAAATAAGAATGCTCATGCATTGCTAGTGGGAAGGTAAAATGGCGTAGCCACTTTGGAAAGCAGTTCTCTTGATCTTTCTCCCAAAAGTACATCACAGAGTTTCATTAGGACCTAGTAATTCCAATCCCAGGTATATGCCCAAGAGAAATAAAAACATATGTCCACACAAAAATAGTACACACATGTTCAAAGGAGCATTATTCAGAATAGTAAAAAATGGAAATAGCCCCAATGTCCATCAGACATTAATGAATAAAAAAAAGTGTTGTATATTCATATAATGTAGTGTTACTGACCCATAGAAACGAATGAAGTAGTGATACTTGCTACAACATAGACAAAGCCTGAAGCATCATGCTAAGTGAAAGCCAGATGCAAAACTTTATATCCTGTTTTATTCTATTTATGTAGAATATCCAAAATAGGCAAATCCTTAGAGGTAGAGTATAGATTAATGGTTTCCAGGGGCTGAGGGAGGGGCAAATGTAGAGTGGCTACTAATGGACCCAGGGTTTCTTTTAGCTTTAAAAATGTTCTGGAACTGAATAGTGATAATATTTCACAACCTTGTGACTAATCTAAAAATCAATGAATTATACATTTTAAAAGGGTCCAGTTTATGGTATGTGAATGATATCTCAATTTAAAAAAGAAAACTCAAATTATTTTTATGTGAGCATCAGTATAATGCGTACATTGGCCTACATAAAAAAGGGGGACTATTCAGAAACTAACGTTAAAAATTAGATTAAAATTGGGGCGCCTGGGTGGCTCAGTGGATTAAGCCGCTGCCTTTGGCTCAGGTCATGATCTCAGGGTCCTGGGATCGAGCCCCGCATCAGGCTCTCTGCTCCGCGGGGAGCCTGCTTCCTCCTCTCTCTCTGCCTGCCTCTCTGCCTACTTGTGATCTCTCTCTCTCTCTCTGTCAAATAAATAAATAAAATCTAAAAAAAAAAAAAATTTCTAAAAAAAAAAAAATTAGATTAAAATTAAGTTAACAGAGAAACTCAATCTAGTAAATGGTAAACTGCATTATTTAGAAATTCAACATTAAGTTGAAGTAAAACACTAAGCAAATGAATACATGAAAAAGTAACAACCAGCCCCAAAAAGAAATTTCTAAAGACTTTCCTGAAGCAACTATACTATAGCTTTCTATTAAATCCCAGATAGGAGCAATTGATCTCTGCTGTCCAATACAGGTCTCCTCTCTGTGAACAGAACTATGTTTCCCAATATGCACTGCCATGCTGGATGGTTAACTGCTCAGGCCACAGTAGAACCAGGCACTTTTGGCATTGATAACTATGGGATACTTGTAATCATTCTGTTCATCTACTTCTCAAGTGTCAAAATTTGGAAACAGATGACTGCTCTGAGTATAAAATGAATGCAAAGGCCTTAACAGCACTGTAGACATGCTTCTATAAATGAATTCTGCCTGCACAACAGAGAGCTAAAAATAAATTTCTCATACCAACCCTAATAGTCTCCTCATCTTTTTAGAACATCTGTTATGCCTCTATTAGCTGTTTATGATCAAGCAAATACCTGCATAAATTTGGCCAACCAACTTTTGGCCAACCAACTTTTCTGCCTCTTTTTGGGGCATATCTGATGTTTTTGAAAAATATAATCTCAGATGATCACAAATGTAATGGTTTCAATTCACATACCATAGATTACAACAGACAAGGACCATTCTGTTTAGTTATTTCTATTAAGTAAACATACTGGGAATACAGGGCATTATCTGACACATTAATGATCAGGTCAGATCATACACTATGATAAAGTCAACTTCTTGCCTTCATTATTTTCCTAATTACCAAGGCCAATGGTGTTCATCTAAATTATGTTGTGACTTCAAACAAGATGATGTTAAGTATCTTCTTCCTAAGTGACATAATACCCTTTCCTTACCTTTGGTCTATCATTAATCATAATCAATATCAAGGATCACATAAAATTCATATAACTAATAACAGAATCCAGCTCTAAACACATTTCATTCAAAATTAATGGTAGAAATTAATAAACCAACTAATGTTAAATAAACCAGCTAGTATTTCCAACTAATATGTCAAAGGGAAAATTTATTTCCTAAAATATACTACTACATTCAAGTAACAGGGAAAATTGAGCATCATAACTTAGCCACATAATTATTCCATATGCCATAAAATAAAAAGTTTAATTTGATATAAGTGATGAAATTTATGGGTGTATAAAATTTGAACTTCTAAAGAATATTTTGAAAGAGAACTTCTCTAAGCAATGGCTCCCACTGCATTCTAACAAACAGATCATGTCCCAACTATTCTTTTTTTTTTTTTTTAAAGATTTTATTTATTTATTTGACAGACAGAGATCACATGTAGGCAGAGAGGCAGGCAGAGAGAGGGAAGTAGGCTCCCTGCTGAGCAGAGAGCCTGATGCGGTGCTTGATACCAGGACCCTGAGATCATGACCTGAGCTGAAGGCAGAGGCTTAACCCACAGAGCCACCCCGGTGCCCCCAAATTGACCCATTCTTGATGCTGTCTTAAATATCCCATCAAAACATACATCAACTGAATATATTGTGCATGGCATCTACTAATATGTAATCTAGCTTTACAGGAAATATGAGTAACACTCAACTAATGGTGCCATAATCAAATTTCTTTTGAAAAGGAAAAATCCAAAGGTGCTGTCCTGTTGTCATACAAAATATAATTTTTACACAGTATTCAACGTGTCCAATCTGCTTTGAAAACTTGCTGAAAATATTTTCCTTCTGCACAACTTGGATAGTATGGCACTTGAGCTAAGGATTCAGTTGAAGGGAACTGAGAATGCAAATGGGGGGACGTATTTCTCCTCAGGCTTGCTTGCCTATTACCATTCTCTGAGGTACACAGCTAGGCTGAATCAGAGGTGCCTCTAGGACTCAGAAACCTTAAGTTAAGAGCTGTCCCTTTTGTTAGTGCTGAAAGAGTCAGCTGAGCTATTCAAATTCTCAGGTACAAAAGATCTCAGGTGGCTTTTAGGAGTCAACCATAAGTAATGGAAGAGAGCTGGCAGAGACTTGTGGTTAAAAGAGCATGGAATAATAGCTATCAACTAATAAATAACTAAGTAAAATGTATGTCCACACAATGGAATACTTTTTGCAATAAAAAATGAAGTCTGGATATATGTTACAACATGGGCCAACAGTGAAAATACTATACTAAGCGAAATAAGTCAGCCACAAAAGACCACATATTGTCTGAGTCCATTTACAGGAAATGTCTATAATCAACAAATCTAGAAAGACAGAAAGTAGATTAATGGTTGCCTTGGATTGGCAGAGGGGAGATAATGAATTGGGGGAAAAGAACACTAACAGCTAATGAGTACAAAGTTTTTTGGGTGGAGCCATATAAATATGCTAAAATTGATTGTGGTAATAGATAAGTATAATTATTATTCACTCTGAATATACGTAAAACTACTAAATTAGACAGTTTACAAAGGTGAATTGTATGGTATGTAAATTATATCTCAACAAAGCTTTTTAAATTTTTTTTTTAAATAAGACCATGATTTTTGTCATGACTCTACTATTTAAGAGTTCTAGAATGATGGAAAAATTACCTAACTATTCTAACCTTCAGTACCTTATCTGAAGGTAGAGATGATAATAGTTTCTATACTTCCTTCTATTAGAGACTAAACAATTATACTGTTTTACACAATAAATATGAGTCTTATTATAGCTAACCAAAGCATCTTCCACTGTGGTTCCTAAAAACCGATGGCTGCCCTATAGCAAACTTAGGTGTCAACACAAGGGTACTTCATTCTTCAAATTCCATTTACATGTTCACTCTTAAATATTCATGGAGCAAACACTGTCTGTTTGGCATTACTAGGTACATATAAAACTCTAGATGGACTAATAAACTCATGAAGGAGACATTCCAACATTTCATTAAATACTCATCCTTATTGGACAAAGCAACTAGTATCTCCCCAGTGTCCACAGTAGGCAAAAATCATGGTCTCTTTGCCTTTGATACACATGCAATGAGAAAATGGATGAAGGTGGAAGAATTTAAGATGGAAATAAATGCTAATTATAATGATTTTGCTCTCATATTTACAGGCAGGAGGATTCATCCAAGAAAATAACATTGCATTCCAAAAATAAGTACTATAACGACCTTAGTTAAGGCACACCAATTAACTCAAACTAAGATTTCCCCATAATATATTTTACTAATTTATAATTACATAACCAAACTATTCAATGGTTTACAAAGTAAACATTAAAAGTCCCTTCTTTCACCCTGCTTCTCTGTAATATTTCTTTCACAAAAGGCAACTATAAATAGGAATGAGTTCAGTTCCAACTTAGAATAAAATACATACACACTGGAATGATTAATAACTAGTGACTCCAACTGTAACCCTCTTATCAATTTCAAACTATGGTTTGATGTTATTTCATTATTTCTGCCAAGTAGATTGCAATCTGTAAAAAAGTAGAAGTGAATTTTAAAGTTTACTTACACGGCTTAGAGATTTTTTTTAAAGGACAGGCAAAGCCAGCCTGAGTCACAAGTATGGTGGCTTAAAGTACATATCCAATAGAAGTGCTTGTAGAAGCCAAAGTCTATTCCAGCCTGATGTCTGATACGAATGCTTATCACAGTGTGCCTGAGTCTGCCAAACTCAGACTTCACACTGCTGTTAAAAGACTCTGTATTATTCCCTAAATGACTTGCCTCCTTTTGCTGTGATTATGACTTCTGCTCAAGGCTGATAATCAAATTTCTTACAAATCAAAAGGAATAAAACATAAGGTGAAGCTGTTAAAAACCAGCTATCAACAAAAAGGTCAAAGCCTCCGGCATGAAAAGGAAAAAAAATTATCCTCTGGCCTGGGATCAGATTTATACTCGATATAGAGCAGAACCATTTACAGCCACAAATTTTTTTAACTAGTAATAAAGCATATTACAAGCTTTCTTAATTTAATTTTTTCTGGCATTTATTGTATTTTATAAAATATCTAAATGTCAACCAGATTTATAAAAATGTATTTATAACTTAATAAGTGGTTAAAGCAGATTATTCATGGACAGATATAATGCAGACCATAATAATCTAAATTGGTATGGATTTTTGTTTTCCTCCCAATCACAAAAATAATTAGTGTTTCCTTATAAGTTTTTTTTTTAATTATTCACTAGTAATGGGTACTAAAATTGTATCTCTATGCATTTGAGATTTCAATATTACTACTGCACAGTTAACGTTCAATACCAGAACATTTGGTAGATTTATATATTTCAATTTGCAATGAATTCAGTGAAGGGTCAAGGACATATCAAGGATGGCTTAGCTTAAATCCGGATTTGAGGAATAATACCAATGGTATTTTGAAAATGATTATCCACTAAGTTGTTATTTTCTGCAGGTGAACCAAGCTCCTGTTTGAAAGGCACCAAACAGGCAATCCCTTCATGGTATTTTCAGGTTTCTCTGATAAAATATCTTATTTGAAAAAAACAAAACAAAACAGGAAGTTCCACTGACTAAATATACTCTGATCCTTTCTTCCCTGGGATAAATGTAAAGAGCAAACGGTTATAAATGAGAATGTTAGTTACACCATTTGAACTGAAAATAAACACTTGTTGCTGCAATTTTCAAGGCTCCTGGCTTTAAGGAAGAAGTATTGTTTAAGATAAAAATTTCAAAACATCTCCAAGAATTCTTTTTTGAGAATCTGGAGAACTTTACACAAACAAATCTGACCTGCAGGTCCAGGCTCTGATCGTTTTACTGTTTCCACTGTTTTGCCTTTAGCATTATGTCATAAAATTGGAATCTCACAGTATGGAGCCTCTCCAGATTAATTTCTTTCATTAAGTAAAGCACATTTAAGGGTCCTCCATGTCTTTTCTTGGCTTGACAGTTTGTTTCTTTTTAGTGTTGAATAATATTCCATTGTCAGGTTGTACCACAGTTCTTACTACTGAAGGACATCTTGGTTTCTTCCTAATTCTGGCAATTATGAAGAAAGTTGCTATAAACATTCATGTGCGTTTTTTTGTGCAGACATAAGTTTTCAACAGTTTTGGGTAAATACCACGGAGCATGACTGCTGGATTACTACCTTTTTAAATATGAATTAAAAGAATCTGATAATCATTCTCCATTAAGTTTTATAAGATAAAGTGAGAGACTGAGGAACCTAGAGACAGAGAAAGGGACAGCAGAAAAGGGGGAAGGAAAGAGAGGGAAGAGAATAAATTTTTAAATTCCTATCTGTTTCAAGGACATTTTGATATGTACAGAATGTAATTAGGAAACTACTTTCTCAGAATGCAAGGTTAATTAGATAATTAGTTGAGTTGAACAATAGATGAGGTTCTGCATGTTAAAAAAATAATATTCTAATTCTATCTGAGGAATAACTACACGGACAAAAGCCAGGTTTGAAAATAAACCTGTTAAATACCAAGAAAAAGGTTAAGACTAGATTTTTATTTGACTGACAAGATGAAGGCAGTCCTGTCATTTAAAGTTTAAATTATACTTTTATAACTATTTTTAAACATAAAATGGGAAATAAATTTAAAGATGATTACTAATTACATTCTCTTTTAAGAATCAGGTAAGCGTATTCATTTATCTACTAAATTGCTGATTCATTCTATATCTATTTAATATTCACTTTATGCGGAGCATTGCTGAAGCTGTAAGTATACCTCCCTCAACATAACAATCAAAAATCAAAGGTCACTTGAAACTTAGATTCATGCGTAGATAGCCTGGAAATAAAAATAACAACTAACAAAAGTATATAGGATTTCATAAATCCAAATAAATAAAAAATAAGTAAAATCTAAAAAAAAAACAAAACTAGAAACAAAGTCTGTCCTACATTCTTTTTACATGTAAATTATAAAACATCCTGTGTATTCTAATAGCTGCAAATAATAGAAATTATTTGATAAGTCATATCAAATTTGGAAAAATCTAATGAATCTATTGAAAAGACATTACGGCTGATGTTTAAAGAGCTATTAAACCCAGTTAATAACGTGATTTACATACAGATTTTGTCAATAGTACTGTTAGGTGGTAAGGATTATCATAAAAGTTCTCTGAAACCTACAATGCATTTAAATTGAAAATAATTTCTACAACCAAAGAAATAAGGAAATACTTTGATTTCCTTGTTTCTCTATCTAAACTTAAATTCCACTCAGTTCTTTAAAAAAAAAAATACAGAAATGACGTGGTTTAAAATAAGCTCAACAGAACTTTTACAATCCTAAGGCAAATATCTTCCAGAGAATTAAAAGGTTAGTTTTCCCTTAAAGTCTAATCTTCCACTATGTTGGAATTATAGGGCAAAAGGTGATAACAAACTAAACAAACACCACCTGCATATAAACTTGTCAGCTTCAACATCTATATACCTTTTTGCTTTTCTTTTTTCCTTTTCTTTTTGCCTTCTGCACTATAAAATTTCAAAACCAGTGTTGCCATTTCTATTAGACTAAACTTTGTCATGGTAAATTGGCAACTTTTTATTTATGTTCCCTGAGACAAATCATTCTTCCTAGGCAGAACCATTTAAACTTGGCTCCTCCTTTTAGTCATCAAATATTTATTACTTCGGAATGATGGTAAATCAAACTGGTGTCAGCATTTTTTTTGACAAATGTTAAAGCTCTTTAATAATGTCCAAAGAATGAGAGACACCCTATATTTAACAAGCATTTGAACAATATTTTCAGTAAATAAAACTTTGAGTGGTGTGGTAAACTGAAAAAGGACACAGTTCCTTTTCACTCCCTTTACAACCTAAACTCATAGCTCCTCACACTATCCTTCAAACTATTGGAGTCTTGTTCTGGTTATCTGGTATCCCTCAATCTGTGCGGGCCTTGCAAGCAACACTGCACTACATACAAAGTATCTTATATGCTGTTATTTGGAGCCCTACCTAGCCACCATAGGAACAAACAAGTGTAATTGGTGTGGTGTTGAGAGATGTGTGTCTTAGTTGCCACCACTAACTGAAGCAAGTCAGCCATTACAAACACAACTACGTGACCACCAGCGCATCCAAGGCCAGAGGAAACAAAGTTGAGTACAGCTCAAATGGGTAATACTCAGATTTGTAAACCAAATAAATGGTCATTGTTTTAGGCCACCTGGTTTACAGGTTTGTAATACTGTAACAGATGACTAGCACAAGCTCAAGACTAAGAAGACTAAGAAGATTGCCTAGAGTTTTGTTTTGTTTTTTAAGTTCTTTGTAATGATTTATTTATTTGAGAAAGAGTGCATGCGTGCACATGTGCACATGAAGGGGAGTAGAGGGAGAGGAAGAGTGAGTCCTAAGTAGACTCGCACTGAGCACAGAGCCATACGAGGGACACAATCTCATGACCCTGAGATCAGGACTTGAGGTGAAACCAAGAGTCAATCATTTAACCAACTGCACTACCCAGACACCCCTTCATTTTTTAACTTTTTAAAAGATTTATCTATTTGAGAAAGAGAATATGTTGCCTATACTTCCACTAAATACTTAGGTTAACCAGATTATTTGATTATAATTAATATTTTATAGAGACTTTAAAAAGAAAAGGTTTAATTAAATAAATTGTTAACTCCTCTTTACCTTAAAGAGACACAGTCTTATATATGTAAACCATAAACCAATAGAATAACCATACTATTCCTAATAATAACAGCAAAAATATGTATAATGTTTAATGTATGTAAGAAATCTGATTCATTTAATATCAAAACAACCCTATGAAATAGTGCTATATTATAACCTAGATGAGAAGAGTATTACACAGAAAAGTTAATTAACTTATCCTAAGTCATATGGCTTCTAAGTAGTAAAGACAAGATTTAAATCCAAGCAATAAATACTACTCCATTTTGCCTCTTAATAATAAAAATAATGACAATATTTTGGATTCTTTCATAGTAATAAGTAGCATTTATTGAATGATTAGCATATGTCTAGCACTGTGCTAAATTTCTCTCACTCCTCAAAGGAAAAAATTAAGATTTTACTACTAATACTTCCATTTTTAAGTGGATAACAAAGACACAGATATATGAAGCTAGAGCTTCCTGTGTTGGCAAATTTAAAAATATTTTATAAAATGGGTAATTTATTCATACACCCCTTAGAGTTTGGTACAATACAATCATAGTCATCAGGAAAACCCACACAGAAACCAGAATGCAGGCAACTGGGTGACTCAGTCAGTCAAGGGTCTGCCTTCGGCTCAGATCATGATCCCACTGTCCTGGGATTGAGTCCCACATCGGGCTCCCAGCTCAGCTCATGTGAGCGCATGCTCACACTCTCTCTCTCCCTCTCTCACAAAAATAAACAAAATCTTAAAAGAAAAAAAAATGAAAGAAAGAAACCACAATCCAATACCATTACACAATCACTAAAATAGCTAGTATTAAAAAAACAAAAAACAAAAAACCTGACAATACTGCATGTTAGTGAGGATGTAAGAGCAAATGTAGCTCCCATGATTTGTTGGTGTCAATGTAAAATCATATAATGCATCTGGCATAGAGCTTGGTAGTTTCTAATGAATATGTTCACATCCTTACCCTATCCTTTAGCAATTATATTCCTAAAGAAACAAGTACATGTGTCCACAAAAAGACTTGTACCAGTTATTCATAAGTTTTATTTTTAACAGTCCCAAAATGGAAACATCCAAAATGTCCATCAATGAGGCAATGGAAAAATACACTGTTCATACCCATATAATAGAATATTCTGAGAAATTTTAGAAGACCAAATTGCCAATGCATGGAATAACATGCATTACATTTTGTAAATTTTACAAATTAACATGCATTTGAAAATGTTATGTGAAGCAAAAGAAGGTAGGCAAAGACTAATATGTAATATATATTTCTATTTATAAGAAATTATACAACACATAGGAATATTCTAAGGAAAAAGTAAGCCAGAAATGTGGTTAACTGGGTGTAGAGGAGACGCATGAGAACTTTATGGAATGATGTAGATTGTCTGTATCTTTATCTGAGTGGTAGGCAAATGGGTATCAAAAAGTCAAAACAATTCTACCTCTGACACAAAATAATGTATGTTAATTAAATTGAATTTAAATGTAAAAATTTTTAAATAATAATAAAATTAAAAAGTCAACACATTGCACACTTCAGACGTGCAAAATGAGCATTTTACCATATGCAAATGTACCCGAAAAAGCATACAAAACAAAAGCCATCAAATTCAATTTATTCAAGTTAAGAAATATCTGTGGGGTACCTACAATGTACTCAGTACTGTGCTCAAACAATCCTGAGTGACAGAAAGAAATCTAGTGAAAGTCTGTGCTATTTTGAAATTCATTCTGTTGTGAGAAAGACAAACTTAATCACATTTAACAATTAGAGAAAACTCCAGGAGAATCATCTGTTGCCAAAATATGTGTGGCAGAGGGGCCACCTGGGTGGCTCAGTCAATTAAGCATCTGCCTTTGGCTCAGGTCATGATCCTGGGGTCTAGGGATTGAGCCCCGAGACAGGCTCCCCCAAGGAGTCTGCTTCTCCCTCTCCCTCCCCTACCCACCCCCACTCATGCATTCTCTCCCTCTCTCAAATAAATAAATAAAATCTTTTGAAGAAAGTATGTGTGGCAGATAAAATGTGCTATAGAAATAAAATACAAATATCACTTCTTACAAGTGAGATGGGGAATAAGCATTTATGAGACATTTCAAAATTTAATGAAATAAAGATTAACATTTTATCTTTTAAAATTCATGAAAATATTATAGTTCAAAATGAAGCAACACAAATAGAACCACTAAAATGCCAGAAGAATTCTAGGGACCTCCAAATATTTTATCCTAAATATTTCAGTGAATTAAGCCTTTAATGATTTTACAGTAGCTGATATCCTATGATTCAATACATAATCAAAAGCAAAAAAAGACCAGAAAGGCTTAGCACCCATTCAACAATAACAATTTAAAGTTCATAGTGAACCATCTTAAATTCATTTTTTCCTGCAACTATCCAAAGGAGGAGTTGATAGGCAGCAATGGTAACAGGGTGACGCTGTTAGTCTAATAGTATGTCAAACTTCTCCAAAAGAAGACATACAAATGGCTAAGAGACATGTGGAAAAGTGTTCATCATCATTAGCCATCAGGGAAATTCAAATGAAAACCACATTGAGATACCACCTTACACCAGTCAGAATGGCAAAAATTGACAAAGCAAGAAACAACAAATGTTGGAGAAGTTGTAGAGAATGGGGAACCCTCTTACTCTGTTGGTGGGACTGCAAATTGGGGCAGCCACTTTAGAAAACAGTGTGGATGTTTCTCAAAAAATTAAAAATGGTGTTACCATATGACCCAGCAATTACACTACTGGGTATTTACCCTAAAGATACAGATGTAGTGAAAAGAAGGGCCATAAGCACCCCAATGTTCATAGCAACAATGTCCATAATAGCCAAACTGTGGAAAGAGCCAAGATAGCATGGAGCACTGGTTGTTATACGCAAACAATGAATCATGGAATACTACATCAAAAACTAATGATGTACTGTATGGTGACTAACATAACACAATAAAAAAGGAATTAAAATAAATAAATTATCCATTATCTTTAAATGATGCTAAAATTTTGAAGATAAATTCTTGTATAGTGAAAGCCCTTCTATATGGGTTGGAGTTTCATCCTAAGATTTAATGAATTTCAATGAATTTATTGAATGCCTAGTTTTTATGTTCAGCATTGCAGAAGTTAACATTCTACTCAAACATATTGCCACCAAAAAAAATCTAACAGTTAGTTACAGAGGAAGGGTAAAACATGTATAAAGATCTAAACAGAGGAACACTGAAGAGTGGAAACCACCATGTTTGGAATTTTTTGCGCCCGGATATCTCAGTGACCAGGGATGCAGTTATCCAAACACACAGCTATGATTGAGGCAACACCAAAGTACCTCGCCACTATTAACATACAAAGCTCTTTTCTCTTTAAGAAAGGCAGCTTAATGTAAGACAGTGATTTAATTATACAAATATAAGACTTTCATAAAAATAAGTCTTGAATCATACAATTCCATTAGTATCTTAAGTTTTTCTCTGGAAATTCTGTTCGTTAAAGTAAGAATAAACTCAACAAAGCTCACATTGAAGTTCACACCTGTGTAAAGGAAAATGAATTATATCCTCTATTCTGATCTGAGTGAAGTCAGAAATATTTTAAAGCCTATTACCCTAGACAGCATTCTCAAGCACTGTTAACAGAATTTTAAGCAGAGTGTGAGTTGATTCTGCCTTCCCATCAATACTCCTATCTTTAACATGGCTTTTGAGACCGAGGGTAGTAGTAGCCTGGCTCATCTCTTCCCAATTCTGATTCAACAACTGATTTCAGTCACACTGATATCTACCATTCTCTTGGATATATCATTCATTTGTTCACTTACTAATGTTGCATATATAGTTTTCCTCTGTCTCTCTCTCTCTTTCCTAGACTTTGTACATCAAAATCATCCTTAATGATTTTTGCTTGTAACTGCAACCACAGCACTTACTAAGTACTCATTAAGTATGTTACATGTACAGATGAAAATGTCCCAAAATAAATTCCATGAAACACAATTTGGTTTAATAGTATTCAAGTCATAATGTACCAAGACTGGAATGAACAGTTTCTTAAAACTACTACGGATATTTTCAGGGTCCTTCTGCTTCCATCTTCCTGCACTATAACCTGGAAGCTCTCTCTAGGCTGTGAGCCAGAACAATTCTGTATTCAACTCATCTGTTGCCTTTGGTCTGGGGATCATTGTTCTGTCCTGCCTGTTGTTTACAATCTAGAAACTCCATCATTTCCTCCCCGGTTTTGTTATTATATTTGGCAGAAGCATACATCCAGTCCCTGTAACTCCATCACAGATGGAATGTATAGATGAAGAAGTTCCAAGACCTCAGAAAGTACTTGGCTCAGAGGTCAAATCTCAAGAGAGGCACTGATAATATAAAAAATACTAATGATGAAAGTCTAAAGCACTGAATACTGTGAAATTTCTAAAATGAGGTAGTTTTAATTTTCAAACCAAATATCCAAATAAAACTGTTTTATAATGAAATATTTTTAGTAAGTTATTTGGCTACTACTGTGACTTATACACCTATGTTATTCTTATAAAAGGAGAAAGTAGAACACAATTACAAGGAGGACAAAAACTGGTAATAGTCACAATAGGCCCCTAAATTAACTCATAGTCTGGTTGTCATTATCTTATTTCCTTTATATTTACATATGGTGAGAGGCAGTGTTTGGACATTGGCAAGGAGTTACCCAAAGTCAAAAATCCCATATGTATTTTAAAGGACTAGAAAGATCATTATATTTGATTTAAGTTCCCTCAACCCAATATATGTTCCATAAATATTGACATAGCAAACAAATGTCTTTCTGACAATATCATTATTAACAAGCATTATTATTAACAGCATTCAATGATGTCAGAGAATTGCCAGGCACAATGCTCTGTGCTTTACATATATGATCCATATAATTCTTACACTAACCCTGTTATGTAGGTGTAATTACTTTCCCTATTTCATAGATGGGAATATTAGGAGAAGAAAAGTAAGGTAACTTGCCTAGGATATCGCTAAGGAATGAAAAACACGGGTCTAGCCCACGCTCATGTTTCTATGCAACAGCCCACATGACATTTAATCAACTCATATTTAAGGGTCTTGGTCTTCAATCCTCCCACCCTACCCAAACTCTACCTAGGCATTCACCATTTTGTCCTCTGTTGTTCCCATCTCCTATTGTCCCCTCTTCAGATCAGAAGAGGATCTGAGTCAATTTAACATAAATTGTCTGAAATTATCAGAGAATAGACAGAGAACCCTTACTGACAGAGTCTGTTTATACCAATTGAGATCTCCCAACTGAGAAGCTAGTCCTGTTGCTGGGCTTTTTTTTCTCATCATTTTCATCCTCTTCACCTGTTTCCTCCTGCACTACCTTCTACCTGTCATGACAGATCACTTTTGGTAGACTGTGATAACTGCCATCTCCACTATTAGTCTTTGTTCTTTTTTACAGTTTCACCTCTCTCATCTAATTTTATCCATGATTAAAAGTCAAATTTCAACACATTAAAAAAAAAAATGGATGTCACTGGCCCATCAATGTGTATATTTTTTTCTTAAAGGAGTTTGAACTTGGGTAAAACTAGACAAAAGGTAACTTACCTTTTTCTTTTTGTATCTTTATAAGAAGCTTATAATATATAATATATTATATAAATAATATGTTAAGTTTATAAATAAAAGCTATTTAAAAAACTAGAATATATTATCTTATAAATTAGTGAATTCCCTTTTGAGCCCAATTGAGAATGCGCTTGTCAGGAATATGGGGCTAAGGTCCATTTGTTAATTACGGAGTTCGACTAAAAGATCTTTGAGATCTTTCTAGACCTAACATGATTCTGCACCTCTTCAACCCCACTACTTAGCTTTAATACCTGTATGTAGATGGCCCTCATTTAACTACGCCCCTTGAAATTTCTAGTTTCTGTACCTTCCATACATTATTGAATGAACTTAAAATACTTAAACTGAGAATAACTTAAACTACTTTCTCTTATTTCTATGCTTATCTAACATTTACCAACTATTTTCCAACAACAATAAATGAGTTGTTTCCTTTCATTCTGGTTTTCAGACTCCTACTTCTCTTATTATCCTTCCATTTCTATGATGACAGATACTTGGCAATATATTTTCCATTTTATCCTTAGCATATAGCTTAATCTATTCCACTAGAAACAGAAAATAACTGAAAATCTCATGTGGTGCAATCTATCTCAGTTTCCTCCCTTCCTTATTTGCCTTTCAACTCCATATCACTTTATTTCTATTAACATGTACTCTGATTTATTTCCCAATTCTGCTGTCAATTTTCTTACTACATTATGAAATATCTTTGTTTCTGTCAAATTGCCATCAGTGTCAGAAATCCTCTATGCTTCATATTTCTTTATAAAATTAACACAATCAAAATGAAATCTTAATTCTCAACTTATTCATTTTAAAATTTACTAAGAAAAATTATTAGCTTTTTAATCATGCAGTATAATCTGAGCATCAGGAGATGAGTATAAAGAGCTCGGTAAGTTCACTAAAACAAAAACCCAGTTATCATAAAACAGACTATTTCAAGTTTTAGATTTATAAATATGTTGTAAAACACCATATTTTTTCACACATTATATTCTATAAAGGATAGAATATCATAAAGTCCCTTAGTTGTTCAAGTTTTTGAACTTATATTTAATCTCAGGGCTGTAAATGGCTTTAAATGTAATCTGGTCAACTACCGTTCAAATGACAAAATCATCTCACAATAACCTCGCTAGGTCAATGTCCAGTCTCTGAACAAAGAAGTCCACTGAGAGAATATACCAAAAATTTCCTTTGGGAAATGTTTGATCCAACTATGGACATTGTTATATAACATTTATTACAACTATGATTCCTCATTCTTTCATAAGAAATCCTTTTCCTGCATACAAATAAAAACAAATCATAATCTGCACTGATAGCCCCTCTACCATTTATATAAAGGTGCCATTCTTGAATCTTAACTCATTGCAACTAAACCATCCTTATTTTCTTCAAGCTTTTCTCATGATACTGTGATTAATCTTCTCCCCCACCACTCTACTTCATTTATGTCCCTTTCAAATATCAAATATTAAATATACCTATCAAATATCAAGTATTACTTCTTGAATAATCCAAAATATTTATACCTTCCACTATGTCCCATGAATAAAACACTATAACATAAATGAATTTATTACCAAGTTAGCCATAAAACATCCCATCCACATATTAATCATATATTTTTACCACAGGCTCATCTAACCTAAACATCACTTAATATGTTTTAGGACAGTTGCCCTATTTACAAATTGTAATTTTTATCTGTTTCCTGTTTATATATGGGTGTATGAAATCTTTGTTTATTAACTATATTTTTAAGCTAATTGTACCCTTTACTGGTGTGATTGTAGTATTTTCCTTTAATGTTAACAATATTTTTATGTAGTTACTATAAATTTGAAGAAAGGGAACTGCTTAATTTTCTTGTCAATAAAACTGATGTATAGACCAAACATATCATCAAAATACAAGTTCACAATATTTTAAAAACTCTTAATACATATATGTGAGTATATATATTTATCCATGTAAAGGCAGATAAATAGAAAAAGGTAGGACAGAGATACATAGATACAGATACATCAAATCTAATGTAATATAATTTTTAAAATTACTAATAGAATTCAAGAAGATAAGATACTTTGTCTTAATAATGGCAGATAAAAGAGAAAAAAAAACACCCAATATTATTAAGGACATAGCTAATCAGTACTTTAATTCATTGCAGATAAATATGCAAATTGATAAAAATTTCCTAGTGGAATTTATAAATATTAAAAGTATAAAATAGTTATTATTTGAATCATCAATTCTGCTCAAAGAATTTATCCTCAAGACATAAAATGTTAAATAAACTATGTTTATCCATAAATGGAATAATATCTGGCTATTAAAATAATGGAGAATAATATTTCCTGACATAGAAGATGTTCATGTTATAAAACTAAATATTGTTTAACACAATATTGTTAAACACAAGCCATAAAAAATTTGAAAAATATATAATCATTTATGTGACTACATACACACAGGAAAAACAAATCTAGAGGGGAAAAAATGGAATTGGTTATAATCTCTTGGCATTAGAATTATACATGACTAATTACCTTGGTTCTGCTTATCTAGATTTTTCTAGTTTTCATTTGTAATATATACTGTTTGTGTAATACAGGATAGGAAAAAGAATTATATTTTTAATATGAGGAAGTCCTCCTTTGGTTCTCTCTCCTATGTCACTCACTTTTTTATCAGAGAAGTATACTTAGAATATAAGAAAGGAGGTATAATACAGGAGAGGAATGAGGGAGGAAGAAAGCTGTGAGGTATCCTAATACCCTGATGTAATTTTATATTTTTCTACTTCAATAATTTTAATATGTGTCATTTAAGAAATTCTGGTGTGACAGAATAATCAATTGCAAAGCCATTATACAGACTTATCAATGGTAACTGAACCAGATAAACCATTTTGGCTACCCAGCCCATTCATCAAATTTACAGATTAGTAATTCCTTAATTATGAACTTTGAAGTATGTATTTTTTATTAATCTTGCTATAGCTTATCTAGGTCTTATCATAACAACTACAAACTTCATAAGCTACTTGTTTGCTAAGTTACCACTACTTTCTAATTCCTTATTCTGTCTGTGCCACAAGAAAATAATAACCTCATTTTACGTAGATTAAACCCTTTTCATTTTTTATTTGTATTATTTATTGGTCCTCTTGCTACTATTGAAAACACATCATGTTAGATAAACTGGCAAAAACCATATACATAAGAAAATAAAAACTATTCTCTTACCTATATCATAATAACTGATAAAAAATTCACATATTTTTTGAAGACATATCTGTGGTATAATCTGAACCACTTTAATATTAGTAATTTCTTATAATATCCATTTGCTATTATTTTTCATTTTATATAACTCTTCCATATAATCAGAAATAGTTTTATTATTGTTAAAAATGAACACCCTCAGAGATGATGCTGGCTCACTTTAGAACCTCTATTACAGGAATTCAATTTCAAAAACTATGTAAGTAAATTATTATGCAATAGAAAATTACAGTAGAAAGAAAATTATTTTCTCGTAAGTTCCTAGCTGAGAACCCCTGTAATAAATAACAGATCAACAAGAGAAAATCAGTTTACTAACAAGAGTACCTCATGATGGTTACCCAGAGAAAACTGAGTAACTTAAAGAGGTGGCTTAGAACTTCAGCATATACACATCTTCAACAAAAATGATAAATGTGGAGAAATGACAGGACAAAGAAAAATACTAGATAGGTAAGCCAACAGGAGATAAGGAATAGTCAGTAAAGTTTTTTATGTCTATTCCTCCAGAGCCATCTCCAGGTTGCAAAGTTCTAACGTTTTCTCAGGGAATTAAATTTTGTCTGTTCTAATAGAGAGGGGACAGAAGACACCTTCGTAACTTTATGTCCTGCTTTTAAGAAAATAGGAGAGGAGTTTTTGTTATAAATCCTTCTTCTTATCTTTAGCTCAAAATAATCTTTATGCAAAAGTAGCATACTTTGCAGTGGCATATTCAGCTACCCTTCGGTAGTATGATTATAAAAAAGACCCCTACCTTGATACTCCATTACAAATTCTTTGCAACTACACCTTTCATAAAAACTTAGTTCATTTTAAGCAATTATAAGAAGTTTGGTACAAGTAAGATTCATGAAAATATGGTAAAGGTATTTAAAAACAAAAAAAAACAAACAAACAAAAAAAAACACCTTCCAGAAAGGTTACAAGGATTAATGGGAAAATTATTTTAAGATATCCAAAAAGTATACAGCGATCCCCAACACCAAAGCAAGCTAAGTCTTCATATGTACATTACAGACCGCCCTAAATCAAAATATATTTGCAAAGGACAACTGGTTCAGCATTCTCACAACACAATTAAAAAAAAAAAAATGTTTACAACCTCTTAACTTTTATATATTTCCTGAAATGGTTTCCTTCACTACTTCAAGCCTATAAGCATCATTCTAATTTCTTCCCAAACTCCTCATTTTCTTTCTTTCCTGCTGCTTCAATCTCATATAGCAATCTATCACCCCTGACCCATTTCCTTCTTTGAGTACTTATTCTATTTACCTTTCTTTCCTTTCCTTTCTCACATTGCCAACATGCCCTTACTATTTCAGTCTGTTTTTAGTCTTGCATTTGCATTGGCAAATAGCAAGAGATGAACTAGATAAGTAAGAAGCAGATTTCAGGCCAGGCAAAGGGGCAGAGAGCACACAAGCATCAAATGATCATATGAAAAATTCATAAAGGGAAATATGCTTTCTTAGCTTTTGTAGATTAAAAAGAAAGAAAAGAAAAAAGTTCTAATGGCCTTCCCTGAGCAGAAATGCCAAAGTTGTAGGAAAACTGAACTTTACAGAACTAAACCAAAAAATCATGATTGTAAGCTATTTCAATTATATATAAGGCATGAATGATTGGGTCCAATGCACAACTGACAAACCAGACTGGATAGAAAAAGGAGTTAAGGTGGGATGAAACCTCTTACTGCTCATGTTTTCTTCTCATCCACACCATGGATAAGTCCTATGCATTATTCCCAAGCAAGTTGAAATAGAACCTCTCCAATGAAACCCTTCTTTACATCCAATTCAGGTATGCAGTATCAATTCTATCTCTTCTGTCTGTTCCTCATAACAGAGTAGTTGCTACACCATGAGTCTCTTTCAGTGAGATTTGTGAATTCACTACACTAGCCACCCATCCCATCAATGACTATTCACCTGCCTTTCTTTTACAGGGGAAGATAGTCTATTTGTGGAAATTGGGACACTCAGTATTGTAAAGGTCTGTAATAAGTATTTCTTATCAAAAAACATACTACATTTAGTATTATCAGTTTGTAACTACTCATGCATGTTTGTCACTTCTCCTAAAATCTCAACTTTTGCACTTTTTAAAAAATTAAGATCTTATTTATTTATTTGACAGAGAGAAAGAGATCACAAGTTGGGAGAGAGGCAGGCAGAGAGACGGAGGAAGCAGAATCCCTGCTGAGCAGAGAGCCCGATGTGGGGCTTGATCCCAGGACCCTGAGATCATGACCTGAGTCAAAGGCAGAAACTTAACCCACTGAGCCACCCAGGAGCCCCAACTTATGCACTTCTTAATGTCAATGCATTTCTACTAATTCTACTGGCTTTTTAAATATCCTCTATTTAATATATTAACTTTTTCTTTTTTATGGAGATAAATTCACATCACATAAAATTGACCACAAAAGCATTTTGAAGTGTACAATTCAGTGTTTTTATATACTCACAAGTTTGTGCAACCATCTCCACTATATAATTTCAGAACATTTTTATCACTTCCAAATTAAACTCATATCCATTAAGCAGTCACCCTCCCACACCCCTGAAAACCATTAATCTACTTTGTTTCTGTACATTTCCCTATTCTGGACATTACATATACATGAAGGCATAGAATACGTGGCCTTCATTTCAGACTTATTTCACTTAGCATATTTTCAAGGTTCATCAATAGGTGATACATATGACTATTTTGTTTATTTTTGGGCTGAATAATATTCTATTCATAGATATATTACATTTTGTTTATCCATTTGTTTGTTGGTGAACATTTGGGTTGTTTCAACTTTTTGGCTATCATAAATAATTCTGTTATGAACATTTGTGTACAAATATTTCTGTAAAAATATGTTTCCAATTCTCTTGGATTTAGCATCTTTTTAAAAAAAGATTTTTATTTACTCATTTATTTGAAAGAGCAGGGGGAGGGGCAGAGGGAGAGACTCTCAAGCAGATTCATGCTAAACGCAGAGCCAGATATGGGGCTGGACCTCATGACCCTGAGTCATGACCCGAACCAAAATCAAGAGTTGGACACTTAAACAACTGAGCCACATAGGCATCCCGGACATAGTTTCTTGAAAGAAACTCAAGAAACTCTAAAACCTGCATTTTAATAGCCAATGTGATAGTCTTGCTTTGTTTCATCATGTTATATATACATGTTTGGCTAAGCTATTCAACAAACAGAAGAGGAAAAAAAAAGAGGTCATATACCAGAAAGAGGTATACTAGAGAAACAACACATATTATAGAATACAACTTAGGAAAGCATGTTACAGCACAGACTGGCTAACAGTGATCATAATACTGTATATTTGCTCTCAATGCTAGAGGACATGAAAAAATACATATCATGTATTTCAGGAGTCATGTTATCTATCCTTATTTTAAGGAAAAAATACCTTAAACACAAACGGAACTACAACCAATCAGCAATAAACAAAGCCAATCAACTGATACATTTTCAGCAAACCATTAATGGCTGCTGCATTTAACTGACCTCATAAAATTCTGGACAATCACCCGAAACTTTCATAAAAGAGGCATTCACAAGAAAATAAATTGCAAAATAAAAATGTATATATGTGATGTGCTAGACAATAACATGTAAATTATAATTAACTTCAACATATTAATATATTGTAAAGTATGGGAAAATAAGAAAATTTCAAAGGTTAACTATAAAAATGGAGAACAAGTTTATGTAAAAATAAAGGTGCCTGGGTGGCTAAGATCAATGAGCTAAATAAGCCTCTGCCTTCGGCTCAGCTCATGATCTCAGGACCCTGGGATGGAGCCCTGCATGGGGCTCTCTGCTCATCAGGGAGCCTGCTTCCCCTGTTCTCTCTGTCTGCTTCTCTGCCAACCTGTGATCTCTCTCTCTGTCAAATAAATAAATAAAATCTTTGGGGCACCTGGGTGGCTCAGTGGGTTAAAGCCTCTGCCTTCAGCTCAGGTCATGGTCCCAGGGTCCTAGGATCTAGCCCAGCATCAGGCTCTCTGCTCAGCAGGGAGCCTGCCAGCCCCCCGCCCCCCGCCTCCCTCTCTGCCTACTTGTGATCTCTGTCTGTCAAATAAATAAATAAAATCTTTAAAAAAAAAAAAGAAAAAAATAATGTGTATCAGGGGATATGTGGGAAGTGTGAAACTGATGGATTATTAGAATTAAAAACACATGCAAAACAAAAAACAAAACAAAATAAAAAACAAACAAACAAAACACATGCAAATCATTGTTTTTGAGTCAGAGTTTTTAGCCAAAAAAAAAGTTAGTCAAGAATACCAAACTAGGGGGCGCCTGGGTGGCTCAGTGGGTTAAAGACTCTGCCTTCAGCTCAGGTCATGATCGCAGGGTCCTGGGATTGAGCCCCACATCAGGCTCTCTGCTCGGCGGGGAGCCTGCTTCCTCCTCTCTCTGCCTGTTTCTCTGCCTACTTGTGATCTCTGTCTGTCAAATAAATAAATAAAATCTTAAAAAAAAAAAAAGAATACCAAACTAATATAGCGCTCAAAGGTAACTAATCTTTATCTCTGTAGAGCAAGATGATGCTAGACAAACAGAGAATGTGGCTTAATAAATGAAACAACTCATAGTTAACACTAAAACATACAGAAAAGGTAAGAGAAAAATGCAAAACAGCTAGCAATACTGAAAGCTGTGAACCAAACCTTTCTCAAGATAAATATATGAAATACAACTATTTAAGCTCATCAAGAAAAAGGAAAAAAAATATTTAAGAGACTATAAAAAATGAATTAGGAAAAAATAAAAATCTATCAGTTGATAGACAATGGCATTATCAGGTAGGACAGAGAACTTCAGGGTCTCAAAGATTTCTGTACTCCTTTAGAGAGAGCTAGCCAAGTGGCCAGAAGAGACAGAAGATCACAATTAACAGTAAGAAGGAAGAGAAGAGATTACAGACACTCTCAGTGCATTATACTATTTCATTTCTTTTTTTTAATTTAATTTTTTTTCAGTGATCCATCATTAATTGTTTATGCACCACACCCTTCATTCTTGAAGATGCTGTAGGCGTAAAACAAATGGGTCATAGGAAATGATAAGCACTGTATTGTGGTAAGTATATATTGGATGTTACAGAGCTGGGCATATTTTATTTATACTCACAACTGCAGTATATGGTATGTACTATCACCATCCCTGCTTCATTGGTTAAGATCATGCTGCCTGACTTCAGATCTTGAGCTCAACACTGGCTTTACATGTTGCTGGACTAAAGGCCATTCGAATATGATAGAGCTATACCCAATAATCACAGAAACTAGTAATTATTACACAAGTTTTAAAAATAAAGCTATGAAATCTCTTATGTGACCAGGAATGACTTCTCTAACTTTGCTTGTTAGGTCACAGCAAACTCTCAGTAGGCAGTCTTCCTGTTTCATACCATCGGTATGTCACGAACTGTCAAGAGTGTGGAAAATGCCATCCAAATCTCAACTTTTCACTAACAGAGCAAGTAGGTGCCACCACTGAAAGGCTGCTTCTGTCACTCTCAGACACTGCTGGAGGTTGATGCCAGTATGACGTGCCTTCCCCAGGTGATCAGAACAAAAACCATGTGTGTCATTCTTCTATTTTCTACTTCTGTCTGTAACTTAACTAGTGTTGAGGCTTTTAGAACAATTTTGTGGGAGCTGGGACTCTAAGTATCAAACTTCATACAGAAGTTCTTATAAGCTGACAAAAAAAGTGGCTAAAAGAAGTTGAGGTTTTCCATGAAAAACAGTAAAGTTTGTATTCTCATTTTTTATTTTGGTGTTTCACCCTATTCTCTAGGGTTGTGACCACATATTCCTAGGAGGTCAAGAGTTGAAGACTCTGAGTCTAACTAACAGCATGATTTCTGTAATTAGACTACCTGCATTTACATTCCAAATGTCACTAGCCATGGGACTTGGGGTAAGGAACATTGTCCTCCAATTGTGTCCAGAATGGCAAATTAATATTTTATAATGTGGATCCAAAGATTAGAGACAAAAAGGGAGGCAGAAGGAGACTATGACTCACTTTCTTTCTCTTGTTTTTATAATATGTATTATATATAATATGAATAATAATACACATTATACATAATAATATATAATAATTGCCTTTCAGAGTATCATAATAAATAATTCTTGAAATATTCTTTTAGTCAAGAGCACTAGATTCATAACTATGCTTATAAATGCCTACTGGTTAGTCTACTTTTTTACCTGGTTATCAAGAAAACATGATGAGAGGAAAGGTCATAGAAAGTATCTATCACAATTGTGTCTAGAGATATGTTCACAAAAGTCCTGCTTATTTTCTTACAATGCATACCATGGTTTACAAAAACAGGCACTATTGATAAAATGCCCTTTTAATATGGTTTGACAAAGTAAGTATCCAATTCAGGACCAAGCATCACATCTCGTTATGTTCCTTTGGTCCCTTTTAACACAGTGCTGTCCCTTTTTCAGACACAAACTGGAAGGGATCACACTTCTATCGTGCAGACTCTATCACATTTGTCATTTGACTGGTTGTCTCTGTGATGATGTTCTTCTATTCCTGGTATCTCCTGATGATGTTCTCCTATTTCCTCTATCTCCTGATGATCTGATGTTCCTAAAACTTTTTTTGCCTTGAGTACATCACAGAGTTCATCTATTACATCTTGCATCACATAAGAGATCTATAATACCTGACTTACTACTGGATTGCCATGTAAACAGTCAGATTCCTTCACTGCACAATTTTAGTTTTTCCCTTTGATTACAGTTATGTGTGTAGTTGTACCTTAGCATTATGAAATTAGTCAGCTCACCATAAACCAATTTATTAAAAATCCTTGACTCTTGCCTGAATCAATAATTTCTTTCAGATGTTTTTCATTAGTTTCAGTTAGTTGTTCTGATTGTTTATATTTGTTTATATTTGAACAGGGAACGATCTACTTAACTTGATGGGCATGGTTTATTAGCTTAATTTTCACCACAAGCAGGGATTCATTTCCTTGCAAGCCTAAACTAAGGACAAACAATAGCAGTATCAACCATCTATCCAGTGTTTACCAGACTTAGTTCTTACTTGTGTAATTCTCATAATATTATTATGAAGTATTTTACCCCCACTTCACACATCAGGAAATTAAAGCACAAAGAAGGTAGGAAATTTTTTTTTTTGAGTTAAATGATCTTGGAATTCAAAACCATCCTTTGTTTTATTTTTTATATATAAAAAAATCCTTTCTTTTATGCTGCATAAAGTTCTTCTTTGAAGGTATAGAAACTCCCATGTGTATACATATGCACAGCACTTCTCTTTTTACAACAAAGCATGCATGTCCCTCTCTACACCATTTATCTCAAACGTGTTGCCTCCTAAGATATGTCATTTCTGTGTTGATGTAGACAGACTGGAGCTGATGTTGGTGCAGACAGAAACCAGTGGAATTTAACTCTGATATTAGTTAGTATCTTGTTCAGAAAGGGTTGCTTATTTTTCTAGTAATTTTTTTCAATGTGTAACAAGACTGAATTACTACTGGTCAGTTTGCTCTCCTACTTTATCAGTGGTCAGCTACTATGCCAGAGTTCACCAGGATGTGTAGAGTACAAACGCATTTCCCAAGCCAATTTCAAGATCAAGCCATAATGAAAGGTTTTCTACTGACTTTTACTATTTAATGGTATGACAAAGAGGGATCATTTTGATTTTTATTTCTTTATAAGCTTTATATTCCTTAAAGGCTATCTTTTTTGTTTGTTTATAGTTAAATCTTTTTTTTTTTTAAGATTTTATTTATTTACTTGACAGACAGAGATCAGAAGTAGGCAGAGAGGCAGGCAGAGAAAGAGGAACGGAAGCAGGCTCCCTGCCAAGCAGAAAGCCCGATGCGGGGCTCGATCCCAGGACCCTGGGATCATGACCTGAGCCGAAGGCAGAGGCTTTAACCCACTGAGCCACCAGTTCTGCTTTAGATATAGGCTCTTTCCATTTCTATTTTATAATCCTGTTTTCAATTTATGTCCTTCCATGTATCCTCTTAGACATTTAATGAAAAGTTGGGAGGTAGCCATCATATAATCATAGTGAGTTGCCATATGCATCTAGAAAGTCCTGTACACACTTTAAAAAGTTGCTACCATCTCAAGTGACTGGTCTTCAAACCTAGTCTCTTTTTGATTTATAATTTTCTGTTTAAAAAAAATTTGTCATTATCCTGTGCATTCTATTATTGTGCTGATTCCATTGAATTAGTCAGCCATGCAAGGAAGGAGAAATTGACAGATAAATTCAATAAATAGCATTGTGCAGAACTTGCTGAGTCTCCAAACAAGAAGGAAGTAAGCACAAATGAGCCATGTAGGTGCATCCCACCTACAATGGAGAATAATCAATAACGCTCAAGTGAGAAAAGGACAAACCAGGAGGAGAAAAGCAAAAGTATATAATGCTACCTTTAATGAGAATTCTGCCAACAATGGAGACTCAGGGCAAGATGAATAATTATACACATATGTATTCTACATGGGAATATACAACACAAAGTCCCTATAAGGTATACAGTAACATCCAACCGTGAACACTGACAGAAGGAGAGTCCAGAAAAAAAAAAAAAGTAAAACAAGAAATAAAAATATTTTATGGCAAAATGAGTCTGCATTCCTTTTGTGTTTTTCTATAAGCTGTTTAATGGGAGCTTTTAACTCCAAAGAAAGTTTTTTTTGAACCAAACAACAGCTTACAAATGCTTTAACTAAAAGTTACTCTATTCTCTCCATATTAAAACAAAACAAAACAAACAAATAAAAAAACAACCCAACAGGCATTCTGCTTATTATTAACCTTGGCTGATACCTACCAATAGTTTTTACACAGCATTTCTCTAACAGGTAAAGAAAAACAATTAAATGATGTATATTATATTCTCAAATGATCTGGGGTACCATGATTTCACGGACCTCCATAGTCCTTAAAATTCCTGTGGTGAACCAGTGAGTTCTAAAACACATACCTCAGTCTTCCTCTCTTGCATTTTGATTTGTTTTTACCAAACCAACAAAACTTTTCCATTTCCGTTACTATATATTTTTATAATAATATATTTTTTTTAATGGCAGATTTCTACCTTGGGATAACTGAGGCACATGGATTCTTTAAAGGCAACTGTATTAATCTACATTCTATCACCATAATTACAGACCAAAAAGACTTTAAGAGAACAAATGACTTTAGAAGGCAACTGAATTTGCTTCACACAAAGGTATTTATTGAGAACTTTTATTTGCTATGTAACAATATATGGAGATTACAAAGAAATAGCGGAGTCCTATTTTTAAATACTTATTTAATTGGCCCATTATTTTAAAAAAAATTTAAAAGATAATCAAAGAGAAATTCAAAGCAAAAATTCAGATGTCAAAAAGGTTATACAAACATGTAATGAATTCAACTTATTTACTCTTATAAGTTGAAAATATAATCACAGTTTGTATGTAGATATTAACAGAATTTTTACAACTGTTAATTTTAGCTGTTAGGAATATTGCTGATTTTATATTCCCCTGATAATCCAAATCTTTCAAATCAAATTTTACTTTTTCCAATCAGAAGAAATAACATAAAATATATGTGTGATTCATTGCCTATAACTAACAATTAATTGCTAAAATAGTTCAAAAGAAGTAGTGATCCCTGAGGGAAGGGAATAAACAGCGAAAGGAATGTTTAGGACATTATTGTGGGGAAGTTTCATGTGCCTACGTTTTAGTCAATAGCATTGCTTAATATTGAAGACAAAGTAGCATACAAATGGCATTCTCTCCATGCAATATTGCGCTTTGTCCACATAATTCATGAAATATGATTTAAACACTAGTTTATCCCAATTCCATGTAAAGAAAATACTCCAATATTACAACTACACAGTTCAGTTTATATGAATGTAATCAGCAGATATATTCATAATTAACACTTCACAACAATAAACATTTAGTGACTCCAATTAACAAGCAACATAAATGATACAGATGCAAAATTTTTAGGTAACTCTCAAATTCTCAGCTTAGTTCCCTTAAGGAGAAAAGGCTAATCCCTCCATGGAAGACTTAAATACATGCACTTTGAGTTTTTCAAAATAAGGGTTTGGATTTGCACAAATTCATCTATATTGTCCAAACCCACTGACCTCTCACCCCATTCCCTATGACATATTTTCAAAATGAATTACCAAGACTCTAATAAGATATAATCCTCATTCCTGAATTCCTGATATTGTGTTCTAATAAAAGGAGTTAATAAGCCATACCACAGAGACATGGGCTGATATTGTTAATATTTAACATTTTCACTAGGACACTTGACAGTAAAGTTAAAGGATAGATTTCTTTCTTCTCAGGTCTGGATACCCTCTCTCCCCCCATTTTTTCTCTCTCCCTCTAGATATCTTTTTAGCTTTATTTTCCAAGGCCCATATAATTGACCTTCTATGACCTAAGATTATCATTGGGAGAGCTTTAATAGAGAGAAATAAGGTGATACAATCATTGATTGGTAGCATCTACTGAAGAGAGAGAGTAGGCAAACTCTGAAAAAAAATTGTTTTTAATTAAAATAAGAGTATCGCTGCAAGTTTTGTGAGAAGGAAATTAAATAAACACAGATCCTGAAACAAATACAGACTCGGAGAATAAATAATCCAGGATGACTCCTTGATTTTTAAAGTATGGCATGGGCCTCTGCAGGTTGGAGAAGAAATGGAAAGGAAATGGGAAAGGAAATCTATCTGCCTGACATTCAAAATGATTTTTTCCACTCTCACACAAGTTTCCAGGGGATACCTATTTCTATGTTTATAGTAGAACAAGAAAACAATCCCAACGTCCATTAAATGAAGGAAAGGAGAAAAAGCTCACATATCTTGGATATCTAGAATGAAAAAATGTACACAAGGAAGTTATTATTATCCCTATTTTACATGGGGGAGATTAACCTGGATAACAGAAGGTAAAGCCACAATTTAAATCAGGTCTTTTGGACCACCTGGGTGGCTCAATGGTTAAGTGTCTACTTTCAACTCAGGTCATGATCTCGTGGTCCTAGGATGGAGCCCCACATCAGGCTCCCTGTTCATTGGGAAATCTGCTTCTCCCTCTCCCCTTGTCCCTCTCCTCATGCCCCACTCTTGATTTTTCTAATAAATAAATAAAATCTTTAAAGAAAATATAATCAGTTCTGTTATAGTATAAGCTCAGGTTTGTGTTTATTATTCAATATATGTTATTATTAAGAAAACTGTAATGTGAGGACCTTACCTTCACACAAATGTGTCAAAATTTTCCTTTATCTGAAACAGTCAACAAAACCAAAGACAACCCACAGAATGGGAGAAGATATTTGCAAATGACGTATCAGATAAAGGGCTAGTATCCAAAATCTATAAAGAACTTATAAAACTCAACACCCAAAGAACAAATAAGCCAAACAAGAAATGGGAAGAAGACATGAACAGACATTCCTGCAAAGACATCCAGATGGCCAACAGACACAAGAAAAAGTGCTCAACATCACTCAGCATCAGGGAAATACAAATCAAAACCACAATGAGATACCACATCACACCAGTCAGAATGGCTAAAATTAACAAGTCAGGAAATATATATTGGTGAGGATGCAGAGTAAGGGGAACCCTCCTACACCGTTGGTGGGAATGCAAGCTAGTGCAGCCACTCTGGAAAACTGTCTAGATGTTTCTCAAAAAGTTGAAAATAGAACTACCCTACAACCCAGCAATTGCACTACTGGGTATTTACCCAAAAGATACAAATGTAGTGATCTGAAGGGACACCTGCACTCCAATGTTTATAGCAACGTCCACAATAGCCAAATTATTGAAATAGCCTAGATGTTCATCTAGAATTCGAGAAAAAAGACAGGATCACAGGGGAAGGGAGGGCAAAATGAAACAAGATGAAACCAGGGAGGGATACAAACCATAAGAGACTTAGTCTCAGGAAATAAACTGAGGGTGCTGGAGGGGAGAGAGGTGGGAGGGATTGGGTGGCTGGGTGATGGGCATCGGGGAGGGTACGTGCTATGGTCAGTGCTGTGAATTGTGTAAGACTGATGAATCACAGACCTGTACCCCTGAAACAAATAATACATTGTATGGTAATAAAAAAATGTTTCCTTTATCTGACAGGCTCAAATTTCTAGGATAAACAAACAAAAATCTCTAAGGCTAACAGTCTTGAGTATTTGGGCAACTGGCTCCCAACCAAGGAAATCCTGTTTTCATCTATATACTACCATCCCCAATTCAACGCACCTATCAGTCATGGTGGTCACCACTTGTGAGACCAAGAGGTAAAGATATGTGTCTCCAAGTAAGACATCAAGAGTATGGAGAAAACAAACTTAAAGGATACATCCTACTGACACATCTATCAGTTGCTTACATTGCAAAGCAAGCTGAGTTGAATCTTTTATCATCTCCCTTGGGATATATAAATATATATTCATATAAATACATAAAACAGGACTTAAGGAGATACTATCTTCAGAAGGCTACACTGAAAGTCAACTATAAAACAAAAAAGAGCACAACAGAAAAACAATTACTTTTTAAATGGTCACTGAAAAAAAATAGTAGACAATTTAATACATTGTGGTTTACTACTACTACTGTATTTGTTTTAAAAGATCCTTAATAAAATTTCAACTTCTGTAGCATCTCATAACTCTGGTTAGTATCTGACTTCCAGCATTGATATAGCAGAAAAATTGTATCACTAACACAACTTCTAGGTTAACTTTATTTTTATTTTTCCTTCTAGGTTAGCCAGTGTAAGAGAGAACTTCACAACCTATATTGATATTTTAAGAAAAAATTCCTGGGGTGCCTGGCTGACTCATCAGTGGTACATGTGGCTCTTTTCTTAAAAGGTTTTATTTATTTATTTATTTATTTATTTATTTATTTATTTGACAGAGACAGACAGCGAAAGAGGGAAGACAAGCAGGAGCAGTGGGAGAGGGAGAGCAGGCATCCTGCTGAATGGAGCCCGATGCAGAGCTTGATTGAGCCATCCAGGTACCCTGCACATGTGACTCTTGATCTTGGGGTTATGAGTGTGAACCCCACACTGGGTACAGAGATCAATTAAAAAAAAACTTAATAAAAATAATAATCCCAGTTTCTGTCTCAATACGTAGAGAGGTATCTGGTATTAAGTATGCATAGTTTATCTCTGAAGGGAAATAACAAGGTACTCTGATATGGTTCCATCACTTCCCTGCATCTTTCTCCTCTATAAGAGGCAGGAATATAATCCCAACAGTTTCCTTTGATTGGACCATGTAATGTTATAAAAACAAAGACTCAAATTCAGTCATCACCTCATCCTCATGGGAAGGAGACCAAAATCAACAAAATAGGAATGTGGTGGTGTTATTTAAAAAAAAAAAAAGCTTGCTATTTGTCTGATACTCTTAAAATACTACAATAAATCAATAAAAGTGATAACAGACAGTTATCTGTCTGATTAATCATAATTAGTCAGATTAATCATAAACCTGATAGTCTAGTTGAGGTGCTCAAATACACCTTTAAAAACTGTTCATCGAATTTTTTTTTAAATATTTTAATTATTTATTTATTTCCTTGAAGCGGGAAATGGGCAGAACAAGAAAGAGAATCCCAAGCCAACTCCCTGAGAAGGGAGCCTGACATGAGGCTTGATCCTACGACCCCAAGATCATGGTCTGAGCCAAAACCAAAAACTGGACACTCAAATGACTGAGGCACACAGGTGCCCCTCATCATTAATACTTAATAAAGAGTAGATTAAAACAATGAGGGTTTTTTTTTTAAGATTTTGTTTATTTGAGAGAGAGAGAAGAGCAGAGGGGAGAGGCTGAGGGAGAGGGAGAAGTAGACCCCCCACTGAGCAGGGAGCCTGACATGGGGCTTGATTCTGGTACTCTAGGATCATGACCTGAGCTGAAGGTAGACACTTAACCAACTGAGCCACCCAGGCACCCCAAACCAATTAGATTTTTTTTTTTTATTTATTTGACAGAGAGAGATCACAAGTAGATAGAGAGGCAGGCAGAGAGAGAGAGAGAGAGAGGGAAGCAGGCTCCCTGCTGAGCAGAGAGCCCGATGCGGGACTCGATCCCAGGACCCCGAGATCATGACCTGAGCCGAAGGCAGCGGCATAACCCACTGAGCCACCCAGGCGCCCCCCAATTAGATTTTTTAAGAACATTTCTTACACATCTTTTTTGATAGTACAAACTGGTATCAACAATATTTAAGAGTGTAGTTTTAGTGTACTAGTTGTAGAATGTAAATAAGCCAAGTATACTTCCACACACACACACACACACACACACATCAGTAAGAGATTGTCATACATTTATTCAGTTCACTAGGCTATTAGTATAATAATGAAAATGAGTGTATTTCAGCAATGGAAAGGTATACGTGACTGTGGAATGGAATAAAGTAGATAATACAAATTCCATTTAAGTAAAATGAAAGAACTGCATATATAAATGCTTATATCTGCAAGTAAAGGGTTTTTTTTTTTCTTTTAAGATTTTATTTATTTATTTGACAGAGAGAGAGAGAGAGAGATCACAAGTAGGCAAGGAGGCAGGCAGAGAGAGAGGGGGAAGCAGGCTTCCTTCTGAGCAGAGAGCCCGATGCGGGGCTGGATCCGAGGATCCTGAAATCATGACCTGAGCCAAGGGCAGAGGCTTAACCCACGCACCCCTGCAAGTAAAGGTTTTCAAAGAATGATAATGGTCATTCTGATGGGTAAGATCATTCATTTTAACAAGCATTATATACTTTTCTGTTTTGTGTGAAATACCTACAATGAGTTTTACTACTTTATATAATGAGGAAAAATAAACCTGTAGAGTAATTATCATTTTGGAAAATGTTAACGCCAAATCAAGAAAGTACTCATTAAAATTTATCATAGGATTATAATATTTTAATAGCATTTTTCATGATTATAAAATCCTTTGATGATTACAAATTTAAAACCATACTGAAATACTATTTTGCAACCTGTTAACCTGGTTTTTTTTCTATTTAGCATCTTGTGAACATGTTTCTATATTTTCAAATATTCTTTAACAATATGATTTTTAAAAATTATTTGGTATTTGGAGTACCAAATAGGTGGCAGGTGGCTCAGTCAGTTAAGTGGCCAACTCTGGATTTCAGCTCAGCTCATTATCTCAGGGTGGTGAGATTGAGCCCCAAGTCAGGCTCTGTACTTAGCAGGAGTCTGCTTGAGTTTCTCTCCCTTTCCCTCTCCCCCTACTTGTGCGCTCTCACTCTAAAATAAATAAATAAATTTTAAGGAAATTTTTTTTTGTATTTAATGTATAATATATTACTTTAACTATTATTTAGGTTTCTGATATAGAAAGTAAGTACGGGACATGATTCTGAATTACAAAAGTTGTTTACTGAAGAATAAACTTTTGACAGTGAATAAAGTCAAGTAGGTTCTCAAGTTAATCATAGTTGCCTCATAGTACATAGACTCAAATATGTCATTTGCTGGAGGTGAGACCTCCACCAGGTGATTCTGCTGCAGAAAATCTAATTCTTGTGCTCAGAAGCACTGATATAAGCACGATAATCTAGGAAGAAAATGTCTAAATCTGCTATCAATCTGCAGTCACACTATCCTTTTCCTTAACAAGATAATCCAAGCAACGATTTTCTTACTAAAATAATAATGGTGAATAATGACATAGTATATTACAAATTCTTGCTCACTGAGTTTTCATAATAAACTTGTGATACAGATGCCATTATTTTTTTTAAGTTTTAATCTAGCACTTTATCTTTCTTCATGAACACTTTAGGCCACTAGAATTTATTTTGTACCAGTTATGAGTTAGGTTATCTCACTTTTATATCACCAAATGGTTTTCCTTCACCTTTAGTTAAATCATTTCTCTACTCATTTCAATACTACTTTTATGGTACATGAAATACTTATATATGTATTTATTTCTCAGTTTGATATTTTGTATATTTGATGTATGATACTGGTGCTATTATTATCCCTAATTCGCAAATGAAGAAATTGAAGTAAAGAGAGATTATATAAGTAGAGTAATTGACACAGTGAGTAACCACAGAAACACAAATGGAACTCAGCACCATGGCTGCAGAATCCATGTAACTGTCTTCAAAATTATGAGCACAACCACAAAACTGAAGGCACATTCAAGAACATGGCAAAATCTATTATCTGCATCCACTTTTGCTACAATTTAACACCAAAAGCATAAAGATCCCTACGTTCATAAGAACTGCCCTAATTAACACTCAGATTTCTTTTTTTTTTAAGATTTTATTTATTTATTTGACAGAGAGATGACAAGTAGGCAGAGAGGCAGGCAGAGTGAGAGGGGTGAAGCAGGCTTGCTGCCAAGCAGAGAGCCCGATGCGGGGCTCGATCCCGGAACCCTGGGATCATGACCTGAGCGGAAGGCAGAGGCTTTAAACCACTGAGCCACCCAGGCACCCCAACACTCAGATTTCTAAAAAGAAAACTGAGATAATTCTTTTTTTTTTTTTAAAGATTTTATTTTTTATTTATTTGACAGAGAGAGATCACAAGTAGATAGAGAGGCAGTCAGAGAGAGAGAAAGAGGGAAGCAGGCTCCCTGCTGAGCAGAGAGCCCGATGTGGGACTCGATCCCAGGACCCCAAGATCATGACCTGAGCCGAAGGCAGCGGCTTAACCCACTGAGCCACCCAGGCGCCCCCTCAGAGATAATTCTTTAAGAGAAAGCAGATACAGGCTACAAACCTATGAGCTGCTACTACCCCACATATAATGATTGCTGATTTGCATACCAAACAATCAGACTTTAGCAGGCTGCTGGACCAAGAGAAATGAGTTAGAAGAGAAGGAACTGAGGAAGGCTCTGTCCCCTGTCAGGACCCTCCAAAGGAATGCAATTACCCTGAGTGGTTCTAGGATCCGTTTTCCATCATGGTATACTTCAGTATTCCTCAAGCAAATCACACAATTAATGCCAGAAAATATCACAATGAACCATGTTCTTGCACCTCCTTATCGCTGTCTGGAACACAGAGTGCACATAGAGACCTTTCCAGCAATCCTGCCCAGAGCCTTCTGCCAAATACCTTTGAAAATAGGGAAAGTTAGGGACCCTGAGATGTGTACACCTATCCCATCTCCACTCAGCCAAATGACTATTCACACAGGGTGATCATACACACACACACACACACACACACACACACACACACGTACATATACATATGCATATATATAAATACATACATATATGGCACAGTTCTTTCTTCTCTCTATCCCCAAATGTCTAGGAACAATCCCCACCCCCCAACACATGCACCCAATTTCTCTTGCCCATAAAGATCAGTAAGCAAACTAGGAGTCCTAACTTCAAAACTCTACCTTTTCACCTAAAATACTGTCACTTCACTTCTGCTTTCTCATAATTTTTGAAATAAGGGGGTTGATTCCCTAGTCCATCTAGTTTCTTTTCTACTCCAAAACTTACAGCTGTGATATAATGTTACATCATAAACATATTTAACCAGTTTCAGAACCCCACTGAAAAAGGTTTAATTCTTCCAAAGTGTCACTGTATCATGATCTCTCCTACTTCTAATTGGTTTCTTAAGGCAATTCGAATGGGTGATATCAAAATCCTCAAGTGTTTACAGCTAACTAAACTGTTCCTTTGGTGTTCTTCCCATAGATGAACAAAAATGGTGCCATTTCCTGTTTGTCATTATTGGTGTGGTGAGCTAATCAGCACACAGCATCCAGCATGACATTAGTTCTGACACTGTGAACAAAGAAGCCATTGAAAGATGCTGAAATGCATACTGTGGGATCGCCAAACTCTGGAAATTCATCCAGGAGAACATATCTTATTTCCAGAATATAAATGAATTAATCAGTACGCTTGCCACCCACATGCCAGAAACATTCCTGATTAAATTTAATGTAGTGAATTTGTGCAATCACCACCATACTAACCATTGATTAAACAAAGGCCTCTGAGTGCTAATTCTTCTGATGTGCAGTTTACTTCTGCTCTTGTTTGAAGGGCACACCTTTGAAAACTTTGCTAGTTTGAGGGACACATCTACATTCAGAATTCAGTCTGGGTTTATTTCCCAAGGCAGACTGGCATTATTATAGGCAGGGCAACTAAAGCATCCACATAGAGACAGAGGCCTATTTACTTAATCTGTTACTTTGGCACTACTATTTCCCTACTACCTTGTGGATAGGGGGAGAAACCTGGTTTTGACAGGATAGTCAGCCACCTAATTTCCTCTCTGCATGTATAAACCGGGGAGAAGAAACTTCTTCTTACCCTAGAGATTACAGTTTACTGGTGAAATACACCAGAGACTTCTGTCTATGTAACTTATACATTTTAACTTTAGTTATAGGTTATTTGCATGCACATAGCTGACAAAGCAGGAAAGAGTTGCAAAATGTAAAGAACTGAGATTTTTTTTCAAGACTAGTTCTTTATTTTCTTCCCCAAAGATATATACAAATGGATATAGATAAAAGACACAGATATACTAGAAGCTGATGTATAAAACAAGTTCACTTATGGGCTATGACTGTAGTTTAACAACACTTCAGCCTGCGTGTACTAAGTTCCTGTTATACAGTAAAGTGCTGTGTAGAGGAATCAAATTCCCGCTCTCAAGGAAGTTTAGAATTTAGCAGCAGTAACTGGGGTGTAGTATTTCTGGACTAAAAATGTTTCCCCTGATAATTCATGAAAGATGGTCTCATTTTAAGTACTCTGGAATCATGTCCATGTATATACTAGATATTCAAAAGCCAATTTCTAGACTTAAAATAAAACGGAGTGTTAAATCTCTCATCTTGAACCATAATGAATACATAGGACTATTCTTCCAAGTGAAAGCATAAGGAAGGGCAAGAAAGGGAATTCCCAGTTTCTCCATAAGAGCGGTGTGGAAAACATTCACTTAGACTTAGAGAAAATCCCTAATCTGTAACATTGAACAACAATGCGAATGCATTTTTGATTGTGCTGTAATAGCAAACATAGTACATTGAGAACATAGCAAAATGTGTTTAGGCCCAAAATATTGACTTTTCTCATAGTTCATATCCATCCCATGTTCAGTTCCTGTACACTATACTTTCAAGTAACTGCTGTTATATACTCAAAATATGACCACTTCTCATCACCTCCATTGCTATAACCCTCACCCAAGAGTCAACAGGTTCCAGACGACTTGATAATACAGAAATACCTAAGGACTGTTATCTGTGAAAGGGAGAGCCTTGTTCTCCTACAACTCCAGGTGGCAGAATTAGAGCGAAGTGGTATTATTTTCAATGCTATGTAAGAAAATCCACTGCTTTCCAGCAATATAACCAATTATCTTAAGAAACAATGGGTCTTGGGGTGCCTGGGTGGCTCAGTGGGTTAAGCCTCTGCCTTTGGTTCAGGTCATGGTCTCAGGGTCCTGGGATCAAGCCCCACATTGGGCTCTCTGCTCAGCGGGAAGCCTGCTTCCCTCTCTCTCTCTGCTTACTTGTGATCTCTCTCTCTGTCAAATAAATAAAATCTTAAAAAAAAAAAAGAAACAATGGGTCTTTTCACATACATATTGAAAAATGTTTTTAGAGGAGGGTCAGCATGGCCAATTACAAGTGGGTAAAGTATGGAACAGACATGGATTAGATGATACAGCTCCATCTAATCCTACAATTCTATGCTTTCAAACGGTCATTCTCAAAAGATTTCTGAGTCATAGATAAGACAGAATTGTCATGTAGAATACACATGACAGGTTTATAATATTGTAGAACCATGAAACAATGTCTTATTAGAACTTGGGATGCAATTCAAATATTCCTTTCATTCCAAATGACTCTCCCCTGCTTTGATTTGTATACATCATTTTAGGATATTTCAAACCAGCTGTGAAATTGCTGATTTGTCTCTAGTACGAATTTCTTTGTTAGGAAAGAAAATGGCCCTTTGAAATAGTCCTCTTCCTAGGAGGAGAGGGGATATATATTCTTTTACAAACACATACAGGTCAATTCAAAGAAAACCTACTCATTTTGTAAGTCAAAGACAGTATCACCTCAGGAAATGGTTCTTTCAGTGTCTGTTACATGGAATTTCCACCCCCTACCCCAGTCATGTCTGGCACAGGAAGCAGGAAGGGAGGTAAATGCTATCTTTTAGAGACAGGCAAAGTTCACTCATCAAATGCTCTTTATATCACTGAAAGGGAAATTCCCCTGGTACCATCTTTGTTTCTATGAGACGAGACAGATCCATGCCAACAAATGCATTTAATTCTTAATTGGGTTCCCCCTTAAAATTCAGTAATAATAAAGTGGATCACACCACTGCATGCTTGTACAAGAAGAGACATAAAAATAACTTGGGCAATCTCATCTTTGCTTTCAGTACCATAGGGCCCATACTCTCTCGATATCAAAAAACCTCAAGCCAAGCAAACCACTTGACTGTGATGGCAGCTGTTGTTACTACCAATGACTTTTCCCTTGTGAGAACTCTTCAGAGATCCTTCTGAGAAGCCTCCAATATTGTGACATTTCTAGAACACTCAAAATAGCAATGCTGTTACCAATGAATCACTTCGCATAGAAGGTATTATAAATTCTTCAACAACAGTGCTTACTAAGTAAAACATTTAATTAATTTTATCCCAGGACATTACGGCACCTTGTCTCAAAAGTAGGAGAGCCTCAATCACTGCTAAAAGTCTTTATTTAAACATCTTCCAAGGGAACCAAATTTCAATCCTATGGGGGTTGATGGGATTTTTTTTAAGAGAAAGTCAGAAAACTGTCAGAGAAAATATGAAAACAGCAGATTTAAAGAGTAAAATTAGGAATGAAGAAACTGTTTCCCTTATATGTCTTGAAACATTAGTCTGAAAGTCCTTTCTAAAGAGGAATCCAAAACATGTCTTGATAAATGGTTATATAACAGTTGCCAGGGTAAGAAAAACTATACTCATCTGACTACAGTACTTAGCACATAAGATGTTCAGTGATTAATGAATGAAAAAGGAAAGGCTGGGTACAACTGTTTTAAATTAAAACAAAAATCAGCCTCATTTTTAGTCGCAGTTCACATTTAGGAAAAATATTCTCTCCATGCACATTTTCAATGAATATTTGTTGACACATATTTGTTGCCACTAAGACTGGCAATATCCAATTATTTTATTATACTAGTCCCTGCCCACATGTAGTTCACAGTCTACTCAGAAATATTATTAAATTAGAATTAAAGTTATGAAGAAAATGTTGCTCATCTTCTTTTCTTCCCTAAGACAGAAATTTTAGCTGGGCACATGGCCACAAGCGTGACTCTATCTTCCAGTCTTCCTTGCAGCCACATGAAGCAATCTAAGTTCTGATCCATGGAATTAATCAGAGAAGTTGTATGGCAACTACTTTCATTAAGAGAAAATGACTTGTTTCTCTTCTCGATTCTGCTTCTTAGACTGTGTCAATGACACCAACGTTCCACCAGCAAGCACAAAGACAAGGACAATGTATGACAAAGCCTAGATCCCTAACATCCTGCAAAACCAAAGCAGTGTTGAATTAACTACCTTCACTTCTACTTGAAAGAGAAAAAACTCAACTTTTATCTCATTTAAGTCTCTGCTGTTATGGATTTTCTATTTCTTATACCCAAGTCTAACTCCACCTAACTTGGTATGAAAGAGAAACGTTATTCTAAGTTCTAACATGTCTGATGGGATAGTTATCAGGAAAATTTCTGGGAAAAAAAGTAGCTTAGCAAAGTAAAATACCATGGAACTTCAAAAGTATTTCACATCTTTGTATGCCTCACATTTGGGAATCTCAAAAATCCTCTAGGCAGGAAATGGCAGATGATAAATTCTTATTTACACAAAAGAATACGGCAAAGAGGGGTTATTAGACAAGTCCAAGCTTATAAAACCTACTCTTCATTCAGTACCTAAAAAGATTGCTTGACTCACCCCAGCATGAGGATTTTTATCCTCTTACATAAAACTGCAAAAAGTTTAAGTAGGCTCTGGCACTTTTTTGTTATTCGGAAAGTCTGCAGCCACAATGAATCTTGGAAAACAAAATGCTTTTAGTTTCCTGAATTATATGATGCAGATGAAATTTGAAAGAAAGGGAAAATTATCCGGAAAAATTGGTCCAGTTGGTGATACAGAGCGGAAAATGGATGAAGCATTTTAGGTATCTCTTCTACATTACTTCATGTAACATAAGTTTTCAATAAATGGAAAGTGTTGCACAGAAGGGGTTAGAAATATATTTGCAATTTTCACATTAAAAGTGAAGGGAAACATACAGGGAATAAGAAAAGGGAAAAACTGAATCTTGCTGAGGGAAAAAAAAAATGCATTTTACCAGCTAGAGAAAGGCCTGGGTAATAAGTAGAGACAATGTGATTTGTGAGGCAACTCGCAAAAGGCTCTCTAAGATGGGAGAGGGAAAATAAAATGAAGACGACAGCATGTTTGGGACTTATTGGGCAAAAATAAAATCACTTTCAACATGCATCCCACACACAGATACTCAGGCAGATTTATTTGATCAATTCTGACAATAATAAAAAGTAGTACAAATGGAAGATGTCCAGCCATTCTCAAGGTACACAGTTCTGTCTGAAAATTAAACAACTAACTTCTACATCTGAGCAATATGCCACCGAAAGGGAAAAGCAATGAGGCAAGCCTGTCTTACACTATTTGCTCTATTCCATACAATTTTCGAATGTCTGCAGTCTGGAATAGTCGGTGTTGATGCTCAAGCTTCTATCCCAGATGGTAAATGTAGCAAGTTGCATTAAAATAAAACAGTAGAAAATTCTTGACAGAGAAGATGCTCACATTCATCTCCTGGATAGCTTTCTCAAAGCCCCATCACCAAAGCCTATGGTATAAATGTATCATTTTAATAAAATCTCATTTATGAATATCAACAGACATGATATTAACAGCATCAGCATAACATGTTCATGTCATTAAGATAAGGCTGCCTAAGAGGATTTTTTTATTTTTATTCTGCAAATAGTAGGCAAACCAACATGTAGGTCTTTAAATTTAATTGGCATCTTCTATAACCTCAATTCAACAAAAACCAATATAGCATAAATGCTCTAACTCTGAGTAACTTCGAGTCACTACATAGCACAAAATACCACAAATAAGAATAATATGCAATAAACTATGTGAGAAAAAAATCAGGGATTTTTCTATCTCTAAATGTGCTATGTTCATTTATTTTGACAAGTGCAATTTAGTTTTAATTATTCATTATATGGTAGAGAATATGCTGCAGAATATTTCATAAAGAAATGAAAACTTAAATCTATAATAGGAAGTCCTATTAACAGGCAACATTAAATATTTGCTTAGAATAATGCAAAAGCAAGAAATTTATAGCAGAAATCCAGATGAGTGAGCTTTCACAAGGCAGTAACAGTAGGTGGCCCACTCTTGTCCTTGATGTTTATGTACTGTTTTCTCTTCTGCCTGCTTCCCTAATACATCACAGTGCATTTTTGTTGTTCTTAAAGCTCAACCTAATAAGATGTTGAATTTGAAGGGTGTTTTGAATTTTACAAAACATTTTAACATTCATTATCTTAATTTAATATGGCAGTTTCAATTTGGCTTCTTCCTGGAGGCAAAAAAATTAGGCAAAGTCTAAAGACATTTTTGGTTGTCCTAACTAGGAGAATAGTACTGGTAGAGAGCAGTCATGTTGCTAACCTTACAAAGCAGAGCCTTCCACAGCAAAGACTTTCCTAGTCCAAAGGGCCAGTATGCTGTGGTTGAGAAAACGTGATTTAATCCCGTAGCTACATTATGTAATAGAAAGTAAAAGAATGGCTATCTCCACTTCTGGACGAAAAACCGAGGCCAAAATGCTCTGTAAATTATATAAAAGAGAATATCTGCAAGTATTACACCACAACAGAGGGAAAAGAAAACAAAGATAACAAGATTTTAATCACGGTCTGCCACTCATGCACCAGCTACAGACTTTGGCCACATTGCTGAACATTTATAACTGTGAAACTAGTTTCTTCTACTAGTGATACAATTACAAGTAAATAAGAACTTATATGAAAATCTCTTTATAAAAGATAAAGCACTGGGGCACCTAGGTGGGTGAGTCAGTTAAGCATCTGCCTTTAGCTCAAATCATAATCCCTGGGTCCTGGGATTGAGGCCCTGCTAAGCAAAGGAGTTCCCTCTCCCTCTGCCTCCCCCATTTGTGTTCTCTCTCTGTCGAATAAATAAATAAATCTTTTAGAAACAATAAAAGATAAGGCTCTGTCCACTGTATGTTATCATTAACTTTAGAAACAATGTTCACTGACCTCTCCCTTCTTGGTTATTATTTGGTTAATAAACTTAGAATTTGTGTTCACAGATGGGCTGAATAAACAAGGCTGAGGTCCAAAAGCAATCATATGGCCAAATCCCATAAAGTTTTTGGGGAGAAAGAGGATATGTACAGAAGAGTGGTTAAAAACAGGGGATCTGAAGTCAAAGAAAAGTCTGGGACTTAGACTAATCACTAAAATATCAGCTTAATAGTGTAATATAGCTTTGGTTGAATTATTTATCCAAGTTACCATGTCCTTATTTATATAATATTACTTGTGCCTTATGAGGTTGTAAGCACTAAATGAAATAATAAATGAAAAAGAACGGTGTCAGAGTATACAATACCTCCTGTGATATTGATGATTGTGAATGATATATGGATGTTAATAATAATATAATATGTGTATGTGTGTATATATTTGCAAATAATATGAAAATACATATATAATATATATACTTTTTTTTTGAGAATCCCTCTTATACCAAGCTATGCTTTCAGGACTGGGAAACAGTGGTAGATGAGAAGGATGAGGTCTCTGCTCTCCTAAATTTCACATTTCAATGAAGAAAATAGGCAAATCGATATATGAATAATACAAATAATGAAAAATAAGAATTTTTAAAGGTCAGGAACTCAGATACAAGATAGCAGTTCAAGGTATCCATGAAGATAAACATCAGAGTTTCCAGAAATGATCTGAAAAACAGGCTATGTGAATGGAATTATTAAATACAGGATTTGAGATCCAGGAAGCCCAAAGTTCATATCATGGATGATGATTCACAAATCTGGGGAAATAAAGTATATCTAGCAGGAAAAGATGATTAAAACTGAAGGCAATATTTCATCTTAACATAATATATCTCATCTAAGGCTATCTTACTTATTAGGAAGTAACTTTCTAAATGCTTACTGAAAGAAATAAGACAATTTGTGGTAATAGTCAATGAAATTTCTTAAGTCAGAATATGAGGACTGTGCAGACATATCAACTGTGCAGATATAATTGAAAATGTTAAATTAATAAGAAATCTTGGCACATTATGATCAAACTAATTCCATTAAAGAGATTAGTAGTAGGAAGTTGTATTGTTTCAAGAAAATAATTTAAAGAAAAATTAGTGAGAACTCTTCAGCAATGAATTTATCAAAAAGAATAGATAATAGAAATTCTAGAATTATGGTATAAATCCCATAGCAGAATATTTGTTCTGTTTTGTTTTGTTTACTAAAATATTATACTATCCATTATTATTTTTTATCTCATTTCTCATAATACTTTATATACAAACTATATAAAAAATTTTAAAGAAACAGAAAGGGTTGCTTCTATCTGAAATAAAGTTACTGTTCATTCAAATGGGCAGGAAAAAAGGGCAGCAGGAATGCAAGCAGTTTAAACACTTTCAAAAATACTGAGCAGGAAAAAAAAAAAAATACTGAGCAGGGACACCTGTGTGGCTCAGTTTGTTAAGCGGCTGCCTTAGGCTCAGGTTGTGATCCTGGGGTCCTACGACAGAGTCTCATATCTGGCTCCTGGCTCAGCAGAGAGCTTGCTTCTCCTTCCCACTCTGCCTGCTGCTGTCCCTGCTTCTACTCTCCCTCTCTGTTAAATGAATAAATAAAACCTTAAAAATAAATAAATAAAAATAAAACTCTTCCATAAAAGACCAAACTCTTCAATAATCTTAGAACAATGATACAGTACAAAGTACACTGGAGATTTATGATTATCTATTTCCCTTGATTAACTTCAATTAACACAAAGACTAGACTCTAGGAGTGGCCATTTAAATTGCTAAAAGTAAACACGCAAATATTAAATTCAGTAGTTTTCTTTTTTCCTTTGTGCTTTGTGTATTTTGTCTGCTATTCTTTTGTGAATACGATAGTCTCTAAAAGATAAGAAATAGGGGTGCGTGGGTGGCTCAGTTGGTTGAGCATCCAACTCTTGATTTTAGCTCAGGTCATGAGCTGAGGGCGGTGAGATCAAGCCCCTTGCCAGGCTCTGTTCTCAGCAGTATCTGCTTGAGATCCTCTCTCTCCTTCTCCTTCTTCCCCTCCCTGTGCTCTCTCTCTCTCTCTCTCTCTCTAATAAATAAATAAAATCTAAAAAAAAATAATAAAGGACAAGACATAAATTTAAAATAAGCTTAATTGGCATAAAAAGCTAAAGACTAAATGTAGATAAAATACCCTGGCAAACAGAGAGTAATAAAAAAAAGTAATAAGTAGTTTTCAAGACAATCTTGGTTTTTGAAGTGTTTAGTCAGCAGTGTACTGACTTCAGAAAGAACTAAATATTCTGCAGCACTCTGGATGATATACCAATTGGAACACCAAATACTACTATCAAGCCAGGATGTACTTAAAAAGAATTCAGCATTTAAATCACCATATTTAAGCATTTTAGTCAAGTTTCCTAGTGGATTGGTTTTTAAATCATCAGCTATATTAAAATCTATAGCTTAACCCAGAAAATAGGACATATTTTATTCTAAGAGATAAGGGGTATAACCAAAATGATGGCCTATGATTTTAAAATTATTACAAGCAATATCATTTCGCTCCTAATGAATCTCTTCCAATCTTTTTTTTTTCCTTTCTTATTTCATATAGGGAACATCATCAATGGGAATGCAAGAAAATAAGGTTAAAGAAAAAAGTAGTTTCCATTGTTCTTAATACAAATATTCTGGAAAATTTTGTAAACATACTTAAAAATATGAAAATGTCATGAATATTGAAGCAATAACAATATCCCAAAAGAATACACAAAAATGTAATAGAGGTGAATTAAAGACTTAAATGTTTTGCTAAAGAGCCATTCGGAAATGAAGTCCATTTTATTTCCAGTAGGACGCACACATTAAATTATGAGCAAGAACTTTAGCAAGAATTTTTTTTTAACCATTCATGTAAGTTGGAGGAAAACATAAATCCAATTAGTTCATTAGAAACTGGTGGCTTTAATATCTATAATCTGTCCATTCATTAAATATGTTATATAATAGCACCTATTATATGCAAGCAATATTCCAATTCCTATATACATGAATGTATAATATGAAAAGAAATCATCACAGGTTACACTGCCACACATATAGTGCTGACTGGATTTGGGTAAATAAGCTTAAATCAATGAAACTGAGTTTAATGTATTCACTTTCCAAACAGTTGTTTTTATTATATGAAATACACTGGATGAAAAAGAAAGTATCAATTAGACAACTGGCCCAAATGGGAAAACAACATTTTTCTTTTTAATATTTAGTTCATGGCACAGCTTCAATAAAACTATACCAACTTTATTTTTCAATGGAATCCATGGTATATAATATACAGAAAAATATGGAACTTGTCTATAGAATATATTCTGAATCAAGAAAAATTATTACTAACTTTTAAAAATAGGACCACACCTTTTTTTTTTTTTTTGCCAGCATGTCACCCTAATTGAAGAGACTATATTATATTTTATAAGTAGGGCTGAATATCCTTGCTGTCCATGAATATCAAATACAAAAATGGCAATGATCCTACGAAGAAGTGGAAGGAAGGGTAAATTTATTCTTTTTCATTTTATTACCAAAGTCTCCTCAATGACTTTGATGATACAAAAACTTATTTTCTAAGGGATCATTAGTGATATAGCCCAACTTTTACCTCTAAAAAAGAGCGAGAGTGTTCAAAATCAAATGGGAACACAAAAATGAGAAGATTTGAGGAAAACAGCTCTAATCACATATTCTTTCATTATCTGGTACCCCTTAATTTTGCTGTTATTGTTAACAAATACTTTGAGAATATAAGGTCAATGGGTTTTATTAGCATTCCTGGAACAAATATTTAATATCCTAGATGGCCATGTTCAACTTCCCAAATTGATGCCATTATAAATTGCTTATGGCATATTCAAGGTGTACCAGGAAATTAATGACAGCTTATAGGACAGAGAATACATTTTAAAATCTGGCCAGGAGGATTGGCTTTTCATTAGCTTCTTTTGTATGGTAAGAAGTAAGGCATTCCTATTTGGAATTCTGAAAATATTCCTTTGATGAAACTGTAAATAGGTGGCAACGCATTAGCATTATAAGCAGAACTTCTCTTCCTCAGATTTATGTGTAAAATATTCAAATTCCTTTACTAAATATTCCTTTAAGGTAATCTTTTCCTCAATTAACTACAACTAGAGCAAAATCAGTGACAGTTTCTATTCTAAATTACTAGGCATTATACTGAACATTCAATATTATGGTCTGTGTTTCCAATGATTGCAGTCTACTTTTGTCTTCATTCACAACTTTCTAAGATTTAAGAATTTAACTTTCTAAGATTTAAGAATTATACTATAATAGATATAGTCTTAGGGGGATAACATTTAGTATGTTTTAAATGCAGTGCAAAACAAATGAGCATGCACATGGAGAGATACAATGCCAATTCCTTCACAATCAAGAGCTCCCAAATAGTTTCCTTTATTTCCCACTATTATCACATAATCACCTTTCACTTTAGCGCTCTCGACCACCATAAGTTCAAAAAAGTATATAATAAAAAAGTATACAACTATAACAGAAACAAATATAAATATAATAAGTAGATGATAATGGTAAGAGCAAGATTAATGACTATTAACAATGATACTTCTCTGAAGAAGGCAGCATTCTGAGAATGCCCCAAGATCCCTGCCACTTGGCATATATACACTAATACCATCCTATCAATAAGGGTATGGCAGTTAATAGAATGGATTTCAAACCCATGGCTGGACTATTTTATATATCAAGTGATATATAAACTATATATATACCTATATATATATAGTTTATATTTTCTATTATTCTATTCTCTCTCTCTCTCTCTCTCTCTCTCTATATATATATATATATATAATATAACTATTTATATATATCAAGTGACTAGATTTAGGCCTCTAATCAGTAAGTACTGAATTATTTGAAAAAGAGATTCTCTTGGATGGTCTTGACCTAATCAGGTCAGATCTTAAACTCACTCTATTCATAAAGTGACATAAATTACCCTGCTGACTGAACAAGTAAGCTGCTGTGTGTAAGGTACTTACAATGGGTGCTGCATAGCAAGGACCTGAGGGTAGAGTTTGGCTGACAGTGATCAAAGCAAGAGTCTAAGACCTCACTGCCACAACTGCAAGGAAATGAATACTGCCAATAATCTGAGGAAGTTTGGAAACAATTACTTCCCTAATTGAGCCTCCAGATGAGAACACAGCCCACTGATACTTCAATCTTAGCATGATGAAACCCTGAGTGAATAACACAACTAAAACATGCTGACTGCTGACCCATGGAATTTATGAGATAATAAATGTGGGTTTTTTTTTTTTAATATTTCTATACTTCCGGTAATGTATCACACAGCAACAAAAATGCAATACAGGTGTACTATCATGTACTGAATATTTTCTAAGGCTTTGCTAGGAATTGTGCTAAGTTTAATATTTATTGTTCCATTTAATCCTCAAATTCATAAGACAAAAGCTGTTATTAACCCCATTTTATAGATGATGAAGTAAGATTTACAGGGTAAATAACTTGTGTAAGGTCACTCAGCTATGGTGAAATTTTAATATGATCTTGTTTAACTGCAAAGCTTATGTTCTGAAACACTCTGTTCTATTCCCCCTGAAAGAAAGTACACTAAGGCCATGATCATAAAGTGTGAATCCCATTTTGCTATAAATCAGCTATGCCCTTTAAAGGGAAACACTGACTCTCCCTTCTCATCCCTGGTCTAAAGCCCTTTCAAATCTAAGATTCATGAAATACTTCCATTTTTTAGCTGACCACACAGTAATGAATATAGTTTTATATTTAAAAAGTTAAGTGATAAGAGCCAGATAAGTGAGCCACGTTCTCTCTATGAAATCCAAAACCTATGTTCAAAACAACATTTTGGGGTGATATGTATATCTCCGGAAAGGGATTAGGAGACACTGATAGATACTTATCTTAAAATCCATTTCTGGCACACAGCCCAGCTAAAGCAGAAATTGAAAATTATTCAAAATCCCTCTGCAGGGACCCTGAAAAGAATAAAATATCTACGCATGGAGCACTGGGTGTTGTCGAAAAACAATGAATACTGTTATGCTGAAAAAATAAATAAAGAATAAAAGAATAAAATATCTAAAAGTGGGGCTCTATAAAAACACTTATTATATAGGCAATAAGGTAAAAGTATATTCCTAGGTTCTTCTAAAGAAAGTGTCCATGGCAAGAGGTACTACAGTACTGTGAGCAGAAACCAAAACCACAGTGTGGTAAGACAAACTTTTTCCCCCTCAAGGTCTCAGATTTCCATTTCATTTCTTTCCAATTCATTGGGTCTCATTTGCATGTTCTTCTACAACCCTCTCCTCCTCCCTCCATTCAATTCTTTGCCCAATCTATGCAGTTCCAACTGCCTTTGTCACTAGGGTTCTTATTAACCTGAATTAAGATCTGACCTTGCCCCTATGAATGAACTAGGGCCCTTTGCATAACCCCTAACAGTTCTACAACAAAAGATAAATGAGCCTATTTCATCTATCTGCTGTCTTTCATAAGCACTAACTTAGCTGAAGAACAAAATATTTCTTGTCATGCAATGACATATAATTGGTGCCTTATCTCATTTCAGAGGTCTTACCATGAGACCTGATATGACTGTACTAAACTCCTTATGTGAAGTCCTCTCTGGATGTGATATAACATGCTTGCCTCCAATGATTCAACTTTTTATTTTTCACAGCATTCCTTCTCCCCCTGACTAAACAGTTCTTCAATTTCTCCAAGTAGTGATAGTGACAGCAGCAACATATATACCGGTTACTGAAGGCATTCTACAGTTTTTTAAGGTAGTTTATTCAACACAGCAGATGAATCCACTCTCATAACCTAGCTAGTAGCTTCAGTCTCATGAGAAAACTTCCTATGTATTTGGAAGTCCAAGGGAATACCTTCAACATGTTCATGTTAGCTCTTTACATTTATAACCTGATTTCTCCATTACAACAAATCCTCCTCCTAAAGTTCAGCTGAATTTCACCACATCAAGACAACACAAAGAGGCTACAATACGCTTCTTTATGTTGTCAGGAGGCTATGTCTGCCACTTTAACAGGCTTTTCCTTTTACAAATCCACCAAGTGGTTATTTTCCGTGTTAACCTAAAAGAGTACTCAAGCTCATCATCCAAACTTCCAGATATGATGAATGACTGAGACAAAAAACACATTTGTTAAGGAAGCAGCCCATATAGAGCTTGTAAAGCTTTGATTGATCATGTTTACCCAGTGGATACAAATGTTATTGGCCTTTAAAAAATATTGGGGTTGGTGGGGGAGTTATGTTTTGTTTTCTTCTCCTTTCTGAAAATGGCTTTTTTTAGACAAGTGTGCGCTTGGGTTTACACAATGGAATGGTATGGAATAGTGGTTAACTTGTGCTTTTGTATAAACAAAATTGATTCCTTTTCTCTAGTACATGATGAGATAGAACATGGTTCACCTAAGAGCAAGCCCTGAATATTCTGTTTCCTTTTTAGGGCTGTTTTTTTTTGTATTATTTGTGTAACACAAACAAAAGCAATTTGACTTAATAAGCTAAAGAGCTTGATTTTGGCTCTGTAGCCCAATATTAATAAGCTTTTAAAAATATTTTGAACACTTTATTTAAAGTATAAAATAAAGATTAATTCATTCAGCTAATCATTCAATAATTACTAATTGCATACCTATTATGGGACAGGAACTTTTATAGATTCTCAGTTTATAGCACTGAACAAACCAGTCTCTGCTCTCATGTAGTTTACTCTAGATGGGGAGGGAGACAATAGGAAATGAATACATAACACATCAGGGAATGCATACTGCCACGTGGAAATGAGAAAAAGCAGAGGAGCTACGTATGGAGACTCTTCAAGAGATGAAGATCACGTGAGACCTGAGGAGACAACATCTGAGCAGAGATCCAAGGCAGTAAAGGATCCAGCCAAGCAGGCATCTGGGGTAAGAGCAACCCAAATGAGGGAACCAATGAATAAATAAGTCTTGAGTGGCTTGAAGTGGACAATAAATATCAATATATGTGAACATTTCTGGAAGACTTTAGTGACCTCCTATTATCTTATCTTCTAAATACCACATTTTCTACCATTTCTCTGTCTAGACATGGGCCACTATTTGTTCTCCAAAACATAATTCACCATGAGATGACACTGTGAAGCCCAGAATAACTTGTGTCACTCGAGTAATACATATAGACCAACTTATAATCATCTGCCCCATAGCTCAGTTTTAGAGCCATTTTATCATAGAGAATACAGTCCTTAGCAATTTCCTTTTTAATCAAAAAAGATACCTAATATGACAAGAAATCCCCAACCCAGACTACAACATCAGCCAAAGTAGAAAAACAGCAATTTTCCCTGCAAAACTGATTTCAAAACTATCATCATCCGTCATCATCATCATCAATCACAGGAGGCAGCTGCTTTGGCAGCATTATTTTAAGTCCATATTTAACTAGATGACAGCTTAACCTTCTTAGGGAAGCAGAGTAATCTCTCCTTACAACCTCAACCAAGTACAGGAAAGTAGATTTGCTCTAATGTAGAAATTGGCTTTCATCTGATTTCATAAACACGCAATGGCATTTGATGATTTAATAGGTACTTGGATTTTTCTTTTGAACATTCAACATTCTATCAAAACTGGTGAGGACTGCATAACTCAAAGATTATTGAGGTTCTTACATTAGCAAGAACTTATCAACAGACCTGACTGTATGAGGGCCAAGTAGAAAGGCATCCATGCAAATCTACCTTGTAGAGAAAGAAGAGACATGTGACTACATATATAGAACACAATGTACTTGTGTGTCACACACAATAGACACATTACTTTCCACATTGCATGGTGTATTCTCCACGTGCTGTACACATCCATGCTCCAAGCCATATCTTCCTGTCTGTATTTGCACTAATTACTTAGCAGCTAGTGACCATCATCACACCATCTCCATATACGCATATCCTAACCATAAACACTGAACAAATTCAATGCCAACCTCTTCCAAAAATTTCTCCTAGATTCTCAGAGAGAAGTAATTTTTGCCATTTCTGAATTCCCCATCAGACTTCACCTATACATCTTCTGGGAACTCATATTCTATCTTGGATTACAGTTATTTGCATCCATCATCCCCCTTCTCCTGTCAATGGAAAAACAAGTTCACAATTATAATAACAGCTTACTTTTATTTACTAAAATAGTATTTACATATTAAACTGGTACAAAGACATGTGCTGAATTAACGAACATTGTCTATAATAATTATGCTTTAACTTCAAACCAGTATCCTCAGTTAAAAATGTTCCTTCCATCATTCTTAGCATAGCTAAGAGCCAGAACCAAAATAACTATGTGGAAGCTACTTAAAGCAAATGTCAAAAACAGCAGTTCTATCATTCAAAAAAAAAATGTTTAAGTACAATGGCCCAAAAAATCCCCATTAAAAGTTTCCTTTCAGGAGAAGGGATATTATTAAATCCCTTCATTATTATTCCCACAACAGCCAGCACATGGCCTTGATGACAATTTTTTTTTTTTTTTTAAAGATTTTATTTACTTATTTGACAGATAGAGATCACAAGTAGGGAGCGAGGCAGGCAGAGAGAGAGAGAGGAGGAAGCAGGCTCCCTGCCAAGCAGAGAGCCCGATGCGGGGCTCGATCCCAGGACCCTGGGATCATCACCTGAGCGAAAGGCAGAGGCTTTAACCCACTGAGCCACCCAGGCGCCCCGATGACAATTTTTTGAATGAGTAAGTAAATGATTGCATGATTATGGCACCTTGCTCTATCTCACCACAGAATGTCAAAAATTTGGGAAAGAAAAGATGGTTGGAAGATACGAATGTCCAAGATACGCAGAGTACAAATTAAATTTTAGGGTAAATGGAAAGAAAACAGATCAAAGCTGTTATTAAATAGAATTCTAGCAGAGTTTTAGGTTAAGAAGCCTATCTGTACCTGAGGAAAATAATTACAACCAGTAATATCCTAAAAAAATTAACATCTAGCAAGGTGTTCATGTAAGAGCATGTATGTGTAAAGGAGAGAGAGAGCACCCATATTTGTACAAACACACATGCATCCATATGTCGGTCTTGTGCTAGTGAAGTTGGAGGAAGGGGTCATAGAAAAAGGACAATTCTCAAAAAGCAAATCTATTTACTTTTGGGGTATAAATATTGATTCACACAAAAAATATGTAAACTTCAGCAATGCTAGACAGTTTATGATTAATGATAGGATACCTATCATTAGCTGAAAGGTGTATCATTTTTCATGACACAGGACCAATGAGACTCAAATAATAAAATGAAATACTAGGTTGAACTTAGAATTTTTCACTATGCAGTCATTTGTCTAAGAGAAAACATATGCATCTATTTTTATTGTTTTAAATTAAAATGTATTAAATGTATATGGTACATTGCTAAAATTCCTAATTATTTTCTTTAGTCTTCTTCAAAGTCTAATTCTGAAGAATAGTTACAAGAGTTTCCATGCAGCGGGGGCACCTGGATGGCTCAGTGGGTTAAGCCGCTGCCTTCGGCTCAGGTCCTGATCTCAGGGTCCTGGGATCGAGTCCCGCATCGGGCTCTCTGCTCAGCAGCGAGCCTGCTTCCCTCTCTCTCTCTCTGCCTGCCTCTCTGTCTACTTGTGATCGCTCTCTGTCAAATAAATAAATAAAATCTTTAAAAAAAAAAAAAAAGAGTTTCCATGCAGCAAAAGCTTTTGGGAAATTAATTACAGCAGGAGAATGATGCTCAGTGTACACATTGTTATTGCCTTTTTCTGTAAATGTGAGAATCATCACCTGGGAACCTATCAATTGTGATATTCCCCAACCTGCCTGTCTTACTCATCATATACCCAGAATGTACCTGGCACAAATGAGCTACTCAGAAAGTTAAGTTACTGCATCAATGTGTCTATTTTGCCCAAGGTTTTATTTCTGAAAGTGGCAGCTTAACATCACAAATAAGGGTACCTGAGTGGGTCAGTCTTTAAGCATCTGCCTTCAGCTCAGGTCATGATCCCAGGGTCCAGGGATCAGGCCCCACATTGGGCTCCCTCTCCCACACCCCTTGCTTGTGTTCCCTCTCTCTCTGTCTCTCTGTCAAATAAATAAAATCTTTTAAAAAAAAATTTTTTTTAAAGACCACAAATCAATTAGGGATTCTCCCAGTCTCATTTCCTTTCTAATAAATGGTTACGGTTTTATCTTCCGTTAAGCCAGAAACTCCCAAAATATATTATATGGGATATGGTTACCAAAGGAAAAGGGGGTAGCGGTTCTATCCTTAGAGTATGTGAACACTTTTATCTGCAAAAAAGGGTTTTGTTTTTTGTTTTTTTTGAAGATTTATTTTAGAGAAAGAGAAAAGAATGCACTTGCACATGCTAAGTGGGGAGGAGGAGCAGAGGGAAATAATTTCAAGCAGACTCTCCATGTGGAACCCAATGCGGGGCTTGATCTCACGACTCTGTAATCATGACCTGAGCAAAAACCATGAGTCAGACACTTAACTGACTAAGCCACCCAGGCACCCCTGCAACAACAGATTTTCAGCTATAGGACTTATCCTTGTATTTAATATGGAAACATATACATATTATAGAAGATAAATATATAAATTATTTCTCAATTTGACTTCAGAATATTTTTAATTAAACATTATAATAGACTGTTCAAATCTTTTCATAGTTAAACATTAAATATTAAATATCCTGAATTACTGAAGTGCTTTTACTTTTGTTTCCAGTATTTTCCTGTGGGCAATCAGTATATATTCATCTTTTTTTTTTTTTAAGATTTTATTTATTTATCTGACGCAGAGAGAAAGAGATCACAAGTAGGCAGAGAGGAAGGCAGAGAGAGGAGGAAGCAGGCTCCCTGCTGAGCAGAGAGCCCGATGCGGGGCTCAATCCCAGGACCCTGGGATCATGACCTGAGCCGAAGGCAGAGGCTTTAATCCACCCAGGTGCCCTATATTCATCTTTTTTATTACATAGTCTTTTGGAATGTAGATCACAAGAAATGTTTGTAGCAGTGATTATTTATCAGATAATATTTTGAGCAATGTAAAAGTTTCTACGTGTAAAACCGTAAGGGTTTTAAGAATAATGCATCTAGAAACCTCAGAACCTTTGCTTTGCCCTTATTTTTGAGAAAAGCATTATCTTTTACTTGTCCACAGTGAACTATATTACGTGTCTCTTCCATCCCATTTTTTTCATTTATTCATTCAGGTAACAAGTATTCAACCCTCATTATCCCTCATGCATGGTCTGGAAACTGATAATATAAAGATGAATGTAAAGGTTCCTGTTCTAACAGAGCCCTTATCTCATTTTAAAAAGAAAAACATAATAACGATAATAATCCACACAGTGGTTGGTGACTTAAGAAAGAGATGCTCACAGTTATCAAGTAAGAACAACACTGCCTTGGATAGTCAGAGAAAGCTTCCAAGGGGGAGGCCTTTAAAAAGGTAGACTTTAACAGAAAGAGTTATTTAAAAAATGAGTTTACCAGGTTTAAGAGGACAGCAGATAGAGGTCAGTAACGTATCTGAAGAAGAATATTTGCCAAGGTATGACAGTAAAGAAATTCAGAAGCAAAAAATAAAAAAAAAAAAAAAAAAAAGAAATTCAGAAGCTTAGGGGATTGAGGTGATGAGGTACAAAGTAGATTATGGCCAATGTGGTCAGGATCCTACATACCAAACTAAGGAATTTAGCTGAAATATTTTAAGAGGAAAGGTTATAGATCAAAGCCATCAAAATTTCCATCTTTGGTTTCCAAATTACTACTATTCTTGTGAATGTCAATGTGAGCAGACTTGGACTGACTTGTTGCATATGGAGAGCATTTTTTAAGGAAATTTCACCAATTTCTCTGCCCTCCCCTGTGAGTTCATGAGGACCTGAAAAAGCAGTGAATGATTTTGTGATTATAATTAGTATCCTTACAGTTTACATTCCCAGTGCTTACTACAGAAGAGTGACATATCCAGGTTTTCTTCTTTACCCATACCTTATAATCATACTACAGAACAGGAAGTTTCAAGGATTTTTCCCCCCTACCAATTAAAATAATGTATGATATGGTATGAAAGTATGTACTTTGAACCTATAATCTGCCTTGAAGTTACTGTTACTGAATTACTAAATTGGTGTTACACAGAATCTCTGCTTTAAGTTCAACTTTTTCAGCAACCCTTCCCAATTAACATTTCCCATCTTGAATCTTTCCACCAATCTCAAGTATTAGGCAAATGCTTTAGGGATTTCCTTTTGTATTATTTTCTCCCATTTTTTGGCCTGAGCTCTACCTCCCTGTTCAAAAACCACTTCCTAAAATTAAAAGAGGAAATGTGATCCTAAAGAGAATAAAGAGTGTATGTCATGTATCTTTTTGTCCTCAGAACCTAGCATAATGCCCAATGTATGCTAAGCACTACATGAGTATTACATGGATGGATACAGGGATGAATGAATGGGCAAGTAATGAAGTAAGAGGAAGAAAGAAAGGGCAAGGATAAAGAAAAATGTAGCCAGAGAAGGAGAGGAGAAGAAAGGAAAGGGAAGAAAAAAAGAAAGTAAAATAGAAATGGAAAGTGGAGCAGAAAGAAGAATACCTTTATATCAGTGATTTTACCTGCATTAGTCAGGATGCTGAATTGCAAATCACAAAGACCCTACTTAGTATAGCTTATATAACAGGGTAATTGATTGGTCCCTATAGCTCCTTATTACCCTAGGATATAGCTCAATAGTGAAGGAAAAATTGTACAAAGTAGCAGCTGAGTTCACAGAAGTGGAGGTACCATTTCAGGACTCTCCCTGCTCCCTGGTCAATTTTGTCTGGGTATCTTACCTTAGCCTAACTGTATGGACATTAGTCACCTTCTTCTCTAGAGACTGTCTCACTCTTAATGTTCCTACTCTGATGATACTTTTAGGGTATGTCTATTCTTTCTTGAATTCCTTTGTCCAGAAGATTAGGAACTGTGAAATTGATGCAACTTGGGACCCTACTCCAAGAATTTTGATAAAAATAGCTATATCTATTTTAAAAGGCATACAGTTTTAAAATAGGACACTGCTTTCTGGATTGCAGAAGTTACTTTATTTCTAAATTATGCTAAAAGATCACAGACATTAAATATTAACTTAACATTTAATAAAAGAACAATTAGACTGCATAATCAGGCTTTAAATAGTATTAGCTGATAACAAATAAACTCGGCCAATTCTGGATAATGTCAACTTCTATCCCACCAATTTCATGGCAGGACATAAAGATAAAAAAAGCTGAAGTGTGTGAATACATACAGTAAGCTCTATAAAACTACAGTTGCCATTATAGTTCATTTCTGCTGTCATTAATATTAAAGAGATGTTAAGAAACAGAACAGGAAGGGTCAAAGAAAGTATCTCCTGCCTTGTAATTCCTATCAAAGATACCCTCCTGGCTCTTGGATAAAATAATTATTACTCATTGAATTCCTTAAATAATCATTCTTCCCAGCACCAATATACTTTTTCATGGTCTGTAGCCCAATACCTCACACCATGCATGCAGATGCAGAGATTCTTACTTTTCTAGTATTTCTCAACACTGAGGAACTATGTTCAAAGTTAAATAAATGATGGTGTGAGATGATTTTTCCAATGGGGCAGAAAACAAGGAATAAGTGAGAAGAACATCAAGAACATATGTTGGTCACAAGGGACCATGCTTTAGATGAGCTACAGTAGAAGGACAAGTTGACAACAATGACCTTGAGCAGGGAGTTCTGACTGTAGGGCATTGTGAAAGAGGCAACCGTCAAACTAGACATTGCAAGTTAAGTACAACTTTGACATGTAAGGACTGGAAGAAAAGAGTACCTCTGACAAAGGAAACTGAATAAAAGGCAGAAAGGTAGGATCAGATATTGGGTACAACAGCAAGTGATAAGTAGCAGGAGAATGAGTAACACAAGATAAAAAAGTAATTGTGGGAGCATTTTCAATGTCAGCATTATAACTATCTCCTAATCCCTGCTATATTCAGCAATAACATAGAAATAAAAATGTAATTAATTCAGTAGAATAATTACGGTACTTACAACTTTTCTAATTAGTACTATAATGGCCTCTGAAAATAAGCACAGCTATGCTATTTACATGTTCATATAATTTCAACACACAAAGAATATTCACTAATTGTTAATTTTTAAATATTTCCCTTAAAATTTGCTTATGCTGACTTGTATGCTTTTGAAGGGAAATAACACATTTACACACTGCCTTTGTCAAGGCCATGCTGAAAACCACCCTGGGCCATAAAAAGATATTTTTACTAATGGCATATAATCAAACATGCACTTCATTCGTCATTAAAACTTACTATAAGTATTCAATAGCTATGTAGCAATTGCAATGAAAACAATAAAGTTGATTTGAAACTATAATGCCTGTGATTTGTCTCATAAAATACAGAAAATAATTCCTGTAAAAGAAATAATATATGCAAAGAACACTTTATTCCCATTTGATTTACAAATGTTTAAAATATAGTTTTAATATCTGCCACTCATGATGATAACTACTTTTTTTAAAACAAAGTTAGTGTCTTAATAAGCTTTGCTGCTTGTTACCATTTTCACGGATTAGTTATATACATTCTTCTAAACAATGAATAACTAATCTTGTATATGTAGGCCAATCCATATAAAATGGACACCATCTTACCGTTTTTCACCTACAAAGCTAACTTTTTTTTTTTTTTGGATTCACCTATCCGATTAAAATCATGTAATAACAAAATTTCAGAGTGAGAAAAATAGCACAAGATACCTACCGGAGTCCCTAACCTGGTTCTTAAAAATCCCCTCTACTAAAAAACAGAGGTCATTTCATATCTGCATTTGTAATGTTTGTAATAAAGAGCTTAAAATATTATATGAATGAATGGGAACAAAAGGGAGTATTCAATGCAGAATAAGCCCGATACTCAAACGGATCTTTCACAGTATTTAGATACTTCCAGTAATTTTTTTTTTAAGATTTTATTTATTTATTTGATGGGGAGAGAAAGAGAGAGAATACAAGCAAGGGAGTGGCAGATTCCCTGTTGAGGATACTTCCAGTATTTTTTAATAGAAAAGAAATGCCTATCTCAAGGAAATATCTAACCTCACAATATAAAAGGTATCTGAACATTATTTAGTTTTTTAAATGACCAAATTAAAAGATATGAGGCCTTATATGTAGACTAAAAATATAATGCGTTTATTTGATAACATTTTTTCATCTAAGTAGCTTGGAAGAATCAAGTGAATTATTCAAATCTAGAAAAGAAAACCACCAAGAAAATAGATATTTTAATGTTCTCCAGACTGTAACCTATACAGGAAGAGAGAAATCAGATAAAAGATAACCTTGAGCTAACAAGGTCATGAAGGATTCTTTCAAAGTGACTCAATCCTGAGTCTCCATGTCAGGTAGGACAAAAGGACAGAGAGGGGAAGCCTGCCTTCTTAGATCTGCCCAGACCCCAAAATTTAAGCAAACAAAACCACTGCTGATTAGCCAAAGAATCAATTGTACTTTTCTATTGTCCTATCCCAATAAGTAAATTTATCTTACACTGCAAAATATTAGTTAGTAACAGTTTTACCAATACAAAATTATTCACCTCTAAACTTTAGCTTTTTCAAATATGAAATAAAAAATGTTTTACAGAAGAAGTAATGTAAGAAATCATGTATGATTTAGACAACTAAACCATACAAATAAACTGAGCTTAGGGAAATTGAATTGCTTAATATCCCACAGCTCTTGAAAGCAAGATTTGTCTCAAAACACTTGATTTGAGAACACTGGCCCAAGGCTGTGATGGCCCAACATGGTAGGATACCATCTGCTTTTTTATAAGTTGGTCATCTTTGCTATGGGAGTGGGTGGTACATGTTTGCGTCCATGCATCTATGTGTAAGTTAGGCACTAATACAGTTAAGACTTAATTTTGTACTTATTAATAATCATTCTTAAAAGGTCACTAACCCTTTTTAAGTCTAAAGATCTTCCCCACGAATTAGTATTTTATATTTATTTGCAACTATAATCAAAATGTAAATTGTTAAAACAATAAATTGATCAATCTCCAGTATATGATGTATATATTAAATCAGAAGGAGTAACAACAGAAAACTTTGTATAAAATATAAAGGTGTTAGCTTGAGAAACAGTAGCTCATTGAGAATTTTTCTACAGAAAACAGAGCCAACTCATCACTAAAAATGACAACATATAAAATAATGTTTACAGGGGTAAATTGGGTTTAAAAATGCACATGTTGGCAATAATTAGAGTTTAACATAACAAAATCGAACTTGTATATGAAAAACACCAAAATGTTTATAGCCAAATAAATATATCAGGGAAAACTAATAAACACTGTGCATACTACAATTATTTTCATAATATATTTAAGATAATTAGTTAACTTTCCTACTTTAAAAATTGAACAATTTTAAAACACATTGGCAAGTGAAATTTAATAAAAAGATTTTATTTGTAAATGAATTTTTTGGGCTACACATTACATTTAAAATCACCTATTATCTTATGGTTTATTATAAAATCCATTGCTACTGCTTTCTGTATGTATTATTTACATAAAATAGAGCTATTTACTAATTCTATAATTTAAGGAAATGTGGTTCTTATCAATAGTCATAGTCTTTGTACAATTTGTAAAAGAATTTATATGCTACATTACACATACATATTTTTATTTAAAAAAATGGTACATACCCCCAAATATGTTATTCATCTCAACTTCAATTGCTCATCACCTACAAATAAAGAAATGGATTTTAGAATAAAGCACAAACCTAGGCTTGTTTTGTGTGTGTGTGTGTGTGTGTGTTTAATGTAGTCAGTTGCATTCCAGTATTGCTGGTTTTAGAATGAAATGTCTCAATGGCAGGGGTGCCTGGGTGGCTCAGTTTGTTAAGTGTCCGATACTTGATTTCAGCTCAGGTCTCAATCTGAGGGTCATAGTCATGAGTTCAAGCCCCATGGTGGGAGGCTACTTTAAAAATAAACCAAATTGAAAAGCCGTCTGAATGGGAAGTCATGAAGTCATGCCAGAAAAAGTATCTCAGTGAATTACATTTATCATCATATTCTTTACACTGTGTTTAAGTTACCCTGATGAGTAAGAAAATTGTCACAGTAAATCTATTATAAAAGTCTGTAGGCTGACCTATATTCAATACCAATAACGAAAGAGATCCTACTAGTTCTGCTTAATGTACCCATTATAGTAAGCATTTGATTTTCATATGAAAGTTAAAAATGGTCTTCATTTCAAGATATGTCTCCAAAGGCCAAGAAAACAAAAGTGAAAATGAACTTTTGGGACTTCATCAAGATCAAAAGCTTCTGCACAGCAAAGGAAACAGTCAACAAAACAAAAAGGCAACCCATGGAAGGGGAGAAGATATTTGAAAATGACAGTACAGACAAAAGGTTGATATCCAGGATCTATAAAGAACTCCTCAAACTCAACACACACAAAACAGATAATCATATCCAAAAATGGGCAGAAGATATGAACAGACACTTCTCCAATGAGGACATACAAATGGCTATCAGACACATGAAAAAATGCTCATCATCACTAGCCATCAGGGAGATTCAAATTAAAACTTCATTGAGATATCACCTTACACCAGTTAGAATGGCCAAAATTAGCAAGACAGGAAACAACGTAGGTTGGAGAGGTTGTGGAGAAAGGGGAACCCTCTTACACTGTTGGTGGGAATGCAAGTTGGTGCAGCCACTCTGGAGAACAGTGTGGAGATTCCTCAAGAAATTAAAAATAGAGCTTCCCTATGACCCTGTAATTGCACTACTGGGTATTTACCCCAAAGGTACAGATGTAGTGAAAAGAAGGGCCATCTGTACCCCAATGTTTATTGCAGCAATGGCCATCGTCGCCAAACTGTGGAAAGAACCAAGATGCCCTTCAACAGACGAATGGATAAGGAAGATGTGGTCCATATACACGATGGGAGTATTATACCTCCATCAGAAAAGATGAATACCCAACTTTTGTAGCAACATGGATGGGACTGGAAGAGATTATGCTGAGAGAAATAAGTCAAGCAGAGAGAGTCAAGTATCATATGGTTTCACTTATTTGTGGAGCATAACAAAGAACATGGAGGACATGGGTTGATGGAGAGGAGAAGGGAGTTGAGGGAAATTGGAAGGGGAGGTGAACCATGAGAGACTATGGACTCTGAAAAACAACCTGAGGGTTTTGAAGGGGCAGGGGGTGGGAGGTTAATAGAACCAGGTGGAGGGTAATAGAGAGGGCACGTATTGCATAGAGCACTGGGTGTGGTGCAAAAACAATGAGTACTGTTACGCTGAAAATAAATAATTAAATTTTTTTTAAAAATGGTCTTCATTTAAAATTAAGGAAAAAATTTCCTAAGATCATAAAGAGTAACAATTAATATTCATTCTTTATAAACTATATAAAAACTCACTTCTTATCATTTCTTTAAATTCACTGATGATTTTCAGATCACAATTCACTTTTAAAAACCTGAAATCTAAATTTTTAAGTCTAGATAAATTGTTCAACAATTATAAAAATTTTACTTGTTTTTTTAAGTAATCTCTACACTGAACAGGGGGCTCGAACTCATGACCCCAAGATCAAGAGTCACATGCTCTACTAACTGAGCCAGACAGGCACCCCTACAAAATTTTAAATGGTGTGCGGTCTATCCAATATCTACAAATGCCCTACTTTTCTTACCCTCAACAATCTAACACTGAACCTTCCTAAATTTAAACTCCAAGAGTTATTGATAATAGTTTGGGCTTAAGAAAAATTTGTATTCACATTATTTTATGAACTTTAAATGTTCCTTTCTGACCTCCACACCCATGCAGTCAATTGGCTACCTAACAAACTATTTGGATACTCTAAAGGGATGTCAAATTCAATGTCTCTGAGTATAAACACATAATTTCCTATACCGATTCTCCTCCAATCTAAATGGTCAACTTCCAGTGTTGAAAGTGAATGGCACCACCATAATTCACCAGCCAGAGAGGTAGAAGTCCCTCATGCCTTTCTTTCTCACCTCTTGTAAAAGTAATCAGCCACCACTAGGTCTAGACCACTCTACCTCACACAGTTATCTATTACCATCTCCCTTCTACCTACTATTATTTCATATCCAAAACAGCAGAAAGAACCTTCTCACTGCATTTACCCAACCCCACCCCACCCCCATTTCAACCCTCTGAAGATGCTTCAGTGTCTTCTCATTAGTCATAAAACCAAAGTTTTTAAATTGGTCGACAAATCCATCATCTACCCTTTGCCAAATACTCGCAGTATCTTCCACCTTTCTCTACCTTGCTCTCTGCATTCCAGATACACTGAAGTGTTTTCATTTCTTAAAATCTGTCATGTTCCTTCCTAGTTAAGCGTGTTTATACGTATCATTTCATCTGGTATGTTCTCTCCCTTAACTCATTTCCACCTATTCTTTCTGCAGATTCCTACTTAAAGTTCACCTTCTTAAGAAAAGTCTGACACTCTAAGTCAGGTCCTCATAATATATTCTCACAGAACAGTATTTGCTTCTTCAAAGCATTTATCACTGACTGTCTCTATGACATAACTACATCCCTCACTGTAATGTAAACTAAATGAGGGTAGCGTCTATGTTGCATCTCTGGTGCTTAGCATAGAGTCTGACATACAATAGATATTAATGAATAAAATTAAAATGAGTAAGTGAATTAAAATGATAGTTTGGGGTATCTTCTTTTCTAAATGTTTATTAATTTGACAGAGGACACAGCAAGAGAGGCAACACAAGCAGGGGGAGTAGAGAGGAAGGAGCAAGCTCCCCACTGAGCAGGGAGCCCAATGTGGAGTTCAATCCCAGGACTCTGGGATCATGACCTGAGCAGAAGACAGATGCTTAAGAACTAATCACCCAGGTGCTCCTGGTGTATCTTTTTTATGTTCCATTTGTACCAAGGCATGGTGATATAAATGGAACATAAAAATGTTGTATCTTGAGGAAAATATTTAAAATTATTCCAGGGTTCCAAAACAAGAAGTATGGAGGCCACTAATGATGCTTATAAACTGTTAATTGCTTCCTGAAGCCTGAAACAAAATTATTTATTCCCCATATGTAATTCAATGAATAAAATTTAGAAGTGAAATATGTATAAAATAAAAGTTGTATTTCATGAATCCTTTCCATTTACAATATGCTTTCAGATAAATGTTTGATTTAATATTCAAAGGAGAACACATATTGAGTATCTAGTGGTATTATCTCCAGTTATCAGATAAAAAAGTAGGGTAAGAGGTTTCATGTTTGGCCTGTGGTTGCATTGCTAATAAGCAGCAGAATGAGACCTCTTATCTCTAACTCCTATGTACTTCCTACTAAATTACAGAGCCTTGGCAGTGATCCAGATGATATAAACCAGACAAGTTCTCCCAGTGAGACCATGTTGTAACTCCATGATGATTATGTTACCGCTACACTAAATTTTCATGATAATGTATGCAATCTGTACTACTGCATAACTAAGGAAGCACTCACCCCTCAAAACTCAACTCTGCCAACCTGAATTTCCAAACCTTCTCCACTGAATTAAGGATTACCTCCGCATCTCCTATTGCAGCATTTCCTGCTCCATATTTTATAGCTGTTTAGTGACATCTCTGCTTTAACTCAACTGTATGTGCTGGGAGCAAGAGGGCTTTCATATATGTACTCCAGCACCTAATGCGAGGTCTCTCTCACCAAAGTCACTGAAACCCTGGGTGAGGAATGAGTATGTGTAATAGTAAATAAATGAATTAGGCCAGGAACAAGCATAGCACTACATGGTCCTGTGACTTGTAAATCATCAATACTTAAAATCTAGTGAGACCACTATATTGAAATATGGTTCTTAGTCAGCAGAATAACCATTAATCAAAATACATCATGTGTTTATAATAATATGGCAAAGCTCCTCTCACTGACAAGTTAAAGATCAAAGCAAATTGCATCAAGAGGAAACATTATTTTAAGAAGATAGAATGGATCAAACATCTATAAAAATCCTGACAGGAATTAATACAAAAATGAGAAAATGATATGCAATAGGATTTATTTATTCAAAATTTTGAGATATCTTTTAAGTATTTACTGTAGCATGTTGAAAAACAGAATGAGATATTCCCTTCCTATTCAGACATTAAGGGTTCTATATTTGTGACTGCATCAAAACTAACTTTTTATTTATTTTTTTTTAAAGATTTATTAGAGAGAGGAAGAGAGAGAGCAGAGGGAGAAGAAGGGGCAGAGGGAGAGAATGTCCAAGCAGAACCCCACGGAGCATGAGGACTGATGCAGGGCTATATCTCATGACCCATGAAATCAGGACCTATGAGATCAGGACCTGAACCAATACCAAAGGTCAGACACTTAACCAACTGAGCCACCCGGGGACCCTAAAACTAAGTTCCATATTAGTTAGTTTAAAGTAAACAGCTTTCAGGTTACCTCAGTATGCATAATCCATTACACCTCAGTAAACGTATAAACTGATAATGTTGGCATCATTAAATCTCATGCTATTCACAATAATCATTCATTCAAACTCTATTCAAAAGACAAGTAGAATGGAGAAAAATAAATCTTTTGTTTCTGATACATACAGACTTATGGGTCTTCTCAGCCACTTTGTTCTTTTGTTAGTTCTGAGCGAGTTGTAAGACAGCAGATCTTATCAGTATGACAGATAGGACAAGACAAATGAAAACTCAATTTTTCCAAGTAACTATGGCCTTTTTCCCAAGCAAAAAATAAACTCAGAGCAATACTATTGAAAGCAAATGAATAGATTTTGTGAAAGCTTCAAGCAACAAGGAAGACAAGTATCTGGTCCCCTTTTAGTATAAACTTCAATCATTTGTGACTGAGGCAATACTGGAAATGCAATTGGATGATTCTGTGACAGAGATAGGTGCCACTGACTAAACAGAAGAAAAGGGAAATAGAGAAAAAAATGACAAGAGTAATATATTCTTTGTTAGGACAACATTCATGAAAAGATCAAGCTTCTTTTGGAGTAATTGATAAAGATTAAATTTCTTTATGACAAATGCAATCAACAATGCATCTATCTTATGCTCAGGAAACTAATTTTATTTTATAATTTTATAACTTACTAACTCCAGGTATCATACCCATTCTCATGAGCTCTGTAAAATGACATTTAATAAATTTTCTTATCAGATATATCAGCATAAATCCCTGTCAAAGATTCCTTGGTCCAGTGTCTGGATTAAAGGCATATTTCTGAGTAGCTCTGTGTAAGGAAAGAAATTCCACAAGCTGAAGAAGTTTTTAAGTCTTGGATAGATGCAAAGAAAAGATCTCTTATAATACCTATGTAGTATGGGTTTTCTTGCCAGATGGTCAGGTTGTCATTTCAGAATCTAAAAGCTACCTGGAAAATTATCATCTAAAAACAAAGAAAGCTTATTAGATAGCTCACAGAGCAAAGAATCCTATGGAATGGCTGGAACAGTGAAGAAATGTTGCCAACACTAATTTAATAAGGTGCATTGTCCATGTGATTATCTTTGTTTTTCCACCTTTGTGTATTTCACTTCTTGTTCAAACGGGCCACGGACAATTTTGAGAAAGAATCACTAGGCTCAAATCAGGGAATCCTAACTCTTCTAGGATCTTTCTTGGAAAAAGCACTTCCCTAGTGAGCTTTTTCATCTACAAAGTTAGAGGGGTGTGCTAGAGGACCTTCAAGTCTATGCATGAGAGAATAACTATGATATCTAGGATGATTTTGTCATACTGCTGCTCCATTAAAAGGTTTATTAGGGAAGTCAGTGGAAACCCATAGAAAATCATCTCCAGATTCACAACAATTTCCCAAGCCATCTATGTCTGTCCTCAGTCACTGGAGATAATCCTTAAGTGACATTATCCCAAAGTCAAGTATTTCATGAATTGTATATGCCTAGTTCTCAAAAGCTTTCTATGTAATAGTCAATGCATATAGCCATGAAAGAATAGAGAATAAAGCAAAAGCTTTTTAATCGACTACTTAAGAGGTTATGGAGAGGTCACGAGGTAAAGTTATGACGTAGGTTTCCAGTCGAGAATGCCATCCATCTACTGACAATAAAATACTCAATATTCATATGATTTTATTGAATGAACAGTCAACAGTGGATTTCAGTCCTGGAGCAGTTAAGAATCCGGTACATAAAAATAAAAGCCCATCAATTCTGAGCATCCCTCCTGGGTTTTTGTGGGTATAAGTTTAATAACTGTCATGTCTCAGAAACAGTTCAGTCTAACACCTATTTAACCTTAAAAATATAATAGTGGACAGATCTCCAGTCATGCATGGATGGTTTGAATGCTTCTAACAGGTTCCCCATAACCAACTTCTTAGGATGCAAACAGATCTCTATCAAAAGCTCTCAAACCACCTCAGAAAAAAATAAGGTATTTTATAAAAATTATACTATATACCAAAGTGAAGAATCCTACATCTCCTCCTCAATTCTTCTTTTTAATTTCCACTGACAAAGCCATCTCATTTAAAACTTGCTAATCGGGGCGCCTGGGTGGCTCAGTGGGTTAAGCCGCTGCCTTCGGCTCGGGTCACGATCTCAGGGTCCTGGGATCGAGTCCCGCGTCGGGCTCTCTGCTTGGCAGGGAGTCTGCTTCCCCCTCTCTCTCTCTCTCTCTGTCTGCCTCTCTGCCTGCTTGTGATCTCTGTCTGTCAAATAAATGGATAAAATCTTTAAAAAAATAAATAAATAAAATAAAATAAAACTTGCTAATCCTCTGGCAGGGCTGCTTTGAAGATGTGGAAGAGGATAAGGGCTACAATAAGGGCTCAATTTTAATTATAAGACAAAATACAACTGAGAAACAGAATATTTTAACACCTCATGTTTTCCATCTATTGAACTGGCAAAGATCAAAATATTTACACTGTGTTGGTAAGTGCAAGAGATAAAAAAAAATCACATACCCACCATTTTTGGTGGGTGGATCGATTGGTACAAAATCTATAAAGGATTATTTATGAATATTTATGAAAAGTAATAAAGCATTTTTTTAACTCCTAAATATCTCCCTAAAAATTATATAGTCTAGGGTGCCTGGGGGATTCAGTCAGTTAAACATCTGCTTTCAGCTCAGGTCATGATCTCAGGGTACTGGGATCGAGTCCAGGATCGAGCTGCCTGCTCGCAGGGAGTCTGCTTCTCCCTCTCCCTCTGTCTGCTGCTCTCTCTTTCTCTCTCTGTCAAACAAATAAGTAAAACTTAAAGAAAATTATATAGTCTAGGAATATATAGTCATTGGGGCACTCTCTACTGGAAGCTACTTAAATAATGAAGATTAAATAAAATAATGGCTGTCAAGTATATAGAACAAAAAAGTATTAAAAAAGTATAGAGTAGTTAATGTGATTTTTATTATTATTAGATGATGGTATGATTTAATCATTTTAGAAAACACTACAAAATTTGAGACAAGTGTCCCTTTCATTATGTAAAAAGAAAAAACCTATGTGTGTAGTATATGAATCTATACCTAGATCTTAATTATTTAAATGCTCTGGTAAGCCTTGCCAACTAGAGAATCTTCTTTAGAGGAATGTATAATTTATAAATAATCATTTGTATTAATTTCCTATGAATATTTTGTTTTGAATTAATAAAGTCTAAAAGAGTAGAGGAAGAAAAACAAAAATCCTTATAATCTTAATCAAAATTTATATAATTCTTTTAGGACATGATTGAATGAGTTGAAGAGTAGCTTAAAATTTTTTCCAGCATTTTCTTCTCTTTCTGTAACTAAATTACATTCTAGCCATTATCACCCATTCATTTTAGGTGAGTAACAAAAAGAAAAAAAAAATGTGAAGTGAAAGCACATTCATTTGACATTAACCCAAAATAACCAATTTGCTTCTCATGAGTCTTGGCTGTTGCTGAGGTGCATTTGTTAAATTATGGCAGCAATTTTTCCTCAGGAATCTTCTAATTTTGTTCCAATCACTGGAGTCATGTTTATGTATTTCCTTGCACAGATATACTGCTTCCTCAGAGAACTCTTGAGAATAGAAATTCTTTATCAGATGATTGAATATCAAACTTTGAGATGACTAGCCAGTTAGGTTAAAAATATGAAAAGACATTTAAATTTAAACATAAAGGAGATCATCCGAATGACAAATTATGGGCGATGTAGAGGATGAATGAGAACTTCTTCCCTTCCTTTTATTCCCAGAGCTTCCCCATATCTAAGAACTAAATCTCAGTCAGACTAGCCTGCTGATTAGAGCTGTGCTGTCCAGTAAGGTAGCCACGGTCCAGATGTGACTATTGAGTACTTTGTCATGTAGCTAGTAAAAACTAAAAATGTAGTGCAAAAGGTCAGTGTAAAGGATCTCATTCATAACTGTTTTAATATTGGCACTTACTGATATGAGATCTTGCCCCTCAAAACAAGGCACTGGCCAGCTTGGTATGAAAGGCTTGAGTTTTCAGCTGGGTTAACTTGACAAATCATTTAAAGCCTCTGAGATGTTTTTTCTTAGTTATAGAGGGCCCATCTGTGTGACCAACAACATTGCTATGAAAATCACTTAAGGTATAGATGAGAACTCTTCAAGCCATACACATTATGACACTTTTCAAGTGGCATTAACATTTAGTTTTATCTCAACCAACAACATCTGGAACAACTGTTTGTCATTCATCTAAATTGGAGCAGAAGTACCACACCTTTCCTGCCAATCACATTGCTGTGTACGATAGGCAGCAGCTCATTTGTCCAATCATAAGTCATACCTTGGATTATTCCACAATAATTCTTTTTCAAGGGATGCCTGGGTGGCTCAGTCTGTTAAGCATCTGCCTTCAGCTCAAGTCATGATCCTAGGGTCCTGGGATGGAGCATCAGGCTTCCTGCTCAGCAGGGAGATTGCTTCTCTTTCTCTCTCTGTCCCTCCCCACTGCTCTTTCCCCTTCTCCCTCAAATAAATCAATAAAATATTTTTAAAAAATAATCCTTTTCAAATCAAGTAAGTAGCATATGATCTCTCAAAAATCTTAACAATTTTAACAGTACCAGAATTAAGAGTAAACAATCTTTAGATTGAAAACAGATTCAAATTCAATGATGGTGATTTCCTCATAACAATTCTATCAATACTCACACACATTCATCAAATATTTACAGTGTGCTCTACAATACAGCAAAGTGGACAAGATCACAAGCTTTTGAATTACAGACACTAGAGTGTTAAATTTGGGCCACATTGAGTGTTTTATGTGGCCCTTCCAACCCTGTAATATTGGAATCAATTATTAAGACTAGCAGGATTTTTTGGACAATTAAATGACATAATTTAAAAAATTAACTCAGCACATGGTACTTAATAAATTTTGGCTAAAATAATAATATTTATTATTCTTTAGTTATTGTTCTAGGCACTGAAGATACTAAAGACACAGGCTCTGCCCTCAAGGCATTATCTACACTATCATCTATGAGCTGTAGCTAGGGAAGTCTAAAGAGTAATTATTTTCCAGTATCCAGGAAGCTATATGGATCTTACAGGCTGTTATCCTAATATTTAGCCCTGTGTAATCACAGTCTTGATCCTCTGAAGGATCCATTCAAGAAGCCTAAGGATTTTTGCAAACTAATATAGAGTTTACCTAATAGGTTTCATTTAATCAGTCTTGTCATACTGCATTTCAGAAAGCTCTTGAGGAAACAGTGGTTACCTCTTCTAGCAGGCTTAAAGTCAGCCTAAGTACTGTGTCAAATGGATTTCCTCTTAAACCACTTTTTTTTTTAATATTAGTTGGCTTTACAATTATGAGCCTTCTTTTTTTTTTTTAAGATTTTTATTTATTTATTGGACAGAGAGAGATCACAAGTAGGCAGAGAGACAGGCAGAGAGTGAGAGGGAAGCAGGCTCCCTGCCGAGCAGAGAGCCCGATGTGGGGCTCGATCCCAGGACCCTGAGATCATGACCTGAGCCGAAGGCAGCGGCTTAAACCACTGAACCACCCAGGCGCCCCCTTAAACCACTTTTTAATAACACACAAAACCACCATCATCACAAACTAACGCAACAATCATTTACCATGATCCTCCGGTTCAGTCAGAGAGGTGAGAGACAAATAATAAAAAACCTCAATACCTTCTTGCATCCTTCCAGAAACTTGCCTCATTAAGCTCTTACCATGAGCACCCATCAGCTTTGCCAATTTATTTTCTTCCTACAATAATTCACAGAATAGCAACAGTTTTTTTTTTGTTTGTTTGTTTTTTAAAGATTTTATTTATTTATTTGACAGAGAGAGATCACAAGTAGGCAGAGAGGCAGGCAGAGAGAGTGAGAGGGAAGCAGGCTCCCTGCCGAGCAGAGAGCCCAATGCGGGACTCGATCCCAGGACCCTGAGATTATGACCTGAGCCGAAGGCAGCGGCCTAAACCACTGAGCCACCCAGGCGCCCCAAATAGCAACAGTTTTTAAGGAAAGCCCCTACTGGCCAATTTGGCAAGACCACTATAATAGAGTTTCTCAAAAGTTGTAACCAATTGGTAATCATTTATTATGTTATGGGGGGCTGGGGGAGGGGACAGAATCCAAATGGCCACAGCAGATTTTACCATCTACTATCAAAATGGAATGTCAAGTTCCCTTTGCAGGTAACTGTAAATTAATACAGCATGTCAAAAGTTCCATACACTGGAATGATGGATTTCAAATCTATCAACCCAGTCCTATTTAGTAACTATTAATTAGAGAATAGACGCTACCATCTGACTTTCAAAAGGCTAACAATGATATTTTTAAGTAGGTCTAAATTCTAGTCATTCCTATCTACTACAAGTTGTTATAGACGTTCTTCAAAACACAGATCTAACCAAGTAAATCACTTAACCAAAGCCTCAATGTCCTGATCTGTAAAATGGAGGTAATTACAGCTACACTGTAATTTTAGAAATATTTTAGAAATATGTAAAATGGAGGTAATTACAGCTACACTGTAGTTATTTTAGAAATATTAGAAGTAATGTATATAAAGCACTTATCACAAAGTTATTACCACTATTGATATTGTATTTTATCAGCTACGGCAGGGGTCTACAAACTTTTCTGGAGAGGGGCAGATGATAAGTATTTTTAGCCTTGCAGGCCATAAAATCTGTATTAGTACAATGCAACTGCTGTCCTAACAGAAAAGAATTCACCAATAATACGTAAACAATGAGGTGTCTGTGTTCTAATGAAACTGTATCTGTGTACACTGAAATTTGAATGTTATGTAGAATTATTATTCTCTTGTTTTATTTTTCTCAACCATCTAAAAAAATTAAAACCATCTCAGTTTGTGGGCAACATAAAGAACTGGGAAACCAGTTATGACCATCGGGCCATACATCGCCAAGCCCTGGGCTAGAGGACTCTGATCTGAATTTACATAAATTGATTCTATCATTAATTGGCCAGTTAATTTTTAGAAAAAAAATCACTTGCAACAAACTGAAAATGCTTCACATGCACAACCATGTTATTTTCATTAACTTTAAAGTCTGTTGGGACGCCTGGGTGGCTCAGTCATTAAGCATCTGCCTTCAGCTCAGGTCATGATCTCAGGGTCCTGGGATCGAGTTCCATGCCAGGCTTCCTGCTCAGTGGGGAGCCTGCCTCTCCCTCTGTCCTCCCCCCCTGCTTGTGTGCATTCTCTCTGTTTCTCTCAAATAAATAAATAAAATCTTTAAAAAACAAAAACAAAAACAGAAACTTTAAAGTCTATTGAGCGCTTTTGGAAAAACATAATACAAGGAATCCCTGCTTTCTAAAGTTTTGAGTTCCCTATATTAATTACCTACATGAGTAGTTAAGGGCTTTTTTCATAAAAGCAAAAATCGTCTGCAGATTGTTTTTGGTTAGCAAAAACAAGTACTAACGTAAGTCTGTATAAAAGCAAAGTAGCATAACTCAAATTTTCAGGAAGTGGGGGATACTCTTTGTGCTATTTCAGCTTACAAAAGGTTTCATTGGGCCTGTTTATTTTTGGATAGTGGGATAAACCTCTATTTTGCTTTCACTATTTAAACACCTACCGTTTTGTAGAAGTTTTAGGGGTATTTCACCTCCAGTGTAAAAAGTTCAACAATGGTAGTCCAAAGCAGTGCCAACCAATTTATTTAGCATGCTTGTTAAACATATTGCTTCTTTTCCTTACTAAATTAACTGTGGTCTGTGAAACAAACATGAATCTCACAATACAAGATGCAAACACAATTTCAATAAATACGTCTTCATTTACTCTTTAATCTCCTTTCTGCCACTGACTTAAAAACAGCTGCCAGGAAGAGATGCAAACACCGTATTTCTCTAGTTACATAATGTTAATTATAATGGAATTACACCACAAAAAAAATCTTAATCATGTTGGCCACTCTCCTCCGTGTTCTTATTACTTACTCACAGACTCCCAATCCATTAAATCTGTGCTGCAGTATTAAAATGGGTGGAAATGCAGGCGAGAGAGAAGATGAATTTGGTTTGGTCAAAAGGTCAAGGAATAATAATCTAGTTAAATAAGCAAAGTGGGGCATAATCTTTTCATCCTTTTTCTATCTTATGCCTTTAATGCTGGATTATCTGTAAAATGAACAAAGACAGTGAATATCAGGTCTGCTCTGCTGAGAATATCGAGTTGACTGACACCAGCCCTGAAGGATGTGCTCTTGAGGTTCATATTAGTTGCTCTCATGACGTAACTTAGAGTTTGGAGAAATTTACTAAGGATTCCTTATCTATCCATATTTTATAACCCAGTAATGTATTGACTTCTTGAACTTAATTACCATGGAAAGTGAAAACAGGAATGCAAAGATAAATAAGCCATTGAGGTTTACAAATCACAAGACAGGTTTGTTTTCCCAGTCCTGACATCAAGTTAGGTGCTCACTTCGGCAGCACATATACTAAAACTGACATCAAGTTAGCACCCCAACAATTAACAAAATAGCAACACAGCCACGGTTGGATATATGTACAGATTGTTAAACATACAGATAATAACAAAGCATAGACACATGCGATAAAGCCAGACTGACTGTGTTCTGCATGCTTCCCTATTTTTGTATTTGTAGGATTACAGATAATTTACCTCCCATTCTAAGCCTGAATTTATCTGTAACAAGCGAATAATGATCATAGTTACCATAAAGTGTTAGAAAGATTAAAAGAGCTAACGTGTGTAAAGTTTTTATATTATCTAACTCAAAGTAAGAGCTATGTAAATGATTATTAAATAAACCAATGGCTAAAATACTTATTGACTAATACTCTATATTACTGTGTTTATAAAACTTGCATTTTGATAGGTCACGACTATATGGCTCTTTTTAGATCTCTATGAGAAAAATAAAAGTCTAAAGAACTTAATAGCCCTATCCATGATAAATGTTTGCCAACAAAAAAAGTGAAATGGAAATCTAAGTGTTGTTTGCCTCAAATACCACCACCGTTCAACAAAATTAATGAAACAAAATTACAGGCAATGGGGCACTTAGTTCTAAAGCAGCTAATAATGAAGGATCTTTAACCAGCAGTGTAGAATATTTGACTCTTCCATAATAACCCTGAAAATATGCCACTTCATTAGCTCCTGCTCAGTATGTAACAAAAGTCATCATGCTCGGTATGTAACAATGGCTGCTCTCAATCCAGCGTTTTCTTCCAAATATCCCTATGGCCTACTAATTTCAAATTGCGAGGTCCTCAGAAATAAACTTGACACTATTGTTCACTGAGTTCCATGTAAGAGACCATACCACTTTGCTAACAATCACATGGAATGTCAAGATGTAAAAAAGGCATGCTAAACTTCAACAAGTTTACCATCTATTTGGATAAACAAAATAGAACCTAAACAGGTAAGATGAAAACAGAAACACAGAATCATACATCAAGGAAGAAGTAAAACAGCAAACATGGGTACAGTGCTTTAGTATCTACAATGTTTTCACCAGTGTATTATCTCGTTATGAGATACCTCCATCCCACCCCAGTCCAGGAAGTAATCTCCAAGAAATAAACTGTATTATCTTGGCATTACAGATTACCACACAGAGCCTCAGTAAATTCTAAATAACGTGGTCCAGGCCTTAAAGATGGAGGCAAAGCTGTCATGCAGAATCCAGATCTTCACACTCACATCTAAGATTTCAAACACCGCATACTCTTCTCTGAAAACAGAGATTCCATAACTTCCCAGAGAGAGGATGTGAGACAGTTAATGAAGAGCGGTCCGAAGTGAGCATGTCGGGGCACCTGGCTGGCTCCGTTGGAAGAGCATGCAACTCTTGATCACAAGGTTTTAAGTTGGATCCCCATGATGGATGGAGAGATTACTTAAATAAAGAAAACTTTGAAAAGATGAAGAAGTGAGCATGCTCATGGGAGAGGAAGGTCACTGCAAATGGGAAATGGTGTCACCTCAGAAAGGTAAAGAATCAGGTCAATGGTTTTGAATGGAGGTTCTGGGGGTGGGGGTGGCTATGTTGAGAAGAATAGAAAAGTCATTAGCTATTCTTCTACATTTCCTATTGGCTGCCAAGGGTTTTGAAACAATTGCACTAAGCATCACTAAGCTAAATTTCAACTGCAATACCTTTAATGCCAATCTATCCTGTTATCTCTCTTAAAACTCTGTTATGGCCCATACACTCAATCAATATGATTAACCGGGACCCCCAAACCAACTGCTACTCAATACTGAGCTGACAGGAAGCACTTTAGTAATTAACTTATTTAAACACTTATGTTAGAAGTGCTGTGCTAAAATCTCTTTTATTCCTCCTTATTTTACCTTCACAATAACCACAACTGGTCTGTCAGGGGTGACCAAGACCACCCCTACATACAAAGACTTGCTAGAAACACTCACAGAACTCAGTATCTAAGCCATACTTATGGTAAAGGAATTATTACAACCCTGTATTAGGGATATACAAATAAATAATAAGAGGAAAAAAACCCAGATAGAATCTGTAGGAATCCATATGCAAACTTCTTTATGCTCCCCTCTCCTATGTGGCGGTCAGAGTACACTCTTCTCCCAACAATGAATATATCGATACACCTGTGCAATATATCCATCCAGGGAAAACTATTAGGACTGAGTGCCAGTGTCTATTCATTGGAGGGCTGGTCCGTAGGTTCTCTCTGCCTAGAATCAACAAAATTCCAGATTACAAGAAAGGAAGTGTTGAGCAGAAACCACATTATTTGTATTAACACACTAGGCATAGTGAACAACTCTTATTAATTAGGACATGCTTTCTATCAGTACCAGTCGAGGGTCAATCTTGCAAGCACCACTCTTGGTTTCAGGACTGCTCTTATAACACTTTGCTACACATGGGGCAGTTATTAGTGTACAAAGATCAAGTAACTACAACACAGACATTTAGTGACTCATCTATGATTCTGCAAGTTCTAAGTGCCAGTGTGTTTTCGTTTGACAGATCTTTAAAAATACACAGAGATAAAGGTCTTGTCAAATGGTTTAGTTTTAAGAAAAATTCAAGAAATAGGAGTAAAGGTGAGATGGAAAGGACTAGGACGCAGAGAAACGAGGATGGAAAGCTACCCCAGGGGTGTCTTTTTTTTTTTTTTTTTTTTAAGATTTATTTTTAAGTAATCTCAACACCCAACGTGAGGCTTGATCTTACAACCCCATGATCAAGAGTCACATGCTCTACCAACTGAGCCAACCAGGCACCCTCAAGTATGTTTTATTAATTTGCTTACCACCACGGGCAATCCCAATGAAGTACAAAGTGAAATGAACTTTAGTATTATCCATTCAAAATAGTGAAGTAGAAAATAGTTATTTACTGGTTCTCCATTCCCTATTGGTCAAGGTGCTCAGGAACCATTAGTTTCCAATATTAGAGAAATCCTACGGAAGAAAGTAAGAAGCCTTCTTGTGATTTTGCAAGAAGCACAGGAGTCAAAATTTGTATCTAGACAATGCAAGATATGGCATTGATATGGTGTAAATGCAGTCTATATTAGCCCTCCAGCAGTTTAACTCTCCAGGCTATACCTGGGGGTCATCAGGGTTGGCTTCTGTCAGGGTCTTTTATAACGGTTTAGAATTTCATAAGTAGCTTCCAGGGATTAATGAAACAAGTAATATGGACGAACATGACAGTTTAGCTACAATTTTCATTTGGTGTAGAAGATGTTAGAGTAAAACTCCATCTCAAAAATTCTAGGCATAACAGCATTTTTTACAAGAAGCATATTTAAGGCCAGCAGTGGGGTGTGTGTATATATATATATATATATATATATATATATATATATATAAAATTTTGCAGAAGTCTGACTCTGGCTCAGTCAAGTTTCTGTCAAATATCAGGTTTCTATTAAATAACCTGTTAAATATGGATATATATAACTGTGAGAAACATGTCTGTTGTTCAAGCCATTGAGGATAGGATTTTATTATGTTATTAAATAAATATGGCATCCCAAGTTAAGACAATAGTATACCAGAGGAAGGAAACATTTTAAGAGGCAGCAGTGAAAACAAACAAACAAAAAAAATTGAGTAGCTGTATTTGTCCAAAACCAAGTAGTAAAATATTGATCAACTAATTTAAATGGTGTCTTGAGCATGGTGAAAACAACAGCTTCCTGACAGGCAGAAATGAAATGGATACCAAGGATGAAATGAGTTATATGTATAAAAAACGTTATCACAGAGAAATAAATAGGCATTTATGAATGCCTCTATGAATTTGGTATGGCAAGAGGTATGAATTTGGCAAAGCAAATTCCATTAACGTTAAGGTCTATATTTCTCAAAAATGCCATGTTTTATTGGAGAATATTTGATGGTTTAAGACCCTGCTCATAACAACCATAAAAAAATGATGTTTAAATCAGGCTGAAATGTAAATTATGATTATGAATTCTAAGTAAATAAACAAAGCTGATATAAATTACCTTGTCACAAATTAAAAAAACAACACCATTTTTATTATATTTTATTTTTGATATACACTACAATTAAAAAATCTTCCAAAGAACTGTGCTTCTAAACGCAGGGAGCAGTAGTGTCAAAGCAATGGGAGAGGTAGTTTAATAAATAATTCAATAGTACCTGGAGGCTTCTAAGTAATATATAGGAAAATAATACATACTATGGCCTGGAAGTTTCACCATAACCCAAGTAGCAGATTTTGCCAAGCTATGTCAAATAATATTTTTCAGTAACCACTGAAAAAGGCATAAAGAAAAAAATAAATAAATAAATGAAATGAAGTCCAGTTCACTGACAGAATATTTGACTGGATCATGTACATTTCTAGAAGTCTTCTGTGTCAGTGGGATATGAAAATTCAAAATTACCTCAGACATGTATGTATTTTTGGAGCCCTACAAAAAAGCATTAAGCTATAGCCAAGATAGATGAAGGACCAAAATTAGGAACTGGTTAAAATATCTATCACCAGCTCTCTTCCTTCAAAGCTACTGTTAACATCAAGCTAGACATATAAAGATTAACACTCTGCCAACTCGCCATCTCTGTGCATTTAGGTATTTATGGAAGATAAAATCTGACTCACAGAAATGTACGGAGAATTAGCTCTCTAGTATCTGCAAGCCCTTTGTAAACCGATGTGGAAGCTGAGCACAAAGTCTTATCATTTCTTTAAACATTTAACACCTTCAGCTCTAGCATTCTCTTTAACAGATGCTCCTCACATCTCACATGTCAAAGCACAGCTTCCTACAATCCCTAAAAATAGAAAACAGGATGACACATTTTGGTCCTGATAAGCAAAATTGAAGCTGCTATAGGACAATCTGATAAGCCAATCCTAGTATGATGAGAAATGGAAGGACCTCATTCATGATAGGAGAATTTAGGGAAGGAAAAGACTAAATAAATTGGGACCAATCCTTCTTTGTTGTACATAAATACTCACTCTGCCTTTTATCAAGGGAAAGAGTCCCTTTGGCTTAATACTATAATTATGTTTATCAGAGTATGTAAAGTAAAGAATTGAAAATAAGGAATTTTTAAAATTAGGGGTGCCTGGGTGGCTCAGTTGTTAAGCATCTTTCTTTGGCTCAGGTCATGATCCCAGGGTCCTGGATTCAAGCCCCACATGGGGCTCCCTGCTCAGCAGGAAGCCTGCTTCTCCCTCTCCCACTCCCCCTGCTTGGATTGCCTCTCTCTCGGTCTGTCAAATAAATAAATAAAAATCTTTTTTAAAAAAAAGGAATTTTAAAAATTTAATGTCAAATATCTAAGCCAATTTACATATCCATTAATTTCTACATGGCCATACTCGGACAGGTGTTAAAAAAAAAAGTACTAGACTTATGTTTTAGAACAGTTATTACACAGTATATATATGTTCCCCATTTCTTTAATATAAACATACCATACTATTTGGTTCTAAAAAGTACTTTTGTAAACTGAATTTACCTGAAACTGGTTGTATCTAAAACCATGTTGTACTTTCAGTTCTTGTATTCTTTTCTCTACTTGACCTCTCCCTAGAAAGCTGCGATTAAATGGATGGGATCTCCTCCTAACTATAGACACATGCCAACCTCTTTCCTGTCCACATAAATTCTGGACAAGCAATTCCATCTCCTTGTAATTTTATCCTCCTCGATCTTCACATGACTGTTTTTCTCATCCTGAGAAACTCAGCTGAAATGTTCTCTTCTAAAACTGGCATTCCCACAATACACTAATTAGTTTTTACTGACACTGTCAGCCCTTTTAACCCATTCTTCCTTCCTACCCAATCATAACATTGATTACTATCACCATAGCTCTTTGTTACGGTCCCATTTTTTCTCCCAATTTGTTTTCATGTTTGCATGGGTTATGGGTCTCCCCTATAAACCTTAAGCTCCCTGAGTGGATTATCTACATTCAATTCATTTATCATTCTCTTTCTACGCCTAACATCTACTGGGCACTCAAATATTTAATCAAGGACTATGTATATGTCTATCTTGAGATATGGATTAGGAAAAAAGATAATGACTCCAAGATAACCTATTCTATATGTACCTGTGTATTTTCCAAATTTTCTAAAGCAAACACCTATTTCTTGTGAAATCAAGAAAATTATCCCCTTTTCTAAGGGTGGTTTTCCCTTTATAATGCTTTTCTTGGGGCTTTGATTTTCTGATATAGTCCAGGTATTTGAGTCAAAGGCAGTCATTTACTGCTTGGTCATCAAAATGTACATATTAGTCTTCTATGAAGATGTTCCCATCAGTGAAGAAGAGATTGAACTATCTGGTAGTCCTGTTAGTGGTTATGACCTTCAAAGCTTACTCAAGTAAAAATAGGAGTTAAAAAATTGACAGTTTACAAAAGATTAGACCCAACAGCATGAAATCACTTCTAGAGGTGCAGGCAATCAATCTTTTTCTTAAATGGTATCAACCACAAAGTCCATAGTGGAACAAGATTAACTTGCTTGGAACTACACCAACCCTCAAGGCCAGGAAGGTGACAAGAGAAGGAGCTTGGTCAGAAAACACACTGCCTGCAAGTAAGGTAACAAATAAAGGGCAAGTTTTTCCTGATACAGACAAGAAGGAAGTCAAAAGAGAGGGTTGGTGAAGCATGGGGATGACGAAGCATGTCACAGAAAAGCCCAGGAGCATTCATCAAAGTCCCAGAAGCAGACTAAATTCCAGGGTCTGAACTTCAACCCTCGAAAGAGAAACTTTAAGAATGTCTTAATTCTTAAGACATCAGGCAATGTCTTAATCCTACACCTAATGTAAATCTGAAGAGATGGGCTCTTGAATGGAGCATAAAGATCCACTTTTCAGAACATGGGTCCAAGTGCCTATAATACAAAAGTCTACTTATTTAAACAAAGTCACAAAGGTCAGACAAGCAATAAGCTTAAAAGATACATGAGCTATAGAGTAGCGGGCTGCAGCTCTGTCAAATCTGCTGTGAAAGGGAAAGAGCGGCTCAAGAAAAGCAGCTGATGTGTATCTGTAATTTAAGGGTTTGATTCTGTCATTAAAATGGATCTAAAGTAAACACTGTAAAATATTAACGTGTCCAAGGAGGTTAAGAATACACAGATAGGATATGGCTTATCTTGTATAGCACTGTATATAATATTTATATCATTTTTTAAAGAATTAAAATGCTAAGAGACTATTTTCCTTTATGCAAAATTTCCTCTTTTCAACTGACCTCAAAAGTTTACTATTTAGTAAGATTCTTAGATAACACTTAACTCTACTGGAGAGTATACACACTGAATTTATTTATTATGTACCTACTGGAAGGCAGCATAAGCCCCTCCCCTTGGGTAGAGGGGCTTACCTTCTACCTTACCTAAGGCTTTGACAGTTCACAGGATCATGGATTCATTTTATGTGATTGTTCTCTTGGGCACTATGTCTTTTTTTGAGAGGAAAACTTTTATGTTGTCAATTTTGACTTTAAGAAGATTTATGCTCTATTATCAACTAATAATGTCAAAATTTGGTCATTTATAATGTCCCTCTCCTTCCATTTAAGACAATGCCTGTTTACTACCATTACTACTCTTCGAAAGGAAAAAGAAAGGTGGGGGAGAAGTTTGAAATGCCTCTTTGAGGGGCACCTGAGTGGCTTAGTTAGGCCTCTGCCTTCAGCTCAGGTCATGATCTCTGGGTCCTGGGGAAGAGCCCAGGATCTGACTCCCTGCTCAGTGGGGAGTCTGCTTCTCCCTTTCCCTTTACCCCTACCCTATTTGTGTGCTCTCCTGCTCTCAAATAAATAAAACCTTTAAAAATAAATAAATAAAAACCACAAAAACGCAACATTAAACAAATAGAAGGCTGAACAACTGATCATGCTTGACCACCATGACAATACCATTTAGGACTTACCACTATAATCTATTCAATAACAGTCCAAATTGAGAAACAAACATGAATCAATCTGAAAAAACTAAGTGTAAGATTGTTTGGGATGTAGCAATATTCAGACTTCAACTAAATTGTTTGTTCCTGGAACCCCTTAAGCTACAAGGAACATGATTTCCATGCTCTGGAGACTTAGGAGGCTAATTTAACCACATAACCTACCTCTCTAGGAGCAAAACTATTGAACAAATATGTATATTAAAAAAAAAAGTACTACTTTGCATTCATCTACACCATTCAGTTTAAGCACACATTGAAAGAGTACAAAATTTCTAAGTATGAAATTCAAGTGAAACATAGTAATATTTGGCCACATGGTATGATGTAATGAATGGCAGTTTGAAACAAGCCTACTGGCATTCTCTAAACTCATTTCTGAACATGGTCGTGCCATGCCAAAGAGCCCATTCCACTGAAAAACTAAAAGAAAAATTAAAGTCCATTGATGTAGTCTGTTGCTAACCACAACCTAAATTCTGCACTCTTAGCTATGTACAATATAATACAAATACAAATAATGCAAATAATACAAAATAATACAGAAACAAACCCTGGAGTGCTACATTTCTGTTACTTTATGCTCCCAGGGAAATAATTTCCTGTGAGAAAGGCACCAACTCATTTCACCAATGTACCACTTAATGAACAAAAACAAAACATGCTTTTCAGGGGGAAAACAGATTTTGGTTGACTGGCAATTGGGAAAGTTGATAGGAGCCTGGAGAACATTTGATCTGTTGGCAAGAGAAACCCTTACACTGCACTCTGCCTCAGCATCAGCTAAATTTGAGACCTCGGCAACTTGAGTTTATCCATTAATGCTGATTGCTACTTCTCAGTGGAGAAACACTGCTGAAGGTACAGGTGTAGAACACATTCCAGTCTTTTTTTTCTAGAAAATAACACACATCTGCTCACTGTAAAGTAATTACTGAATGGTAATTAGAACTTAGCACTGGGGTTTAAATAACAAATGGTGGCATTTTTAGGACCTGGCTCAAAATGAACTGAAGTCTTAAGTCCTCTGATACTGCACAAGGTTCCAGGGAGGCAAGGGGTAAAACAAGAAGAATACCAGACTATGGGCTAGAAGCCTCAAAGTCCGTGTTCTTCATCTGACTAGCTCTATCCTATCATCCCTCTGGACCTGAATTTCCTCATCCATAAAATGAGTGAGTTTAACTAAAGGCACCTAAAGCTTTCAATTTCAACACTGTTAACTGTCCTCTGATTTTTCAGATTATTTTAAGACAGTAATTTCAGTTAGTAAGTCAGCTTCCCAACTTGTCAGTCAACACCAAACATAACAATTTATGAAGGGGTGCCAATATTGGCAAGACACCTAAAAGGTTTGAAACTGAAAAGTTAATTCTTTCATATCAGGAACAAAATCTGTATTATTTTAAGAGCTACAATGACCACAAAGATTCATAAAGATCCCCAATGGCTTGAGGATTACAGTTTGAGAAAATTTCTTCTCAAAATTCTTCAACCTGAGTTACATATAGGTATTACATGGGGTCAATTTAAAAAACACCGGTATTTAAGCTCCCATCTGAGAACAATTAAGTAAGAATTCCTGGAGTCAGGCTCTGTCATTACTATTATTACTACTTTTTAAGTCCTCATACAATCCTAATGTTCCCACACTGAAAGCCACTGTTTTAAACAAAAATAAAATTAATGAATAATGGGGCACTTTAAGGGCACTTAAGAAGAGCTTTAATACGAAAAAAGGAAAAAAATATTTTAAAGCATCAGAACACCTATAATGTTCTAAATGTATAATGTAAAAACTTCCGGGGGAGGGGGGGCGTACATCCCAACACAAACAAACAATTTTTGGACACCAGCAGGATGTCTTACAATCCAACTCAATTCTGATACCTATACCCAGAGATGATCAGGTTCCATAGGTAAAAGGCTCAGTCCTGCAAAACTTGCCTCTGCCCTGCCCAAATTCAGGTGCCAAATGCAAACCCAGAAAATCCAGGCTGTTATGTGTGCTACTGACTGACCAACTACAAATTGCAGGTTCCAACAATCGCCTCCAACTGAGGATGCCAATTCTAAATTCAGATTGTTACCTGTACTTCTTGCCAACCAGCTATAAATTAAGAAGTTCCCACAAACTCCTCCTTCTTCAAGTTCAATTAATTTCCTAAAGAGGCTCCCAGAACTCAGAAACATTTTACTTACTGTATCATCACTCAGGAAGAGCCCAATGGAGTCCAGGCACAGAGTTAGGCACGAGAAACAGGCAGGGAGTGTGCATGCCTGCAGGCGTGCCACTCACCCATCACTTGCCCTGAGTTCCCAAACCCAGAAACTGCAAATGGCTGCGTTCCTGGGCTTTTAGAAGTCATGATTGCTTAAATCTCTGGTACTGGTGATTGATTTAACATCCAAGCCCTCTCCCCACAGGGGATGGGGGCAGGGGCTGAAAGTTAAACCCTCTAATCACATCACTGGTTCTCCTGGCAACCAGTCCCCACCCCTAGGTCCTTCCCAAAAGTCACCTCATTAACATAACAAGAGACACCTTGGTCACTCTCAACACTTCGGAAAGTCCAAGGGTTTTGGGAACTGTGAGTCAGGACCCATGGTTTATTCAGATGATCAAATATATATTTTTCATATAAATCAGAATATTGTAATGTGTTTCAATATTTTTAACTAACAACCAAGAAAAAAATACATTTTAAATTCGATATGAAGAATTTACTAAGTTATTTTAAACTCATGAATGGTAGTTGTTACCGATAAAACTGTGTTATCAAACAAGTTTTGAAATGTCTTAAATATAGACATTTAATTTTAAATCAAACAGGTTTTGGAATGCCTTTAATACAAAAGTTAAAACAAGAGTTGATTCTATTCTCTTCACAGAGAAGAATGGAAACAGAGCTGAGAACCTAGTAAATTAGTAAGGTTTGGGGAAAGGAAATGAGAACATGTTCGAGGCCCAGGAAGCACTTCAGTGTGCCAGGACCTAGGATCCCAACTATGATGAAGTGCAGCCATCATATCACATTACCCTCAAAGCTGTTTCTATCCCTTCCCCATTACGGGACCCTCTTCCACTTTGTTCTACCTCAGCTTGTGTGGTTGCTGTAAACTTCATGTGAGCACACTAGGTTTATCCTCCTGAAGTACCACCTACCCTACAATCTCTGTACCCACTGTTAATTTCACATTTAGGTAAGTCACTATAACACATGTGGAACCTACTTCCTAAGCAGCTCCACAGGGCCTGATGATGGACTCCATATACATAGAGGAGCTCCCTATGGGAGACCTCAAGGAGCCAGCTAGGGAATTCTCTCTCATTTCCTCCCTCTGATGAGATATTTTTCTTTAAGGTGTGTTATTCTTGTGTACACACATCAGAAATATCTCACATGGTCCAGCCACTGTACCTGTCAAGCAACCATTCTTGATCTTAAGCAGATCATAAAGCGGTGGCAACCATGATAACATCTTTCCACTGTCTCTTCTCCTGGTCTTCCTCACATCCTTATTTCTTCACTCTCTCCTCTATAGGACTACACCTCCCAGTAAAATGTGAATGCTGTGTCTTAAGCTCTGTTTTTTAGGAACCCAGGATATAAGACATTGTTTTTCATGGTAACACTGAGGCTAACTTTCAGTTTTTAATAGGAGAAAAAAAATATATAAAAAATCTATTACAAAGATCACACTGGGGGCGCCTGGGTGGCTCAGTGGATTAAGCCGCTGCCTTCGGCTCAGGTCATGATCTCAGGGTTCTGGGATCGAGTCCCGCATCGGGCTCTCTGCTCTGCGGGGAGCCTGCTTCCTCCTCTCTCTCTGCCTGCCTCTCTGCCTACTTGTGATCTCTCTCTCTGTCAAATAAATAAATAAAATCTTTAAAAAAAAAAAAAGATCACACTGACTAAGGGTGCCAGTTATTTAAGCATCTGACTCAGCAATGCTGAGTCTTGGTTTTGGCTCACATCATGATCTCAGGGTCCTGAGATCAAGCCTGGCATTGGGGTCTGCACTCAGCACAGAGAATGCTTGAGCTTCTCGCTCCCTCTGCCCCTCCTCCTTGACACACACACACACACTCTCTCTCTCTCCAATAAGTAGATAAATCTCTCTCTACAATAAAGAGATAAGTAGAAAATGGATTAGAGGGGCCAAAGTAAATGTAGGAAGACCATTCAGGAAGGCTTATTTGGTGGTTCAGGCAAAAAATCGTGGTAGCTGGAACTACATCAGGATCAGCCAGGTACCATCACTTCCTCTAGCTCTCTTCCTGTGAGGTCTCACAAAAGTGAGAATAAAGTTTTCATTGACATTATGAAATATCATGTATGTAACTTTATGCATTTTTCAACTTACATTTTCCATATAATCATAGATCATAGACGTCTTTTCATGTAGTTAAATATAGACCTAAACTATATGCATTTTATGAGCTCCATGTATTCTATTGTGTGGTTACAACATAAATTTCTACCATAATTATTAAAATAAGACTTGGATGAATAAAATTGAGTACACAGAAACAGGGACATGGACATATTTATGCACCTCTGTAAATATTCCAGTAAAACAAACACTAAGACACACTGTGTTATGAGTCAGGAAAAGGCTAGGTTATGCTTCAATAACAATAACACTACAAAATTAAAACTCAGTGGCTTATAGAAATTTTTAGTTGTCACTTGCATTACGCATCAGACATGGAACTGCAGAGGGGCCCTGCTCATCACTCTGGATAGGAACCAAAGTTGACAGAACAGCTCCCAGTTGGAGCATTAAACATTGTCGTGATAGGAGACAGAGTTAGCACAGGAAATGCCTTGTTAAAACTTCTCCTGAAGTTGTATTTACCATGTCTGTTTTAGGATTTCAGCATTATCAGTGGAGCTATACCAAGTTTAGTGGAGGCCCCTGCATAGAACATAAAGTCAAAAGCTCAGTATATATCTCCCTACCTAACTTTTCATTAGGAAGATACTATGTGATTCCAAGGTAAACCACAGGAAACTAGCACACTGCACACTGTACTAACACACTGTTGAATAAGAAGGCAGTGCTTAGAAATGTATACTTTTAGACAGATTTGGTATCACCATTAACCACTGAGATGATACGGGGTATTATTTGAATTTTAGGTCTTATTTCGTTATCTATAAAAGGAGAATAACACCCCCTTGTGGGAGAGATTGGCTGCTTGTTCACCAAACTTAATTTCCTTTCCCCCAGCACACAAAGCAAGACTACATTTCCCAGACTCCCTTGCAATGAGGTATACCGCTTGACCAAGTTCTTGCCAATGGAATGTCGCTAAAGGGTAGATGCCTCTTCCAGGCCTGGCTCATGTAAAATCATCTCTGCTATCCTTACCATCTCTCTCCTCTTATGTCAGATAGAACAAAGAACCCAACAAAGTACTCAGAAGCTCTGCAAAATGGTGAGCCACAACTAGGAAGACACATTTGTATTAAACTGTCAGATGAGAAACATCTGTTGTGTGAGTAGTTGGGACTTTTGGCATTTAGCCTACACACACTGTTGTACTCCCATATTAGGACACTTATAAAGACTAATGAAAAATCAAAAGAAAATTCTTATCACAGTGTCCACAAAGACTGCATGCTAAACAACTACTATGATCCTTGTACCATTCTGGTATTTGCTAGTGATACATATATATATATATATATATATTTTTTACTCTAGTTAATTGCAACTTGTGTAGGCACCATGAATGACCAATAAACACATTTAAAACAAAATGGGCTCCAAAAGTCATTCTTAATATCACTATCTTCATATTAAATACAAACACTGTCCAATAATAGTCCAAAACTAAATATGGCTTCTTCCTTCTTTTAGTAAAAACCCAATCCTTAAAAATGTTATTTCAAGGTAAAGGAGTACTCACATTCATTGTTTCGAGAACACTGACACAAATGTATATTGATTTTTAGGTTTTATAATGAAATTTGCTTGATGTGGTTTTCTTCACAAATGAAATGAACATTGACCTGCCTGGTTGCATATTGACAATGAAATCACCTTTAGATATAGAAGCCTGTGTAGATATTGTCAAAGAAAGTTAGGCATGATGAGTGGGCTCTTTTATAAGTTGACAATATTAGTTCTGACCCTAACTTTGATCTTTCCCTATTGTTTAGAAAGAGGAAGCGGGAAGATATTACTTATCCCCTTCCTCACTTTACCTCAAGAGTTCTGTTTCAATAACTGACTTGAGAAGAAAAAAAAAGGGAAGAGGGGGCATGGAAAGAAAAAGCATGTTGTAAGAGCTTGTATCTATGAAATAAGTACAGGAGAAATACTCTCACCTGTCAGTAAAAATAACTACTTATTAAGAAACAGAACTAGAATAGCTGGAATACTTTTCTGAGTATTTACCACTTCCCTACTTTAAATGCAAAGTAAAGAAATGTACTCCATTGTTTTGCATTTCCTCAAAATGACACTTTCATCTCTCAAAACTACTGATTAAGTGTTTCTCTGGTTATGTGCATAAGACACACCATTTTATGCACTCATTACAGAAGTTTATTTAATAATCTAATGTTTTTTAAAAGGAAAAAAAAAACAGCCAGTTTTTTTGAGAGCCATATACATGTCAATTTGCTGAGACAAATATTATTCCTATTTCATTCAAGTTTCTAAGTATTATTTCGACTCCTGGGCAGAAGAACTGAGGGACTATTTTAAAACTGCCTAGGTCTGTCATTCATTACTGAATGGCTACTATGTGCTTTGAGAACGAGACATATATAATCCTTGCCCTTTGGGAGCTTATAATTAAGAACATGTTAGGTTGTACTTAGACCCAAAATGAATTCCAGGATGACATAAGTCTCTATAATTCAAGTCGTAAGTCCCTAATAGAAGTTTTAGTTGAAAACAAAACAAAAACAAAAACAAAAACAAAAAAAAAGGTATGGCTCCTAAAATGGTCAAAGAAACATAACATTAGGTTGGGGAATCCCATTTATTTTATTTATTTATTTATTTTTTTGTTTTATGCATTGTTTTTTTTTTTTAATTTTTTTAATTAATTTATTTTTATTTGCTTATTTACAGCATAACAGTGTTCATTGTTTTGGCATCACACCCAGTGCTCCATGCAGTACGTGCCCTCCCTATTACCCACCACCTGGTTCCTCAACCTCCCACCCCACCCCACCCCCTCCCACCGCCCCTTCATAACCCTCTGGTTGTTTTTCAGAGTCCATAGTCTCTCATGGTTCATCTCCCCTTCCAGTTTCCCTCAACTGCCTCTCCTCTCCATCTCCCCATGTCCTCCATGTTATTTGTTATGCTCCTCAAATAAGTGAGACCATATGATACTTGACTCTCTCTGCTTGACTTATTTCACTCAGCATAATTTCTTCCAGTCCTGTCCATGTTGCTACAAAAGTTGGGTATTCGTCCTTTCTGATGGAGGCATAATACTCCACTGTGTATATGGACCACATCTTCCTTATCCGGGGAATCCCATTTAAATCAGTGTTTATACGTTTCTGCATTTTCACAGTATTCTTTCATGATCAGAAAAAAGTTACAAGAATAGTGACATTTAGAAATTTAAAATACTTTGCATTATTAAATAATATGTTGGATATGACAGAAAATCAGGCATGTATTAAAAAGTATAGTGAGTAGGCTAAAAAAGCTGTTTTAAACTCAACAATTCATAAGAATGGACAATATTAATGTCTTGGTAAAGATAATTCATTCTGAGGTATCTTTTTCTCACCAAAAAGATTTTTTAAAATGTGATTTTAAAAAGCAGGGACTATTGTTATTAAGTAAAACCTAATATCTATATCTATCTGCTACAGATAAATACTTAAATATAACTGTGATGATATTTTTGGCTTCAAAGTAAACAGATTTCTCATGATTCTATACTGACAATTATGAAACATTCATATATTATCAGGCCCAGAAATCCTGCCCTAAATCAACTTTCTCAATTATCTACTCTGTACATTCCTATTTCAAACTCCAAATAACCATTTGAAGAACTTTTAAGAGCTGACAGGCTGATGTTTCTTCGACCAGGATGGCTTTATCTGACATGTTGCCTTGCATCTTTTCAGAATCCCAGGACAACATTAACACAGCCTGCCTTAAATATGCCTTTTATATGCATTAAATCTGAAGGGAGGAAAAAGGTAATTGTTTTTTCTTAATTAAACACTTTATTTAAAGATTGTGTTTGTTTGTTTGTTTTTAAGACTTTATTTATTTTGAGAGAGAATGTGTTTTCATGGGGTGGGGAGGGCGGCGGATGGCACAGTGGCAGAAGGAGAGCAAATCTCAAGCAGATTCCATGCTGAACATCGAGCCCAAAGTGGAGCTCAGTCACACAACCCTAAGATCATGATCTGAGCAGAAATCAAGAGTCAGATGCTTAACCAACTGGGCCATACAGGTGCCTCATGAAGCTGTGACTTTTAAAATCTCAAAGCCTGGGTGCCTGGGTGGCTCAATTAGTTAAGCAACTGCCTTTGGCTCAGATCATGATCTCGGAGTCCCAGAATCAAGTCCTGCATCAGGCTCCCTACTCAGTGGGGAGTCTGTTTCTCCCTCTGATCCTCTCCCCTCTCATGTTCTCTCTCACTCTTTCTCTCAAATGCATAAACAAAATCTCTAACAAAATTTCAAAGCCTGTGTACAATTTTTAAAAGATTATTTATTTATGTATTCATTTATTTGAGAGAGAGAGATAGCAAGAGAGAGCACAGGGGGACAGAGAGAGGAAGCTTGACTTGGGGCTCAATCCCAGAACCCCAAGATCATGACCTGAGCTGAAGGCAGATGCTTAACTGACTGAGCCACCCAGGTATCCCAAGGCCTGTGTATAATTTTAAAAGCCATCCAGGAGTCTTACTTTGCTTAACCAATAAAATAGCAAGCAGAAACATACAAAAGTGTAAAATTCCAAGAACAATCTGGGAACAGATTCTACAATTGCAAAAGAATAGTTTACCTACTTTTGGGATCAAAAGAAAAGCATATACTATTTTTCTGTGTAGATGCATATAATTTCATTAAATGTGTATAATAACATCAAAGGAATTAATTCATTGTTAAGATTTGAAGGCACTGGAAGTTTGGGAATAATTAAAAAGATGTATGCAAGTTTTTACTGAGTAATGAATATGTCAAGAAATATGAATTTTACTAGACCTATTTATTAAAGTGTATACATCAAAGATCCTAAAAGTTAACCACTTCTTTGCATTTCCAAGTATTCATAAGTGCTTCTCATGGGGTATAACAATGAATAAATACAAAACCTCAAATACAAGTTATAAAATAAAATTTACCATGAAAGTAAAAAAAAAATATATTATTTACTTGAGAGAGAAAGAGAGGAGAGAGTACACAAGCACAACCAGGGGGAGGGGCCAACAAAGAGGGAGAAACAGGCTCCTGGCTGAGTGAGGAGACAAACACCACGGGGCTCAACCCCAGGACCCTGGGATGGTGACCTGAACCAAAGGGAGACAGTTAACCCACTTAGCCACCCAGATGTCCTACTATGAAATTTAAGGATTTAAAAATTATCATTGTTTCCCATAATTATATGATAAAAATTTGAATATACAGATTTAAAATACATGCACACAACATTCATACACATCCATATATTATATATATGCAGAAATTATAAGAAAAGGAAATTTAGAGAAACCTTGTTTTATATATTAACTTTATATCCAAGTCCATATACGGATTCTGTCCTTACTGGCTAGACAGCTCTGGGCTTGTAGTTTCAAGTTCTTTGTTAGGTTTATAATCTATGTAAAGAGGTTATGCTCCGAATCCTATGGCTAGGAAAAGGAGTATAACTGATATAATATTTAAATATAAATATTATAAATATATATATGTACTACAAACATGTAGTATTAAGTCAGCATATTACCTTAGATGGTCCTATTGAGAGAAAAAGAAAGCATGGAAAGCAAAAAGAGAGAGGGAGAGAAAGAATCTCAAGCAGACTCCACTCACTAAGCACAGAGCCAGATGTGGGGCTTGATTGTAGGACCCCAAGATCATTACCTGAGCCAGAACGAAGAGTCAGAGGCTCAACAAACTGAACTACCCAGGCACCCCAAATCGCAGGAGTTTCTGATATAGTCTAGATATTAACCCCTTATTGGATAAATGATTTTCAAATATTTTTTCCCATTCAGTAGGTTCCCTTTTCATTTTGTTGATGATTTCCCTTGCTGTGCAAAAGCTTTTTAGTTTGTCTCGTTTTATTTTTGCTTATCTTATCTTTGCTTTTGGTATCAAATCCAAACAAAAAACAAAAAACAAAACAAAAAATCATTGCAAAGACCAACATCAGAGAGTTTACTCCCAATGTTTTTTTCTAGAAGTTTTATGGTTTCAGGTCTTACTTTCAAGTCTTTAGAGTATTTTGAGTTGATTTTTGTATATGGTATAAGTTAGGGGTTTGTTCTGATTCTTTTGCATGTGGCTGTTTAGTCATACCACCACAATTTATTGAGGAGACTATCTTTTACCCATGGTATGGTCCTGGATCCTTTGTTGCAAATTAATTAAGCATGTATGCATGGGCTTATTTTGGAGCTCTCAATTCTATTCTATTCCATTGATCTATGTGCCTGTTTTCATGCCAATACCACACTTTTTTGATTATTACAGCTTTGTAAGGCAGTTTGGAATCAGAAAACATGATGTCTCCCTCTTTGTTCCTCTTTCACAAGACAGCTTTGGCTATCAGGGTCTTTTGTCACTCTATATGAATTTTAGAATGTGTTTGTTCTATTTCTGTGAAAAATGCCATTGGAATTTTTAGAGGGATTATAATTTATCTATAGATTGCTTTAGGCAGTAAGGATATTTTAACAATATATTAATTCTTCCAGTCCATCAGTAAGGAATATCTCTCCATTCATTTGTGTATTCTTTAATTTCTTTAAACAGTATGACTTATCCTTTCCAGTATACAACAAATCTTTCACTTCCTTATTCAAAGTTATTCTTATATCTTTTATTTTTTGATGTAATTGTAAATGGGATTACTTTCTTAATTTCCCTTTCCAATAGTTGTTAGTATATAGAAACACAACTGGTTTTCATGTGTTGCTTTTGTATCTTGTAATTCTACTAAATTCATTTATTAGTTCTAATAGTTTTTTGGTGGAATCTTTAACATTTTCTATATATAATATCATGTCATCTGTAAATCAAGACACTTTTACTTCTTCTTTTCCAATTTAGATATATTTTATTTCCTTTTCTTGCCTAATTGCTCTGGCTAGAACTTCCAGTACTATGTTGAACAGGAGTGGTAAAAGAGAGTATCCTTATCTCATTCCTGATAGTAGAGAAAAAGCTTTCAGTTTTTCAACATTGAGTATGACGTTGGTTGTGGATTTGTTACATGTGACCTTGATTATGTTGAGGAATGTTTCCTCTATACTCTAGTTTAAGTATTTATGCATATGTAGTAAGATATATATCTTTTAATAATAAATTCTTATGTTACCAAAAAAGGCATAGGCATTCTCAGATTAAATAAGCAACTAATAAATTGTGGAATGAGCAGTTTTGTGGGTCAGTGGAATTATGTTTAAAGTCCAAGTTCTACCACTAGCTAGCTATATAACCTCAAGTAAATTACTAACCTTCTCTGAACCTTAAATTTCTATAGTCTGCAAATTGAAGGAAATGAATTATAAGTAATGCACAAACATTGGGAGCCTAGCTGTAAAAGACTCCATTACCTGAGACTTTAGAAAACCGAAACTAGTTCTAACATGCTTATCTGGTTTCAAACCCACTTGGGTAGGGTTCTTAATTGCCCATAAGGTTTCAAAAACACTTAACAAAATGATCCTTTCTACTTTAAATCCCTGTGTTTCAGCTGAAACTCAACGTACATGACTTGCCCAAAGCCATAGTAGTTTTTAACAGTGCTAAAATTAGAATCAGTAGTTGTATCTTCCAGCTTCGTGATTTTTCTAGGGAAAGCATAAGCAACAACACATTGTGGTGATTATCCTATTATGTTATATAAGAACTAGGAAACTTGAAGTCAGGGAGCCCTGAAAATATGCATGGATTTTTTTCAATCAGAAAATGTCTTGGGATCTATATGTTTCCTTCAAAATGAGGAATTGTTTAATGGCTACTGAAGCTAGAGGAAGAAATAGAAGCTGCTCTTTGAAGGGAGAAAAAAGGTCATATTTCCTTCAAAAAGCAAAAGAAAAATGCCTGTAGGAATGTCTCGTTCTAACAAGTGATTCTACTATATGGCTTAAGAACTTTGTTCTTCTAGTTGGAGATACTGAAAATAGTCTCCTCTGTAAGATTTAAAACACTTTAATATATTTGTATTTTGTATATAGCAGGATATAGAAGAGGTTGACAAGGATTGGAATAGGAAGATAACTAAGAATTTTTAAATGAAGAAAATCATGCATTATGTTAGTTTTAGCATATTATGATTGTGATTCACTGTCTAATAGTTTCTATCATACAATGTCTGAATGCAAAGAGAAAAGTCTGGAATTTTTAAGTGATAAAGATTAAAAAATGAAAAAGATCTTTTCTCCCCAGCAGAATATGCCAGCTGACGGGTTCTCAAGGCTTTATATTCTGAGGTCACTTCCTAGCACTTCATTCTTGAGTATTTCTAGCTGCCTGCTGGACCTGGCCATCAATCTAAGTAAGCAGATCTCTGAAAAGAAATAAATCTTTGACAACTGGTTATTTTTAGCAATACTTTGACAAATGCTTAAATAGTCAATGACTGGAGGAAGAAAGTACCTGGATGTAATTAGCAACTTTGTTAATTCTCTGTATTTTCAGTTCTGCATTTTTAATTCTCCTCTTGTTTATTTGAACGGTTGATTAAGTGATTCTCTGCTAGCTAATGTATGCATTCACCTAGCCATTGATTACTTCCAATGACTGCCCTGAATATTTACTGCTGGTTAAATATTTTAAACCTCTACCAACATTATCTTGTACCCAATTAAGAACTCATTGAAAGTTGATTTTTTTTTTAATCTCTCTTTCATTGTATTCCTGAAGCTAATTACAGGTAAAGCTTACTTGTTCTCCTCATCTTGAGGCATAACTTCCTGGAGGTAGGTGCCCTGTCCCATGGGAGATTACTAACAAGACCTTGGTGCAGAGCACAGTGTGGAGTGTGTGCTCACTGCTGGAGACAGAAGGAACGAAGAACTGGCTACTCTATTCATGTCTCTGTTCTCTCTCCAGCTTCTTTAATTAATTCCCTTGGCGTTTCTCAGGAAGAAAGGTGGCACAACCCCACCCGACACCCGAAGTCTCATGTTCTCCTACCCACCACTTTCTCTTAAAAATAAAAGTGTACTTTGAAATTCATTTCCAACTAATTTTATAATGAGGTATTCTGAAACACAATTTAAAACTGTGGTTGTAAGGGGAATCAAAAGAAACTTTGAAACTAAAAGTTTCAATTCCTCTCTGCTACTCTGTTGAAGCATGATGAAGCCAATGCTCAAGGTACCCCATTCAAAATGTACTACATTCATTCAGGAGTAGGAGACAGGATGTCCTTTCAATTTCTTAAAGGGGAGAATTTATTGTGTTTGCCCCAAAAGAAACTGTAAAATTGAGGCATCAATAATACTTGGTGTAGAATTTAAAACTTCCATCCTGCTTTACAATACATTGTTTTCATCAAATCTTCACAAAGTTTCTGTGAAGTGGGTAAATGTATTTCAGGATTTCTCAACCTTGACATTATTGGCATTTGAGGCCAGGTGATTCTTTGTTGAGGCAGCTCTCCTGCAGGGTTTCAGCGTCATCTATTGTCACTACCCACTCATTGCTAGTAGGATCAATGTCATACACAGTTGTGATTGTTAAAACTGTCTCCAGATATTGCAAAATGTCCCCAAGTTTGAGGATGAATGATGACAAAACCACTCCCAGCTGGAAATCAATGATTAATTGATTAATTATCTGTAATCAATGTAATTAAATGTAATATAATGTAAATAATGTAATTAATTGATTAATGTAATATTAATGATCTGTCTGATTTTATGAGGGGTCTGTCATTAGAAACATTTAACCCACTTACCCAAGTTTACAAAGACTGTGATTCCATTCTTTAATTAACTTCCCAAACTTTCAGCAAATCTTTAACTCTACCTCAAGCATATCCCAAAATCTATCTTTCCATCTCCATCTTTATTACCACCAGCCAGATCAATGAAGTGCCTCTTGCTTGAACTGGTGCCATAGTTTCCTATCTACGATCTCTACTACCTCTCTTCCCCTCAGATCCATTCTCCAGATATTGTATGAGTAATATTTGCAAAACCGATCAAACAATAACACTGCAGTTTGAAACCTCCAATGTTGTCCCAATGTACAAAAAATAAAATCCAAACCACTTATATTGGTTATCTCTCTGATATCTCACTCTCATCCAGCACACTGTTCAAAGTGATCTCCTTCATATTCTTAAAATAGGACAAGTTTATTGTTGCTTTGTACTCTGGATAAACGTTCCTTCTATTCATGGATGCCTTTTCCCTGACCTTCAGATCTCTGCTAAATTACTAATCTAAAATAACAACTTATATATTTCCTATTTTAATTCCCTACATAATATTTATTTGATGTTTGTCTTACTATGTTATTTATCTTCTGTCTTTTCCAAAGAATGCAAACTCTAGAATAGCAGGAATGTCTTGTCTATAGCTTCACTGTTTCATTCGCCACTATATTCCTAGCACTTTGAACAATCTGGCACATAGTAGGCACTCAATTTATGCATGTTGAATAAAAGTATCATTTAATGACTAATAAATTGTGGAGTCAGGACCAGAAACCAGGTGATTCTTTCCATTATACTATTTAAAAAAAACAAAACAAAAACAAAAACAGTGATTTCAAGGCTATCAATTCTTACAATAGAAATATGGTAGTGACAGGGAGATAGAAGAAGATGAGTAAGATGAAATCTCTGCAGGGGAAAATATTACAATCTATAGGGGAATCATGCACACACACCACACACACACACAAACACACACAGGCAGACACACTTTTTAAAAAGCATATGTGAAAAATGCCAAAACACTGGTATAGACATGAAACAGTAGAAAAGAAAGAAAGAAGTACAGGATGGGATCACAAAAGTCTGCATTTAGGATGTTAGCCTAAGCTGCATCTTGAAGAAGGCAAAAGTCAATATATACTCCAGCAAACTGCAGCCTGTTTAGCCTGCCTAAAATCCTGTAGCCTTTAGGAGGTCTGGAATAATAATGCCAAGTGAGAGGGGGAGAACCAGGTAGATGGTAAGCTAATTACATTGCTTATATGTTTGCTGTAAGTATTCTGACATCTTGGCCATGGGCTACAGGACCCAGAGAGATGCTCCTCTGCTGCCTATGAAATGGTGATTCAGCTTCCCCAGCCACTTCTTTGTGTGCTTGCACAGAACAAAAGCTGTCATCCGTGCTGAATGTTGCCAACGTGGCCCTCGGCTGGGATATTGGAACAGCCACTGAATGAGATGAGAACATAAAACTAGTATCTTTTGTGATCAGCATAATTTAAGAACTTGGAATCTGTGACAATAATGACTAAAATGATAAGAGCTGGTTTTCAAATAAAGTGTAATGGGAAGCCTGAAAAAGAAATAGCTTTGAAAATGAAACTCAAAATGAAGCAAATTAAGTCTCAAGTACATTTATGCAAGTCCCTGATGATTGTGGGTGTGGAGGAAGGAGGAAGAGTATTTTATTTCTTTGAGTATACTATTTCTTCCTGACTAATCCCATGAAAAATCAGAGGTCCAAAGTTATTTATAAATTTGGATATTTGAAATGAATATTTGGGGGGAATTTTAATTAGAAGAACATTCTGTGATTCTGATGATATATCCCTATATAATTTCAGAACCATAAGTTAAATTAATGTGGAGTTAGTAAATAGTAAAAATCATTATGATACAAATACTTTCCTATCCTCCATGTACTGTTTAAAATACAGCATAATACCAACTTGAAAACTGGCACCAGTTTGAATTCTATGTGTTCAAACATTAAAAATAAATCATTCACAGGCATTATTTTCTTTTGCTGTGATATGAGAAGATATATATTTCAATGGTAATAAAATTGAGAGCAACCAAGATAATAGAAAAAAAATCTAAAATGTTCCAAAGCTAAAACGAGCATTTTTAGGATGACAAATACATCTTCCACCTTATATGACAGTGTTACAGATCTGCAATTCAGTATGAATTTGTCACTAATCAAGAGCCCCATGTGGTGAAACCAAAATGTCTGCCACAGTTTCCTCAAGAGAATTCATGCATTACTGAAAATCCTCTATTTCAAAAAGTATGTACCTACCAGCTTTCATCTCTTCACAAGACCAATATACTTTGCTTAGGACAGCTTTAAAAGAATAGGAGATTTATGCCAGAAAGCCTGGAGTTCAAATCTAGATTTGACCATTAATGAAATACACTAACTAGAGACAGTGACAAAACATCTGAGTTTTGATGAATGAAATGAAAAAAGTAACTCCTACCTGCAGTATTATTTTGAGGATTACTGGAAATGTAGTTACATTATGGCACAGAATCACAGCCCTGGCACATGGTATGTATTCAATAAATGTTAAATGTGGAGTACTTCAGATGTATTCTATCCTGGTTATTCTTTTATTTTAAAAATAACAATTAATCCAAGTTGGGAAACCAAGAAGGAATTTAAAGTATTTTGAATTTAAAAATAGGTCATCACCTGCCACTACATACATAGGACAAAATCCAGGTAAATAGGGCATCCAGGGACATCTATGAAGAAAAGTAGAGGCCAGGAATCAGTTTTAAGAATGAAGAACTAGAGAAATGATGCTAAGTTGTGAAGATTTAAAAGCTGGTACAACTTGAGGAAAGCCTATGCTTCAATTTACTAATGGAAGAGGTCTGAGAGCAGGTATCTTTCACAGGTCAGGAGTGGATCATGACACAAAGCACAGGAGAAGATAGGATCAATTCACAGAGAAGACAACACAGTCAACTAAGCCAAGAGCTTCACACAAAGATCAGTTGTCTGTATCCCTTTATGCCTGCCACATGGAAAGCACTAATACTTGTTGAATGATGGATGGATGAATGATACCAAGAAAACAGTTGGTATTCATCCAAGATGAAAAGAAATCAGAGATAAGTGACTGAGTAGATGCTCAAGAAATACTTTCTGTATTGAACAAATGAATGAAGGTTCCTTTGAGTCTACCGAGCAACCAATGACTAAAAGGACAAACATGTTCTCAGAATATTCTGTCAATAAAAGAATTCAAAATCCATGATAGAAACTAGGATTCCATGGTAGGGGTCAGTGGAAATCAAGAACATCAAGTTGGCCCTCTTAAAAAACACTCTGGAAGTGCCTGGGTGGCTCAGACAGTTAAATGTCTGCCTTTGGCTCCCAGAATTGGGCTCTCTCCTCAGCAGGGAGTATGCTTCTCCCTCTCCTCTGACCTTCCCTCCACTCCTGCTCCTGTTCTTTCTCTCTCTCTCAAATAAATAAATCTTACAAAAAAAAAAAAAAACAACCAATAAAAAACACTCTGGCACCATTTTTGTGCCTTCAGACACAGACCTCAGAGTACCCCTTTCTAAGTGAGGCATAAAAGCTAGTATCTGAAAAAAACAGCAAAGAGGTGTTAATTTCAGCCTGCTCTCTTTATAGGAGATAATGTATAGATGATACAGTGCTATGTAAATTGCCATCTTCAGAAGTTGGATCAGACACAGATACTATTGATTACAGGACCTGCTTCCTTATTCCCATGCCATCTGTAGATTTTTGGGAGAAGTTTTTACTCAAAAGAAGACCAAACAAACACATATAAGTACTTACTAAAAGTTGAGCAATATATTGGGAAATACTACAACCCTTATCAATAATTCATGGAGAAAGCAGACTTATTTTCTTCCCTGCCAGTTAAAGAACATGTCTCTAAGCATATTATTTTACCTCCATAAGTAAGTTAGTTCATAAGGAGCTCCAGGATGCTTCAAGCTGAACTATTTGATTATCACTATAGCATTACCTTGAAATACTGGGAAATTGCCCACCCTCATTTTTGAAGTCAGCTCTCCAGTTGGACAAGCCATATGACCTCCAGGGTAATACCTGTCAGTGGAGGGTTTACCTGATTATGGATCCAGAACTGTGTTAAACATTTAAAAGGTGTCAGTTGCTTCCTGCCCTATGTAGCAACTAATCTTTAAGAACAGATGTAAATTTTTTTCACTTTTAAATGTTTTTTTTTTTTTTTAAGATTTTATTTATTTATTTGACAGAGAGAGAGATCACAAGTAGGCAGAGAGGCAGGTAGAGAGAGAGGAGGAAGCAGGCTCCCGGCGGAGCAGAGAGCCCGATGTGGGGCTCGATCTCAGGACCCTGAGATCATGACCTGAACCGAAGGCAGCGGCTTAATCCACTGAGCCACCCAGGCGCCCCTCACTTTTAAATGTTTTAATAAATTTTCTTGTAATCTATGATATTATACACAGCACCAGAATAATATTTATTTCCATATATTATTATATGACAATAAAACAAATTTTTATAAGTAAGTCAAATTCCTGAGAAATCAGATTTTTTAAAAATTCTAATGCACATACTATAACTCTGGTAGCATCATGGGTAGAAGAGATGATGCTCGAGCAAATATAAAGAGAATCAGTTCAACATCCCCTAACATATATACCATGCTCATGTTCTCTATGACTTGTTTCCAGTGGTAATCTTTACATTGTTTCATTTTAGCAATCTGCACCCATCATTTATACCACATGTCTTTTGATCCATTAAGCAAAAGCACCAATGGCAACGGAGTTGACAGAATAGAATCCCCTCATCTTCACTTCGGATTTAGTCATAAATTTAGAGTTGACTATAAAAGCACACATATACTCTGGAAAGAAAAAATTTAAAAAGGAGTTAAATTTGATAACTACTTCCTTGGCTATTCATCTCCACCTGAAGTAATTGGGGTAGAGAACTACTACATCCTAGTTTTCAGAGCCTGAACACAAGTTTGTTAACTTCTTTTTAAAATACCTTTTACAGTGTTGCCTGGCTGGCTCATTCAGTAGAGCATGCAACTCTTGATCTCAAGGTCATGAGTTTGAGCCCCATGATGGGGGTAGAGATCACTAAATAAGTACAAAATAATTTTAAAAATAGTTTTATATCTCTCTATTTTAATATCAAAAAACCTCTAACACGAGGGGCAGTGTGTAGGGCACACTTGCTTATCCATGTCATTATCTTTTTCTTAATTGGAGAAAAAGCCCAATTTTGTTTGGGCTTCAATTCTTTCTTCTCAAACCTGAGGATATGATGATGGGATTGATCAGATTAATCTATTCCAAGGGTCAGCAAAGCAAAGCAGGCCATCTGTTGTATAAACAAAGTTTTATTGGCACCAAATATGTCATTCCTTTATAGATGTATCTCCGGTTGCTTCTGTGCCACATTGGCAGATTGACTAACCATACCAAAGACTGTATCGTCTGCAAAGTCTAAAGTGTTCACTATCGGGCCCTTTACAGAAAATGTTTGATACCCTTAGTATAAACCAATACTAATCATCTCATTTCATTTATCAATGATTGGTTTGAATAAATGCATACAACAAAATCCTAACCAATAAGATATATGGAAAAATCTATAAAGAACATCTAGAAAGACCATCCTTGCTGATCAAGAGGAACATACATAAAGAAAAAGCCCCTCTTCTTCTTTTCAATATTTGTATGTTTTCATACAGTAAACAAAATCTGGGCAGCATGTTTTTTGTTTGTTTCTTTTCTTCCCTAATGGGAGAAAAACTGTATGTTGAAGAATCTGAGTGGGGGGGGCGGGGTGGAAAAAGTGGTCCCTTGATGAAGTCACTTAATCACCAGATTAATCAACCATGGAGACTGCCTATCAGAGAGCTCCTTTTTAGGTAAAATAATAAAGATGCTCATTTTTAAACCTACTGTGAGGGCGAGGACTTACTTTTACTTGCAGCCAAAACATCCGAATAAGATTCTCATATTCTGGAATGTCAGAGAAATAAATGACTGTCCGGGAAGAAATAAGGGAACAGATGTGAGTGGGCTAAGGAAGCACCTCCTCTTAAAAAACATTTTATTTTTATGATAATACAAGATCTGAAGGATCATGGAAGATCCACACTGCTTTGTACCGAATGCAGTAAGAATTCTGTATTTATTGTAGATTTTAGAAGTCCACTAATTAGAACTATTTGCCATTAATCCATGATTGCAAATAGTCACTGTTATAGCTATGTTTGTTTGTTTTATTTTAACAAAATGACAGATTATTTCACAGGTAACTAGAGAGAAAAGAGATGATATAAATTTTATATTTACTTTAAAATTTTTTTTACCAATGTATGTAGTATGATATAAGTCAATCACATTTAAAATGCCATTCATTTAACAAATACGTACTGAGAACCCTCTATGTGCTAGGCAATTGAAATATAGCAAAATACAAAAACAAAAACAAAAAAATCCCTGCTCTTAAGGAGTTTGTATTATAGTGGGGGCAGCCAGATGACAAGACATAAGGTAAATACGCAATATAAACACTGTAACAGGACTGGGATGGCTGGGTGGCTCAGTTGTTAAGTGTCTGCCTTCAGCTGGGGTCATGATCCTAGGGTCCACCCCTAGCGGGGAGCCTGCTTCTCTCCCTCTGCCTGCTGCTCCCCTTACTTGTGCTCACTCTCTGTCAAATAAATAAATAAAATTGTCTAAAAAATTAAAAATTAAAAAAAAAAAAAAAACCAGTATGACAGAAGGTAACATAGCATGCTAAAGAGGACTGGGACTATTGGAGGGATTCCTGGGGAAGGAAAGGGCATACTATTAAATGGGAGGAGGGGATCCACTTGAATTCAATGGTATGTAATTTGAGGAAATACTTGAAGCAATTAAAGGGTAAAGGAGGAAGTCCGCCAGAGGCTTCAGAGAGTACAAAGTGAAAACAAAGGTCTGTGCCTGGTAATGTTGAAGGTCATGGTGCTGGACCAGAGCTAGTGAAAGAGTAGTAAAGGAAGAAATTACAAGGCTACATCATGTAAAAATCTGAGGTCATTCAAAGGACTGCAGCTTATACTCAGAGTGAAAAGGGAACCACTGCAGGACTTTAAGCAGAGAAGTGTCAGAATTTGACATACAATTTAAATAAATCACTCTTAGTAAAACTAGAGGTGATTGGGGTGTGGGGAAAGCATAAAAGTAGGGATAACTATTAAAAGGTTTTATAGGAGTGTAGCAGAGAGATGAAGGTAACTCAAACCAGGATGACAGAAGTGAAGGTGGTAAAAACGCTATCAGTTTCGGAGTGCATGTGTGTATTTCTATCTCAAAATTCTTTTTTATCTTGCTGTAATTTCAACCATACTGAAAGCTGCAAGAACACTAAAAAAAGTAAAAAATAAAAACAAAACAAACAAACAAACAAACAAAAAACCTAAACCCTTTAGGTACATTCACCTACTAAATTAGTTTCCTGGAGCTGCTGTAACAAAGTATCACAAACTAGGTGGCTTAAAACAATAGAAATTTATTGTCTCACAGTTTGGGAAGCTAGAAGTCTGAAATCAAGGTGTCAGCAGGGCCATACTCTCTTTTAGATCTGTCATGGAATCCTTCCTACTCTCTTTCTATTTTCTGGTGGTTTACTGGCAACCTTGGCTGTTCTTTGGTTTGTAGATGCATAATTCCAATTTCTGTCCTGTGTTTGCATGACATTCTCCCTGGGTGTCTCTGTGTCTTTACATAGCCTGCTTCTTAAGAGAATACCACTCATTAAATTAGCAGCCCATCCTACTCTAGTATTCCTCATCTTAACTAATTACATATGCAATATTGGGCCCATTTCCAAATAAAGTCACATTCTGAGGTACTGGAAAGTTAGGACTTCAACCTATTGCTTCTTGGTAGACACAATTCAACCCATAACAGTTATAATATTCTGTACTATTTGCTTTCTTTTTTTTTTTTTTAAGATTTTATTTATTTATTTGACAGAGAGATATCACAAGTAGACAAAGAGGCAGGCAGAGAGAGAGAGAGGGAAGCAGGCTCGCTGCCGAGCAGACAGCCCGATGCGGGACTCGATTCCAGGACCCTGAGATCATGACCTGAGCCGAAGGCAGCGGCTTAACTCACTGAGCCACCCAGGCGCCCCCATTTGCTTTCTTTATACATATCCTTATTATTCTTTCTTCTGAACATTTGAAACGGGTGTCATGACTTTATATCTAGATTATTTCAGTATGTCCTTAAATAGGGATATTTCCTTTTATACCCATAGTATTGTTGCTATCTTCACTGAACCAAATATGTATGCAGAACTTTTATCTAATCTACTGGTTTTATTTCAGTTTTGTTAGTTCACCTAGTAACATGCCTTATGACATTGTATTTCTTATACTTCAAGATCCAAGCTATCATTTACTTAGTCACCACACATCTTTAGTAGCTTTTAATCTGAAAAAGATCCCCAGACTTTTTCTTTTATGATATTGATAGTTTTGAAGAATAAAGTTGATGGGCCATTTTTATAGTCCCTTATATCACCTTAATATTATCTTTCTAGAGTTTATATTCCTTCAAACTTAGAAGGCTTGTTTTTTTAATAGAAGAGTCCTGAAGCATTAAGACCAGTCAGGGCCAGATCATTCTATAATTGACGACGCCAGAGATGCTAGCATACGTGGAGGGAATTCTTCATATGGAAGGAAATCCTGCAGTGAAGAGAGAATAGATTAGGGGGTGTAGCTTAGAATCTAAGTATTTGGGGTAATGGGAAACTATGTATTCTTAAATTTTTATTTTATTTATCTATCTATCTATCTATCTATCTATCTATTTATTTATTTATTTAGCTGCAGGGGAAAATGGGCAAATAAAGGGACAGTCAACTGTGGTAAAGGTTCATCACATGAGTGGAAAAGGTTTAGATATCCCCCTATCACTGATGTAACAGAATCAGAGGAAAATGAGGAAATAAAGCAAGTACATTATACAGTGCATGATTTCAGCAGTCTGTCATCTTAATAATGAAGGTATAAGTGGGGCATCTGGGTGGCCTAGTCAGTGGTTGACTCTAGGTTTTGGCTCAGGTCATGATCTCAGAGTTGTGAGATTGAGCCTCATGTCAGACTCCATGCTTAGCAGGAAGTTGGCTTCAGATTCTCTCTCCCTCTCCCTCCGCCCCTCCCGCTTGTGTTCTAATATAAATTAATAAATCTTCAAAAATAAATAAAAAATAATGAAGTTGCAAGTACTCAGATTCTGTTATATGCCTGGATCACAAGGCAAAACACACACTCACCACCACTACCACCACCACCAAATATTTTTTCTCGTTACTTATTTTTATAAACATTGGCAATTCGATAGTGCTTTTGGTGAAATGTGAGAATGTAGAAAAAGAGAAATCAGTAGATCATTCACAGAAAAAGCAGCCATAGTTGTAATGCAAAACAAACCTCACATACATGTTGCTCTATCTAACCCCCAACTGATCTCCTCAATCTCCTCAAGATTTAATTTTGTAAGAGAAGGCCTAGGCCACTCCCTAAATCAAGAAGGGTTTGAATATGCAAGATGGATCCAGGGCTTAAAAGAACTGAGCTGCTGTGTATGGATATGTGAGAAAAATTTTAAAATACAGAAGAGGTAAAAGGGTTTTGGAGAGTGGGACCAGTCTAGTGAGGCACTATATGGGTAGAGAGTGGGGATTTGAGAGACATCAGGGCAAAGCAGCCCCAAAAGGACAAGAATGACAAACAGTGACCAAGAGAGTTTTCAAATTATTTGTTATAGGATATATTCACAGCTTTCTCCAGCTTTATCACTCTTACAGTATCTTTAATACAGAGGTTACATTGCTTACTGATTTTTTTTAATCTGTAAAAATATATTATTTGGGGTAAAGTTGAAGAAGGCTATAAGGATCTCAAGGGAAACATAAGGGCCAAAGGACCTCAAGGAAACTGAACTGAAATACCCAGAAAGATTCTATATAGAAGATCCAGGTAATTCCCACTAAGAAATGACTTGGGAGGCATCTGGGCTATAACCTGGGGATGGGCACAAAGGTAAGTTACCAAAGGGCTAAGAAAGCTATCCAAAGAAGACTCACTCTCAGAGTTGATGGTGAGAAAGAGACAAAAAAAAGAAAAGAAAAAAAATTTTGATGAGTCACTCAGGAAATTTACTCAGGGGCCCAAGGAAGAACTCCACCAAAAGTATCCTGAAAACAGTAGAATGCATACTTGGGCAAGCTCAAGGACAGATCAATGAGGGTGAGCATCCTTCCTGGATTATTGGCTATTCTACATTCCCCGCTCCTAAAAAGTCTCATTCCCTCTTGGAAACCAGAAACTTGGTATCATCAATAAGTCAGAAATATCAACATGAATGCTTCTTGGGAGCTTTCCGTCCTTGATCCGTGCTCTCGGTTGATACTACAAGCCCACTTCCTTTGCTGTCATGAATGGCAAAAGTGGTGCCTACTCCTCAAGATCCTTTAATTCACAAAATTATGGTATTAGATGAAAGAGGCTCAATCTGGCCTTTTTACCATACCCTTTTCTACTCAGTCACCCAGGTTTAAGGGGCAGACTTACTCAATACCTAAGCTGGAGAAAAGATGTAATTTAAAAACATGTGGTACCTACCCTGGACAATTTCCTCTTGTGGGAGAGCAAGGCCAGAGGCATGACATGGTCCCACTTTCATATTTGTGATGGTCTTACATAGATTCATCAGGCTAGAGGAGACACCAAATATATTTTCAACCCTTACAATGTGCAACAAAGAGAAAACCATAGCAGACCATGAACCCAGGGAAAAGAGCGAGAACTGTGCCTCAGGTGACTCCTGCAATCACATACCCTCATATCCCTCAGAGAGGGAAGACATGACGCACGAAGCTGGAGATGCCCTCAAAGGCAAATGTTTCTAAGAAGATAGCACAGTATGGCTACAGAGTCCATAGTGCCAATAAAGAAACAAAGAAACAAAGACATTTGAAGAAGAGAGAGAAAAACATTCTGAGAACCGTAAAGCTCAGAAGATTCCCATACTAACTGGCCATCTCAGTAGTTCAAGGGTTCTAATAACAAAGGAATGCCCTATACAACCATGATTTTTGGTAGTCTAAACTATAGGGAAAACATGCTTTAAACACCATCTTTCTTCCCAGTTAAAGCTTAAAACAGAGGCAAAACCTCAGAACCAGGCTCGTAATTGTGTCACTGACATGTCCCTGACACAGTTTGGCTGCTACTGGCTCAAAGCCACATCCACATGGCATGCACAGCAGGGATATGGCACCTTCCCAGGTTTGATATAACTATATGAAGGGGAGGACAAGCGCCCTGAGGTAGCAGGAGCATGGATCATCTATGTTTCAGATCGTAAGATAGATCTAGAGTATTGGTTTAGACAAAAATGAAGAAAACGAATACTCTGGCAGCCTCCAACAAGTAGAGAATCCACAGGGCATAAAGATTTGGGAAACTTCCTTACCAGAGAGAAAGGCCTACCCTTCAAAAAAGAGAGGATCAACAGAAACCTGCTGACGGAAATATCCCAGATCTTGCCCCAACAGGGTACAGGCTCTTCAAAAAACAATTCAGAGAAAGGAAGAGTCATTTGCCTCACTGGGTTCATCCAAGAAAAGGGAAAAGTCAGCAAGATTCCCCGCAGAATGTCAAGTGAGTATCAGACTTTGAGCAGAGCCCAGACCTTCTTCAAAATAGAGCTGGCTTTCAGGTAGTATAATGTGAACACTGAAGACTGCAGCACACATCAGTCATGGGCTTGATCCAGGAAAGGAGATTGCATCTAAGGCATATACTTCAAGCAAGAGAGCACAGACAACACGTCAAAGAACTCCCAGCTCAGGCAGAGCCCACAGTTGAACAATCCTGTAATTATAGACCTTCCTCCTCCTTTAAGCAAAGCAAAGCGACAAGTGCCACATTCTACTACCTTCAAGGAGATTCTAAAGGCCTGGATTTTTTAGGGAGGAGCAGGCAGTTCAGAAATAGGGATCGATGTCCTAGAAACAATGAGGAAGTCAAATGTGACTGAGGTATCCTCTTTCCACACCTCCCAACAAGCCTGTGTCCCCATTCTATCTCCACCAGCTGCTATCCACGATGGAAGAAGCTACAGCTCACTCCCACCCCTGTTCTGATCTCTCTTTTGAGACTATCATTTCAAGTATGCCTGAAAAGTCCTCTTTCATTTCCTCCTATAAAGGGAAATGTCTTTCAATGAAAATTTCCAGTCCATGTGAACAAAATATATTTCACTAGCTTGTTCTCTTAAGAGGATGGTCTCTGTTTCTCCTTCCAAAAATATTTTCTTCCGACTATATTGGTTTTTCTAATGAGAGTACTGCCTTCTCTGTACAGTCATGTCTTATATAATCCCAGTAGTTTGGGCTGATTAAGTGAGCATCATTCTCAAACAGGACATTCCATCCAAGGCTTTAGTTGTATTGTCATTATTTCCAGTTATATATAATTCAGATATAAAAGAACTGCTCTCCTTCCCAGTGGGCAAAAAAAATTGATTTAAGCTCAAAATTGACAAGAACACAAACAATTAAAGACTAACAAACCAGATTATCATCTTTCACCCACAGAGAACAAATCTCTATAAACTGTTAATTCACTTTCAGAGGCAACCAAATGGTCAGACCATAAAACAAAATTCCTAATCATGCTTGTCACTAATGAAGAATAACTTATCAGGCCAAAAATGAACCCAAAACAAACAAACACACACCACGGAATTAGTAGAGAACAAAATTAAAAAGAGAAAAACAAAGGAAACAAAACTCTACCACTTCTTTGGATTCACTTCTAGAAGCCGAGAAAAGACATGTTTAAATTTCCTACGGAGTATACTTTTGTGACGAAATTCACCTGGTTCTGATGATTGAACCCTCTGAATATCTCAGTGGAAGATCTCCAAAGCTCATAAAATATAATCAATTTTTAGAAACTCAAAATCATGATTTTCATACAGATATAAGATTGACAGGTATTAAAGATTTTATTTTACTCATCATGAGCAAACCAGTCAGATGTTATAAATGTTTTCTGTTTCTAGATATATTTTGAAAGTAGATCCAAATGCGTCCTGGAAGACGGAGTATGTGATGTAAGTTATTGAACTTACTTCTGTAGAATATGTGAATCAAAACTAAAATTTTATCTCCCAACCATATGTAAATAGATTTTTTTTAATCCAGCACTTTTATAGTTGATTTTTCAGTATTTGTGAACACCAAAAGCATGTTCAGTATAATTCAAAACAAAGAAGAAAACACCTGCTGTTAGGAACAGTCATTTTAAGTTGAACAAAATTATTTGGGAGGAAAAAAAAAACAGACACACATGCTGCGTTAGTGGCTTTATCTCGAAAGTGCCAGTTCTCCACCAAGACAAAAACAAAGTTATGGGGAAATTTTGCTTGGAAAATAGCTCCCTAATCACCAATAATTGGATTATAAGAAGACACATTTTGTTCTATTAATGTTATAATGAGTTACATATTCAATAGCCTTTTGGCTGATTGACCCATAATTTTAAACACTAACTTGGCTAATTTATAACATATACAATAAGCTGCATATTCAGTAGCTTTTTTTTTTGGTTGCCTACCTTACATTTTAAATACTAATGCAGATAGTTCATAATGCATATAGATGGTAAATATTATATACTGGCTGCTTATTAAAGAAAACTTGGAAATCTCCTATGTAGTGACAAAGCGACAGACAAGAAACAACTAATGTTGTATCTGCAGATTTCACTAAAGACGACTAACAAATTTATATCATCTCTGGTTGATTAACGTTATTGTTAATTCATTCATGGTCTTGCCTTTGAGTAGGTAACAACTAACAGGAAGGTAGGTAAGTAAGTAGATAACTAATATATAGATAGATAAAGAGATGAAGCTGAGTAAGGAAAAAGGAAAATACAATGGATAAAACTGATTTTCCACTTAAAAGGACTATCACTGACTGCATTGTGAACTAGGCACTACCTAGTATAGTGTATTTACTAAGATGCCAGCCTCAGCAGTACCATCCCAGACGTGCTGGACCACAAATGTTAACATGGTGGAACATCATGTAATGGATGATAAAATTACACTTGCCTAGAACCTACCATTCTATTACATTTTCTCAAGAATCCGTCCATTCTTGGAATGGATTTGCTGTGGTCACTGTAAATGCCTAGAGGCATTCAATACCTGTTCTTGCAAGGGAACCAGCAATGAAAGAGAGAACACCAACTAAAACTGGTTCAAATTACTTGCTTATGCCATGTTCTAATTTGTATAGGGAAATGTAACTACCAATCCACCAAAACTGGTGCTGTTGCTGCCTTCTCTTAAAACTTATGTTGGATTAGCTCACATCTGTTTACTCAACTTGTGATCGAAAGGACGCTTTTCTCTGATAATCCAGTTAGAAGGACAATATGACGGTTAAAAACATAATGATAATTACTAATCCATAAGAGATTAAAAACAACTTTGGCTTTTCTAACATTAATTTTAAGTCAATCAGCCACTGTATTTAAAACTTAAGTTACAAAAACAGCAAAGTTCCAGGAGTCAATAACACTGGATTAATAGTCAGTAGGCTGGGATCCCCGTTCTAAGTATAACGTGCCCAGGGACATTTGACTTAATTTCCCTGTGTTTTCTTCCCCCCCCCCACCCCCAATAAAATAAACCAAATATTTGTTAGGGGAGTTTTCGTATGTTTAATACATTTGGCTGAATATGAGTTTCCAGCATTTCACATAAGTTACGTATCCCTTTATGCAAAGCTTAGTAGTGACACCCAATCACCTTTCACTACCCACACATCTAATATAGGGATTAGTTAATAGTCTTTAAACATTTGGGGTCTTCTAAAACCCCTGAGGTGGCCAAGTTTGTTTTCTACTACTGTTTAAGAAATTAGGTACCAATTCATGAGTGCCATTTTTAATACCTAATATATTATTTCAATAATGCATCAATCACTTAAAAATGATGAGAAAACATTTTACAACATAGTTATGACAATTTCCCAAATAAAGCTTTTTTGAAGATCATGCTGGAGTCATTATAGCCAATGGATTTGGAGGTTCACTTTAAGCAGAAGCATTTTGTGTTGCAGATAAAACATATTTCACTGATAAGCTGAAGACAAACAAGTTTCCTATATAGTTGGCCTCAATAAAATGTTAACACAATGAGTCCAGCCTAATCATGAGCAGTAACCAGATGGCTAGGCAATATTTGACACATGACTTATCTGTCAATGCTTATAGCCACATACTCAATTCACTCTGGGTTTGACCTTGATTGTCTTACAGACTCTGTCAATCACAATGGCATGTGATTCTTCAATCCAAGGTAAATTTCCTCTATAACTACAATCAGATGGTTGCTAAGGCATTGCTGTCAGTCACGGAGTTATCCCCAAAGGTCGGCTTTCTATGAGTGTGTGTGATAGTCAACAAACTTTCAGTTAAAATGCCATAAAAAGACAATTTATGCTGCATTTGAGATAAGTTGCCAGGCCTAGCTATCAGGAGAGTTCAATTTAAGAAATTGAATTGGAGACTTAATTCAATGGATAAGGAAGGTCAAGAGTAACCCTAACAATCAAATTATAATTGTAAGAAAGTCTATTCAAATCAAGTCTGTTACACAATACTTAGAGAAGTCTGGGTCATTCAAAATACTCTTGCTAGGACCACCAAATGAGCAAGTGGACCCAAAATATGTGTTTCTTATTTGAAAAGAGTAAGACAAAATTTGTCATCAAAGAGAGTTAAGTCTGGATCACAGCTCACTATTCACTATACAACTTTGATAAGGTGAAACTTTCTGAGCCTTACTAATCTGTAATGTAAGGATACACAACTTATCTTTTTGGAATTTATGAGGATTAAATCAGGTAATAAATGTAAATGTACTCAACGTCATATATGACCTAATAAAGCAGTTCATAAATGTTGGTTTTATCCCTATCCTTCTAGCAAACTTTTTAATATAAAAAAGTAGGTGTTTGTTTAGTCTAAACATATTTTTTACCAGAGTATGAAATATAAACTGATAGAAAACCTATAAATCAGAAAGCAAACTATGTAACTCATATTTCTATCATGTAGATACTGATCAATATAATCAATATACTTACACTATTAATTCAGTAGCCATAAGCTATATGTGGCTACTGAGCAACAGAAATGTAGTCAAATGGGGGGGGGGCTTAAAACAACAATAAACATTTATTATTTCACATAATTTTTGTGGGTCAGAAATTTAGGAGCAGCTTAGCTAGGTAGTTCTATAGGTTGCAGTCAAGAGGTCATCCAGATAGGTACCTTAAGGCTTGACTTAGAGGATCTGGCTTCAAGGTGATTCACTCAGGGCATCTGGATGTCTGAGTTGGTTGAGCAACTGCCCTCAGCTCTGGTCATGATCCTGGAGTTCCAGGATTGAGTCCCGCATCAGGCTCTCTGCTCAGCGGGGAGTCTGCTTTTCCCTCTGACCCTGTCCCTTCTCATGTTGTCCCTCTCTCTCATTCTCTCTCTCTCTCAAATAAATAAAAAAAATTTTTTTTAAAGATTATTCACTCACATGGCCAGCAAGTTGATGCTGGCTTTGGTAGCATGTCTTAGTTCTCTGTCCTGTGGACATCTCCATGGGCCTGCAAAAGCATCCTTAAGGTTCCATATCACCTCTGGCTTCTCCCAGAGCAAGAGAGCCAGGAGAGAACTAGGCAAAAGCTCCAACATCTTTAATGATTTAGTCATGGAAGCCATACTCTGTCATTTCCAAAATGTGGCTAATCTGAATTGAAATGTGCTGTAAGTAAAATGCATATCAGATTTCAAAGACTTAGTACAAAAAAGGTAACAATTCATTAATAATTTTTACACTATCTCTGAATTAATGATTGTTTTAAATAAAATATTAACTAAAATTAATTTTACCTGCTTCTTGCCTTTTTATGTGACTAAAAGAAAAATTTGAATTGGATATGTGGCTCACATACTATTTCTAAAGGACCATGCTGATATAAATAGTTGGATCTTTATGGATTTCTACATGAACAAACTTGGGAACTACTTTTACAATCATACATGTAGTTCGCCCCATTCTAAATAAAGCTTTTGAAAATTAAAACAGAAACACTGAGTATGAGTATGGGAATATTATAAGTTCTGAAGAAAGAATATGGGGGAAAAAATAGAAGTTCAGTGTAAAATTTCTAATGGTGGTGTTAATCATGAAAAACACATTGTCCTCAATGACATTCACAGTATATACTCTTAATAGGGTAATATTTTTTGTTATAGTTACAAGAAGAAAAGCATCGTCCATGCTGAAAGTTGAAGTTTGTTATCTCAACTTCATTGGATGTATGAGGAATCTCATTAATGAAATCTAACTTTCGCCTCTCCTTACCAATTCATCCTAATTGAAGTAACATGGAAATGTCAGTTTGATGGCTCAACTTAATCTACAAAGGAGAAGACCAAGAAGAAAACTTTCTTATTTTCCCCCCCAAAACAACAACAACAAAAACAAAATAAATATATTAAAAAAATTCAATCCCACTGATAATTTGTATTTGACCAGAAATATTTTAATCATGTGAGCACTTAATAAGGTACAAATAATTATGTGCAATTACATGATAATTACTTTCAATGTAATTACCATGCCTTTGCAGCTTTGTTAGAGATAATCAGATGGTTACTGGTGAACTGCAAATTAATTGATAACAGGACATTTATAATTGCAAATGATCATGATTACTTTCGAGTACTATGAGCACATTAGAAATATGAGCAGTATGGCAGGAAGATCAGGGACATCCATTTAACAGGAATGTCACAGAATAAGTAAGATTAGATCATAAATGTATTTGTTTCATTTCTAAGCCAAAGGATGCCCTGTGCCTACTGTTAGCAAATGTTTTGTTCCTATTTCATTCAATATATACACAGCCTATTTGGGGTTAGTCTACAGATCAGAGATCTTCTCCCTACTTACACCATCTGTATTGTGATCTACATTGTGTATTTAAAGGGATCTAAGCAACAAACTATAGTCTTAGAGTTGCAAGATAAATTGATGGGAGACATAAAATACCTTAGATCACACAGTGTGAGAGAACTAAATAATTTCGTTATCTCTTCATTTTCAGTCTAGGATTACATGACAGTAATATCTCACAAACCTAAATGCTTCATGTACTACTCATAATGTTGCAGTATTTATACACTGACCCTCTATTACTTAATAATAGATTCAGTCCTAAATCAGTTCTCTGTTTTTACCTCATCCTAAAAATTCATACCTGAAAATATATTAGTTTGATGTTAATTACATTTTTTTCCCAAATCATATTAAAGCTAACATGTATCTACTATTATAAACACTATATTCTGTTACAGAATGCCTACCAAACTTTGTGAAACACTGCTATATCACACTCCCACTGATGCTAGAATTCTTTAAGGTTAAAAATGGCTTAGAATAGTACCCTGGCACATCAGAAAACAAAAAAATTCTAAGCACCTTTGTGTAGAGCAAGGCATTATATAATAAATTCAATGCAAAGATCTATGTGTTATCATCCTGGCCCTTGAGAAACTCAAAGCTCGCACACAGTATAAAAGCCTTACACAAATACATTCAATACCAGGCAGCATGAAATGCATTCTATAAAAGAGGTACATCCTCCTACAGAATGTCACAGGTCTTAGTTATATCATTCCTGGCTGAAGTAAACAGTAGTGGCTTTGCAATAGAGGAAGAAAATGAGCTAGAGCTTGAGTGTCTTAAAGTTTAGGAATGTCAAGTAAAGACATATAAGGCAGAAAATGCAGAAAGAAAAATCATGGTATGTGTGGTAGTTAACTTTTATGTAACAACTTAGTTTGGTTATGATGCTCAGCTATTTGGCCAAACAGTAGTCTTGATATTGTTGTGAAAGTATTTTGTAGATGTGATTAATATATATAATTAGTTGAATTTAAGTAACGATTACCCTCCATAATGTGGTGGGCCTCGTCCAAAAAGTGGAAGGTCTTACAGCAAAATCTAAGGTTTCATGGAAAAGAAAGAATTCTATCTCAAGACTGTAACACATAAATTCTGTTTCCAGCCAGTCACACTGCCCTAAAGGTTTCAGACTCAAGACTGTAATATCAACTCCTATCTGAGTATCTTGCTTCCCAGGCTGTTAGGCAAATTTCAACTTCTAGACATCAACATTAACTCTTCCCTGAGTTTCCAGCCTGAAATCCTACCCTATTGGTTTCAAACTTACCAGACTCCACACTGTATGGACCAATACATACTATATATGTGTATATATACAAATATAATATAATATTTATAATATTATATAATATTATATTATGTAATATTAATAGTGTGTAATATTATAAATATTATATAATATTATACATGTATATAATAAATGTATTCCTTAACACACACAGATACACATACAAAATCCCACTGGTTCTATTTCTCTGGAGAACCTGATAAAGCATATTAAGATAAAAGTAAAGACACACAAGAATACAGGGAAACCACTGAAAAGTAGATTTGGAACAGATAGCAGAGGAATGCTGAAGAATTCAGATGTGAGGAAGAATTCAAAAAGTGGCCACTGAAGATGTATGATCAGAGGAAAACAATCCAAGAGTTACTTTAGGAAGACAACAGTGTCAGTGATATTCCCGGTGGACCAAAGAGACAAAAGATACTAGATGTAGAGAAACCAGGTAGAAGATTATTATCAACATTTAATAGTTAACCTTCCCAAACCAATAAAGTCTATGAAAAATCACACTGATACTGCTGAATTACTTCTAGTAATAAAAATGATATGGTGATGAAACTATGTACTTCCCCTTGCACATTTGATTTAAGGGCTCTTTTGAAAAAAAGTTTTAGCCCTTCCTGCTCTAAACTTTTTTCATGATTCCTTAATAGATACGTGCTCTAGAATTACTCACCACCACAATTTTGCTTTTATCTATATTTATGTAACTGACACGCAACATAGAAATGGATACGCAGTGGTGTTTATGAAAAAAAAAGTTCCCTCTGACTGCTGAAAGTGATTTTTTTTTTAAGATTTTTTATTTATTCACTTGACAGAGAGATCACAAGTAGGCAGAGAGGCAGGCAGAGACAGATAGTGGGGAAGCAGGCTCCCTGCTGAGCAGAGAGCCAGATGTGGGGCTCGAACCCAGGACCCTGAGATCACGACCCAAGCCTAAGGCAGAGGCTCCAACTCACTGAGGCACCCAGGTGCCCCAAAAGTGATTTTTTTTAAAGATTTTTTATTTATTTATTTGACAGAGAGAGAGATCACAAGTAGGCAGAGAGGCAGGCAGAGAGAGAGGAGGAAGCAGGCTCCCTGCGGAGCAGAGAGCCCGATGCAGGGCTCGATCCCAGGACCCTGAGATCATGACCTGAGCCGAAGGCAGCGGCTTAATCCACTGAGCCACCCAGGCGCTCCCCAAAAGTGATTTTTTAAATTCATATTCTTGCATTTATCTACATGTGACAACAAAGGTAACTGTTGGCTGATTTCCTATTGACTTCCATTTGACACAAAGTTATTTCTCAATACATTCCTGAAATTCAAAGAAGGGTCCAATTTCAGGTTACTGGCCTTGCCATGATGTTTATTTCTTGCCTTCTTAGTGCTAGTACAGAGTACTTTTTTTTATTTTACATTTAAATTGACTTAAATATATATCTCCCAAACTATAGAAAATATCGTAAGATATACTCAATAAATTTAGAAAGCAAAAATAAAGGTGATACCATGTTAATCTTTTTCTTTAAAGGAGTCTTATATTAATTACAGTCATTAGCAAATATCTTCCATTATTTGGACCATATGTGCACATCACCAAAACTATTTACTTAATATTTTAAATTTAAACACTTATTTTACACTTGTCATAGCCAAGAGACTCTAAGAAACCATGGATTTGGCATGCTAGTTCTATTTTCCTAATATATATTATAATAGATACATAGCTATGAAAACAAAAGTGGATCTTAAATACATCACCCAAAACAAACATGGTACCACTAAGTAGTTAGTATATTCTACTTAGCAAGAAACTCCATTAATCAGTAAATTTTATATACTTCAGTTATATACCTTTCCTTCCTAGGGATAGTGATGAAAGAGGAACCATATTAAGTCCTTACTAACACTTACTTGTTTCCTATAAAGAACAGGATTCCCCCTACTGCTGAAAGATCTATCCCAGAAGGTCCATCACTGGCCAGAGGGTTAGTGCATAATTTGGGAAGCATGACAAGTACTTTTCCAAAGAAGCTACAAGGAGGCATTTTTAAATTCAACATAAAAAGAGAGTCATTACTATTGCAGATATTACAAAATGATGCTACATTAGTTAGGTTTTTTTTTTTCCATATATAAGAAATAAGCCACATTTTCAGGTCACTTTCATTGAAGAAGTTTACTGTCAAGATAAATTGGTAAAGAGAGCTGGTAATCTTCTGCGTCTAGTAACTACTTTCTTTACCTTGACTTTATGCTATGCTGTCTGCTTACCTATTGTTTCTGATTACTACCCTCACTTTTTTTAAATTCAGATTCAACTAACTAACATATAATGTATTATTGGTTTCAGGGGTATAGGTCTGTGATTTATCAGTCTTATATAATACCCAGTGCTCATTACAACACATACTGTCCCCAGTGTCCACTACCCAGTTACACATGCCTCTACTCTCCTCCCCTTCAGCAAACCTGTTTGTTTCCTAAAATTACTACCCTGTCTTTACGCCTTCCAGCTTCAGCCAATCCACTCTCTGCTCACTCCCTCTGTATGAACTGACTGGCACCATGAAGTACTAAGCATAGCTGTTCGCCAGAGCTCTTGCCAAGCCACTTCCTAAAGGTCACCATCCTATGGGGGCAGGGAGCATCTCTGGTTTATTAAACCATGGTTAGTGAGACAAGTCATACTGTATCAAGCACTACTCAAGCTAAACCCTCAGGACGGCATTCAGGAGCCTCGGCTTCAAATATTTCCCCATGTTCTTAAATTTGATTTTCTTACATTTCTCTGAAGGAGTTTACAATCTAGTAAGATAAAAAGATATTTATACAAAAGCATATACAATACCAGGCCATTTGAAATTCATGTTATAATAGTGGTCCAAAGTGCAACAGAATTCTAGACTTCATTCCTGGCTGAAGTCAAGGGAAATTACTTTGCTTAAGAAGGAAGACTGTAAACTGAGTCATGAAGGATTAGTGATTTCTATGTTTAGAAATAAGTTACTGTAGCCTAAGCAGGAAATCTCACACAGAAAAAATTCAAGGCCGCAGAGAAAAAGTAAGCCATCAGCCTAAGTTTAGGAGATTGATGACTTTCTAAGGTTTCTTAAAGTGGGACGGTAAACCTGGAAAGTAGCTTTTATGATCTGTCCAGTAAAGATTTTATTCTTATAATTTTAAAAAAAGTGACATATACATTTTATAGGGGGGAATGTTCTAGTTTTTCCATCCATAAGGATGATTATGGTTTTACCATCATTTGTTCAATCTGAATGATCAACTATAGTTTCCCTTTCCACAGAAAAGACAACATCGTAGGAGCACCTGGGTGGCTCAGTCAGTTAAGTATCCTGGGACTCTAGGTTTTGGCTCGGGTAATGATCCTGCAGTGGTGGAATCAAACCCTGTGTTGAGCTCTGTGCACAGTGTGAAGTCTGCTCTAGAGTCTCCCTCCCCCACTCCCGCTTGTGCACACATGTGCACGCACACACTCTCTCTAAAATAAGTAAATAAAATCTAACAAAAACAAAAGAAAGAAAGAAAGAAAAGACAATATGGTATATTCTAGAATAACCAGGTCACTGTACCCTTCTACCCTATAAATAAAAATGAATGAATGTAGCCTTTATTGGTCCTTTTCACTACTATTCACCAAATTCAGGTTCATTGACATTTTCTTAGCTTGTAGCTGATAGTTCTGGTAAAATGTATTCAAGATGTCCAAAGATCTGCATACTTTCCTTCAAGATCGACACACTTCCAGTTGATTCTCAAGGCTTATTTCACAATAAAAAACAGCTATACTTTTCAAGAAATTATTTCTATGGATTCTGTATTATATATTGCATATGCATAATTGCACTTACTTCATATACTAACCCTATAATCTAAGCTATTATTACCATTTCTATTTAACAAATGAGAAACCAGGGATCAAACCAAATTCTCTCGGGAAGTAAGTACCTGAATTACCTTTGAACTTCCAATTTTTTAAATTTTTTTAAAAATATTTTTTTACTCCATTCCTACAGCTTACCTGTCATGGTATATTCAAACCTCAAACCTTTGTTCACACTAATTCACCTCCCGAAAACATTCAGTCTATCCCTTGATAGCCATTAATAGCTCTATATCTCACAGGAAGCTCTTCTCAAGATGAGTAAGCCATCACTGTAATAAAAATCTAAATGAAGTCTTATGGAAAATTGGAGGAAGGAGTGTTTAAGTTCATAGATAACTCTAACACAAGGAAATTAGTTTATGGGGTGAAAAATAATTGATCATTCAGATTCCAGAAGGCTCTTCTACACTAGCTTTCCACCATTCTTTATCTTGGCTAAAATTCATCAACCAGCTAGAACCATCCCTAATCAACAAGTTAGTAGAGTACGCCTGTGTTGACATTTCTGTTGAAGCCAAACGGTCTGTTTGCTCAGCTGATCACAGCATCCTCATTAGGAGTTCTTAGCCCATCATATTTGATGAGTCTGGCAAAGTACTCAACTGTATTTGCGCTCTCTTTTCATGCTAATCATTGAAAATTTTAACCACTGTTCTGATTAACTGAAAGCCCCAATTTAGACATCCAAACAAACCAATCATTTTCATGATGACTAATAACAGCACAAACACAATCTCCCAATATACAGAGCACTAAGAGTCATTCAGATCTGTAATGCCAATGACACCTGTCGCATAAGCTTAAAATTTTAGACTTTGCCATTTGTTTCTTTTGCCCTCTACATGCAATCAGTAAGTCCTTTGTTCACATTCACATCTAGGTTTTTCATTATTTCTTGCCGGATCTATTCAATAGCCTCCTTCTTAACTTGCCTCTATCCCCTAAGTCAGTCCCCTATAATCCATTATATACTCTCCTGAACAGCTGTCATGATGGACATCTCTATTCCATCCTTCCCATATTCAGAAACATTTAGAACTTCCTACCATCTACCAAACAAACAAACCCAGAAACAAACAAACAAAAATTCCAGCTTACTTAGCCATGGATTAGCAATCAGTTTTCTTATCACTGTCAATAAATTCTGTTAATCTCAAAAAGGAAAAATCAACTTATAATAAAACTTGACTTAGTAAAAAGCTTTCTCCTGAGTGGACTCTAGAGCAGTGGTTCTCAAATATTAGTACCCATCAGGATCAACTGGAATGCTTGTTAAAACACAGATTCTGGGGGGTAGGATGTAGCAGTTTCTAATTCAGGAAGTCTGGGGTGAGGCTTAAGAATCTGCATTTCTTACAGGTCTGCAGGTGCTGTCGATCCAAGGGAAACACTTTGAAAATGACTTGTCTAGACAAGAGTGTCACAGACAATGCTAACACTAAACACATCAAGATTATCACAGAAACTAAACAGTGAGTAAATTAAGTAAATATATTATACATATTATCTGTTCTTATCCTTTATGGTATCTGATGGAGTTGGAGACTGTTTCCCTCATAACTGAAGAGACACTAACAATGAGCATGTTTATATACACTTTGGGACATGTCACTCAGAACACCTCCAAGAATCACAGTTTGGTTTATGATTTTGCTTAACATATATACAGATAGAAAATTGACTGTAACTTCCCACTGAATTTCTTAAAATGTCAATAGTTCTACTTTTTCCAATTATTAAAATAGAGAATGTTCACAATAAATATTGCAATAATCTAGAAATAAATAAAACTAAAGTTAAAAATCTTCACTCTTGTCATTTTAGCTACTGCATTCTCGAGAGTCTGTATTTATTTTGCATCTTTTTTTTTTTTCCTATACACAACAGTTAGGATTACAAAAATGAGATCACAAATTACATCCTATTTTATAACTGTTGTTTTCCTCCCAAAATGTAATGAACACGTTTTAAGTCAATCATATAGATACACCTCATCATTAGATAGAATTGTCTAAACAATCTTTTGTAAGAATGTACTGTTTTTATTTAATGACTTATTTCATGGTGGACACTTATGTGCTTAATTTTCTGATGTAATCAGAAAATAACAACAATAAAAAGCTAGTAGCTATGTTTTGCTTTAATGGGGAATTTCTATCTTACAAAATTGAAGTTTTTAAGAAAACCTAACATCTATTTTTCTTCTTTTATAGTTCTTAGATTTGGATCATGCTAAGGAAGTCCCTCCGTAAAAGTAAAAAATATTTTCTATTTTCATCTAGTAGTGTGTGATTATTTTTATATTTAAATTTCAGGCTAATGTAAATTTTTTAGTTGGAGTCTTGATCCAATAAACAAATGGGCTTTTTGTAGTATTTGTTATTAATCTGTGTTACCATTCATTTTATCTGACATATTTAATAAACTCTTAAACTTCTAACTATAATTTTTGTTTCTATTAATCTATATCTGCACAATTTTTTACTATACAGTTTTTAAAATTATTTGGCATTTTAATTCACTATTACATCTAACAAAATCATCCATCCCTTCTTCTATGATGTTCTATTTCTAAATACTCTATACTTTTCTAGTCACTTTTCCTCCAGATCAAATTTTGATTCATTGTTTAAGTTCTGCCTGTCCTAAATCTAAGTATAAAAATAAACTAGTTGAGACTTTTATTTGGACTTCAATAAATTTACGTATTAATTTGTACACAACTGACATCCTTAAAAGGCTAGGTCATTCGAATTTGAGAGGATGCTGTGCTTTATTTGTCAACTGAGCATGTGCTTTACATTATTTAATAAACAGTAATACTTTTCTTCACACAGATCTTGAATATTTCCCGTTAAGTTTTTTCTACTTTTTGTTTTCCCTATGAATATAATAGCATTTCCTCCACATTGCTGATTATTATTAGGCCCTTGTTTTATCCTTTATCTAACTATATAATTAAACTCATTAGTTCTTAAACTCTTTAAGTAACTGTGAAACTTCTGTTGTATAACATAAATATAATCTGAAAATAGTAGTAATATGTCTTTTCCTATTATTTATTCTAAATGTTGTTTACATTTGGTTTTCTACAACCTTCATAGCATTATTGACAAAACATTGATAAAAGGCTTTTCTGTACTCTTTTTGATT